>NC_136059.1:2028768065-2029968065 GCF_964261635.1 Lissotriton helveticus | reverse complement strand
TAACTAAAGTGGAGGAAAGAAGCGAGGAAGAACAGAAGTGAGAACAGACAGAGTGGGATGCATGAATACATGAAAATGATATAAAATGGATGAACATCTCTTTGTGGTGGTGTCAGAGTAGTCTTTGTTGCATAAAGACATAGATCCCATGCCCTTCATGAGAGGATAGTAGTGTACCAATCTCTATGTAAGACATAGTTGACTAGTTTGTGCTACTGGTACTGCAAGTTTCATCCGAGGGAAGGACTGGTTCACTTAATGTAACCCAAAGGTTCAAAAGCATAGTATAAGATACACTGGAAACAATGCTTCACACTTCACTATCTAGTTTTTCCTCTTTTCATTTGAAAGAAGAGCAAAGCTAATTGAAATATCTTGTCAAAGATTCAGTTGTTTCTGTACATTTGATGCTTCGGTGGCGAGGGGCCCTCGCTGGAGTCTTTATGATGTAAAGAATTAGTTGGGGGTCTAGGAAAACTAGCTTGACGGACCCAAAGCATGGTTTTTTGCAAAATGGTACCAAAGATTGATACAGTTTGACATCACAATTGTCCAAATCAAGCTTACAAGAGGCTAGGAACATGGCGTTGACCAAGTGAGCACTTGTAAGTTAAAGAAAATACACCATTTAATAGTACAAATAAGGAAAAGTCCCATATATTTCGCTGTTATGAAATGTTAATTAAAGATTGCCAGGAAAGAATACAAAAAGTATTTCCTTTTGCTATCATAAAACGAATACCATTTTGAAAATATTTATGATGACCAAAGGAACAACTAGAGTTTTATTGACAAACTAGCAGCCCGTCCCGACATTGTCCGGGGCAGAAATAGAATGTGTGGCACATCACTTTTAACCCCTTCGATGCTGATGACAAAGCCAGTTCGTCATCAACGTTACCTGCGGTGCGCGGATGACGAGCTGGCTTTGTCACGATCAAGCCATTTTTGAAATTCCCGCGTACAGCGGGAAACCGCGGTAGCGGTTAAATCCGCTCCCTGTGACATACGTGATTTATAATGAAAGTGTGAGCAACTGTGCCTCTGAAAGCCTTTTCATTGTGGTCAATGGAAAAAAGTAAACCGTGAGGTTAGCAGCATTAGGTAAGTATCGCAAAATGTAAGATTATTTCGGAGCGTTATTTATCATTAAGCTTACACGTCGTTATGTGCCTGTTTAATGAAGTTGGTGCTTGAGCCCCCGCCGGAGCACTAGAGCAGTATGCAAAGCTTTGTGATTACCGCTGTTAGGCTGAGAGACTTGAGCCCCCGCGTGAGAACCGTAGCAATGCTGCGGCCTGTGAAGCCTTGCCCATTGGTCTTTGGCCACGCCCCTCTGACAACGTCCAGGTGGCGCACCCCGTGAATGCGGCGCCCATTCAGGTTTTGCCACGCACCTCTGACAACGGCCAGGCCCACAACGGAGTAATGTGAAGGTTTTTGTTTACAATGCCGTTTTCGCTTTTACCAGTAATGACGGGGAATGGCGTGCCCAGCGCCCCGTGAATGCCGCGCCTATTGGTGTTTGCTGTTTGTCCACGCCCCTCTCACAACATCCACGCCCACAAGGGAGTCCTGTGAAGGTTTGTTTGCCGCGCCCATCTCTGACAGCACAACGCCCACGCCCACAAGGGACTACTTTACCCCCAAGGTTGTTTTACCTTTGTAATGTATATGGTGGCCACTTGTATAGCCTATGTCCATCTGCTGCAACTGTCCTTTCCAATGCTGTATTGGGTGTTGTGATTGGTGCTGTGGTTCCTGAGATTACCCGCCTCAAAGGTTTGGGCTCTCTCTTTATTATATTAGTATAGATTTACAAAATTCCCTCTGACAAGACATTCAAGAGAATCCTTTGTCTCCAAGCGTTTTGTATACGAAGTGTACAGTTTCAGCAATTTAATTCCCTGCATTTGCAGGTTTAATCAAACATCACACATGTGCACAGCCAAAATATTGCTTCAAATCACTAATTTTAATTGTCACAAAAACAACCAGGTAGACAGATCACATTGCAATGCCATAAAATAGGAATCTTTAATTGATGGCACTCTTAACTTTCTCTTATCATTGTAAAACTCTAGGTGTTACTTTTCCAAGGGAAAAAAAATCTTTTAACAATGAGAGCAAAAGAAAAATCATACATTTGGTAATGAGGACTCTGGATTAGGTGCAGAAATGTAAATCAACAGAATTGATGAAGTATTTACTTAGAGCAAAAGGGGTGCAGTTTTCAACAATTTCATTCTGCTATCCCAGTCTCAACATACAACTTACCGGGGTAAAGGAAGTTCTTCTTCCACAAATTCTTCATGTCGTTCAAGTATAGTACTCCGGGATGTGGCATTTAGATTGCTTGTGCTACTTTCATCATCACTCTCTCCAAGTGCACTGTCTGAACTCTCATTACTTGGAATGTCTAGATCAACACTGAAGGCAATCTTTTTAATCAAATCCGCACAAGTGATACCTACAGTGCATCCTCGACTGCAGTTCTGTGCTGGAGAGCATGCCCTTTCTATATTTAATGAAGAATTATGCATGCTTTTGGAGAACTCAGACATAACTTCAATATCAGAGGCTACAAAGTCCTTTTCTGATACCTCAGGTTGCACAGTAGTAGCATCTGCAGTGCTGGTTTCAATGTTATTACCATCCACAAAATATTCATCAAATATGCTTGTACTACCCTCACACGATGGAATCCTTATATAAGAAACATTGGGAGTTATGCCTGGCTTCTCAGAGACTTTAAAAGCTGTGGCTTGGTCTTGGGCAATCTTGGTCCTTACTTTGATTGAGTTAATAGCTTCACTTCGTATTTCTGGTGATTCTTGGAATGCCTTTAAGGTTTCATCAATTTCTCTTCTGCGACTTTCAAAGTCTGACTCCGGAGAGGCTGAGCTGCCAATCTTGAAAGTGACTCTCTCACAGTCAGCACGTCGCTGACTAAGCTTGTCAGGGCATGGGCGAGCAGATGAATGATTGGTTGGCTTTCCCAGTGCATAAGGTTTTGCCTTCACAAAAAGGCCAGAAGTCTCAGCCAATAAATCCACTGCCACTGATTGCCCCGCCAAGCAATGCACTGCTGCACCCGTAACATTTATTAAGGATTCTCTCTTCGTATCTTTCGTTCCTGGTGCCACTTCTTTGCAAGGACCCAAACTACCATAATCTGCCCTTTCAGGTGAAAGATGAGAGACACCTGAGCAGTGCTCCGAGTGCCTGGTGATCCTGTCTTCCAATTTTACAGTTTCAAAGCTCTCTGCACTGCTGCATGGAGAGGATGTAGCATTCCTTCTACCACTAATAAAAGGAAAGGCAGGAGGCACAGGAGAAGGTTCATTCTTTACTGTGATAACCACATACTCCGATTCCTCCACCTCTCCCTTCTCCAGCGCAGTCGTGATCTTCCTCCCATTGAGAATATGTTCACCTTCTGGTTTTGTGCTGCGAGACATCTGATTCTCCTGCAGTTCTGAGCAGCGAATAAAGTATGTGAGGATGTAAAGAATACGCTGGACAAGATCTTTACGTTTTCCAACCACAACAGTGCGAGTTAGTCTGACTGGAGATCCTATGGCACCATATAGGTCACCTGTGTACAAATTAAATAAAACAAAATAGGATAAGCAACAAACTTAAATTATACACTCATTAGTGTTAATCAAACCAATTTCGAGTACAAAAAACATTTTTACACCACGATCCTTATTAAAGAAACTTTGGTAAATACATTTACACCATTTTTAGTTGCTACTTTTGTAATATGGAATGGAACAAAAAGGTCGAAGTTAAGGACATAATCACAGAGAGGCTTTTACACCAAGGACGAAGCACAAGTTACTTACCTTCGGTAACAATAGATCTGTAAGAAACATTAGTTCGTGTTAGATTCCTTACCTTAGAATAACCCCAGGCGTCAGACTGGATCGGGAAAGTATTCGTATGCAGTACCCATGCATGTCAGTAGGCGTTGTCCTGTGGCTCCGCGTCCGTTGTTGGCGTCGTGATCACCGGAATGACGTCACTGGAGTACTTAGACGCCGCCCTCTTGCGCGGAAGTCAGTTCTGTACATAACTTTCTGCGCCAGGAACGCAGAGCCATGCAAGAAGCCAACACTGGTGCCATGAAACTAGGGCCCTGACAGGGAAATTCCTTAACCCTAGATATCAGTTCGCAGAACGGGGAGGATGGGTGGGGCGGTAAGGAATCTAACACAAACTAATGTTTCTTACAGATATATCGTTACCAAAGGTAAGTAACTTGTGCATCTGAAAGAAACACTTTAGTGTTAGATTCCTTACCTTAGAATAGATACCCCAGCAATACCAACCCCGGTGGTGGGTCTGCGAACTAAGATCACACCAGGATGTCCTGGAGAACTGAACGGCCAAAGAAGCCGTCTCTCTGGACTTGACTGTCCAGGCAGTAGTGCTTGGCAAGCGTGTGCAGTGAGGCCCACGTAGCTGCCTGACAAATGTCCTGCAAAGGGACTCCCCGACCCAAGGCAGTAGTAGCTGCCATGGCCCGAGTGGAATGGGCGCGCAGCCCCACAGGAAGTTCCTTTTTAGCCAAGGAATAACACATCTTGATGCACAAAATGACTCATCGAGAGATGGTTTTCTTGTGTACTGCCCGTCCTTTCTTAGCGCCCACGTAGCCAACAAAGAGTTGGTCGTCCACCCGGAACTGTTGTGTGCGGTTCAGGTAAAGAGAGAGCGCACGTTTTGGGTCCAGATGGTGGAGCCTCTCTTCCTCTTTCGAGGGATGCGAAGGCGGAAAGAAGGTGGGCATGGTTATGGTCTGCCCGATGTGAAAGGCAGTAACCACCTTGGGTAGAAAATAAGGACGAGTCCTCAGAACAACTTTGTCCGGATGGACAGAGGAAAGGAGGCTTAGAGGAAAGAGCCTGGAGCTCACTCACTCTTCTGGCAGAGGTGATGGCAACCAGGAACGCAGTCTTTAGAGTCAGAAGACGTAAGGGACAGTTATAGAGCGGCTCAAAGGGAGCACACATCAGATAGGTTAACACCAGATTCAAGTCCCACTGAGCATTACAAAGGGGACAGTAGGAAACATGTGAGTAATGCCTCTCAAGAATCTATTTACAACAGGGGACTTGAAAAGAGAAGGCTGATCAGGAAGCCATAAGAAGGCTGAAATGGCCAAAAGCTAGCCCTTGATAGTCCCCAGAGCAGAGCCCTGCCGGGCCATAGAAAGAAGAAAGAGTAGAACCTCTGAAAGAGGGGCAACAAAAGGATCCACAGCCTTTGCTGTGCACCATGCCATAAATTTGTTCCACCTGCAGGCGTATACCGTTTTAGTGTAGGGACGCCTGGCTGCCAGAATGACATCACAGACTTCAGGAAGCAAGTCAAATGGCATCAACTGTCGCCGCTCAATCTCCACGCATGTAGGTGGAGGCTGGGCAGGTTCGGGTGGAGGACCGTCTCCCTGTTGCTGCGACAGAAGGTCCCCCTGAAGAGGCAGTCGAATCGGGCTAATCGATTGACATACTGAGCAGCTCGGGATACCAGTATCTTCGTGCCCAATCCGGAGCCAAAAGGATGCCTTGGCCCGGTCGCGCCAGATCTTCTTCAGCACTCTGGGCAGAAGTGGTATAGGCGGAAAGGCGTACAACAGGCGTACAACAGATCGCTGCTCCACTCACGACGAAAAGCGTTGCAGAGCGAGTGCAACGCGCAGAACTGATGACATTGAGCGTTCTCTTCGGTGGCAAATAGATCTAACCAAGGCTCTCCCTGCTGTTGAAAGAGACATTGCGCCACGCCGAGTTCAGACGCCACTCGTGATCCATCAAGCACCGACGGCTGAGTTCCTCCCCCTGGCGTTCAGGGAACTTGTCAGATGTTGAACCAGCAGGGTGATGCCCTGATGTTCCAGCCATGTCCAGAGGCGCAGAGCCTCCTGACATAGGGTCCACGACCCCACCCCACCTTGCTTGTTGCAGTACCACATAGCGGTGTTGTTGTCTGTGAACACCTGCACTAAACTTCCCCGGACAGAGTGAAGGAATGCTTTCAGTGCAAGTCGAATCGCCCAAAGCTCCAACATGTTGATGTGAAGCCGGGATTCCGTCGGAGACCAGAGGCCTCTCCCATGTGGCCATCCCAACCCAGGAGGGAAGCATCCGTCACAACTGTGTGGGGAAGGGAGAGGGATCTGCCATGGACCCAATCACGATTTGTTAGCCACCACTGCAGCTGTCTCGCAGTGCCCTCCGAGATCAGGATGTGGTCGGACAGGTTGCCCTGATGCTGTGCCCACTGGAACTTCAGGTCCCACTGCAGAGCCCGCATCCGTCACCTGGCGTGATGCACCAGCAGGATGCAGGAGGCCATCAGTCCTAGAAGCCTTAGGATCATCCTGACCGAAACTTGGGATAAAGGCTGAAAGATCGGAATCCGAGACTAAATATCCCGAACCCGCTGCTCGGGAGGATAAACCCGAAACTGCGCCGAGTCCAGTATCGCTCCGATGAAGAGGAGCTTCTGAGAGGGAATCAGGTGCGACTTCGGCACATTGATGGACAACCCCAGCTAATGCAGGAGGTCGGCCGTAGTCTGAAGGTGGGAGATGGCTGTTTGGGGTGAGCCCGCCTTCAACTACCAGTCGTCGAGATAGGGGAAGACTGGAACTCCTGATATGCGCAGATAACTGCGACCACCGCCATCACTTTCGTGAACACCCGAGGGGCACTGGTGAGGTCGAAGGGGAGCATGGTAAACTGAAAGTGCTTGTGGCCTACTGTGAACTGCAGGTAGCGCCGGTGGGCCGGCAGGACGGGAATATGGAAATAAGTGTTCTGCAAGTCCAACGCTACTAACCAGTCTCCAAGGTCTAGGGCACCCAGAGCCTGAGCTAAAGTCAGCATCTTGAACTTCTCCTTCCGGAGGAAGACGTTGACGCTCCTGAGGTCCAAGATAGGGCGCAGACCCCCTTTGCCCTTCTTGGGAACCAGAAAGTAGTGGGAATAACAACCACGCCCTACTTCTGGACCAGGAACGCGCTCGATGGCCCCCTTGGCCAAGAGGGCCGTAACTTCTTCCTGCAGAAGTTGCAAGTGATCCCCCGACATGCGGTGGCATTGCGGTGGCATGCTGGAGGGGTCGTCTCGAAGGGGAGGGAGTAGCCCCTTCGGACGATTTGCAGCACCCACCTGTCCGAAGGGATGGTACGCCAGTGGAGCAGGTGATGGCAAACCCTGCCACCCACTAGCGTGGAATGGACCTGAAAGCTCGGACTATGAAGGCTTTGAGGCAGATGCTGCGGGAACGGATGTGGACTGACTGGCTCTCTGACCTCCTGCTCCGCCACGGCGGAATGCATGTCCGCGACAACGTTGAGGTTGGTTCTGCGGCCTGTGGCTGGAATAACATGCAGAGGCACCCCTTCCTTGGCCACGAAAGGGACGAAAAGCAGAAGTTTGCTGGTGCTGGGCCGAAAGGCCCAAGGACTTGGCTGTAGCCCTGGAGTCCTTGTAGCTGGTTGAAAGCTTTTATTCGATAAGCAAGATATCTTGAAAGCATACATACACATGAAACATATTTTTTTTTAAAAGTGCAATGTACGTCAAACATTTAAATGCTAAGACAGATAAAAGTGGGAATAACCCAAGATAAATTAGCTAAAAATGGATTAAATAGAAACTGAGAGTCTCTTGCAACGAATCAACCATGAATGTTTTAAAAACTTAGAAACACCACAAACTATTAAAGGGGCGGAATCAGTCATTAGAATACGTAGTGCGACCAAATGCCTACGTGTTCCCAGCCGTTTAAAAAGAGGTTTGAGCCAATGTCTCCTAGGTTTAATATAGTCTGGGCACTCAAAAAATATATGTGCTACTGTTTCTGGCCTAGATGGACAATAAGCACAGAAAGACGTTCGATGTGCACCATTCCATTTTGATACAAAGGCCCCAATCGGAAGGGTGCCTACCCTGAGTTTAAAGTACAGGGACCTATCAGCTGGCAAGGAGATTAAGTCCAGAAAGGGTTCAAAAACAGCCACATCCTTTAATTCCAAAAATGATGCAGTCAGATTGCAATGGTGTTGGTTCCTGATAAGTTTACCAGAGACCCAATCCCAATATAGCTTTTTGAGGTCAGCCTTTGGTGGAGCAGATTTTGAAATCCAACAGTCCCCCAAACCCAACTCCCCCAAAAGACTTTTAGTGTCCCTCAGCCACTTGATCTTGGCCCAGCCTCCCATGTTCATTATCTCTGCCAGGCCGTCGGCATAGGACTTTAGCTCCGGGACCCTCCAAATGCGGGACCAAAGAAGCAGTGGTCGGAGGCGAGCCTGGTCTTTAATACTCTTGCAGCCAACGTCCAGGAGCACCGGTCGGGTACTTGAAGGGAGGGCTAGGAGATCCTTCAAAAGTTTGTTCTCAGCCTTAGTGAGAGAGTCCATGTTGCAATGACCCCACAACTCTGCCCCATACAATGCTGATGTTACGCCTCTTGCCTTGTAGATCTCAATTGCAGGACTCACCGCTTGTCTCGGTGATGCTCGAAATTCCCTAAGCAGAGCACCTCCTACCTTTTTATGGTTAAGTACCATCTTATCAATGTGGGCGGACCAGTTCATATTGTCAGTTATGCGAAGCCCTAGGTAGTCGAATTTGGAGACTTTCTCCAAGGGGGCGGTGTTCAAGACAGGCGGACTTCCTAATTTCCTTGGGGGGTGCAAAATCAGATATTTAGTTTTGACCATGTTTAAGACCAAACCTCTAGATACACAGAAGTCCTGGAAGCGGGTCAATAGCTTCTGTAGGCCCTGGGGAGTTTTTGAAATAAGCAGAGTATCATCTGCGAAAAGCAGAGTAGGGATCCTTACTCCCCCCAGACAGGGTGCGTCCGCTGGTTCTTGCTGGAGATGCTCAACCACACCATTTACCTTGTAGTCAAAGAGGTGACGGCCATCAAAAGGCATGTCATGGGAGTGCTCTGGACATCCCTTGAAAAGTTGGTGGACCTCAGCCAGGTGTGACGACGAATCGCCACCGTTATTGCAATCGCTCTGCCCAGCGAGTATGTGGTGTCAAGTCCACATCGAATGGAGTATTGTGCTGCATCCCGCCCCTCAGCAAGAGCTTGGGCGAGCACGTCCGCCACAGTATCCCACAAAGAGTGGGTGTAACGGGCCAAAAGGCATGGGGTATTAATGGACCACAACCCTAGACTGACAGAGGAAAACAGTTTCTTGCCAAACTGTTCCAGCCTTTTGGATTCCTGGTCCGGGGGTGCGGTTTGGGACGTGGAGGCCTGGATAGCCAGGCTCTAAGGGGTGAGATTGGTGGACAGAAAGCAGGGGTCGCCCGGAGCTGGGCGGTGGCGCCGGGCCACGTTACTATCCACAGGGGGGAACTGTGGTGGGCTTGGACCAAGTGCCCATCAGAACATCAGTGAGGGCCTCATTAAACTGCAGCAGAGGCTCCAAAGAGCTTACCGGCGGTTGAAGCACCTCGGTGAGGAGGTTAGTCCTCATGACCGCTGCAGGGAGCTCAAAGCCCAGGGCCATGGCCGCCGTGCGAAGCACCACAGCATAAGTTGCCCCCTCCTCCTTAGCCACGGAAGAAGGAGAGCGAAAACCAGTGTCAGGCAAAGTGTCTAGACCAATGGCCTCCCCAGGCTCATCTGCCAAGTCCTGACTTAACTGGCACTGCTGCGCCAGAGGGTCCTCAGACCCTCCCAGTCCTCCCCTTCACCCGGGTGCTGATAAACAGGCAAAAATGACAGAGCCGGGCATAGGTGAAAAGCTCACCAGTTGGCGTGGGAGACAGCGCCGAGTGGCACCGCTCCGACGCAGAGCCTGGGGCTGAAACGGAGGACGGAGTCGTCCGAAGATGGCACCGGAGGTGGCACTGTGGGGGTTGGCGCTAGCGGAGGAGTCGTAAGGTCAACTGGGGTCGATCGGGATCCAGGCCTGGATCCCACGAGGTCCTGCGGCGCCGGGACCGAAGGCTGAAGCCGCCGGCAACACAGGGCAAGGACCCCCAGTCGGACCCGCGGAGCCTGAAGGCACGCCGGCGGGTCTTTGACGGCGGTACGAGAGAGTCCTCATGGGCACGAGGAACTCTCTGATCTGCTCCGGAGCCGCATTGAGTCCAGGGACCGGAGGGTGTGGGACCGGATGCGACTGCGCGGGCCCCGCCGGAGCCGCGCTTGGGCGGCGCCATCCGAACCCTCGGCCGAGTCGGCGAGGGGAAGACAAAGAGCGAAGCTCCTTCGACTTCTTTTTGCCATGCCTCGACTTACCAGAGTGTGAGGACTTGGATCCAGACGATCGATGATGACTGTGGCTCCGCGACCAGTCCCTCGACCTCCTCCTTGACCGGGACCTCGAGCGGCGCAGAGCCGACTGCCAGAGCTCGAGGAGCTTACAGGAACGCTCCCGCCTTCCCTTTGAAGTTAAGGCCCGGATGTCTGGGCACGGCTCGTCATCGTGGTCGGCCCCCAAGCAGTAGAGACACCGGCGGTGGGGGTCGGTAACCGACATCATATGGTGATAGGCATCACACGGCTTGAAACCGGGCATCCCTACTGGCACCAGGAGTCGAGTCGACAAAAAAGATAGACAAAAATGTCCACAAAGTTAGTCAAAAAATGACTAAGGGTACGTGCTCTTCCCAGATCTGTGCTTGCTGGCGCAAAAAAAAGAAGAACTGACGTCAGCGCGCGAGGGCGGCATCTAAGTACTCCAACGACGTCATTCCGGCAATCACGACGCCGACGACGGACGAGGAGCCACAGGACGACGCCTACCGACGCGCAGGGGTACTACTGACGAAAACTTTCCGGATCCATTCTGACGCCTGGGGTTATTCGAAGGTAAGGAATCTAACACTAATGCGTTTCTTTCAGATATGGTGGAACCTTTGTTACACATTGATGCTTATAAATCATTGAAAAAGTCATACTATATTATGTACACCCCTTTAAAAAAAAAAAAAAAACCAGTTTTGCTGTCCAAGTGGCAAGCCAGGAACACACTGATTTAGCCTCAAAAATAGCCCAACAAAGTTATTATGTAAACACAGCAAAAATAATGGCAATACAATCTACAACACATGCTACATCGACCAGAGGAATCATTCAGGCAGGAGGGGCTGCAACTGGATTATCTGCAGACTAGTGGTAGAGTGGAGCTTGTCGTGCTCCAGGACCACATAGGGTGCAGCGAATAACAGGTGGAAGTCACCGTCGGTTGGGACAAGGACCGCCCTGACGTACGCCATTATCACACTGTGCGCGTAAAGATCAGCATTTAACTGAGGTGCCGAGACGCGAGGAGTGCTGTGGGGAGCATGCAGAGTCCAAGGGACCCATGCTTGCAACCAGGGGACATATGCTAGCTTGAACTTCGGAACGTTTGGTTTCTGAGTGGCGTTGGGTACCTGAGCTTGGAGCGGAGATGGTCTTCGACCTCCAGATCAGGAGACGACAGTGCCTGACATCGAGGCCTCTCTCCGAGGTCGTAGCTCCCTCTCCCTGGACCAATGCCACAAGATACTTTGTTGTGGAGAACACCGAGATTGGGTGCAAAATGTTTCTTTGTGTCTTGGGGGCACCTACGGCTGGCTGTCTGGAGCTACGGCAGCTCGCATCTTCGCCTCAGGGGAAACATTTTTTCATACTTGGAAGCATGCCAGCTTCCTGGGTCACAACCTTTAGTCTACGAGGGATAGTGATCCCACAATCATGCAGGTGCCGCTGGGCACATAGCGGTCTAATCCAGATGGTCGAAACAAAGCAATTGTTTTTCAGTTTTAGGTGGTTTCTATAGTCTAGTCAACATGGCGCCTGCAAGGGCAATTTGTATCGTTGGCTGGTGTAGTTGAGTGCCTGAGGGACTGGCACGCGAGGCGCAGTCAGAGACCTGCGATTGCTTGACCATTCTGCTAATGGGAAAGTTTGACAATTGCATGGGACTGTAAAGTGTATATACAATGTGTATCTCGATTTGATTTCAATGTGTGTGCAATACAAAGACCAGTGTTTTATTCATACAGTGTAGAGTCTCTTTGTGGGTACGCAGTCTGTTACGAGAGTGGTGTTGTGCCAATACTTTACACTTGGGCCCAGAGGATAAGCCTGATTGCTCGGTGCCAAGCTTGCCAAGGGTGAGCACAGTTTATCAAACAGGTGTATCGTACGCATCCTATCTAGAGCGGTGGATTCTCACTGGTGTCTGTGCGTCCCAGTCGGCCGGAAACCGCTGTGTCTAACAGCTGTATTAAAACAAATTTGTTTTGTAAAAGAAAAAATCCATAGAAATTGATAGGAAAAAAAAAGTTTAAAACAACATTATAATTAGGGATTGTAATAATAAGTTACCTTACACTGAAAAAAAACCTTAGAAATTTAATTTTAAAAACCAAAGGTTAAGGGGACATTATAGTTAGGCGAAAATGTCAGTTACAAACATACCATTTTAAAAGAACAAAACCACTGAAATTCACCAGTTATAGTTATTTCAAAAGTAGCTATAACTTGCGCCCTTGCCATGCACTGCTACTTCACATATTACATTACTTATGATGTGTTCTATGACACATTGATAACCTCACTGCAACATCTAACATGACTGATGACAGTAATGTGCATGGTGGTGGTGCAAATTATAGTTATAGTTTAGGGCACAAGTAATAGTTACTTGAGACAACTATAACTGGTCTTTATACACACACCACAATAATGTTTTCAGCTACAGTTCATGCCATCTTGTTGAAATGGCAATGCTGATTTTCCTTTTTTAAATAGATTAATACAACTACAAGACTCAGTAACATAACAAATTACCTTTCCTCACCTCAGCAACAGATAATCATTTTGCCATTCAGTGTAATCCAAAAGATAAAGCGGGTTAACATAATGCACAAAATACGTAATCCAAACCTGAAATATCTGATTCTACAAAGTTAACTTACTTCGCACTGAACACTCCACTTACATGAAACAGAAGATGAGAAACTGATTTAAATGATTACCTCAAACACATCTGTGAAACGCTTCATCACCTACAAATAAATATATCTTTAAAAATCAGCGTGATGCGCCCGGGATGGTCTTTGGCCTCATAGCATCCTAATACCACTATTCATTCTCTTCGTACATTTCAAGGCCTCCAATACCACTGTGTTTCATGGTTATTATATTTGGAGAGGTGAACAAAAGACACGTGTAGGGACATGCAGCCTCCTCCTATGTCTGAAGCATATTTTCACAGTATTGTGGAACTACTTAGAATTCCTTACTGTCCTATAGGTCCCACCTCTTCTATCCCTTCTAAACATATGTACAAGTCAATATAAAATTTAAGTCTGCAGTACGGCTACCCTACTTTGAACTGAGCTCACCATCCAAAGCGAATAAAAGGCTTTCCATAATGTATACGTGTAAGACCCTTAACATAAAAGGGTACAGTCATGTTAAAGGTGAAACATAGGTTTATTTTATGGCCATTACAATTATAGCCTAACAATTAGTTAACTGACAATAGATAAGGCACTCTTATATTATGTCAACGTGAGAGACATTAAGTGTTTTATAGTAATGGCACTACAGCATGTGGACAGCTACGGAGAAAAACTCAAAACGAGATTATTTTAAGCATACGTGCTTCCATTATAACCACCAGATGGCAACAACACACCATTTATTTAACTGTATCTTTGTGCAGGGTCTTAAAACCAACATTGTGTTCAGTCTCGCGAAACAAAATATGATGAAGTAGGAGTCGAGAAGACAGACCGCTTTCTCACTTCCAAACAGCCAATTGTTCTAAAAGAGTATATGTGCAAAGCAATCCTGGGGCTAGTGAGATAAAACAAAACCTGTCTGTCTCTTCCAACACAACTTAGACGATGATAATTCTATAGAACGATCTGTGGACAAAGAGTGAGCAGTGTATGGGAAGGGAGAGAGGAAGTGAGGCCAGCAGGAATACATCAGCGTAGGTGATGGTTTACCGCGAAGAGAAGGGTGCTGGGGTGAAGCGTCCTGTAAAGGGAGGGCAGAGACAACTGCAGAGATGTGGGTGAAAGGCGGGTGAAGTAGGAGGGGATGGGAAGGGCCATCCTTCTGGGTTGGCCCGGCTCCCGGATGGCTGGCTACCCAATGAGACGTGAAGAATTTGTAGCTCCTGATGGAAGAATAGGGTAGACATGACTGATCTCGACTGAGCATTTCCTGATTCTAGGTTCACAGCAGGTGAATCCTTGGAGTCTAGTCTTCTCCTTTCTGGATCTTTTAATTTCCAGTTTGGCGATGCTGCTGATGCATTTCATGCATGCACCACTTGATTTTGGTGTCGGTATCTTGGAGTGCTAGGGTTTAATTGCTTGAAGGCCTACAGACAGGTCTTGAGTGAAAGGCAGGCTGGGAGTGTGCCAGGCTCTAGACTAGACGAAGGCTTCTCTCTTTTTGGGACACATTTTATTATGCTTTTTGCAATAAGAAATGCAAATGTATAAGAGATTAGTCTTGACAGCCACCGAGGGTAGCTGAAGTCAAGGCCTTCAGCAGCCCTTCTGCACTACCACTGCATAGGACACTCCCTTCCTGTAGCCATGATAGGGGCAGAAAGCAGACCAGCATCTGGAGAGGTATACAGGTCGCTGGCATCACCTAGTTCATCACACCAGTCCTTACTCGGCTTATCCACTTGGGGCTGGTGGTATTCTAAAGAGTCCAGTGACCTCTTCCAGTTTTCCCTGAGGCCTAGCCCATGAGGATAAGGCCCAGGATCCGAACTAGGAGGCAAGGCTCCTACTAGCATCAGAGCTGGCGTTGTACGATGCCCATCCGGCTCCGTGGGATGGCGGCACCGACGGCATCTGGACCGGCGCCGGGGAAGGTCGAGATGGCATCACCTGTGTTGGTCCGGATCCAGGAATGGATCCCTGGGGTACCCACCAGAGAGGGGACGGAGCTGCTGGAGGGAACCAGGTGGGGCACATTCAGACACCGCGGAGCCAGAAGGCGAGTCAACGGGCTTGGGCCATTCAAATATAAATATAATGAAAGAGGGTCTGAGGGAAAGTTTAGAGTTCTATACGAATGCAATCTCCCTAATTCTAATATTCACAAAACATAATTGAATCCACAGAACTTAAAGAGGGTGCTAGGAATCTACCTCTAGAGCCAAATGTAGAGGCACTAACAACTCACTGTGATGTTAAGTATACGGTAGAACAACGAAAGCAAAGGAAGAACAGAGAAATAATACTCAGAACCACCTAAGGATAACTGGTATCCCATCAATAATGTCAATGTCATAAGTTTTTATAGAGCGCCATTATCACCGCAAGGTCTCAAGGCGCTTGCAGCATAAGAACCGGGTAAGAGGAGACAAAAACAGAAAGGGCGACACAGCAAAGAACAGGGGCCCCCTGCTAAGGAAAAAGCCATGTTTTCAAGGCTTTACGAAATTGCTGGTGCTCATTAATAGAAAGAAGGTGAAAAGGTAACTTATTCCAGAGTGCAGGTGCGAGAAATGAAAAGGAGCGCTGCCCATGCCTAGAGGTTCGCACGCGAGGTTGCATTAGTAAAAACTTGTGGCTAGATCTTAGGGACCTCTTGGGGACATACCAGTTCAGTTTTTTTTAAGATACCGGGGCCCCTTTTTATACAATGCATTGTGGGTCAGACATAAGATCTTGAATTGACTTCTTTGCCGTATGGGGAGCCAGTGTAGTTGTTTCAAACATGGAGCTGAGGCGGTTCTAGGCGGCAGATCCAGCACTAATCTAGCCGCCGTATTCTGCAAAGTTTGTAGTTTTGTCAGCAGGTCCTCATTCAGGCCGTGGTACATGGCGTTACCATAATCAAGATGGCTAATGATCAGGCCCTGAACCAACAGCTTCCTGGCTTCAAGCGGAAGCCATTTGAAGATCTTTCTGAGGCCACGCATTATTCCATAGCAAGTGCCCGTCACCGAGGCTATATGATTTTTCAAGGACAGAGCGCTGTCCTTATAATTCCAAGGTTCCGGACTACCGACTTGGGAGCCGGGCAAGCTCCCAACTCGGGTGGCCACCACTCTGGCGTCCAACATCTGTCTGCTTTTCCGAACAAAATGATTTCAGTCTTGCCCGCATTGAGTTGGAGTTTATTCGCCCGCATCCAGCTGCTGATTTCAACCATACATTTTTTTAAACGTACGCAGGTGTCGGCAAGATCAACGCCACATGTGATCAGCAGCTGCGTATCATCTGCATATGACACCGTTCCAAAGCCAAAAGATTTAATTATTTTAGCCAAAGGTGTCAAGTACAGATTAAAAAGCAGCGGGCTCAAAATCGAGCCTTGAGGCTCGCCTACCGTGACCGGGCGACTACGGACAGCCAGGGAGTCGACTCGACCGGTGGTGAGGCGGCCAGCGAGATAATCCTCAATCCAACCCAGTGCTCCTCCTCGGACACCAATCTCACACAGCCGATGTTTCAAAATACTGTGGGAGATGGTGTCAAATGCTGCGGAGAGGTCTAGGAGGATGAGTACAGCTGAATCGCCCCTGTCCACCGTGAGTCTGATGTTATCCACAATCTCCACTACAGCGGTCTCAGTGCTGTGCGCGGCCCGAAAGCCAGACTGGGAGGGGTCAAGAGCTCCACTGGCTTCTATATAGGCCGTCAGCCGGTTGTTCACAAGGAGTTCCAACACCTTACCAAAAAAAGGCAGCAGTGATATTGGCCGGTAATGGGAAGGTAAAGCAGGGTCATCAGATGGCTTCTTCAAGATAGGCTTTACTTGGGCCTGCTTCCACTTAGAAGGGACCTCAGCTTGCTCCAGAGAGGTGTTAAAGATGGCTGTAAGGGACTCGGCTAGCAGGGGCATGATTTTCGTGCAGAGTCGTGGCGGGAAAGGGTCCATAGGGGAGCCTGACTTTATTCTGCTAAGACCTTCAAGAGTCTCCTTGACCGTGATCGGCGTGAATTTTGTCAAGTAGAAATCTTGATTATCGATCATCTCAGATGGCGGCGTCACCAAGCTACTGTCTGGGATCGGTTGGTCCAAATCTAGAGTAGGGAAAGCAGAATATATTAACTTGATTTTATCCTCAAAAAATTCTGCCATTGACTCGACCCATTTTTGGGAGGGGCTAAACAGGGATTGTTCAGAACAAGGGGACGTAAATTCCTTCAATAGTTTAAATATTTCTCTGTTTGAATTAGCTGAGATTTTTATCCGCTGAGTTAAATACTCCTCCTTTGCCAATTTTATATTTTTCATGTAGCCTGAATGAAGTAACTTGTATTTAGCTCTGTCCTCCTCGGTTTTGGTTTTCCGCCATGTTCACTCTGCAGCTCTACTAGCCAATTTATCTATCTTAAGATTGGTGGTAAACCATGGAGAAGCCACCAATTTGGCTTTGACGGTAGTTACCGGAATGACATGATCTAAAGCTTGTAGAATGGAAGACACCAGATTATCTACCCTTTGCTCTAATGAAAGAGCCAAATTATTTACATGCTTAAAATGAGCTAAAAATGCTTCCGGGGTAAGTTTCCGCCATGGGCGGATCCGCATTCTTATGCCACTCACAGGAATGGCCGGAATTTTACTTGGGAGATTAAGCTTTAAAAGATAATGATCCGTCCAGATCATTGGGAGGGGATCAGCAATGCTTAGTCTAGGGGAACTAGTAAAAATTAAATCAAGAGTGTGGCCCGCACAATGAGTGGGGCCGCTGACTCGCTGAGACAGGCCCAGGCTTTCCATAGTCCTTATTAGGAGGCATGTCTCTGGATCTACGGAAAGCTCTGCATGGTAATTAAAATCGCCTAATAAAATAAAATTCTCCGTGGTTAGGGTGTGGGTGACTATTATTTCTAACAGTTTATTAACAAACCCTGTTTTGGCGCCCGGGGGCCTATACACTAGTGTAACTCGCCAATTATCCATACGGGAGAGCTGTATGTTCACAATCATGATTTCGAGTGTGGGACTGGACAGAGATTCTAGTAGCTTAATCTTAATGGGGGATCTGGCTGCTATTGCTAAGCCACCCCCCCTTTTCCCCACCCTGTCCAGCCTTGTAACAAAATATTCAGAAGGAAAGGCGGCCACTATGTCTGAGGCCGCCAAGCTATGGAGCCAGGTTTCTGTAAAGAAGCAGAGTTTCGGTTTGTCTGCCTCGAGTAAGCTCCATACCTCCGCGGCATGCTTGGGTATAGAACGAGCATTAAGGTAGAGTGCAGTAGTAATCGCACATTCTACGGGACCATTCCTAGCTGGAGACGTTGGTGAGCTTGTTAGCAGTCCGGTCTCAGTACTACCCTTTATGATGGGTGTGGGGAGATTTCTAGGCGTCTCCCATAGGGGGAGCTCCCCAGGGAGTGTAGGTGACTGTGTTAGCTGGGAGCTCGAGTGTGACTTGACGGCTCTACCAGGATTCCACCTCTTTAATTCCCCGCTGGTATACGTTAACATTGTAGTTCCGTTTACCTCACTATCTGTCTTTGTCATGCAGCGGGTCTCAGGCAGAGCTTTGGGCAGCAGGCAGCGGTCTGGCGCGGACGGGCACAGACGGGCTTGCCTTTGGCGCGCGTCCGCGCCACACAGATCTTTAAATGTGGAGGGGGGCGTGGCCGAGAGATGACGCTGGCCAATCAGGGCTTTACCGATAGTTCCGGTATTCCTTGTCCCTCCGCAACAAACGGCACACGCCGCGACGGAACGGGGACGGGAATGAAGGTCAGACCGGGCACACAACTGAGCAGGTGGTATTCAAGTGAACAGTAAAAACAATTGATAAGATGGTTTAAAAGACGCTGCTTCTCAATCAGGTGCACATTAGCTTAGACTGAATATATCCTGCTAACCCCCAGACACTAGCGCAAACAGCGGAAACAGACATACACAATGCCGGTGTCTTAGCTGCGCGCGTCCGCGCCACACAGATCTTTAAATGTGGAGGGGGGCGTGGCCGAGAGATGACGCTGGCCAATCAGGGCTTTACCGATAGTTCCGGTATTCCTTGTCCCTCCGCAACAAACGGCACACGCCGCGGCGGAACGGGGACGGGAATGAAGGTCATGTGCCCAGTGTCATCATCTGGGGTCCCAAACAACCCTCTCCTGACCCTCTTGATTATCAGAGGGAACAGGGAGAAAGAGTTGTATCCTTCTGTGAGATTCTTACAAAAGGAGAAAATCAGATGGGATTTACATCAGAGCAAATCAACACCACCTACTGCTCACGAAAAATCTTCCGGATCTAGTGTGACGCCTGGGGATAATCAAAAGGTAAGGAATCTGCAGCTATAAGTCTCTATCAGATCCACAAAACAATTCAGCTCAACAGAAGACCACATATGAATACTCAGGAAACAACAATGTAGGGTGCATGCATTGCAGAAGGGGAGGGGGGTCACTAGAATGCAAACACAAAGGCAAATAAAGCACGACAATTTCAGCTATTCCCATACGGACGATGAGGCTGACCCTCTATGAATGCCACTATATATTGGGGTGTGGGTGTGTAAAAGGTAGAGATGAGGGGGTAGGAAAAGTCACCCAAGGACCCCAGGAACATCAGGCCCAGTCCAGACCCCGGAGAAGTGTCATTTAGCGGCCCTATAGGGTATTGGATTTCCTTGACAAGGGACCACCTATTGTGTATCTTTGGGGCAGGAATTATGCCTCTGTAGGAAAACCCGCTACCCCTATAGCTTGGCCTGTATCTGAGGGCAACCCCGGCTTCATAAACTGGGCCGTCTAGTCGTATGTACTGATGCAGCCCTTTGTGCCAGGACTCTACCGAGGGAGGCCAGGGTGTCCTTCCAGTGAAGGGTAATGTCACGTTTCGCACAGATTAAGACCACCCCTAGCAGAGCCATCGTATATCGATTGCTATCCAAGTTGATGTAGTATCACCACCTCGTGGTCCCTAGGGAGCTCCCACCCCAAAACATGCTCCAGGGTTGACAGAACTCCCTCCTAAAAGGGCCAAAGCACCACACAGACCCAAACCATGTCCCTTCCATGAGGTCGCAGCATAGACACAATGGGGAAGCTATTGGGCCTCTCTTCAAGAGCCTAGATATAGTAAAGTAGGTCTAATGTAGGTACTGGAGCTGGATATGACAGTATTGTTACACAATGGCTGCTACTCTGGGCGCCGCTAGCACATCCCGCCAGTCTGCATCCTATAAAGTGCCCACATCTGCCTCCCACGCACGACTGAGACCAGTGAAAGTGTCAGGGGTATTAGTCACAAGGGATTTGTAAATCCAGGATCTTTTATAATCCGGTAGTTCGTTAACTAGTGGTTTTGCTTTAAGTGTACTATAGTACAGAAGGTCCTCGAGTTTGTTCACACGGCAACAAGGCATGCTGCAGCTACAGATATTGGAAGAATTAAGTAGGATGTGGGTCAAATTTCACCTAAAGATTCGCGAAGGACTTCATGCCTACTCCGGCATCATTCACTTGAGAGACGTGATGGGCGATCAGATCCCACACAAGCGGAACCAAGAGGGCAGACACATGTGGAAGGGCCAATCCAGCCCACAGGGGCATTTCGGAAGCAAGTCTGCTCCTCCCCAATACACCTTGTAGTATTTCATCCCAAGGTAAGGCCGGCCTTGGTAGCTGAAGGAAGGAAAGCACACATCGAGCCCCCATACAACAGGTGGAGCAACGAGGGCTCCTGCATTGCCCACTTCTCCAGCGCTTAAGTCGGGCGATGCTCAAGGTCAAACCACCACTTGTTGACCACCACCAGATGGGACGCACAGTAGTAATTGTACTATCTGGGGTAGCAATGCCCCCATCATATGTGGATTTACAGCAGTTCTGTAAGGATACAAGAACTATTCCTCCATCCCACAAGAAATTGCATAGCACTGCATAATCTTTCTGGAAAAAGGATTTAGGAGCAGAGAAAAGGAAATTCTGCAGTGTATAAAGTCGCCGGGGGAACGTCACTGTTTTGAATATTGCTTATCTACCCAGCAGGTACAATGGGAGGGCTGTCCAGTATTTTACGTCAGCTGTCGCTCTGTCAATTTGAGGCTGAACATTTATTGCCCACACTCTGTGGATCTGGCGGAGTCTTCACTTTTGATTCTAGTGCTGCCGGACTCTAGCATGATTCCTTCCTGCAGCACGATGCTACCTTTGCAGAGCAAGAATGCGTGGTAAGCAGGAGCCATCAAGGGGTCAAAAGGAGGAAAAATCTTGAAGGAGCAGTGTCCCTATTGAGAGATAAAAAAAAAACAGAGCCTGGACTGCTGTTTTAAAATCTGCTATCTGAGAGGAAGGGCATTGATTTGTGAGGAAGAGACACTTACTGAAAAGGCAGCATTTGTGTATCGTGCGATGTGAGAACTAAAGAAGAGATTGAGGTTCAGCACTATCTACCACAAGTGAAGTCATTAACATCTATACCTGTTGCTGTTTCCAGTCCTTGGAGATAGTGCAAATGTCATCTTGGTTTGGGTTCGTATGAGGTAGGCCTTAATCATCTTGCAGAAAAACGGTGACTGATATAACTAGGTGCAAGAGTTGGTGAACCAAGAAGACCCTGTCAGCAAACAGGACTTCCAAGGACTTTAAATACACATAGAAGATCATCAGTGACAAGATGGAGCATTGGGAACATCACTGGCGATAGAGCTGGCTTGCAGCTAGATTTAGCCAATGGCCAACTGGGCTTTGTTCCCTAGGTATTAGTTGACTTAATGCTGTCGAAGTCCATTTGGGACAACAGAATTCCGGGGTGGGTAGATTTTGAGAAATCAAGGAGCCACTGGAGTTTTCAAATCATGGCAGAGGAAGGTAAAGTGATATTCAAGACAAAAGAATGAAGGGGCGTATGTTGGATGAATTAATTGCCAAACATAAGAGAAACTGGGGGTTTACCAAAGGTATATACTTGACAAAGATGTTTCAAAGAAACATGCAATACACAACAAAGCATATTTTCCATTTCAGTCCAACAATGCCCATCAGTAGGCACCTTCAAGATTGAGTACAAGGCTCACTTAAGAGGAAGAGTGTTTGAGCCAATTTAACTGGATCTTCTTAATGTGGACTATGGTGGAACATTGCTTAATACTCTTTCCTTTGTGGAATTATGTTTTGGGAAGTAATATGAGTTTAGCAAATGGATATGTTGGAGTTTCAGGGTTTCAAGCCATCATAAAAAGGCTGTGGGACTGTGTATAAAAGCAGAAGTTAGACTGGTTACAACTACTTTCCTGAGAGCCGATGTAAATAATCAGTGGAAGAAGGATGACAAGAAAGCAAGTCCTATCAGAGTTTCCTGAAGTATGATTTTTTTCTTTTCAGAACAAAGGTAGGTATAGGAGGAGTACTAGATTCTCAAAGACAGGCTGACTATGGGAGTCTCGCCCGGAGGTGTTGTGGGTGGTGAAAGGTGGCTCCCAAAAGCAAAGACTTTTGGGTGGGTTTGTACTATCTCTGTAAGCGCAACTGATCAAGCAGTTCCGTCATCCTGACTAGTAGTAGGTAGAAAGGATAAATGGTGGGTGAATGAAGAATGAGTGCACCTGGAGGAATCCAGGATACCCCAGTACCAGAATAGCGCAGACAAAGGGCAGTCAGATCTATGCCAATACTGTACTAAATAATAGTTGTGTCTCATGTTGAAAGCCACAGAGGAAAAACTATGCCTTTCACTCCTTCAGAGAGGCTGCCTCATGAAAGGCAGGGAGGGAAGAACAAACCAGGACTGAAACCAAGGTCGCTATGCTGATAGTTGTAGAGGTGGTAGTCACCACAGCAGTTTAGCAGGGACACACAAAGGGCAATTAAACACAGTTGTAGGGGTGTCCTCCCATTGGGAAACAGTGATAGGAGTGGACAGTGCGTCTCAGGAATGACACCAACCTACCAGGTGATAAGTGAATCAGCCAAGACCAGGTGAAAGAGTTTTAATTTTACATAAAAATCAAACTTTGATTAAATTACACTGAATAGTTTAAAACACGTCACATGTGGAAATTCTTTCTATAGGTAGCCACAGATGTGGTTAATACATGAATACTGGTAAATTACTTCGGCCATTCTTGGTAGTTACAAATAAGCAAATTGGAGGAACACACACATGAGCTGAGATCAATGGATCTGCAGTCATGAAGATGGCCTAAAATGAGCACCAAGGGTATCATCATTGATAATCAGGTACAATGGCACCTAAGAGACGACAGCTCGACAAAACGCCAAGTGGTTGACCTTCAGTTTGATGAAAGGCTTAGACCTCTTGCTAATGGTTGCAGGTATGATGGAACTGTAACATGGACAGCACTAGAACAGGCAAAAGAGGCACACATTGAAAAGGATCAGAAAGCAACCACATTTGAGATAAATACATCATCAAAACGGTTTCATCTGGCTATGCCAATAAACACTGTTCCTCTTCACCTTTTCATCAGGCGCCTCCCCGAGTTCAATCATATTATAAGCTGAGCCACTACCCCTTTAAATGGGAGGACTGACACCAATAATCTAATAAATAGAATTACATGTACCAGTTGACTACCTGTAAAAGGAACTTTCAGATACAGGGCATCCCAATGTGCCCCAGCAAAAAGGAGGGCATGAATGCTTGCCCTTCTATTCAACACTTACCTAATCCAGGCAAGAGAAGTTATTGGGAATAGAAAACCCAACAAGATGGTGCTAAAATGTTAAAGTAAGCAACTCACTCATTGTTCTCAAATACCTCCTGCAATATTTTTTTAAAGAAGAAAAACAAGTAGTCAGGGTTAATACAAAGGCTGGAAAGACAAAGGGAGAAATTGAGTTGGTAATGGGATATGAAATAAAAGCCAGGCTTAGGGAATACACATTCCCAGTCGTAGTTCTAGCAATCTCTGACAGTCCACACAATGGGATAATAAACATTCCTAAAACAGTAGCTTCGTTCAGTCTTTACATAAAAGGAGAAAAGCTAAATGCTAGAACCTAGTAATATTAATCAATGAATGTTACTCTCTTCTGTCAATGCACAGATTCTGCCGACACTGTGTAAGGGACACAGCAATCTTGCTACATACAGTTGATACATCAACACACATTGCTATACCTAAAAATATTGTGGTCACCACTGAAATGTGCGGCCTCTGCAGCTTTCTTCAGCATGAATCAGGACGCAGTTCACAAGCCCGTTTACTTACCAAGCTGTGCCCAGAGTGGGTTATAAGGATGAGATTTTGCCAGCAGGTTGACAGACTGGGAGGCAAGCTTTTCTGAGAATGACTTAATAGGAGGATGATCGTTTGGCATTACTGTAGGTACCCAGGCCAGATGGTAAGTCAGCACAGCAGTAAGTAAAGCAGCCAAAAACCTAACAATAAAAATAATATCTTTAATACTGGAAAAATAAAAATTTGAACAATATTATAAAAAGCACTACGAAGATGACTACATACTGGTTCCTATTGGTCTGCTCTGTTAGAAGAGTCAGTTCTTTGAGAAAATGATGACAGAGATGGTTCTTTTCTGGCATGTTGGACATCATGGTCAGCCACACTGGTTCATTGATACGAGGAATGGAGTAGAGGTTCCAAATTGTTTCCCTATGAGAAGACAATTACTATTCCATGTGTGAAAAGCCAAAGAATGAATACTAGTTAACATGTATTTAACTAAATTGAAACAGAATTTGGTTTCTTTATACAATTTGTTCTATCAATATTAATAGCATAATTTCCCAAATCCTTGACCTATAATCATGATAAAATAGCGATTATGTGTTCTGTATTCTTCACTGCTAAAGCAACCCATATGCTGGCTATTAAGTTCTAAAGACCTTCATGGATCCCTTTAAAATACTATAAACAAGAAACTCTTTGCAAGCAGCTGTCTCATCTTTTCGCCTTCCCTCTAGCACTCTGAAGCAACTTGTATGGCATTAAGTGCTTTAGAAGCAATTCACACAACAACACACATTAAACCAAGCCTTCAGAAATAGATCTGTCTGATTGAAATTCTTTGAATACTCTTCCAATACAATATTATACCAGTAGTGAGCTTCTAGAAAGAACTCAATGGCTTTTGTATATGGGGGTATTGGAGGAGTCAATCAAAATGTAAAACTATTCAACTAATCAGTTGATGATGAAGAGACCCCCAAGAACTGGATACATTTACAGTTGAAATCACAATTTCAGTCTACATGTACTGCAAATATTCTGGGTATCCATCCCTGCCCACTAATGTTGCGCTCTGACTCTCTGGAAAACTCCTTTGGAGAACAATTAAAAACCTGGCTATCGGCATCGTAATTTTTGGTGGCTATCTTGTACCTTCATTCTGCAACCACCAATGCTCTTCTTCTCTTGCCTAGGTATGATCCTAGAGCGGGGGACACACCGTTGGTGTAACCAGGCGCTTTACAAATGGCATTTCATTCATCCATTTATCTTGAAACAACTAAGAGATGCTCCAACCACCAATGCTCTTTGTGTAATTGAGAAGAAAGGTCTATTTAAAGATATCAGATTGTGAAATCACAGAGAACTGCAAAACTTGATCTACCACAAATAATATATTGTGCATGATTACAAAATACTACAGTGCATGAAAACTGACAAATATAGAGGGACAGAAGGAACCATACCTAAATGAAAGGTACGCATATTCTTTTCCAAAACCATTCATACTGCGCTCACATTGGTCCACTAGAACAAGATTCTTGTGCTGCTTGTCTTAAATTAAAAGTGGTATTATATTGTTCGATATTCTGAAATTGCATCCCAGAGAAACCATGATGTTAGTAATTTATCAAAATCTTTATGAAAAGAATCTCAACAGTGGCACTAAATGATCCTCCATCATCATAAAAACACCACCACCAATATCATAAATATTTATTTTCTTTACCTTAATTACGTTTTTTGAACAATTAAAAATGTGTGTCTCAGAAATGCTGCTGCCAAATTCTATTTGTCACAATTTATTTCTGTTAGGACACCAATGTTTTTCTCCTTGGTTTAAGAGAAGACCTTTGAGAACCATGAAACTGTTTCTGAGAAGACCTCCAACCTGTAAACATTGTATATCTCAACATGAAATGTAAGTATTTAATGGCAGCAAATCTGATTGTAATGTATGAATAAGTTACTTACCTTCGGTAATGCCTTATTTGTTAAGAGTCTAGCTCTAGCTGCAGATTCCTTACCTTAGAATTATCCCCAGGTGCCAGACTGGATCCAGAAATCTTTCTACAGCAGTACTTCTGTGCATCGGTAAGAGCACTGAGGGACTCCGTATGTCACCGACCACCGGATGCGACGTCAGAGTCCATATAAGCCCTCCCCTAACTCGCTGACGTCAATTTCTTCCGCGACTACTTTCCCGCTGTAAAACACAGACCACGTATAGAAACTGCCATGGAAACAGTGTGTTAAAAAAAGAGTCCTCTTTGTGAAAAACACTTTTATGAAGAACAACTTGAAGTTTGGATTGTCCTTCTTGGTCTCCCCTCTGTATGTTTTTTTCTTTTGGAAATGAAAGACAAAAGGGTGCAAAGAAGGGAACTGGAAGATGGGGAGAATCAGTTCTCGGAGCAGGGAGGATGGGTGGGTCAGTAAGGAATCTGCAGCTAGGTCTAGTCTCTACCAGATAAAACGTTACCGAAGGTAATTAACTTAATTTAATCAAGACGTCTAGCCGCAGATTCCCTACCTTAGAATAGATACACAAGCAATGCCATCCTGGAAGAGGGCCTGCAAACTGATTCCATGAAATATCCCAGACACTGCTATCCGGTCTGAATAAGAAAAAGTGAGACTGCTTGCCAGGAAGGGAGGGGTGGCAGAAAGTACCCCACCAGAAACTCGGGGAGAACCCTGTATAGAAATGATTCCGCAGCCGTGCAAAGACATGGGAGAAAATGCATGGCAGGCGAACAAGACAGGTAGGAGGAACACATCATATATACATAGCTCTACAACGCCCCCCCCCCGCCCGGAAGGACAACCGGTCAAAGAGACTGAGGCGGAAGGTTAAGGACAACAGCTGAAACTCCTGAGCCAAGCTCCCAGCCATAGAAGTATGCATGGCAGAAAGCTTCAACCAACAGCTGATAAAGCATCATGAGAAATAGCAATTATGCCATAGACCACTTCGAGAGAGAGGAGGCTCTCTGGGACTATGCCGAACAGAATCTAGAGAAAAGAAGGTATAAAACACATATAATTAGAGAGATATGAAAATATATATATAACATATCTATGAACATAAACTTATACAGATTTCACACTGTACAATAACAGGTTCCCAAGAAGGGTACATACAATGACCAATGCGGCGGCCACAGGATTAAGGAGAGACAACGGCAAACTGGCAACTAGCCATATGGCCCAGTTTAAAGTGAGCGGGTGGGGCGGAAGTACACACCCCGGAAAACCAAGGGAGCAGACAGAATCAGCACTACTGACAGAACGGTACGATTAGGCAGATGTGAGACAATCGAGCAGAAAACAGCAGGTGAAAACAACCCTGCTAGAATAGAGAAATAAAGACCACAATGGACGACTGGAAAATGGGACCGAGGTGGATGAGGCCAACACCTGCGAGGCCTATGCAGACAACCAGGCCACAGCACAAGAGAAATTAGTATCAGAAGACCAACGCCAGAAATAAAAGTCCAACCACTGCGCCAAGGAAGCCACTCACAACTGAGGTATGGTATGGCACCCCTTGCCAAAGCACTCCCTCTCCCCTTTTTGGGGTAGGATCCAGTATGTAGGCCTTGGAGTCTGAGAGATCCCTCTGAGAGAGTTCACTGTGTAAAGGGAGCCTCCCACAACTGAGATAGGGATGTGATACCACTTCCACTGGGATCACTGTTTACTGGGCTTTGGACGTTGCTTTGACTCGTCTACCAGTTTGTGTCCCCGTCACCCTTCCCCCTCCTCTTTCCATGCGGTGTCCTTCACCCTCCCCTCCTCTTTCCCGCCTTCATTACCCGTCTACTTCCCCAGCTCCTTCCCCTCCCTGAATCTTTCCGCTGCCTGCTTTTCCCCTTCATATTTGTGCTTATTGTTTATCTTGACCTTACAAGTAACTATGTTGCCATGCTCTAATAACTATATACCTTTGTAACGATGTAAACTGTAACTATGATCGGATGCTCATGTAAAGCGCTCTGATACCTCCGGGTCTAGCCAGCGCTATATAAAACCTTTAAAATAACAAATAAAATAAATAAAATAAAGGATTTCTATAATGGTTTACAAAAACAGCGTGGGAAAGAAGACAGAGGAATACGGAATGCATAATTGAACCCCTTTAAAAGTGGACACTGATGTTAAACTTGTCTCGTCATCTCTCAATGGAGCACTGGGTTTTCCGAGGCATGCCAAACTTCCTCTTGCTCTGTATCCTCTTGCCAGTGAACGTCAGCACCTTTTCATTTATCGTGAATGTCCTGCCTAAGAGACCACACTGTGCTCGATCTTTCCAAGCAAGCTGCCAGGCTGCCAACTACCTCAACTAGCCAATTAAGCAATGTCTGAAAGGCTGTCATTTGCCAAAGGAGAATTACTGTCCAGTCGTTAGTACACAGGACATCCACTGCGGGTCTTTTTGTTCGGGAAACACTGCAGTCCTCACACTTTACTGTAATAGGAAGGAGAGGTTGTATTTTCGGTGTGCCAGAACAAGCTGCTTTAGGGGCAGGTGGAGCTATTCTATATTGTGTGGCAGATTGTGAAAGGTGCTGTAGTGTTAAACGTACTACAGTAAATGGGCCTTACTTTTATTCTATTCACTGTATTTTATTAGTTTTACAATGTATAGTTGTTTGGCAGAGCCGACAATTGGCAGTCGCACTCAAAATGGTCAGAAGATTCAAATTTAATTATATAGCCCAATGTTTGGAATTCAGCTATTTTTAATGAATCCATAAATCTTTTGGTATGTCAATGTTTTGCAAAAGTCTTAGGAAACATACGTTTGAAAACTCAATCTTAAAATACAATTCTAGAGATGATAATCATGGCTGGGAGAGGACATCACTAGTTGTCTGGAAACAATTATTAACTATGACCTAATAAAAGACTGTGATCCATATTTAGTTGCAATGATTGTTATTCACACCCTTTTGTAGGGTACAGGATTTTACTACACTTATAAAGAAGGTTTATCTAGTTTTGCTATTACTTGATGCTGCAGTGCCTTGATGCCGCAAGGAGGGTAAAAGGCAGGGGGGGTAGCCTCATTTGTACGTCACAGAGCAATTTATCGATGCGCAAATGCAGATGAATTATATGTGATAAAGCAACCCCTGCAACACATTATACGGATACTGCAAAGCACTGAGGAGTTGCACGACCATATAGGTAATGGAATTTCATGGTCACTTGCAATATCCTCATAACGTAAAGCAGGGTTTACTTTATTCCTTTTAATACATGGTCACATTGTCCACTTCCCTTTCATACCACTTAAATCATTGGTATGCTGCTCTTTCATATGAAAGAGATGGCATGTTTGAAAACATAACAAATAAAAGCAGAAACTCTAGTGCAAAATTAAACACAAAAAAGTAGTTATATATGTGATGCAGAAAGATTTTGGAATCATTTTTAAACAAGTAAGATTTTTAAAAAGTGTTGTAGCTCAGAATGTGTAGAAATGTGCAGAGAGATTCTATCTTTTCCATAATGTCCACGGCTTGCAAAAACAAACCTGTTGCCCTAAATATCTACTTTCTGATTATCACTATTCATCTCGAAAAACAGAGCAGAGGAGGGACAAGCCATTATTTGTTTTTAGGTCGTGCCTAGAGCAGCGCATGCGCTGTATGCTCGATTTTTAGTAAGGGGTTTTTCAAAGTGCTACCACTGGCCTTAAGCTTGCGTGCACGTGCGCGTGCACCCACCATGTGGGTTTCTTTCAAGGTTCATTAAGCCTTGCATGCCTCTCTCCGCGCTTCAATTCCCTCCCCCTCCACAGATCGCGTCACTCTGCTGGCCTCCACTTCCCCCCCTCCCCGCCTCTCTCTCTACTGCAGCAGGCCGTTTAACATTTTCTTTTGCCCACATCCATTACTTCCCATACACAAGTTGGCTCCTTCACTGACACTTGCTGCATAGCCGCTCCCTTGCAGTCTCACATTCATGCGCTGTTGAATTTCAAACCAGTCTCAGTCAGCATGTGTAAAGTCATGAGAAGAATTGGGAGTTGCACTTTATGCAAAAACGCACACGCACGCACCACTTGCGTGCTTGTTTTCGCTCTCTCTCTTGGTCTCTCACTTACTGCCCCTATATCTCTATCTCTTCATTCACCTCTCTCACTTTTCTCTCTTTCCCGGTCTCTCTCTCTTTTTTGAAGTGTTTTTTAGATAATAGCGCAAACTCTACTGAAAGATATTGGAGCGCTTTACATGAGAGCCCAATTGCATTACACAAGATCAGACACCTTCATGTTTCTCTCTCTCTCTCCTCCCCCCTCGTTGACTCTTACTCTCTCTCACACATGCACACTCTTTCTCCTTCACACTTTAAGGGCTCTTTCCCAACACCCCACCCCCATACCTTTATTCCCCCATCCTCACCTGACTTTACTCACTCCCTATTTGATCTTCTTCCTCATACTCATACACTCGCATTCAGGAGTCTCACCATCCCTACTTTCTACACTGCGGAGCTTTCTGTGTTAGTCCAGCGGTTTCTTTCTGTCTTCATTTAATGTCTCCTGCACAGGACGGCTTTGCTCTCTCTGACATTGTTTTTCTCAACCTTGTTGCTAAGAACTGTCAGATGGTTGGTGAGAGGGGGCGCATGGGGAGCAAGGCATGATTTTTCCCATTGAGAGCAGAAACTCTGTGCTGACATTGTGTACGCAACCCATGTTATTTCTAAAGCCATTATCAGCTGTGAGCTAACAAATGCCAAAGTAAAATATACTCCTCCCCTTGTGTGTTCTGTTCACAGCAATCTCCGTTGTGTTGATGGGAATATTTAAATAATGGATAGGGTACAAAGATCTAGCTCCCCCCCCCCAAGAGCATTTCTAGAACGAGACCACCTATTATCTCCTTTGCTGCGTGTATCTTCCTCGTGTTGGGAGTGACAAATGAGTGAAAATGCCTGTTGTTTGAGCTGTCTTGGCTGGACCAAACCAACTGGACCTTTCACTCTTACCAGAACTGATCCTGTAGTCTCAATAAGAGAGATTGGACTGTCCGTTAAATGTCAGTCGAGGAAAGGACATGGTAGTTGTTTATTCCACACATTTAGCCAGTTTCTTCTTCAGATGTCCCAGCAGCATCAGCAAAAGCTCCTTCTGTGCTTCTAGGAGCTTCAAAAGCCAGTGTGTGCATGCAGTTCATATAGCGGCGCTTCCACTCACACACATCTTTGTCATTTGCATTATTCCCAAGTTATTCTTCACATAGTTTTGCAGTTATCCTTGCAATTCATTCCTCAGTTGCATTCATTGACTCCAGTGACTGCACTGGTTCCTGTACATCTAAAGCCTCGTTGCGAACATCCCTCCTCAGCCCAAAAATAACTGTGGCCCAGATGTATTTGCTATCCCAAAGCCGCGGCAGTATTCCAAGATGTAATCCTGTGACTACAAGAGAAGAAATGCCATACACCGGAAATCTAGAGTCCAGTTTGTTGCCATATCCTGCTGCGCCAATCCAGATGCATACGTTTGGCACTTGGATAACTGCGTGTTATTTGAGCCATACGAACTCTGAAGGTGCATGGCTAAACACTTATAAGGGCCTAAAGGCGAGACCTATTGGCTATGCCAATGCTTGTTGTATTAGGTCTGCGCTGTCTGTTGAGAGATAAAGCTGATAGCTTACAGTGGGCTTAGAGCCCACTCATTGCTTACCACTGGTTCGCTTTATTGTCACTCATTTGCCTGCTTCTTATTTGTCAGCTTCTGTGGGCTTAATTTCCTCTTCTAGTGTATGGCTCCCGCCCAGACCACCCCCCAGCCCCACCCAGGGAACATGGACCCATTACTTGAGCCATTCCACAGCTCCCACTACTTCAATCTTTTTGGTTGGGCATTCTACAAGAATGCATATGTTTTCCAGCTGTCCTCGTGTAATTTGCATTCCTCTTTCTTGCCTGTGTTTTTCTCCCCTTGTCCTCCCTCCCTCAGTTGCTGTTATTGCTTCCTCACCCCCCCTGCTGTGTGCTTTTCCATATGCCCAATCACCATCCGTTGCCTGTGTGTTTCCCAATCCCTGCCCACCGTTTGCTGTTCGTGTGATTTACTATTCCCATCACATCAACCTCCGTTGTCTGTGTGCTTACCCGTTCCCAACCACCCACGCTCTGCGGTTTGTGCGCTTCCCCAACCAATCACTATCCGTTGTCCACGTGCTTACTCCATCACCGTTTGTGCGCTTCCCCATTGTTTCCTCTCACTTCTCATCCCCTCTTGTATCTTTCTTTTCTGCCCTCCATCTCTCTGTGTTGCCTGGTCTCCCCCGTCCACACCGCAATAAACGTCCTTTTTTTTAAGCATATTGGCACTAGATCAAAAAAGCGCAGTTGCACTATCAAAAAAGTGTATTTCACGCAACTTTTAATTTACTAAGCAATCTTGGATGCAGGCATCCATGTTTGTGTGTGCTTACAAAATGACGTGATGGCCGTGTCATACCACTTTTTGTTTTTTTTACATTATTTTAAGCAGTGCTAATGTACAGCAGAACTAAAAATCATGGACAAAGCCAATAGGTCTCACATTTGATAAGAAAATAACAGATATAACATACATCATCTGGAATGCACCACCAGACAAAATATAGGCAGAGCCTAGACGTGAAGTATAAAGTGAAAATGTAGTAATATCACTAGGAGGTGGTTGTATGATCTTAAAAGTCCTTAAAGAAGCCATAGTCTCCCCACTTATTAAACATCTTTGAGTCAAACCAAATCTGGGATGGTCCATATAATATCTGATCAGCAAAACAATAATATGTTGTTGTAAAGAACTGTTACGCTGTATCAGACACCATTTGGGTGTCGGAGCAAGGAGAGACTACTAGGCCTCAACTGATATGGGGAGGTGAACATTTTACTTACCTTCGGTAACGCCTTATCTGGTAGATATCTAGCCACAGATTCCTTACCTTAGAATTATCCCCAGGCATCAGACTGGATGCAGACATTTTTCATGAATAGTACCCCTGTGAGCCAGTAAATGGTGCTGTCTGTGCCAGGAGTGACATGCACAGTGCCACTCCAGCATGTTGATGTCACGTTTCTTTCTACGACTTTCCACACCAGGAAATCAGGCCATGAAGAACACTGACCACTGGTGTGGCAAACTACGGCCTTGAAAAGGGAAAGCCCTTTCCCTAGAAATATGTTCACAGAGCGGGGAGGATGGGTGGGTCGATAAGGAGTCTACGGCTAGATAGAGGCTATACCAGATGAGGCGTTACCAAATGCAAGTAACTAGATCATCTGATCTAGCCGCACATTCCTTACCTCAGAATAGATATCCAAGCAACGCTTCCTCGGAGGTGGGCCTGCAAACAAATTCACACTAAAAAGTCCTGCAGGATCGAACACACTAAGGGCCATATTTACAAATGTTTGGCTTTGTGATTTCCAAATAGCGAATCTGTAGAAATCGCAACATGATATATATGAAACAGTGCATTCTTCTGTTAGTGATTTCTATAGATTTGCAATCACAAATAGGAAATCAAATTAAGGAAATCACAATTAGGAATAGTCATTATTCTTTAGGTTTGGGTTGCAAATGCAGTCATGCCTTCACCCCTGTCATCCACCCAACATCCACCCATGGCACAGAGGAGCACAGACTATTCCCTTCTGTCAGCATGCCACCCCTGCTTTTCTTTCAACCCCCACTGCCTGACCACCACTCTAATTTACCATCATGTGGTAAATCAAAGCGGATTTGTTCTCAAAATAGGGACATCGCATCTGGACCTGGTAATGCTGAGCCCACATGTTATTTCCTATTCTGGGGGGAAATAATTCTAATAGACTGATTTATATGCAAGGATACTGGCCAAGAAATGTAATTGTTGGCAACATGGTATCGCTACACATATACCAACCCCATTCATATCTGAGGCCTAGGTGGCACAGAAATTTGTCTAACACAGCCCTATTTCTATTCAGTTGGAAAGAGCACTGTATGTATTACTCATCAGCTTACATTAGATAGTGTAATGAAGGTCTTCTCCATAGCCCAGGTTAGGCTTCTATTATAGTGCATGGCGTTACGGATACCGGTGGCTAACTAAGCATGTCTAATGTCAAAAATAGGTGATAGTATTTGACAGCTTTAGTGTTTGAAGTGGTGAATCACAGTTTTCCATTAATATGGGTAAAACATTTTCACTGACCCACTCGTGATTCATTAACCACCAACTCAAATCTTTTGAAGTCCCCTTCAAGATCTGAACCATGTTGAAGAGATTCCCCTGATACTGCACCCACTAGAAGTCCAGGTTCCACTGCAGATCCTGCATATGCCATTAGGCATGTGTCACAAGCAGGAGGTCATGAGGCCCAGCAGCTTCAGAGTCATTCTCACCGAAACCCAGGATAGAAGCTGAAACAACGGTATCACAGCCTGAATATCCTTGACTCATCGTTCAGGAGGATAAGGCCAAATCTGCACTGAGTCCAGAACAGCTCCGATGAAACGGAGCATCTGAGAAGGGGTTAGGTGTAACTTTGGTATGTTCATAGTGAACAGCTGTCAGTGAAGGCGTACCGATGTAGTTTGCAGGGTCCAGGACAGACAGGGCTTGCGCAAGCAGGAGCATTTTGAATATCTCCTTTTCCAGGAAGAAACAGAAGGCGTAGATCTAGGACAGGACGAAGACCTCCATCCTTCTTAGGTACCAAAAAGTAGCTGGAATACCAACCACACATACTTCTGCTGCTGACACCCTCTCTATGGCTCTCTTAGCCCAAAAGGCTACTTCCTGGCTGAGTAAGGAAAGATGATCCTTCGTCAGCCTGTTGCAAGGGGGAGCAGAGGTGGTCACGAAAAAGCCGGAGTAGCCCCTTCGGACAATCTGGAGAAGCCAGCGGTTGGATGTTATCAACCTTCAGTTGTGCAGGTGATGGCGTATCCTACCTCCCACTGGTTGTCCATGATGGTTGGCGGGCAAACTAAAGCGGGTTGGTGGCTCTTCATGACCTAAACAAAGGCTATAAAATCATGCCATTAACAGCCTTGAAAACTGCATCAGGTTCTTCCTTGCCTACCAGAATACATACAGTGTCACGGGGTCACTGGCTCCATTAGCCTTTACTATAGCAACAGTCTCTGCTTAGCATGCCCACAGTTTACACTGATCCACTGACCACAGCTGCAGAATGTGGCTGGGTGGGTAAACACCATGACCAACCAGTGGCAATAGTTTTCAGCAGTCCTGGTAAATCTACTGTGGTGGCCAGCATGTCAGCAAATGAAGGTTAAGCATAGTGGGTAAATCCTTACTGGAAAGAAATCTCACCTTATTTGCCTACAATTATGAGCAAAATTTGCAAACGGAGAACCTAAAATGAAGGCTCTCCAAGGATTTTTAACTTCAAGAATCCTGTAATGAAAGACATGATTTGTGATTCAGGTTCAATGCAAACTGTGCTTTTTATATTAAATATTTTTATTATTTTTGAGGCAACTGACCTCACAGACCTAGAACAACAATTCACCACCCTGGGGTATACTCTGGTCAAAAAGGCCATCGCTATGAAGTGGGGGACAGGAGGCAAGCCGTTGCTAATTGGATGGGTGGCGGAAATGGATAATTGTATGATAGCTGGAAAAAAAGTCTACAAAAATAGAGGAGGCCCTAGAAAATGGGACAAAAAGTGGGGGACCTGGAATGCTTATCGGGGGGGGGAATAATCTGTCAATTAACATGGAGAGAAGAAAGTAGTTTAAACATGAACTGGGGAAATATGGGAGCGGACCAGGAGGGTGGAGGGGAGGGTGGAAGGGGTCTGGGAAGATAGTTTGGAGGGTCGGATGGCGGTGCCTTTCCACGAATGAATGGTTCCGAGGTAAGTGGTGTGGTTTGTTCTAGAGTGATATTGGAAGTACAGATATTGTATTGTAATTGCATTTGTATAGTGATTACTACCCCTGACGAGGCGTGAAAGCGCTTTTTCGGCGAGTAGCACGCTACTCCGGGACCCATAGAGGATTTGTGTTGAATTAGTATAGTAAAACATGCAAGTAAATTATGCTGCCTAGAGGTGGAAGTGGGAGAGTAGAGTAGTTTGTTGTGGGCGGTTTAGGTGGCATTCAGGTGTCCCTGGTCATAGGAGAGTCCAGTGAGATTCAAAGTGTGTGGGGGCGTACGGAGAGCATGGAGTCTGTGTGGCTGGCGTTTCGCTGTAGGGCTGCTAACTGCTCTTTGTAATCAAAGTGCCAGTCTTGAAATACGTAACCAGTTAAAACAGATCTGCTCATGAGGAAATTATCTAGCCAGGTCTCCAATCAGTTTTTATTGATGCAAGTCAGATTTCCTGTTGTCAGAGAAGAGCCATGATAACTCTAAGTGTACTTTACGAATAAAGGGCCAAAACAAACCCTGAAGGTGTGGTGATTCACTTATATTATTCACCGCAAAGGACTCATGCAATACAGGAATATTATCTGACAGCTTGTCAGAAAGAAGGAAAGAATAAAAACTGTGAGTACCATACAAATCTGGATCCTGAGCTCAACGATGGATATGAAAAGTTAAAATAATTGCACTACTCAGAGCCAGAGTAGAAACACCCTTAACATAAAATCTTAAAGATGTTACAATGGATAAGCAATTCATCCCCATTCTAGAAGCAGATCTCCTATCCATGTTTAATATCTCCCTTCTTCAAGGAGTTATGCCATGATTACGCCTTCTCTTAACAAACCCCCATCTTTAAGCAACTTTGCAAATCACGAATCCCTGTGAAATTCACTCAAGTACGGTATGAACACGATTACTTTCCCATCAGCAGCAAAAACAGTTTCTTGTGTTGTACATTTATTTTTCATGCATGTTCCAATCTCATAACATAACTTGCTTACAGAGTTCTTTATTGGTGCTGGGCCTAACACGAATAACTATCCTCTAGTCCGTGTACATTTGGCCAATCATGCTGTTGGCACTGCAGTCGGGTGCTACCAGCTTCCTCCATCGCACCACCCTCTCCAGACAATCAGCTGTGGGAGCAGCGAAATGCTGGAAGCACTTGTAATGGACCTAAGTAGTGGCAGCCATCATTTAGCCCGGACGATCTAAACTGTCTCCAGCAGGTAAGATAGCGGGAGTGTGCAAAGAAGTTTAGAATTGCATCATGGCTGATATGCACAAGCCATCCTGTGAAAGACCAAAACAATAGGTGGGGGGCGCACAGCCTTAAGTTATTTGATATTTTGTGTATTTCTTAAGGTATTCCTTAAAGTTAGTTGATGGTTGGGTGCTCCACCAGGTGGCTTGTCCGTCCTAACACGTCAAACATATATATCCCATTCAGTGCGACCATAAGCCTATGGTAGCATCCCTGTGTTGTGGGCACACCTCAGGTTCATTTGAAACAAGACTCCACATAAGTTGATTCAAACAGTTTATTCACTGATCATCATTCTTCTTCATGATAGTTTTCAATTTCATATCATTTTCAGTCTTCGACATTCATAACTGCTTTGTATTAGAAAATGCAAACTTGCTCCAATGCATTTCGGGCTCATCTGCCCTTCGTCTGGGAGCTCTATAACAAAGATATAGCACTAAGTGTCTGTGTACAAACAAACAAAGATAAACTCGAAAGTAACTAATGAAAGCGTTCAACGTGGCAAGCAGGTAGGGGAGGTGAGAACACCCACGGGTGGTCGGTATCTAAATGTAAATGTGCTCGCTTGGAGGTGACGTGATAAAAGTGACTGGTAAATAGGACGTGATTGTGGTGAATGGTACAAAAAGACAATCTGTGGTAAGTGGGGGCTTAGTGAACGGCTGTGATAGTCCGGAGTTTTTTTGGGTTTAAGGATAGAGCACTTACGTGTCGGTGATAACTGGAGTATGCTAAAAGAATAAGACCGCAGGTATCAGTATACGTGAAAAACAGAGTACGGGCAACATCTTATTAAATCCGTCACCTCACGCGGCTCGGGCCGACTTACTTGATATCTGAAATGGCACGATGGAATCGGCTGTAAACACGGAGCTTTCCTGTGATGCTCACAACAGCGTAGTCGAAGCAGTGCGTGTTCCCGGAAGGGAAAATAACGGACCGCGATAATTGGAAACAGTGTAAACATCGGGGAAGGACTAAAAGAATATACACCTCGACGGCCATGTTGAGTGTGTTGAAGTGCTCGTGTTATGGGGAAGAAAGTATGCAGGTGTTTGCGTAAATGTGCGCATAAAAATAGTACGTGTTTAACATTAGAATATGTGTACAGACAATCAAAGCAATTCAAGAAACAACAATAAACAGATAATAAAAAAAGATAATAAAAAAATATGAAAAACTATATAATGATGCGGCACTAATGGAAGTATAGTATCAGACATATTATACCACTAAAGGTGTTTCATAAAAAACAAGAAAATTCCAAACGGTCATCGAGTCCTGCTGGTTTCATAGATTGCATCTTGAAAATCCAAACCATCTCTCGTTGTAATAGATATTTGCTGTTATCTATTCCCTCACATTTATTCACAACCTCAAGTATCATGAATTGGAGTTGAGATATGTCGTGTTTCGTTGAAGTGGACTGCAACATTAGATTTAGTATTCATCGTTCTTATATTGGATTTGTGTTCGTTAATACGAACTTTGATCTTTCTTTCAGTCTTGCCTATGTAAATTTTCCCGCAAGGGCATTTGATGAGGTAAATTACATTAGGAGTATCACATGTGGCGTTAACATGCAGTTTGATGTCAGTTACTTTCATGGGATGATTGACTGAATTTCCTCTGATTATGTTGTTACAATTCCCACAGTTCATGCAGGGCCTTGTGCCTTTAGGTATAACTTGAGGGTAAGTCTTTTTGTTGTTGGGGGGGCGTGGCTAGCAAGCCATCATGGCGGTCGGAGGCTGTTAGAGCTCCGGTGCCGCCGGGAGGAACCCTCATCCTGCACGCCGTGTGGGGGGCCGCCAAACGCCATAAACGGTGGGATCCAGGTGGTAAAGCACCCAGCTCGACTCGACGGAGGTTGGAGGACTCCGGGACCTGCGGCTGCCCGACAACCTGCACTGAAGCGCCTGCGGCCTAGTCCCACGTTGCGAGCCAGGGCCTCGAGTGCGGACGGTGGCCGGGACTCGGGCCGCCGCCTGCCAGGGGAGATCGGAGGCTGCCCTGAAACGACCGGATGCCGCACTGTCTACTTGCTGGCAGAGCTGGGGGTGCGGACTGTGACGACCCCATCCCCCCCCTTGGTCCCCCTGGTTCGCGCCTTGGTGGGTCGGAAGGCGGCCGTTCGAGGCTGAGGCCCGGCGCATGGACAATAGCCCCACCTGCGGGGTGCCTGGTGCTGCACTGCGCCGATGTCCAGGACAGAAGCCCGAAGGAACAACCGCTGGGCGAGGGCCACACGACAACGCTGCTTTGCCCAGTCTGCTTCTCCCCACCTCCCTCCCCTCCCCTCCCCTCCCCCACCCCCCGCCGCCATTGCTGGAGCCCTGAGAGTCCCGACGTCCTAGCGCGAGACCGGAGGAGCAAGAAGACCCACCGGCGGTGCCCTTTGTGAGCTGGGAGGTGCTGTGCGAAAGGGGGCGCTCGGCCTGGGACTGCACTTCGCTGAAGGGGTGAGGACCCGGACGAGCCCGGAGAAGACGCGAATACGAGCCCCGAAGAGGAGGAGAGGAACTGAGTGAGTCGCTGCTATTACTTGGGACGGGGGGTGCGGGGCTGCCCACCCCTGGTCCGGGGAGTGGACGTCAGCGGGTTCCCCACCCCCCCCTCCCCGCTGACTGTCCCCCTGCTGCCCCCCTTTTCGAGAGACCGCCGGCGGGGGCGGCTTGTGACATTCCAAACACCGGTGCCATACGTAGTGGCCTGTTGAACACTTGGTGACCCACTGAGCCCAGGAAAGGCTGCAGAGTCGAACTGGGAGACCAAGCGGAGTAAACGCGGGTGGAGAGAGGGGTCTGCCCTGCGACGTGACCCTAGCCACTGAAAGAGACTCTGAGTGGCCGCCATGGTGCGGAAAGGTGCAAAGGCCACGGATGGCAGGGACGGGGGGCCCGTGGAACCTACCCCGGGCGCGGGTCTGGGTGGCCCTGCACCTTCAACACTGCCCTCTGCCCTCTCGGAGGACCAGCAGGGGGACAAACTGGACCTGATACTCAAGGAAATCAGGGACTCTAGAGCCGCGATGGAGATGCAAATGGGCACCCTCACCACTAATCTCTCACTGCTTAAGGCCGACCATGGTAAACTGGTAGACAAAGTCAAAGATCAAGGGGCAACGTTGGCGGACCTTGCCCAGACGGTGGCGGAACACTCAGATTCCATCCAACAAATCCAGCGCCAGGTGAAAACTCTCATGGACCGTGTAGAGGATGCGAAAGGACGCAATCGCCGCAATAACCTACGCGTCATTGGCCTTCCGGAACGCAGCGAAGGGCCCCACGCGACGGAATTCATGGAACAATGGTTCCGGGACCAAGTGGCTGCAGAGGGACTCTCACCGTTCTTCTGTGTGGAGAGAGCACACAGGATCCCCACTGGTCAACCGAAGCCGGGACTGCCACCACGGCCACTGATTGTGAAGATCCTTAACTACCGTGATAGGGACACGCTACTTAGACAGGCCCGATTGAAATCCGTCAGAGTACGAAAATAGGCGTATCTCACTATACCCGGATTATACCAACCAGGTGCAGAAACAGGGGTCTTCATACTACGAGGTGAAACAGAGACTGCAGAGAGCCAGACTCCGCTACGCCCTGCTGTTCCCCGCACGCCTCAAGGTGATTCACGACAATAAAACGCACTTCTTTGAAAGTCCCGCGGACGTGATGGAGTGGCTGGAGGTGATGGATATTGGGGAGAGCCCGGACCCGACCCAGAGTTCGTCGGCCGGCGGATCAAGACACGGACCGGGCCGTGCGGCAGACGGATCGGATGCGGGTGGCGTAGAACCGATACGGCGCAAGCCTACTTTCCATCAACAAAAGCAAGGACAGGAAGACGCTGTTGTGCTGGTGGGCTCCTTCAGGGAAGACCGTGGGGCCATACATACGGACACCGAGGACAGTACTGTCCACTCAGACTCGGAGAACAGTGTGGTGTTATTCCCGACTGTGACACCTAGAGCGGCAGATGAACTTTTGGACAACGACCAGGAGTAATTTCTAACATGGGAGGGACCTGGAACTTCAGGTCGCACTGGTATCCTTTTCCTTCACTATACTAAAAATGCGAAGCTGTGACTTAGCGGGGGAGAGGGTGCGCAGATGGGGTGCATGAGAGTGAGTCTGTGGTGCCATGATGACCCTGGTGGTGGCTGAATTGGCCTTCCCGATCATTGTCTATGCCACGCGGATCTTCCGCACCCCACGCTCAAGTGCTACGCAGACACATTACGCTGTATGATTGAGACACATGTGGACCTCCCCCAAAAAAACGCGGCTAATAATAGTTGACCATTATATGCTATCTCTCCCGGCGGCGCTGTTGAGCCGACAGCGCGGACGAGCGTCGCCCTTTGGACACGGCCCATGCTTAGCCAACCCCCCCAGAAGCATATGCAACGTTAATTGTTTGGTTCTGTACTACAGTTTCATGTCCGGCACAGCGAAGTTCCGAGGCTGCGCCTCCAGAGTTTATGTTTGGGGAAGGGAGGGAACCGTCTCCGGGCTGCACTGTGAATTGTTATATACTATGATACCAGTAATGGGATATGGCTGAGGGGAAAGGGAAATACAGGCTGGTTACTTGGAATGTGCGGGGGCTAGGAGCGGTACAGAAGCGACACAGAGTACATGCCTTCTTGCTACGCCAGCGTGCACACATAGTATTCCTGCAGGAGTCCCACCTAACACGGTCGGAAACGCACACGCTACGGAAGAAATGGAGGGGAACCATCTTTTCCACTACGTACTCTGCCTTCTCTAGGGGGGCCACGATATGGGTGAGATACGGCACCCCTTTCGTGGAAATGGAGCGGAGAGTGGATGAACAGGGACGCTACGTATTGGTAAAGGGCACACTAGATGGTACAATGGTGGTCTTGGGTAGTATCTATGCCCCGAACTTTGAGCAGGATAGATTTCTTACAACTGTTGGCCGGGCCCTAGCAGACTGGATAGATATCCCCTGGATCCTGGGGGGTGACTGGAACATGATACAAGATGTGAACCTGGATAGATCACACCCTCCCCTCTAGGCGACAGGGGTACATAAACTGTCTGACACATTTAGGACATGGATTCAGGGGTGGGGCATGAGGGATGTATGGCGTATGCTACACCCAGCACACAAAGAATATTCATACTATTCCACATTGCATAACCTCCATACCCGGCTGGATAGATTCCTCTGCACCAACTCCTTACTGACCAAATGTACATCCTCAGACTATCTCGCCAAAACCTTTTCGGACCATAGGCCGCAAACACTAGACCTTCACTGGAGTAGAATACCCTCACCGGTCCCCACCTTGAGACTCAACCCCTCCCTACTTGAAGATGGCCCTTTTCGCGCACACCTTGCTGACACATTGACCAATTATTTCCAGGAAAACTGGGACTCTACGTCCTCGAATTTGGTGGTATGGGTCGCAATGAAGGCTGTGCTCAGGGGCGCTGCGATAGGACGACTGGTGGGAGTTAGACAGGAAATTCAGGGCAAATTATGTGACGTGGAGGACCGCTTGAAAAAGCTTGAGACTGAGGCAGGGAATGACCCGGAGCGCGGGGAGGACTTACAATTGTGTAACATAGAACATGCAGAAACCCTAGAAACCTTACGGGTCATACACTATGGGGACTATCTGAGACGACAACAGGCGGAGGCGGATAGATCCGGGGCACTGCTAGCTCGTCTGATCCGAGGCACCCCTGAGACTCCGGTAATCTCGAGCATCCGGGATGGGTCACGCAGACAGGTACATACACAACTAGAGATCAACACTGTGTTCAAGATCCATCTGGAGGGCCTCTATGCTCCTCCTCCTGCAGACACTAGAGATGCTATGTTAGATTTCCTAGGAGACCTGACATTTCCGACCCTGACCCACGACATCCAAACGTCCCTAGCCGGACCCATAACGCAACAGGGAATAAAAGTGGCTATCCACACACTTAATCGGGGTAAGACGCCGGGCATGGATGGGCTACCGGGGGAGTTCTACCAAACCTACTCCGAGACCCTGGTACCTATCCTAGAACGAATTTACAAAACTGCTTTTGAGGTCGGCCATCTGCCGGTCACGACCATGCAGGCCTTGGTGATATCTATACCGAAACCCGGCAGAGACGCCCTTGACGTGACCAATTATAGACCCCTCTCCATGCTCTCCTCGGAGTACAAAATACTCAGCAAAGCTATTGCCTTACGAATACAAGCCCATCTACCTGACCTGATCCACTCTGACCAATGTGGCTTCCTCCCAGAGAGAAGCACCTCCCAAAATACGCGACGTCTTCATGCCCTTATGACGACCACCCCACGAGAACTGCCGCAGGCAGGCTGCATAGCCCTGGACCTCCGACAGGCGTTTGATTCCCCGTCATGGGACTTTATGTTTGAAGTTCTAGGCCGCTTCGGCTTCCCGGAGGCTCTAGTAGCCTGGATACGGCTGTTATATACGGACCCAACGGCTAGAGCGCGAACTGGCGGACACACCTCAGACAGTTATACCGTTCACAGGGGAACCCGACAGGGGTGCCCGCTATCGCCATTGCTATTCGTACTCACATTAGAACCACTAGCGATTGCACTCCGAAACTGGGCAGCAGAGGCGGGCATACCAGTTGGGGATACCCATAACTTGCTCTCCATATATGCCAACGATATATTGGTGTTTCTTCGTAATTTACAAGGCGATCATTCCCCACTAGCGACCATCTTTGAACGCTTTGAGAAAATCTCTGGCCTGGCCATAAACCCAAGTAAATCTCTGGGCTTCTTTTTCCGAGCTGGACAGCAGCCTACCCATGTACAGTTTGGACCCCATGAGATCCAGGTGGCGCCCACCACATTCAAATATCTTGGTATCAACGTATATCGGAGTCCTGAAGACCAGATTGAGGGCAATGTGAGGAGAGCAATCAATGGCCTTCGAGGTAGCGTGACCTTCTGGACGTCCCTGCCCCTCTCTGTAATGGGCCGGGTGGCGATCTCAAAGATGGTCCTGCTCCCCCGAATGTTGTACTACTTCGTGAACTCCCACAACAAATATTTACCACGTTGAACGCGCTACTCATTAATCTCATATGGGGGTCAGGAAGACGGCGTCTCAGCCTCAAGAAACTACAACTGAATACCAGACAAGGGGGTCTAGGAGTACCAGACCTGCGTGGCTACTACTACGACAGCCAACTCCAATGGCTGACACGCTGGGTGGCGGGTAGGAACCTACATGAGATTGCTTATACGGCGGACAAACTGCGCGCGGAGATCTTCACTCCCTTTTACTACCTGCTGCCAAGATCCCCAGAGACTGCCACCCCCTCCTACGTGTAGCTCTGAAATGTTGGCAGAAAGCACTGCTGTACACGGCAGGGATCACCCCCTACGCGGACAACATTCCCCTCCTAGGACTCCCAACACCACAAGGGAACTTGTCACGAAGCGGATTGCGACCCTGGACGGCGGCCGGAGTGGACAGGGTGGGAGACCTGTTTGGGGACGACACTTTACTGGATCATCCCTCTTTTACACAATGCACAGGTGCCCCACAACGACTGTACCTTCTACATGCCTCGGTGACCTCCTATGTGAGACGCACCTGGGCCCCGCAACGCACCAAACCGGGCCAGCACGAATTGGTCCATCTCCTCCACTATATGGGAACGGGTGGACACCTAGTACGATGGCTCTATGTGGGCATTAGAGAACATGCAGCTCTGCCCCTTACCACCCTTCAGGAGATTTGGGCTACAGATACAGGGGAGGACATAACTGAGGGGGAATGGAAGATTATCCTGGGTCATCATAGGAGGGTGTCCAGAAATGTTAAATTCAAATTCATACAAGCTATGGTCCTACACAGAGCTTATCTCACCCCCCAAAGGCTCCACAGGATCTTCCCTACCACCCCCCATAACTTCCCTAGATGTCAAGAGGACGAGGCTAATATTCTCCACATGTTATGGTCGTGCCCGAGAATACGCGACTACTGGGGGACGATCAGACATACACTATACTCAGTAACAGCCCTGCAGATCCCCGAAGGGGCGCTTCCCTGCCTGATAGGCCATAGGAAGAGAACTAAGACCTGTAAGGCGCAGCTGAAATTTCTGGACCTAGCCCTCTTGTTAGCACTTAGAGTTCTCACTATGAGGTCGAAGTCACCTAGATCCCCGAATGTGGAAATATGGCGGTCGGATGTGTTGAAATGGGGCAAAGTGGAAGCTGCGGCGCTGCATAGAGAGGAAGAGAGGGCCCTCCGTAAGTTTCCTGTTGCGCAGGAATGGACCCAAATGCTGATGGTGCTGGAGAATGTGGGCCTGGAGTTGTCACAGTGATATCCAGTCTGCTGTATGTCAGACCCATGATCTCTCCGCACAAGTAGATACTTGGACGGAATGTATGACTTAACCAAGCCTACCAATTGTCATATCCTCTAAGAAACATTGCCAGCGAACGTATCCCAATTGAGGAATGTGTACACAGGAATAGCCGGGAGACAGGGTGGGGGGGCGGGTAGGATCTGAGGGACGGTTTGGAAGCAGATGATAATACATTTGATTGTTACTACTTATTGATGTGTTGAAACCATTTATGGCTAACATGTAGGAAGTGATGACCATCTGGATGCGATTATAATATGCCTAAGTTTAGTTACAGAAAACGGAAAAGACTGATGCAACGTAACCTGTACACATGCACCTTGTAATAACTGTCACAGTCATGAATAAAGAGTTTTTAAAAAAAAAGTCTTTTTGTTTAGGATTTCTTTGATGTTGGCATTGCGGGTGTAAGCAAAGATAGGTGGATCTTTAAAAGTAGTACCGAAATCCGGTTCTATACTTAGTATAGGCCAGTGTCTTAAGATGATCCTTTTATAGGTGGGGCTTAACACAGGGATGCTACCATAGGCTTATGGCTTATGGTCGCACTGAATGGGATATCCTGTGAAAGACCTCACCCGTCTACGTATTGATGAGCAACTGTCCACTGAGAAGATCCTGGCACAACCTAGTACCAGCTACTTCCTGGGTACTGCTAGGGTGAACTGAAAGGGACCATGCTCATTTCATCCGAGGTTTTGGCCAGCTTTTTAAGCTAGAGCTGATATTGGGCAGAGAGTGGCAGTAAAATGAGGCCCAGCAGCACAACAACCCATAGCTGTGCCTGGTGGACTACCCCACACAGACTGCAAAATAGAAAGGTACCGAACACACTGCTGTGAGGCACAGGTTATTCCTGACTAACTTATGGTTGGTTACTTAGCATACTCTGCAGCAAAATGGACACAAACTTTCTTTTGATAGGCTGCAGAGATTTGTGATTGATGTTGTAATATCCTGGGAGATCTGTCTTAAGCAAACAAGTACCATCACAAAGTCTCGAACCAATTATACTCAAGTGAAATTCTGAAAACCGAGATCACAATACAACTTCAAGATTATTTGGAAATTATTACATCCTGCAAAAGCCACAATTTCTGATTCAGGAATGAGTCGCCTCCTTCCTCTCGGACCAGAGTCAGCAGATTCAGACTAAGTTAAAGGAATCATCATCTTGCAGGCTGACAAAAGGTGTGCCAGGGCTATCACTCTCTCCTTCGTGCTCTTAAGCATCTATAGAGGCCTGTGTGCAAAGCTCCTAAAGTAGTAACTGCTAATCTCCAAAAGTACAGTGATAACACATCAAATGTAGTCCGAATACACAGAATGGTCCAAGTGCAAGGACCATGTGCTAGTGCAAGGACCATGTGTCCTACTATATGTTTAGGAGGTTCTCATGCATGAACAGGATCAATATTGATGTCCAATTACTGGATTGAGCAGCCTTTGACTCACTCATCCTTGACAAGCCTCCCAGTCTAGCAGTCTCTCTAGGGATCTCTCCATCCCCACTGTTGAGAGAATGGAAACTAGAAGTCATAATCTATTCAGAGGTTTGCTTCCTTTCCCAAGCCAATGTGGTGCCTTTTGAGATGGGAATGTCACCTGTGTGATTTGCAGTTGTATTCCAATGTCCTGGGTGCCTGGGTGCATGCAGCTGATATCCTGTGTTTGATTTTGGTCCTGGTATCACGGTTATCTAGCATGTGTCCAGAGGCCTACACCTGTGTTTTGCAATGAGAGAGGTTCTAGACCTGCCCTGTGACCACGAGGGACTCATAAAGAGTGCCCTTATTGACTTACAGTGGACTACAGTCCCTGCATGGGTTAAGCACAAGCAACGGTGGAGGCAGCGCATCATATCTGGGAAATCCATAGTTTATCTATGGCATGACTGATGACCCATTTGTGTAATGTTCCTATTTTTTGTGTTTACCCAACTCCTAGCACTAACGTCTGAAGTGTATGTTGTTCGTGGTTGTGTGTGCTGCCTAAGTATACATGCATGGTGTGCACGAGTAAGTCAGAGTAATGGAGGCCTGTGGAATTCATTTTGGATACCCCAGCCAGGGTCTTTTGCAGAAAATGAAGGTGAGGAGGAACTGTACTGCTGACATTCTTGAAGCTGGAGGGAGGAGACCTATACATTATAGTGAGAAGAGTGGGGATAAGATTCCTTTAGAAATTCAATTGTGCCTTTTTCTTGGCAAGCAGCTGCTAATTAGTCAAACTGAACACCGTAATTTGGTAATGGTGAGGGTGAAGTGTGCGAGCGCAGGCTCTGTTGTACACTGTGAAGTAAACCATTTAAATTAGGTCTTGACTTTTGTTTTTCCCTGATCACACTCAGCTTAGTTAAAAACTGCAGATGCATCAACCTCACATCTTAGTGTGTGTTGGGATGCTGTAGCCTGGGCTACCCTACTGTGGGAAGCATTACTCTGGAATGTTCCAAACCGGTTCTGAAGATGTACATAGTGGACACACATATTTACCTGTGTAAAAATGGTAACCCACTATTCCCACTTCTTATTCCAGTCCAATATAGCCAAGAAAGGGAGTGATCTGCAGGACTGATGTATAACCAGAGTTGGTGTCTAACAGACAGGTTTACAGCAGTGAGAGGACATTATCCGAGTCTGAGCTCTTGCTTGATGAGCTGTTGATCTGACCTAAAGCTTGTAGAAGCATGTCTGCCTGCTGAGAGAGGGATGGAGCCTGCAAACTCTGTAGAAGGAATGTCTGTCCTGAAGGAGCGAGCGGCAGCATGTCCCAGGTGTCTGCGAGACAACTGGAGGGAGAAAACTGAGGAGAGCTATCCGTGGACCCTGGTGTCAGTAGTATCTCCACAGTGGATCAAGTCAAGAACACTGAAGACTCAGACTGCGATCCCGATGCCCAGTCAGGGCTGTGATCCTGTGCCAAAATCCTGACTGTACGTGGCCATGTCATCAACAAACGATTGGCCTGTGAGTGGCTGCATCACATTCAGAAGATTGGCCTATATGGCCATGTCCCCATCAGAAAAGAAGGCTATGCATGGTAGTGCATGACAGCAACACAAGCAGAAGATCGCCTCTGTCTGGCTGCAGCTGCCCAGAGATCGGACAGGGAGTGGCAGCACCGAGCCTAAAGAATCAGCCCATGCACGGCTCAACTGTCCGTACCATGATTAAGCTTTCAACTGGGAATGTTGCTTCATGTCTACTTGACAACCACAGATCACCGAACACTGATCCAAAATGGGGAACACCGGATCCACCTCTGCCAGGGGGTCGTCCCCAGCAGGCAGCACAGAGATCCCATGCGGAGTTGCAGGTAGCGCACCACCTCGCAGATGCAAGAGAAGGGCAAGTGCACTGAGAAGGAACCTGTTTGGCTGACCTAAGGGTTGCTCCACCGTGGATGGTAAGAATCTGCAAAAAGTGAACTGTGAGAGACTATGGGTAAATACATTAGAGGGGAGATCTGAACCTGAGCCATAATCACACTAATATTCTTTCCCAAAGAGTGCAGCCTATGCCTAGGCCAGAAGGTGGAACTGAAGGAGATAGCGAATAGTCACGCTGCCCTACCTGATATCACCCTGGACACTAAATTGTCTTGCGGCTATTTTCGTGTGTGGTATTCCGTTCTAGTATGAATTAAAGTACTTTTCTTTCTTGAAAGCCTAACTTATCAAGAATTGAGTATGGATGCGCCAATATATCAGGTCTTTCTAAGATTTCAACAGATCCCCTAAAAGCTGGTCTCAATGCAGCAGCTAGACTTATAATGAGCTCAGAAAAAGTTGACCACACCACTCCACATTTGAAAGCGCTCCATTGGCTACAATACGAGGCAAGAATACAGCTAAAGATTGCATGTATTACACACAAGGCACTACACCACAAAACTCCATGTTACCTGGCCCAGAAAATTACGCTTTCTGGAGGCAGTGGATCCTCTAGGGGATCCGTAGATTTTTTCACTTAAACCAGCATTCTTACGTAAGAAGAGAACATATGATAGAGCGTTGCAGGGAGCTGCACCAAGAATTTGGAATTTGCTCCCACCGAATATTGGAAGAATCACCTACGCTCCACGATTCAAAAAGGAGACCAAGTCCTTTCTGATGGGTACATTTTTCCCTTAACAAACTACATGGAATACTAGGACTTTTCTGAGAACTGCAGACAATCCTTCGATCTTCTACATTCAGCTGTTCAAGTAGGCTACTGTAAGCAGGATTAAAGTACTGCTAATCGCAGAACAGAGAAGCTGGACATTGCACGAGACAGTTTGCTTTCATTGATTTGTCTCTACTGTCTATATTCAGCTAGGTTGGATACATTTAGTCCCTGCTCCTGTCAACAGGGATGTTGTCTAATGACCAGTACCTCGATCAATCCACATGTATATTTGATTAGACTAGCAGTAATATAACCAGTGTGGATACCTAGTATCTTCAGTAGTGGTTTTATTTTGAAATTTAAGTAGGATATGCATGTTTTACTGTAAATCTAGTTGATTCTAGTAATCTTCAACTTGTGTGGTTTGGGTAACGGTAAGCATATGACAATGTTATTGGAATACATATACATTGTACTTGGCGTTAAAGAATTGGATATCTGCAGATTTTGAATGTGGTTGAACTGTAAAGCGCTCCGACGCCCAAATGTTGGGTCTTGTTCGGGTTATAGAAAACACTGAATAAATAAATAAACACTGGGTTGGACATTCATTTATTGCACTGCAGTTTGATTGTTCTGCTCTGAGTTTGACCACTCCCTCACTACCTCCTTGATAAGCCTGGGATGGCTTGCTATTGCTACCCTTGAGAGCCAAGTGCTGAAGGGGCTGTATGTGGCGGTCAAAGCACATTAAACTACTATTCTTCCTCATTCACACCCCATCCTCTCTTCTCCAAAATCGACCGTGGGTAGAAGTGCCAGGAATTGGTACACAAACAATAGTGTCAAGATAGGGCTCCTGGTAAAATAAATGCACAGACTTCAAAACTTGCCAGAACTTGTCTTGTGAAAGGATGTGCATACTAAATCAACTATGAAAACACTCCACAAGCTGCAAAGCAGATGCCACAATCAAGTTCAAGTTATCTTCTCCAGGCAGGCGGCCTTTTGGGGCAAAACACCAAGAAAAGTGCAAAACCTACTACTCCACTAATGGCTTAAAATTAACCTTTATTGGAACACTTCACACATAATCATCTGACAAGCCTCCCATGACCTAAGGGCAGAACTGGTCTACAAGAACTAAAGCAAAACTAAGTGCACCTACAACTGAACTCAATGCAAGTGGGGGTTTGTGAAGTCAGAATATCGTACTGGAATTCTCATACCAAATTGACTATAGTATCCCAATTCAAAATGTTCATTGTTATTGTAAATTTGTACATAAGAAGCTCAAGCTGCAATTAGTATGGCATTGATTAAAATGTACAATCTTTAACATAACATCAGCACTCTTTAAATCTGGGTAATAAATAAAATAGGAAATCTCTGTATCGTACCTGAATTCACCCAGAGCTTCCATGACACGGCTGATGTACACCTGAACACGCTGACTTGATTCTGCTATCTTTCTGCAGGTTATCATGGCCTTCAAAAGAGATAACACAGAGATGAGTCACCCGTAGAAAAGATAATACCTTTTATTGACAAACTGAGTTTCTGGAAGGCACATAATACTAATTCGAAATGCAACGACGGGCTTATTCCCTGAACAATTAATTTGTTAAATTAACTATAGGTCTCATGAAACCAGATATAATTCAAAGTAAAGATGGAACAAAGTGCAAACATTGATAACGGGCTTAAAGGTTGACTGGAATTTCTCATTCCCTTGCCATGTTCTTTACAATGACACTCCAGTACAAGGGAGTAGCCAGAAAATGAAAAAAGCCCCACAGGAAACATGCCTCTAATAGGACTAAGAATGTAAACTGAGAAAATACTGAGCAAACACTACCCTCCTTATGATAATTACTTTCACCCTTTAATCTTGCTTCCATGATCCATCTATCCATCCATCTATTCACCCTTCATCTAATTTATTCACCCGTCATCGAATTTAATCGCCCATCCAACTGTGGATCCCTTTGCCTTTCAATGCACCCATCCTCAACATCTTTCCATCAATCAATCCATCTATAAGTCCATCTTTCACTTACCTACCTATCAATATTTTCTTGTATCCATTCATCCGCCCATGCTTTAATCCATCCATTTGTTCACCTTTCTCCATCTGTTCAATTTCACTTTCTTGTCAAACCTTTCGCTCTTATAAAAAAGTTCACCCATCCATCTATTGCCATCCTTTCACCCTTCCATCTGTTCACTCTTCCCCTTCACCCTTTTTCCTTCTTTCCTTTCATGCTTTCTTCCTTCTTAACACCCATCCTTTGCTCGTGCCTTTCTTTTATTTACTCATTCTTACTTTTTCTTTATTAAGTTTCTCTCGAATGCCAATTAACCATTTCGTTCCCATTTCTCTGCTTTTCCACTATTTTACTGATTTTTCTCACTGTTTACTTCTCTGTGCATGCCAGACCTTGGCCTAAAATTTAACTTTATGTATTCTCTAACAGTGATTGTTATAAGCATTTTGTCTGAATACCTGCAGCCATAAGGGGTCTATAAATAACTAATTTACCGTCCCATCCGGCAAGTGTCAAACCCCGCTTAAGTTGTCAAAGTGAAGGCTTCCCTACGCCACTGATACAGTACAGATTACCCAGACAGGAATGTAGTTCCTTGCCTTTGAAACACTTTAAAGTCATGTTCAACATGTTGGGTCAGACTGATGTTCAGACTACTGCTCATGAAAAACAACAGACTCCGAACTGAAGCACTAAAATAATATTTACCCCTTCTCTTCTAGAATATTAAGCGATACTGTTCAAGCAAAAGGACCATAGTCGATTTTCTAAAGACTGGGCATTCTATTGGCATAGACTGTTCCAACATGAGGCCCTCAGAACATGACATATTCATCTAAACCAGTATGGAAGCCAAATAGATTTAACACTCTGCAAAGCTGTAGGTTGGAACTGGTCATTTGAGGTAGGCCATACTGCAGAGTTAGAATACAATATTTTTCCATAGCCATCAACGTAACTGAAATACGATGAATGGGAGCTGTTTAATAAATCAAAATGAAAAGTGTGATGGGGCACACTCTCCAAGCAATGGTGACCCTAGAACAAAGGATGCCATAGCTCCGACTGCTGATCCATGCGCTCCATTAGTGGTGTCTATACATATAGCGACATTTTTAATATACGTTTGAACTTCAGGTTCAACATATTTTTATCATGTCACACATTTTGCTGCATAATACGTTTCACTGGGTTTAGTCACTGCCCATCATGCCCACCAACCGATCACCATCAGAAGAGAAAACCTACAACGGATGGGGTGATATTTGGCACCTTGAGCATTTTCTAATAACTGTGCTTTTTTTCCTTCCATTCCTGAAACACAATAGATTGTAGTGTGTAAATCAATACTAAATCACAACTCCTTATATTGCTTCAGAGACATAATTCCCCTGGATACTGATGGGATGACCTCTGGGCTAAGTCCATTACAGCTTGGGTAATAGATAAGTGTATCAATGGCACAGCAACAGCCCGAGTTCTGCAGCTTTGAGGGATGTAGTGCTGTTTTAGTGCCCTGACTTTAGAGAGGAGTAATGAGCAGACATGAGATGAGTTAACAGGAAGGGGAGGTTTTGCCTGGACAATCGAGAGAAAAAGTTGAAACGTAATACATTTGGGAAATACGATCTAACACAGGATCTAGCTAGCTGAAAAATGGTGAAAACATAGGAAATTTTTTGAAGCACTGCATTCTCTCAGCAGATACATATGTCCTATGCCAGACTTTCCAGGCAAGCGTCTCTAAAATCACCTAACAGCAGGCCGAAGTAATACTAGAAACACCCACAACTAATGAGACAATCTCTAATCTTAAGACCGCTAAAGCCCCCAGTGCAGAAGGCTACACTGGTCATTTTTAAAAACTTTAACTAGACTCCTACTAACTAAACTAGGAGATTTGTACAATTGCTTTAGAAAAGCAGAGTTGGTGATACCATCAATAAGCGAGGCTGATACCATACTTAACATTAAATCTGGTTGAGTGTACCATACTTTTCTCTTCATGCAAGCCAACAGTCATTAATATAGATGGAAAGATGTACACAAAAATCCTGGCTTCAGGCCTAAACAACTGATTCTGTACCTAGCCCACCCACATCAATCCAGGAGGGATATGTACTAGGAAGTGGCGAAGAGTGTCGTTAGCCTCCTTGGCTTAACGATATGCTCCGCTACTTCTGAATCGAAAGGCTGCACCATATTTACAAGAATGTGGTGCAGCTTTGGGTTTCCCCATGCGATTGCGCTAAGTTAACCTACTTAGTGTCAACGCAGGCACCCTTGCACCAGTGTGCAAGGGTGTCTGCGTGCAGGGGAGAATTGCTTATGAGTAGAAAGGTGTCCCTTCCTGCACATAAACAATCCTAAAATGCAATTCTGTCACTCATGTGTACTGCTTCATGCAGCACACATGAAAGTGACTAATTGGCTTTTTTTTTTTTTTAAAGGTTTATGTACTGGAAGGGACAACTTCTTGTACATAAACAAACCATGACATTTTGCTTTTTCCATGTGTGCTGCCTTGTGCAGCACACATGGAAAAAAGCAAAACGAGGAGAAATTATTTTTTTCTCCTCGTTTCGCCAACTTAAGACCAAGGTTTTCCTGGTCTTAAATTTGGCGCTGCCTTCTATGTGCGACACCCTTGTACATAAGAGGCAGTGTCAAATACAATGGGTGCTGCGGTCAAACACCCACCACACCACCCATTGCACAACCCTTTCACACTAACCGTAGCGTAAAAGAGTGCCTTATGTACAAGGCAGCATTAAGCCATGTTAAGTGGCTTAACGCTGCCTTGTACATAAGGCTCAGCCCCTATCGCCACCACAACTTCCGTAAAAGTAACGTTGTGTTGACGATAGGGGCTTGTACATATGCCCCTAGGTTTGTTAGAGACAGACCGGTCTTAAACAACGCTAGATGAGTAAAGGCCCAAAGAAAGAAATTATCTGCAATAACGGTATCTTTAGACCCGAAATGACCTTTGACCGGGTAGACAAGGAATTTCTTAGACAGGTTCTGAGATGATTTGATGGGTGTAGGCCCCAAAGTCCTTAACATGGTGCTGACTAGCTGCTATACTTCCAAAGCAAGAATAGTGTTGAATGACCAGATGACAGTTTTCATAAAGTTGCACACAGAGTTTAGGCAGGGTTGTCCTCTTTCCCTGCTCCTAATTTCAATACACATCAAACAGTCTTCTGTGGTGTATTAGACACCCCTTCAGTATCCAGGCTTGCCATTGGCCCAAATACACATGTTAACCCTATTTATGCATAACACCCCTCTTAACACTAGGTAAGCCCAAAGACATACTTCCATGTATTAAACTCTCATCTCCAAATATATAAAAAGAAATGTAACAATGCATGAAGAGGAGGTGTCACACCTTAGGGAACTTTATAGCGTTTAGTGTCCCCAAAACATATAAAGCAGCTGGTGATTTTCATTACACTACGAACATAAGACGAGCAATAATCTGTCTATAATATAGCCCCAACACGCTTTAGCGACGATCAGAAGGTGTTTGCCCCCTGGTGAGCGAATCTCAGTGACCAACTTGCAGCGACGCGGCCCCAGCGACCGAAGAACATCTGAGGCTTGTGCGAGCCTCACAGCCGCGCCCTCGAGTTCAGTTGGAGAGAGGCCCGGAGGAGGGACGCCCGAACTGCGGTGGCAGAACCCAGAATGGCGGGCCCCTTTCCGCGCAGATACGGAACCGGAGGGTATCGGACTTCGCGGCGGGCACAGTCCAGGAATATAAAAGTGACGCTGCGCAGCCTGAGTGCGGAGGAACCATCCGCGGCCTGCGCGCGCCCCTGCAGCAGCGGCCTCGAGTGCAGAGGAGGCCTGACGAGGGAGAACTCTGACTGCGGCGGCGGCGCCCAAAGCGGTAGAGCCCCCCAGGGCCGGACTGGTAATGTCGGGCACCGGGCAATCCCCCGGTCGGCTGGATGGGGTGGGGGCCGGTTTTGTTGAAGGGGGGCCGGTTTTGTTGCTGTGGGGCCGATCTGGAGCCTGAGGGCGGCGCGCACGCATGACCGAGCAAACAAGCACAACTATCTCTATCTGCCTGCATAAAATGCAGGTGCCGTCCACGGTCCATGTCACCCTAATTTTATTTCTTGCCAGGACTAATTATTATTTATTAAAAATACGCACTCTGCACCATGATGTGCATTGCGCATGCACCGCGTGCAGCGCTCTCTTAGTCTCCGCCCGCCGCCTCGTCTGGAATCTGCGAGGCAGAGGACGACACTACGCCAGAGAAAGAGACTGGATAATTTAACTTTCCTGCAAAGGCATTGACTTGGTAAGTGTGTTTGAGTCTCCGCTCGGCTCACCAGCCTGCGATTTTGGACTTTTTCACCTAATCTACTTCATGTCTAAAAACATTAGTGTGTGTGACCTTATGTAATGTAAGTTTTCCTCGTGTAAAGCGCACCCGCACTTCCGGGCCTAGTTTGCACCATGTAACTTAGCTCCATTTAAAACAAGATGCGGCTTTACATGAGCCTCACATTATAATTATACAAGATCGGATTTTTTTTATGTACAGGGAGATTACGTAATTTGCTTCAGAATCACAGAATAATGAGCAAACGCCGGGACCGAGCCCGATTCTGTAGTTTCAAAGTCGGCGTCTCTCTTCCCCAACATCATTTTTTCAACAATACGAATGCACAGCGCTTGTTTACAGCTGCGAACTTTCATTATACGTGACCTTTTAAAAGCCTCTTTATAGTGTGTACATTGAATTGCGCAGGTCAAGATTTTACAAACTGCAAGCCATTTAATCGGCATTTGTCATACCACAATGCATGATGGCTTATTTCTGGACAAAGAGAGAGTGGAAAAAGCCTACTGTTTGGGCCTAAAATGAGAGTTGTACCAGCCTAAAGCAGATGCAGTATAATGAGTCATTTGTTGCACAGGCGAAAAGACAGTTTGGAACCCTCAATGCAGGTTTGCGTTTGGTTATACTTGATTATAAATTGGAGTGCGTTACAGATTACAACTAAGTTTTAGGAGGCATGACTCTGTGTAACCCACTGGGATGCAGCAGCCTTCATTACATATTCTTTCACTCATAATCGTGCCAGTGATGGTGGCAAGCCTGGCACAAGCAGGATCCCTTGATAAAGTGAAAGGGATTCCTGGCGGGAATACTGCTTCCTCTTTATCTACACTACTGTCAGGTATAGTTGGATAACAGCAGGTGCTAAAGTCCTCCTTAAGGTCTGCTAATGCCTTTAATATGCTTCTCCCCAAATGAGTTGTGCTGTTTTCAAATTCTCAGTAACATTAGGAATTTTCGGATGTTAAGTGTAGGAAAGATTAATGAATTGATTGAACCCAACCTGACAGACAGCGCCCATTCCCACTTTCAACACACAGAAACTATGGCTGCATCACCATTAATAGCAGTAGCACCCTGTCTCCAGCGCCCACCGAAGAGAGACAATACTCCACAGTCATCAATCACTGGCAACAAAATGCAACACCAAACAGGCATCGCTTGAGGCACCCTAGGCCTCATTTATGAGAAGTGATGCAACGGAAGTGCAAAAAAATCGCATGGCCTCATAAATAAGGCCCCCTGTATCCATAGCCCACTGACTAAACTGCATCACATACACCATGAGGGCACCAATCACTAACATCATTCATCATACAGTTACAACACTCTATGCCATCAGAGATAGCACATCATCATCCTGTATTGTTGTTAGTCAACATAAACAACTGGCCATTCCTATTCCCTCATCACCTTCATATACCATCAGTACCCTCTCACAACATTGTGCATGTTACAGACTGAATCCTTTACTGCGTACTCACTGGCCATCACAGACCTAATTCCATCACTTTGAGAAACCACCAGTACTTACTTACAACACCCAGCATCCAAAGATGGTATCCTGCATTCATCATTACTATCATGAGTCATACTGTATCCAGCACCCACTAAAAACTATCTACCACAGTCCACCTTGAGGGAATGCTCTAGAGTCCTCTGGCTTTTGTGAGTATGCGGGACTCATCAATAATCCATGGTACCTTTAGACAGCATCCACTAACATCCCCCTTCCTCTCACTGGTCTCGCTGCATGGCTAAACACTTATCACGTCCAAAAGGCGAGACTTATTGGCTATACCAATGCTTGTTTCATTGGTTGCATTGCGACTTTTTTGCGAAGGAGTTTCAATGGTGCCACGTACCGGAACTCTTTATCTTCAATGTCTGGTTGTCTGCTGTCTTCACTTAGAAGTGTTGCTCGTCTTGTCACAGGTCTTGTGCCTCTTCATTCCAGTTCTGCACCCACCAGCATCACTCCCATGCACTGGTAATTTGTTGTCTGAAATGCTGCAAGACCCACTTTGCTGAGCCCTTGGCTGGGGCGTCCATCCTCTCAGTCGGGGTGTTTATGCCTCTTGTAAGAGGTCTGCCCTGTACCCTGCAGGAGTTCACATCAGGTCTGCTGATTGGTGGCACTTTGACTCAGGTCGCTCTTGTTGATGATCCTGTGGCAGTCTCATGGTGGTGTTTAGCTTCCTTTCTCACACTCAGCTTACAGTGGAAGTTTTCTAACATGTCCACTGCACAATTGGCCCTACAGTCAGTCTTTTACATTTTATGTGAGTACATAGGGGCTTATTTACAAGCCTCATGCACCACTTTTGAGTCATTTTTAACATGGGAAAAGTGACATACGGGTGGTGCAAGGGGCTTCTAAATAAGCCCAGTAGTGTGCATAGGCCTACAAGTTATTGCTGCTAGCTTCAGGAATATAGCAAAAAACACAGTTGATGGACAGAATGTAGAACAATGTCATACATTCACCCCAGTACAAGGATCTGGGCCTAAATCCATCGTTTTTTTTGCACTCTACACCACCCTGGGTTAGACACTGGCTATATGCAAATCAGCTCTGACCCTGTGCCTCATAGGAACAGTCCAGTCCGAACTACCAAGCCATGTCTTTCCCAGACCGGAATCAAGCATCCAAGGACCGGTTTCTGGCTATCAGCCTTCATCAGCCTGGATAGCTTGACTCCAGTGGTGTGGAGAGCCTGGGACTCACGTCTGAGCATACCCAGCCCACTCGGGGTGAAAATTGCAAAAAACACAGTTGATGGACAGAATGTAGAACAATGTCATACATTCACCCCAGTACAAGGATCTGGGCCTAAATCCATCGTTTTTTTGCACTCCACACCACCCTGGGTTAGACACTGGCTATATGCAAATCAGCTCTGACCCTGTGCCTCATAGGAACAGTCCAGTCCGAACTACCAAGCCATGTCTTTCCCAGACCGGAATCAAGCATCCAAGGACCGGTTTCTGGCTATCAGCCTTCATCAGCCTGGATAGCTTGACTCCAGTGGTGTGGAGAGCCTGGGACTCACGTCTGAGCATACCCAGCCCACTCGGGGTGAAAATTGCAAAAAACACAGTTGATGGACAGAATGTAGAACAATGTCATACATTCACCCCAGTACAAGGATCTGGGCCTAAATCCATCGTTTTTTTGCACTCCACACCACCCTGGGTTAGACACTGGCTATATGCAAATCAGCTCTGACCCTGTGCCTCATAGGAACAGTCCAGTCCGAACTACCAAGCCATGTCTTTCCCAGACCGGAATCAAGCATATTATATATATATTCCGGGTTCAGATCACTCCTTAAAACCCTTCTTTTCACTGAGTCCTATCCTTAAATTCTGTTTCACGTTCCCCTTCACGTTCCCTCAGCTTAAGCGCCAAGAAACCTAATGGTGTTAGTTGCGCTAAATAAATTCTTTTAACATAACATAACATATATATATATATATATATATATCAAACAACACTTTGCCACGCAGGGAGCCCACGACCTTAGCAGGGCGGCCAGTGCTGCTGGTGCGAGGCTTCCAGCAAATATGAACACACACATCCCTTCCTCACGCTGGAAAAAGGTGCACCGACTCAGGCTGTGTTGCTTTCAAAAACCGTTTGTTCAGGGAAAATAAACAGAGGCAGCAGGCTCACAGTCCCAACGTTTCTGCTCCGTAGAGCCTTGATCACGGGAGAGTCTTTGCATTTTGAATTGCCCACGTGCTTCCTTTTAAAGCGCAGGCCGTAAAAAGAATGCAAAAGAATACGGCCTGCGTATAACACCATTTCTTATAGCATTACCAAAACATAGCGCTTTAAAAACTGGGGTGGTGCGGGCGCTCAAGGCGCATGCATTCATGCCAAGCAGGCCACAAGGAGGACTACTCTAGTTGTAGTTTTATGGGCATATGTTTGATGACCTTAATAAAATGTCATGATGTGTCTTGCTTGAGTCACACTCACGGCTTTGAAGATGTGCTCAGGGTAAACACCAATTAGGCCTCCCTCTCTGTGTTAAAGGCTGGTCTGTGTACAGTACGGTATCCCCCAATTGATTTAAGGCCTAAGAGGAGAGTCTCTTCAGACAGAATCAAAAGTGATCTGTCTGAAGAGGTGTAGTGCGAACGAGTAGAGACGGATGGAGTAGATTTTCAGTTAAAGACTCGTCATGAGTGAAATACTTTGCAAGCTCAGATTACCTTGGAACTAAGGAATATATCACTGCAGCACTATAACTATTACATTAAGGAATTATTACCTCAGAGAATCTCTCTTTGGATGTCAACTTCCTGGATTCTTTTAAACTAGAGACACTTTCATGTCTTAAAACGCATATAGACCCCCACACCACTAAACAGATGAAAACTATATTGTTCATGTGGCCCTGAAGAAGGTGACATAAATTATTTGTGATCAACAAAACGTGTGTTGGCCAGCCATCACACATCTGGGAATCCTATCAAAGAGTCAAACTAAAAGAAGAACTAATGGGAAATAAATATGATGGTTCTGTAAACACCTAAACCGTGATTTTGAAAACTATGATGGATATGTTTTAGTGAGCATGATTCCATCTCAGATGTGTTTTTATTGTCATTTTTCTATGTGGTATGATTGATGGTATGTGTGAGAAGAATGCAAGGTGAGAATGGAAGGATGATGGTGTGAGAATTTTTGTTTTTTTTGGGGGTCACTATAAATTGAATCAAAACTGTGAGATTCCAATCATAGTCCATCCAAGTGAAATGTGATATATTTGCCTCTCATTTGTAATTGTTGTTTTTATGAGAATATGAGTCTAACACAAATTTATTTAAAAAAGTGTATGAAAATGCAGGAAAATAAAAAATATATTTTTGATAAATAAAACTGGAAAGAATTTAATTTCTGTGCTGAGATTTTGTCTCTCTTGGGGAAATGTCCATTTCGAGTAATACCATTGTATAAATTAGATAGGCCAGATAAGAGGTTGTTTGTATTGTATTTATTCCTAGAGGCTGGCCTGTTCATGTGATCTGTGTTGTGTCTCTCTAGTAACACTTCTATGCATTGATTTGTCGAGACCTGATTTTAGTCCGTTTAACTTTGTTTACTCCCTCTTTTTTTGCTTCTACCGTAATATTGATTTCACACGTTCTTTCTTCGATATACTCTGTTGTACGCATATAAGGTAATTTCCATGCTGTGGATTCTACAATCTAATATGTAATGAAAAATGTGTTGAAAAATGCTTTGTTTTGACCTTTCTGTCTCCAAACTCCCCCTAGAAGTGGTTGCTCACTGCGCTTGCTCACTACACACCATTTGGGGGCTTTTACTTTGTTCTCTCTGATTCACTACTCATGTCTATGTTTGGTTATCTCTGTAAGAATGTATATGGGTAGATATGAGTGGGTGGGTAACCTGGTGCTCTTTAAGGTCATCATATACTACTTACTGTGCTTTGAAAAGTGATACAATTAAATATGTAATGAAAAATGTGCTGTAAAATTCACCATTTTGTTCTGTCTTGTCCCAAAATTTTCTTGGGGGGAGAACCCCCCCAAACCACCCTAGTAGTGGTCAGGCTAGCTCGCTGCGCTCGCTTGCTACGTGCCGGGCGGGGGCTGGTCTAGCACAATTTGCCAGGGCTGCTTTCAGTTCCCAGTCCGGCCCTGGAGCCCCCCCTCTCTCCTACGGGGCAAGAGTGGCCACAGTGCACCAGACCATACCCGCCCCCCCCCCCTTGCGATCCTGAAACCCAGAGGCCCCGACCAGAGACCTCAGAGCGGCCCACACATCGCTGACCTCCACTGCAGTATGACCACCCACATCTGAAGGTACAGCGGGGATCAGGCTTTGGGAAGGGCGGCCCCATAAGGAACCGAGCGGGCATCAGGGGGGAAGATAGAACCCTTACTTGGGTGAAGGACCCGGGAAGGAGCTAGGCCCATAGGAGAACGGTTGGTGCCCCAGGGTATCACCAGCTCTAGGCGCAGGACGCTATACCACCCTCCCAACCGGCGGGGCACTATGCAGACCATCCAGCACGATAGAGGGAACAGACCCAAGGCTGAGTGCCGTGACCCCCTAAACACCCCTCCAGTTACAACTATGCAACAACAATCTCCACCTACTACGGAGACGGTGCACCTGCCATAACGAGTAAACTGAGAGGCGGAATGCAGAATTCACCTGTGAAGCAGGCGGAAGCGACTACTGCTCCATAACCAGAGTGGGCACTCTCAGCCCACGCGCAGCAATATAATGGGGAGTAAGGGCCAGCGAGCATCACAGCAGCTTAAACTAGACACATTTGCCTATTCTAAGGACTTCCCTGCACTGCCTGACAAAACGGCCACTAAAGAACAAGCCCCCACACAGGACAGACCGCTGATAGTAACACTACAGGATATAATGGCCGCTCTGACTATTATACAGACGACAGTGGGGTCCATTTCAACAGACGTCGCATTTCTACACGCTGACTTCCAGAAAACTGCCATACGAGTGAAGGAAGTGGAATTAGTAACGGCATCCCTGGTCAGTGACACCACCGCCTTGCAACAAAAGGTCAAGCACCTAGAAGCAGAAAATAAGCTCATGGACGAAAAGCTGGACGACCAGGAAGGGCACTCTCGGCGCAACAACGTCAGGATCACAGGCATTAATTACGGAGAGTGAAGGGGGACCAGCAATGGACTTGTACGTGGAAGAGCTTCTCAAGACAAGACTCCAGCCGAGAGGTCTATATAGCTTCTTCTCTGTCGAAAGAGCACACAGAGTGCCAGGAGGCAAACCTAAACCGGGGGTTCCGCCAAGGCCGGTGCTGGCCCGCACCTTCAACTTTCGTGACCGCGACGCCATTCTGCAGACGGCGCGGGTTACCCTATCATTGCATATCATGAACTCGGTGGTGTCCTTTTTCCCGGACTACACAGCGGCAGTAACCAAGAGACGGCGAAACTTTCTAGAGGTGAAAAAGGAACTACGATGCAGAGAAATCCCTTATTCTATGTTGTTCCCAGCGAGGTTGAGGGTCGTGGCCGACGGAAAAACCTGGTTCTTTGAGGCGCCTGAGGAGGTGAATGACTGGCTGGAGGGTTGGCGACAAGTGGGACGTGCAGTAAGATCGGCGAGCCAACACCAAAGACGTACGCCGCAGGACCGATCGTCAAGCGAGAAGACCGGCATGGAACTACAAAACGCCTCACAAGGGGAGGCTGCATAGTGAAGTCAAGAAACCCGCAGTTCGAGCGATCGCACACCTATCAAAGGGCAAACTTGAAGACAACAGCACGCTCGGTCACAATGCGAGATGGACCCCTGTGGTCAGACAGGACCGGCTAGCGCTGTGACAAATAAAGACGCCACAGGAGTCAACACTGACAAGGATACTGGTGACACCATGTTTTGTAAAGCTGAGATAATGGGGAGCCTCGGGGGAGGTCTTGGGCTTCGTCTCACGCACGCAAGTACAGTTTACGGGGTTGGAGCACTCTGCAATGCTGGGGTGGAGGGTAGTTGGGAATCCGTCTTGCAGGGAAGCAGGGAGTGGGGTGGAGGGAGGGGTGTTGTTTAAGTTGATGTTCCTTACACTGGAGCTAGTGTCAAAACAATATTCACAGCCAAAACACTTTCATAAACCCAGAAAGAAAGGTAGGTCCCTATGTCGACTGATTGCCCTCAGACGCTAGAAACCTCAATGTGCAGCCCCCCTGCTCACAGTCTCAAGTACTACACACACTAGGGGCCCCCCTAACGATTATATCCTGGAATGTGAACTACCTGGGTAACAGAATAAAGAAGGGATTAGTCTTACAATATCTTAAAAGGCACGCCCCATCGGTGGTCCTCATTCAGGAATCTCGCCATTTCGGAACGGCGTCCAAGGCTTTGGACAGATGGGGATTTCGTATGGCGGTACACGCCGAGTTTACATCGGGTTCGAGAGGAGTTGCGATCTTTATGAGAAAAAGCTGTCCCCTAATAATAACAGGGACATGGATGGATGATCAAGGGCGGGTTGCTGCGCTATCCTGTCAGTGAGAGGGGCGACTGTACAACATAGTGACAGTCTACATTCCTCCGGCGCTTCATGGCCTCGCCCTCCCAGCCCTAGGTAAATTTCTGTTGAGATTTTCCCACGGGGAATTAATTGTTGGAGGCGATTTTAACACCACTGTTGACGCAACTCTTGATAGATATCCAAACAGGGAATATGGGGCTACTTCCTCTCCCCTCCGAAAATTCCTAGAAGCAATTGGGCTAGTGGATGTCTGCGCACGCGACACCCTGACGCACTACAACACATCTTCCACTCAGGGGTACACAACAGCCTATCACGTATCGACTATGTGTTTACTTTCCCAGCTAGCCTAGAAGGCATAGGCGACATTGAACATCTCCCAAGAGGTATTTCAGATCATGGGCCCATAAGTATGACATAACTCACCCACTGGGAAGGAGAAGCACATATCCATTACAGCCGGGATTCCTAAAAGATCCCAAAATTTGGAAAACCTTACATAAGACCTCTAAACACTATTTCCAAGAAAATATACACTCGGTGGCCTCACCGGTCATTCTATGGGAAGCTTTCAAAACGGTCCTCCGCAGGCAGGCCATCTCAGTGATCACTGCCCATAAACGGGAACAAAACCATCAGATAGAGGAGCTTGAGTGGGTGGTTAGCTTAGCTGAAAGTCCGCATGCAGCGGACCCCACAGACCACACGCCCCACTCTCTCCGACTCGCACAACAAGCACATAGGGAATTACGCATGGGAACGCGCCAAGAGTAGAATCGCCACAACGTAACACACCATTTACGTAGTTGGGGACAAGGCGGCTAGGTTGCTGGCCTGGTTGGAAAAAAAAGAACGACCCAGCCGCTGAGTGGCGCAGATTTGTCTTCCCTCGGGGGAATTGCTGACAGCCCCTTACCGCATTTGCATAGTACTATGAAGCAGTATACTCCCCCGCAGCGACGATCTCAGAAGACGAAAGTCTAACATACATAAAAGAAATACCTATGCCAAAATTGGCATCTCAAGACACTCAGGCGTTGGAGGCTGGCATTATGTTGGAGGAAATCACTGCTGCCATTGAAGGGTTGCAGTCAGGAAAAGCCTTAGGTCCTAACGGAATACGGATAGAACTCTACAAGAAAGACTCGGACATGCTGGCACCTCATTTACTGAATATGTTCAAGACTAGCTTGGAAATGGAGATTCTCCCCAGGACCAACGTATAGCAACCCTTGTTGCAATCCCAAAAGCAGGCGAGCCTCCACAAGACTGTTCTTCCTACCGCCCAATCTCCCTACTAAAAGCTGAGGCGAAGATTCTGGCCAGGGTATTAGCCAACAGGCTACAACCCCATCTTGCGACCTCTATACCCCCCGACCAATCAGGCTTCGTGCCGGGTAGAAACACAGCAATGAATCTGCAAAGGCTATACGGGGTGTTGGCTAGGTTACCTACCATACAGGAGGAGGCGGTCATCCTCTCCCTAGACCCTAGTACGGCTTTCGACCAGGTTAAATGGCCTTTTCTTTTTGCAGCCCTGCAGCACCTCGGCGTCGGGCCCAACTTTTGTGCATGGATGAGGTTGCTATACACAAAACCTCTTGCACAGGTGGTGGTCAATGGGCGACTGTCAGAGGAGTTCCCCTTAGGGCGTGGCACCAGACAGGGGTGTACCTTGCCAACGCTACTATTCGCTCTGGTGCTGGAGCGTCTGGTGGCATGGATCAGGTGGGACCCGGAAATAAGGGGATTGTGCTGGACGGAGGGATGGGAGGTCAGAATATCCCTCTATGCCGCCGATATCCTGCTCTATATGGCGAACCCCCGAAAATCCATTACTTGTTTGCTAGATATCTGCAACATATACGGCAGAGTTTCAGGCTACACGATAAATTGGACAAAGTCGGTGCTCTACATACTCAAAGGTCCCCCCCGCGTCTCCCCCCGGGCATAGAAATATCTCTGGCAACAGAAGGATTTAGATATCTCGGTATATACATCACACCACACCCCACACAATTTTATGAATATAATCTCTTGCCCCCACTGAAGAGACTCCGCAGTGACGCGAGATGGTGGCATTCCCTCCCCTTGACACTACCAGGGAGGGCAGCTTTATTCAAAATGATGGCTCTGCCTAGATCCTTATACGCACTACAGAACACCCCCTCACCTGTTCCGGACTCCTACTTCAAATAAATCGAGGCGGTGGTGGGATACCTCCTATGGGAGGGAAAGCCCCCGCGGATAGAGCAGCGTAAACTAACCCGGAGCTGGTATGACGGGGGTATAGCACTTCCCAACGTCAAGTTCTATTACTGGGCCTCCCAGCTTCTTGTGATTAACCAGTGGCTCCACGCCCCACAAGACGAACCCACATTACGTATGGACACGCATACTCTTGGTACAGATGGGATAAGGAGAGCCTTCTATGATAAACAAGCATTTACAATGCAATGGTCTCGGCATCATTAAAGGTAGAGCTATTGGCATTGCTCATGACATTTTTTTTCTTTAAATCATAAATAAATGGCATTGTCATTTACATTGTCAATACACACCACTCTGCACTCAACTGCACTCACCTGCACTGCACTGCACTGCACATACCTGCACTGCACTGCACATACCTGCACTGCACTGCACATACCTGCACTGCACTGCACATACCTGCACTGCACTGCACATACCTGCACTGCACTGCACATACCTGCACTGCACTGCACATACCTGCACTGCACTGCACATACCTGCACTGCACTGCACATACCTGCACTGCACTGCACATACCTGCACTGCACTGCACATACCTGCACTCACTACTCTGCACTCACTACTCTGCACTCACTACTCTGCACTCACTACTCTGCACTCACTACTCTGCACTCACTACTCTGCACTCTGCACTCACTACTCTGCACTCTGCACTCACTACTCTGCACTCTGCACTCACTACTCTGCACTCTGCACTCACTACTCTGCACGCACTACTCACTACTCTGCACGCACTACTCACTACTCTGCACGCACTACTCACTACTCTGCACGCACTACTCACTACTCTGCACGCACTACTCACTACTCTGCACTCACTACTCTGCACTCACTACTCTGCACTCACTACTCTGCACTCACTACTCTGCACTCACTACTCTGCACTCACTACTCTGCACTCACTACTCTGCACTCACTACTCTGCACTCACTACTCTGCACTCACTACTCACTAATCTGCACTCACTACTCACTACTCTGCACTCACTACTCACTACTCTGCACTCACTACTCTGCACTCACTACTCACTACTCTGCACTCACTACTCACTACTCTGCACTCACTACTCACTACTCTGCACTCACTACTCACTACTCTGCACTCACTACTCACTACTCTGCACTCACTACTCACTACTCACTACTCACTACTCACTATTCTGCACTCACTACTCACTATTCTGCACTCACTACTCACTACTCTGCACTCACTACTCACTACTCTGCACTCACTACTCACTACTCTGCACTCACTACTCACTACTCTGCACTCACTACTCACTACTCTGCACTCACTACTCACTACTCTGCACTCACTACTCTGCACTCACTACTCTGCACTCACTACTCTGCACTCACTACTCTGCACTCACTACTCTGCACTCACTACTCTGCACTCACTACTCTGCACTCACTGCTCACTACTCTGCACTCACTGCTCACTACTCTGCACTCACTACTCACTACTCTGCACTCACTACTCACTACTCTGCACTCACTACTCACTACTCTGCACTCACTACTCACTACTCTGCACTCACTACTCTGCACTCACTACTCTGCGCACTCACTACTCTGCGCACTCACTACTCTGCGCACTCACTACTCTGCGCACTCACTACTCTGCGCACTCACTACTCTGCGCACTCACTACTCTGCGCACTCACTACTCTGCGCACTCACTACTCTGCGCACTCACTACTCTGCGCACTCACTCCTCTGCGCACTCACTCCTCTGCGCACTCACTCCTCTGCGCACTCACTCCTCTGCGCACTCACTCCTCTGCGCACTCACTCCTCTGCGCACTCACTCCTCTGCGCACTCACTCCTCTGCGCACTCACTCCTCTGCGCACTCACTCCTCTGCGCACTCACTCCTCTGCGCACTCACTCCTCTGCGCACTCACTACTCTGCACTCACTACTCTGCACTCACTACTCTGCACTCACTACTCTGCACTCACTACTCTGCACTCACTACTCTGCACTCACTACTCTGCACTCACTACTCTGCACTCACTACTCTGCACTCTGCACACTCACTCTGCACTGTGCACACCACTGATATCATGGAATCTTCCACCACACTTTCTAAAACTCTATAGTCCGAAGCATAATAGGCACAGAACCAAAAGAAGGGTAGACATTGCTTAAAATAATCTTATTGTATTTATGAGAAGCAAAAGCGAGACTGTGAAATGTGCTGAATATCAGTTTGTTACGAATCAACAGAGTGGAGTTAGAGAACCAAGAAATAGTAATTTAGAATCCGGGTTAGAAGGAGTAGTAATCACAAGCTGAGGATCAACGGGCGCGAAACAGCGTGGTGGGCGCGCAGGAGACGCAGCGTGAGCGTGCACATCAGCTGAAGATCGCAGGAGAAGACACCGAGCCTGCCTGCTGCGTGACTGACCCGCTGCAGAGGGAAAGAGCCCGGTGAGTGGGGGTAGAGGGGGGGGGGGGCGGCAGAGAGGGAGTGGGCAGAGAGGGAGGGTGTGTGTGTGTGTGTGCGTGCGTGTGTCTGTCTGTCTGTGTCTGGTGTGTGCCTGCCTGCCTGCCTTTGTGTGTGCGCGTCCACAGACCCTGGTCGGCTCGTGCACCGCTCTGTACTCCCTTGCGAGCTTACTCGGCGACAATAGTTCTCGTTGCCGAGACCTAAAAACAGAAACAAGGACTGATAGGCCCTGCAGCACACATTGTACGTATATGGTCAGTGGCACAGCGTGCACTGGGTTGGGAGGGAGTGATGACACAACATACCCCACTATGGGATACCCCCAGGCTGGGTACACTATGCACTAGTAAAGGGTTTTCCCGGTGGGACCAAATAGGCATCTCCATGGTGGGGCACATGTGGAAACAAGCATTTGCAATGCAATAGGTCTCGCATTAGGAAAGTGTGAGCTATTGGTATTGTAAATAACAATTTTTTTAAATATGTGTTGGCTTTGAAATATATAAATTATTAGCATTGTTATTCACAAAGCCAATAGCTTACACTTTCCTAATGCGAGTCCTATTGGCTATGGCAATGCTTGTTGGTAGCAAGCAAGGACAGTGCTGTTGTGGTGCTGAGTGATGATGTGGTTGGGCTGAGTGATGTGGTGGTGTCCCCGAGTGATGTGGTGGTGTCCCGAGTGATGTGGTGGTGTCCCCGAGTGATGTGGTGGTGTCCCAGAGTGATGTGGTGGTGTCCCAGAGTGATGTGGTGGTGTCCCAGAGTGATGTGGTGGTGTCCCAGAGTGATGTGGTGGTGCCCCCGAGGGATGTGGTGGTGTATTAGAGTGATGTGGTGGTGTATTAGAGTGATGTGGTGGTGTCCCCGAGAGATGTGGTGGTGTCCCCGAGAGATGTGGTGGTGCCTTCGAGTGATGTGGTGGTGCCCCCGAGTGATGTGGTGGTGTCCCCGAGTGATGTGGTGGTGCCCCCGAGTGATGTGGTGGTGCCCCCGAGTGATGTGGTGGTGCCCCCGCGTGATGTGGTGGTGCCCCCGAGTGATGTGGTGGTGCCCCCGAGTGATGTGGTGGTGCCCCCGAGTGATGTGGTGGTGCCCCCGAGTGAAGTGGTGGTGCCCCCGAGTGAAGTGGTGGTGTCCCCGAGTGATGTGGTGGTGTCCCCGAGTGATGTGGTGGTGTCCCCGAGTGATGTGGTGGTGTCCCCGAGTGATGTGGTTGTGTCCCCGAGTGATGTGGTTGTGTCCCCGAGTGATGTGGTGGTGTCCCCGAGTGATGTGGTGGTGTCCCTGAGTGATGTGGTGGTGCCCCTGAGTGGTGCCCCTGAGTGATGTGGTGGTGCCCCTGAGCGATGTGGTGGTGTCCCCGAGCGATGTGGTGGTGTCCCCGAGCGATGTGGTGGTGTCCCCGAGCGATGTGGTGGTGTCCCCGAGCGATGTGGTGGTGTCCCCGAGTGATGTGGTGGTGTCCCCGAGCGATGTGGTGGTGTCCCCGAGTGATGCGGTGGTGTCCCCGAGTGATGCGGTGGTGTCCCCGAGTGATGCGGTGGTGTCCCCGAGTGATGCGGTGGTGTCCCCGAGTGATGCGGTGGTGTCCCCGAGTGATGCGGTGGTGTCCCCGAGTGATGTGGTGGTGTCCCCGAGTGATGTGGTGGTGCCCCTGAGTGATGTGGTGGTAGTAGCTCATTTAACTATTCAGCATATCTGTAAAAATGATAAAACCCACACTTAAACCTGCAGGTTTGAGTGTGGTCTATGCCAGCTACAGTGGACCCATGAGACATACCTTGGGCCTTGGCACTTAATTTTTAACAAAGTAATAACCGGAAGGACACAAGAGACCTGCTTTCCACATCTTTTGAGGTTTGGGATGATATATGGTACTTCAGTGTCTATTTTCCATTTAATGTGTATATTTACTGCAAAAATGACAGCAAAAGATTCTCCTAATTAGTCAGAAGGGATTCTTGATATGGTAAGGGCGGCACTTGGCGTGAGATGTTTACAAGCTCTCATCAATCTGTTTGAAATCGATGAAGTCGCATTACCTCTTCTTGCCTTTCTTCTCTCAGTTGCAGTCGAGTAATGCTGAATGGCATACAGCAGAGCAAATATAATTTGCCTTCAGATAGCTTCCAGACTCTTGTGGCGGTTCTAATGGGGAACTGGCTTATGTTCTTTTTAAATTAAAAGAAGGCAGTGCAAAGCAGTACTTTCCCTCTTAAGCGATAGACACTGCAGGGTGATGCCAACCCGGCCCGCGCACTGGGGTTGATCAGATGATAGCCCTTCTATGCTAATGAGAGCTTGTCAGCGACAGGTTGTTACGTCACGCGGTCTCCTCCCCCCGAAAGTTTGCTCATGTGAAAGTTGTTGGCTGTATGACTAGGAGAGCAGCTCACTGCACTGCAGCTGCAGTACCTCGTGTGAGATATTCAGCATCACCCAGTGACTAACGGCTTGTGATTGTAACCATGATACCAAGACTGCTCTGCCTACTTTTCTGTTGGGATGTTGCAGTAAACATGGGACGTGCACAGAAATTGCCTGGAGGCAAGTAGCATTTCAATTCTAATATCTTTGAAACCGCTTGTTTGATGACAAAATGCTAGCTTGCAGCATGCAAAAGATGTGTGAAATCAGTTAAATTTAAAATGAGACGAATGTCCAGCGACAGCGTGATATTTTTGTGGGGGGCCTGGGCAAGCAATGCCCTGTGCATTCAAGGCAAACAAGATCATTTTAAGATGTAAAAAAATTAACTGAGCAAACAATGGACGCTTCAAAAGGACAGTCACAAGAAGATTCCGTGGTAAAATACATTAGACCCAGACCCTCAAAATATTTGTTGAGGAGTGCGTGCGCACGCCAGCAAACACGCGAGTGGTGCATGCGCAGCAGCGCCCAAAATAAAAGAAATCACGCCTCGGGTGCAGAAAGCTGGCAGCTGTGCACGTTCACACTCGCGTGAACGCAAGCATTAGGCCAGCAAAAGACGGTGGGAAGCACTGTTATAGCTCAATCACTAAAAGTCTAGCAACAGAGCATGCGCTGCTGTAGGCTCGACCTAAAAACGGCTATGTGGCGACAACTAAGTGATGTATTTGGCTAAAAAGAGGCCTACAACAAACTAACATAAACTTAAACATGTTACAGACCACTCTCAGTCTGGGGTAGTATTGGTATTGCAAAGCTGCCTACTTCTTTCCCATGTACACTGATCTTCTTCAAGCCAGATTTCACCCCCTCTCTCTGTAACAAACTGACTGACATATGGTGCAACGGAGGTGTATATTTACTTCTGAAATGCTTTAACAAAAGTTGGAAATTAGCTTTCTAAATAAGCAAATCAGAATGTCTCCATTATGCGCAAATATGCCATTGGGTAATGCACCCATCAATCAAAAAAGAAGTGGTCCAACAACCAAAAAAACAATAATTTGAGAAAAAACTGCTTCAAAAACGTCTGTCCACCATTAGACTCCACTAGCGGGATCATCCCAAAAATATATAAACTCCTTTCAGATACTAAAACTTCTACTGTAAAGTACAGGCCAAGATCGGAGCACCTTTTGTAAGGATAAATAACGAATGGGAAGCTTTCGGGAGGAACATCCATAAGAGCTCTATTTGCATGGTGAAAAAAGTATCATTTCAAGTTGATGCATTACTGATAGTATACATCGCATTTCCGATGGGTAAACCAAATGGCTGGAGAGACTGTGTTTAAATTCGTGGGGGTTTCCCAAGGTTAAAACCCTTCTGGAGGGAGATGTTGGGGCCAATTAGTAAGATTCTAGGTTATCCTCCCAGTGAAACATCCGGGGTATAAATATTGGGATAATGATCCCCTAGTTACCTAAAAAATGACATGCATAGACCGTTCCACCATGAGGCAAATGTCGGCGTGCAGCGAAATTAGCCATTGCTGCCTTGTGGAAGAAAACAGAGCCTACCACTTTTTGGGCCATATTTGTAGTAGAACGACTTATTGTACAAGTCAAAATGAAACACCTGAAATTCAAGACAATATGGAAACCACTGTTTGGGGCTACATTAAGGGACTACAGCCTTTTATAACATTGGTGCCCCGTTTGAGCACTCTAAATCTATGTTCTTGACATATGAGAAAGGCAGTTTGTGATTTGACTAAAAACAGGGATTTAAACAATTATGAACCTGCTCTTTAATGGACAAGACATTACAAATGTTCTTACTAGTTATATTATATCTAGTGAGTGTATGAGATTGGATCCCAGGGGGATGGAGGAAGAATTATAGGAGGAGTTGAGAAGGGGGTGTACTTTACGCCTGGAATGACTAATTGAAAGTCTGTATCATTAATATCAGAATTGTAAATTGATGCAAATCCCAAGTACGTGCTGTACTGTTTAGAAAATTATTTTAAAAAGGTAAAAAAAAAGGTACAAATAGAGAAAACATTAATGATATTTCTTTAACCAAACACACAAGTACATTCTGCACAGAAAATTAGTTGCAGTCCCTTTGAAGCGACCAGTCAACAACACAACTATCTAGCATTTGGAAAACATTGACAAAGTTTAGGATTCTTTGGAAACCAATATCAAGACATCTGTCAGAGATGAGCTAATCATGGAGTCACTATGATGTTGAGAAGATGCTCATCCTCGAGGGTACGGTGCTCTGAGACGGATATTTATTATGCAACAGGGTCTACTGAAAAGATCTTTCAGACTCTTGAGAGACAAAGAGGCAACTTATATCACTTCAAGACATACTTTTTTCTTCTCCTCCTCTGTCTCAACCCAGAGGAGATTTAAACGTCTTTTTTTCTATCAGACAGATAAATACGGAGCCTTCATTTCTACAAAAACACCCACATGTGGAGACTATGCCCTAGAATCCAGAAAGAAACAATATTCTATAGGAGTCCTTTAATTGGCTAATTTGATATCCTCCAATCCATTGCTTGCACAAAAATACAGCTCACTGCTGCTCTTATATCCGTTTTAACATACGAGTAGTATGCACTATAGGTAAGGGCATGGGGTAGATAGCACAGAGGTAATTATAATTCGAGATATAAATCTTAGTATGGTTTGCTTTTCTTGGCATACATCGAGCTAGAAACTGGTATGCTGGACATATATGGTTTCTTACATATCTGGGATTATTTGGTAATAAAGCAACCAATACAATATCAGTGTAAGATTTCAACACCTTATCCACTTCAGCCTAACACCTGGACACATGGTTCACTTTTTTTTGCATCTGCCTTCAACAAAGACTAATCTTTTCTATTCAGTGTTACTTATTTCTTAATACCTTTGCTAAAATCCCTCCTGACTGTATCTCTTAAATGTATTTGTACACTATTACATGATTTATGACAGCAAAGGACTGCTTCTACATCAGTCACTATACATCAGCATATTTTCCCTTAACCAAAACCTTCACAAAAGAGACAATATTTTCTCTATGTTCCATAATGGTTTCTTTGCAGCTGCACAAATATCCAGGCACTAAAGGTATACATCCCAATTCATGGTTACAAGTGGAAAATGGTAACTCCACTATTGATCTCATCTTTAAAACTGAAACCAAAATGATGTGCCAGTTGTTAAATAAATGTAATACATTGGCGCAACAGTAGAACTATACAGTCTGGCATATATTTCCTAAATTGGCATTAACAACTTTGTCAAGACAATCATGCTGTCCACTCGCACTTAACATTGCAGAGGAAATATGCTACTAGAATGTTACTAAGCTTCAGCCAACCTGGGCTTTAAAGTTGACAACCAGGTATATATGAATAAGAGGATAAATCTACCCATCACTATGCCTAACACAGGCTTTAATTAAAATAAAAGATATTTGCCGAAATTCCAGCAAGTGGGTAAACTCTAGAAAGAGAGAATGCAAAAAAACTAAAACACCAACAGCAGACCTTAATAACCGTACTCCACACACAGTTCCAATCAATTAGATTCTGGTGCACTTCATAGCCAGTACCAGCCGATGTGATAACACTGCCAAGCAGAACCACATTTGAAATAATAAAGTGGAATGGTGCACCCAGAGGTATACAAGTCAACACATTTTTGTTTTGTTTTTAAATATATTTCTTTTATTTCTCATATATTGCATAAAATCCATCAAAAGAACATCCGGCCAACGTGCTTCGTCCAAAAAGACATGTGAACTCCATCAGGGCTCTTGTGTCTTAGCAATTATTGTCTTCTGATTCCACAATTTCATTCAGTGATATCCATGTTTATTGGCCAAATCTGGCAATAATGCATGCTCTTGATAAAGACTCGAAATTGATTCAATATCGAATGGGGAAATAGTGTCCCCCAAGTCGATACCTGAATCTGTATCAAGGGTGCACACTCGCCTCACATCTCCAATGTATATCCAGGAAGAAAGCCCATCAGGAGCTGCTCCTGAGTCTGGCCTTACACTGTGTGAGAGTAACTGACAAGATAGTGTCAGCAAAGTGAAAGATGCTTACTGCTCTGTCATCTGACTTCCGCTTTGATTAGATCGGTGTATGCTTCTTTTCTCTCACTCTATTCACCTTACACGGAAAGGTACTGGTTAGAAATAGTCTAAATGAAATATAAACGTTTTGGGCAGAAGGAGCAGACCACATACTCCTAGGCTACCTCTAGAATTGTAGTGAAAAGTAATAGAGTATGAAGAATGCTCTTAATGGAATATTTATTCACATCATAGTTACCTTTCTTCACAAAAACAAATATGTATTGTGCCATGGAGCAACCAGCAAGTAACCAACATAAATAAATAAATAATTAAATAATAGCCATCACAGGATAAGCAACCCTAGCTAACTGGAAAATCATCACATTGGATAAAGACCCAAAGTTTCTAAATGTATTTCAGGATCGGTCTACACCCACAAGAATACCCTGACATTCACAACAGAATAGTATACCCCAAGGCAGCAATTACAGTTCAATAATTAGATCGAACTTTTAAAAAACTTTTTTATAATGTTCTGGTCTCTACAAAGCAACACTTTATAGAGCCTTGGCAAGATCTAGCATATCCTTCTCTCTGATTTATCCTTATCAAGTAGAGCATGTGTGTCTCCTACAACTTGTGGACCTGTGAATTTTTCTTCCGTGAATGTGTCGCTTAGACGATCAGCTCTCTGGCTTAACTTCTGCAAGAGAGCACAGGCACTTCCCAATTTTGTGGAATTGCAAATTCTCAACTACATCCTTTTTCAACTACAACCGGCTCTCAGTTTGAACATAAACAGTAGAGCACATGCCCTGACGAAGTTACGACGAGTAACGAAACGCGTTGGCTGTGTATGTGTATTGGGTAAAATTACCTAAATAAAGAAGAAAAAACTCTCGGACTTAAAGCATCTGTGTAATTCCTCAATGAGTGCGCCTTCCGCCTTTTGTTCATATATATATATATATATATATATATATATATATATGCACAAAACTCCTTCCCGAAAAAAAGAGGCAGATTCCCAGGAGGAACAGGTAGGAGACGCTTGTTTATTGGTTTAATTGCGAATGCATTTCGGCAGCTTAACTGCCTTCCTCAGCGCCCAAAGCGTCCCGTGAGTGAAATGACACGCTGCCTGTAGGTCCCTCATTTAATACGCTTGCTGGTGCAAGCTAGCTCCGCCCTTCTGATGAAGTCCTCGCACCTGTGAGCAGTCCCGAGTGTGGCGCAGGACTGCGGGTCCCAGAATGCAACTCAATAGATGTTTGGAACCTCGGTGCAGGGGAATGACTAGATTGAAGCAATGTCATTGCGGGCTGGTCGAGGAACAGCGTGAAACCTTTAGGATACTGTGATGTCAGTCCCGCTTTGGTATACCAACTAACAAGTGCCTCCTCCGGTCCCCCATTACCATCACAGCCACGTCGACCTGAGAGTCCATGAAGCAGGGGATGGGCCACAGTGAGCCCTACCCAGCATGGGATTAATAATCCCAAAACTGACAGCATTCCTCCTTGGTTTCGATTGCGGGCTCCCAGCCTATCCAACTAACGCTGGCAACACAAAGAACTGCAAGAGTCCAAAATCCCAGTGAGGCTGGTATTCCCAAAGCGCGATGGGGGGTCTCTGTAAAGCGTCCCTGGGTGGCGCTGAATTGATGCACAAAACTCCTTCCCGAAAAAAAGAGGAAGATTCCCAGGAGGAACAGGTAGGAGACGCTTGTTTATTGGTTTAATTGCGAATGCATTTCGGCAGCTTCACTGCCTTCCTCAGCGCCCAAAGCGTCCCGTGAGTGAAATGACACGCTGCCTGTAGGTCCCTCATTTAATACGCTATATATATATATATATATATAAGCGCAATCTGAGGGCTTACAGCGCTTTACTTTACACCACTTGGTGAATACTTGGTTCAAATTGTAAGGCCTGTTGAGTGGCCCCACTGTGGGAAGAGGGCCAGCGGACTACAAGGCACAGAAGGCTTTGCGATGTAGCCACGCCCACTGTGGCAGGTGCCAGTGATTATATGAGCAGACGCGGCCAGAAACTGCTCTTCCAGCCCTTCCTGAACAATGCCTCTGAAGAAAGGATTATTTCCTGAAACGCGTCAGGCTTTACATGTTCAAAGATTGCTCTGAAAGCTGTCAAGGAGCGAGCAGTGAAATGGATGCAAATAAACGTGCTGATCTGAATTTCGTGTGGCTTTGCTTCAAATTGGGGCTTCCTGTTTAGATTTTGATATATATATATATATATATATATATATATATATATATATATATATATGGGAAAATCGTTCACAGAAGACTACAGTAAAAAGGTTTATCCTCATTTCTGCGTTTCAAAATATCTATTCTCCAGGGAAAACGTGCATGGACATAAAACTTCTGCATGCAACACTCACCTTTTCACGTCAATGAGTAGTCTACATAATTTTTACCTTCTCAATAGCACCCTTCAGCTTGTTCATGTGTGATTCAAAGAGAGGAAAGTGGGAAAAGAAGAAATCCTGGAACTTTCTCTGTGACTCTTCCCTATCAGACAGGGAGAAAATTATGCTGATGGCAATTTTTTTCCTCCGGACCAGTGCAGGGTTCGAACTACAGCTTTCATCCGCCATGCTGAACGTCTCCTCTGTCGACCTAAAGAAAGAGCAAATGGATTTAGAAAATTATGTTTTAAAAAATTAAGTACTAAAAACAAGTCAATGTCTTTGGAACAAATGCCGAGGCTTTTCAGTTAGTTTGAATATTGTGTTTCCAGACAATATACACCTATGTTGTCTGAGCTTGAGGTAAACGGATCCTTAGGAGCTCATTTCGGATAGATAAATTAGTCAAATGCTTTAAACAATCAAATTCACCAACACTATTTTTTAAGAATTTCAAGTCATCCTTCACAATGTACTAAAGGTGCATTCTCATGTGAAATTAAGAAATTGAATATGGGCTTGGTAACTTTAAGAAACATTTAGCTCAAACCGTCAGTGGAAGGACTAGCTGGCATAGCTTGACAAACACCACACAAACAAGAGACTAAAAGCAGGCAACATTTAATATTTCTGTTTCAACTTGTATACAATGTATTACTGTGCCGCATTATGCATTTATGGCATGGCATCTTAAGTGGTAGGACTGAATAACGGAAGGCCAAATAAGATTTCAAATCTAGGCAAGATAAAGGAAAGATGAACAAATAGCAAATTGCTCTTTTTTTCAATATTACTATAAGACCCCAAAAGTAAGGCGGCTAGAACAGAAATGGGGTTCACCTTCTAGATGATGTATCAAACATGAAGAGAGGTGACAGGAACAAATAGGATTTGTCTGGGATAGTGCGGTATAGAGCTTTACTGCAGTGTTCTTATATAAACCAAGAGTCTGCCAAGAATATAGGTGAATAGAAAATAATAAACTGACTGAGCTGATTTTACCCACACATAAAACTCTCTTACGATACAACTGAAAGGACAAAGCCAAGGGAAAATGTGTGCTTCCAAGGGCAACTAGCTCCAGATAGCAAGAGACATTTGCCCTTCGCTTGTAATTTTCCAACCCAGTTTGTTTGGCCTGTTGTTTGGATATATATTCACATATTTAAATATAAAAGACCAGCTGACCAGATACTTTCCAAAACAAACACTTGTATTACAAACATTAAATATATAACACACCTTTAGTACTGTTTAATAAAGAACCTTAGCCTCTTTCAACAACTTAACTGACGAGACAAGACTCCTCTCTTATTAACTGAAGAGCAAATGTCAGGCCAATAAAGCAGTTTAAGTGTCACAAAGCAGTGGTAGGTGCTAGGCACCACATCCATAAATAGGCATATCTATAGAGGCTAAGAGTCAGATATTTTAATATAGTAGGGACAATACAAACATAATAATATAACTATTTTATTTTCAATGTCAACAAAATATTTTTGAGCAAGTAGATAAAGTGTTCCTTCAACAAAAGTAAATATATAAACTTGGCTCTTTTCTACATTGACATTTTCATGCACCTATCACTAAAGAACGGGTTACTTACCCTTACTGTATGGATAGAGTATCCGCCTGAAAGAGTGTTACCGGAGTTAAGTAACTTGTACTTCTGATAGATATTTCTAACTGCAGTTTCTTCACGGAATACATACCAAATCGGTACCGCCCGAGGGGGGGAGGGGTGTCTGTGGGGTGCCCTGCAGGACAGAATGGCCAAAATGCTCTTTCCGTCGCATCTGGCTGTCAAGCTAGTAGGGCTTTGGAGGACCCTTGTGTTGTGGTCTGTATGCTAGTCCTGGGCCCTGTGTTTGCCGGACATCTGATTCTGTCGCTGGGCAACATTGACATTCCAGTGATCATCAGTGACACAATAGTTAACTGGGTTGAGGGTTGGTGGAACGCTGGGGAGTGGTGAGTTATAGGCTAAGCTGTTATGTGGACTGGTGGTCTTTTTGTACCTCTGCTGAATAAACACTTGAAAACAGACACCGCTTTGGTTTTATAACTTCATCTTACCACCTTGTTAATAAACCTTATCACAGGTGGTGATTTCAACTAAAATGGTTGACCACGCTAATGCAATAAAGCCAAAAGAGCTCACAAATAACCTTTAAATGTGCCCACAGTGCATCCTTACTAGGCCAAAGACAAAACAAACAATAAAACATCCGACAGATTGGATTGCAGCTGATCTATGTTGTAGGCTCTACGCCAGGCCATACATTTGTTCCAGTGGCTGGTGTAAACAGGCTTTGTGGAAGGGCACCACATAGCAAGGATTACATTCACAACCACAGAAACTAGGTTGAAGGCAGGGCCCCACTCCACCCTACTTGTTGCAGTATCACCTGGCAGTGGTGTTGTCTGTAACAACTTGTACCTGCCTCTCCTTGACGGATGGAAAGAAAGACTTCAACACCAGGTGAATGGCACACAAATCCAACAGACAGATGTGGAATCGGGCTTTCACCAGAGATCAGATTCCTCTGACCTTCACCTGTCCCATATGACCCCTCAACCTAACAATGATGGAGTCGTCACCACCATCAGCTTTGGGTGGGGTAGGGAGAGGGGTCTGCCCCTTGTCAAACTGAGGTCAGGCAGCAACCACTGCAGAACTGTTGCAGTGTGCTACACAACCTGGGTGGAATCCAACAAGTTTCCTCAGTGCTGGGCCCGCTGAGACTTCAGAATCCAATGCCGATCCCGCACATGCCACCTGGCACAGTCAACTAACAGGATGCAGGAGTCCAAGAGGCCAACAAACCTCAGAACCACTCTCACTGAGACTCAGGACCGAGGCTTAAATATTGGGATCATAGACCGAAAATACTCACCTCATGACAGAAGGCCCTGAAATACACCATTTCCAAGATGGCTCTTATAAAATGAAGCCTCTGTGAAGGTGTCAGGTGTGACTTTAGCACGTTGAGGCCAGTGATGTCAGCTCTGTTGCCTTGAGGTGGTTTATGACAGACTGTGCAAGTCAGCTTTCAATAGACATTCGTCAAAGTAGGGGAAAACTGCCATCCTCAACCTTAGACCATGTAAAGCAACCACCTCCATCACTTTCCAGAACACCTAAGGTGTGTTGGTAAGGCCAGAGATGAGGATGGTAAAACTGCTCCGGACCTAACCTGAACCGGAGGTAACATCTATGGGGATGCAGGACGGTTAGATGAAATTATGTGCTCTGAACGTCTAAGGCTACAACCCAGTCATCCAGATCTAAGGGACACAGAACCCGGGCCAGCATTTTGAATGTGTCCTTCTGCAGAAAAGTGTTTAGAGGGTGAATATCTAAAATAGGAAGAAGACCTCTGTTCTTTTCTAGAGCAAGTAATAAACAATACAATACCAGATAGAAAAGGGTCTAAGGGAGAATTTATAGACCTGCACGGATAAGTCCCTAAACCATATATAATAACAACAAAGAATCCGCGGGTCTCTAAAAGACAAAGAAAAGCATATGCAGACCGGTAAGTAAAACAACGCCACAACAAAGGGGAACTCCTAATTACGAAAAAGGAATCCCATCAGCCACCTAGATGGCACACTTCATCATTTGGGATCTCCTCATGGTAGCAACTGAGTGCCACCACAGAGCCACCACTCCTTGCTGCTATATTAGGAGGGGCTCATGAATGTTTCAAATGAAATCCAAGGTTAAATAACCACAAAGTGATGAAGCTTAACAATACAGTGGGGAAGGTATGTGATGCAGTGTATGGATAAAGTGCATATATAATTAAACACCAGTAGAAGAAAAAGTTTATTGAGTATCTCGTGGTGTCAAATAGATAAAAACGCAGTAACAGCGCAATCTGAATAGATGTGCGAGCGTCCTAGTGAGACGGTCAACATGTTTCAGCCACCAATGATGATGAAAACAGGTTTTATCCATAATTGTTGTTGAGGAAATTAACATTTGACAAAGGTTGGAAATGTTATTGTATTGCATTTACAGATCGGTGATAAATATATGTACATCTTTTGTACTCTTTCTTTTTCCCCCCCACAGGAGTACAAATACCCTTGCTTGTAGCTCTGACACACAATAATACACAGGTACAAGGTTGTATTGTTTCTAATTATACGAGTTTGTGCGAACTGTTCACATGTTTTGATTGCTGTAGTTACAACAAGGTCCTAAAGAAAGCCATGATCAATGTAGGATCATTGGTGGCTGAAACATGTTGACCGTCTCACTAGCGCGCTCGCACATCTATTCAGATCGCGCTTTTAATGTGCTTTTATCTTTTTGACACCACAAGATACTCAATAAACTTTTTCTTCTCCTGGTAGTTAATTTTAAATGCACTTTATCCATACACTGCATCACATACCTTTACCACAGTATTTTTATGCTTCATCACTTTGTGGTTATTTTTTTTTTTTCACAACCAATTTTATTGAGCGTAAAAGTATCAAGAATGTGGCATCTTCACACACCAAGATCACCACAACAGCATCAATGCAGAGGTGACATACATAAGATTCACAAAGCTAGTGTCAATGAAGCTCAGCTTTAAAAATGCCCTAACAACCCATCCCAACCCCAACTACACCCCCACCCGTACCCACCATCCCCCCCCCACCACACATGTACAGAGGCAACACAAAAACGATTCACATAGAGGAAGCAGGTATAGTGCAACCAGGGTCGTGCCATTTGGGCCAGAAGAGTCACTGCGATCAAATGTCCTCCTCCTGCTCCGCCGGGGGTTCCAAGGTCAGGTCACGGTAGTCGGCCCACCGCCTCCAGATCTTGAAGTGTTTGCGTGGGCAGCCCCGCGCCTCAAAGACCGGTTTCTCAAGACCCATAAAGTAGTCCAGCCCAGCCTTCCACGCAGACAGGGGGGGGGCCCTCACAGATTTCCAGGCCCGAGCCAGGTCGCGCTTAGCAACCACCAGGCCCAGGAGCAGCAAGTGACGCTTGTATATGTTGCCCCCAACCCCTTCCATAATGTGCAGCAGGCCTAGCCTGTGGGTTCGAGGAAGATCCCAGCCCAGGACCTCAGCCAGGCAACTCCATACGCCCCTCCAGAATCCAGCCAGGCGACCACACGACCACACCGTATGTATCAGGGAGCCAGGCACTTCCCCACAGCGCAGGCACTCCGGTGACGCAATCAACCCAGCCTTCCACAGTCGTTCACGTGTGTAGTAGGCACGATGCAGGTATTTGAATTGTATCAGGCGAAGCCGGACCGCGATTGCGGTGCCGCGCGGGGACTCCAGCGCCTCCCTCCAGTCGTCCTCATCCAAGGCGCCCACGTCTACCTCCCATGCGTCCCGAAGGGAGCTAAGGGTGGACGAGCAGTGAGTAACAAGGGACCGATAAATCCCAGAGACCTTCTTGTCTCCCATGTCTCCCATAAACACTTTCGCCTCAATCGGGCTGAACTCCGGCAGGGAGTCGAGGCCGGCAATGCTTGGGGCGAGGGCATGCCTCAGCTGGAGGTAACGGAAGAACTGGGACTGAGGCATCTGGAACTCTACTCGGAGTTCCTCAAAGGATTTGAGGGTGGCGCCTGACATGACCTGGCCCAGTTGTGTAATTCCAATAGCCTCCCAACCCTCGAACCCGGCTAGGGCCGCCAGTTCCGGGAGCAGACCGTTGTGCCACAGCGGCGTTTCAGCCGTTAATTTGCCCCACCAACCCATGCGGCGCAAAGACTGCCGCCACACTGCAAAGACCACTTTTGTTACCGACGGCAACCCACGGCGTATACGGGCCGAGTAGAGAACGGTGTGGAGCGTACGGTCACCCATAAGATGTCTCTCCAGGGCATAGGCCGGGTCACTCCTGTCCCCGTACCACCATTCATTGAGGACAAGAAGATGTGACGCCTGGTAGTAGGAGAGGCGGTCGGATGTGGCCAAACCACCACAGTAAGTGGACAGAAAGCACGTCTTCAGGGCCACCCTGGCTGCACCGCCATCCCACAGGAAGCGGCTCAGCACAGAGTTCACCTGACGGAACCACTCCATGCCAATAGGGTGCGGGAAATGTTGGATTTGGTACAGCAGTCTCGGCAGCGCCACCATCTTAAAGATGGCCGACCTCCCAAAGATCGTAAGGGGCATTCTGGACCACGTCTTGACATCAGCCTGGACCCGTTCCCACACCGGCAAGACACTGCGTGCCCAGGCCACGGCTCGCGAAGTCGAGAGGAAAACACCCAAATATTTCAGGCCGTCCGTCGCCACGCGCAGGTCGGCGGCCCAAGGGTCGGCAACCGCTCCGCCACGTAGAACCCACAGGGTCGACTTAGACAAGTTAAGGCGGAGCCCTGAGACTTCGCCAAACCCCCGCATGATCTCCAATACACGAGGGCCCGAGCGCCGCAGGTCGGTAAGGAACAGGAGGACGTCGTCCGCGTAAAGCGCAATCCTATCCGTTAGAGTATCGTTCCAGACAAAGCCACGCAGATGGGCATCCATTCGTATCCGCGACGCCAGGGGCTCCATGGCCAGGGCAAACAGATAGGGGGACAGCGGGCAGCCCTGCCGAGTACCACGGCCGATCTGGAAGCGCCCCGAGACCGCACCGGCTACCCGGACCGACGCCGTAACATTAGTATACAGGAGACGGATATAGGACAAGAAGACGGGCCCTAGATTGAGGCGGGCCAACAAGGTGAACAAATACGCCCAACTCACCGAGTCAAAGGCCCGGTCCATGTCCGCGAGGAGCAGTGCGGCCCGTTCATCCCTAGCACCCATGGCGTCGATCGCTGCCTGCGCCCGCCGGATATTATGCCTGGTGGCCCTGTGCGGCATGAACCCGGCCTGGTCAGGGTGGACCAGGTCGGCGATGTGGGGCAGAAGGCGATTCGCCAGGGCTTTCGCCAAGATCTTGGCCTCGATGTTGAGGAGGGAGATTGGCCTGTAAGAGTCGTGTCGGTCCGGCGCCCTGCCAGGCTTCAAAAAGACCACAATCTCAGCATGACGCCAGTCAGGTGGCAACTCGCCTCTAGACCGCGCCGCCTCCAGGGCGCTGCGAAAGTGGGGTCCTAGTTGGACATGGAACTTTTTATAAAATTCGGCAGGATAACCGCTCGGGCCGGGCGCCTTCCCAGTATTCAATTGGCCAAGGGCCTCCCCAAGTTCCTCGGACGTTAGCGGGGCCTCCAAGGCCGTTCTAGTCTCCTCCGGAACTGCCTGCGGGAGCAGGTCGTCCAAGTAAGAGGCAATCTCGCCCTCCATCAATGGGTCACGAGGGGCGTATTGTGCCTCGTAGTAGCGGGCAAAGCTAGCCGCCAACCGATCCGGGTCGGTCATAACCGAGCCATCCTCCGCCGTAATGCCGGGTAGCTCAAGGGGCTGGAAAGTCGCCTGGCAAAGCCTATGTAGCATGGTGCAGGACTTATCGCCCCACTGATACACCCTGCTACGCGTGGCGAGCCACGCCTGCCGGGCCTCCTCATAGAGGACCGAGGAATATGTCTGCTGGGCCTGTAGGAGCTGTCGCACGACGCCATCGTCACCCCCGAGTCGACCACGCTGCTCCAGCTCCTCCACGCGGGCCGCGGCAGTCACAATGGCCTCCCGGCGCTCCCGCCGAGCGGCCGCACACCAAGCTATATCAATGCCCCGGATCGTGGGCTTCAGCGCCTCCCACACAACAATGGCATCGACATCCCCAACCAAGTTCTCGCGCCAGAAGTGGTCGATCTCTTCGCGTAAGTGCGCCACATACTCCGGCCGCTGCAACTGCCAGGCGGACATACGCCAACGAAAGGGTTGTCGTTTAGACGGGAGGGTTACGGTGGCCAGAACAGGGGAATGATCCGAGAGGCCCCTGGGGAGTATCGTGGCGTCCCTGACACGGCTCAGACAGGCACCCGGTACAAACAAATAATCGAGTCTCGAGAATGACCCATGCACCGCCGATACATACGTGAAGGCCTGCACTGCAGGATGAAAATGCCGCCACACATCGATCCAGCCCAGACTACGCACAGTCGCACACAACCGGGTGGGGGCAGCCGCGGGGGGGGGGGTCAGACACTACACGCGCTCGCCTCAGGCGGTCCAGGCCCACATCCATGACTTCATTCCAATCACCCCCCACCACAGTCAGGACCTCCGGGATTTCGTCCCACAGCGCAAACAGCCGCTCAGACAGTGCCCATTGCAGGGGGGGAGGGGCGTAAACACTGCCAAAGACCACCGGCTCGGAGCCCAGTAGGCCCTTAACAAAGACAAACCTTCCCTGAGGGTCAATCCATTGCTTCTCATGAACATAGGCCACCCTACGATGTATCAATATGGCCACCCCCCGTGATCCCCTCGCAAAGCCAGCATGATAGACCTGGTGATAACCGAACCTCTGGAGGCTAAGGGCCTTGGAGCCCAGCATGTGAGTTTCCTGAAGCAGGAGTACATCCACCATCTCCCTCTTCCCCCATCGCAGCACAGCCCCACGCTTGATCTTATCTAGGATACCCCGCACATTCCATGTTACCACCCGCAGGGTCTTCGAAGGAGACATAAGCGCAGCATCAGCCATTGTCAATATACAGTCCAAAATCTGGCCCTCCCTCCCACCCAGGTGCAACCCGCAAATCGACAAGAACCACAGCCTCAGACATGTGTGGACCCACCCCCCCAGCCCGCAAACTCAGCGCCCCCATCCCAACCCAGAACCCCCCCAACAAGTGCAACACCAGAACACCCTCCCAAGCCCCACACCCACCACCCCAATACCTCAGAAAACATTGAGGTATCTGTCGCGGTATGGAGAGACCCGGGCCCAAAACAGAGGACCCAGGGCCCGCCATACCAATGGATCCCCACAACCCCACAATGACACACACACACCACCCCCCCAACAACACTCACATCTGTGAGGGTCTGAGGCCCACGTATGGTACCCTCCGAACCCCACTGCGCCCCCATGACAATAACCAAAGTCTTCACATGGGAGCCGACTGGCACATCAAGGACAAAATGAAACAGTCTCACCAGCCTAAGCAGAGCAATTCAGTATGCAGCATACAAAGTGCGTGTAGGCCCAGCAGTGTTCAGCTGCCCGCATCGGAGTGTTCCGAGTCCCTGGCACCACCCGATTGCGATGCACAGGCGGAAGCCGATCTTTTCTTGGAACGAGACCTCCGATGGCGGCCCCTCCTGGGCGGGCGATCCGTCCGCTCCGGCGACGATCCCTGAGACCTGCCCGGGTCTAGCCCCGGCTGGGCATGGGGCCGGAGTCGCACCGCCTCATCGGTCCAGCGGAACACCTCCTCCGGCGACTCGAAGAAATGGGTCCGAGACTGATATATTACTCGCAGGCGAGCCGGATACAGGAGCGAGTATTGGAGCTTGAGGCCCCGAAGCTTAGCCTTAGCGTCCATGAAGGATTGCCTTTGCTGCTGCACCATTTTCGTGTAATCCGGGAAAATCATGATGGTATGATTCTCGAAGGCGAGGGAGCCCTTGTTCCTCGCCTCCCGCAGGATAACATCCCGGTCATGGTAGTTCAGTAGGCGAGCGATAACTGGCCGTGGGCGCTCACCCTCCGGTGGCCGCTGGGTCAGAGCCCTGTGGGCCCTCTCAATGACGAAGCACGTAGACAGTGCCCCTTCGGGGAGCCAGCTCTCCAGCCACCCGGTCAGGAACCGCTCCATGTTGTCCTTCTCGCACCGCTCTGGAAAACCAATGAAGCGGAGGTTGTTGCGCCGCGCGCGCCCTTCTGCATCTTCCACGCGGGCCGCCAGTGTCTTTTGGACGCTCTCCACCTCCGCTAGTCGCTTCTTCAGGCCACTAATGTCCGCCTCTGTCTCCGTGATACGGGTCTCGGCCCCAGCGATCCGCTCCACCGCGCTGCGAAGGTCCTGGCGCAGGAGCGCGACATCCGCCCCAACCGCTCCAATCTTGGCATCGAGCACGTCTCGGGACTGGGTGATGGCCGCCAGGATAGCTGCATTGTCCGGCCCGGGGCCGCCGCTACCACCGGCCGCCCCGGCGCCACCACTCGGCCCGGTGAATTTATCGATGGGGCCATGTTTAGGCGGGCCACCTCCCTTGTCCCTGGTCATGGCAAGCGTTGGGCAAGGCGGGCACCACCCCCGAACCTTCGGGCACTGCCACCAATCCTGAACGGGACGGCCCAGATGAGGCCCCAGGGAGGGACGGATGCGGGCCGGCTGCCGCGATCGGATGTCGCGGAAATCGAGGTCCCGGCGTCACCCCGGTAGGACAGGCCGCACCCACACTCGTCCCCACAGGCAGCCGTCCAGGGTATAATTGGAAGAATCTGCGGGTCCGCCGTCTGTGGGCAGCCGTATCCAGCGGGCCGAGCCAGGAGAGGCGGATCAGCTGCCCCACCGGCCACTAGTCTATCCCCGGCCGCCTCGGGGCACAAGGAACCCCGGTCTCCAGACTGTCGCGGGACCACGCCTCACCGCCACCGCTCGTTGGTCGTTCAGAGGGTGAGCCGATGGGTAAGAGCTGTTGGCACCGGCCCGATCTCCAGGTGATCGCGGTCAAAGAGATAAGCCAAGAGCGGCGTAGCGGATGCCACCCGCACCCGCCAGGTCGCAGCCGCCACCCGGCGTCACGAAACTCGAGGTCCCCGGTCTCCGGCCGGCCACCAGGCCGCACTCCGCCGCCGCCTCCCTCCGATCACAGGAAGGGAGGAATGACAGGATCAACACACCAAAGTAGACCGGAGGCTCCCTTAAATCGAAAGCAATCACTGGGCACCGACAGTGGGCTCGGAGGTCAGGATAAATGATCAAATTAAGTCCGGGCCGGCGGGAGCTCTACAAGGCTGCGACCGCCATCCCACTTTGTGGTTATTTAACCTTGGATTTCATTTGAAACATTCCTGAGCCCTCCTAATATACCAGCAAGGAGTGGTGGCTCTACGGTGGCACTCAGTTGCTACCATGAGGAGATCCCAAATGATGAAGTTTGCCATCTAGGTGGCTGTTTGGATTCCTTATTCTTAATTAAGAGTTCCCCTCTGCTGTGGTGTCGTGTGTGATTGTATTTCTTACCGGTCTGCATATGCTTTTCTTTGTCTTTTAGAGACCCGCGGATTCTTTGTTGCAAGTAATAAACAACCAATCCTTTCCTTTTCTGATGCAAGGGATTTTAAAAAAGTCTCAATTTGCGCATCCAGTACACTTCACTATGGCCCCTTTAAACAGTAAGGCTTGCATCTCTTGCAAAGAGATGGAAAGAGTTCCTCTGAAAGATACTCTGATGTAGTCGGAAGATGCAGAAGGTCACTAAAGAATTGAAAGTCATAGCCCCACTGAACGATGTAAAGGACCGATCGGTCAAATGTAATCGTTTGCCACCGTTGGAGGAAAAATCTGATCTAGCCTCTCGAAGGCTGGTTGTGTGCCACTATGGGCAAACTACAGTGGTTTGGATGCTGATGATGCAGGGGTAGCGGACTGGGAAGGTTTGTGCACTTGAGACCTATTTGCCAAACGTCATGAGTACCCCCAAAAGGGTCGAAATAGTTAGAGAAACTGACTGGCAGCAGAGGTCGAAAGTCACAAAGAACGTGTTGTCGTCCAGCACTCCTTGAAACTTTGCAGAGCAGAGTCAGCCTTCTCACCAAATAAGCGAAATCTGCTGAAAGGCATATCCATATTGGCTACCCTGGACATCTACAGAGAAGCCTGTAGACCTCATCCATGCATGACAGGAGCACCACCCTAATGTGACTTGTCGTTCCAAACAATCTGTGGTGTCCAGGGACAAATAAATTACATATTTGACCACATCATGACCATGCTCAATGGTTTGAGTCAGGGAGGCAAAAACTCCTCAGGAACCGCTGGCAAGGTCTTGATAACCAAGTCCCAGAGGCCATGTGCGTAATGTTCAAATAGGCAACTAGAACTGACCAACCTTAAGGCTAGGCTGTCAGATAAGAATATTTATTTCACAAATGCTTGAAACCTCTGATACTTGGTCAGGAAATATGGGGGTTGTGGGGTGTTAGCCATTGGATTTTAGGGATTGAATTAGGCTTCACCTTGCTAGTGGAAGCCTGTACAATCGACCCTGTAGACTAGGATAAATCAAGAAGAACACTCTGCCTAATAATTACTTTATATAGTGCAGTATGTCCCTGATATATACAAGACAGTCTTGAACAGGGTACCCTTCACATTATTAGTACCGAGAGCTTGTTAGTTAGAAATATCATATTTATTTGGATAATTTAATCAATATAGTAGGAAACAAGCATTTACAATGCAATAGGTCTCGGGTTAAATAAGTTTGAGCTATTGGCATTGCTAAATATTGCAACACCAACTGCAACAAAAGTCTATAAATTGTAGGCCCAAAAAATGTTTATTTATTTCTGTGGCAATGGTGGCATGCTGCGCTTTAGATGAATATGTTTAAAAGTAAAGTGCGCCATACCGCGATTGCTACATTAGTTAATTGTGGATGTGTTAACAATTGATGTGTGCACTGATGGCTGGTGGTGTGTGTGCCTGTAGAAATTGTGCACTGATACTGTGTGGTTGTGCGTGTGGTTGTGCGTGTGGTTGTGCGTGTGGTTGTGCGTGTGGTTGTGCGTGTGGTTGTGCGTGTGGTTGCGCGTGTGGTTGCGCGTGTGGTTGCGCGTGTGGTTGCGCGTGTGGTTGCGCGTGTGGTTGCGCGTGTGGTTGCGCGTGTGGTTGCGCGTGTGGTTGTGCGTGTGGTTGCGCGTGTGGTTATGCGTGTGGTTGCGCGTGTGTGTGTGTGTGTGTGGTTAGGTGTGGTTGTGTGTATTTATGTGTGTGTGGTAAACAGTTGTTTATTAATTCAATGTGCATTGAAAAATACTACACCTCACCCAAGCCATTCTTATAGCTTCAGGGGCTGGGAACAGTCTGAATTGCGGTATGAGAGTCTGGTGGCTCAGTGCACTAATGTGTCCAATGCAGGGGCCTGTGTTTGACCTCATGGTCACAGCTTCAAATCCTGGCGGGTCCACTCAGCCTTTCATCCTTCTGAGGTTGATAAAATGAGTACCATTGATTTGGGCAACAATAAACATGTTATTCAGCGCCAAGATATCTGTGGGTGAACGTGCGCTTTACGAATAGAAATGTTAGGTTATGTTTGCAGTTTGGAGGAAAATGTGTGAATTTTTGCAGCAATGTGGAAGGCTGTAGTATCCTCTGTGCCCCCATTCCCTGTACTTCTGAAGTGGTGTATTGAATGATCAAAAGGAATAATGTAAAAACATGTTGGTGTGTGTTCTGGAGTGGAAGCGAGGAGATGGGGACAGTTAAGAGGACTGATAGGACTGACCTGTTGATGTAACTACCTAAGGGCCAAACTTGCCACCTGTCTAAGTGGCTCTAGACTCTTGTATGAAGTCCCTGCGCTCTAACTTCAACAGACTTCCAATTCGCACGTTTGGCGCCATACATTTTTCACTTAAACTAAGTTCACTTAAAACCCCTTTGAAGTTATTTGCATATTACTCGCTACATTAAAAAGCACTTGTGCCTGCAGTAACAGAAACTCATTAAATAAAATATTGCTTACAGACTAAATAAGACATACAGTGTAGCAACTGATGTAAAAGGGCCAGTCCTCATGGGAGGTTACAAATGAAGACAGGGCGGTACAAAGGAGGGACTAACAAGCCTATTGACTAATCAGAACCCAAGCGTTTATGAAGGACAATGACACAAGCCAATTAAAAATATGGGTGGAGAGTGGGCGGGGCTTGGCGGGGCTTAAAGTGCATACTCGGAGAGCAGAGCATGCGCTGCGCAGGCTCAACCTAAAAAATAGTATCTCCGAAAGAGCAACTAGAGGAAGGACATATACCGGCAAGGAAGAAGTTATTCGCCCATGTTCCAGGGAAGGGGCACACAAAGAGGAAGTGTAGTGGGAAAACGTTGATCAAAGAGAAGCAAGGATATGAGAGCAATTAGAGCAACAATGGAGTCAACCAATGGTAAGCAGTAGGCAGTATCTATGCCCCCTGTAAGTAAACAAGATGCCTAGCAAGCAGCAGCACATGCACTGCATCAGGCAAGACCTAAAAAGCATATGTATGCATACTGCGTTGCTTCCCTGAAGGCATCGCTTTTCGCTTGCATTAACAGCCTTTTTGCGTCACTGAATCATCATCATCATCTTAAAACAGATTTATTTTGGACATGAAAATCATTGAAAAAGGACATGAAAAATGAACATTAAAGAGACTAAAAATGCAACAATAGATGGTATACTGGTGCGTTTCGAGATAGCATGCACATGGATGTGCACTGCTGTGCACTGCTCACTTCTGACTAGTGGAGAAGTTACGGCATGACGTCATGCCAGGTGAGCGTTGTGGGGGAAGGGAAACCTTTTAAAGAGTCATTTTCTTTCTGGATTTCCCTTCTCTTTCTGAAACGCAAGAGCAGCAACATTGTGGTAGGATCACCAGGGCTATAATTGGAAGCTTTTTCAATATTATATGTAACAAGCCATAGTTGCAGCTTATTTAACTTATGCAACTAATAACCATTGACAAAGCCAATAGTCCTTACTTGTTGTAGATATGATGTTACTTGTTGTATCACATATCTGGATGCAATAACAGAAACAGCAAAATACAAGATTTTTAGCGTGTGTTTTAAAGCCACGCCCCTAATTACACTGACCACGCCCCTTTGAGAGACCCCCCAGTTTTTTCATCCCACTTAAAGCCCTGAATACACCGCTTTGGCGTTATTTGCCTGCATCATTTCTACCAAGCTTTCCCTGGCGAAATGGTGCAGGCAACCATGGTGTGCACAAGTTGCATCCTGGTTCCTTAGGTTCATTGTGAGGTTTAGCGCCCCCACCAGAATGATGACCTTGAGTGTGGTCTCTGGAGAAATGAAAAAGAGCAGCTTGACGGGCACTTTGAGGTTTATCTGGTAAGAACTACGTAGGCACACCGAAAGCATTTGTCTGCCAAGATATGTTACTCTTTTGGTCGGCTGGCTCTCACACTACTTGGCTAAGGGAACTTTTTTCTGCTTATAAATAAACAGTTAGTGGAGCCATACTCCATCACTGCGCAGGCATTTGAGACGGTTTGGATATTAACGCGTGTTATTTCATTACCTCAGTTAAACAGATTACAGTTAAGCGCCCTGGCTGCGGGCCTCCTCGCTGCGCCTCTAAATCAAGTCGGGCTGTCCCAGAGCATGTATACAAAGGCGGCGGGCTTAGCAGCACCGAGCCGCGCGCCCGGTTTCACCCCACTCTCTCTCACTCTAGCATTAATGACGCTGCAAGTAACCGTTTATATTTAACAATTAGTCATCCGCACGAGCCCGAGATTCCTTGCGCAGCCAGTGATTGCCGAGCTGCTTTGCCCTCGCTGAAGCACCTGCAGCCTTTCCTTGGCGGTCACCTTGTAATCCGCCGAACTGCAGAGTTTCAGGCTCTGACCGCATACTTTCTGATGTAACCCGAGCTCCCTCGGTGAAACCGCGCGCTGCCGAGACTCCAATGGATTCTACCTCGGTGGTACAATGTCCTGTCGCATGACACAGACCCGTGCGCCGAGCACATGATGCAATCCCAGAGAAATCCGACTGGCACCAGAAAGAGCAGACGGCACCGAACTCCTTATTTGGGCAACGAGTCCGCAAAAAAAACCCACCAGCTTCCCAGGAGACAGCGCCTGGCCACAGCGCGCGTTCGCGTGCGCGTGGCACTTTCAAATCGCCATGCGCGCGGCCAGTGCTGTCCTCCTGGGAAGCTGAGCCGTTAACAATAAGGTCTCTGGCGAGAGCGAGCTTCGCTCGCTTCTAGCCGAGACCTAAAACATAAAAGGCGACAAATATGCACAGACTATTATAAACATCCTAAGCTGCACACACACAATCTTTCAGACAAACAAGCAAACACTGATTCAAACATACTCGGACATTCCATCAAGTAACAATACATAAAATAGTTCCAGACACAGTTATATAATACAATGCGAAGTGCCCATCACATAAAGACATCAGACAATATTGGATGATATGGAAAATCCAGGGTCGGTTGATTATCGTTACAAGGCACTGATATAGTCCATAGTTTAGTTTTTTTCTCCAAAGGAACGATGGAAGGAGAGGAGGCACAGAGCCTTCAGCGCCAACGCGTGTTTCGGTGTCAGACCCACATTTGGGTAACACCTTCTTCAGGACAACAATTTGTGTGCGAGCAAAGGAAATATGGAGCGCCTGGATTAGGATGCCAGGACGGCGGCCCAAGTCATGGAAAGATAGGCAATCTGTTAAAGTAAAAGGTGCACAGAGACTCCAAAGGAGACGCCAGCAAGGAAAACGATCCAGAGGATAATGGGCACAGCCAGTTTTTCAGTTTTTGGATTTTCCATATCATCCAACATTGTCTGATGTCTTTATATGATGTGAACTTCGCATTGTATCATATGACCGTGTCTGGCACTATTTTATGTATTGTTACTTGATGGAATGTCCGAGTATGTTTGAGTCAGTGTTTGCCTGTTCATCTGAAAGATTGTGTGTGTGCAGCTTAGGGTGTTTATAATAGTCTGTGGATATTTTTCGTCTTTTATGTTCTTCCTACTATATTGATTAAATAATCCAAATAAATATGATATTTCTAACTCACAAGCTCTCTGTACTAATAATGTGAAGGATACCCAGTTCAGGACTGTTCTGTATATATCAGTGATATACTGCACTATATAAAGTAATTCTTAGGCAGTGTTCTTCTTGATTGCTCCTTGATTGTTCCCCTGCTTTATCTGCCTTTTATTCGCCTCAGCTGCCCCCTTCCTTGTGAAACGTTGTCCTGAAGACTAGGACGTAGAGTCAAAAAATCAGGACTGTCTGGCTTCAGTCTGTGGCATCTGGCTACCTGCCTGTTTACCAGTAGCCAAGAACAGCGCTTGGGACAGGTGCCATATTGAAAGAGAAAAAAAAAGGGGAAAGAGGTACGGATCTGCATTCAAAGGCAAAGACTGAAAGTCAGTAACATTAGCAGGCAGGGGCACCGCATGCATGCGGCTCCGCTCTTGTTATTTCGGGGTGCAACTGAGTCATTGCAGAGTCACACGGCGCTTCTTGCTGGCACGCTAAATCCCGGCTGGGAAACCTTCCTATATCCAGTTTGAAAACTGGGGAGATTCTAAAGATGCGGAATCTGTAGTTAGAGGTATCCTTCAGAAACACACTGCTTAGTGGCATAGACATATCGGGTACCCTTGAAGTTGTGCGGTAAATGGATATGGACTTTAACTAGGGCTCTTTTTGTGCATTTGTATAGGGCAAACTGATTTAGTTACCACACTACTGTTTCTGTTGCTTTAGTCCTAGTTGGGTCAACAAAGAGCTCCTTCAAAGGCACAGTACCATTTTCGAGCTCCAATAAAAAAATCTCTCATTTACTGGTTACATACATACTCACATGGATGACAGACAGATGCTTGATTGGTGCATGACTGAGAAAATGGGGTTCAAGATATTTATCTGGGTCAGTGGCCCACTGCAGACTAACCCAGAAAAGACAAAAGTTTACTCGTGCAACAGGCATAATAGATTTCGCTATGTTTTTTTGCTGCTACAATGCACTGCTGATTCTTTTTGGGACGATAACGAAGCAACAGCATTCAACTTTGCAACATTTTAGCATGCACGGTCTTTCAAAACATGCATGGCAGGTAATCAAATATTGATGCAATGACATACATCTCCCATCAACCCCCTAAAAACCACACTGCACAGATCGAGAAAGTAGGAATACTTAAATATAAGTCTGTAAGTGTTCCACCTAAGTAGCATCCAACACTGAAAATCATTCTTGCAAATTTGGAAGCGTGCTATGATGTCGCACAGTGAGATCATATGTCGGCCATGAATAAGCTTCCTTATTAGGCTTAACTGTTTCATTGAGAGAGCAAGCAACTGGAGCTTTCTATGTTCTTGCAAAAGGAGCAGTACAATCTGTGTTGGTCATGCACGGTCTGGGCGCAAGAGCTGCACGCAGATACTGAACAGCGGTCTGGTATAGACATAGGGAGAGGGTCAAATAGTTACATAAAACTGTGCGCTTTCTTCGCAAGATACATTTTGTTAGGGATTGAAATCTTGAGGTCCTAAAGTACAGTTATGTAGCGACTGCTAAATTACTGTAACCCGGATAGTTGTGCATTATTGACTTACAAAACTGAAACACGCAAAGCTCAAACGAACATATAACATCCTAGTGATGAAGCCTTGCCCTCCTCTCATCACACCAACGTATGAAGTGGTGTGTGTGAGGCATTCTGACAGTTCACCCTTCTATGAATATTAATGGCATTTAAAATGAATAACAAATACAGAGCGGGTATATGGAAATAAGGTGTACATCTAAAAAGACTAAACAATTTCCAAGAAGGCGACGCAAAATCACCACAGATCCAAAACCCCTTCCTCTCACACACACATGCTTCTTCTCCTCTGCAGTTGCGTATCTTGACCCACACCAACCCAAACATTACTATTGGAAATGTAAAGTATGGTTCTTAAAGTCTGTATTTCCCCAATGCCAATCCTGGCAAGACTCACCAGCGAGGAATAATGCCATTCTCGACACTGGTCGTCTGGCTCCGCAGCCAGCGTCGCTTGTAGCTGCTGGCACAGCTACTGGTGAAAGAGGAACTTGGCGAAGGCAAAGGGGTGATTAGTAGGCTGCTCAGGGAGGCTGTGGAAAGAAGGGTGTTTGCAAGACAGCTTTACTAACAGGACACCATTTTAAAGATGAAAACATTAAGGAAGTTTGCTTACATCCAGCAGTATATGGCAAAAGGAGTACTATAGAATAATACATCTTTCTGGGGCCGAAGCTAGGAGGGTGAGTGCCTGGCGGTCGTGCCAGAAAGCATATACTTGGCTTCAATAAACTTATTTAAAAGTTGTGCCAAGTTTCAACTTCTGCTTTTTATCTCGCCCCATCTGTATTCTGCCATTAATTCTAAGCGATGTTTCACTTTTTTTTTTTTTTTGCTCTTCTCCATTTATTCTCATATCTCTACACCGGACTGCTTTTACCTCACATTAAACTGTGAATGGAAACAGTGAATCACTTCGCTCTTTCAGTGACCAGTAATCACATTTCACCATCTGAAATTGTACTAATGATTGCATTTATATAGCGCTTACTACCCCTGACGAGGCGTCGACGAGCTTTTTCGGTCTCCAGCACGCTACTCCGGAAACCATGAAGAATAGCAGTGAATTACTTTAGTAAAAATTAAAGTAATGTGAGTGGTGGATATGTTATTCAGTTATTCGATTGGGAAGGATAGTGAAGGGAAAATGTTTGCATTTACATAGTGCTTGCTACCCAGATGAGTTGTCGCACTTCTTCAGGAAGTAGCACACTACTCCGGAACCCTTAAAGGATCTGTGGTGAATTAGTATAGTGAAATATGAAACTAATTTGTCTTGTGAATATGTTAGTTATTTGGATTGAGAAGGATAGTGGAGTGATAGAAGAGGGAGAAGGTTTGCATTTTTATAGCGCTTGCTACCCCTGATGAGGTGTTGAAGATCTTTTAGATTAGTAGCACGCTGCTCCAGAACCCAAACAGGATTAGCGGTAATTAGTATAGGGAAGTATGCAATTAATTTGAGTGGTGGAATGTTAGCCTGTTAAATGGGATTGAAAAGGAATAGTGGAGGGATAAAAAGGAAGCAGGGCTAGAAAAGAGAAGGGGTCTAGTATCTTTTTTTGGGAGGGGGGTTTATAGCAGTAGGAGGGGGTTTGGGATGAGTAAATGGGAGGTGGAGGGTAGTTAGTATAGGGAAATATGAAATAATCATCACAGAAGTAGCGGTCCACTACACTGTTGTTACTCAAGTGTGTGTATGTGTCCTGCGTGGTATGCATGCTTAACGAGCACCGGGCACTGCTAATCCATAAAGCAAGGTCTGTATGTTTATGGGGTGAATGTTCTAAAGGTCTCCATGCCTTTCCTCTTCACGATGACCCCATTTGCGGGTCACACAGAGCCCGACCCTTCCGTACTCCGCTGCAGAGCTCGACAATTTAAAAACAACCTGCGGGGATAATCCAGAGAGCGCCAGACTGTACCTGAGCGCGCGATGCCGCTGTCCCGGTCTTCATTCTGTCCTCGGCTGGGCATGTCCACGGGGTTGCTATGCGCTGCACGGAATAAAAAGACCCGGTTAGGCACACCACGGGAAGCTGGCACAGCTGTTCTTTCTTTCAATGCTTTAAAGTAATGCAGCCCCGCGGAGCAGAGGGGAGGCAGGGGTCTTTCTAAACAAGCAATAGTCAAACCTATCAACACGTTCACTTCTGAAACATGGAAAAGTTCAAACCAATCATGGTTCGCCGTGAGTGGATGCAATTCGCTCATTAAGATCACACAGTGCAGCCATCATTAATCAACGTGATTTAGGAGAAAGCAGCTAAAAATCAACACGAGTTAAGGGGAGGGGAGAGGGAGACAGCTGGAGAAAAGAACAGAATGAACACAAAGAAGGAAAAGCGATAGGGGCAAGTAGTTGAAGAAAAAAAGACACGATCGACACAACGAAGAAATTAAGGCTAAACATAAATGACGGACGTAAAGGACCGGAGTGAAGATATAAAGGAAGGGATGCACTGATGACGGTGGAAGGAGGGATTATATTTGACAGTAAAGTGTTTAGCTGCACAAAGCTTTTGAGAGAGCGCAAACTGACCTAAATGTATGAGTGCATCACACTTACCTGTAGTAAGCACAAATCATGAGGAGAAATGCCATGAGTGCTAATAGTATCTGCAATTATATTCTGAATGTATAGCTAATGTAGAGATTTAAGTAGAAGTGGAACTAATACAGAAATGTGTGACACTATATGATTTTATTAGATGCGATTATTCCTGAATCCATGTCGTGTAGCTGCTAAAATGTAAGATGGCATGTGGTTAAACGCAGAATGTGGTAGGCCTCAGGGCCAGAGCTAGAAGGGAAGGGGAAGGTGTTTCCTTTCACGATATAGATTGTACTAATGTTTTGGTCATTGCATTAATGGGCCATGATTTATAGATGTGTTTACTGAATAATAGAATAAGAGTATTAACATGCTTTAATTAATGAAGAAGTTGAATGCTATAATCATTATGAGAAATGCTGTAGGCCTGAATTGTTTTAACGTTGGTTTACACGTACATGTCTGGGCCAAGAAATGTTGCGAACCTTTTTGGAAGTCTATGAGAGTTGGGATCTTGGCTGCAGATGTCTGTCTGCAAGAGAAAAGGGGGAATCCAATTATAAATAAAATGAATAGAGGTCTGTTCAGGAGACGGCCCAGACATGGAGGAGGGTTCTGGAATGTTTAAGGGGTATCAGCGGGCCGGAGAAGAGTCTGAGAAGCAAGGTCAACTCCAACGTATGAGGCCCAATACAAAGCAGCATGGAAAAAGCCAGAAGCTACACCACGTGAGGGGCGTCTCATGAGGGGCGTCTCAAATGTTGTTGACTGTTTTGTATTAGGGACAGCACCCCTGGGTGGAGTTAGAGCAGATACCTGAGGACCCTTTAGAGAGCGGATGGGTAGGCAGAGAGGGGTCATGACTGGAGAACTATAGGTTTTCACCAAGAGACTAAGAGTGAGTGACTTCCCTTGGGGGTCATTCACTGCTGACACCTTTGTTAGGTTGGGATTTAGTTAAGTAGGGATACCATCTAGAGCAGGGTAGGGACAGCCTAACCTGTGTGTTTTCCTCCAACTTAAATGAAGGAGAGATATGCGTCAATGCTGATAGCTTTATTATTCTTAGAACTTGTGTTAGTAATTTCCGTTGCTCGTCTGAGGGCTTTCAGAGAGCACATGTATGTAGTTGGACCTGTGTATCTCGTGAATCTCATTCTGAGATGCCTGTATTTGCAGCTTATCCTATCCTTACAATAAACTTTTGAAAGCTAGAAGTTGTTTGTGATCTTTTGGAGCGGGGTCCTTTATTGGGTGAACTAGCTTGGTAACAGAGGCACTTTCTTCCTTCAATGACAGGCAACAAAGGTTCAGTCGACCAGATCGGGGTTTAGATCAATAGTGATAAGGTATCGATCAAAATCTCGCCCTTCCAGTTGGTAGCAGAGGATGGTTGCCTTCTTGAGGACGGTGACCTAGGCCAGGTTAGCTTACCCCAAGGCCCCTAGAAATCGATGATCGGAAGAACCGCCCGCTGAAGAAGATCCGGATGACGTGAGACAGAAAAAGCAGCAGTATCGGTCGAGAGTGAGTATAAAGGGTCATGCGTGTTAGATTGCGGTGTTTTTGTATTGTATCTATGTTGTAATGTCTGGCGGAGTTGAATGTCTGTAGAGTGACTGTGGAACAGGTTGTGAGCGCGCGCAACCGGTGGAAATCTTAAGTTCAAGGAGAGCTTAAGTGGTTCGGGTGTATCGGACACCCAGAGTAATTGTCAAATAGTGTGAAGGGGGTCATGAGGTACCATTGATCACCCGAAAGACCGAGATAGGGGGAACGTAAGAGTGAGTGCGTGAGTAACGGACGCTGGTCGGAGGTTACTGTGTGTGTAAGCAACCTATCAGAGAGACGATAGACATTTCGTCAGTTGTGTTGACAATTACATATAGACTGTGGACGTACAGTCGAGGGAAGTGACCGCTTGGTCGGAAGTAGTCATTTTTCGGTGTATGAATGGGACGCATGCATGACCGGGAGACGAGTTGAGAAAGGAGGGGTGCTGCTGCGAAGCGGAGAAAAGTGACGTCAGGAAGTGTCGCGACGTGATTGGCCGACAGGAGAAAGACCGCGCTGTGATAGGCCAGCTAGCAAAGACGTCAGAAAGTGTCGCTCTGTGATTGGCCGACCGGAGAAAGACCGCGCTGCGATAGGCCAAGTTAGCAAAGCCGCGACAGGATTGGTGGATTGTCATCAGGAAGTAAACAGAGTAGCGAGGCTGGATATTGTGCGCATAATTATGAAGTGTTTTAAATGGCTGAGAGCGGCGTTTAAAAAAGAGAAGCGGGGATCGTATGAAGGGGAAGAAGCCCCGCCGGAGGGTACGCCGGCTCGTTACATGGCAGTGAATGTTGGGCTGCATACGATCCTTTGGATATCAGAGTGGAGTAAGATTACGGAAGGAAATGAGGAACTGACGTTCCCGAAGTACGGGACGTTCAGATTAGAGGTGTTACATCGATTAAAATCAGTCATGACCTCAATGAGACCCTTGCCTAGACCGACCCGGTTTGAAGCCCTTGATGCATGGATTAGGGCAGCGCATGAAAAAAATATGAACAGACGACAAGAAAGGGTGAAACGATCGGTAAGGGCAGTGCAGGATGCCAGGTGGGATGCGGATGCTAAAAGATGGAGAGTGCATAACATGGAAGTAAATAAACTGTACCCAGTGTTAGAGGTGCCCGGAAATAAAAGCCCCCTAGAAGAAGATGATGAGAGCGAAACAGAGGACAGCCTGATAAACAGATTATTGACAGACAGGCCACCCCCGTATAATAGAGCAGGGGGAGAGGTCGAGCATAGTGAAAGAGAAAAGGGGGGCAATGCAGGGGAGCATGGACCGCTTCCCAGTTCAGAGTGGGATCCTGAGGCAAAGAAAGAGCTGTCCCAGCCTAGTCAGGTGCAACAGGTAGTCGGGAGGTTTGTGGTACAAAGAGCGCCGGAAACGGAGAGCGCCACATCCTACGCATTACCAGATGCACTACAGGTACCTGTTACCATAGGTCCTATAATATCGATATATGACCAAGAAAGAGCAAGAGGGGAAGAACGGGTACGGAAGGACAGAGAAAGAGCAGGGACGGCAAGGAGGAACGATACGATTAATTCCCCAAGTCAGATGCCGATACCAAGAGAGTGGAGCACCCCGATGCACACAGCAGGGGATCCAGGAGGGGACCCTGGGGGCCCTAGATGGCCAGTGGATCTGAGGGGATCTGGACGAAAATCCTTTCAAGAGCTAAATGAGTACATGAAGAAGTGGGATGAGGCAGTGGAGGCTCACAAGAGCATCATAGCTGCAGAAGCTGAAAGGGAAAGTCAGGACAGCAGAGCTCGGACTCACTGCGGGGCTGGGGAGAGCAACCCGGAGTGGGACGGGAGAGAGAGAGATAGTAGGGGAGTCACCCATTGGGCCCGGAGTGGGGATAGAACAGACCTGGAAAACGGGGGCCCCGGGAGTGGAGGGGTGGCGCGCCCAATACTCAGTGAAGGGGAGAGGAGAGCGCAAGAGTACAGAAACAGCTTTAAGTGTCCACACTGTGTGCCCGGCACCAGAGAACTGAATGGGAGTTGTGAGAGGTCGCATCATAGTCCCTGTGATGACGGAAATGAGCGCAGCCCAGGGAATATGGGGAACCAGGAAGGATCGTATCGGATACTGAGCGATACTAGGCAAAGGGAGAGTAGCGACCAGAGGGAAAATAACAGAGAGGCGTACGGTGAAAGGAGAGAAGAAGAAGAGAGTGGGCAGAGCAAGAGTGGGGGTAACAGGCCCGTGTTCCATCACCTTCCAAGATCGGATGGCCGAGCATGGGACTTGGAGAGATGGGAGCAAGGGAGAGCACTCATTAACTCTCCCGAGCCCAAACGTAGAGCTCGGAGTTGGGATGGTAGGGAGACCAGTGAGCCCCCTTCGAAAGACATATTGCGAGCTGAGATAAAAGCTAAGAGACTCGATGTCGCCAGCTTAAGGTCAGACCTGGATGACATGATAGATGGTACCCTGCCTTTAGAAAGAATAGAAATGTATGAGCAGGATGAAATACTGTATATGGCAAAGGACATCACTCGAAAAGCGAGAGCAATCCATGAGAAGTTAGTCGAACTAGCAGGCAAATATATGGTGGACCTGTCAAGAACCAAAGCATTACAGGGTAACCACAGGCTACATTACACAGATCGAGACCTAGATGAGAGGAGAACGATTGGGCTGAAAACGCACATAAGGGAACTGATCACTGGAATAAGGACATGGAGGGCACTAGATAAGTGGGAAGAGAGGTGGTCCAAGAAAGGGACCGTCAGGAGAAGCACGCTTGGTATGACACCAGGAAGGCTGCAGGGAATAGAAGCATACCCTTTGCGTGAAGTCGCCAATGGGAACTATGTGCATGTCCCTTGGAGTAGGGGAGATTTAGCTGCTTTTACCACCTCCTTCCCCAAATTGCGGGAAAACCCAGTGGAGTGGTACAAGCAAGTCGAGAGATTTGTAAAAATCTCAAAGGTCCTATGGATAGATCTGAACACGCTGTTCGACATTGTAGTACCAGGAGATCTGTGGACAGCATGCAAGGTTAGCGCTGAGTGGCCCACAACGGAGCCGGAGAGAGATGCTAAGACTAATGGGCCGTCCGAGATTGTGATGGCAAAATTCGAGAGAGTGATGACTTGGCTGAAAGAGAAAGTGCCAATGCAAGACATAGATTGGGTCAGAATAGACCGAACCAGACAGGAACCCAAAGAGACCGTCCACGAATATTACGAGAGATTGCTGAAGGCGTTTAAACAGTATAGCGGCCTGGATGTAATGGATCCAAAAGACATAGGGCAATTCGTGTCCAAGTTCGTCCTGGGACTGAGACCGGATATTAGTTTAATGATTCAGCAACACTCGATTTGTTGGCAAAATAAACCCCTAGACGAAATACTGAGGTATGCCAGGTACTGCTGTGATGAGATAGACTCCAAGGCTAGGAAACTAAAAGAAAAGTTGATGGTGGTACAGATGCAGGCAGCAGGAAAGGGGGGACAGCAGCAACAGCAGCAAGGAATAGGTACAGGAGGAAAGAAGCAGTACAGTCAGAACAAGGGCAATGAGGAGAGTTCCACCTTTAGACCCAGATTAGACATAGCTGCCTTGAAGAAAACGACTAGGTGCCACCAGTGTAACGAGGTGGGGCATTGGAAACGCGAGTGTCCCTACAATGTAGAGATAGGAGAACAAGAGATAGAGGAGGAAGAGGTCCAGAGCGCGCCTACAAGAGGGGTGACGCCATACCAGGGAAAGGTGCTCAAAGGGGGGGGGGCTCCTCCCCGAGCCCAGTTCCCGCAACCTCCTCGAGTAGGGAATATGGGTAAGACCTATAGACAGATGCCCCTGTTTGTAGAAGGAGAAGAGTGCTATTATGTGGACCCATTAACCGGACAGAGAGTGGAAAGAGAAGACTGCACCCTCGGGGCAGCCTTGGAGGTGGACCAGAGGGGACCCTATGTCGAAGCAGAAGTAGCAGGGTGCCCCACGACATTTCTGGTGGACACAGGAGCCACTAGGTCCACGATCAGATCAGCTGCAGTTCCAGACCTGCCCATGTCTGGAGAGACCATACAAGTGGTGGGGGTCGCAAACAGGAGAATAACCAGCCAATTGACAGAACCGGTACAGGTGAAAATAGGGAAGTACAGCGATGAGCACCAGTTTGTGGTTTGCGATTCAAGTCCTGTGTGTCTGCTAGGCAGAGACCTGTTGTGTAAATTGAATTGTACAATATACTGTACACCTCAGGGAGTGGAGGTATTGACCAATGATGATGACGCAGACTTCAAAGTTGCAAACTCAAGAATATGCGTGGAGCTGTACCCTACTTTGACAGTAGATGAGCTCCCCTGGGACTTGAGAGAGACAGTGGCACCAGAAGTATGGGACTTCACTGGGGAAGAGATTGGATTGGTCAAAGGGGTGGACCCAGTGAAAATTGTAGTGAAACCGCATGCTGAGTTCCCAAGAACACCCCAATATAAATTGACTCCAGAAACGATTGCAGGCATAAAGCCCGTGATCGAGTCCATGATTAAACAGGGAATACTGAAAGAAATCGTGGGTAGTCCATGCAACTCCCCGATTATGGGTCTGCAGAAACCAAATGGGAAATTCCGGATAGTACAGGACCTTCGAAAGATTAATAACATAGTCGTTTCGTGTTGTCCAGTGGTACCGAATCCATCAGTGATACTGTTTCAGATTCCATTCCAAGCTGAGTGGTTCACTGTGATTGATCTTTGTCAGGCTTTCTTTTCGATCCCTCTGGACGAAGAAAGCCATTTTCTTTTCGCATTTAAGCTGGAAGGTCGCGTCCTAACATGGTGTCGCATTCCTCAGGGGTATACAGAGAGCCCATCGATCTTTAACCAGCTTTTGAAGAAAAATCTTGAAAGTCTAGTGCTGCCCCAGAAGTCAGTTCTGGTCCAGTACATAGACGACCTCCTCGTGGCGTCAGAAACAGAAGAAGCTTGCAGGGAGGACTCCATTGCTTTGTTAAATCACCTAGCTGCCAATGGGCACAAGGTGTCCCCGGGAAAATTGCAGTACTGCCTGACAGAAGTGCAGTACTTGGGACACAGAATAGAGAAAGGCAAACGAAAGGTGTCACCAGACAGGATAGAGGCGATCATGAAAATGAATGCGCCTAAGACACAGAGAGAGGTCAGGATGTTCCTAGGGATGGTGGGTTATTGCCGACAGTGGATCGCGAACTTTTCACTGAAAGCAAAGCCCTTGCAAAAACTGACGCACAAGGAGGTGAGCGATCCGGTACCATGGGACAAAGACTGTTTGATGGCATTCTTACAGCTGCGAGAGGACCTGTGTCGTGCTCCGGCATTGGGAATGCCTGATTACAATAAACCATTTTTGCTTTACTGTTGTGAGAGAGAAGGTTGCGCGTTGTCTGTGTTAGTCCAAATCCATGGGAATGCCCGCAGACCAGTTGCTTATTTCTCGGCTACTTTAGACCCAGTAGCCGCAGCGTTGCCCGGATGTCTCAAATCCGTTGCTGCAACGGGTGTCAGCATTGAAAGATGTGAAAATATCGTCATGGGGCACCCGTTAGAGGTGTGCGTGCCCCATTCTGTTGAACTGTTGATGACCAGGACCAAAACACAGCATCTGACCAACAGCAGGCTCACGCGCTATGAGCAAGTTATTCTTGCTGCAGAGAATGTGACCCTCAAGAGATGCTCTGTTTTGAACCCTGCCACCTTGATGCCACTCCCAAATGATATCGAGGATGATGATGAATGTACAGACCATGACTGCCTCGATGTGACTGAACTATGCACCAAACCCAGACCCGACATCGTAGATGAGCCACTGACCGACCCAGACGAAATTTTCTTTGTCGATGGCTCATGTGTAAGAGACGAAGTTGGGCAGTTGAGAGCAGCTTATGCTGTTTGTACAATTACTGGAGTTGTGGAAGCTGGGTGCCTGGAAGGAGTACACTCCGCTCAGGTAGCCGAGATTATTGCCTTGACACGTGCTTGCTTGGCAAGCAATCAAATTCGAGTCACCATATACACCGACAGCCAATATGGTTATGGGGTGGTTCATGATTACGGGCAGTTATGGTCTCAAAGAGGGTTCATGACCTCTTCAGGCTCTCCCATTCGCAATGGAGAGTTTGTGCGCCTGTTGTTAGAGGCGTTGCAATGCCCAGCAGGTATCGCAGTTGTAAAGTGCACCGCACATACCAGAAATGAGGACTTCGTTTCGAAAGGCAATAGATATGCTGATGAAGTTGCGCGGTATTGCGCGGAGCAAGGGTACTCTTTCACAGAGGTGGAAGTGGGTGGAATAAATGTAAGGACTGAATTAGCCATGATATTGGAAACTGTTGATACTTGGGATGAACTGTCAAACATGCAAGAAAATGCTCCTGATTTTGAAAAAGAAACATGGGAAAAGGCAGGATGTGTAATGGGTGAGTCCCATTTTTGGGTCTCAGCAGACGGCAGAGCAGTGTTGCCCAATGAGATGGTGAGTCCAATGGCCAGACTCATACATGGTCCCGTACACTTAGGGAGAGATGCTATGCTGAGAGTGTTTAGACAGACCTGGTACAATCCTAAGTTTAGAATAGCAGCAGAAGCAGTGTGCCAGCGTTGTGTGACCTGTCAGCAGCTGAACGTAGGAAAAAGAACACCAGTTGCACTGAGTCACATAGGAAGGTCTGGAGGTCCATTCAATCGAATGCAGATAGATTTCATTGAAATGCCGAGGTGCAACCGCCTCCGCTATGTCCTGGTGGTTGTTTGTGTATTCTCCAGATGGGTTGAGGCATACCCTACACGTAGGTGCGACACCCTCACAGTGGCCAAGTTACTGCTTAGGGAACTCATTCCGCGCTTCGGGGTGCCGGCCTTTTTGGAATCAGATAGGGGAACGCATTTCAACAGCGAGCTTGTGAAGATGATTTGTGCGGCTCTGAACATAGATCAGAAATTGCATTGCAGTTACCGACCAGAAGCCTCAGGAATTGTGGAGCAGATCAATGGCACGATCAAGGCCAGAATTGCAAAAGTGTGTTCCTCAACGACCCTGAGTTGGCCTGACGCCCTGCCATTGGTCCTCATGAGCCTTCGTAGTACCCCAGACAGAAGAACGGGGTTGTCACCACATGAGGTGTTAATGGGGAGAGCAATGAGGCTGCCATCTGTCCCAACTACTGCACTGTTAAATATCACAGATGATATGATCCTGGACTATTGTAAGGGGCTGTCTGACGCCATTCGTTCTGTGTCCCTTCAGGTGCAGGCTGCCGAGGTTCCATCGTGCCAGGGCCCGTGCCATGACCTGTACCCTGGGGACTGGGTCCTGGTGAAAAAACATGTGAGAAGAAGCTGCCTGGATGTTCGTTGGCGTGGGCCCTTCCAGATCATCCTGATCACGAACACGGCTGTGAAGGTGGGAGGCCTGCCCAATTGGATCCACGCGTCACATACGCGAAGGGTTCCAGCACCTCTGGAAGAAACAGCTCCTCTCTCGGATAGACGTCCAACAGAGGACCGAGAAGCCATAGAGGGGGCTAGCCAAGCTGTAGAGGTGCCAGCGGAAGCAGGGAACGAGTCTGACCAAGCTGAGGACGGTCAGTACAACAGCGAAACAGACGACGCTACAGAAGGAGAAAGTAGCTGGGAGTACGAGTCAGACACTGACAGGTCTGACAGAGAGCGAGAACAGACAAGAAGGAGAAGGAGTAGAAGGGCACGTGGAGAAGCTAATTGGCCGCAAAGAAGGAGCTCTAGCTTGAGGTCAACTCCAGAGATAACCCTTCCTCCGATATCAGAAGACTCAGACCCGGAAGAAGGTGTTCAGGGCGCTGAAGCACCGGACCGAAGAAGGTCAAGAAGAGTGCGTGTGCCTAGTAGAAGATACTCCACCCCTGAGTGGACATATCTGGCGACAAATGTCTGTGAAACAGGAGACGGGGAGGATCCGAGCGGTGGTGGTGTCCAGTTCTGAGCCCATCGTCACCGTGGAAATACGACTGTTGGTACCCGGAGTCGAACAAGAAGGGTCACTAACATTCATGCTCCCCAGACCTCCCCGCCTCAGCAAGTTAAAACATATGTTTCTCTCAGAATTGCAATTCCCCGACTTTGGTACAACGATAACAGCCCATGAAGAGCACAATCTTCGTTTGGAAATACTGAACTTTGCTATCGAAGCTGCAGGCACAAACCTGATAGTAGATGCTTAAAGGACTTTGTAAATAAAGCGAGCAGAAAAAGAAGATTACCTAGCGCCCAGGAAGCAGAGAATATTAGGGAACTTCCCTTGAGTTGATGGAGAAGGGCTAGGGTTGTCTTTATTGAACTGTTAAAGGACTTTTGCGAAGAAGGTTGTCAGCTTCCAGTTGTGTGGATTCTAAAGACAAAAGGATTAAAAAGAGACTGTAAAGGAACGAGAAGAAAAGAACTTTTTGCTAAGATAAGAGAGAGCCATATTGTCTGACGAAATGGAAGCCGGCACCCAGAACCGCAGAGCTAAATGTATAATAGGTACACTAATAGTAGGAGTGATAATATTGATAGCTTTAGTGGTAACAATTTCTTATGTAAAGGGACATGAGGAAGAGGCGAAGGTAACTGATGTGAAATCTGTAGAAACGCTTACACCCACTGTTGCTGGTGAGAAAAGGGAAAACACTCAAGAGAAAGCGTTATTAGCTGCAGAAGCCCGCAGGTTACACATAGATGAGTCCCAAGGAGACTTTAGGTCAAATGCTTATGCTAAACTCTTATATGAATACGTGGATGCCATGGAGGTTAAGGACTGTTACGTCTGCATGCAGTTGCCGGCGTCTGTAGATGAAGGCATTAGATATCATCACCTCCCGCTGACATATGGCATTACATGTAGCTTATTGCTTAGTATATTTTATGAGAGAGATAGTTTTGAATACTATTTCTCCAACTATGATTCAGTGTTGCCAGAAGTCCCAAATTATAAGCAGATGAACAAATGGGACTACTGGAAGAGTGAAGACAGATTGGCCAAGTTCTTCATTCCTTGGATTACCTTAGATACTTCACATGCCCGTAGAAATAACCTGACATGCAAGGTGTCAGAAGTCGAGAAGAAGTTCATAGGGCAGGTGGATGATCGTTACAGGAGACAAAAGATTTTGAAAAAATCAGGACAATGGAAAACAGATTGGACCGAGGAAGAGAAGGCACACAAGAGAAAAGGTAGTAGTGGTCCAATAGCTTTAGATAAGACGCAGAGAGGAAAGCTATGTCTTCACCGAGCCAAAACGTATTATGAAAATGTATACGTGGGAGAAGTCGACTGTGAACATGCTTTCAATATAGAGTACTATACTAAAGATTTCCTGAAGGGAATGCAAGTGATTCCAAATGTGTATTTTGTATGTGGAAGAAATGCCTACGTGAGACTACCTGACAACTGGTATGGATCATGTTACCTAGCAATTGTCTTCCCCAAAATATATCATGCACAAGACTTAGAGATCATTGAGGGCAAGACATCATCGAGGGGAAGGAGAGATGTAGGAGATGCAGAAATGGTTGGAGATGTCTTTGGAGCTATGTTCCCTCTTATGGGACTAATCCTTAATGATGTTAAAATTAGACGACTGGCAACAGTCGTCGACAGGTTGTCTGCCAGCACTGCTCAGTCCTTAATGCTGGTAGAAGGAGAGATGCAATCGATAAGGGCTATGGTTCTTCAGAACCGTCTTGCGTTAGACGTCCTACTAGCAAAAGAGGGCGGAGTCTGTAAGGCTTTGAAGGTCCAGGAATGTTGTACTTACATTCCAGACAATTCGAAGCCCCTTGAGAAAGTTATTAGGAACATAACTGATATTCACAAGGAGATCGAAGACTTGAGTAGAGAAAATGTCTGGGAAAAGGTGGGCCACGGAATGAGTGAAGTTGGAGGGTGGATTTCCACCCTAGGCAAAAGCTTTGTGTGGTATATACTAAAACCTATCATCATAATATTGATCTGTGGGATCGTATTGTGGGGGTTGGTGAGGGTATTCAAATGGTACAGAGCAAAAAGGTCAGAAAGGGCCCAAAGAGAGCAGCTGCAGAGATTGGCTGCCATACAAGATAATCAGTACCGGAGTCTGAGGGCTCTGGAAGCGCAGAGACAAGTTATGCTAGCAATAACTGCAGTTTAAATGTTAGTGATGACCCCGAGAGGTCATCAAAGGGGGGAACTGAGAGAGCGCAAACTGACCTAAATGTATGAGTGCATCACACTTACCTGTAGTAAGCACAAATCATGAGGAGAAATGCCATGAGTGCTAATAGTATCTGCAATTATATTCTGAATGTATAGCTAATGTAGAGATTTAAGTAGAAGTGGAACTAATACAGAAATGTGTGACACTATATGATTTTATTAGATGCGATTATTCCTGAATCCATGTCGTGTAGCTGCTAAAATGTAAGATGGCATGTGGTTAAACGCAGAATGTGGTAGGCCTCAGGGCCAGAGCTAGAAGGGAAGGGGAAGGTGTTTCCTTTCACGATATAGATTGTACTAATGTTTTGGTCATTGCATTAATGGGCCATGATTTATAGATGTGTTTACTGAATAATAGAATAAGAGTATTAACATGCTTTAATTAATGAAGAAGTTGAATGCTATAATCATTATGAGAAATGCTGTAGGCCTGAATTGTTTTAACGTTGGTTTACACGTACATGTCTGGGCCAAGAAATGTTGCGAACCTTTTTGGAAGTCTATGAGAGTTGGGATCTTGGCTGCAGATGTCTGTCTGCAAGAGAAAAGGGGGAATCCAATTATAAATAAAATGAATAGAGGTCTGTTCAGGAGACGGCCCAGACATGGAGGAGGGTTCTGGAATGTTTAAGGGGTATCAGCGGGCCGGAGAAGAGTCTGAGAAGCAAGGTCAACTCCAACGTATGAGGCCCAATACAAAGCAGCATGGAAAAAGCCAGAAGCTACACCACGTGAGGGGCGTCTCATGAGGGGCGTCTCAAATGTTGTTGACTGTTTTGTATTAGGGACAGCACCCCTGGGTGGAGTTAGAGCAGATACCTGAGGACCCTTTAGAGAGCGGATGGGTAGGCAGAGAGGGGTCATGACTGGAGAACTATAGGTTTTCACCAAGAGACTAAGAGTGAGTGACTTCCCTTGGGGGTCATTCACTGCTGACACCTTTGTTAGGTTGGGATTTAGTTAAGTAGGGATACCATCTAGAGCAGGGTAGGGACAGCCTAACCTGTGTGTTTTCCTCCAACTTAAATGAAGGAGAGATATGCGTCAATGCTGATAGCTTTATTATTCTTAGAACTTGTGTTAGTAATTTCCGTTGCTCGTCTGAGGGCTTTCAGAGAGCACATGTATGTAGTTGGACCTGTGTATCTCGTGAATCTCATTCTGAGATGCCTGTATTTGCAGCTTATCCTATCCTTACAATAAACTTTTGAAAGCTAGAAGTTGTTTGTGATCTTTTGGAGCGGGGTCCTTTATTGGGTGAACTAGCTTGGTAACAGAGGCACTTTCTTCCTTCAATGACAGGCAACAAAGGTTCAGTCGACCAGATCGGGGTTTAGATCAATAGTGATAAGGTATCGATCAAAATCTCGCCCTTCCACTTTATTCAACAGAAAAACCACCACTACAGTGTCCCTCTACGTGGTTAGTAGTGTCACAGTCTGGTCTTCAGTTAGCATGCGCTGTAACATGCAAGATCTGGGAAGTTAGCCGGCAGCGTGACCTCGGTCTCCAGTGGACACCCTTGAGCGGAGACGAAAATACCCGAGGATTACCCTCAGCCGGGCACTCTGCCATCGTGACTAAGCTAATCGTATGCACTCTGACGCAGCAGCACGCGGCCAGGACATCCTCGGGGCATCAAAGATGCTCTCGGAGACGGCTCAGCCCTACAATGTGGCCTAGATTTAGGACTCCGCGGGGCAGCTGCTTCAAAATAGATTCAAAGGATCAACACAGGGAAAGAAACACCAGTGGATAGGAAAGGAACTGCACACCAGCACAAGATGAGCAAGGCAAGCCATGAATCCTCTTAAGAAACGCAAGGGCTCAGTGTCTCGCGGGCGCCGTGCAGCCAGACCCAGGAGACCATCTGTTAGCACCACTGTGGAGAGATGCAGCGCTGTGGACTGAGTATGGAAGATACTCCCCAACGAATACACACAGACCCTGAGCCCTTCTATTTCCACAGAGCGATTATTATGGAACCTCATGCCAGAAACCAGGGGCAGCCGAAAAGGCACTGCATTGTGTGGGTCACGCCGAGCTGAGTCCTCCACACAAACCTGCAAAGCAAGAGGCGCTGCGCACCAGGCGGAGGGGACCCCCATCAGGGACACCGAGCCGCAGCCTGCTACTGCACAGATGCAGCAAACCTAGAACAGCAAGCAGGGGGGACAAGTGTGGGGGAAGAAAGGGACACAGAGACGTTCAAAGATGGCACAACTGGAATTGTCTGAAATTAAATACATTTTCAATGGCGTTTACATTTATGGTATCGTTGAAGTTATGTAGTTTTTCTGTTTACTCCAAGAGGTCAGCCAGCATAAATTCAGAAGAGCAATCATGGAAGGAAAGCCGTCAAATCAAAGAGTCTTCCGTGGAACGTCCATGGCTAATTTGAAAGTACTGGAAGGCGGATTATCCACCATTAATCTTCTATTGCAACATGATAAACGCCCTCTTCAAGAATGTAATTACGTTCCCTCCCAGCCCCTCAAGCATGGCTTCAGTTGGTACACCTCTTAAGTAGGAGTGGAAGATAAACTCCTCTACGCTCTGCTGGCGGAGTTTAGCTTAGAGTTTGGCAAAAACTCCACTAACCACTGTGTGGACGGAGTTTTTCTCGCACGGCTCGCCACTGTTAAGTTGGCGAGCGCGAGTGAGAACAAGCATTTACAATGCAATGGTTTCGCCTTTGGAAAAGTTAGAGCTATTGGCATTGCTCACACACAGAGCCCCACACACAAATACACACACACACACACACACACAGAGCCGGACACACACACAGAGCCAGACACACACACACAGAGCCAGACACACACACAGAGAGCCAGACACACACACACAGAGAGCCAGACACACACACAGAGAGCCAGACACACACACACACAGAGAGCCAGACACACACACACAGAGAGCCAGACACACACACACAGAGAGCCAGACACACACACACACAGAGCCAGACACACACACACAGAGCCAGACACACACACACAGAGCCAGACACACACACACAGAGCCAGACACACACACACAGAGCCAGACACACACACACAGAGCCAGACACACACACACAGAGCCAGACACACACACACAGAGCCAGACACACACACACAGAGCCAGACACACACACACAGAGCCAGACACACACACACAGAGTCAGACCCACACACACACACAAACAGAGTCAGACACACACACAGAGTCAGACACACACACGCACAGTCAGATACACACACACACACACAGAGTCAGACACACACACACAGTCTCAGACACACACACACAGAGTCAGACCCACACACACACAGAGCCAGACAGACACACACAGAGCCAGACAGACACACACAGAGCCAGACAGACACACACAGAGCCAGACAGACACACACAGAGCCAGACAGACACACACAGAGCCAGACAGACACACACAGAGCCAGACAGACACACACAGAGCCAGACAGACACACACAGAGCCAGACACCCACACAGAGCCAGACGCCCACACAGAACCAGACACCCACACAGAACCAGACGCCCACACAGAGCCAGACGCCCACACAGAGCCAGACGCCCACACAGAGCCAGACGCCCACACAGAGCCAGACACCCACACAGAGCCAGACACCCACACACACAGAGCCCCAGAGCATAATTCCAAGAGCAGCATGCAGTCAATTCCGGCGCCACCCACGCCCCCTAGCACCTTTCTGCAGCTCACGGGACGCCGCCCGCACCCGGCCTGCATCCGCCTCTGCCACCATTAACTGGTGCTAGGCCGCGCCGCACTCACCACCTCCTGCGCTGGGTACACAGGGGCCCGCCTTCACTGCAGCCGCCACAGTCACCAGCTCCAGACTCCCCCTGCTGGCAGGACCAGTGCACCTCACGTAGGCCCGGGCTCTTTATATGCTATTTATTCACTGCACAACGAGGCGCTCGTGTGGCCTCCAGAAGCAGTTACTTAGCCCACTCCAAACTTAGACCGCACGCCCGCAGACTCTCGATCCCAGCTCCGACGGGAGGGGACATGGGGGGGGGGGGGTTACTGCTCACCTCAGGTTGTATCTTCACGCAATCTCGTACCCCCGATCCAGGCAAGTACTGGGCACACCCTGTTGTGAGAGCGGCCTGCGCACATGCACGCTCGTGAGCCGGCTGCCTCTGTGCGCCCCGAGGTTGGGAAACATTTAAGAAATGCGCCCAGGGGCGAATTTCTTCGAAAAGACTGATTAATCTAGCAATAGGCGCAGGCTTCACGGGCGCCAGAGAAAAGTGAAAAACAGCCAAATATTTGTGGCAGAGGCCGGTGGAGGACAAACGGGCGAGAGGTCGGACTCCCAAAGAAAAGATCCGTCTGGGGTTGAGTCAACAGGCATTTCAAGTAGATTTGGTAATAGTGTCCAGTTTTCTCTCTCCTGTAGCGGCATTACACTACATTACACTAATTACACTGCCACGCCCCTTTGAGAGACCCCACAGTTTTTTAATCCCACTTAAAGCCCTGGTGCACAGTACATGTACAGATGCAAGAACGCAAGCATATCACTCTGGTATCTTATCAACGGACTATCACTGATTGGGTGGGGGGGGTGCAGCACTACTTCTAGATTCGGATAAAGAATGATAGTAAAAAAAGCCATAAAATATTTTACTGTTGTACTTATTATTAAAAAAAGCCATGATGGCGAATAGTGAAAATAACAATGAGACAATTGTTTTAAACTAAAATAACTCTAATGATTCCAGCATTACAAAACATTTTACGAAGTGAAAACTACTTTAAATGTTTACATACATTATCAAAGGTCACTTTCACTTCTATGAAGGGAAACTGAAGGACTAACCAGGGGATAATTAACAATCAGGAGTGTCAACGGTAATCTCGCAGCATTTCAGATATACAAAAATCTTTAAAAAATATTGTCAGACGAATAGGTCTCCTAACTTATTCTCTGGACCCAAGAGTAATGCACTCGACCCTTGAAGTTGATGCAATATTTTATCTTCAGTGTCCCAACTACAAAACAGGTCTAAATGAGTCTTACTACACTGTTCTTTGTACCAACATGTACAGCCTTAAAAGCAGCACTGGTTTCCTAATGAACTCTGGCCACTGTCAGGCAAGAAACAAGGACACATATATACCAACACATTTTCCCGTAGACACAGAATGGGAAAACCCCAGGGTGCAACAGTCCCTAGATGTATAAAGCCCCCGTGAGCTCGCAAATACTGTGATCTGCAAAAGGTTTACAACTGTAAAGGTGCTTTTTTGTAATGTACAAAAGCCCTGTGAGGAAAATGATTACTGACTCTTAAAATAGCACTTGCTACTCTTTCCAAATTGCAACTGGGAGGGACCATGAAAGGGCTGAAACCCTTTTATTTACAAAACGAAAATATATACATACATTTTATTTTACCGGAATAGTGGTTAACACCATGGAAAAGTTTTTTGACAAAGTACTGTGAATCAGCACTTTTGTGAAATTGCTTGAATTCAGTGCAACCAGGACTACCACTTTTAGAATGTGGTATTGCTTGAATGGGCATCATTTTTAAAAAGTGTCCATGATTGCAAGGAGTCAACTCATAACTTTAATTACACCGCACATTGAAAGCAGAAATAACAATATTCTTGTAAGTCTTTTACCTACTAGTACTACCTAGTGTGATACAAGTATCTTCGGGGTGAAAAATATTCAATTCTAATCTCAATGCCCTAGATTTGCATCCACAAAATTAGACTGTTTGTGTCATATCAGAGTTGCTGTACTTTGGAAACTCCTACTGTGCAATTCTAGAGCGCTCGGTATCATAGCTGAAGCTTGTAGACACATTTGAAACTTGCTGGACTCAATCTGCAACAAAATGTTTACCCTGTCGGAGATGAACAAGGAAGTTAGATCGATCCACTGCCATTGTAATCGTTTTGTGTTCTCATTTAATATCTTAGTCAGTGCATTCGAGTGACTGTTGTCTTCATTTACTTTGTTGAGATTATTACACCATTTTGTTAAATATAAACCCTTTTTTTTTTTTGAAAAAGTATACACCCAGGCAGACTTTAGCTACAAGGAACTGGCTAATTTGCAACACATTTTGTGAACAACATATGATGAATAAACAAGGAATAAAACAACAATTAGTACAACAGACTGTTATGATATCAAAAACATATTTTTTAATCTCGATTTTTTTTAAAAGGGTTAGTAAATATCACTGTGTGTATATGATGTATACAATAGAATATTTGATACATTAATTATGAATGACAATTCCATGATACATTATTAAAACCAAAAAAGAGAAAAAATGATTAAAAATTAATCTTTTAGTTTAAAAATATTTCTCCAATTATTGATAGACTTGGGCTGTGTCAAATATAAACCCAAAATTGAAAACATCGTGTTCTTTTGACTTGGAATATTCTGACAAGTGAAGTGGGCTTTAAGAACAACACCCCTCTCTGGGCTATCCCGTTTGCCGCATGCGACTTAAGGAAACAAAAGCAACCTCAACAATCAGCACAGCAAACAATGGATCGATGTGCTGGCTCAATTCCCTTAAGTGGAACTACACTGTTTGGAGACAGACCAAGTTGACCTGACAACTGAAAGGGACATGCACGATGTTCAACATCTTTCACCGGAGGTGGCACAGGGAGTTTTCCAATTCACGGATGTCCATAAAGACAATTGGAGCCTACCCACCCCCACGCACACCCACCCCAATATTGCAGTGCTTTGCCAACATAAGCATGCCATAAAATAGCTGTTAAAGTCTGATCCAACCGGTCATAAGGCAAAGCAAATGGGTAGAAAACGAACATATATAATATCTTCTCTATACGTTCGTTACAAAAACTTGTAGATGCTGAAAGTCATACTCCGCCCTTCCAACAACCATTAAAGTAGTTACAACTCGACAATATCATATCAACAGTGATATGATTATATAATGTGGCATGTCGTCTAAGATAATGTGCAAGGTCCTGAGCAGTTTCTTTGGAGATGCTGTGGTTGTGTAATTTAAGTGAAATGTGTCGGTTTTGGATTATTACAATGTTTCGGCAACTTTTGTTAATTAACAGAACGAATGCATGCCAACATTTGGGCTGGACATCGGGGGGAAAGGGCGAATGCAATTTCACCATTTACTTGCATTGAAGTGGGGAAGGTTTTGATTAGAAAAAGGGGGATAAAAATAAGATATTTTGGCTTCAATAGTCACCCGTCTAGATCGGAAGTGTGAAAATGTAGGAACGGCTAGATGAAAAATTGCCAGTTTTTTAAATTTCTGAACGAAAACATACAGCTCATCTTGCAATATGAATAACCATGTATGTGTGTAAAATATATGCAAAGCATTACTATACTCATGAGTAGGAGGGCTGGGTGTTTTGCACAGATATTCAGATGCCCGTGCAGTGCGTGTTCTCTGCTGTCATAATTTCTTATCGTTAATGTGAGCTGTAATCTTCATGTGACCTCGGGCAGCACAAATTCTCCTCCCCTACTCACCCGGAGGGACAGTAGCATACCTTCAAAGACATACGTCTCAACACACCCCAAGCAGGGGCCACTTACCAAACCCAGCCAGGTGTCTGCAACGTCAGCCACTGTCCCCAAAGCTTGTAAAAGACAGCAGCTACTTTCCATTAAACGTAACGATTTAGGGCAGGCTCATGTATCACGTGGGGACGGACGTACCAAACCTGCGGGGGAGTGAGGATAAAGCCATGTCCCCCGGACGGAGCCGGAGAGCTAACTAGCTGTATTTGTCGGGATTATAATCCCCAATATGGTCGCTAGATGACGCCAGAGCTATCTATCGAAGACTTTCTAGTGGTCCGGAGCATCCTTTACTTAAAGAAAATCTTCGCGGGTTTAACAAGGTGCGCGGGGACACGCGGTAAGAGGTTTGGCTGAATGCGGTTTCTTGGGTTCCTCTGTTTATAGCACCTTCAGGCTGCTTCGCGCCGTGCCCGAGGGCACACGCCTCCTCTGCGGCGTGGTACCCATTGGCAATGCCCTGCTGTCTCGAGGTTCTGGTGGAGCAGCCTGCCTCCGCTTCACTGCAGTCCTCATCCGAGGAAGCGGGAGGGGGGCGGGAAAGACACGGACAGCGGGGGGGGGGGGGGTAGGAACGCACTCACCTGGACTTCTTCCGGCGGCCGTGGTCGGCATGAAATAAGGAAAACAAACACCAAAAAAAAAAAACGAAACCCCGTCCACCGACGGTGCAAAAAGGGTGGAGAGCAAAAAAAATGCAGGAACGCCCACGAATCTGGTCCGGCCATGACGGACAGATCTCTGTTCCAATGGCTAGCCTCCATTTATGGAGCTAGCCAATGGAACAGAGGGCGGATTCAAGTCCCCCAAACTGCAAAACTAAAGATTTCTCCTGGGGGCGGAGCTAAAGCTCCGTGCCCCAGGCGAAACCTAAAAAACGAGTGTTAGATCGCCTCTTGGCGAGATAGCTCAATGCAGCGGTCACGGTAGGTCATTACTACTCACGCTGAGAAAGTTGCAGCTCACTTTGCAAAATCTGCAGCTCGAGTAGAAAATCTACACGAGCAGCAAAAAGAAGCAGCGCCTCTGATGCACTTCGTCGTGGCGTTCAAGCGGATTTTACAGTGCAGGATAAGCTCCTGGTGCTAAAAATCAGTGCGAGCAGTGCCACAGACCAGAATTCCGCCGCTCCGAGAACTCTGCAGAATCTCACTGAGGTTGTACGTAACTTCCATGGAATTCCGCAAATAAATCTAAAAACTAAATCTTTAGTACCTGCAAGTTTTTTCCAATATTAGGAATCTTCCACGGTGTTGATATTTAGATGTTTCTTTATGGTTGTTTATTAGGAGATAAAGGGGAGCATTTAATTTTGGATGTAGTATATTTTAAAGTTTCGATTTTTGATTTATTTGGTTCTTCAGGAGATTGGAGGGGATGGGTCTGGTGCAGATTCCATTAAACAAAGGGTTGTGTAATCGAAACGGGCTGTCTTGTCTCCTACACTGGAGCATATAACAAAGGGTTTAAATATTTGTTTTATTTTTATTACCCGTGTTTTGTTTGATGACAATGTTCGTAGAACACTGATGTTCGTTTTTAACATTGCAGTTACCCCTGACGAAGGTCCACCATGCTGGAAATGCAATGGGTTTATGCAAATAAGGCAGCCCAGGACAAACATTGTTTCCTTACATGCCAGAACAAGCATTGGCATAGCCAATAGGTCTCGCCTTTGGGACCATGTAAGTGTTTAGCAATGCAGTACATTATCCCCACTGGTATGCCCATACACTCTTAACTCTTAACCGTGCTTTCCTTTTGTGGGAGAGGGAGAGGGTGTTTGTGCATGTGTGAGTGTGCACGCGGTAGCAGTAGTACTGGATGGAGACCAGGACCTACTCAATAGGCCCTGACCATGTGGCATGCAGATGTTGGATCCGGAGTTCTCAGCTACAGGTCACTTCATCTGTATAAGAGACATGTGTCAGGATAAAGTTACCAGACACACATCTACATAATGTTGACCTGAAACAATACACCTCTACCCGGTCCTACTAAACTCACAGTAGTCCCACAATTATACAACCATAAATCAGACTGCTGCCTTGCTGCGGAGGATACCTCTGTACTAAGATGCCCACGTTTCCGTTATAAATATAGAACTACAAGTACCATAATGCAAAGGGAACAAAACATCACAGCAATCTCACAATAAAATAGAGACCAGAAGAAACAAATGAAGAGGCACACGTTAAAAAAAATATTATGATATGTGCAGGGTAACGAAATTTGAGTGTTTTTATTAAACATTTTTTGTTCTTATACATGTCCATTTTAAACATTATACCATCGTTAACGCAATAGTACCACAGTACATATGTCTTCCTCTACAGTTAGAGGTCCAAACCATAATATTCCTCACATATCCTCTGTGTTTTTGCGAACAGCCCGAACAACGTAATTAGGTTTCTCCTATTCGGAGCAGCCGTCCAGCCCCCTCTCCACTCCACCAAAGAGGGGGCTTGTGGAGAGTGCCACCTCCGAGCAACATCACGCTTGGCAGCCAAAGAGGCGACCCCCAAGCGCAATCCATTTAAATAAAAATATATTTAGGCATGTTTTACATAGTCCTGCTCAAAGCCCCAAGACTCTAACACTAGTAAAATGCATGCAGCTGGTTTAGTAGGTACTATGCTTGGATAAGCACGGCACGCCTCACCACTCTGCCAAAGCTTAAATAGCTACTCTTATTCAACGTCACTTGTTTATTACAAAGTAACAATCTTAAAATGCATGTGGTGCATGTTAAATCACCAACTCTGCACCCCTAGCCACTAAAAACCATCATGTGACATCCAGTAAGCGTCATGAGAGGAGTGATGTCAGCAGAAAACTGACAACTTGAATCAGTGGAGGAGAGGGAAGCAAGCAAAAGGGAGAGCGACAGCATGAGGGGGCAAAACAATCTGCAAAGCAGAAAAAAATGCTTGAAATTATCAAGTTCTCTGGCCAGCATTACATAATCCGTGACAAAGCCTTTCGACACTTCACACGTCTCCAGGACACACCTCTAGGTTAAAAAAACAAAAACGCTACCCGGCCAATGCCAATCACTTGCACGTGGATTGTGCACAGTACTCTTACTGTATCAAACTTAACAGCCTCTCTCTGAATTACCCTTTCCTACCCGCTGTAATTTGTAATGAGTAATTACATTTCCGAGTAAGTAATTCAGGCATGCCAACTGTGTGGGGGGTGTCTATATATATATATATATACATACATATACGTATACACACACATATGTAGTGAGAGAGAGGGAACAATCTTGTTTTGGGCAAAAGGGTGAAATCTAATTTTTTCTTTAAAAAAATTCTGTTGTCTCACTTTTTAAGCAGCTAAATAAAGAAATAGGACCTTGCTCTGCTGCGAAATAGCGCTCCTGAAGAATCCCAAAACGCTACGGGGAGAATAAATAATATGTCTGTAGTGCAGGCTCTTAAATCTGAAGAAGAAAAAAAAAAAAAAAAATCGGTAGTTATGGCATGCTCTCCCACAACCCAATTGAGAAACAAGAGGTGTTCACAGAAGGCAGTGTGTGAGGTGGTGGCTCTGCAATGCCATTGGCTTGGTGGAGCGAAAGCGCTGCAGCGTCCTCTGGACTTCCGGCCTAAGCCATGCAGTTACAAAACACGAGCGAGGAATGCAGCTGCAGCGTCCCGCGAGTGGTGCGCGCGCACTCGTGTTGCTCGTAACCGCAAGCCCTAGACCGGAAGTCCAGAGTGATTCCAAGAGGTCATTTTACCTAGAGCAGCGCATGCTCCTGCGCTAGGCTCGACCTAAAAAGGCCCGGATGGGCATTTTCTCAGCACTTCAAAGTATTAAAAGAATTGGAAATCATGTTACTTTTAATGGGAATGGAGAAAGCAGTGAAAATGTGTCTAAAAAGTTCTTGAATTCAAAAATATTAAAACGGAGCATCTAACTTCAAAAGTATTCATTTGAATACTTCATGACTTTGCTGTGCGGCTTGTAGTTGGAGCGACATCACATACTATAAAATTTGAAATTATCAGCCAGTGCCACTGGGACAAGGCACGTTACAAATCAGCACGCAATTTTTTTTCCCCATGAATACTCGTCAAAAAACATTAAAACTTGAGTACTAGGTGTGCATTCTATCACAATTATCGCATATACGAGCAAAATCGCATCACTATTAACAAACCTGCCCATTATGAACTCTCCATCAACCCAAACTCAGAAATACGTGGTCAGGCAGGCTCTGAGACGTAGGCCTGAAGTTACTGATTGACATCACAGGTTCGGTGGCAAGTAACCAAACAAGTTAACAGGAACTTTAAGTCCTTCCCCCAGATAAGCGCAGCAACGCCACAATGGTCCAGGGAGAGAGGCCTCAAAAAAGCACACATGGCTGGAGGAGTGCACGCATTCCGAAAACATCATAAAGTCAGATGCCATACGGAGTTAGGAACATAGAGCCAATCAGGACATAGCACCCACAGTACACACCGTGAGCACGGACACCGAATGTCAGACATCTGGACAAGTTACCCACTGGCCCCCACTGTTTCCACGCAAGGTCGAGGCCCACCTGCATTTGCTATCAGGGCCCATATTTATGACTCCACAGACAAGGCCTGCGTTCTGTTACCAAACAAGGATCGCCAAAAGTATTTTTAGGATACCCAACAACTGTATAAAAACTCGCTCAGATTGATTGTACTTTGAGACAGTCCTCAGACCCACTTCTGTAACTGAGTTCCCAGCCTAAGTGTTTAATTAAACCAACTGTTACTATTTTTTTTTTTTATTAAATTGAAAACAGACATCGGAGAGACATTGTGCAGTTATGAATATTTGAGTTATCATTATTATTATTATTATTATTATTATTAATGAATTTTATATAGCGCCTGGTTACCCTTGGGCATCCCCGCGCTCAACCAGACAGAAACGTTACCACAGAGGTGCAGGCACTAGACAGAAAATAAAAACGTTTTTAAAAGTTTACGGAACCGTAGAAGACTCGCTTCCGCTCGCAGGTGCAAAGGGAGGGAATTCCACAAGGTGGCTACATTTATAGAGAACCTTCTGCCACCGGTTCTTGCCTTCCTCACCCTCCGAACCTGCAACAGATGTAGATCGTCGGAACGGAGCGAGCGGGAGGCCTTATAAGACTGAACCATATCTCCCAGAATGGGTGGGCCTGCCCCATGCAAAATTTTGTGGGCGATGCAGAGTGACTTAAATTTCACCCTTTCCCTGACAGGGAGCCAGTGCAGCGCCTTCAGCGCAGGGCAAGCCGACTGATGCCTAGGAAGGCCCGTCAGGAGCCTAGCGGCCGCGTTCTGCACTTGCTGCAGTTTGTTCAGGGTGGATTCTGGCGCACCCAGGAACAATGCGTTACTGAAATCCAGCCGCGAGATGATAAGCCCCTGGATAAGTAACCTCCTGGCAGCCACTGGAAGGAGAGGCAAAATCTTCCGAGCTGATCGGAGCAGGCCAAAACACACGCCTGCTGTTTTTTTGGCGTGCGTTTTAAAAGAGAGATCCTGCTCGAGCCACACCCCCAAGCTCTTGATCTCCTGCTTGGGGGAAGGTACCGGTCCCAAGCAGTCGGGCCAGCTGCTAGGAGATAAAGATGGAACAGAATTCCCCAGCAGCATCAGTTCCGTTTTGGAGCCGTTAAGCTTAAGAGCCGAGCTGCACATCCAGGTGTGGATCTTATCCAGACACAAGTGGAGCCGGTCATGTTGGTAATCCGACTGGGAAAGGCCTACCACCAGCTGGGTATCATCAGCATAGCTGATGATCTTAATACCCAGAGGCAGTACCACACTCTCCAGAGGGGCCATATAAATGTTGAACAAAGTAGGGCTCAACGAAGAGCCCTGAGGCACACCACACTGGAGAGGAATGGAGGGTGATTTCTCCTGGCCTTCCCACACCTCAAATGTGCGGCCTTCCAAAAAGGAAGCGAACCACTTGAGGGCCAACCCAGAGACTCCCACCCCCGACAGCCGTTGGAGAAGCACCTGATGGTCTACGGTATCAAAAGCAGCACTGAGGTCCAGGAGGATCACTGCCACCGATCCCCCTGAATCCAGAATGCTCCTCGCATTCTCCACGACTGCCAGCAGGGCAGTGTCAGTCCCCTGACCGGGCCGAAAACCCGTTTGGGAGTCGCCCAGGAGGGAGTTGGCCTCCAGAAAGCCCGAAAGGCGACTATTTACCAACTTCTCCGCCACCTTGCTGAGGCCAGGCAGCAGGGAGATGGGCCTGAAGTTGGCAAGGTCGCCAGGGTCCAAATTAGGCTTCTTGATGAGAGCCTTGACAACCGCCCCTTTCCAACTGGGGGGTACCACTCCTTGGGTGAGAGACAAGTTTATGAGGTCCGTCACAGGGCCGCCGATGGTAGGGGCTACCTGCTTTAGATATTTCATGGGTGCAGGGTCTTTCGGAGAACCACTTTTCATGGTCGCCAAAACCGAAAGGACTTCCTCCACCGTGACAGGACCAAAGGAAACCAACTCTGCTGTTCGCACCCTTGGCTGAGTACTTACAATGCCACCGGAGACGACCTCCTCCGATTGCCGGGGAAGGGATGCAAGGATATTATCAATTTTCGTTTTAAAGAAAAAGGCCAGTTCTGCGCATTTCTCACGTGGGTCCTCGTGAGTGACCTGAGGTTCGGGGGGTTTCAATAGACCTTTAATGACCCTAAATGACTCTTTCGAGGAGTTGGCCGCGGAGCCTATTCTCTCCTCAAAGAAACCAGATTTTGCTACCCGAATGGCAGATTTATAAGTGCTCAGAGCCGCCCGATATTCTTTCCGGCTCGTTTCACTCCAATCTTTCCTCCAGGTCCGCTCTAACCTCTTGCACCCCTTCCTCAATGTTCTCAGCTCAGAAGTGTACCAAGGCGCCGATCCCACTCTCTTCCCCCTTATCATGAGCAGCAAGTCAGCCAAGCAAAACAAACCATTAGTACCCTCCCCTCCCTCCTTTACCAAAAAATAGACCCCTTCATACATGACCCATTCCATCTTAACATTCATCATCAGATTCCTCATCTGAGCTATCATCATCAGATTCAGGTATTGGATCACAGATATCTCCCCTGTAAGTGTTCCAGGCAGTCCATATTTTAGTCCATTTTTGAGGGCATTTGCGATTAATATACACAGTTCTTTCAGTGATCATGGTAATGTCCATATCCCTACACCAAGCCTCCAATGAGGGTAATTCCGGTGATCCCCACCTCTGCGCCACATTACGTTTAGCCACCATGATGCCGAGTGTCGCCCACATTTGCCCATACTTCGTTAAGTCGTTGGGTTCCCAAACATTGAGGAGGTCTCTGCGAGGCTCAGGCAATATGGAAACGTTTAGAGTCTGTGACACTGTACGGAGGATCTTGCGCCAGAAGTCAGTTATTATAGGACAGTCCCAGATCGTATGAAAAAAGGAGCCCTTACTACCACATCCCCTTAGGCAAAATGGATGTTGTGCTCTGCCTATTTTGTGTAGCGTGTGTCGAGTGAGATACGTGCGATGTAGGACTTTAAGCTGGACAAGCCTCAATCGGGTCGGGATTCCCACCTCTCTAGGTGATGCTAGCGCCATTTGCCATTCCGTCTCGTCCATAGCGCCAACCTCAGCCGCCCATTTTTCCTTCAAGGCTGTTGTGGGGTCCGATTGGTTATTAATCAACTTAAGGTACGTGAACGAAATGGCACGTTTTGGCATATAATCCGTTAGTAATCTGTCTTCCAAGGGAGAGGATTCAGGTATGTCGGTGTTCTACGGAAGTGCCGTGAGGAGTGCATGCCTGATTTGTATGTAACGGAATGTCTCCGTAGGTGCCAGTTCATATTGCCTTTGCAGCTGATCAAAAGGAATGACCGTGCCCTTGTCCCATAAGTCGCCCACCTGGGAGATTCCTATGTTGTCCCATTGTGCAAAGCCTCTAGTGTTCCTAAGTGACCCAAGCTGTTTCGTGTCCCAGAGTGGTGTGAGTTTTGTGATGGTCCCCTTCCATCCCAAGTGTGCCTGTGCTGCATGCCATATCATGACTGTGTGTTTCGTGGGCCCCTCCAGCTTCGTCGCCCTTCGTTTATTATATAAGGCCGCTAACATACTGTCAGTTCCTAGCAGCGCCCTATCCGCCTTGTAGGCGGGGTCCGTGTGTGGGGCATGTACCCATTGTTTTATGATTTTGAGATGCGCTGCCCAGCAGTAGAGTTGTATGTTAGGGAGCAATATGCCGCCATCGTACCAGTCGCGGTGCAGTTTAGTTTGTGCAATGCGTGCAGGCTTATTACCTCAAAGAAGTGTGGACACCAGTGCAGTTATCTGCTGAAAGTATCACTGAGGCACCGGAAATGGCGTATTTTCAAGCACGTATAAAAAAAAAAGGGGTAATGCCATCATTTTAAAAAGAGCAGCCTTGCCAAGCATCGTGAGGGGCAATGATTCCCAGTGCAACACGTCTCTACGCAGCCGGTCCAAAGGGGGTGCCAGATTTTTAGAGAAGAAGGCAGCAGGGTCAGCTGTTATGTGTATACCCAGGTACTTAAATGAGTCTTGGGATAGTTGCAGCGGGCAGTGGGGGGGAAGTAGGGGTTCCGGCCCCTTAAGTAAATACAATACTGACTTTGCCCAGTTAATGGTATAGCCCGAAACTGTTCCGAAGGCAGCACAAATCCCGAGGAGGGTCGGCAGAGCGTTCGTCGGATCTGTCATGTACACCAGGATATCGTCTGCGTATAGGGATACTCGGTCCTCCCAGCCTTCCGTCCATGTTATACCGCGTAGTAGAGGAGTTGTTGTAAGGCATATCGCCAAGGGTTCTAACACTAGGGCAAACAGAAGCGGCGACAGCGGGCATCCCTGTCGAGTCCCTCTCGCCAATTGCACAGCACCCGAGAGTCGGCCGTTCACCGCAATACAAGCCACCGGATCTGTATAAAGAAGCCGGATCCAGGCACAACACCTTGGACCGAAGCCCAGACGTGGGAGAACCACGAAGAGGTAGTTCCAGTCCACCATGTCAAAGGCCATTCTGGCATCCAAGGAGAGGACAGCCGATGGTTCCGACAGGACATGCTTACGTGCCAGCGCACTATGCAAACGGCGAAGATTAAGCACGGTGTTCCTATTCAGCATAAAGCCGGACTGGTCCGGGTGTATCAACTCGGGCAAATGTGCTTGCAGCCGGTTAGCAATCACTTTAGCTAATATTTTGGGTTCCGCATTGAGTAGTGAAATGGGACGGTATGATTGACATTCCGCTGTGGGCTTCCCTGGTTTTGGAATCGCCACAATTGTAGCTACTCTCTGGTCCCAAGGCAGCACACCCTGTTCCAAACAGTCATTGTACATGTTAAGCAAATGGGGGCAAAGAGTGTCCGCCATGACCTTGTAGAGCTCCAGCGGGATCCCATTGGGACCCAGAGCCTTTCCGGATTTTAGTGATTGTACCGCCGCAAATATTTCGGCAATCGTGAAGTCTGCGTCGAGCTTTATGGACGCTTCCGGCGCTGCACAAAAATGTTTCAGCCCCCACCACCGTGCTGTCAGAGTGCGCAGAATATATTGTTCGGAAATGGTCAGCTAGTGCGCCCACTATTTCCTCCGGGTCTGTCGTAAAACCACCCTCAGTTGTTCTGAGCTGCGCTATTGTTCGAGCTGCTCGTTCTCTCCTGTCGAGCCAGGCCAGAAGCCTCCCCGCCTTATCCCCCGCTTCATAAATTTTGTGTGTGGTAGCTGCCAGAGCGGCCAGTGTATCTTGTCGGAGGTGTTCTCTGTATTGTTGTTGTTTGAGATGAAGAGTATGGGCCAGTTCCGGTGTAGGATTGGTGGTGTAGTCAGCGTCTGCCGCCTGTAGTTCTTGTTCTAGGGTCAAAAGATCTCGATGTTTTGTGTGTTTGTATCCAGTATTGGATGCAATTGCCTGTCCTTGGAGAACTGTTTTATAGGCCTCCCACAAGATGGCAGGTGAACTGACCGAAGTCTCGTTTTCCTTAAAGAAATGTTTTGTGGTCTTGAGGAGTTCCTTCCTGATCTGTGGGACATGTAGGTACCCCGGGTAGATTGGGTAGAGCTGTTTGTGGGACGTGCAGCGTGAGGAGTAAGTGAGGACTATTGGGGAATGGTCAGAGATAGCTCTAGGTCCTATGGTAATGCGGTCTACGCAGGAGAGACTGGATAGTGAGGCAAGGATGTAATCTATCCTAGACAGACTGTTGTGCGCTGCGGAGTGAAAGGTGTATTGTTTTGTCATAGGGTGTTTACGTCTCCATACATCCACCAACCCTAGTGCCTCACTAAAGCTCTGCAAGGGAGAGACCTCGGCCGATGGGGCCCTCACCGGGTGTCTGTCCATGCTTGGGTCCATTATGGTGTTAAAGTCTCCGCCAATGAGAATATCTCCGTCGGGCAGAGACAACAGAAAGTTACTTAGGTCCGGTAGCGCCGTCTTTTGCAGCGCCGGGGGGACATACACTGAGACTACATTGATCAATCTGCCCTCCCACTGCCCATGTATCGCCGCAAATCTGCCCTGGTCATCGTGTTTAGTCTGTAACAGTAAAAAAGGGGAGTTTTTTCGCAGTAAAATGCCCGTACCCCTGGATCCGTTAGTGAATTCAGAGTGGACCACCATTTGGAACCCCCATCTGTCCACTGCTTTACATGCTGTGCCCGTTAAGTGGGTCTCTTGTAAAAGTGCCAGTGTAGGGTTTTGACGCCTCAGGGCTCGCAACACCAGGCCTCTTTTAATTCTGTCCCCCAACCCGTGGATGTTCCACGTAAGCAATGTGAGCAGTGGCACAGGGACTGTGCTGCCCTCTATCTGGGTACTAGTGTGTGGCGTGTTTGGCGCCATCTAAGTGTAGGATGTCTTTTGGATAGTGCGATTCACAAGTGTTATGCAAAGATCCAACCCGCTGCAAAAACCACTCTATTATGTCCATTCCGATGTAAACTGAAAACAATATAGAAAAATTCTGAACATTACCTTCCCAAAAAGCATCCCCCCTGCCTGCCTCCCTGCCTAGCGGACTTTGAACTGCCCGCCACTCCAACTTAGCAAAGTGCTTCCTCCCAGCCCACAACAGTGTACTTGCGTGAAGAGGGTACGAAGTCCAGCGTAAACGTGACCCCTCCCGATCAGCCGGGCTCGCCTTTATCCAGTGTCCAGAGCCGGCTAGATAAAACCTAGTTGTCGGTTATTAAACAGGAAATTGAAGTGCAACTTGTAATCCTCGGGTTCAGTTCAGCCACTACTAAGGTCGTAAAGAGGTCCTGACTGTCACCTCCCTCGTCGCCGGTCCTCTGAGGTGGTTCTTTGTTCCCCCGCCTGGGTCTGCCCGTTTTCCTCCATCCCTCAAGCCAGTCATATGCTTCTTCCGGAGTTTCGAAAAAGAGTGTCTTTCCTTCAGCTACAACTGTAGTCGTGCAGGGAACAGCATTGAATAGGGCACCTCCCGGTCTCGTAACGCCTTCTTGACTTCGATGAAACTGCGCCGGCGTTTCGCCACTGCTGCTGTGTAGTCGGGAAAGAATGAAATGGACGAGTTGAGAAGGCGAATTGGTGGGGAGATCCGCGCCGACGAGCTAGCACAGGTCTGGGGGGTGCCCCGGGTTTGGCCCTTCCGCCCGGCACCCTGTGTGCCCGTTCCACGAGAAGAAAACAGAGAGCCCCTTAGGCTGAAGCCTGGTTTTTATCAAGTCTTCCACATACAGGTCCATAGCTTGGGTACCTTCACTTTCCGGAATGCCTAAAATTCTGACGTTGTTCCTCCGTGAGCGCCCTTCCTAGTCATCCAGCTTGTCGATCAGTGTTCTATTTTCGGACTCCAAACGTGACACGGTCTGCTTCAGGATTGCTGTGTCACTGGTCAAGGTTTTCGCCGCCCGTTCCACCTCCATGACCGTGGTGGTAATTTTTTGAAAGTCGGCACAGAGAAGCGACACTTCCGTAGAAATGGAACCCACTGTGGTTTGTACATTGGACAGGGCCGCCATTATGTCTTCCAGAGTTACTTTCTTCTTCGCCCCGGTATCGTCCCCTTGCGTTACGCTTGCTTGATTCTTCTCGTCTGACAGTGGGGGGGGGGGAAGTCTTTTGAATAGGCATACTTGTCTAATCTGCCTTGCGCGTTTTGATTTCTTGTACCTCTGCCTGACATGGTGCCTCTCTAGTGCTGTGGCGTGGCCCTTTGTAGGTGATTCAGGTTGGCAATGGTACTATGTGTGTCTGACTTTGAGGGTACCGCTTCTAGTAGCTCACGGAGGCCTGAAGGTCTGTCAACCCCTGTGAAGAGGGGGGAGGAGGCGATCTATAGACCCGTGCTGTCCTGGTGAGGGGCCTCGCTAGTTCCAGGAGGAGGTATGGGACGGGTCCAGGCCTCTTGATCGGTGGCGGTGGCCCCAGTCCCAGAGTCTGCAACCTCCGCCCCCGGGGCGTTGTAGGGGGGGTGGGGAGGGGGACACCACGTAACAGCTGTGGCCCGCCGGGGGGTGCCAGTCGATGAGTGCAGTTTCTGCGCTGCGGGCCGTTCCGTGCCCGGTAGAATCTGGTCGTGGTGGGGGAGGGAGGAGGGGGCCCGGCCGCACAATCCGGCACGGCACAAGCCGCGAGGTAGCGGCGCCGCGGCACAAGCCGCGAGGTAGCGGCGCCGCCGTCCTCAAGGCCCCAGAGCCGGGTGCGGCCCCGCAGCACCGGCCCCACTCACTCCCTTTGATCTCTCTTCCTCAACCCCTGGCCCCCCGGTCCCGTCTCCGCCACCGCCGGCCGTCTATGTTTTCAGCGCGGCCGGCCGTCCACAAGGTCTTCACCCCCAACAGGCAGGCGCCGGACTCCCACACCTCCGCTCTGCCCCCAGCGACCGTTGGCGTCTACCCGGGGGAAGCGGGCAACTCGAGGCCCCGGCTCCCCTCACAGTAGCAGGCCGCTACCACGTAGATGCGGCTAATTTCGGTTCTGGTCGTCGGATGAATGCCCGAGTCTCGGCAGTCGTCGCCGCTCGGTCACTGGTATCTGTTGGAGCCTCGGCCCTCTGAGATATTGCAGGATAAGCAGTCGGATCGATTGGAAGGGGCACTTCACAGCCGGAGCTCGCTCAGCACGCAGCCATCTTGTCGGCTGCTAGCCACGCCCCTCAACTGTTACTATTTTGCCAAACGCCTCTGGTCTTGTTTTTCCAAGGTAAATTCATATATGAGCAACAATCAAAAATGGAGAGTTGAGTAAAAACTACTCCTTCGAACAGTCTGCTCAAAAATAGGCCATTGGAGACTGGCCTGTTTGCTGACTGGATAGGTCTTGATTCGTCTTCTTGGGGAGTGGTCTAGATTAAGAGGTTTGTAGATATGCTGGGAAAGACCCTAGTTCCAAGGACTAGTATTGTAAGCTATTAGTTATTTCACCTACATTGGCTGCTCAAAGGATACTTTTGAAGAATTTTGAGGGACCAGGTCCGATGGTGATCCTGAAGGGCTGCCAGCATTCATAACTTTTTAGAACTGTTTTTCAGAGAGAGCGTTGAAGGTGGCTGTGATGGAAGACGTGTGTCATTGGGGGGCGTGGCTTGGACGCTGATGTAGGCGGCAGCAGATTCCGGGGCTGCTCCGTGGCCGCCCTTCTCCCACATACATCCTGGCCATATCTCCGGGTCCCCATCCCCGGACGGTACTCCCCAGAACCCCGTGCCCTTGCTGAACGGGGGGAGGCAAGACGGGTTGCGCCCTGTGAGCAGCGCAACAGAACTTTTGGAGCAACCCGAGTGGCCGAGCTGTGTGCTCCCAAAATGGCGGCTGGAGTCGCGGGGCTGGAGGCCTGACCAGGGCTTTCCCCCCGGAGTGCGATACAACCCCTGGAGCTCTGGACGGTGAGCGGGGGCTGCGGAACCAGTGTCACAGTTGCCAGGGCAGGTGGAGAGCCTGCAGTGAGGCCCTGAGCGCTTTGGTGAGGAGATAGCTGGAGGCCTGCCTGACCCCAAGATGGCGGCGCCCTTGTGGTGTCAGGGCGATATCTGAAGGGGGAGTAATAGCGGAGTGCTCGACCCAGGGAGGTGGCGGATTGCGGACTGGGACTGCGCCTGGGCGAGCACTATTAGCGCTGCAGAGAGGAGAGTGCCCTTGCCTGGGAACTGACGAAGGGGGCACACGAGAGCAAATCCCGCTATAACCTGGCCACATGGATGGGGCCACGACCCTGGACTGTACCCCTTAAACCTGTGCAATTTTAAAGCAGTGGCGTGCAATGTGCTGCACCCCATACGCGGAGTGAGAGGTCCTTTTGACAAGCACGAGGTGACCGAGTGGCGTGCTCCTAAAATGGCGGCCAGCATCGTGAGGGTGAGCGCCTGACGGGGAGCTCTGTACTGAGAGCGAAGGGCTCCCTTGGTTTTGGTGAGGTGAGCGGAGGGAGCGAGGCCTGCGTCGGCGCATCCACAACAGGAGAGGTGCTTGTGGAGAGGCCCAGAGCGAAACCACTGGAAGATATGTTGGGGACTGCTTTTCCCCAAGATGGCGACGACCTAATGATCCCGGGGGGCCATTGACAGGGCCACCAACAGCAGAATCTCAGGCTCCGGGGAGCGGCAGTACACTGGCTGAGACTGCGATACAGTGTGCCCTGCTGGCGCTGGAGATGGGGAGGTGCCCGTGACCCCGGAATTAGTGGAGCGAGCGGCTGGACGAGATCCCAGCTTGTGGAGTGGTTCTGCACCCTGACGGAGTTTCCTAAACGGAACCCCTCTGCTTTACTTGGCCACTGGGTTGTGATAGAGGAGTTGGGAAGTGACGGGCGGTGAGTGGCCTGGCGGGACCGCGGCTAGAGGGAGTAGATCGGTGTCCCCGGTGGTGAATCCTGAGGCAGAGAACTGAGACACTCAGAGTTCGGAACAACGCAAGACATCATTGCTGAGGGTCACTGCTTACAAGAGCCCTAATATTGAAGGATGCCCCGCCTGAACTGTGCTGCTTACCGCGAGTGTACCTTGGTCCTGGAGCTGAGTGGTGAGACTGGCCGCTAGATCACGCGCCCAAGATGGTCCGGGGGAACAGGAAGAAGGGCTTTGAGGCGCTAAGACTTGATAACCCAGGACACTCCATGGAAGAGGAGGATGCGGCGACTGGTTCTGGCGGCTCCGCGCAATCACGGACCCTTCCCTGAGAGATATCATGCAAGCTATCGTGGCCTCAAGGGAGGCTTTGGAAAAAAGAATGGACTCCATCGGCTCTGACTTATCACTCCTGAAAGATGACCACAGAAAGCTGAAAGAACGGGTGGCGACTACTGAGACGGTCATGAAAGACATTCCGGATGAGGTGGATGCCCTGAAGAAGTCGTTGACTGAGGTGGTGCAGAGAGTCCGTGTCTTGGAGATTCGAGCGGAAGACAGTGAAGGCCGTTCTCAATGCAACAACCTCCGAATAGTGGGTATTCCGGAGCGAGAAGAGGGATCGGATGCTGTGCATTTTGTGGAAACCTGGTTAAGGGACGAGGTGGCCCCAGAGGGCCTTTCCCCCTTTTATGCGCTGGAGCGGGCCCACAGGGTTCCGGCGCACCCGCCTAGGCCTGGGGCCCAGCCGCGCCCAATGGTAGTCGGACTTCTTCACTACAGGGACCGGGACCACATCCTGCAGAAAGCCAGGGAGTTGCAGAATCAGCAAATCGGCAACAGTAAAGTTATGATCTTCCCGGATTTCACCAGAGACGTTCAACGTCAAAGGGGCTCCTTTTTGGCAGTAAAACGGAAATTACGGGCGCTGCAGCTTCCTTATGCAATGTTGTTCCCGGCCCGATTGAGAGTCACTGCTGAGGGGTCCGCGCACTTTTTCCTCACGCCACAAGCAGTGTGGGACTGGATAGAGGCCCGTGGGGAGACTGGTGGGCGCGCATCAGCTACGACCTCATCTAGACGTCGCTCCCCCATCGTGACACCGACGCAACGACCTGGCTCCCCTGCAGGCTGGCGTCAAGAACGGGGCGGTGTTGGCAGTGGCGGCAATCAGCCAGGGGGACATCAGCCCATCCAGCAATATGTCAGAACGCACAAGGAGTGGTGACTTGAGCCCTGGTTCCAGCAGTGTCCATGGGCTATCGGACCGGACTTACCGGTGGTCACTCCACAAACAGCAGACGGAGTGTTTGGCTGAGGGGACTGTAAGGACTTTCAGGCAGCCTATGTGAAGTACCGGGGATATATGATAGGCCCTGCGGTGTCAGTCAGAGAGGGGAGGGGGGGTATTGGTGGATGCTCTGTGGTGCTACCATGGGGACCTGGTACATAGAGGTGAACTCTTGGGAGGGGGGGGGTGGGACTTCCGGACCTCCTGGTTCGACGTTCCAAGTAGCCTGCCTTGAATTAGACACTATGTGTATTAGTTTCTTGGTTTGGATGGGGATGCCACGTTGGACGCCTGTCCTGGGGAGGGGGAGTTGGGGAGGTTTTGATTGCATTGTTTATGGGGTTTGGTTCAAGGGACCTGGGTGTGACAGGGAGGAAATTGGAGTGGAATGTCATGTAGTCCAATGTCTGCAATGGGACCCGCATTAAGTTACACATGTCTCACGTGGAATGTTAGGGGTATGCACACTATGCATAGGCGCCACAAGATACACTCATATTTGGTAAGGCGAGGTGTACACATCGCCTTTCTACAGGAGACGCACCTTTTGGCAAAGGAGGGGAAAGCTCTACAACGCAGGTGGAGGGGTCAAGTTTATTACACTGTATTCTCGGCCTATGCCAAAGGAGTCCTCATATGGATACGGGCGGGGGTCCTATTTCAGTGTACAACACAATTGGTTGACCCAGAGGGCAGATACGTAGTGGTACGGGGGAAATTAGATGGTAGGGATTTAACGATGGGATGTCTGTATGCCCCAAATGTAGAGCAGCCCACTTTCTTTTCCTCGTTGTCCCGGAAATTGGCTTCAGTCCTGGTAGGCCCATTGCTCCTGGGAGGGGATTTTAATTGTGTCACAAATATTGCCCTAGACCGATCACACCCCCCATTACCGAATGCACCGGCGAGCAAGCTAGCAATTGCGCGATCTACCTGGCAGCGACAGTGGGGATTGGTTGACACCTGGAGGGCTCAGCATCCAACAGATAGGGATTATTCCTTTTTCTCTGCCCTCCACGAGTTGCATGTCTGTATAGATGCATTCCTGTGCTCCCCTGATGTGCATGGAGAGATATGCACTAGTGAGTATCTCACTCGCACGGTCTCGGACCATAACCCGCTGATGGCCCAGATGAAGTGGTCGAGACTGCGCCCCAGAATTCCTACCTGGAGATTGTGCCCGGAGGCGCTTGAGGATCAGATTTTCAGAACCACTATAGCCTCGAGTATAGATGATTACTTTCGGATTAATGAGGGGTCTGCGGGGTCGGCCACTATTGAGTGGGATGCCTTCAAAACGGTAGTGTGTGGAAGCTGCATTGCAACGGTGTCAGGAGTTCGAACGCCCTTACTTCAAGACATCCAACGGGAAGATGAAAGGGTGCGCACCCTGGAGAAAGAGCCACCAGAACGCCCGGATAAACAAGAAGCCTTATTGGAGGCCAGGGAGGCGGCCGCGGTGACGATAGAACGCCTCCGATGTTTTGACCACAAATCCTATCTTACACGGGCGCACTCGGAGCGAGATAAAACGGGAGCCCTTCTGGCCTGGCTGGCACACCCGGCTCGGCGTGGCTCAGTTATATTGGAGCTCAGAGATCATAAGGGCGCGGCCCGTTTTGATCAACGCGGAATAAATGACCTTTTTTTCGGTTTCTACACAGAGCTCTACCGCAGCAGGGTACTGCCCTCGGAAGACGACTTCCATACCTTCATGGGAGATTTGCACTTACCGGAGTTGAGGGAGGAAGATGCGAAATTACTAGGTGGCAGCATAGAGGTGAGGGAGGTGAGGGTAGTATTAAAATTATCTCACTTACATTGACCTCCTAGCGCCCCGGCTGGCGTGGCTGTACAACGAAGCTAAGAGAATGGGTAGGTTACCGGATTCTACCAGAGAGGTGATCATTATCCCATTATTAAAACCAGGCAAGCAGCCCTGGGATAGGTCGGCATATCGCCCGCTGTCTAAGCTCAACCCGGATTATAAAATCTTGAGCAAAATTCTGCCGACGCGGTTGCTCCCCCACATGTCCACGCTAATTTATGTAGATCAGTCCGGGTTCATCCCAGCCCGCAACACTGCGCTTGATATTCGAAGACTCCTTTATATTCTGGAGGCTGACACCTATGAAGTGGATGAAGCGGCGGTGTTTGCTGTCGACATTGAAAAAGCTTTCGATAGCTTGGAGTGGAACTACCTCTTTCATGTGATGCGTAGGATGGGGTTGGGTCCGGATTTTGTGAGTTGGACGGCTCTATTGTATAAGGATGCAACGGCCAGGGATCGGACGGGGGGCGTAATCTCGGAGACATGTGTAGTGGGTAAGGGCACGCGCCAGGGCTGCCCCCTCTCACCATTGCTGTTTGCCATTGCGGTGGAGACTTTGGCGGCGCATGCTCGGACGGGTCAGGCATACCAGGGGTTGGATGTTTACGGGCAAGTGCATCATATTGCGCTCTATGCTGATGACCTCTTGATGTTCTTAGCGGATACCGGTTACTCCCTACGGGGAGCAAAGTCCCTTCTGCAGGCGTTGAGTATGGTGGCTGGGCTGAAGGTTAACTGGGCGAAGTCGTGTCTATTCCCGACTCGAGAACGTGGGGCATGCCCGCAAACTACTGAAGGGGTGGCCTGGGAGGAGAGATGCCTTCCCTACTTGGGCACGGCAATTTACCATGACCGGAGGGACATCTTGGAAGGGAATGTGGGGAAGGCGAATTTGACTTCTGGGGCACGCTTCCGCTATCTATAGCGGGGGGAGTGGCACTCCTCAAGATGGTGACCCTTCCGAGACTGCTCTATTTTTTTAGGTCTGGATCCCGGCGAGTTATTTCCGAAGGTTAAGGATGATGGTCAATGGCTTTTTGTGGGGGTCGGGCAGACGCAGGGTGGCGCTCAAGACGCTTATGAGGCCCCGGGCCGAGGGAGGATTAGCGGTCCCGGATTATGAGTCATACTATTTGGCGGCTCGGGTGCAGTGGCTCACGCAGTGGGTAGCGAGGGACACCAGAGAAGAAGGGGAGTCCGGTGAGCCGGCGGGTCCAGTGCAAGTTTTGTCTCGCATAGTTCTGTGCCTCCCGATGGGGTATATGCATCTCTCTCAGGAATTTGCCACAGCCCGGAAGTGTTGGTATAGGTACCTGCGAAGGGGGGGGATAAAGATCCCTTATGCACCCGAGATCCCACTGAAAATGTGTAGGGCACTCCCTCACGGAGGTTCATGGCAAAGTTTGGAGGCCTGGGAACAACAGGGATTAGGGACCATAGGTGACTTGTATGAAGACGGCTCGTTTCTGCCATTTGACCTTCTGAGAGAACGTTTTGAACTACCTAGGGGTGACTTTCTGGTGCCTGCTGCGTTAACGACGGCGATTCGTAAGCATTGGAAATTGGGCATGTCAGAACCTCCAACGGCTATGGGTTGCCAATATGTAGTGGTGGCTACGGGGACCATCAAAGCTGTCCCGTGCCTATACAAGCGTATGACCATGGATGCTCTGGCTCCACTGCTAGCCCTAAAGACTAAATGGGAAGTGGATATAGAGCAGGAGATCCCTGACGCGGCTTGGAATGGAATAGTGGAAAGGGCTTGGAAGGGGACGCGCAATGCTAGGTTCCAGCTGGTGCATTTTCACATCCTACACAGGGCATACCTGACCCCAGCCCGCTTACATATATATTTCCCAACCCATTTAGCGGCCTGTCCACGATGTCCGGAGGAGGTGGCTGATTTCCCACATATGTTATGGTCCTGCCCAGCACTGGGCTCCTTTTGGCAGGGGGTGACGGAGCTATTGCGAGAGGTTACAGAACGGGACTTACAGGCCTCAATGGTACACTGCGTTCTGCATTGGTTTCCCCACACCTCAAAGAACAAAATCACTAGTAAATTCCTTGACCTGGGGTTGATCTTAGCGAAAAGAACTATAACTTCCCAGTGGAAGGCGAATAAAGGACCAAGTGTAGAGAAATGGAAATCTGAGTTCTGTAAGTGGGCCCGATGTGAAGGGGAAGTCCGGTTGCAAATGGCACTTAGAACAGGCAATGAACAAGCACTAGAGAGGGCGAGGGCTTGGGAAAGATTAGTCCTTGAACTCACACTTCCGGAGGCTGAGGAAGAGGAGCCCTCCACACATAGCCTGGTGACGCGCTTGCCATAGTACAGCCTGGGGTCCGAAGGGAAGCTAAATTATGATCTACAGCCCCATTCCCGTGACAAATGATGACATTGTCTGCATGATTTCATTGGTACCGTGCTGGTTCGACCTGGCGGGGTCGGTCCCTGACCACGATAGTAGTACTGCAACACGCCTGGGGGGAGGGGAGTGGGGGGGGGGGGGGTTTGAGATGTTTGGTTTTGGCTTTATTGTTGACGAAGGAGGGGGGGTTGAGGGGGTAGCGGGAGGGTAGGAAGGGGGTCCGAGGTTGGGGGGGGGGGGGGGGGGATACTTAGGGCATATGGTCATCCGGATGTCAGATTTTGCGGGGTTATCACTTAGACATTTTGTAGACTGTCTTTATGCTGTTCTGAGGGAGGGAGGCCCCCACGGTTCGAATGTTTTGGCTTGGGAGGGTGGCTTTGAGGGGACTGTATTTATGCTGTTTTCCGTTTATGCTGTCTCTTATGCCTTTAAAACAATAAAAATTGTGTTTAAAAAAAAATGGAAGACTGGTGTCATGCATCATTGGAGTGATGTTGTCATGCGTAGAAATGTTAGCTGCTTTGTCTTTAATGTAGTTTTTAAGAGTTCCATGAAGAATCTGTCACAGAAGGCTTGCAATCACAGAATCTTGTTGTTTTGGGACTCTGGATATTGACATTCTGTTAGAATCCTGTTGAGTTTCTTTAATGGATAGCCAGCTTCAATAATGTGTGAAGAGTAGTGTGTGGTCTTTTACTTGGAGTTAACCCCGGTAGTGTTCTTTATTGGTATCTGGTTCTCCAGTATAGTGTAGATCCAGTTGTTGGAGGTGGGGGCTGTGTCCTGACGTCATACATTGATTGATTTTTCCAGGTGGGAGAGGAGTGTTGGGAGGTCATTTTTTCAGTGTCTGTCTGTGGTGTATGTAAGTGTCTTGGAGGTTATGGACTGGTATTGATCCTGAAGGTAATGAGACTGTGGTCGCTCCAGATAACTGGCATATAATGATTGGTGTGCTGGATGGAATTGTGGGTGTGATGGCATAAAATGGTGCATGAGAGGGCATGAGATTGCTGCTTTCTGGGAGTATGGAGGTGGGTATGCACCATATGATGGGAGGTGTGTGAACTGTATGATGATGGCCTGGTGGGTGTATGAGTGAGTGGCAGTTGGTGAAGGCGCATGAAGGTGGGTGTGGTGTCTTGATCATGGGTATGTGGATGTCTAAAGGTGGCTGTATGGACCTATGTTGTTGATTGTGTGAAGCTATTGTGGTGGGTGTGCTGTCTTACAAAGGTGATTTATGATCATATGATGGTGAGTGTCGATGCTAGTTGTGTTAATGTAAGATAGTGGTTGTGAGGGTGCATCAGCATAGGATTGTGAGTGTGCTTATGTATGATGTGTGTGTGTGCGGGCATAGGATTGTGATTGTGCACATAATTATGTCCTTATAGTATCAATCTTTGTCTTTTCCTGATCATATGTCCCTCTCTTTGTGCTTGGCCCTCTGTCACTGGTTCTCTCCCAGTCCTTGTTCATCTATTTCTACTTCACTAGTTATAATCTGGATAGAGGATGCACAGCTTATGTTTAACAATTCGTTATATTGTGCTGTTATTTCAAATGGTTGGGTGCTAATAACAGGTGGTGTGTCCGTCCGGCACACTTTTAACGTGAATGTCGTGGATGTGTCACCATGGAATTTGATGACATCCCTGCATTCTGTGCACACCTTTTGGTGCTTGAAAAAACAAGCTTCCGTGAAGGTAATTTATAGAAGTTTATTCACATTCGTTTCGTTACTTTCATGGTACTTTTCAGTGTATGTTGATTGAATCCATTCAATTAATTACACATTTCTTAAGGTGGCTCCAATGCATTTCGGGTGCCGAACCCTTCATCGGGGAGCTCCTGCGGATAACATAAAGGAGGATATGGCTCAGGGGATGTGCAAGATGCTGTGGTAAACGTAACATGCGGGAAGGGTTGGTGGGGAAAAGTGATCGACTCGTCATGGAAGTGTATTAAACGTTCAGTCGTGTGGGTTACATCGTGCTCTAGGTGTCGACATTAAGGTGATGGGCTCAAAAAACAATAACACTGGGTGCTCGAAACTGTGATTAATGTGCCTAAACGCGGTCAGAAAACTGTGTGTGAAAGACTCACGTGTGTTCTATGATGCTTGGTGCCTATGGGGGAAAAAAGTAGTAACGGAGTGTTACACTCGGTAAACCAACTTCAATGGGGGATTGCGCCTAACGCGCCTATCAAGCTCCGTTATGCGGATGTCCATTCGGGCACTTACTTGAATATAAATTGTGTGAACGATTTCGAACGGCGTCTGAGGTAGTCTTCTCCACTCCCGGGGAACCAGGAAGTGAGGGATTGCGTGGTTTGGGGGGATAGAAATAGAGAACGGGCTATGACGGCGGCCATCTTATGTGAATGTGATGCCAGACGGGTTGTGGAGGGAGGTGCAAACGAGCCGGTGCGAGATAGTAAACATGGGAGGCTAGGTAAAAGAACAAGGGAGGCTAGGTAAAAGAACAGAGCAGGATTGTTGCAGAATAAAAAATAATGCAAATAAAAAATAGAAATAAATTAAATGTAATGTACAAACAGTTGCACTATAGAAATGTCTGCAGATGACAAGCACCGTATTGGTGAATTTACAGGTAACATGCAAATTCCAAACGATCATTCAGTCCCATTGGCTTCATGGACTGAAGTTTAAAAATCCATGCCATCTCTCTTCTCAAGAGTTCCTTATTGTTGTCTTTTCCTTCAACTTTTTCTACAACCTCCAGTATCAAGAATTTTAATTGAGAGACGTTGTGTCGAAAATCAGTGAAGTGTACTGCCACATTGGATTTCTGATTCTGTGTTCGAATATTGGATTTGTGCTCGTTGATACGAATCTTGATTTTCCTTTCCGTTTTTCCAATGTATGTCATGCCACATGGGCATTTGATCAGGTATATGACGTTCTGTGTGTCACATGTTGCGGTGACTTTCAAATTGATTTTGTGTCCTTTCATAGGGTGATTTATGGAAGTGCCTTTAATGATGCAGTTACAGTTCCCACAGTTCATGCAAGGTTGGGTACCTTTGTACTTCTTTTTGGTAGCGGGTTGGGGTCTATTCAATATCTCTCTAATGTTCGCATTGCGCGTGTATGCAAAAATGGGAGATTCCTTAAAGGTGGTTCCAAAGTCAACTTCAGCTGCCAAAATCGGCCAGTATTTCAGAATAATTCTCTTGTAAGCTGCACTTTGGGTGGAAAATTTGGATACCAGGACTAATCTGTCTCCCTGTTTTTTAGGGGTTCTTTTGAGAACTTCTTCTCTGGTAGCTGTTAGAGCTCTGGTTTTTGCCTTTTGTATTGTGTCCTCAGGATAACCTCTTTCTTGAAACCTCCTGCCCATTTCATCCAAACGTTCTTCGACCTTAGATGGATTCGAGACAATTCTTTTTATGCGTAGCATCTGAGATGTTGGTAAGTGTTGTTTTAGCGAACCTTGATGAAAACTGGTGTACAAAAGTGTATTATTTCTGTCTGTGGGCTTGCGGAATAAATCTGTTTCAATGCCAGTGTCGGTGATGGTTAACCTTACATCCAAGAAAGTTATTGTTTTGTGGTTAATTTCCCACGTGAATTGAATCCTGTCGTTTACGGAATTCAGTGCCATGAGTGATTGTGTTAGGGTTTCTTTCGAATTGTTCCAGATGATAAAACCGTCATCTATGTACCTGACGTACAATATCAAGTTTTCCGTCCAAAACGAGTTGTTGTAAATGTTCTCCTCTTCGAAGAGTTTCATGTAGATGTTGGCATAGGTCGGCGCGGCACAATTGCCCATCGCGGTCCTTGATAGTTGCAGGTACCAGTTGTCTTTGTGGCGAAAGTAGCTATGGTAAAGCGTGTAAATCATCAATTCCATTAGGAATGTTTGCATCTCTTTCTCTATGTCGCTTTCAAGGATGGCTTTTTCTATGGCTTCAATTCCTCCTTGATGAGGAATTGAAGTGTAGAGGGATCGAACATCCGCAGTGCATAAGACCACTTGTTGATTGGGATGAAGTGTTACTTGTGAGAGTTTAGTCAAAAAGTCCGTCGTGTCTTGGACGTAACTCTTCATGTTCTTTACAATAGGTTGTAGATGTCGGTCTATAAGTTTGCCCACTGGTTCATGGAGTCAGCCTCTCGTCGAAACGATGGGTCTACATGGTGGGTTCAACAAATCTTTATGAATCTTAGGAATCAGGTTGATCGTCGGGCTTTTTGGGAACAGGACTGTCAGGTATTTCTTTGTTCTATCGTCAATGATGGCTTTCTCGTGAGCTTTGTTGACAATTAGTAATAATCTCGCTTTGAATTCATTGGTGGGGTTGTTCGGAAGTTTCATGTATGTCTGTTGATCCTGGATGTGCTCCTCCATTTTTTGGTTATACATGCTGGTGTTCATTACTACCAGTGCGCCTCCTTTATCTGCTTTTACACACTTGATGTGTTCATTTCTAGCGATTCTAAGTAGGATGTCAAAATCTTTTTGTGTCATATTGCTGCATGGTGACTTGTTGAAATTTAGTTTTGCTACGTCCTGTTTTACTAGCGTTTCAAAAAGATCAATACTCTTGTGGCTCGTTGGTGCTTCAAACGTACTTGTGGGTCTCAGTCCCATCAGTTGATCCGGTTTCCTGATGCTGGGTGGAGTTACGTGGTCAAAAAAATATCTCAGTTTGAGTTTCCTTATGAATTTGTATGTGCTGATTTGGAGTTCTAAATGGTTCGTTTTCGTGGTGGGTATGAAGGATGTGCCTTTAGATAGAAGTCTTATTTCTTGTGGTGTCATAATGGTGTCTGATATGTTAATCACTAGTTGTTTCTCTTTTTGTTCTTCTTCATACTCCGTGTGTTGGAATACGAAGTTTGTTGCTCTTTTTGTTGATCCTTTGCTTTTTCTGCGGCCCCTCCTGAGTCGTTTCATGCAGTATGATGAAATAGCTAGGTCCACTGAGGCCAAAGCTGACACCCTGGTCTTCAACGAAGACGAAACGGCCCACATTTACGCCCTGATCAATGAGGATATAGCCACCACCACATCCAGTCGCACTAAAGAACAATGCATTCGACAATTAATATACTTGTCCAAACGGGAGATAAACCAAAAGTTGCACGCCAGCACCCTACTTAAATATCATCGATCAATGCGGATTCCCAGAGGGTTACGGATAGCACTGAAACCATCCCTATGTAAGAATTCAAAAAGCTTCCAAGAAAAGTGGAACGCCATTTTAAACAAATGCAGCTTAGATTTGATTCTTTTGATAGTACAAGAACTATCGGGCATACTTACAGATCTCAACAAAGAAATCAAAGAAGTAGAATCTGAATTATCGAAGATGGCAACCTCGGAAGAGCTAAACAAGATCTTGGAAGACACGAAAGAGCAAATCGAGAAACACACGAGAGAAATTAACGACCATAAACTACGAAAGTTCAGAAGAGATACACAAGACTATAAATTAGGGGAGGTATATACGTGGGCAGACGTGTATGCCCAAAGACGACGCAACAAACCGTTTAACCCCCAAACTGACACATCCTCTTCTGGCAGTGATACCAACCTTAGACCACCTAGACGAAATACCAATGAACAACCACAAAATCAAGAAGTCTCATTGAGCACCGACAAATCACCATCCACGGTCTCTTTTTTAGGGGAAGGCCAGGACATTCAAAACGACTCAGGAGGGGCCGCAGAAAAAGCAAAGGATCAACAAAAAGAGCAACAAACTTCGTATTCCAACACACGGAGTATGAAGAAGAACAAAAAGAGAAACAACTAGTGATTACCATATCAGACACCATTATGACACCACAAGAAATAAGACTTCTATCTAAAGGCACATCCTTCATACCCACCACGAAAACGAACCATTTAGAACTCCAAATCAGCACATACAAATTCATAAGGAAACTCAAACTGAGATATTTTTTTGACCACGTAACTCCACCCAGCATCAGGAAACCGGATCAACTGATGGGACTGAGACCCACAAGTACGTTTGAAGCACCAACGAGCCACAAGAGTATTGATCTTTTTGAAACGCTAGTAAAACAGGACGTAGCAAAACTAAATTTCAACAAGTCACCATGCAGCAATATGACACAAAAAGATTTTGACATCCTACTTAGAATCGCTAGAAATGAACACATCAAGTGTGTAAAAGCAGATAAAGGAGGCGCACTGGTAGTAATGAACACCAGCATGTATAACCAAAAAATGGAGGAGCACATCCAGGATCAACAGACATACATGAAACTTCCGAACAACCCCACCAATGAATTCAAAGCGAGATTATTACTAATTGTCAACAAAGCTCACGAGAAAGCCATCATTGACGATAGAACAAAGAAATACCTGACAGTCCTGTTCCCAAAAAGCCCGACGATCAACCTGATTCCTAAGATTCATAAAGATTTGTTGAACCCACCATGTAGACCCATCGTTTCGACGAGAGGCTCTCTCCATGAACCAGTGGGCAAACTTATAGACCGACATCTACAACCTATTGTAAAGAACATGAAGAGTTACGTCCAAGACACAACGGACTTTTTGACTAAACTCTCACAAGTAACACTTCATCCCAATCAACAAGTGGTCTTATGCACTGCGGATGTTCGATCCCTCTACACTTCAATTCCTCATCAAGGAGGAATTGAAGCCATAGAAAAAGCCATCCTTGAAAGCGACATAGAGAAAGAGATGCAAACATTCCTAATGGAATTGATGATTTACACGCTTTACCATAGCTACTTTCGCCACAAAGACAACTGGTACCTGCAACTATCCGGGACCGCGATGGGCAATTGTGCCGCGCTGACCTATGCCAACATCTACATGAAACTCTTCGAAGAGGAGAACATTTACAACAACTCGTTTTGGACGGAAAACTTGATATTGTACGTCAGGTACATAGATGACGTTTTTATCATCTGAAACAATTCGAAAGAAACCCTAACACAATCACTCATGGCACTGAATTCCGTAAACGACAGGATTCAATTCACGTGGGAAATTAACCACAAAACAATAACTTTCTTGGATGTAAGGTTAACCATCACCGACACTGGCATTGAAACAGATTTATTCCGCAAGCCCACAGACAGAAATAATACACTTTTGTACACCAGTTTTCATCAAGGTTCGCTAAAACAACACTTACCAACATCTCAGATGCTACGCATAAAAAGAATTGTCTCGAATCCATCTAAGGTCGAAGAACGTTTGGATGAAATGGGCAGGAGGTTTCAAGAAAGAGGTTATCCTGAGGACACAATACAAAAGGCAAAAACCAGAGCTCTAACAGCTACCAGAGAAGAAGTTCTCAAAAGAACCCCTAAAAAACAGGGAGACAGATTAGTCCTGGTATCCAAATTTTCCACCCAGAGTGCAGCTTACAAGAGAATTATTCTGAAACACTGGCCGATTTTGGCAGTTGAAGTTGACTTTGGAACCACCTTTAAGGAATCTCCCATTTTTGCATACACGCGCAATGCGAACATTAGAGAGATATTGAATAGACCCCAACCCGCTACCAAAAAGAAGTACAGAGGTACCCAACCTTGCATGAACTGTGGGAACTGTAACTGCATCATTAAAGGCACTTCCATAAATCACCCTATGAAAGGACACAAAATCAATTTGAAAGTCACCGCAACATGTGACACACAGAACGTCATATACCTGATCAAATGCCCATGTGGCATGACATACATTGGAAAAACGGAAAGGAAAATCAAGACTCGTATCAACGAGCACAAATCCAATATTCGAACACAGAATCAGAAATCCAATGTGGCAGTACACTTCACTGATTTTCGACACAACGTCTCTCAATTAAAATTCTTGATACTGGAGGTTGTAGAAAAAGTTGAAGGAAAAGACAACAATAAAGAACTCTTGAGAAGAGAGATGGCATGGATTTTTAAACTTCAGTCCATGAAGCCAATGGGACTGAATGATCGTTTGGAATTTGCATGTTACCTGTAAATTCACCAATACGGTGCTTGTCATCTGCAGACATTTCTATAGTGCAACTGTTTGTACATTACATTTAATTTATTTCTATTTTTTATTTGCATTATTTTTTATTCTGCAACAATCCTTCTCTGTTCTTTTACCCAGCCTCCCTTGTTCTTTTACCTAGCCTCCCATGTTTACTATCTCGCACCGGCTCGTTTGCACCTCCCTCCACAACCCGTCTGGCATCACATTCACATAAGATGGCCGCCGTCATAGCCCGTTCTCTATTTCTATCCCCCCAATCCACGCAATACCTCACTTCCTGGTTCCCCGGGAGTGGAGAAGACTACCTCAGACGCCGTTCGAAATCGTTCACACAATTTATATTCAAGTAAGTGCCCGAAGGGACATCCGCATAACGGAGCTTGATAGGCGCGTTAGGCGCAATCCCCCATTGAAGTTGGTTTACCGAGTGTAACACTCCGTTACTACTTTTTTCCCCCACAGGCACCAAGCATCATAGAACACGTGAGTCTTTCACACACAGTTTTCTGACCGCGTTTAGGCACATTAATCACAGTTTCGAGCACCCAGTGTTATTGTTTTTTGAGCCCATCACCTTAATGTCGACACCTAGAGCACGATGTAACCCACACGACGGAACGTTTAATACACTTCCATGACGAGTCGATCACTTTTCCCCACCAACCCTTCCCGCATGTTACGTTTACCACAGCATCTTGCACATCCCCTGAGCCATATCCTCTTTTATGTTATCCGCAGGAGCTCCCCGATGAAGGGTTCGGCACCCGAAATGCATTGGAGCCACCTTAAGAAATGTGTAATTAATTGAATGGATTCAATCAACATACACTGAAAAGTACCATGAAAGTAACGAAACGAATGTGAATAAACTTCTATAAATTACCTTCACGGAAGCTTGTTTTTTCAAGCACCAAAAGGTGTGCACAGAATGCAGGGATTACTTCACTATTTATGCCACTGTCCTTCTATCCCCGGCCTTCTCGACATTGTTCTATTTCAGCATGATCTGCCAACTCAACAATTTAGTGTCTATTCAAAATCTCACTTCTTCCACGGAACGGTATTAGCAATGGTGGCTCCTCCGCAATGGCAGAGGAGTCGCACCACTGCCTGGCGCAGAGCCAGCAAACAAAAAATAAAACGATGCTCTGAGCCAGCTTGTGCATGGAGGGGCAGGACATGGGAGGAGGAGTGCCTGTGCACCCTCTAAGTACGCATATGTGTTTGGCCGGCCGTTTCAGGCCGATCAAAACACATGTGCGCACCTAGGTTTCTCCAACCCAGCTGCATTCAGTAGCCGGACTGGAGAAACCCTACAGACTCCATGACCTGAGCGGAGCATCATTCCTGCTCTGCAGCACAGGGATTGGATGGGAGTCTGTCCGAGGGGCTGCTGGGACCAGTAAGAGGCTAATAGGAATGACACGACGCGGGAGGCGGCCGGTGGAGTCGAGTATGTTTTTTTATTTATTATTTTTAACATTTCCCCGCCGCCGTGTGGCCTCCCCCCACACTGCTAATCAGAACAACAAATCTCTGCCTGTATATATAATCACAATGTGCTAAAAGTCCCTGATGTTGTACCAAGAGCAAGTAAAGAAAACTGGCCTTCCAAAGAATGGTACAAAGAACCACTGCGTACCAAAAATATCACATTTATTTCATGAATATAGTTTTATAATTTATATAAAAAACATAATGAAAAATAGCATACAATGATCCAAGCACATCCTACATCACACATACCCATTCGTTCCAACAAGCAAACACATACTCACACATAATCGGACGTCCTTCAAAGTAAGAGTTCCAAATTTACAAAATATAACACAATAAACAACTTTCCCGTATGATGTAGAGCAATTAATGCTTCTGCGATGTCAACATACATGGAATAAGTATGATCAATACCAAAAAATAGCACATGAAGCAAGAAATCAATTAGTGATGCAGTTCACGTTTTGAGCTCCACATTTCTTCTCCGTATATTGATGGTTGCAAACAAGGGAAACAAATAAAGCAACTGATTAACAAGAAGAACTCCAGCGCCGACACGCGTTTCGGTGTGTGACCCAAGTCTGGGTCTCACCTTCTTCAGGGCACAATACTCCAGTCCAAAACGTGGGAGGACGCGCCTGGAACAGATAACCACAAAAGTGGTAACTAAACATCAGTTTTCAAGGATAAAGACTCTTCAAGAGTGGGCTCTGGGCCCAAATCAGAATCGGTGGGGCTACCAGGTCCCTATGCCAAAAGGGTATAGTCTCAACGAACCTCTACAGACGACCCAAACTGACAATATTGTCGAGTCCGGGGAGTAAAGGATCCCCTAAAAAAAGGGTCAGAAAGTTCTCAATAGAATAAAACCCAGGGCAGGTATGATTAATGGTCTGTTTTAGTCATTTTGGTAATTTGATAAACCTGGATGACAGAAGCGGCGGGTAAAGGTTCCCGTCCAGCGCCTCCGGCTGATAAGGAGATACAACTGGACGGCAGCCAAGTCACCGCGAGCACGCTGCCCACACGGCGCCTCCCCCACCCACTCCATCACCCTTTGTTAATGGCAGACGCCACTGGGTATAAGCGTTCTGTAGTCTTAATTTTTCCTATCAGTGAAAATCCAGAACTGCTATAGTGAAAGTCTTTTGGTGATTATTAGAAACACTTTATAGTAAAATAACGAATAAAAAAAAGCTTATTTATTAAGATAATGCAAAATAGCAAATTACATTTACATCAGCTTAGAAAGTGTACACAAGACAGGGGATTCAGAGAACAAACTTTTCTTCAAAAGTTTAGAGAATAAAAATGGAAGATTCCCAGTAAAGGTCCTTATTTATACTCAAACTCATAAAATACGATTCAGCAAGCACAGCGGATAAAAGACGTGATGGTGAAAGCAATGCCTAAGTTCCTTTTTTTTTTTATCTCTGCTGATTTTCCGATGTAATGCAGATTTTTAAAGCAACAAAAGCCATTATCCAACTGTACTGGAATGGGAAAGCAATTTAATGACTACGATTATAGTAATACTTCTGACACGTGGAGATGTCAAATACTGTCACTGACACTTCGCTTAAAAAGCTCAGCTGCCAAATACAGGCAAATGCTATTGAGCGCACAATTTGTTAAAGTCAAACCTAACCACTGCAAAAAGGCGTATACAAAATGCAGATATTCATTCATTAACACATAAATACTGTATTAGAGGAACACTTAAAATGTATTACTATGCAACTTAAAATGTCATAAGTGCTACTTGTCCCAAAAAAGAACAAGCTTGAGGAAGGAGTACAGGCAGACTGAGGAGGAGGAGAAGGCGAGGAACCACCTTAGCGCCACACAACACAGACTATATGAAGTGGGTAATACGGCTCACGGAGATTGCAAGGAGGGTCAGTTCTGGATGAAGGAGGTGGATAGGCCCCTGACAAAGAGGAGGCGAAGAACCAGCTGAGCACCACACAGCATAGACTATACGAAGTGCGTATTAAGGTGGGGAAACTCCTGGTGTGGCTGACTGACCGCAAGGAGGGTCAGTGCTGAATGAAGGAGGTGGCCAGGGCAATCGGCCACACTGGGGAAACAGCCCTGGACATAGTGGAATGGTTTGCGGACCAGCTGGAGGAATTATAGTTCCCCTGATGACAGAGTCAGTCAGAGGAGCTCCTGTGGTTTGTGAGGGATATCCCTATTTATGCCTTGCCAGTGGAAGATAGACATGTACTGGATAATGCATTGGAGGTGGCAAGAATAACAGAGGCCATAGGACAGTTAAAAAACGCTGGGCCCAAATGGCCTTCCGGCAGAATTCTTTCAAAGCCTGGGTAGTCAAGAGGTGTAGGCGCAGAACTATCTATTACCCTGGATGTACCAGGCAGTATTGGAGGCCAGAACTCTACCCCCCAGATATATGTATGGCCCATATTGCGCTAATCTACAAAGCTGGGAAGAAACTGAAGATTGTGCTTTGTATCGGCTGATCTTCCTCTTAAATATAGATGCAAAACAGCTGGTCAGGGTTCTGGTCTCACAGCTGTTTGAGGTGTGGGATAAAACGGATTCACAGGGTTCAATTCGGATTCATGCTGCTTCTCGCCATTAGACAGAACATGAGATGCTGCATGGTGTTCTCGGAAGAGCCCGCCATATTGGGGAACTTGTGGAGATCCGGTTCCTGGACGCCGAAAAGGCATTCGATGCGCTCAATGGCCATATCTCATGGCAGTGCTTAAAAAAGGGTTTCAGGAAAACCTTCTTGTCCTGCTCTACACAGTACCTTTGGCTAGGGTGCATGATAACGAACGCAGTCAAGGGAATTAAGACTTGGGAGGGGTACAAGCCAGGGATGCCAGTTGTCACCCTTGCTTTGTACAATGGCCATCAAACCCCTGGCCGAATGGGTTAGGAAGGACTTCCGGTTGAGGGATATACGCTGGGATTCTGATACGGAAGATGTGACATCTCTTTATGCCAATGTCCAGCTGTTATACCTGGCTGACCCGATACAGTTCATACCCCGGGTTTTAGAGATCCACAGTCTATTCACGAGATATTCTGGTATCCGTATTAACTGGTGTGCTCTCACACATGGGATGGCGCACACGGAAGACTGGGATTGCCACCTGCAGTGGGCCAAGACAAGAATTAAGTATCTTGGTATCTTCATCACTAAGGACCATGATATCTTTTACGCACAGAATTTGAGGAGTTGGAAGATGTAGCCAGATGGAGGAAGCTGCAGCTGTCCTTGCTGGGTAGGACGGCACTCTCCAAAATTATTTACCTGCCTAAATTTCTTTATGTACTACAGAATATTCTATGTACGGTCCCTGAAGATTTGTTTTGGGTGGTGCAGGAAACTAGGAGGACATTACTGTGGGATAGGGGATTCCCCTAGGATAGCACTGGATAGCTTAATGCAGGGTCCCTATGATGGAGGTATTGCGTTAACCAATCTGAAGACGTACTACTGGGCAGCACAGCTGATGGTTATTGAGTGGGCATACGAGAATCAGTTTGATCTGGCCTTTATAGCGGACAGAGAGAGCTCCCGCGTTGGGGACACCTGCGGGCAATTTATTGCCACATGGGGTGGCCAGTAGGTTTGGCAACCACGGCAGTGTTGGTTCAAATCTGAAAAAGGGCGACCAAGAAAATAAAAGGTGGGCATGGAAAGTTACTATGGAAACACCACTCTGGGATGCAGACCAGTCGATGGACTTGCAGGACACGGGGGGGATCCCAACAGTGAGATCTGATTGGGATCTCTAAAGTGAGGGACTTCTGGGAAGACTCAAGGATGGACTCCTTTGAATATTTGCAGGAGCACTACTATAAGACAGACTCCCAGAAAATTAGATACTTGCAGATTTGGCATGCTCCTATCAAAAGCAATGGACATCTTGAAACAATAAAAGAAGAGCCCCCCTAGAGTTTAGGAAGCTGGCTCCCCCTTTGGTCAGGAATTGTAGGACACTATTGAACAGGTTGAAGGATAGGTGGGAGAGGGGCCTAGGTGTCCTAGAGGAGGAGTACTGGGCAGAGACATGCAGATACCAGAGAGAAGTGGTGATCCAAACTGGTTTCCGCCTCATGCAGCTTAAGATTCTACATTGATTATACTAGAATTTATGACATAGGTGAATTCTCTAATGACAAGGGTTTGAGAGGATGCAGATTTACAGGGGCCCTGCTGCATACTTTCTTGGAATGCCGGAGGCTGGAGAAGTACTAGTGAACCATTCAGGGGCATACAAAACAAGTGGAAGGACAACCGGTGGCCAGATCAGCGCAGCTAGTCTTCCTGGGTATGTGCCTGGGTATGTGGGGGGGAGGGGCACAGACACTTCAGAGGTAATCCCTATTGTTTTGTAATGTTGCACATGTTGTAATGTTGCACTGATAGTAGCTAGGAGAGATATGGTTCAGGCCTGGGGCACAATATGTCCTCCGATAGCAAATAGGTGGGCTTAAAACATGGACTGGTGTATGCTGGCGGAGAGGGCGGATTATCAAACACAGGTGTGTCCGAGGAAGTTTGATAAAGTATGGGGTCAATGGATGGAGCTGAGAGAGCAGGAAACTTAGCATGAGGGAGGTTTGCTAGTTGGGTGGTGGCACGCATGGTAAGACTGGGAAAGCTAGGGGAGAAATTGGGTCGGCAAGGAGATCGAGGTTTGCTGTCCAGGGAACTGGTTTATACGTTAGTGGTCTTCCGGAAGATGCCATGTTATATAATGCTAGATTTGTACCTTTGATTGTATGCCATTTCTTGGAAAATTAAAAAAAAAAAAAAAAAAGAGAATCAAAAGGTGCCTCTCTCACATCCAACAGGAAACAAAATGGCTGAGTTATCAAAGCACATTTAAGAGAAAAGTAGTATTTCACAATGGTAAAAGCCCAATACTGATGCACAAAACAGGTACGGTTGGAATTTCACACATGCAGTGCATTTGCAAATGTGGAACTTCTGCCAGCATGGTGGAATTTCTGTTAACTGCAAAGGTAGGGTTAGGTGCAAGTCTGTGTACATTTCTAGGTGGGCCATTCAGCCAAAGCAGGTGAACACCGACAGGATTGCAGCAAATTCCATACTCTTGAAGGTAGATTCCTACCCTGGAAACACATGAAAATGTAAATCCTGTAAAGAACGTTTTCATGGTGGGAATGGGGAGGGAATACATCCAAACTTAACAGGCAAGTAAGGAGAAAGGATTCTCAATACAGAAAATATTTTTCACAGAAAAAAACAACAACAAATGTAGGTACACATTTTGAGTACATCAGTGATGCAGAATTTTGCACCTGATAGAAACTACACTTGCACATATATCATTGGGTGCTGGAAATCAAAGAAAAGTGTAGATTTACAGAACTGCTCATGAAACTCTTTGCAATTCCCATAAAAGTCAGAAACCTGGACTTTTTGACACAAACATACAACCATTTTTTTTTTTAAAAAGTGAGAAATTTAAAGTGCAGAAGAATGTTCAGCAAAAGTGTTCGTAATAAGGAACATTTTTCTGCACTTTAAATTTCTCCCATTTAAATAAAGAAATAAGTGGCTGTATTTGTCAGTTGAAAATATGACAGTGTGTCCACCAGCCACTGGTAGCAAGGTGCCTGTTGTGTGTACATGTAACTCTTTGAAATGGGAGAAAAAAAATCAACTAAAGAGTTAATTTTAGGTTTATATTGATTACATAAAACTCATCATTTTAATTTTCTCCCATGTCACAGGGTCTTTACAAATAGCAGGCATATTACTCCCAGTGGCCTGGTGCCATATTCATAACAGGAAAATACTGTCATGTGTTTATATGTGAGGAAATTAAAGTGAAGAACCATGCTTTATAAAACATGAGGACTTAAGTGGCTTAATTTAAAGTAGAGTAAAACATTAAGACAGTGTTTCATAGAAACATTTTTCTTCACTTTAAATTTCTCCCATTTAAAAGAAAATGACTGTATTTTTCAGTTATAAATATGGAACTATGTCTACCAGCCACTGGGAGCAACATGCCTGCTATTTGTGTGACACTTTGAAAAGTGAGCTAGGAGAAATTTTCCGACTATCAAATCCAGAACTTTTTGATTTAGGCACAAAATACCCTAAGGTGTCTCCAACCAGTCGATCTAGAGCTACCAGTAGCTCACAGAAATATTCAGAATAGCTCCCAGCATTGAGTTCATTTTTAACTAAGGACTGCAATAGAGAAGTGTTGCTTTTCTATTTAAAGTTAAGAAAAGGCTATGTTTATTTTACAGTATGATCAGGTTGTAGATAGCAGAGCTTGGCAATGAACCATGCTCTCAGATTTATGACCCATGTAGGTCACAGAGGTTCAGAACCAAAGCACTGGGGTATTTAACTCTTAAAAAAACATCCTTCAAAACTCAAAATTGGAGCTGGAGAACAAAATGACATTTCTGAATGCATTTAAATGAGAACATTTAAAATGAAGTGTTAGCTTAAAAATTAATTCTTCATTTAAATTTTCTCCCTTTTCAAAGTGTCACACTTACAAACAGCAGGCATCTTGCTCCCAGTGGCTGGTAGACACAGTTCCAAATTTATTAACTGAAAAATACAGTCATTTTCTTTTAAATGGGAGAAATTTAAAGTGGACACAAATGTTTCTATGAAACATTGTCTTAATGTTTACTCTACTTTAAATTAAGCCAAATAAGTCCTAATGTTTTATAAAGCATGGTTCTTCACTTTAAATTCCTCACATATAAACAAAAGACTGTATTTTCCAGTTATAAATATGGCGCCAGGCACTGGGAGTAATATGCATACTATATGTAAAGACTCTTTGACATGGGAGAAAAATTAAATGATGAACTTTATGTAATGCATATAAACCTAAAGTTAACTCTTTAGTTGATATTTTTCCCATTTCAAAGTGTTACATGTATACACAGCAGGCATTTTACTACCAGTGGCAGATAGGCACACTGCCATATTTTCAACTGAAAAATACAACCATTTGTTTTTTTAAATGGGAGAAATTTAAAGTGAAGAAAAACTTTCCTTATTACGAACATTGTTGCAGAACTTTCTTCTGCACTTGAAATGTTTCGCATTTAAAAAAGAAAATGGTTGTATGTTTGTGTTGTACATGTAACGCTGCAACATATGTCGAAAGGTATGTCGTATTGAAAGGTAAGCCAAGAATCACCCAAAGAGCACAGCATGTTAAAATTTATAATTCCGACTAAACAAACTCTAATCAAGGTCATTTGTGCATACATCTGCGTATTTCCCTGCTTGTATTTTCATTTTCATTTAATCTTTTTTAATACAGAGACCACTCCTGTATCTCCTAAGCAATAGCTTCATTCACATATCATTATGACAATAAATGCAAAAATAGAACAACCCTTTTTATCTTATAAAATGCTCATTACATAGAGCATACTGCCCAATGCATTTTGGGATATATTCCCTTCTTCAGGGGCTGTCCTGTGTAACTGTAAAAAACAAAAAGATGCAACAAATTGGCTTTTGACTTGGCAACAACCACTGTATATGTTCTTATTACTTGGGTTTACACCATCCATGTCACCATGATTTGAGATATATTACACAAAAATATAAAAATAGAGCATAATAATGCCCTAGTGTGTGTAGTTAAATTCGGAAGACTAGAAAAAAGGCTATATGAAATTAAGACAGAGCAATCAACCATATCTACCACCATGTGCTGACAAAGAAGAGTAAAAACTTAAAACCATTGCTTCAAATCGTGTGAATTCCGAAAAACAACGAAAGTTCTATTGTGCCATGCACAAACCGTGGCAAAAAATCCAAAACACCAAGTGATCACAACTCCACTAACTTACTGATAGTCAGTGCTGTCAACGTAATCAGGTTTACAAAGTTGAAAGTAAACTGTATAGAAATCGCATTAATCTCTGTTATTACCGAAGAAATATTGGCTATGTGTAGTTTCCATGTGTCAAAAACAGGTAAAGCTATGACCTACCATTTATCGCAGAGCCTCCTAGTGATTCACACGCCACACTTGCAACCTTGCGTTCGAGCTTCTCTATATAACAAGTACAAAATAACGGCCAAGTATCATTCTGAACCTGATGACTTTTACACCCTAGTACTAGGTGTTCTAATCCAAACTCAGGGGGACAATTTCGTACATGTTCAAATATCTTATAAGCTGTGTCTGTAACTCTGTGGAGCGTTATGAATAATTCAGCAAACACACCTAATTTGGCTCCCGCGAAGGCAGCGTTTTTTACTATGAAAAGCAAAACAGGACTGCACATATTTAAAAATGTGAGACTACCAATTAATAGATTTGTGACTGTAAATTATGTTATTTACAGGAAAATAAACGTGTCCTTTGTTACTTTATTTAACTGTGGTCATTGTGATTTGAATGTTTCACAAACTTAAAGTAGGGGGTTATCTTGATTTATTTTTTTCCAAGACGGTTTTCCCTAGATACAGCCATCTTTTTCATTATTTAGACAGCTGTGAAATGCCTTTTTGATTAAACTATCTGTTTGAATGAAGCACAGTGTCTGTCTTCATAATTCCAACATTTACCATTTTCGTACCAACGACGATAAAATTAATTCTAAATACAAAGACAAATTCTAAATAAAAACTGAATCTTAAAAAGAGAACTGAATCTTAAAAAGAATCAAATATATAATGACATATGTACACACGCAAGTGTGTGAACTGTTCCAGAACCTCTCAACCCTGCAATCACAAACAGAAAAACACATGAAAAGAATGATAGCTTCCACCAGTGAAATAGCAATAGTGATAGCCCATGTATCGGAAAAATTATACCTGATGAAGTGATAAGAAAAGCAAATGTCCGTATATATATATATATATATATATATATATATATATATATATATATATATATATATATATATATATATATATATATATATATATATATATATATATATATATATATATATGCTGTCATAATTGTTCTTCTGGATTTGAAGGCTGTGCAATTAAAAATAGAATAGATAGATCAATGACACTTCCTAGTGTGTGCAGTATTCTATAAAAAGCAACTCCTGTTAATTTTGCCGTTTAGACCTTTGGGAAACATTGTGTCAAAACGTTTAATCCAATACACCTCTCTTTGTGACAAAACCTAAGAGTTATGTTCAGTAATGGTAGATACCAATTCTATTATTTGAAACCGTAATTGAGATATAGTGTGTCTGTACTCCAACCAATGTGAAGCTAAGTTTGAATTAATGTTTTGGTTGCGGATCATATTTTGTGTTCTGTTATTGGGATTCTGATTTTCCTTTCTGTTTTGCCTGCATGAAACATGGACATTTTATGCTGTAAATCACTTTCTGTGAATTACAATTTGTTAAATGTCGAAGTTTGATTATTCCTCCTGATCTGGGGTATGTAATAGTATTTCCAATAATAATGTTATTGCAATGGATGCAATTGTGAAAGGTAAGTCCTATGCCATAAGTACATTCAACAGTGGCCTTCAGTCACCCATACACATATATCACATTCATTCACACACATGTTCATACATCTCCACAGACCATGCACTCACTGATGCACATGGCAGCCCTATCACAGAACTCCTAGTCACACTATTTTGTTCAAACCATAGTATCGGGCCCAATGGGCATTAGGTCTAAAGTTGAAGAAGCTGGGCAAGGGGGTGTCTGCTAACAATGCACGACTTAGTTGGACTTCAGTAGCTCACGACGATTTTTACTGATCAGAAGTAGCTTACATTACAGAATAGGTTGGAGACCCATGAGGATTCCTAGCACCACTTACAGTTGTAAGTCAATCTTTCTTAAGCACATGTCATTATGTTCCAATGCAACTGGAAATCGGGGTGGTACACATTTTTCTACTGATATACAGATATACAAGAGGCATTATGGGAGCAACCGAGAGAGAGCACACAACAATCTGCAGTATAAAGAAAGTACATGTTTGGAACATGCATATTCTACTGTTCAAAGAGACAATTCTTGAACTTAAGGTAAACAGCTTTTACCAATCTCTAACTCAGTGGCAGCGAATCGGATAAGCAAGTGACATTGGGTAGGGCTTAAAGCCATATCATATGAGTCAGTATTCATTTATAAATCACACTGAACTTACCCAAGTTACTTCCACTTCGACAAGAGCTCAAAACATTCAGATTCATACCCAGCTTTCCTGAACTCAACTCTTGGTTAATGTATTCTAAGCTGTCCTGTAAACTGAAAATAAGGCAGCATGGTCAAGAAAACAACAAAAAGAATATTAGAACATGGATCAATGCTCAAGTATTGAATAAAAATCATATGCAAAATACTTTAGGTGGCTATAATTTTGCCAGAGAAATATGTGCCCTGGTCACCAAAAAGATGTTGTGTAAGAGAGATTGCTGTCAATTGAGATGAGATGAGTGTTACTTTAATGTTAGTCCTGAGACTTGATTGGACTGGGCAAAAGAGAATGCTGTAAAGAATGTTTCAAAATATGAAAAGTGGGTAGACTCTTCTGAAAGGGTGTCTGGTTGAAATGCTGCCAAGTGAAAGTACACTGAGTGGCATCAGAGCAGCAAGTTTGAAAAACTTCTAGACCCTATGCAAGACCGTCGACCCAACTCTCAGATCCAATCAGTGGGCTATGTTAGTTTAAAAATGGGGTTTACTGGCAAAACACTCAAGGAAAAGAATGAAGCATGGATTGACTGGTCTCCGATCTAGGGGATCTTTCATCAGAGTTTTTCAAATTCATAACTAAATTGATCTAACGTTGAATGTGACAAAACTGTACAGACCGTTTTACAGAATGATTTCTCTGATTCTGTGGTGGCAGAAGAAGGATGGTACACACATTACAATTTTTAGCCTATTTTGGCCCTAACAGCAACTGGATGTTTCAGATTCTAAAAACACTTTCATCCCTTATCCCTCACAAGCAATGGGTGCATAACAGAATAGAATGTTGCATCAACCACAATACATCATACCATATCTTCTGTACCCTTAGAGAGTAGGAAGGTAGAGTGGGCTCTCTGGAACAAGGAAAGTAGAACATACGAATTGCAAAATTTCAGAGAAAGTACTTACGTTGTCGTGCTGCTGCTGAAACTTCCCACTCTTGCAGAGAAAACTTTACTGACCATCAACTGTGGAGGAGAGCTGTCGACACAAAGGAAGTGATTTCATAGGTTTATTACAGATTCAGTCGCATGTTTGTAAAACAAAACCTTTCTGATAAGATAAATAAAAATGCAAACTTACCGTATGTAATGAATTTTTAATGTAGAACCTTTGTAACTCATTGCTACAGAGCCAAACATCATTTCTCCTAGCATATTGACATCTGAGGCTGGCCTCGTGTACTAGAGAATGAAAGGGAAAATAAACATATTGCACTTTCTGGTTACTAGAGCTTGTGGAATATTTTGCACTAAATTGAAAATTAAAAGCATGATAGGAAAGGGAACAATTCTGAGATTACTTCATCTGACTATGTCTTCAAAGTATGACATCATTAATGGGTCCATTGGTACGGTCTTAAGTCACGCCTATAGCTTGGATCCAGCTAGTGGGTCTATTCTTACTGATAATCTTAGGTACCCTGGTCAGATGATGCTCTCTAACTGTCACAGTACCTCAGTCTGCAGTCACTATATATACTTCATATCTTACCCAAGCTCGAATTCATCTGTCTCTCTATCTTATAAACCACCAAGGAAGCACACCTGCAAATCTAGTCACCATTTTCTCTTCTAGGAAGACATCCATGGGTCTTCGTGACCACTATGTACCTTTATGGGTCCATTAGCATCAATACTACTTTTCAACCATTGTTTCACTTTAATCTAGATTTCTTCATTGTTTTACAATGAACAGCATTATCAATATAAACACACTAAACACATTTTCTCTGCCTGTTCTTCAATTAAGTTCATTTTATACATAAGGTTCTCTACATGACAGCCATAGGCGCTCATAAATCTACAGCAGAGATGGTAAAATAAATTTGCATCGAAGAATTGCACATACATCAACCAATAACACTATACCACTATACCTCAAAGTCATGCTACCGGACGGTATGGTACTAAGAAGGAAAAAAACACAAGTAACGATGAAAACTGACAGATGTGACTATTTCAAACAAAAGCGCCACACATAGTTAAACGGGTGAAAGCATGTGACACAGGAAGCATGCGACACAGGAACTTAGGTCTAAACAAGAGCATAAAGAGAATTTAATCTTTTGGATCTGCGGTCTCTTACCTGGTACTTGGGAAGCTGTTCCTTGGCATTTTGTGGACAACTAGTGGAAGGAGCATGGGATGTGATTGTGCAGGTGCCGCTGCTGCTCGTATGGCAGCTTTTAGCCAATGTCTTCAAGTAACCATCTTCTGCAGCACGCTGTATTGAGAAAACAGATTTTGACAGATGAAGACAGACACTGCACTTCATTCAAACAGATAGTTACATCAAAAAGGCATTTCACGCCTGTCTAAATAATGAAAAAGATAGCATCTAGATAGTATTTAGGGGAAACCGTCTTGGAAAAAATAAATCAAGATAACCCCATACTTTATTTAAGTTTGTGAAACATTCAAATCACAATGACCACAGTTAAAGTAACAAAGGACACGTTTGTTTTCCTATAAATAACATAATTTACAGTCACAAAGAAATCTATTCATTCCAGCCCCGAGTACAACACTGACAAAATTAGGACACAACAGAGAAATTAGCAACAGGTTTCAGAGTACCTATTACGCTTCTTCAGGTGTGTTTGATCTAACCGCTCAAGTAACATGCAAAGCTATAAGAAACTAATGCCTAGATGCATCAAACAGAATTGCATTCGCAAACGGTGCGAATCGCAATTTTCGGCCGTTTGCGAATGCAATTGACTAATTTGGAATGCATCATGCTTTTCGCAATTTTAGGAATCGCAACCATGTTGCGATTTCTAAAATTGCGAGTGCATTTAAGAAATCGCAATTTCAGATTTCTTAAATGCAATGCATGATTATTTTTGAATTGCGAATTCGCAATTTGGAAGGGGTAAAATAGCATGAAATTGAACTTCATGCTAATTTACAGAAAACTATCAAATATGCACAAATTGCATTTTTGGAAGTTTAAATTTACACACACACATGCCCGTGGGGCATGTGTGTGTGTAAATTGCATTTAAAGTTACATTTCAGGGGTGCAGGGAGGGGTTCTTCGGACCCCCCCTGCACCCTTGAAATTGCATTCACATTTTGCGAATCGCAATTTGAAATTCGCAAAATGTGATTGCCTTCCCTTTCATTCCTATGGGCCTTTTGGCCCATAGGAATCAATGGGAAGGCTTTTCCTTTATTGCGATTCGCAAATTGTGAATCGCAATTAAGGAAAAATATCGATTCGCAAAAATAATTGCGAATTGTTCATGCATTGCCGTTTGCGATTTCTAAATTGCGATTCCTTAATTTTCACAATTTAGGAATCGCAAACGGCAACAATGATGCATCTACCCATAAGGGCCATATTTACGAAATTCCATTTTGGCATTATTTAAATAACGAATATTAAGAAATTGCTATTTAAGAAATGCAAAATGGAATGTACTAAAATAGCGATTTCTACAGAGTAGGAATCGCTATTTAAGAAATGCAAAACCAAGGGTGCCTATGCATGCCCCTCCCCCCCCCCCTCAATGCACTTCCAAAAATGATAGTTTAAAAAATAAATTTTGGGTGCAATTTTTTAAACTGCACATGGTTACCATCAACTCGATGGTAATAGCATTTCCTTTTTTTTTTAATTTCGGCTGTTTTTATTGAAAATAAATTTTTACATATACAAAAACATACAGTGGTCTTGCTCGGGCTGCTCTTATAGTGTGCATTTTTGTATGTACTTTGGCCTAGTGGAGGCAGAGAGGGAGAGAGAAAGAGAGAAGAGGGAGAGAAAAGCGGGGGAAGGGGGGGGGGAGTGCTGGTCATTTCTTTAGGTATGCATCCAGGGCTTCCCACATGTCTTCTTTGCCCATATGGTTTGCCGCCTTGTGCTTGGCGGTTATGTTGTCTGCCCCCCTAAGGAATGTTACCCAGTTGAACCAGCGTTTGAAGGTGGCTTTGGTGGTGTTCTTCCAGTTCCCCAGGATGGTTTTCACTGCGGCAGTTAGTAGAATATCGACTAGGTCGCGTGTTTCTTTGGAGTGAAGCTGCGTGTCTAGGAAGCTGGTGGCAATCCCTGCTAGACCCCGTTGTATCTGGCACCCCGTGATTGTGTTTATGAGGTTATATACTTTGTTCCAGAATGCTTTGACTTTGGGGCATTCGTATATCAGGTCACCCCTTGCTTTATGGCAGTTCCAGCAGGTGCCGCTGACGCTTGCCCCTACAGTTTCTACTTTCGCCGGTGTCCAGTGTAGTCTGTGTAGGATCCAGTATTTTGTTTGTGCCAGCTGCGGTGTGACTTTGATTTTGGACGCTGATGTCCAGAATTTGGCCCTCTCTTCATCGTTAAGTGGTCTCTGAATGGTCCCTTCCCAGAAGGCTAATGTTTTGTTGTTGAGAGTTGTGGTGCGTGGTGTGATTAGTTTGTAGATCTGCGCTGTTTGGTGGCCTGTCTTGTTTAGGTTCTGTGCATACTGTAGGATGGTGGGCTTGAGTTTTGAAAGGTTTGCTTTGGTGATGGCTGCTTTGAGTTTTAGGAATTCGTAGAATTCCTTGTCTGGTAGCCTGGTTGTCTGCTGCAGTGCCTTGTAGGTGAGTGGGTTGTTCCCTACTTCTAGTTGTGATGGCGTTGTGATTCCTCTCCTGAGCCATTCACTGCTCTCTAGCGCTTTACCCTTGTATGTGATTTTGGTGTTGTACCATATTGATTCCCATTTGGTGCCTCTGATGCTTACTTCTAGTTCCCTGTCTACTCTCAGTAGCGCTGTTTTTGTGTTGCGTAGTATCGCGTTTTTGACTTCTGGGTGTTTGTTAGCCGTAAGCGCCATGATCGGGTCAGCTCCTCCTAGAATACCCCTTTCCAGGTCCAGCCATACTGGCATGTATTCTGGGATTGGGGCTACCCAGTGTAGTCCCTGCTTGGCAAGGCATGCCATTTGGAAGGCCTTGTAATTTGTGAGGTTCAGTCCACCCTGTTCTCTTCTAAGTCTGAGTTTCGCTAGGCTTATTCTTGGTTTTTTCCCACCCCATAGGAACGTGTTAATGGCTTTGTCCATGTGTTTGTGGAAGTCTGTGGTTAGAGTTAGTGGCAGCATGGACAGCAGGTAATTCAGCATGGGGGTGATCATCATCTTGATTGTCTCAACTCTTCCCCACCAGCTGACGAATTTGGGGCCCCATGTGTCTAGTTTCGTCTTGATCTTTTTCAGTATCGCTTCCTCGTTGTGGTCTAAAGTTGATCTGAGGTCCCTCCCGAAGAGAAGGCCCAGATATATTAGGGGTTTTGTTTGCCACGCCAGCCCGGACGTGCCTAGGATTGTTCTGGTGGTGTGGCAGTTCATTGGTTTGCACTCAGATTTCTCCCTGTTAAGTTTGTACCCTGAGACCCGTGCGTATTCCTCTATTGTCTGTACGAGTGCCTCTATTGACTCTTGTGGTTTGCTTGTGGTGATCAGGATATCATCCGCATATGCTGCAAGTTTGAAGGCTTGGCCCTCTACCTGCACCCCTGTGATCCGCGGGTTTGTCCTGATCATATGGAGGAGTGGCTCTAGCGCTAGTAGGAATAGCCCTGGTGATAGAGGGCAGCCTTGCCTCGTTCCCCTGCTTAGGATGAGTGTTTCTGATGTTGCTGCGTTGACCACGACTCGAGCCCGTGGGTTTTTGTACAGGGACATAATCATACCTCTGTATTTTTCTCCAAGTCCGAATTTGCGCATACATTGGTCTAGGAATGGCCATGAGACTCTGTCGAAGGCTTTTTCTGCGTCTAGTGCTATCATGACGGCCTTCTCCGTGCTGTTAGCGGTGCGGTTTATTAGGTGGCAGAGTAGTCTGGTGTTGTCTTGTGAGAGTCTGTTTTTCAGGTATCCCACTTGTGTTTTGTGTATGAGAAGGGGAAGGTATGCATTTAATCTCGCTGCCATTGCTTTTGCATAGATTTTGCAATCCACGTTTATTAGGGAGATTGGCCTGTAGTTTTGTGGGAACTGAGGGTCCTTCCCATCTTTGGGGATGACAATAATGTTTGCCTCCGCCATTGAGTCTGTCATGTTCCCCTTTTTTGCACAAGTCTGGAAGACTCTGACCAGTATGTCTTTGAGTAGCGGTTGGAATTGTTTGTAAAAGGTTGCTGTGAAGCTGTCTGGCCCTGGGGCTTTGTTGGGTTTTAATGAGTCTATGGCCATTCCTATTTCTGTTTTGGTTATATTCTGGTCTAGCGCCTGTTGTTGTTCGCTACTTAGTCTGGGTAGGTCTAGTTTCTCTAGCAGGCTGGCTCCCCCGTCCGCTTCTAGTGAAGTGTCTGCGGTGTATAGGTCCTTGTAGAACCTCCTGAAGGTTTCGAGGATTTGTTTGTTACCCGTGTGCGTCTTATTGTCTGTGTCGGTGATTGCTGCGACTGAGTGTTGCCTTTGTTTGGCTTTTAGGTATCCTGCTAGGGCCCTTCCCACTCTGTTTGCCGAGCATAGGTTAATGGATTTATATTTGCTGATCCATGTGGAGGCTCTTTCGCTTAGTAAGCTGTTGAGTTTGTACTTTTTCTTTGTGAGTGTTGTGAGTGTGTTCCTGTCCTGTATGTTTGCAATATGGTTGCTCTCTAGCTCTTTTATCTGTTCTTCCAGCTCTCTAATCTTTTTGTTCCTCCCTCTGTTCATTCGTGCCTTAATACTTATGAGTTTCCCTCTTATTGTGGCCTTGAGTGCATCCCATATTATCATTACGTCTGTCTCTCCTGTGTCGTTGTATTGGAGGTATTGTTTGATCGCCTCTTCTATTTCGGTGTTCTAGTATGTCGCTATTGAGACGCCATCTTCTGCTCGGTGCTTCATTGTGTTTCCCGCTTATGGAGAGGGAGATGTGGGCGTGGTCTGAGACTGCTATTGGTCCTATCTCTGTTGTGTCGGTCAGATGTGTGTGAGTGTTTGACATGAGTATATAGCCTATTCTGCTGTACGAGTTGTGAGGGTTTGAGTAGAATGTGTATTCTCTGGCGCTTGGGTGCTGTAGTCTCCATGGGTCAGATAATGCGAGTTTGGTACAAAGGTTCTTAAGTGTATTCTGCTCTTGTGTGGCGTGGCTCGGCCTGGGTGGGTGCCTGTCTATGGCATTGTCCATCGCCTGGTTCATGTCACCCGCCGTGATTAGTAGTTCTCCCAGTGGGATCTTGCTGAGCTCGCTCTCTACCTCCTCCCAGAATTTTTTGTCCGTTGCGTTCGGTCCGTAGATGTTTGCTATGTGCATGGTTTCCTCGCCTCTTTTGATGCATGTGACTAGCCTTCTACCTTTCGTGTCTGCTATGTTGTCGTGGACCCTGAACTTCCCTTTCTTGCTAATGATGGTGAACACCCCTCCCTTTTTGTTGACTGCTGGTGAGCATACGACCTCACTTAGCCAGTTTGCCTTAAGCTTGTTTGCGTCCTCTATGGACACTCTAGTCTCTTGCAGGACGTATATATCCGCTTTGAGTTTGTTCAGGTAGTCTAATGTCTTCCGTCTCTTGACGGGGTGGTTGAGCCCTTTGACGTTTAGTGATACGATCTTGATGTCCGCGGCTATCTGCGCTAGGCCCTGAGTGTCGGGTGTAGTCATGGCATCTTAGTTAGGTCGCTGCTTGTTGTGGTGTGATCTGTGTACAGCCTCCATAAGTGGTGTGTGCCTGCTGCTTGCCACCCATCTTTGGGCCTCCCCCAGGGTGAGGATAGGGATGGGGATGTGTGTGTGGGTAGAAAAAAGAGAGAAAGAAAGAATAGATAGCTCCACCAAGTAGCAACTGGCCTTACTGTATGGCCCCCCCCTCTGCCTCCCCCCCCCTCTGCCTCCCCCCCCTCCGCCTTCCCCCCCTCCCTCCTCTCCCCTGTCAACGTACTGTAAACGTGCGACAGCAACGGTTCTCCACCCTCCGTCCCCCCGGGTCCATTAAAAGTTCCACTGCTCCCTTACGTGCTTGCATAATAAAAGGATATTTGCCGATCGTTGGGCCCGCCCAACAATGTCATGTTCTAGGAGTTCTGTAATACTTTCTGGCAGTCTTTTGTTCTTCATATCGATTTCCTGAGGTAGTTGTCGTTCAGTAGTCTCTTAGTTCTCCCCTCCGTTTATCGTTTCCTAACTGCCAATTTCACATTTAGGAAACGCTTTGTACATGTGCTTAGCTAATAGGAAATCCCTATTTGCGATTTCCTATTTAGGAAATCGCAAAAGGTGATTTCTACTGCTTAGAAATAGCATATTGCAATTACATATCTGCCTTTAGTTTGTACATATGGAAAAGCAATTTAGTATTTCTTAACGGACCAAAACTGCAATCGGTCCATTAAGAAATGCTAAATCCTTTCGTACATATGGTCCAAAGATCTCATGCACATTTTAACCATTGTCTCTTGATTATCCACAAAAATATCTAGAAGTTTCCTACATCAAGGTGAACCTTCCAACTGGCAATCTCGTGTCACATGTTTTGGGACAACCCAACATCTTTTTTCTTGTTATTTAATATCAGGCAGACCCATCTCCGAAGAAGAACATAGCTCTTCAAATGTATAATTTTTATTGTGACAGAAGCATTTCAAATATAAGGTGCAATGCATAAATCATTAAATTCTATGCCTTCCAGTTTAGGATGAACTATCATTAGGGTGTCAAGTGAACCGGCACCCAGGCCCAGAAGAGTGGGGAGGCCCATCGCACCCCAATTACGACAGCCTTTTACTCCCCCAATCTGGATCTGTGTGAGGCCACTTTCCTTACTTGCATTAGGACTTATAGCACATTTGTTACACCAGAGCTGTCATTAACATTTATACTGAGTTGTGGGTTACAAGTCAAACCCCAGCAAGAGCCATTCAGCCTTCCATCCTTCCAATAGCAGGAATTTCTAAGCGCTGGTATTTAAAGCACTTCTAAATTGCCTTAGTGTTGTGTGATAAGCTACATAAATAAATAATTTGTTGCATTCTACAGCACACTCATTATTCGTCTCCAGAAGGGAGATCATGTTAACTAAGAAGCCTTTTATCCACACCCTTGTAAGCCTATATTATAGTCCTTTCCTAGCCCATTCTCTTATCCAATTGCCTTCTGTGCATGTTGGTCTGTCCAACCCTGCTCGCATGTTTAAGTACCTTTCAGGGTCTGTCGAAAGCTGACCTTCTACCAGGTTTCTGATCTGTTATTCCCCATGCGCATTCCCCAAAAGTGTCAAAATCCTAGCATCCTCCCCCTGTCCAAACATGACCTCTGAAACCCTTAACTCTTCTTTAGTTTGCGGTCTCTTGTCTACATTACGCTTCAACTTTTTGCCACCTCTGTGTTATGTTATATTGTTTTATACAATGCACTAATCACCCGAGAGGGTATACAGGCGCTTGGGCAGGTGTGTAGGTGTGATGTACCCAAGGTGCTTATACGAATATCAACAAACAGAGGGGGAGAGGGTCTAAGGGACAGTTTAACGACCCAGCAATGCTACTATCCCTATGAACAGTCACATCAACAACAAATAGCAAGGGGTCAGATCATATGCATACCAAGACTAATTACTATGTGGTGATGAAAGGAAAGAGAAGTTAAACTAACGATGTATTATTGAAGTCACGCATGGGGGCTCTAGTCTCTGTGAAAAGATTCCCATCAGTCACCACTCAGATCCGCCCGTCATCATCTGGGATCATTCACCGTTGAAGGTAGATTGTCAGACCCACTGCGGACTGGCAGTTATTAAAGCCTAGACCTACATGTGGTACCCAGTGAATGGAATTCAAGTAGTATATTATAGGGTGACTGGAAGCAGTGCTCTAAAAGTGAAAAGCAAAGTGAAGTTATGTGAATGTGAACAACGATAAAATTAGGTAGAGAAGAGAAAAGGATTTTAATAGGCTTCTCTTCAATCCCAAAGTAAAAAAGTGCGTAGTGGTCTAAACAAATAACCACTAATAAAGATGAAAGGTCGACATGTTTCTGCAGACTAATTAGATCCAGCTGGTATCTAGCTGCTTCCTCAGGACCATTAACGCTACTGCTTGTGAAGAATTTGTGAAAAAGATAAAATATCACCTGAGATATAGTGACAACATCCTTCTCCTGACAATTTGGCAGGAGAGAAAAGTCCCACCTCACTTGGCTGCAGCGCAGGTAAAACGGGGCACCGCTCTTTCCGCCGGTACCCCGGGCGTCCCTCTGGGCTGTCGTGGGAGGTCACAGCCCAGCGTGGGAGGTCACCTCCCACGACAGCCCAGAGGGACGCCCGGGGTACCGACGGACAGAGCGGTGCCTTTGGAGAGAGTTTTGACTATACTGAAGATCTCCCGAGGGGAGCTTGAGGCGGCTAACATTTTCTTTCCGTAGTAATCTGCCTGTGCAGCTCTCATTTCGGCTTTGTACTTTGTAACTTAGATGATGCTTGTGTCTCTCTTGGTCTTTTATCACTATATGCATCCAAGGGGATTTTATCTGGAGTCCAGTAGTCATCCCAATCTTGAAACAAGCCATTCTAGGGGCAAAGAGTTCCAACTACTTCCTTGGCAGACTATGATTCAATCTATCACTTTCAACGTGTTTACAAAGGAGTGTTGGATTTCTTATCTCCGACAAAGAAATGCACCCAGCTACAACAGACCATTGGTTAACACTGTGTCTTTGTTCTTTTTATAAGCACTAAATAATACTAGCACTATCAGAAAGAGGCAATGCTAGAATTTTTCAAAAGTATTCTTAAAAAACAAATCATCTTGCATTTCAAAAACAGCTCAAGCCTGGACACTTCTAAAGGACTTTTCCAATCCCCCACGTGTCATCTAATTTTCAAGCTTTTTTTGTTTCCCTCTCAGATTTCAGGCAGACTTGTGTGCTACTAAATAAGATGCACAGGCAGCAATGACATGCCCTGCCCGTGTGATAGGCAAAATATGGCCAACAAATGACAAACAGCTAGAAAAGAAATTTCCTGATCAATCACCACACAATACCTAAGCAACAAGAGAGTCGGTTTTATTGGTCTTTTTCTGCATTAGCGATCTAGATGATTTCCTGGTAGAACTCCAATCTCTCTGCAGGTTTGTTTTTAGATGCAGATAACAATAAGCATGTCACATTATGATCCAGAAAATTAGACTGGCCGGCACATCCACACACTAAAATGTAGTCACTGCACATCCTAACCTGTGCTCATTCATGCAACACCAGAGTGACATCCATCACATCGTCCACTACAGCCTACATAATCTGGTCCTGCAATAGTCAGCCATGCAAAGAACAATAGCTTTAGTCTGTGTTCATGCTCAGCCATGCCCTTAGCATCCACAGTGACACCTGCATCTCATACTATACACTGTACCCGGCACACTCAACTAAACTCAAATTTAATGTATCTACTGCAAGAATGCAGAGGGGTATACAGTCCTACACTTGAGGAGCTGGAACTGCATGGGGACACGTGTTACAGGCCATGCTGAAACACAAGAGTAAAAGGGCATCTACAAATTTGCACAAAAAGTCACACAGATCACAAAAACTCTGACATCTACTTTGTTGCTCCTGTCCAGTGTCTGTGGGCAGCTGGTGGTTACCAGCTGCTAGACACTTTATATCTGAACCTGCACACAGAAAAGATGAAGGGGACACTTTGAAGATGGAGAAGAACCACACCTACATCGAAGTCTAACCTTGCAGTAGCTCTAATGTTCATCAATCCAAACAAAACTGGAAGAGTGTGTCGTCTGACTTATTACCTGCAGATGCACATCAGGATGCCTGACCTCCATTTTATTATTTTTACGGAGTTTATATAGCGCGAACTCGGGTATCAGAACGCTTTACACAAGTACCAGTTGCGTTACATGAGGACACATTCATTTTTGTTTGGCACGGGGAGAAAAATTGATTTGCCCAGAATCACACGACGTTGCGTGTCCTTGCTGAAATTTGATTTCGGATCCCCAGATTTGAGGTCGACCGCCTAAGCCGTTAGGCCAAATCCTCTCCCCTATTATATTTAAGAAGCCTAAGTTTCCAGGACCACTGCTAATGTGAAACCCAGCTCGTCTAAACGTGAGCTCGGCAGCGTGCAAGAATCATCAGTTACAGCTTTTCAAGACAGACTTCACAGTTCTATGCTTAACACTAGCTAAGACGGATCTCATGCAGAAATACTCTTTAGCCTTTTCAACCCTGCAACCGTTAACCAATCATCACTGCTCCTTTCCATGAAACATTTTCTATACTTTTAGTACTAAGCTTCAAAGATATCAGCACTGCTAAGTAAGGCAGGGTCTATGATTTCCAACATAATATTCTACCTGTTATCACCTTGCACACACCAACCATCTTACATGTACAGAAGGTTCACGATTTTGACAATGAAGGTGGCTGAGAAACTTTTTTTTGGGGGGGGGGGGGGTAGAAGAACAATAAATACATTTTAAAAGGGTTTAGGATAAATATATGTCAGAGCAGAATGGAATTCTACCTCAGGACTGGAGGCGAGGACTAAGCCTTCTATTCTTCACTTTATTACTCAGCAGCCAATATTTAACAGACTACATTTCCCATCACCCTAGGCCTAGGGAAACTGTAGTCCACAACAAAACAACCAATCTGTAATGTTCATATTCCACCAATCAGGGAACTCCAGCCCATATGTAGTCCGCTCTCACTGGCCCTTCCTCCTCTTTCTTCGCTGCTCAGCAGACGAGTTAAGTGCTTTCCTCATTTCCCTATTGTACTTGTGCGATGCTAATGTGGTGAATTGTTTGGGATTTCCTTATTGAGCATACGCGCTGTGTTTTACGGCAGGTTCAAAGGTGTTGTTATTTTCCTTAACAGATGGTGACTTTGTTGTCTGTTAGCGTGTGACGCACTCGTTCGGGCGGTCTGCTGACCGTTCCCTTTTCCTGTCGGGTTTTGTTTATTACCGCGGCAGCAGCTGCGGCGCATGGTGATTTCTGTTTTTTTCTTCATTTGAGGCGAATGCCCGCTTGTGAGTATTAGTCTGGTGTACCCCGCATTCCCCGCCCGTCAGGGGGCGCGACAGGACAGCTATACGGCGTGGGCATTTTAAACCCTGAAGGGTCTATGTGACGCGCCGTAGTTGGGTTTTTCTCTGGCCTGAGGAGAATACGCGAGCGGGCTGCCGTGAGAACACGCTCATTTCCGGCGGCCCCTCGTCGTAAACGCCACACTCCATTTATTTATTTATGCGATTTTATATAGCGCAAACTTTACCCGAAGGCGTCAGAGCGCTTTACATAGGACCCAGTTTCAAACATAAGGACTGACGGTACAAAAGGAATTGCAAATTTTTGACTTACATAAGAACCAGTTGAAAACGTACGGACTTAGGTTTACATGCATTACAAAAAGGTACAAACAGAAAAAATTTCAAATGTACAAGAGATAGAGTCACACAAGGAGGAGATACAAATCGATAAACTCTAGGCATATACTAGTGAAATCTCTATCTACTTAGGGAGGGGATACACATGGATATACTCTAAGAGTCACATAGGCATGTTAGAGAGCAGAGCGGACTCTTGCATAAACTAGTGATTAGAGTTATCTCTATATACACAGGGAAGGGGTAAGACTGGATATACTCTAAAAGTCACATAGGAATGGTAGAGAGCAAAGCGGACTACTGCATGTTCTAGTGATTAGAGTTATCTCTATATACATAGGGAGGGGATACACATGGATATACTCTAACAATCACATAGGAGACTAGTCATTAGAGTTATCTCTATATACATGGGAAGGGATATGACTGGATATACTCTAAGGGTCACATAGGAATGGTAGAGAGTACAAAGGTCTACTGCATACACTAGTGAATAGAGTTATCTCTATATACATTGGGAAGGGATACACATGGATATACTCTAAAAATCACATAGGAGACTAGTCATTAGAGTTATCTCTATATACATGGGAAGGGATATGACTGGATATACTCTAAGGGTCGCATAGGAATGGTATATGGTGCAAGGTCTGAAGCAAATACCATTGATTAGAGTTATTACAAAAAGTCAAAGAGCAGAGTTCCATAAGTGTGGATGCAGTCACAGCACAAAGGGAGGGTGGGAGGGATGCAAGGGTATGGAGAGAAGGGGAAGCGGAGAAGGGAGGAGACATTTGAGGATCATCCACGGGGAGCAGGGTTAAAGGACGGGGGAATGGGAGGAGGGCTAGAGTCCAGAGAAAACTGTCCGAAAATAGCAGCAAAGTGTCGGTCAGGACAGAACAAAAGTCAAAAGGTCCAGGAGAGAAGGTGGGAGCCCAGGTGGGAGATGAAGCTGGAGGCCATCCGCAGGCGCGTCGCCATCTTGGAGAGCTTGCGGTCATCCGGCTCGGTGGGCGTGAGAGTGCGCAAGGTGATGAAGGTGTTGGTGCGGTCACGCGTTGGCCGTGAGGCGCTGCCACGGCAGCCAGTAAGTTGTGTTTGTATTCAACCGCCCTGGAAGATGTGTGGGAGTCGGTGGCGGACCGGCAGGGGGGCAAGCAGTGTGGCCTCCGGGAGCCATGAGCCATGATGTAGGGGGGGGAGGGGCATTTAGTGGAGTCCTGTATTTAGTTGCTTCACGCCCTCTTGGTCTGTACTTGGCACATTAGCGCTGATTAAGCACCTTTCCCAGGCCAGTATTGAAGTGTGTGGAATAGAGTTTGGTACACCAGACAGTGGTGCTGGGGTTCTTATTTCCCCTTGCTTAGTGCATAACTGGTTTGCAAGGTTCTCACCCTGCTACACAGTGGACACCGAGCCTTCTTTAATTGGAGCCTTGCTCTCCTGTCGTGTCTGACGCCCAGACTATAAAGCTACCCTATCTAATCCAGCAGGGGTCATGGAGGGAGAATATGACGATGACACCTATGGAGGGGATGATGCCCTGACCAACCTCCAATGGAATGACGACTTCTATGAGGCAGTTGACACCTCCATTTATTGGGCTGTGGGGGAAGCAATGGCTCCCTTAGAAGAGCGCCTAACACAGCGCATTGATGAAGCTTCGGTGTGCTTTGCGAACGACCCGGAGGCTCCAGCTTCCCCGTCTGTGGCCGTTCAGTGACATCTCTTCCACCGGCCAAGCGCCCACGTGATGCTAGTGATGCCTTTGATAGGCTTAAACAAGCTTTCCTTGCTTCGCAGCCTGCTTTATCACAGGGCCAGCCGCCTGTTCTTCTCCCCCCTCCCCGCAATTTCGGCTGCCCCGGTCCCTGGGCCCTCCGATGCTGCCCCACAGACCGACGTTTCGGACATGTTTGACCCTGACAAAATTGTACATTCTCGCTCCTCAGACTGGGCTCCGGCAGACAAGGTAGCAGAATATGTTGCACAACGCATCAAGAAACCCCTAGATAAGGACGCTCGTAACTGCCTGCGAGCAGAATGCCCCAGGCCTTCTTTGGAGGGCAAAATAGCCTTAACGCCCGAAATCGACAACCGTATGGCAACCTTTTTGCAAACGTTTATGCGGGACCCCCAAAAGGGTATTGATAGGTCCTGGCGGACTTGCCAGGACAAGGTCTTGGATGTTCTGGGCCCTCTGACCAAAATTTTAGATATGGCGGAGGAAGCAAAATCTTCGGGATTCCTCATCTCCCCTGAATCCTTGTCGGATTGGGCCCAGAGGGCTATAGTGTTCCTGGGTAACGCCAACTGCGCCATATTAACAGAACGATGGCGTTCGCTCTTGATAAAGGTAGACCCCAAACTGGGAGATCTTGTGGATTCTGAAGCAGGTGCGGTGGCCCAGGGCAGTTGGTTTGGGGATCTGTTTGTAAAGGAACTCGGAAAGTTTGGGAATACTGTCACTTCTCTCGATAGAGCACAACTCCTATCAGGAAGGTCTTCCCCGGGTTTTATGGGGGGAGAGGGGGGGGGGTCGGTCGAGGTAGGGGCCGCTCGTCCGGCCGAGGTGCCAACAATCAGCCACATGGTCACGGTTCCGCAAAAGGACAGTACCAGGATCAGTCACGATTCGGTAACTTTTACCCGACAAGAGGCAAGAGAGGCAAAGCCAGAGGTTTCAGAGCAGCTGCTTCCTCTTCCAACGGTGAGTCTTCTCCCTTCTTCCCATCTAAGAATAGGGGGCGGCTGGGAAATTTTTTCCAGGCCTGGACTTCTGTCCCGGAGGATCAGTGGGTGCTTCAAACCATTCAAGGTGTTCACATAGAGTATCGTGTGGTTCCTTTGCAACACGTAAGGCCACACCCTCTCCGGTTCTCTCAGCAAGACTCTTTTCTTGTGGATTCAGATGTGTCTTCTCTACTTGCCAAAGAGGCCATAGTTCCCTCAGAGCTACACCCTTGGGGTTTCTTGAGCAACATCTTACTCGTCGACAAAACAGACGGGGGCAAGCGACCGGTTATCAACTTACACAGCTTCAACGAGTGGCTGGTGTACCACCACTTCAATATGGAGGGTATCCATCTTCTCAGGGACGTGCTCTGTCCAAACGACTGGATGGTCTATCTCGACTTCAAAGATACTTATCTGGTGATCTCGGTTCATCCTCCCCATCGTCCGTTCCTACAGTTCGTTTGGCAGGGTCAGGTCTTCGAGTTTACAGCCCTACCGTTCGGTCTTTCCTCCACCCCTTGGTGTTTCACCAAGGTGTTTCATCCAGTGGTGGAGTGGCTGAGAGCTCGAGGCACCCGGATGATTGTCTATCTCGATGACATTCTCCTCATGGAGTCTTTTCCTCATCGACTTCTTCAACATCTTCAGATGACAGTGTATCTCCTTCAGAACCTGGGGTTTGTCATCAACGATTCCAAGTCCCAGCTAGTTCCTTCACAGACAATGACCTTTCTAGGTTTCGTGATCGACTCGCGTGCCTCCACACTCATTCTCCCTCTTCGGAAAGTTACGAAGATTTGATACGAGTTACGCTGCACTCTGTCCAGAGCTCGGATTTCCCTCAGAGGCCTGGCTCGTGTAGGCTTGCTCTCAGCCTCTATCCAGGCAATCTTTCCGGCGCCTCTGCACTATCGGGCCTGGCAACGTCTCAAAGCTTCCCATCTTTGGAAAGGGTTTCCCTACTCTCACAAAGTGGACCTCTCGGAGGAGTGCAAAGAAGAGATTTGGGGGTGGCTCCACCACATGGAGGTCTGGAACGGACATGCCATTTTCGGCTCCGCTCCAGATTTAGTCATAGAGTCCAATGCCAGCAATAAAGGCTGGGGTGCCTGGTGCGGCAAGTTCTCTACAGGAGGATGTGGTCACAAGCCGAACGCGGTTTGCATATCAAGTGTCTGGAACTTTTCACAGGTTCCTTTGCGGTCCGCTGTTGGACCAAAGACCGCATTCAGACGTCTGTCCTCCTCAAGATGGACGTTTCCGTGGTCAGGTACATCAACCATCTGGTGGGTATCAGATCCAAAGCTCTCTCCGATCTATTCGCCAGTTTCTGGCACTATTGTCTGGACAATCATGTCTCTGTGACTGTAGCATACCTCACGGGCCGGGAGAATCTTGTGGCGGACTTCCAATCCCGTAACTTCAGGGATTCCGGTCTCTGGAAGTTGGATTCAGGAGTGTTCCTTCAGCTGAACGACCTCTGGGGATCTTTCTCAATCGACCTTTTCGCCTCACGGTTGGATCATCAGTTGTCCCGGTACGTCAGTTGGAGGCCGGACCCTCAAGCGGTGTCAACTAATGCTTTTCTCCAAGACTGGGCTCCGGAGGTGGGCTTTGCTTTTCTGCCCTTCGCGATGCTGACCTGTCTCCTCTGTGGCTCTCAGGTTTGGTTTCCAGTTCTACTGGAATTTTCTTGGGATTCTCCAATTCTACTCCCCCTGTTTCCTCAGGTTCTTCTCAATCCCGACAGCGATCCCCATCCTCTTGTCTTGTCTTGTACCATCCTCCATGCGACTGGCAGCATGGAGGATTACCGGAGACGGTGGAAAATCCCGGGCCTTTCGGCGACGGCTGAAGACCATGTCCAAAGCCTGGGCTGACAGCACTATCAAGCGCTATAGATCCACTTGGGGCAGATGGTCCCGTTGGTGTCTGCGAAGGGGTTTCAATCCCGTGGACATGGATGTAGTACATATTTTGAATTTCCTGGCACATCTGGCTTCCACCGGTATGGCTTACCGCTCCATTAATACCTTTCGCTCTGCGAGCTCGGCAGGCCACGTCCTCATTGACAAGTCCTCCGTGGGCGAGCATCCATTGGTCTGCAGACTTCTCCGAGGAGTGAGTTTGTCTCTACCGCCGGAACCCCGGTACTCTTCTTTGTGGGATGTCAATAATGTCCTGGATTTATTCCTTTCCTGGCAACCAAATAGGTTCCTTTCCAGAAAAGAGCTTTCCGCAAAATTGGCCATGTTACTGTGTTTGGTCTCTTGTAAACGAGTCTCGGACGCCCGGGCCCTGGACGTTTCCTCTCGGATTTTCACTCCTTCGGGAGTGACTTTCACTATCCACCGGCGGACAAAGTGTCACACCAGAACGGTTTCCTACCCGGAGTTTCCGGACTCTCCAAAGCTCTGCGTTGTTCGCTGTTTGAAAGCTTACGACGAAATGACAGAGGAGTTCCGCCCCCTCAGGAGAGCGTCAACTTCTCATATCTCTCCGCAAACCTGTTAAGGCGGTCTCTTCCCCGACCATCGCTAGAAGGGTCCGGTGGGTCATGCAGGAGGCTGGAATTGACCTCCGGAATTTTGGGGCCCACTCTGTCAGAGGTGCGATGGCTTCAAAAGCATTTGGCTTGGGCTCCCGCTTAGAGGACATTCTCCATGCGACTGATTGGTCTTCGCACTCGGCCTTTAAAAGGTTTTATTTCAAGCCTGTGCTGGATATGGCTCACCTCGTAGTGAGCAAGCGTTAAACTAGCATAATCCTTGCCTCCAGTCCTGACATAGAATGAAAAGTTTCCTAGCTAACGTAACGGAAAGTTAAAATTCTATTAAGGACTTGGAGGCGAGGATTATCCCACCCTACAGACCATTTCAGGTTGCCCGCCCGTATGCCAGTAAGTAATGCATTTTTGAAGGGTTGTTCTGTGTTAATGGGTGGACTTGTATTTCTTTTCATGCTGTGATAATGTTTCACCATCTTGGGGTTGGGTACATTTCGTTACTATTCCTGAGATATCCTGATTGCAATTTTAACTGTCTGCCATGTCATGCTTGTTTTGCTGACAACCATTTCCTTCGTAAACTGATGGCTCCTTTTGCCTCCGTAGGGTCAGACTCCAATAAACAAGATGCCTGAAGGGTTTTGGACGGCTTACTTAACGCTCAGAAAGAGGAGGAAGGGCCAGTGAGAGCAGACTATATGGGGGGCTGGAGTTCCCCGATTGGTGGAATATGGACATTACAGATCGGTTGTTCTGTTGTTGACTACAGTTTCCCTAGGTTGATGGGAAATATAGTATGTTGTTAAATATTGGCTTCTGAGTAATAAAGTGAAGAATAGAAGGCATAATCCTCCCCTCAGAGTCCTAAATAGAATTGAAACTTTCCGTTACGTTAACTAGGAAATTTTCCATTCCTGCACTTCGTGACACTTTCTAGACTCATTTGCAAACCAACTGCCAAGGAGTTAAATTTGTTGAGAGCAAGAATGTGTTTAAGGGACTAAAATGTTTCAATTACCATGGGGTGTTCAGGTAGTGACAGCCTGGACAAATTAATAATCTCAAGATAAAAGAAGAATCACGGGATAGGAAAGGGAAATAAAAATGGGAAAGCAGTACATATCTCTAGGACTTTGTAATCACAAGATACCTAAATTCCAAATGACTTATTACAAGTTATTCTTCATTGTTCAGTTCTGAGTGTAAACCACTTAGCAAACTGACCAAAGTCTGTGTCAGTCACATGCATGATCAAATCTTTCTTGCAAACATAATAACGTTAGAAATATGTATCAACAGCAAACGTTGAAATACACCCTGCTACTGATGATCTGATCACCATGCCATGTGACATTCCATAATACCCGTGGAGGTTTACAGCGGTAAAAGAAACATTTAACTTGACGGTCGGAGAAGGAGATTCAACGGTGGCATACCCTCGAGTTTATTCATTTGCATTTTTAGGTCTCGCCTGGCATTAGCAGCGTATGCGCTGCTCTCGCCATGCGAGGGCTTCTTGGAATCAATACGGTTCCAGAAGTTCTGTCTCAGCTCCGCCTGCAATTGTGATTAGTGCGTGTCGTTTTGCGTCATGGATTATGCCAAACAGAGTGTAATGATTGCACAGGAGGCAAATCATTACACTGAGGGTTGCCACCCTGTCCGCTTTTGGCCCTGCCCACCGGGATTAGATCTTTTACTTGCAGAGGGAGACAGTGTCTCTTAATTAGCCGCTATGCACTTTTTTTTGTATTACCGCGTTTATCTTCAACAAAGGCTGACGCGCCTTTCATTTCTCTGGCGCTGCTTGTTTTTTAAAGAGCTTTCACTGTCATGTGCTTTAACTAACTTGGGCCATCTGTTTTTTTTATGAGATTTCACTGTTGTGCACTTTAACTAACTTTATTGTTTGTGCTTTTTAAACAAAAATAAGCTTTCACTTTTATTCTTTTTTTTCTATCAGTGTTCCTAACATGCTTTAACTTACTTTTTTGTTTGTGCTTTTTCACTCGCTGTGTCTATGTATGCTCAGCTCATTAATAGGCACTACACGCGTGCATGGCGTCTTCTCGTCATGCGCTGCACATGTGCAGAAAGACTCCTCAACAAGCCCCGCACCTGTTAACTGCAGACTCCCGGACACTACAACCGACAAGGGCTGGACATGCTAGCAGGCACTGCCTGGGAATGAGACAAAGCAATGCACGTGTGCAGGACAGTTCCCCATCACACACTGCACACCAGCCGGATGAAAACTCGCTGTGTCTATGTGACAAGCTGCTCTCTATTTAACAATTCTGACACACACCATGCTTTTTGTGTAGGAAACACGTCGCACGTCTCTATGGTATGGCTGACGGCTTAAGTACTGTGTGGCCCTGGATCGTCTTCCATAAATTACGAGATCATGCGCACTCCCAAATGCAATTTGATCATCGTTATACGATGATGGGAAGTGAACGTAGTGGCTGAGTGCTTATTACACCTACTGTCTCACTGTGTTCTGATCTAAGAGCTAGAAGGCAGTGTGACCGGCACGTCGGGGCTCTAAATGCAAAGCAGCTCAAGCTTGCTGCCAGTGTCCATGACCTGGTCCCTGCTACTGTACAGGCTGCGGGCATCAGTTCGACACCGCTGCAGACACGCCGCCGCAGACCCCTGCCGCAGACCCGCCGCACAAATAGAACAAGTATTGAAAATGCAATAGGTCTCGCCTTTGATTAAGTTAAAGCCATTTGCTTTGCTAATGGTATAGTATAGCAAAGCAAATGGCTTTAACTTAATGAAAGGTGAGACCTATTGCATTTTTAATGCATGTTTAGTTCTGGCATGACATCACAGCTGTATGTATATTTTAAAGAGTCTGTAACAATAGGTTGTGCATAGTGGGATTTTGCTTCACCCTGAGGAGTATTAGCTTCTGTAACGGTAGCGTCATCCCCAGCCCAGTGGCATGTAAATGAATCACTCCACAAACGGAGCTCGGTATTACACATCTTTATTCTCTGGAGTGTAAGCGTTGGCTGACATTTACTGCATCATGAATTTATTAACCACACCATACGACACTAGACTACAGAGTCCATTTGGGAACATAAGGGTCCCACACTCTATAATACACAAGACACTACATCTCCCCCGTCGTTAAATAAAAAGATGCAAACAATACAATATACATACTACAATATACATACACATTAATAAAATATACACACATATTAATATATATATATATATATATATATATATATATTTATTTTTTTTAAACAAATGATGCGGCACTCTTAAGAAAACTTTTGCTTTAGTTTATTAACAAGCGTTCACTCCACCAACGCGTTTCTGCCTAACACAGCTTTTTTCACGGTAAAAAAAAAGCAGAGTTAGGCTGAAACGCGCTGGTGGAGTGAATGCTTGTTAGTAAACTAATACAAAAGTCTTCTTAAAAGTGCCGAATCCTTTGTTTTCAAAATTAATTTAGAGCCAGGATCAGGCCCCTATGCAGAGCACCCGCTGGTGAGCGCTCGCGGAACATAAGAATCACTTTGTGGAATCTATCTGTAAGCAAGGACGATCTAGTCCGAAACGCGTCAGATTCGAAGCTCAAATAAAACAACAGTGCCTAATTCTGTGGGGGTTCGTGTCATCTCTGTTCGCCACACGAGTTGCGGAAGTGCAGAGATTTCCTAAAGTTATCGGAAATATATATATATATATATATATATATATATATATATATATATATATATATATATATATTTATTATTTTTCCAGAAAGTAATTTAAACTACGCAGAAACACATATGGATGTTTTTAGATTCATACGCAAATTAAAATCCCCTATTACGGGCGAAACAAAATGAGGAGCTGCCTGTGCGAGCAACCCGAAACACTCAAAGTCCATCGATGTTGGTTGCAGGGGAAGTTGATTTACTGTTAGCTCTACACCAACTGCAAAGTGAGCACAACAATGGTGAACATGAAATAAGTCAAGTGTACATCAGTGACTCAATACGTACACCTTTCAAACCTAAGTCCACTTTCCACCATGTAATGCCGCATGATAATTTGGATATTTATCATGATCAAGTGACAGCTGAATTGGAAAAAATGTACCGATCCACTGCACGTGCCCAACACAGCAATAGCCGGAAAAACAACTATTATTTACAATTAATGAAGAAATTGCATGACAATGACAATGTCATCATACGTCAATCCGATAAAGGGGGCAATGTTGTCATATGGCCACGAGAACTATACACAGAGGAAGTCCTTGCCCAATTGAATGACACAAACTACTATAAGAGGAGTAACGTGCAGAGTGTCAAGCAAGCACAGAAGAATTACCATGCCAAACTTCTAGCATGAAAAAGTGCAGGTCTTTTGAGCTCGTAAGAATTTAAAATCCTTAAGAACGAATGTCCTGTAATTCCAGCAATTTACTTCATCCCGAAGATAAATGAAACCTCCTGGCAGACCGATCATTTCTGCATGCAATAGTTTCATAGAAAATACCTCAAGATATGTTGATTACTTTTTACAAATCCATGTGAGAAATTTACCGTCGTATTTGCAAGATATGAGTGACTTTTTGAGAAATAAAAGTGATGTTACCTGGGACTCAGAATGCATCCTTATCACTTTGGACGTCACATCACTTTATACAAGTATAGGGCATCAAGATGGAATTAAGGCTATTGAACACTACTTGAATGAGAGACCCATGTGCTTGTATATGCACAAAAGGATGTTGGTCACATTGATAATTACATGCTTGGAACATAACTATTTCCTTTTCCAAAACCAGGTCCATCAGCAAACTAGGGGTGTGGCAATGGGGGCTTGCTTCTCCCCTAGTTATGTTTGCATATGGGACTATAGGAGGAGCAAGTCCTCAAAGCAAAGCATGCAGACATCCTGGGTCAACATGTGTGTCATTGGTACAGATATATTGATGATCTGTTCTTGATTTGGAGAGGCCCAAAGATCGGGCACTCCAATTCATAGAACAGATCAACTGTAACAACCTCAATTTGCAATTTACTGCACATATGAGTAGAGAGAATATTGGTTTCCTTGATGTTGAAGTATACATATGTGATGGAAAAATTGAAACTAGGATGCATAGAAAACCTATGGCTGGGAACACAGTATTACACGCTACCAGTCATCACCCCAGACGCCTTATCCAAAGCATACCTTATGCGGAGATGCTGCGCATTAAGCGCATCTGCAGCACTCCTCGAGATTGTAGTTTGGCTCAACAAGAGAGTAGAGAAAGGTTCCTGGCTAGGGGCTACTCTACTAAGATTGTAGACAATGCCATTGCTAAGATGTCCGCCATCGAGAGGGTAATTATTTTGTCCGCCAAGCCTAACTTACAAATAACAAGTTCCAATTTAACCAACCAAACAACGCGAATGATTCTCACATATAACCGACAACACAAGCTCCTACGTAAAATATTTAACAGAAACTGGGGGTTAGTGCGTAATGACCCGGTCCTGGGAGATCAAATACCCCAAACCCCTGACCTAACATTTAGAAATGCACGCTCTATGAGCAATATGTTCGTGAAAAGCAGCCCAGTAATCACAAGTGTTAAGAATTGTTTGTCTTCTGGTAAGGGATTTGTGAAATGTTCTTTGTGCAAAGCATGTAGATTTGCTAGTAGTAAAACATCTTACACCAGCCCATTTAGATCAGAACTAGTATCCATCACTAAGTTGTTATCATGCAAGGCGGAGTACGCAACATATGTGCTGGAGTGTCCATGTGGCCTGCTGTACGTGGGCAGTACCAAATTGCAGGTCTACAAGAGGATACTCAGCACATTAGGGCTATCAATAGTTGCAATCCAACGTACCCTGTTGCGAGACATTTCAAGGACATGCATAGTAAAAATCAAGAATATCTCAAATACTATGTGATAGACACAATCCCGCCATTAAGAAGAGGAAGCAAGCGTGAGGCTCGCTTACGCCAACGGGAAACCAGGTATATCCTAGAGATAGACACAAAGATGCCTCTTGGTCTTAACTCCAGTGAGGATTTTTAAACCTGCCTATAAAACTTCAGCCTCTTCCTTGCTCAATTGCACAAATATAAGATTAATTGCTCATAAGAAATTTTGAAATTTGCTCACATGCTTCCTTACATTTAAGTCTTCAAATATCAGCACTTAGCACTTTATGAACTGGGATCGGTTCAATCGGGTGGCATGGCAATTTTAGCACTTGCACTTTATCATAGAGACAGAAGATTCGATTTAATGCCCACTGTGGGCTTTATTGTTATGCACCAGCACTTTACATTAACAAACAGTAACATTATCTGGATAAGTTAAGGTATAATTGTGTCTTTTAGACGGTAATAACAGATTTGTTTTTCTACTGTTTACAGTTGATAAAATGCATTAGCAGGTTATAAATCACTTGTTTTCAGTAATGACACTAATTGTAATTTTATACCTCTCTTAAAAAGCGTAAAATAAGGTTTTTAAAGTTAATGCATTAGCTTGCCTTTATAACATATTTACAGGTTTTTAAGGTTTTTGAAATTGTACATGCCAGCATTTTCTTATTTGATCTACATACTGTCCAGCTGGAGACGTTACGTCATGTATAACTTGAACCAACTCTTCTATGTCTATAAGTATACCATGTGATTGGTTATGGTATACCATGTGATTGGTATGCGCGTTATGTGAACAAGACCTCTTGTAGATCGAAAAGCATCGTGTCAGAGGTGCAGGGCATCTAATAAAATCCTGTACACTGAATTTTGGGTCAGTTTGCGTCTTTTTCCTACGATTTGGATGACATCATAGTTCCTCAATGAGTCGTTGAGGAGCTTGAACCACTCTTCCTGATCTTGTTGTGTGAGGTTGAGGGGACACAGGAGAAACAGCCGCAACGGGCACTGGTGAGCTAGACTCTGAGGCAGTCCCGGGGATCTCTTGGCCCTCTGATGACAGAGTCTCACTATGGATGTCTTTAACTGATAGACTCGGAGGAAGGCACTTGAAATGTGAGGAGTCCCTCGCAATGGAGTTTCCAGGACAGCTTAAAGTCACTATGTGTCCCTTACTAGCCACAACTTGCAATAGATTGGTATTGAACGGAGCATCAGATTTGGGTTTCCTCCTCTGCTTGACAAAGACATGGTCTCCATTCAGAAACAATGCCCCTTGCATATCGATGCCTGTCTGCGTAAATCTTCATTCTGGACTTATGAGAATAAGAGAATCAAACTTTCTGAGCGCGAATTGGTTTTTCAGTAGTCTACTGAGGCAGCTTGGTACCCATGGCTCTCCCGAAGATCAGAGTGGTTGTGGTTTTGCCGGTTGTAGAATGGGGGGTGGATCTGTAGAACGAAGAATGGACTGAAGATAAAGTCCCTTTAGTGCAGGGCGCTGGACAGCCTTCTTAAGATTGCTCCTAAAATATTCAACAACGCCATTAGCCTGTAGCCATAACGGTGTGCTTTTCTGATGCTTGATATTCAAATGAGTAAGAACGTCTGAATTCCCAACCATTGTATGGTGTGCCATTGTCATATTTTAGATTGGATGGAACACCCCAGGTTGCAAATATGCCTTTGAGTCTTTCAATTACTCAGCCATGAGTGATTGAAGAAAGGTCTTCCAACAGAGGAAACTGGGAGTACTCATCTTTAATTACTAAGCGGTGATGGCCATTTTTAAGGGGTTCAAAGAAGTCAATTACAATTTTCTCCCAGACGAGTCTTGGAAGATCTGGCATGTTCAAAGGATGCTGTGTTGCTTTAGGAGATAAACAGTTAAACAAATGACAAGCCTGGAGCTCTCTCTCAACTCACTCATCAAGATGAGAGAGCCAAACACAGTCTCAGAGGACTTGCTTTGTGGTGACAATTCCATGATGTCCCTAATGTGCCACTTCAATAACTTGCCGTTGTAGACTTTCAGGAATAAAAATTCTTGACCCTCGCAAAATAATTCCTTCTTGTGTAACGGACCGTTCATCACGCACCATCTTGAATTTCTGATATTCACTATCGTTATCAAGAGGTCGAGAAGGTGTTCTCCAGGATTAATGCATAATAATGTATTTTAGGATGAGTATATTCCGGTCTGCACTGGTAGCAGCACTTATTTTCTCCACGGACACAGCTGCAGGAGTGCTGGATCTCACAATAAAGTTAACATGGGCCTCGGGAAATTTGGAAAAGGGACCCTTGCATTGCATAGGCACTCGAGAAAACTAGTCGGTTGGGGTTTTGATCTTTTCCTGGCTTTTGCACAATGGTGTAGTCATACTCTTGCAGTCTCAGCCCCTGCATCCCAATGCAAGGGGGCATCTTGGCCTTTGAATTGTCGAAGAGAGTAAGAAATGCTTGGTGATCAGTAACAAGTGTATAATGTTCCCCATACAGAAACACATAAAAGGATTCACCATCCCACACCAACAGTGAGGCGTTCTTTCGCAGGTTGCCAGTAAACTCTTCAATCTCTGACAAACTTCGGCTAGCATAAGCTACACGATGCCTAGTGCATTTGCATTCCCACTATGTTGGGCAGTAATCACGGCCAAGCCCACTGGGCTGGCACCCACAACAATTTTTGTATGGCACTTTGGATCAAAGTAAGCCTTCTCAATAGCATTTTCAATTGCATGGTTAATCATTTTGAAACTGTTATGACATTCCTGTGACCACTGAAATAAAACCTTCTGCTTCATTAACTCTCTCAATGGGGCCCTCACAATGGCAAAGTCATGACTGCCTGTAACTGGAACATTAGCTCGCAATACCAAGAAAAGAACGAAGCATGGTTACATCTTGTGGAGGGAGGGGATGTAGATGGCAAAGCCTGAAGCTTGGCTGGATCTGGAGTCATGCCCCTTCCGAGAAAATGTGCCCAAAGAATTTTAGTTTTGTGAAATTCACACTTTTCAGCATTCAACGCGAGACCTGTATCAGTATGTAGGCGGCACACTTGTTTAAGAGCTCCATCATCTTCCTTTTTTCTGTGGTCCCAAATACTAGTAGATCATCACTGTAATTGAAAGTATGCATGACAGGTTGTTTAATGCGACAAATGACATCCTGGAAAAGTTCTGCAGTTGAAGACCCTCCGAAACTCAATCTTTTGTATCTGAACAAACCAGCATTTGTTGAAAATGTACCTGCAATTTTGTTCGAGTTCGAGCTGATGATATCCTTTGGTCAGATCAAGGCGCGAAAATACTTTGGCACCATTCAATTGGGTAATCTTTTTTTTTTTTTAAGACCTTTGTCCGACATACAGTATACACAGCATTATAGCTTACAACCCAGCCGGGCCAGCTGCAGTCAATGAACATTGTGTTAGGTGGGATAAGTGAACACAGCTGCAAGGCCGACAACCCTGGGGTCCAGCAGCGTTTATCAATACGTCACATAACACTGTAATCATGCAAGCATTAGGTGTCGTGTAAGTATGTGGTCTATGGGTTTTCCTTATATAGTCAGTGGATCAGAGTAGCTGCGCCGAACCAACTCTCATCAACAGCAGTTGTGTCAGTCGCGCCCGCTATATCGTTCGGGTGTCACTGGTAAGTGTCTCAGTGTGGGTCAACATTCAGACGGGTATGGTGTCATATGAACGAGTGATGAGGGTGTTCGGTGTCTAAGCGCGTTTGGGGCGCATAACCGCTTTGTTCGCCCATTCCGTTGGAAATAGCCGCTCTGTATCTCAGCGCCCAGGTGGGGTGCCTAAGCCCTAGCTGTCACGTCCGAGGGCACCATGGGGGTCAAAATGGTATGAAACGTGAAGTTGTATGTGTACGGACATGGTCTAAGAGGATATAAAACCAAATCAGTAATGAACTATAAAACAAGAACATGAGTTATATAGGAGGGAGGTAGGGGTAAATGCGGGCAGAGTTCGCCATATCGTTGAGAGGGGGGGGTCGGAATCAGCGTGTCAGCCGTGTCTCACGGGGTCGGTAGGCGGGAGATCGGGGGGGGGGGGGGGGGCGTGGAAAAAATGCAGGCTGTCCGTATGTCAGAGTTATTGGGGGGTGGGGGGGGGTGAGTCCCCGAGTGTTCGTTAGGTGTGGTATTTCGGTGTGGTGCCCGGGCTCCTGTTGCAGCGTCGCATGAGGTGGGGCAAGTAGTCGTCGGTTTGAAAACAGTTAAGCACGTGTCAAACGGTGGGCAGAGCATATTAGTCAGTTGGGTGGCGTATGTTGCATCGTGCGCGGTTCGCAGGAATTTGCATCGGGGAGTGGGGGAGGCGGTACACAATTCTTTACGTAATTCTCTGTTCCACACATTTCTGCAGGAAAGAATGTAATATGTCTTCCCATTGGTGTGCGATGGGGAACTGTCTGAGCCCTGCTGTCTCTTCCCGCTTCAGGACAGAGCTCTCAGCCCGTGCCCAGTTTGTCAGCGACAGACACCAGTGTCGGAGGTGCGGGGGTGTGGCTGCTTTCCACCGCTTAGTAAGTAGCCTTTTGGCTGTGATAAGTCCAAGATCCCAGTACCTAGTCTGGACCTTATTTTGTCGCGTGCGTTTGTACAAACCCAATATACAGGCTTCCCACGTGTGAGGTATTTGTTCCTTGGTGCAATGCCGTAGTATCGTGGTCACTCCGTCCCAGTATTGCTGGAGGGCGGGACAGAGCCAGAGCATGTGGAGGAGATCCGCACCTAGGAGGGAGCAGCGGCTGCAGGCAGTGTCTGTGACTGAAAAGTACTTATTTATCTTGTCCGGGGTGAGGTACGCGCGGTGCAATATGTAAAACTGTATGGTTTTGAAGCGAGGGCTGCGGGGGATGTTCACTGGGCCAGCTAGGATCATAGCCCACTCTTTGTCCGTCCAGTCCCTCCCCCTGTCAGTCGCCCATTTTTCCCTCAGGCGTACAGTTGCCGGGTGTGTGTGTAGAAGGAGCGCTTGCGTTAGCCAATGAATGATGTGAGTGCCGTTGCTCATGACATGTAGGTACTGTATGAAGTGATGTGTCGGTGGCTCACTAGACATGTCTCCCCAAGCGGTAGTCAATGCATGAACGAGGGACGCGTGAGTTAGGAACTGTCCAGCCGGGAGGGATGTATCTCTTACGAGGGCTGCAAAGGGCAGGAGGGCGCTGTCGGAGTAAAGGTCGCCCAACGTTTCCACCTCTGCAGTGATCCAGCTATCTAGCCTCACAGTGGTCAGGGGCCCCGCCGCTGTCGGAGTACCTAACAGCGGCAATATCGGCGCGTATGGTGTCGTCGCCCGTGTTAAACGCAAGCAGCGGAGGAAGCATCTGCGTGCCACCGCGAGTAGCAGTTGCGGCGGCCGGGGGGTCGGTGTCAGTGGATGGAACAGTACGTGAATTTGGAATAGGGACCAGACAGTGGTATCCGTGGCCGTGTCGCCCAGGCTCTTACCACCTAGCCAGCCTGACACCCACTGCATTTGTGCTGCCAGATAGTATAGCTCCATGTTGGGAACCGCTAGTCCGCCCTCTTCAGTGGGCATGTAGAGTTTTCGTCAATGCGACCCGAGGCCGACCCCTGTTCCAAATCAGGTCTCGCAGCAGGATCTCGAGGTCTCGGAACACCCGGGTGGGTACATAGGTTGGTATATTCGCAAAGTAATATAACAACCGTGGTAGGACTATCATTTTTGCTAAGGCTATGCGACTTGGGACATTCAGCGGTAGTGTGTTCCAGAACCCCACCTGTGCTCGGGTGGAGGCGATCGCCCTCATCAGGTTTCCTTCCAAAATATCCATGGGGTCTCGATAGATGTGTATCCCAAGGTATCTGAACGTGTTGGGGTACCACTGCAACCTCTCACCTCCGATGTGTATGTCACACTCGGGAACGTTCGGGCTGAAGGAGTAAGCCCCCGATTTGGCCCAGTTTACTCGCAATCCCGACATTTCCTCAAAGGTGCCGAAAATGGCCGTGAGGGACTCCGGGACGTTGCTTAGGTCCCTGACGTACAAGAGAAGGTCATCAGCATACAATGAGACTACATGTAGTCCGTCCGCCAATGGTATGCCCCAGTCAGTTCCTTGTGACCGGAGTGTCGTAGCCAGGGGTTCCACTGCTAAGGAGAACAGCAGGGGTGACAGTGGGCAACTCTGTCTGGTGCCTCTCCGTACACGAATGGCGTCAGAGAGTAACGCTCCAGTGTGGACTCGGACCGTGGGTTTGCGGTATAAGAGGCCGACCATAGTCAGATAGTCATCCCTCAGCTCGAACTTCTCCATGACCGCTCGCAGGTAAGGCCACTCGACCGAGTCAAACGCCTTCTCCAGGTCGAGTACGAGGCACCCTGCTCGTGGCCACTGTCTTGTGGCGTATTCCTGCAAGCGGAACAGCCGGCGGATGTTGTGGGAGGTGTGTCTCGTCGGTACGAACCCATTCTGGTCTTGATGCACCAGCGTAGGAACCATAGGGGCCAGCCTGCGAGCAAGTGCGGAGGCGAGAATTTTGTAATCTGTATTTAGGAGTGCGAGAGGGCGGTAAGAGCCCATCTGTGTGCTATCTCTGCCAGGCTTAAGTAAGGAGACAAGGGTCGCCTCATTAAGAGTTGGGGGTAAGGCGAAGTCATCTACAGCTGCGGAGTACATCTTCACCAGGTGTGGGATCAGGATGTCGGAGGCGGCCTTATAGAACTCGGCCGGCAAGCCATCCGGTCCCGGAGTCTTGCCATTCGAGAGGTGAAAGATGGTGTCGCGGAGTTCCTCGGGATCCAATGGTGTTCCGAGGTCATCCTGCTGCGTCGTCGTTAGGGTAGGTAAATGTATGTCAGAGAGATATTCCGTGATGGCAGTCAGTGGGACGTGTAATCGGGAGCGATATAGGCCTGTGTAATGACCCGTGAATGCCTCGTGAATTTGGCGCTGGGAGTATAGTAATCCGCCGTCTCCGGCCTGTATGGCCGATATTGGGGCAGATCGATCTTCTCGTTCGACCAGCCAGGTCAACAATTTGCCCGGTCTGTCGCCTTGTCTATGGACCCGGGCGGAGTGTGCCGCGAAGTTGACACTTCGCAGACGGTCTAGTAGGCGGTCGTGTTTCGCCTTAGCTTCCGTCAGTCGGGCGTTCGCATCCCCCCCACAGGGCATTCAAGGTCTAGTAGTTCTGATTCCAGTCGTGTCAGGTCTTGTTCAATTTGGTGTCTCATGTGCCCCTGTGTTCCCAGGCAGAGCCCCCGGGTCACCACTTTGAAAGCGTCCCATTCGGTTTGGGGAGAGGACGCTGTACCAGCATTGAGATCGAAGTATTGGGCCGTTTGTGTAAGCATGGAATCGCGGAAGGTCGCGTCAAGTAAGAGGTCTGGTTGGAGGCGCCAGGTGGGAATGGGAGGGTGTGGGACGTCCCAGGCGATGACCAGTGTGTGAGGATTATGATCTGAGTGGGTACGGCCCATGTATTGGGTGTCTAGGACTAATGGGAGAAGATCGGGGGAAACCATGTATCTGTCCAAGCGGACATGAAGTGCATGCGCGCCTGACCAATAGGAATACGTGCGCGTCGCGGGGTTGCGAGTCCTCCAAGCGTCGTGTAGGTGCCATTGCTGGGCCCAGTTGAGGAGAGCCTTCGTGGTGCCGTGTGCCTGAGCATTAGGTGGGGGTGCAGTAGACCTGTCTAAGTGTACGTCTAGGACACAATTGTAGTCGCCTCCAAGGATCCATGGGAGCCCATGCCAGGGTGCCAGTGCCGTGGAGAGGCACTCAAGGAAGCCTCCCTGATCAGTGTTAGGGGAGTATAAGGAGGCAAGTACTACAGGGTGCCCATCAAGCCTGCCTCTCGTTAATACATACCGACCCCCCGTGTCTATCTGTGTATCCATGACCGCCCAAGGAGTGCCCGGCCTTATCCATATGAGTGCCCCACGGGCATAGGAGGAGAACTCCGTGGCATAGATCTGTCCTCGCCACCGTCTGCGCAGCGCGTGCACCTCAGCTTTGTTTAGATGTGTTTCCTGTAACAAGACTACATGGAATTTATGGCGACGCAGGTATGAGTATATTTGGTAACGTCTCGATGGTGTGTGCATTCCCCTCACATTCCACGTGCAAATCCTAATCTCAGCCATGTCAACTGTCTTGGTAGGAGGCATCCGCCTCCCCTGTCGCCCACCCCCCAGGCGATCGCCCCCACAAACCTCCCCTCCCCCCTCCCCCGCCCCCCGCTGACACAGATTCCGACATTTCTATCAAGGGCATAGGCAATTCTCTGAGGTGGGAAGTGGGAAATGTAACAGGGTTTACTAACAGTGCTAAATAGCAGTAAATACCAAAAGGTCGGCAACGGAACATGTCGCCGTCCAAACGCGCCAAGAGGGCGGAATACCAGCGTTCAAGTCTAGGGGGCAGCTTGAGCTAGGTATCAATTAGGCAGTTCTCCAATGTTCAATCAAGTGAGGTCGATCTGTAGCCCTTCCCCGGACTACGAGCCAATCTCACCATGTATTCAAATGTGGCGGGCAAGTAGGTAGTGTCTTCGCCAGTAGTGCGGCCGCCGGGTTAACCATATACATACAAGTGAGAGAGGTAATCTGTACTCCCCAATGTCACGGAGGAGGAATGCTTCCATGCAATATGGGTGGATGACATGAGTTAAGGGAAAATATAGGGGGGGGGAGAAACTCTGTAGACGTTCCCACCCTCGTATCGCCCTCACAGCGTCCATATCTCTGGGTGAGTACTCACTGCGTTAGGACCTCTCCGTCTGCTCCCAAGGCGGCGCGGGACACCATCGGCTTCAGCCCTGGCTGAGGCGTCTCAGTTATTGTCTGTCCACTAGTCCCTTCCCCGCCGCCCTGGTGATAGCCGATGGTTACATGTGTTGTGCTTCAATGGGGCATGTCAGCCGTTTGTGGCGTGACTTCTGGGAGCTCCACCGATAGTTGAGAGTCTGGTATCCCGTAGATAGCCTCATCGTCGCTTTGAGCCATCTGCGGGCTCGTTGCTTGAACATTGTCTGAGGTCGGTGAAGCACTCAGTTGGGAGACCCTCCGGAGTGCGTCCTGCTGCTCTTGGAGCATTTGGTCCAGTGGCGGGGAGAGGTGAGCCGCGACGTCCGGGCGGCCGTTTGTGTGGTCTCTGTTTCTACGCCGGCGCCGCGGTCCCCGGCCCCGGGGTCGTGTCTCAGGATTCTGTGCGTTCCTGGGCGCTATGTCTGTTCCGCTATCTAGCCAATCGCTCACCTCCACAGGGTTATTAAAGAAGTAGGTTTTGTCTCGCGCAACCACTCTCAGTTTTGCGGGGAAGAGCAGGGAGTACTTGAGGCCTGCCTCACGTAGTCGGCGTTTCACTTCCAGGAGATCATGGCGTTGACGCTGCACCTGTATGGTGTAGTCTGGGAAGAACATCACCGTAGTGTTGTCGATTCGGACTTCCCCGAGTCGCCTGGTTTCCCTCAGGATAGTGTCTCTGTCACGGTAGTTCAGGATCATGAAAAGCAGCGGCCTCGGGTTGGAGCCAGTAGCATAAGGTCTCGTGGGTACGCGATGTGCCCTTTCCACCACGAACTGCGGCGAGAGTGTGTCCTCCGGCAATAGATCTCGTAGCCAGTCTTTTACACGTTGAGTCGGTCGGGTTCAATTGGGTAATCATATCGGCAATGTGCAGACCTGGGTGTCGTTTTCTTTTGTTTGCTTGATGCATGTCACCACAGATTGAAACAGACACTCCACTATTCTTTTTAGGTACCACCATTATCGGCGACATCCATAGCGTTGGACCAGTAAATTATATCATGGCTTAGCAAAGTCTCAAGTTCTTTTTAAGCAGCCTCTTGTAGATGAAATGCAATTCGATGATGTAGTTGATCAACAGGACAAATATTCTCATTCATGTGGATCTGCACTTTAATGGTCTAAAGCTTTCATAATCCATGAAACAAGGACTGAAACAAACTGATTCACTAGATCATGATGCACATTGATATTGTAATTCACAGAGATTAATCCCATGTCAGCAACAGTGCTGAAGCTGAGCAAACATGCAATCGGCAAAGTGGCCTGAAGGACTTGGATTAGGGCTTGTACGTTTGTCTTTATATACTTCACAGTTGCCATAAACAAACCTTGACTTTGCAGGTGTCTAGGCTGCCCACGTGTATACTTTGGTTTTCGATGGTGTGAGACAGGGCACCGGAGCCAGTACATTTTCCGTTTCAGCTTGCATAATATTTATCGACGCACCACTGTCTATGATAAACGGTATAGAGCAGCCATTAACCTTGCAGGTGAATGTTCACTGGATGCACAGCGTAAAGTATAGAATGAACACTCCACAAATTTATGAACAAAAAGCAGACAATTCAATCAGCTGTTTTATACAAAAATGTATTGCAACCAGTGACAATAAAACCAAATGAATATCAATATCTGGTTACATATGTCAAATAATGGATGAAAACGGATGAACTGTGATTCAAACAATAATATACAAAGAAATCAGATCATTTGCAACTCAGCAAAAAATCTAATACATTTTGCGACTAAATTACCCAGCCCAGCCCAATGCATTTCGGGATTCTATTCATCCCTTTTTCAGGGGCCATTGTGAAAAAAAGTTGACCACATAATCAATATTTGGATGCTCTTTCCTAAACAAAGATTTTTCAAGAAAATGAACGCCCAGTCAAGGCAGAATTAAACTGCAACACCTGAATATGTTTACACACGGCAATGGAAAATAAAATCACAAGAGAAGTGAATCACATTAGTGAAAAACTGATCAAAGGAGATTGTGATCAGAAGCGTGATTGTAAAAGTTAAACGAGGTGAAAAAGAAACACAGAATCTTCACCATGCGATAAAATAATCTGGAAAAAACATGGTTCTGCACAAAAGACCCATACGATGAACCCGATACCATGTGTGGAGAATCGTTAGAAAAATGAAGCAACAATGTGGATGCATGCTAAACAGTAAAGCCTCAAGTGTACTAAGTTAGAACTTACGCTGAGCTGTGGCAACTGGGAGCCACGGTCTACTACAATCTGAAGCGACGGGGATGGTGTCAAGACTGTAAAAAAGGCTAAATACCCAATGTCATATCGGGAACGGGAACAACGACAAACTTGCTGGCAATTTCGCAACTCATCGACAAAGCAAGGGTGACCAAACAGGCTCTTCACCTTTGCTTTGTCGACTTCAAGGCGGCGTTCGATAATGTCAACCGGGGCTACCTCTGGAGAAAATTGGCCTCCTGGGGGATCCCCGATCCTCTATTGCACCTTCTGATCGAACTGCATACCAACACGTGGGTCCAGGTCAAGCTTGGCAATGGTACACACCTTTCCAGGCGCATTCCGACTACCAACGGGCTAAAGCAAGGGTGCGTCTTAGCACCGACCCTTTTTAACTTATTTACAGCTGATTTACCACCTGCTCTAGAAACCTGCAATGCACACGCTCCACGCCTGGGGGGCAAAGCGCTGCCTAGTATATCCTACGCAGATGATGTGGTCCTGGTCAGTCACACCAAAGTAGGTCTCCAAAACCTCATCAATGCACTGCACGGATACGCCAAAGCGAATCTGTTAGAAATAAACACTGACAAGACCAAAGTTCTGTCTATAAATGGAAACAACAAGCGGTATACTTGGTTCCTCGGAACAAAGGTTGTCGCAAACTGTTCAGAATATAAATACCTCGGAATATTGTTCGACAAAGGAGGTCGCTTTTCGCACCAACTAGGGGCAATCAAGAGGAAAGGGATGCTGATAGCTACCACGCTCAAACAGCTAAAGTCTAATCTGAATGGTCCCACTCTTCTCCCACTGCTCCGTGTGGCACAGGTTAAGCTAGAGTCATCTATTACATATGGCAGTGAGGCTCTAAAAGGCATAGATGCGAAACTGCTGGACACAACCATTGGAAAGGCCTACCGACTTCTCTTCAACCTGCCAACCTACACCTCACAAGCCCAGATCCGGTTAGAGTTTGGACTGACCTCCCAAAAGCTTGCTAGAAGAGGCTCATACATTAAGTGCTGGCAGAAAATAAAGAACTCGCCAGAAAACTCACTTAACCGTCTGCTATGGCTAGATCTAAGCAGCTCTCTTCAACTGCCGGCGAAAACTTACCTAGAGGAATCCCTGACTGTCACAGGTATAAAAGAACTATGGGAAACTCCCTTACCGCACGTGCAATTCAAGCGTGTTGTCAACAAGAGCATAAAAAGACAATCGCACTTGGAAGACAAAGCGACCCTTTCACAAAGGCGACACGCATGGATGACTTTGTCCACATACAAATCGCCTGGGTTACAAGCGTACTTTGGTCTGGGGTATGGCAGGAAATCAAAAGAAGCCTTCTTAAAACATAGGCTAGGAATTTTACCCTCTATTCCGCATCTGCAACCATGGCTGAGAAGGGACTGTGGGATAAAATGCAGGCTGTGCGGGGCAGAATATGAAGACTTAGAACATCTACTATGTATCTGTCCAAGGCTGAAAGAGGAAAGAGTAGCCCTGTTAAAAACTGCCTTCAACGAACAAAAAATCCGCACACGTAGACAAGCGGTTCTTGCTTGTTTCGACCCAGCCCTTCCCCCATTAAACGGGAAGTTGGTCAAATTCCTGAAATGTTTGGAATTGAAACTAAAAAATCTGGAAGTTGGCACCAGTCCGGACTAGTTGAAAACTGGCCAAGTCACCACACTACGACCACACACCCGCACCAAACTGTTTTTATCAAAGGTTTTTGTTTTAAAGCATATTATATTTTTCTTACAGTCTTTTATCGGAAGGTATGAGTGATCAATGTACTTTTGTAACGGTTTTAATTAACCTAAAACAATAAAAATTACTTACTTACAATGTCATATCCCTAATTCTTCACATGATGACATGTGACATACGTGAAGACTATCAAGGTTACCTAAATGATAAACGCTGACAAGATTGTTCCGTCCTCTGTATCCAACAATACAGCAGCCTCTAATTTCTAAAGGTTTTAAGCAGCAGCCGCTCTGGCTGTGAACCTGTAAAAAATATCATGATATGCTAAACGAATGCTACTATTGAATACCCAAAACGATGCTAAAGCCAATGGAACCATTTCAAAATGTGCAGTACAGGGTTTCTCCTTACCAACGCTGCTATTGCTGTTGAACGTTGAATGAACTTCACTCGAATATGCTACGTCACGCCTTGAAATTCCAAATACCTCGTTTCTGTCGAAAGAAACGTGCAAAACCTTACTCGATGTCTCTATTTAATGTGCATAATATACATGCACCGTAATGCCACTATGTTCACCTAACTACTAGGCTCCCAGCACTTATGCCTCGCTTCCATGCTTCAATCTAATGCCAAACTGCCTGCCACTAAGTCACACACTAGGAACCCCATAGCCACAACTTACCAGCGTGCTTGTCAAAAACCGCCGCTACTCTCGTCAGACGCCAAATACATTTGTACCCGCTCCCTGACAAGTACTGTGTCATGAATCTATTAGCCACACCCAAACCGTCCGTCATTAGACTACTGAGTCCGTAACGGAACTTAAGGGTCTCGCGCTCTGCAATACACAAGAGAGTATACCTTCCTATTTCAAGCTATTGGCTAATTGAACAATTGTTCGATCTTCCAGGAATCGCTTCCATTAGAATGAACGAGGAACCATTTTACATCTGAATCCTACATTCAATCATAATGATACTTGTCACACTCAATTTATCTCCTATGTGATTTCAGAAAGGTAATCATTTTGCCAGTATTGGCAAAGACTGTAGGGCAGGCTTTAAGGCACGCAACACATATAAACAATATTAACAAATGGCTCTACATTCGTAGGCACAAGCTAGACCAGATGGCTTTGCCACTAATGGTTTAATAAGCTCTGGAATTTTTCACAGACGGGTGTTTTTTGTGTGATTGTGCAGAGAGGAGGTAACAAATGCCCCATGAGGGTGAACCATGTCATGCAGATCAAACAATAAAAGACTGCAACTGGGTCAAAATGTCAGCGATATAAAAGCACTGAATTTCTGCAGACAAAACTGATAATTTGTCATGCTAAATGAACACACATTCACTGTATAAAACACTAATCCGCTTTCAAGAAAACAGTTAAAACTTGTCTTTTTCTATGCTTTCTCCATACCCAATTATAATCAAGTCTGCAGTGTTTGTCTTATCACACTTTTTCCAAACTACACCTAAAGCAATGATCAATGGTGAAAATGCCTTCCTTCCTCTCAACACCCAGCCTGTATTGGGGATAACCCAGCCACGTAGGACTACTCTAACCACAGAAGTCATACCAATTCTTTAACTACTGGCCTGGAAACACTTGTGTACATTCTTTATAGTGATAGTAGGCAGAAAGATGGTCCATAACACTTACGGCGGACCACCAAGCGCAACAGTCGACATTTCTGCCAAAGGAAATATTTCAGCAACACTTGTGTTCACTACTCGTCCATCAGATGGCGATGTGAATGAGTTCCAGTCTACACAACAAAAACTATACTCTGCAACACCCACTAAACAAGGTACAGTTTGTGCACATGTATGTAGTAGCCACGGCAATCCAGTTTGCAGTAACAGTCTGGGATACACTGTGACCCATCATACTCAACACCAAAGCATCCTCTACCACATTAACAACCTCATATCTAGGTTAGGTCAGCTCATTTGTCTTCCAATACTGCAACAAACCGGCATATGCAGAATCTAGAGCAATACAGTAAGAAGCAACACTCTCCATGAGACTTTGACAGGCATCAAGAACAAAACAGTACACCTTACAACATTGGGCTTACCTCCACTCTCTACATCCTGGCAACCATGTATTTTTGATGCTACACACAATGAAATACCCGGGTCTAAAGCAGAAACCAAGCTAGAAACCTAGAATGTCAAAGATATAATCCTTTAATAGGATGAAATCTCTCACCCACCAGAGGTGGCATGCTTCATCATAGAGATGCTGCTCACATCGTGACAGCAAATCATGGTGCGGACTACAACTCCCTCTCTAATCGGGAGGATCTCTTCAGGTGTTTTAGTGTGTGGTAATAATCCTTATGAAGTCAGTCGGTGTTGAGGCTAGGCTTCACTATAACACAAAAAGGCAGGGTTATGTGACTGCTGCCAAGTTTATTCACTTTTTGAAAAACCTTACAGTCAAGAATAAAGCTGAACGTCTTTGTTGGAGTAAGTTTTTAACCACTTGCTCATACCATTTTTGTTTACACTAAAGCACTTTTTACACTCTGCTAGCCTCACCATCCGGCTGACTCCATAGGGATTATTACCAAACACTGTTAAAAATTGGGCTTGTGGTTGGCAGAGGTATGTACCCTGTAAAAGCAGGAACATTATCCCAGGCAGGGTAAGTCAGTAACACACTTTAAATTAACCTATGCTCACCCTCTGGTAGCTTGACACAGAGCAGTCAAGCCTAACTAAAGAGGCTTCCTGATCCGGCTCGTGCTCTCCTGCCTGCATTATGGGGAAGGATAGGCCTCAGCGGCACCCATAGAGCAATACTGTTACTCAGTAGACTACCCTCCCCCCCATTAGCCAACTCATGGACTCACTCACCAAGAGGCCTCGCGCACTCCGGAGCGCTCCCCCAAGCGACAGGAGGCACCCTTGTGTACAGCCCTCCTGGAGGCTGTACAGGAAGCGTAGTCTCCACTGAGGTAAATCTGTTGCGGGCAGATCTTCGTAAAGTTATTGATAGAGTGGACAGTGTAGAAACTAATATCACACTCCAGAAGGAGGTGCAATGCTTTAAATAACAGGTCTCCCAACTGTCTGTGGTCTCACACCGTGGAGGAAGGTGTGGAAGACGCAGAGGAGTGATCACTCCAGAATAAAGTGCGCCTGTTGGGCTTTCTAGAGAAAGTGAAGGTCCAATCAGCGGAGCGATTCCTCAAAAACTGGGTACGGCATGCCATTCGCCATAGAGGTTTATCTGACCGTTTTGTTGTTGAGAGGGCCTACGGGGCACTGGATCCTGTACCCCCTTTGAGGGTACCACCATAGGCCCTTATTTCCAAAATCCTTAATTATAGGGATCTGGACTCTATCCTGAGGGCTGCCATGGAGACAGCAGCCTCACCATTCCAGAACCCTAATATTGCAATTTAACCGGATTACACTAAAAGAATTACAGGAACTACGTAAATCTTTGTAGATTAAGAATAAGTTGCAAGAGATGGATCTCAGATACATGCACTTCTAGCCCTGCAAAACTCAGCATCTTTGCTGCAGGGAAGACTCACTTCTTCGAGCGCCACGAGGATGGATGGTCTTGGCTAGACAGGTCAGACAGGATCCCTGTGCACCCTCTGACTGCTGCAGACCCCTTACATACACGCCGTGGGGGGCAGAGAGACTAGACATGAGAGCATATAATAAGCTGTTTTGTAACGCGCTCAATTACTACCGGAGTATCCTGGCGCGGTATACCGCTGGGGAACCCGTCCTGGCTTTCCCTGTGGGATGGTCCCTACTGGGAGTCCTCAAGGTGAAGGCAGGCATCCCCGGCGTTGATGGGGCCATTGTGGAGATTAGGCAAGCTAATGCCCAGAGTTGCCGAGTGGGACCCCTGGTTAGAGTAGGCACCGAGGCGAGAATTATCGAGTCCGCTGACCCTGGTCCACGACCCTGCCGCGTCGGGAATTGAACCCTGGTCCCGGGCTGACTCCTGCTTATGGGTCTGCCGTCTCTAACCAGTGAGCCACACCACTCCACACCATATACAGTCCCCCCTACCCCCCGGAGGCCCAGAGTGATTCTTGCATTGTGGTCTGGGAGGACGGCACTATTGATGGTGCAAATTCTGAAGCTTTGCTGGTGCTTGAGACTCTGGTCCAACACAAAAGAGGCTGAGGAAAGGATCTATACTGAGGGCGACCGGCACTCAAAACAAGCATTGGCATTGCCAATAGGTCTCGCTTTTGGGACCTTATAAGTATTTAGTTATGCAGCACAATATCCTTGGTGCAACAGCATCAACTGTTGCATGGCTAAACACTTATAAGGTACAAGGTTTAGCCAAGCAACAGCTGATGTTGTTGCACCAAGGATATTGTGCTGCATAACTAAATACTTATAAGTTCCAAAAGCGAGACCTATTGGCTATGACAATGCTTGTTATTCAGAAGTTGTGCTAGACAGGTTGTGGGACTCAGAGACGATAGTGCCTCGCACTGTGGTTAGAGAGGCTCAGACGGGGCATGAAATCCCTCTGGCAATTATTGTCAGTAGGCCCTCCTTCACCAAAGTACTAGTAAGCCCAAGAAACTTTTTTTTGTGACAAACAAAAAAGCTCGGCTTCGTAAGCAAGTGAGAAGGATTTTGCAGGCCTGTGCAGGAAGGGTTTTGCTGCAGGAGGTTGAGCCTACTTGCCAAAAGTCAATTAAAACATGAAAACTTGTTGTCTCGGTCAGCAAACAATATGTCCTGGGCGTCGGGTCATAAGAATTTCCCTACCTTGGGGAAAGAAAATACCTTTCAAGCCCTTCCTGGACAGCCGTAGTTTGAGGGATAGAGAGTAGGGCTTGGGCATATCCAACGCTTGTGGGGAGACTACAGAGGAAGAGCGAGTCTGGGGCTTTGGAGCAGGAGAAAGGGAAAGGACTTGGGGATGCAAGGTGATGTGGGAGAAAGAAAGAAAGATTGTGGAATGCAAGGGAAGGGGAATCGATAGAAAAAATATAGTTTGGGTTCTGGAGAGTTGTGCTGTAATTTTCACCCCTGAAGCCTTGCCACGTCAACTCTCTCCCTCCCTTGCCTGAGGTGGGCCCCTGCACACGAAGACGAGCTGCATGCACCCACCTTATCTTCCCTCATCCCCCTCTGTTGACTAGAACAACATGTGCAGGCAATCGGCCTGTGGCTCCATTTGCATCATAAGAAACAACCTCCAGCTGATTGCATTATCTGGACATTGCAGAGGCTCCTGAGTCATCTGCCTTACAACCTTGAGAGACCCCCCCCCTCCCCCGGTTGTTTGCATTATCGGGACAATGTCAGAAGCCCCAGAGTCATCTGCCTTGCAGCCTTGGCCCACCACAGCCCAAGACACAGTGAAGCATCAGGCCTGATAAGGAGAACTCCACATCCTATAAAGACTGCTGCATGCCCTGGAGAAGAAGCAGCTTCCGTAGACTCACCTAGGTGACTCTGGGACTCTGTCCAATAACTCGAGTTATACTCTGTATATTAAAATATCTCGTTTCCCTCCTCACTCTAGAGTCTGCCTCTCTTCTTTGGTAAGAGAAACTCCTGTGGACCCGTAGATTTTATGTGAAGCCCTCCACCGCTGGGGGTCCCTTTGGAACCCAGTTCTACACTTGGCGCCTGAACAGGGACTCCATCAGAGGTCCGTATCCAGCCCGGGAGGCTTCAGGGGGCCAGCGAGTGGAACCCCGGAGGGAGTGCACCTATGCGAATTTGAAGACCCTCGTCTCCATAGCACGACTGACTTCTGATGCTGTTCCTCCTCCTGCTCCTGGGCCCTTCGATGCTGACCTTGACTGGAGTCCCAAGTTCTGGTTTCTAGATTCCTGTTATGCAGAGGCAGATCTCTGTGTGAGGACAGACACGAATTATCTGGTAAGGTCGAACTTTCGACACCCATATTTCTGTTAGCAGTAGTCAGTAGTTCTGTATATTCGTTCTTTGCAAAGACCAAAGGTGGGTATATAGAATCAGTACTAAATTGTACATAGAAGTATAAAGGTGCGATATTTCGCTGTTGGTTTTCTGTCTTCAAAAATGCCCGCTTTCAGTAAATTTAGGATGTTTTGTTGCTGTGTCTGTTGACCCGACCTCTATGCCTTGGCAGAAAGTCAGCCGGCTCCTCCGGAAGGTACCCCTTCTAAAGAAATGTATGTAAAATATGGCCTGACAGCGGTAATGTTCAATTCCCTATGGCACCGTTACACAAAAAAGGAAAAGGAACTGCAGTGGCCTGAGTGGGGCTCTTTTGAGCCTGGTAAACTCGAAGCCCTTGAGCGTAAATTAGACAAACATCATCCTCGCACTTCAATGTGGGAGGCTTTCAGTCTCTGGAAAAACGAAATACAGCAGAGAAAAAAGAGGGAGGAAGCTAGGGAAAGAAAAAGCCTTAAAAACAATACCCACTCTGAAAGAACGCATGAACTTCACCTCCAGGCCCATAAAACAAATATAGAACGAGCTGACCGACAGCGTCGTCTAGGGACGAAGGGCCAGTATCCTGTCCTTCCTCAGAAAGACCCCCATGACTATCTAGATGATGAGCTTCTCCTTTCCCGACCTAATCCACCACCTCCCTATCCAATGATGCCCTTATTACCCACCCCCGATCTAGACATCGACTACCAAGCATTTCCACCTCCTCCACCTGCAATCCCTGATCCATTTGCAGTGGCACGAGCCCAGGCTTCGGCCCCCACACTGAACGATACCCAAACCACCCACGCGTTACCTAGTTTTCTCCCGAAGGCAGACTGCCCCGTCTAACGTCCACCGAAAAAACCAGTCTAGACCTAAAAGCCCAAACATTGACCGTTCCAGGTTTTACCAGAGCGGCCCTAATTAAGGCTTTAGATAAACAACCCATGCACCTCCGCCACCATCTTCTTCTTCAACAAGTTGCCTACCACACATTAGCCCGACTGGAAAAGGAAAGACCCGACCTTAGTAGGCAGCGCCTTCAGACCCTTTTCAGTAAATGGACCCAGTGTTCCTCCACCACAGTTGAACTAGAAACCCTGTGTACATACTGTATCGACCATCTGCACTTTTTAGAACAGGATTCTCATCCTGGCCACGAGTCGGACGGTTCAGAAGACATAAAAGAAGGGTTGTTAAGCAGCACTAACATGCCTGTACGCAAAGCTGCCCCTATCTATGTTCCGGCCAGGGGGGACGGCACGGGGACTGATGACGCTAATGCCTGCAAAAAATTACTGTATAACTGGGTATATACCCCTTGGACTCGCGCTGAGGTCATGACCCTGAAGTCAGGAATCCCTGACCTCCGTACGAATCCAACAGGATTTTATAAAGAGATGCGACAGATACTGGACACCTACGACTTAACACTACAAGACACCCTACAGATATTTGGCAGTGTAGTACCCCCGAGATATGGCACTCAACTAGACACACCGACGATAACCTAAACCTAGGAGATACGTGGACTAACTTGCGCATCCTCGACACTGAGCGTAAGCCTGGGGAAAAACCACACGCATTGGTTTTACAATTACCAAACAAATTATTGACTAAACTACAAACAATTGTCCCTGAACGCAAGGTTGATTGGCATGTGTTGACATCCTGCAAACAAGAGTGACGAGACTGTGGCCGTTTTTTTCTCTCGGTTAAATAAAGCTTTCTCTGATTACAGTGGCCAGGACATAGCATCTGAGACAGGTCGACACTTGTTAGTTCAAACCTTTGTTGACAACCTTTTGCCGACTATTCAGAATAAACTCCGGGCTAGCGAAAGTGCCTGGCAGGCAGCAACTCCCCAGACTATTTTATTGACAGACCAGTATTACGAGACCCTTAAGGACAAGGTTGAGGAAAATAAGGAAAAGCGCGGACAGGAGCTTAAGGAATCTGTTCTTCTCAGCCAAGCGGCAGACGCGATACACCAATACCCGTGCCCCGCCCCATGCACGCAGACCTGACCCTGGCCCTACACCGCCTCCCCAACACACTCGTCAGCAGTATGGAGATGACTGCAATTATTGTAAAAAGCCCGGCCACTACAAAAATGAGTGCCCTGTGCTAGCAGACAATATCCATTCAGGAAAAACAATTCCCAGAGACAATTACAGGGGCCCCCAGAATCGCCCAGCACAACCGTTCCAACCCCGCTCTGCTAATACTTTTGATAACAGACAACGGAATGTTCAAGACTTCACATCTGAGTTCTAAGAGACCACGGACCGATTCTTTTCATAGGGCTGTCAAGGGAGGGGTTCCGGACCACTTGAAGTACCTGTCGATCCTCGGGGTCCCTACGTATCCGCCTACTTGGCGGGCACCCTGGCGACTTTCCTGGTTAACACTGGGGCCTCTAGGAGCGCCCTGGCGGGTAATTTGGTCCATCGGGCTGCCCCTTCTGGCAAAAGAATAACATCGACCGGTTTCGATGGTAAGCCCTCACTTAACGCTTTATCACTTCCAACTACGTTCACCCTGGGGGGAGGCACCACTGAATCTTCATTTCTCTTGTCCCCTGCCTGCCTAGACAATCTTCTAGGTATAGACCTTCTGAAACATTTTAGAGCCACTATTCGTTGTTCCCCTGATAATGTTCAAGTGATTCTTTTTGACAATACAACGGGTACTAATCAACTGCCCGTCACCACCCAAGACTCCATTGACCTTTCCGGCCTCCCGTCCGCCCTTTGGTCTCAAAGCGACACTGATGTTGGCACCATGAACATTGAACAGGTCCACATCACTATCCGTCAAAACGCTCCCTTACCTCGCCTTCCACAATATAAAATGTCTCATGAAGGAGAACAAGCACTATTGATCATCATAAATGACCTGATTGCAGTCGGAGTGGTTCAGCACTCCTCTAGCAACATCTGTAATAGCCCTATCCTACCTGTCCTTAAAAAGAGTGCAAAAGGAGAAAAGATCTATCTATTTGTTATTGACCTTCGAGAAATTAACAAAATAGGAGTTCCCCAGTACCCAGTGGTCTCAGACATTACCACCATACTGACTATGATCCCACCAGCGGGCTGTGCGTTTACGGTCATTGACTTGAAAAATGCTTTCTTTTCTATCCCCATCGATCAGGACTCACGCTACCTTTTCGGATTTACTGTCCGGAATAGAGCGTATCATTCTGTCGGGCTCCTCAAGGTTACACCGAGAGCCGGGGGGCGCTAGAGGGCGCACAAGCGGAATGGCTGCCTAGCTGAGTAGCTCCTGCTCCTTGGCAATTTATCCTTCAATTATCCTGTGCCACAGGGTGAAAATTCACTGGATTCACCCCTCATCTGCTGTAGGGGGGTGCCCTCTACACTCGAGTTTGGTGCCGCTATACAGTTCGGAGCCGGTGATTCCGCCGTTTGAAGATTCGCGCGGAGCTCGCGGGCAGAGGGGGCCGGCTGAAGCAGACAACGCGACCCCGAGGCCGGCCACGAAGGGATAGGCCGCGATCGCGGGCGGCCGCCCGGGGCCAGGAAAGCTCCTGCGTGGGATCCTGAGGTTGAGGTGAGGCGCTGTCGTCCCTCCATGTGCCTTGCCCCCGGCTGTAAACACTCGGCGCCCGGGCTGGAGGCGAGCCGCTAAACAAGTGCGTAGAGGCTTCGGATGGCGTGACGGCCTCCTGAGCGGCGAGAGAGGACCGAACCACGGCAGCGCTTTCTGCGGGGCAGCGTGGACCAGGAAGCGCTCGAACCAGACAGAAACGGGTGCCTCTACGATCCCCATGGACGGTGGGGGGCTAAGCTCGGCCATACTTGCAGGACTACGGGATTGTGCGAGGGCCTTCCGGCGAACTGTTGAACGTATGCTTCCTCCTTGCTCACATTGGAGGTAGGGCCGACCCCTGGTACCGTGTGGACTGCATCATCCCCCGCTGACGATCTGCGGTGACGGGCCGTGTAGTGCGCCCGGCCACGGTGGGGTACCTGCGGTCGCCATAACTGCACTGGACACTGCTTCCCCCTTATGCCACGAGCTGGCGGCCTGTGCACCTGCCCGCACACTGCAGGGCTGACCCCGAGGCCTACTATCCTAGCAGGATTGCTGAGGCTGTGCCACTGCTACTACCGGGCCTTGTGACCCATTATCGCTGTAGGGCCTGGGGGCGCGAGGGACGTCGGACGGCCTGTACCTTCCACCAAGCGACAATTGTCCCGCATCGGAGGTACCATCTCCGGCTGATACTACACTGAGATCTACCTGTACACCTGCGCGCCTCCCTCTGGGGCTACATCTACACCCACTCGGGCGACCTCTGGACACACGGCGCAGGTGGGCTACACGGCGACTTGGGGCCGACCCGCCGCCAACATGGTGCGGCCCGAAAATCGCCAAGCGAAACTGAGTTTTGATGGCGCCAAAAAGGGCACTAAATCGGTGCCTGCCGAAACCGGGCCCAGTGATGCGGCTTCGAAGGTCGTCGCAACTCCCACTAAAGACCTTGACTTACACAGCCTGTTTCAGGAGATGAGGCAGGGGTTTGCCACCGTGGTGGAGAAGGTTGACGGCGTCACCGCTAGATTAGGCGCCCTGGTTCATAAAGTGGATCGCCACGAGGAGCGACTAACGGCTGCGGAACAACGTGTGTCAGATGACGCAGACATCTCCTCGACTCACACAACGCAATTGGCCAGGATGGACAACTTGCTTAGAGTCATAGCGGCCAAGAATGAGGACTTGGAAGCCCGCAGCCGCCGCAACAACATACGCGTCACGGGTGTTCCAGAATCCACGGACACGGGTAGGATGGAGCTCTATATTGAAAAACTACTCAAAGGCTCGATTGGTGAAGGCGCTTTCTCTCCCCAATTTATCGTCGAGAGAGCACACCGATCATTAGCGCCTATGCCTAAACCCGGGCTGCCGCCTAGGCCAATTATTGCTAAATTGTTAAACTATCGAGACCGAGATGCTGCATTGAGGGCGGCCCGGTCTCAGCGACCATTATAGTACAATGGCGTCAACTTCTCCATATACCCGGACTTTACACTTTTGGTACAGGAAGAGCGACGCAAGTTTATCCCTGTGAAAAAGAAGCTGCGAGAAGCCCAATTGGACTATGCTTTACTTTACCCGGCAAAGCTGCGGATCACGCATCAGGGAAAACAACGCTTCTTTACGAACCCACAAAAAGTGGAAGATTTCCTAAAAGCGCTCCGCGGAGCACGCAGGGAGGAGCATGGTGCTGCAGAGGACCTGGAGGTCGTGGACCCATCTCCGGCAGCAAACGGCAACTGATTGCTTGCATCTGCTGAACTATTTACTTGACCTGCACTGTTAAACGCTGACTCTCGCTCTGAGCGCACGTACGGAGACGACCACACATGATGGACCCACGCTGCCACACCATTCCTGTGGTAACGTAACCCAAGGACCACTCTATTGACCCTAGTCTCCACCAAGGGCGGTACAGGCTTGGAGCTATGGGCCGGGGAAGTGGCTGTGCGTACTCTATGCTATACCCCTACAGGGTGTTCCCCTTGAGACTGCTACTGTTGTTGTTGTTGCAGAGGTTGGGGGGGAAGGGGAGGGGGGAGGGACAATGTAAAAGGGAAGACGCTACCAACCAGAATATAAGGTTCTTAAGTATTGCCCGGCGGTGTCGCCTCTTGAACCCACAAGATATTTAACAAATGAAGAGGCAGGCGCTGGAGACTGGAAGGCAGGAAACAAGGTTTTATTTTCTCCGGAGGAGAAACACATCAGTTGGACAGCAGGTATCGTTCTGAGGTGCTCTACCCGCATCTCTGAGGCCTGGCCTCTTATACACAAGTTAATCACTTTATTGCATGAAACACATTCTCGTTAATACTTTGATGTACGAAAAGACATCCTCGGAATCTCCCCTTCAGGTCCGTTCCCACACATAGTTACAGTTGAAGTCCCCACCCCGGTCACAACAGGTGATGATTATCGCGCGGTTGGATATTCCGCCGATTCACGGAATGTGTGGGGTTCGATCGGATCTCGTAGGGTGAGGGCTTTGATCGACCCGAGGGTCCTTTAATGGGAGGAAGCTTCCTACTGTACTGGGGGTAATAAACAGTATCCGCAGAGCCAGGTGGTGGCCTGGGAACGAGGAAGACAAACGGGCACACAGGAAAAAGGGGTTTGTATCAAAAGGACCTGGGACCATGAAAGGAATGAAGGGAGGTGTCGTGCTGGGAACAGGATGGGATTCCGAGGCAGAGCTGCGCTGAAGAGGGGTTTATGACCCGAGACATGTGAGGGCGAGGGGGTTGTCAGCATGCGGGGGATGCCTGCGAGGCTAGGAGAGGGAGAGAGACGCGCTGGTTATCAGAAAAGGGCAGGGAAGCCATGGTGTTCAAAATGGCGGCTGTTTACGTGCACGAAAGGGTTCGAGAAGAGCAAGAGGGCGCCGATAATGTTGACGGTTTCAGCCTAACTTTCAACAACAATGGGTGGGGTTCAATGGCTACTGGCATGATTGGGATGCTGGGGTGGGGGGGGGGCTGGGTTGGTTCATAAAGAGGCTCTTATCGCTTGGAATGTATATGCGATCTATACACTGGTATGAGTACCTATGTTGGCGGGGCGGAGTGAGCCTGATTTCGTCGCATGGGCAGACACTGCTGCATTTGTTGTTACTCTGTTTATGGCTGCTTTGCATGCTAACACACAATTGACCTGCATGTCGTGGAATGTTAGGGGACTCAATGATGCTAAGAAATGTCGAAATGTCATTGCCTATCTTGATAGACACAACGCTCAGGTGGCCATGTTGCAGGAAACCCATTTATCAGCGCAGGGTAGGACCACTTTCGCGAGCAGGTGGGCTGGAGTCCGCACCTTCTCCTCATATTCCACCTATGCGAGAGGAGTTGCCATCCTTATTGCTCGCAGTGTGCCGTTCCATAAATACGGGGAACTGGTGGATAGTGAGGGGCGTTATGCATTATTGTGGGGCAGACTCGGTCGAGACACATATACCTTTGTTGTCCGCTATGCACCAAACGTGGATGCACCCGCCTTCTTCACCACACTGTGCGGCAAGATCATGACCGCTGGCTCACGCCACGTTATCTGGGGCGGCGATTTCAATCTGGCGCTGATACCTCAGCTGGATAGGGCAGATGGGGTGTGCTCCTATAAGCCTAGAGCACGCGAGGCGCTGGAGGGGGTAATCACGGAGGGCGAGCTCATAGATGCCTGGAGGCACTTACACCCACATAGGAGGGAAGGCACACACTTTACCTCACACACGGGAACATGGGCACGCCTAGACTACTTTCTACTTACCAGAGGGATCGCCACAGAGGTGTTAAGGGTAGCGCACCTGCCGAGAACATACTCCGATCACAGTCCCGTCCTGATCCACCTTCGCATACCTGGGTGGGATAGCCCCAGACCACATTGGAGACTCCGCCCTGAGATCCTAATGGATAATCTATTTCGTACTGAGTTGGGGGAAGAAATAGCTGCCTTTTTCCCAAGAAATAAGGGGTCAGTGGACTCGATCGAACACATCTGGGAGGCTTTCAAGGTGACCATTAGAGGCTATTGCATCTCCAAGAGCTATGGCGTTCTGAGAGATATTCAAAACACTATTAACACCCTAGAAAAGGAGCTGCGAGCATTGGAACTCCGCATGGTGGCGGAGAGTGGCCCTGAACCGCACGCTGCTTTTAGAGACACTCTGTCGAAGTATGAGGAGGAGGCTGCTAGGGAGACTAAGTTCCGTGGGAAACACTGGCAGGCCAGGAAATACTGCAAGGGAGATCAGCCAGGGAAGGTACTTGCGACGCTCACACAAACATCACGAGAGCGCAATATCATACTTGAACTTACTGACACACACGGGGCCACGATCAGGGACTCGGATGAGTTGCTTACTGCATTTACATCCCACTACCACACACTCTACACTTCTGACACAGGGTCTGATACATCCTATACTGCTTACCTAAGAGATGTGGCGCTATGCTGGCTCAGCGATGGGGACAGAGCGTTTCTAGCAGCACCTTTCGAGCTGGATGAGATTCGTGAGGCCATTATATCCCTCAAGAACGGCAAGGCCCCCGGCCTCGATGGCATCCCTGCTGAGTTTTACAAAGCATACATCGAAATTATGGCCCCTGTCCTCCGTGAGGTTTACACAGAATCGATCGGCGACTGCGTTCTTCCCTGCTCTATGCGAGAGGTGGTAAGTACCTCCCTCTTGAAGCCTGATAAGGATCCCAGCTCTTGCAACTGTTACCGCCCGCTCTCCCTCCTAAATTGCGATGTTAAGATACTCGCTAAGGTCCTGGCCACTCGCCTGTCACTGCTAATGTCCAGAATTGTATTGCCCGATCAATCTGGGTTTGTGGCTGGCCGCTCTACTTCACACAACCTCCGCACCTTGTTCTCTCTGCTCCGTACAGTACACCCCGACATGCCAGTTGCAGCCATCTTCCTCGATGCCTCCAAGGCATTCGACTCGGTCGAGTGGCCTTACTTATTCTCTGTATTGGCTAGTATGGGGTTCCCGAAACTATTCATATCCTGGGTCCGCCTGCTCTATACTCGTCCCACGGCGAGAGTACTCATAAATGGTCATCTATCACACCCTATCGACATTACTAGAGGCACGCGCCAGGGATGCCCACTCTCTCCCCTATTGTTCACTATAGCTGTCGAACCTCTTGCTTGTCGCTTGCGTGAACTGCACCGGGCAGGGGCGATACAATGCCTGCAGCGGCAAATTGATGTGTCCCTCTACGCAGACGACATCACGCTATATGTCAAGCACCCTGAGACACACCTTAATCCCTTACTCAGAGAATTCGTTGTGTTCGGCGGGATGTCAGGTGTGCATATCAATTGGTCCAAGTCGCAATTTTTCCGTTTAACGGACGCGATTGCCGACTTTCCCCTTGACTATCCACTGGAGTGGTGCAGGACCGATCTTCGCTACCTGGGGATACAAATTTCCCGAGATAGGGGTGAGACCCTGCGATCCAATTACGGAGTAGCAATCACTTAGCTAACTGCTTCCGTAGATCGCTGGATCGCCCTGCCGCTCTCCATGGCCGGAAGTGCATCCCTCATAAAAATGGTAATCCTCCCCCGCTTCCTATATCTGGTCCTCAACATTCCCTACTTCCCTGGCGCTTTCTTCTTCAAAACCCTGAAGTCGGAGCTGCGTCGGCTGTTCTGGGGGGGTAGGAACCCACGGCTAAAATGGTCCATGCTCACCTCCCTTATGACAAGGGAGGCTTCGATGTCCCTGACTTTGAAGCATATTATCAATGTGCACAAGCACAATTCGCCTACCACTGGCTGGCCACTACACACTTCATGCCTCATATTGCGGTGGAAGACTGGATAGTACATCCTCTCCCGCTCAATGGGTTGCTTCACTGCCCGGAATCATCCATCACCACACCGAACACTTCAGTCTCATGTACACTAGACGCGTGGCGTCGTATAGCCAAGAACCTGTCTTGCCATCTGCCATATTCGCCCAAATTACCACTAACGTATCATCCTGATCTCGCCCTGCTACAAGAACAGGGATTTCGCAACCTTTGTGCAAGGATTCAAGTTACTTGCTGGGGCGACTTATTCTCGAACAGTCAGTTCAAGTCTGCGGAGCTGTTCTTTGCATCACACAGCCACACCCCCCTCGAGCTTTTCTATTATATACGCCTGCGCGCGGGGATGAGGGACATTCTACCCGACTTCCCTGATGAACCTGCAATCCTACTCCCACTCCATTTCCTGTTATGCTCACAGGATGGGGCACATCTGGTCTCTGGCCTTTATCGCCAGCTCAGGGACGCGGCTCCGATGCCTGAAACTAGTGCCCGGGCACACTGGACTACTGAGCTGGCTACTGACCTCACTGACTAGCAATGACAATACTGCTGTACTCTCACATCTCGCATTTCCGCAAGCAGTAGAATGAAAATCATACATTGTAAATTCCTACACCGGGTGTATTATACGGCAGTGAGGAAACACAGATTCGGCTTAGCGGACGATGATCGCTGCGGGCGCTGCCAGGCCGAACATGCAGACTGCTTGCACCTGGCGTGGGGATGCCCTCAGGTATTGCGCTACTGGCAACAGGTAACGGTCGCCCTCACATCGATGACGAAGGGAGCCGTGCCCATGGACCCCTTGGTGACAATCCTCGGACACACTCTGCACATCCCTAAATCTTGTCGGAAATTTGTTGATACGGCACTACTCTTGGCTAAGAGGCGTGTGGCATGCAGATGGGGTCGAGGCAGAGCGCCCAAATTTAAGAATTGGCTGGCAGACTTGACCTACTGTCAGGAGCAGCATACCACATTCACTGAATTGTTACAGATTTCAAGTCAGCCTAAAGACATTTGGGGTCCTCTAGTGTGTGCTATCTGCTCGCGCAGTCAGACGACGACGACGATACACCTGAGGGAAATCATGCTGATGTTTAGTGACACTGCTGGGACTCAGAATTGGGCCGTCATCCCTGCTACTACTCACACATCAATGTGTGGACATGTATTTTATTTGTTGGTTTTGCAGTGATGAAAATATAGTGAAAAAACTCTCTCTTAGGGTGATAAAGATGAGAGCGCTATGTGCTTTTTAAAATACCCCTCACACACTAAAAAAATCCAGTAGTGTCATGCTTCATCATTGGGGTCTTCCCGTCCCTCTACGGGGCGGGGCGTGCTACGACCTGACCGACTACGCGGGAGCACTGAAGTGGTGACAGGACTATGTGATGGTGCAAGGTGTCAGTGAAAGTGTAGGGACCTAACAATGTGTGTGAGTACAAAAATTAAAAATCCTCTGGCTAGTAGAAAAAAACAATTTATTAGCTTCTCTAGCTGGGGACGTTAAGAAGGGGGTTTTGGGGTTGAGCCGATCGCTGCAACCTGGTCTACATGTTTCGTAGGCAGTCCCCTACTGCCTACTCATCAGGACCTTCTACTGGTCCCTACGAAAATAAGCTCAGTTGCTAAGTGTTGTCAGCCTGTCTTCCTAAAAACTAACAGTAAAATTCCACTGTTAGTTTTTGCTTCAGGGCATGAGCTGGCCCCCGGGAAGCAAAAATTATCAAAAATAGTGACCCAAATGTGGTCTCTGTAAGGAAAAGGGAAAAAAAGGGAAACACAGATATTTACATTTATAGCTGTGGATTTTGCGCTTTCATTGTTATTTGCGCCACAATTTCACTCATCAAATCCATTCACCCATTACACAAAGAATAACTTTAGACTTTATGGACAGAGTGATGGATCAGTCTGCCATCCCCTGGCTGTCCGTAGGTGATGACGAACAGTGGACGAAAAGCACACAGATGTTCATAGTAGTAACTGTGGTTTGTCACTGCGCTTTCATAATTGTCTGCGCCACAATTCTTCTTTTCAAATTTCATTAGCCCATTGCCTAAAGCCCTAATGCAAGACTTTATGGACAGAGTGATGGTTCAATCTGCCATCCCCTGCCTGTCCGAGTAAATCCCCGAACTTATACGTGCCCTTTGTAATTAGGGCTGTTTCTATCTCCACACACACACACTATCGCGACTCAATACATGCAACGACATCTCACAGGATTAAAAAGGAGGAGCCCGATCTCTCATACTAGTCTTGAGGTTATGGTCACTGAATCAATAAAAGTCCCCACAAACCGGGACGCACCCCTACATTAGAATGGTAACCATACATACTGTTGTGGCAAGCGCGTGGTGCCCCATGAGCTGACAATCGGTAGGAATTCACCGCGGCGCTCTGCGAAGAAAGAGAGCCACGCCCTTAGCGTTATTGTACACACTGTGCGAGGAGTAAAAAATATATATGTCTCAAATCCCACTCGTTTTAAGACCTGGGGTAAAGGTCTGTAACTTACATTGTCCGCATAGTCCCTAAGTCTTACTTCTACCAGTGTTGCCGCTCTGCTGAATGCTCGCGTGTTGGGAGCGGTGAATCATTTAAGCTTCACTGCGCGCTGGTGCCGGGTGTGTCAAAACACTAGCGCGCTAACTCAAAATGGCCGCCCGTAATGGAACGCGGAAGGGTAGAAATGCGGAAGTCTACCTTCTATTTCTATTGGTACTCAGATTTTGCCTGCACAATGTAAATCTTAATGCAAATTAGATCGCTATTAACAAATTGTGACAGAGGAGATTATACAACAATAAGTTAGTGCAAAAGCCCTAATATTATGAACAGGTCGATTGTAGTGGACCTAGATTGAGAGGTATGTGTGTTTAGCAAAATGCGGGAAACATGTATGATAGGTGAGTGGAATTCAGCTTGGAATATTTACGCAGGTTTCTGCCCAGAGTTGGGAAAAGATGTATTGGGTATACGGATTAAACAGCGAAAATCGCTGTGAGATATGTTTATGGAAAACATAATTATTACGTGGTTTGAGACTTGACCCCTGTGCTAAGGTTGGGCACAGTATTCCGGCAAAAGATCCTGACCTGGAAGAGGTATATTGACGACATCCTTATCATCTGGGATGGCGATGATAAGAGCGCCCAACAGTTCCTGACATGGCTTAACTATCAGGATGAATTCCTCAAATTCACCAGCGTCACAACAAAAACCAATCTGGTATTCCTGGATCTGAACATCTTCCCCAAAAATGGCAGATTGATGACAACAACCCATTTTAAAAGTACTTCCAAGAACTGTCTCTTGATGTATCAGAGCTTTCATCCGAGACACTTGAGGGATAACCTCCCCTACGGCCAGTTCCTGCGACTTCGCAGGAACTGTACGGAAGTTGCCAATTTCAAAACTCAGTCAGAAGACCTAAAGAAAAAGTTGAAAATGAGGAACTACCCACCTAGGATCATTGATCAAGCCTACAAGAGAGCAAGGAATAACTGCAGAGAAAGCCTCCTGGAGGACAAAGTCAAAAAAGTGGAAGAGCATAGACCCATTTGTGTGACCACGTACAACACCAACTCTGACCAGGTGAGCAAAATAATCAACAAGAACTGGAAGATCCTCAACAGTGGGGGCCTGGAAATTCCAAAACCTATGTTCTCGCACAAAAGAGCACAGAGTGTCAGGGACATATTGGTCCATACCAGACCCAAGGCCAACAGGGTGAACAACACTGGTAATCCAAACTTTGTACAAGGGCATTACCCCTGTGGCGGATGTAAGGTATGCTGTTTGACCAGGAAAAGCAAGAAATTGACCTTCAACAACGGGACAACATGGGAACAAAGAACATTTAGCAACTGCAATAGTTCCAATGTTGTGTATCTCATCACATGTCCCTGCAAACTCGAATACATTGGCATGACGAGCAGGGCAGTGAAGTTAAGAATAGGTGAACACAAAAGCACAATCAAGTGCAAAAAGTCCAGCACCAAATTAACAAACCACTTCCTGGAAAGTGGTCACAAACCTGAAGACATACTGTGGACTGTAATTGAACAGATCGACAACGAAAGACATCTCCTTGAAAAGGAACAGAGATGGGTTTTTCGTGTCCAGTCCAACAAAAATGGGTTGAACGATGAAATTCCGTGGGGTCAGTTATAGAACCCCCGTACCCCAAAAGAACCCCCACTCTCTGAGGCACCACCCCTAACCGTGGCCAAGATATTAACAGAGGTCCCTTTTAAGTTACCAACTCTACTGGCATGTGGAGACCACCCCCTTTGGAACACAGCACCACTGGTGTATGACTACTGTGCCCAACCTTAGCACAGGGGTCAAGTCTCAAACCACGTAATAATTATGTTTTCCATAAACATATCTCACAGCGATTTTCGCTGTTTAATCCGTATACCCAATACATCTTTTCCCAACTCTGGGCAGAAACCTGCGTAAATATTCCAAGCTGAATTCCACTCACCTATCATACATGTTTCCCGCATTTTGCTAAACACACATACCTCTCAATCTAGGTCCACTACAATCGACCTGTTCATAATATTAGGGCTTTTGCACTAACTTATTGTTGTATAATCTCCTCTGTCACAATTTGTTAATAGCGATCTAATTTGCATTAAGATTTACATTGTGCAGGCAAAATCTGAGTACCAATAGAAATAGAAGGTAGACTTCCGCATTTCTACCCTTCCGCGTTCCATTACGGGCGGCCATTTTGAGTTAGCGCGCTAGTGTTTTGACACACCCGGCACCAACGCGCAGTGAAGCTTAAATGATTCACCGCTCCCAACACGCGAGCATTCAGCAGAGCGGCAACACTGGTAGAAGTAAGACTTAGGGACTATGCGGACAATGTAAGTTACAGACCTTTACCCCAGGTCTTAAAACGAGTGGGATTTGAGACATATATATTTTTTACTCCTCGCACAGTGTGTACAATAACGCTAAGGGCGTGGCTCTCTTTCTTCGCAGAGCGCCGCGGTGAATTCCTACCGATTGTCAGCTCATGGGGCACCACGCGCTTGCCACAACAGTATGTATGGTTACCATTCTAATGTAGGGGTGCGTCCCGGTTTGTGGGGACTTTTATTGATTCAGTGACCATAACCTCAAGACTAGTATGAGAGATCGGGCTCCTCCTTTTTAATCCCGTGAGATGTCGTTGCATGTATTGAGTCGCGATAGTGTGTGTGTGTGGAGATAGAAACAGCCCTAATTACAAAGGGCACGTATAAGTTCGGGGATTTACTCGGACAGGCAGGGGATGGCAGATTGAACCATCACTCTGTCCATAAAGTCTTGCATTAGGGCTTTAGGCAATGGGCTAATGAAATTTGAAAAGAAGAATTGTGGTGCAGACAATTATGAAAGCGCAGTGACAAACCACAGTTACTACTATGAACATCTGTGTGCTTTTCGTCCACTGTTCGTCATCACCTACGGACAGCCAGGGGATGGCAGACTGATCCATCACTCTGTCCATAAAGTCTAAAGTTATTCTTTGTGTAATGGGTGAATGGATTTGATGAGTGAAATTGTGGCGCAAATAACAATGAAAGCGCAAAATCCACAGCTATAAATGTAAATATCTGTGTTTCCCTTTTTTTCCCTTTTCCTTACAGAGACCACATTTGGGTCACTATTTTTGATAATTTTTGCTTCCCGGGGGCCAGCTCATGCCCTGAAGCAAAAACTAACAGTGGAATTTTACTGTTAGTTTTTAGGAAGACAGGCTGACAACACTTAGCAACTGAGCTTATTTTCGTAGGGACCAGTAGAAGGTCCTGATGAGTAGGCAGTAGGGGACTGCCTACGAAACATGTAGACCAGGTTGCAGCGATCGGCTCAACCCCAAAACCCCCTTCTTAACGTCCCCAGCTAGAGAAGCTAATAAATTGTTTTTTTCTACTAGCCAGAGGATTTTTAATTTTTGTACTCACACACATTGTTAGGTCCCTACACTTTCACTGACACCTTGCACCATCACATAGTCCTGTCACCACTTCAGTGCTCCCGCGTAGTCGGTCAGGTCGTAGCACGCCCCGCCCCGTAGAGGGACGGGAAGACCCCAATGATGAAGCATGACACTACTGGATTTTTTTAGTGTGTGAGGGGTATTTTAAAAAGCACATAGCGCTCTCATCTTTATCACCCTAAGAGAGAGTTTTTTCACTATATTTTCATCACTGCAAAACCAACAAATAAAATACATGTCCACACATTGATAGAATCTCTTTGTTTATGTACATCGTTTTGGAGGGTGATTCTATCAACTCCTCTGTACTTCCCTTATTGTTTTGGAACTACTCACACATCTCCTTTCGGTGTTAACGCAGGGGGTCATTTTATCCTCAGGCCATGAGGCATCATCCTGCTCAACACGCCACACACGGTGTCCACCACTGCGGACCTCCCTCCTGGGATCGTCTACCCCCCTTATCCTATCCGGGGATCCCCTAAGCCAATCACGACATTTACTCACATCTCTTACATTCCATGACTTTCCATGACACCATGCACGTCGCTCACTATAGCATTGATGATAGGCCATCAGGACTTCTGGGCTACGGATACTGCGACGTCATGACTTTGCCTATCTATGTTACCTTACCGGCTTGAAAACTCATCTCCGAGCAAGAATGTAGTGCCTCTTAGTTTCTTAACTGTTGGGAAGTTCTTTTAACCTTTACGGAAAATGAACAATAACTATAAAAACTGTTCTGCTGCAGTTCATCCTCTAACGCATCACAACACCGGATGTGCCGCTGCCATTGCCTGCACTTATGATACGCCGCCGGGCCTCCGGGATGCCGGCCACGAGGCTGTGTTCTATCTCCTTGCTATGCTGCCGGCCTCCGGGTTGTAGGCGCAAGAAGCTGTGTACTGTTGTTACTCCTATGCAATAAAGCAGTTTTGAACTTTAAAAAAAAAAAGGTTACCCCGAGAGCCCTAGCATCTACAGTCAGGCCCTCAAGAAAGAACTAGATGAGCACACTTTTCCCCCTGGTGTGGCCCTTATTCAGTATGTAGATGATTTCCTACTGGCCGCTGATTCTATGCCTCTCTGTACCTCTGCCACTTTGTCCCTGCTACATTTCTTGGCCCTTAAGGGCCACAAGGTCTCCCGTTCCAAACTTCAATGTTGTAGACCGCAGGTGACCTATTTGGGCCACCTGCTGTCTAAGGAGGGGCGATCCTTGACACCTGACAGAATACACACTTTGCGCACTTCCCCTATACCACGCACACAGAAGGATGACCGGGCTTGGTGGGTCTCACTTCTTTTTGCAGACAGTGGATCCCCGCCTTCTCCCAGCTCATCAAACCCCTCCTTTCTCTTCTCACAAATGATACTCCCTACCCTCTTCCGTGGACATACGAGCACACAACATTTTTTCACACCCTCATTCAAGCCCTGTGCTCCGCCCCTGTTTTAGGAGCCCCTGACTACACAAAACTTTTTTTTCTTTTTTGCCACAAACAGGGTGGTTGTGCCTCTTCCGTCCTTTGCCAGACGCACGGGCTCTCAAAAAGACCCTGTGCGTACTTCTCTGCCATCCTTGACCCAGTCGCATGTGGTTTACCACCTTGTTTGCGGGCTGTGGCAGCTGCCGCTGTTTCCATTCGGCAATCAGAAGGGATAGTCTTGGGCCACGACCTTGTACTGTTCGTTCCCCACTCTGTCGACATTCTACTTAACAGAACACGCACTCAACACCTCACTAGTGCCCAACTTACTGGATATGAGTTGACCCTCCTTTCTTCCCACATCACTATCAAACGATGCACTACCCTTAACCCTACCACTCTTTTGCCACAACCTTCTGGGGAGAGTGACCCGCCGTTACATGACTGCATTTTACAAACCGAAGCTGACACTAAAAGCAGGGTTGATCTCACAGACACTGCCTTATCAGACACTGACGGCCAGCTCTGGGTCGACGGGTCCTGTTTGAAGAGACAGGACGGCACCACTTCTGCTGCTTATGCTGTAACTATGACCACCACAGTGATTGAAACGTCCCGGATTATACAGACTTTTGCGCAAGCCGCGGAACTTGTGGCTCTCACTAGAGCCTGCATCCTCGCTACAGATCTGAAAGTAAACATATATACTGACAGTCAGTATGCTTTCGGTGTGGTCTATAGTTTTGGTAAACTCTGGAAGGAGAGAGGATTTTTTACTTCCCATGGTACGGCCATACAACATGCTCCTCTTATATCTCAACTGTTGGAAGCCATTACACTCCCTAGCATATTGGCAGTAATTAAGTGCGCTGCCCATAAACGAGTTGCTGATGATGTGGGCAAGGGCAATGCTTTAGTAGACGAAACAGCCAGGCTCACCGCCATGACGGCTGAAGCCACTGTCTACGTCACCAGGTCACAGACAGAAAAATGGAGCGACAGCAGGTCACAGATTCGGGAGATACAGAGCATGGCCACGTATGAGGAAAAACAAAGGTGGGAAAAGGAGGGGTTGAAAGACGAGGAGGGCTGCTGGCGGTCAAGGGACGGAACAAAATGGAAGTTACCAGCCGCCTACCTCCTTCCGGTTTGCCGGCCCATTTAGGGCCAGGTGCCATGATCTCCCTTTTAACACCTGTCTGGGACAACCCTAAGTTACGATCAGTAATGGAGCATTACACCGCAAACTGCCTGGTCTGCCTCCGACATAACATTGGAAAAGGAGTGAAATGTCCCCAGGCTGGTTTCGCCACTCCTGTGGCACCTTTTGAAGTCCTCCAAATGGATTACATCCAGATGGAGAGGTGTCAAGGGATAAAGTACGTCCTAGTGGTGGTATGTGCTTTCTCTCATTGGATAGAGGCTTACCCTGTCAAAAACAATACCGCCATCACCACAGCAAAGGTATTACTTTAGAAATTCTTTCCCCGGTTCGGGCTCTGCAAACTTCTGTGGAGCGACAGTGGGAGTCATTTTATCGGACAGGTCATCAAACACATTCTGGAAGGCCTGGGAGTTAAACAAAAATTCCATGCAGTTTTCCACCCACAGTCTGCCGGGTTGGTGGAACGCTACAATGGCATCCTCAAGAATAAAATAGCAAAAATAACTGACCACACTCGCCGCAAGTGGCCAGATGCCCTCCCTCTAGCTCTGCTGTCAATCAGATCAGTTCCACATTCCCGAACTCAGCTGACACCCTATGAGATAGTGTTCGGATGACCTATGAATGTATGGACTGCCCCTAGACCTGAGAAATTAACAGATGTCCCAGAAGTTGTATTGAGCGATTATCTGAATGTTTTGACTCATACTCTTGCTTCTCTCCACGATCAGGTCTCTGCCGCCATCCCTGACAAATCCGAAGGTCTGGGCCATGCCATCAGAGTCATTGACTATGTCTTCGTGAAAAACTTCTCCAGGCGAGCGACACTCGAGCCAAGGTGGAAGGGGCCAGCTCTGGTGTTATTGACGACCCACACCGCAGTTCTTGTGGCGGGAAGAAATAATTGGATCCACATCTCCCACTGCAAAAGACCGTCCAAACTGAATGAAGACCAACTAAAAACACAGCCAGACATTCTGACCCTGGACAGGCCGGTCAAAGAGGAGGTGGATCCTGAACCACAACTGGACCTGATCAACGAACCAGAAGGGGGCTACAATCACCGTCCCCGATTGAAGAAATAACCTGACACTTTATCTTTGCCCACCTCTTGTGCCCCCCATTTCGCCTGTACGGCTGTGATATTATCTGGACCAGCAGACCAGTGAACGCCAATAGGGCTGCTGGAATCACTGGCCAGTGAAGCAACCACCAGTTACAGACAGCACCTAGGGAGGGGGGTCTCGTGGAGTACACAAACATGAGCACAATCAACAAGAAAATGGGACAAGCCGAAACACATAAGACACTTTGTGGTGGGCGGACTGTCCTGCTGTTCCTACTTTTGACAATATTTTTCCTGTGCGCTATCATTTTTTGGGCAATCGAGTTGACATCCCATGGGGCAACGCCACCTACAGTTTCCCCTATTGAACATGAATTTGCTTCACTACCTCCGTATCTGCAGAATAGACGTAGGGAATTTTGGAACAATACCTTTGTGCAGCTGTTGCACCAGCATCACCTGGCAATGAACACAACAAACTGTTGGATATGTGGCCTCAGGCCTCATTCTGCCGAAAGAGCAATTCCTTCCATCCCCGTTCCATTTTCTATTCATGGGTCGTGCTTGGCCTGGAAGATGTCGATAACACAAGCACACAATGACAATAATATTTCCGATGACACTCACTCCCAATTTACTGACGAATTTTGGCATAACAAGAGTGGAAATAACACTTATCCCTTCTGTCCACACGTGCATATCAACGACACATTGCAGCTAGACATCCCTGAGCAAGAACGAGAAGAAATGCGAATTTACAATAAAAGTGGAAAAACTATATTTTCTGCACTAAAGACAAGAGTGGCCGAAAGACGGACAGTGGCTCTGTCAGTCGTCAATGTCCATTGGCACGTCTGTGTGAAAGGTAAAGGTAGAAAGGACGTGGGCATCAGCTACTGCACTATCATCCGTGCTCTGAATAGCACTAGTCCACCGTCCATTGTGGCCTCACCTAACACTTATTTTGTGTCTGGAACAAACGCCTATACTTGGTTACCAGCAGGATGGAGCGGGGTCTGCTACCTTGCCCTTATCTTGCCACCCACCTACACTGCTCACCCAGATCATCATCGAAGCAAAAGGTCACTGGAGGTGGACCAAACAGACACTTTTGCTGAACAATTTCTGGATGCTATGAAGGGCGTAATTCCTCTGTGGGGCCCAATGATCAACAGCCGGGCTATAAGACACCTGTCCCGGGCTGTGGAAGCTACAATTAACATCACCGCTGGCGTACTGACCAACAACACGGCTGAACTTCAAGCGGTCCGGTTGGTGACACTCCAAATGACACTCCAAAACCGGATGGTGCTGGACGTTGCCCTGGCAGACCGAGGAGGAGTATGCCGCCTGATTGGGGCCAGCTGCTGCATATAAATTCCTGACTACGCCCCCACAGTCTTCAAGGCTATCGAGCGCCTACATCGAGTGTCCTCCAAGATCCACGAAGAAACAAGCAACTGGTCCCTTACCAACTGGTTTTGGGGCCTGATGGCCACCTGGGGCTGGAAGATACTGGCTGGCCTCTGCATCATCACTGGTCTACTGTTCTCGTGCTGCCTTTGCATCCAATGTGGCCCGGCCCTCTGCTCCATGTGCCTGTCAGCCATTAGGCCAGTCTCAGTGACCCAACAGTTCGAGAACGAGAAAATAATGTTGCAAATGGAAATAGACTATATGATGAACATTGACATGGATTAAAAGAAACTGAGAAAGTTGCCATGGCAAAAAGAGGGACTGTTGTGCTGTAATTTTCACCCCTGAAGCCTTGCCACATCAACTCTCTCCCTCCCTTGCCTGAGGTGGGCCCCTGCACACGAAGACAAGCTGCACGCACCCACCTTATCTTCCCGCATCCCTCTTTGTTGACAAGATTACGTAGACGAGCTGCACGCACCCACCTTATCTTCCCTCATCCCTCTCTGTTGACTAGAACAACATGTGCGGACAATCGGCCTGTGGCTCCATGTGCGTCATAAGAAACGACCTCCAGCTGATTGCATTATCTGGACATTGCAGAGGCTCCTGAGTCATCTGCCTTACAACCTTGAGAGACCACCCCCCCCCCGGTTGATTGCATTATCTGGACAATGTCAGAAGCCCCTGAGTATCGGCCTTGCAGCTTTGGCCCACCACAGCCCAAGACACAGTGACGCATCAGGCCTGATAAGGAGAACTCAACATCCTATAAAGACTGCTGCATGCCCTGGAGAAGAAGCAGCCTCCGTAGACTCACCTAGGTGACTCTGGGACTCTGTCCGATAACTCTAGTTATACTCTGTATATTAAAATATCTTGTTTCCCTCCTCACTCTAGAGTCTGCCTCCATTCTTTGGTAAGAGAAACTCCTGTGGACCCGTAGATTTTAGGTGAAGCCCTCCACCGCTGGGGGTCCCTTTGGAACCCAGTTCTACACAAGTTGTTTTGGGGGAGGGTTTAAGGAAGGCAGGCAGTGAGGAATTTATAGTGTATTAGTAGGTTGATTTTTGGGGGTATTTCAATAACAATAAGTTGAAACTACAAGTAAAGTGGCTTTTCTGCTAGCAAAGGTTTGTTGTATAGTTTTTTTAGCACAATGTAAAAACAGCTAGACGGTGGATGACAATAGCATTCTCAATCCTGCTTATTTAGTGCTGGGCTTCGAGGTACAGAAGAATCCAAAAGTTTAAAAAAAGGCATTTGTCAATAGGCTAGAAATTCATAAAATAACTGTTAGTGTTTCATTACTTATTATTCACTAACGATGTTTCAACTAACCCTGCACCCCCACTTTGAGAGCCTGAAGCCTAAGGATAGCCAGGTCACACAGATTATTTACACTCATAAAGGCAAACACGCAGCCCCTCGCCTACATCCGGCATTTATAGCCCTTGCGCATCTTGGACTAGAATTAGCATGTTCCAATGATGTAGAATGCTTCCACTTGTGATTGGTACAGCTCTGTCCTAAGAAATATGTTCATAGGGCATCTTGATGACATAATCAAGGAGTCTTGGGACTAAATTGTAAGGCAAATTACTACATTTCGATGGGATCATGGGATGGACTGACCCTTGCCGACTCAGGAAGGACCACCTAGTAGCGTAGCCAGTGTGTCATGGGCCCTAGTACAAGGAAGGAAATGGGTACCCTGGCTGCTGTCTGAATAATAAAATACAGAAATATTCAGGGTTCAATGTTCCCCTCTGTGCCCCAGTGTCACTGCACCTACTAAAACAATAGAAGCTACCATAGCTGCTAGCAGACAAGAGTCTGGTGGGAGACCCCCGATTTATGAAGCCGAAAACGGCTTTGTTTTGACGATCTTTCACCTAAAAGTGCCTGTTTCAATATTGGTCACAGAACAAAAGAAAAAAATTCCTCCAGCTCCCCTTTTCCGAAATGTTATGCTATAGGGACCTACGCCAGTGGCGACCAACCCACCAGTCAAGCCTACATACACCCTGAGCGAAATGTTTAGGCATAGCACTTCACTGTGTGTGATATCTGAGGCACAGCCTACCAGGTGATAAAAAGTTGACCATTCGGATTCCCTCTCAGCGATCAGGTGAATTGCCCTATATAGTGACCTGAACGTTCCCACTCATTTACTGCCTGTCATAATACTAGAGAATGTGGACTCATTCTGTGCCACAGACGTGGTCTGGGACCAAGCTGTTCCACAGAAGAGCTGTCCAGTGATGGCTCGGTATCCGCTTAATGCTGGCACGCCCAGACCTTTATTTCCAAAGGATTTGAGACACCCACCTCGAGTGGCGCTCACGAGCAACGGCCCACGCCACGAGGTCCCGAGTAGCACAGGCGCACCTTACTTCTGTCTTGGGTGTAAGAGAGCCCTCATCTCACTCACACTATTACCGAAAACATTCGTCCTTAGTTAGACAAGCCACGCCCCTGCAGGCACGCACCCAATCCAACACTTTAAAGTGGTGTGACTCACCCAGATTCAGCCCGTGTACACGCTGCTCGCTCTTCTGGGCTACCTCAATAGAAAATTTAGTTTGATTAAAGATTTGTGAGACCTAGTTGCCACCACACTTAATCTGATACCAGTTGGGAAGAGGTCCCCGCGCGATGAAATTACCCTTGTGAAATTCGTATCTGTGTGAATCAATTTACATGTCCACTAAAATTTCCTACGATCATGAGATCGGTGTGCTTAGCCGCCTACACATTCGGGTTTTTTAACTAGCCACACACTATCTATTGCAGTGACCACAACTCTGCAAATCAGAGTGCACATTTCTACCAACAACAGTGCCTAACAGTAGAGCACATTTTCTCAGAAGCGTAATTTACAAATCGAAATTCTTTTCACAGAAATTACATACAGCAGGGATTCGCCAAACTCTGTACGCCACTGTGAATTTGCGCTGAAATGAGCTACGAGTAAAAATCGCAAACCTCTTTCTCCTGGGCTGGGCTCTGCTAAAGTGCACTACTGCCTGGGAGAAAGAGAGAGAAGGAAGCGAGCGAGATGAACTTGTCAGGTCTGAAGGGAGAGCGGGGCGACGAGGGCTAAACACCGGGGGCGACGAAAGCTAAACACCGAAGAGAGGGCTTCTTTCACGGGGCCAGGCATGGTGCGCAGGGGCTGAGAGCGGGACTTATGCCTTGCGAAGCAGGTAAAGGGACTGCAGAGGTCATTCGGGGCAGGAGTTTTCTGCAAGCTTCTCCTGAGAGGAGCTGTGCAGCACGCAGCTGCTTGACAAGGGGAGGGTGTGGTACGTTGCGTTTTGCTTTGTTGGGGCAGGTTGATGAACTGCAGTGGGTAGGGCTGCAGCAGAACTGGAGTCTGCTACGCAGAATGGCACACAAAAAGCTGTTGCAGGACTTTTAAAAGCCCACTAACTAAATGTCTCGCAGAGCAGCGCATGCGCTGGTTCAGGCGAGACCTAAAAACATTACCCATGATATTTTTAACACAAAGCATATATATTTCTTAAAATGCGACCCCCTATTGTCCGAATCCTCATTTTAATGTATTTTGTGTTAGAAAGATAGTATAGTTATCTCTTCCTTTATGAGGACCTTGAGGAAACTAATGCGCGTTTCTGACTTTAGAGAAACACACACAAGAAACAATATTAGATTCAGTCTTGGTGTTGGTTCCTCCAGTTTTATAGAAAAGCTGCCAATGAAGTTAAAGGGAGCAAGTTGATGAGTAACAGGCTCATCATGACCACTTGCGTGAGGGTACTTCCTATATTTTCATACAATTTTTACTAACGGTCTTGATTTGTATCTCTCCTGTGATAGGGGGAGCCAAGCATACGATTCCGTTTCTTTCCTTGTCCCATGCATAGTGGCATGTATGTTATAAACCAGTTGGTGGGGAAGGGGGCGGAGGACCTTTTGTGCCTTGTGTTGACGCTTGTTGGTGGTTTTTTTTGGGGGGGGCATTTATTTATTTCTTTATTGAGTTTGATATAGCGCTGGCTAGACCCTTAGGTATCAGAGCGCTTTACATAAGGTTCAACAATGTTTCAACAGTGAAAACAATTACACGTTACATTAAATATGTGCGACACATTGAAGAGCGAGAAGGAGAGACAAATAAGAGTGGAAAGGGGGAGAGGGGGAGTGAGAAGGGAGAGGAAGATGGGGAAGACGGTATGAGAGACTAAGAGAAAGTCTGCCCTAAGACCAAATGGGTAGAGGGAATCCACTGCCAGTCTCCCCTATAGCTCTCAAGGTAGCTCCATCGGGCATCGGTCAGGTAGATAGATAGATAGATAGATAGATAGATAGATAGATAGATGACGAGGAAAAAGCAGAGCTACAGAAATACGATGAGGGGGGATGGGCGAGACTGGGAGACAGGGAGCTGTACTATGGACTGCAGTCTTCTCAGGAGCACAAGCCTCACAGAGTCGCAATGCCTTCCACTGAGCCTCGCACCTTTATTGCAGGCCACCATGCTCTCCGTAACGCTAGCCTCACTGTGTTCAGTCACGCGAGCCGCTTTGAGTCAAGCGCACTAACTGAGGAGTGGCCACTGGTTCTCGAAGGACCCTCAGGTTCTTGCGCGTCCAATGTCTTGAGGTCTGTAGGTATCGATACTACTGTTTTTGAAACACCACAAACTTCATGCAGCTGACAGGCTAGTGCTATCACTTGAAGCAGTACAATCCTTCACAAGGTGAAGAGTTGCATTTACACAGAGAAGTTAGTTGTTTGAAAATATGCGCAGGTCAAACAGACTAATTGCCCACCTCTGCCAGATGTATACACATGACTGGCAGCAGGACAGGGCGTTGTGATAGCTAAACGTATTCACACAGGTCGCCAGTGTAACAAGGTGCGTTGGTAGAGAATACAGGAGTGATGATGTGGAGATAAGAGTAGTTTATTCTCTACATTAAAGGTCTCATCCAGCCACTCCAACTACTGTGAAGCCCTCTCCCTTCCATCTGCCGCTCAGCCACCACAAACATTCTATGATGACCTAACAACATTTGGTTCCAATGATGCACATCCTTGCATATCGAATCTTATGGGTTTGTGTGATGAAGTAGTTATTTTAGACTAGTCCGGGGAGGGGGGGGGGGGGGGGAGGAGCAGTTGTGAGTTTTTTCCATATGTTGACCAGTGGGTCGTTGCCATCTGTTCACAGAGGAAAAATAGGTACCCAAGCGCATCACCCTTTTCTTATGGGTAAGATTGGATTATACAAGCTTGACTCCTGGAACATATGGCATTTGGGCAATTTTCAGAAATGCTAAACGTTGTTATCCATTTTAAGAGACACGCTGTTGACACTGCCAGCTTCCAGGGGACACTCTTTTTTGAAGTTGAGGACACCAAACAGGCCTCGAAATTGAGGGGCCAACTTTACTATGCCAACTACTTGAACTTTGCTAGGAGAGTCCTGACATGGATAGCTCTGGGAGTTCCGTTTTGCCCTCATGTACATGGAGACAGACGTAGTGTTCAAGTTCAAGTTCAGGCATTTGTAGAGCGCACTACTCACCCAGAGGGTCTCAAGGCGCTAGAGGGAGGGGTTCATTGTTTATCGAATAGCCAAGTTTTCAGTTCTTTTCTGAAGGAGATGTGATTTTGAGTAAGGCGGAGGTGGGTGGGGAGTGAGTTCCAGGTCTTGGCAGCCAGGAAGGAGAAGGATCTGCCACCCATGGTGGTTTTTCGGATGCGCGGGACTGCTGCGAGGGCTTGAATGGATGATCTTAGTTGGCGGGTGGGATAGTAGAAGGACAGTCGCGAATTGAGGCATTCTGGTCCTAGATTATAGAGGGCCTTGTGTGCGTGGGTAAGAAGGCGGAAAGTAATTCTTTTGTTGACGGGAAGCCAGTGGAGGTTTTTTAAGTGACCGGTGATGTGCTCTTGGCGCGGGATGTCTAATGAGTCTCGCTGATGCGTTTTGGATGCGCTGGAGCTTTTTCTGCAATTTTGTTGTAATTCCGGCATAGAGAGTGTTGCCATAGTCCAATCGACTTGTGACCAGTGCATGGGTGACAGTCTTTCTTGTTTCGAGGGGGATCCAGCGGAAGATCTTTTTGAGAATGCGAAGGACGTTGAAGCAGGAGGACGATACGGCGTTGACTTGTCTGGACATTGAGAGAGAGGAGTCTAGAATGAAGCCAAGGTTACGTGCATGGTCAGTGGGTGTGGGCGCTGATCCCAAAGCGGAAGGCCACCAAGAGTCGTCCCAAGCTGAGGGGGAGGATCCAAGGATGAGCACCTCAGTTTTGTCTGAGTTGAGTTTTAAGCGGCTCTGTTTCATCCATTCGGCTACTTCTTTCATGCCTTCGTGAAGGTTGTCCTTGGCGGTGTTGGGGTCTTTGGTGAGGGAAAGTATCAGCTGGGTGTCGTCGGCGTAGGAGATGATGTTGAGGTTGTGTCGACGTGCGATGGAGGCGAGGGGACTCATGTAGACGTTGAAGAGGGTGGGACTGAGTGAGGAGCCTTGAGGTACGCCGCTAATGACTTCGGTGGGCTCTGAGTAGAAAGGGGGGAGTCGGACTCTCTGTGTTCTCCCGGCTAGGAACGAGATGATCCAGTCCAAGGCTTTTCCTTGTATGCCGATGTTGTTGAGGCGTTGTATGAGGGTGTTGTGACATACCGTGTCGAAGGCGGCGGAGAGGTCGAGAAGAATGAGGGCCACTGATTCACCGTTGTCCAGGAGTTCTCGGATGTCGTCGGTCGCCGCAATGAGGGCGGTCTCGGTGCTGTGTTTGGCTCGAAAGCCGTTCTGTGAGGGATCCAGGGAGTTGTTGGATTCAAGGAAGGCTGCGAGTTGGCTGTTGACGGCTTTCTCGATGACTTTGGCCGGGAAAGGGAGGAGGGAGATGGGTCGGTAATTTTTCAGTTCTGAGGGTGGGGTGATACGTCTTGTTTTAAGGCAGGTTGGATGGTATAGACGTAGCTATTGTCAATACCTACGGACCCAAAATAGATGGACAATTTTTCTTGACATTACGAGATGTTTTTGCCAGCATTATACTATAAGGTTTTCTGGACCGGAGATTTTAATTGTATCCGAAATGGACGCTCAATATTCACCGCACCCCCAATCGCAACACTAAACCCCGCACGACTGCTTCCCTTGGAATGGCATGCAACATACTATTCGCACACACAAGTTTTGCGGAAAAAAGATGCACCGCCTTCTCTAATTTGGAAAGTCTTCTTTTGAAACCATCCACACCCCAGAGAGCCGGAAATCCCACAGATAAAGATTTTTTTTTATATGTCTTGAGGCTATTTCCCAGACCATTCTGTGTCTAAAAGCGACAACCTCCAAAGGCTAGCATGCACCTCAGTACCAAGAGTCACAGTAGGTTGCACTTGCCGAGTTATGCAAACACAGCGTAATATGATATTCAAAGGAAAGCCTTTCCCCATGGTTTGGTGATCATTGAAATTGTGGTTAAAACAATAATGTATGCCCTCAATTGCCACAAAATATAACTTTTTGGCACGTTCCAGATTGGATTGCAACATCAGGCTACTGAATTCACATCAATGGTTTGAGAAGTCGAAAGAACAGATTCTAGATAAGTTTTATAAGTGGGCTGGTCTGTTTCAAAGATAACGCACATGCAGGCAGGCCCAGGCATGTGACCTTTTTCTCTGCCCATTTCTAGGATTAACAATCCACGCACGTGCCCCGGCGCTCACCTAAACCACTTTTACAACTGTTGCTTATCAGCGCCACGGCGTGACTGTCATTATCATGTTAAAAATGCACAAAGGACAGCAGTCATGTGCTCGGATCATGATAAACGGAGGTAAACAAGCCATTACACGTGCAGTCTATTTCTTACTGCCTGAACAGCAACAGTTGGAAAACACAGCAAAGGTCACGCAGCACAAGCAGTCACGCTCCTGACTGCCATATGAAGGTGTCGGGTCAGGTGGATAAACACGCCTTGCTTATTTCACCCCCCCCCTCCATCCCCGCCTTCCCGAGAGTAGAAAAAGAACCCTTGCCATGCAGTGCTCCTAACAAGATAGATATGGATAAAATCCTAGTCGTGGTCGCCAGAAGGAGTTTTACATTCAACAGCTGCCAGCATTAAAGTGTCAGAACTGTCGGAAAGCGATCAAATCTGTGTTTGGGAAGAGACGGAGAAGCAGACCTCTCTTGACGGAGTGAGGCTGAAGAGCACATGATGAGCTACCAATCAGACGTTTGAGGAGAAAAAAAACAAAAAAAAGAAGTGGGGGACAAGTTAGGTAGAATACAAATGGCATCATGGTGCGTGACTGACATCACAGCACGTGGCATCTCAGGAAGTGACATCACAACCCATGACCTCACAGGAAAATACATCACAAGAAGTGACATCGGGTACATTTGAGCTCACTATAAGATTTAATGGATGAGATTTTGCATTGGGGTTGAACCAAAAAAGTGATACAAACCCAACGTCAAATCTGGGCCTCAACTTATACATTTAGAGCCTTGGTTAGCATAGTATTGTCTTGCCCTTAGGTCAGGTGGTGTCACAAGGGCAACACAATACTGTCAGATTCACCAAGCCACACAAGGTCACCTTGAGTGGCCCTGCGTTGCTTGGCAAATCTGGAGTAACGGAAGGCAGCGCAAGTGACTCCCTTGCATTACTCTGCGATGGGAAGGTGTTCAATGCGAGGAGCCTGGCTGTATCCACGCTTCCACCTATGGATCTTGCTGCATTTCCAGATTTACCAATGCGTCAAAATGCTACACCTTCCTAGGGGAGGCCCAACGAGGAGAAAATATCTTTATTTCTCCTCATTGCTTCCCCTAAGTGCGCTGCATTCTGCAACAAACATAGAGAGGGTAAAAAGCCTCAGAGGATTTTTTTGTGCAAGAAGGTGATTCTTTCTGCATAAAAACAATCCTGCCTGCAGTGCAGGTACCCTTGCACCATGGCGCAAGGGTGCCTGCGTTGGTGCTCGGTAGCAGATTGTGTGCCCGCGCAGGCAGAAAGAATGCAATGCAGCAGGTTGTGTTGTGTGAAAGATTGATAAATTTCACTATTCATTTTTTTTATTCTGTCACAAAGAAATTGGCAACAAAGAGAAAAGTGGCAGTAATTCTGTTATGCTTCATTGGTTGTAAAGTCTGCATTTGCTGGAGAGATATGGGTCTGTCTAGTCTCAGTTTTTAATCAAAGGAGTGTAGAGGGTTAATGGGTCACCTGTAAAGCACATCATGAAACAAGCGGTTGACAGATTTTATTTATGTCGCAAGGTATGTGGGTTACTGCTTTTAAAACCGATAGTTTTGTTATTTGCAGTTCATAAAGTCAAACACTTCTAATATAGCACAGCAAGCCAAGACCTGTGACTCCTACACCTTGAAACCCTCACTGTCTTATAGAACACATCCTGCGCATTGATTTGCACACTTATGATTTAATGTCAATGTATAATGTGTATGTCTGATTTAAAGCGCTCTGGAAACCTTGCATAGGGATGAGTAGCGCTATAAAAGAAAAAAACAAAATAGTGATATTTAAATTGTTATTTGTGTAAATACTGGGGCAGACAAACATCTGACAATCTTACATTGCATGCAAATCTCTTATATTCAGTGTTTCAGATTAAATCATTCATTTCATCCATTACTTTAGAAAACTCTCCCAGATTTACCCTATGTGGAAAGGCTAGAACAAGAAGCTACACTGTGCTATTGGAACTCAAGCTGCACCTTGCTTGTGAAGACTGAAAAAGGACAAATATGCTCAAGTTACTTGTGTTTCCATTCAGAGTGAATGTGGTCTAGCAGTGCAAGGAGATTTGCACATTGGTCGGTCAAGCATTTCCATCCACCACATGTTTGCTGCGTTACTGTCTTAGTGGCGTGGAATTTTAAGATGACTTCTCAATTGAACTTTTGAATATAGCCAAATAACAATAACATAAAAATACAAAGCATTTAAAAATAATTAGACTATTTCCCTAACAGGGTAGTTCTATGTGATTGATCTTGCTACCTCTCTGATAGATGCAGTGCACCGGAGCAGCTTGCTCTACTTTTGCTAAAACATTTCAGCAGGGCTTTGAAAGGCTGCAAATTATGATTTTGTTCTAAACTTCACAATTAAAATTTAAGTTTTGTGAGAGAAGAGCTCTCTAAAACATTTTTAACCAGAACATGGTCCCAAAAAAATGCATTTGTAAGAAAATCATCTCACAAAACAATATTTGCAGTAAATGTCTCTTACTAAAGAAGCTGGAAAACTCCACAAGCAGTAAAGCTCCCAAACCAAGTGCAACATTTTCAATTACCAATACCACTGTTTCTGTGTAACTCCTAGTAAGAATACAGAATAAACTGCATCGTTTTCCGCCCTAGAAAATTTTTAATGACTGTATAACAGGTTACAAAAGCACATGGAGAAGTGTGGCTCAATGGTTAGAGCGGCAGACCCTGATGCAGAGGTCTGGCCCGGGACCAGGGTTCAATTCCTGCCTTGGCTGGTCTCGGCGGATCTTGGGCTCATAATTCCTCAGACCTGATTTCTCGCCTCGGTGCCTACTCTAAGCATGGGTCCCACGCTGCAACTCTGGGCAATAGCTTGCTTAGTCTCCACAACGGCCCCCTACAGCGCTAGGGATGCCTGGTTGCACCCTAGGGATGCCCAGGAGTGGACATTTCACGGGGAAAAACTAGGAAGGGTTCCCTAGTGGTATGAGTACAGCGCCAGGACACTCAGGAGTATCAGTGCGCTTTACAAGTACGGCTACATTTACATTTACATACTGGCAAGCAAAACAGGACAACGTCGTTTTGAAAAAATTATTCTGGTTGGCAAAACCTAAGTTTAACAAACAAAATGCTACCAAGTCAAGTTGGCAAAATGTCAAGTTAACGAAGAGCTCTGGTATTGAATGCCAGGACAGAAAAGAAAAAGTACTTGATCAAGAAATTATCAGTGACGACTTGTGCATAGGGGTGGTAAGGCCTATTACGTGCTCGAGGAAGGGTAGTGCATTAGGTAGTAAGGCGTTTTTAAGGCTCAATACTACATGTGGCACTAAGTTTTCAGGCCTCTGGATGGGCAGTAATAATTTCAGTTGTAAAAATGTGATTTAACAAGTGACATCCACTTCTATTTTAATGGTCTAGTCGGGACAGGCAAAGGGAAGAATAGGGTATGTGTCTCTCTATGCTGAATAGTTGGCCTGAGCCCCTAACCCACAGCCAACAAGAGCTCTTGGAAGATATAGAGGATCTGTACGTATCTGCCTGCGAGGTTACAGACTCTGCCCCTGCTCCTACAGCCAATGTCTGGAAGATCAGCTCGCAAAGGGGCATTTGTGAACACTTGCGGTATGCACATACACTATCAATGAACATGGCTTCACTGTTGGCTTCTATAATCATTTTCCTTAAAAACAGATATCCCTTCAATGAGTAGTTTTTTAAATTAGTTTGGTTACTAAAAGTAATTTTTTCACTAAATTGGTTTGGAAATTTAAGTACTGATTTCTTGACTTTAACGTGTTTTTGAGCCACAGCTACCCAAGACAAGCCTACTTTACTTTTTAGGTATTACAATTTTGATCCATAAACTTGAACTACTTTTAGGTGTAACATATTTTAGTCTGTGGTACACAAGGATGTTCAGACAGCTGCTTCAAAGAGAAGCCTAGGTTCTCCCACTACCCTTGCCTATATCAAGTTGAACAACCATTTCTAAAGGAGGAAAACCAATGTTTCTGAAAAAAACAAATCATTCCCATATAATGAACCTAGTCATAGTGCTGAATTTCAACTGGGCATCTAGCGCCTAGCACATGGACACGCTTTGTAGTTTGAGCCTAACAAGATGCTACCACCTTAAGGATTTCAATACTTATCGTAATTTGTTACTAAACTGTTATTAAAGTGTATTTCTTTTATAAAGTCAAGCATAGACTGAATATTCAATTATTGTGTGCTCTTGTTGTGCTCTACAGTATTCCATGTTTCTAAACCCTTCCACCTCCTGGCGTAAGACTCAATTACTCTCCTTCGCTACCCTGACAGGGGCAAGTGCCTAAAGGCGTCTATTGGCTATGCAGTTTGGATTGCACCGGTATTTTGATCATGGGACATTAGTGGTATTCAACATTATTTACATAATGCCATTGCACACTTGAAATATTGCACTAGTATGCTGTAATGAGCAGGGAGTGGATATTCCAGAATGGGAATGCCATGCAAAGTTGGTGAATATCCATTAATGCACGTTTGTAATCACAAATGTTTTCACAACTGCTGCCTACCTACCCTAGATACAATTGGTGATTTCCTCTGGTCAAGAGCAGGCTTAAATCACTATCCAAGGTGGAAATGTGGAGGGAACACCCATAAATTTGCAGAGGTGTAAGATAGGGATTTCTCCACAGGGAAAATACTTTTCACCAGTGGCGGGCGGTGACCCTCAACAGTGAAGAGGCGTCGAGGGGAGCCAATGGCAGGCATTGTAATAAATCTTAATACCTTTAGTCTCCAATGCCAAAGCTCTCAATCATGGTTCGTTAACAGATTGCTGTTTAGAACAGGCTGTGACTGACAGCTCTGGAGTTAAGGCTCAAGGCAATGCGAGTTTCTCACCGTGCCTGTCAGTAGGTCAGAAAGATAATTAAAAAATGTACGTACCCACATTGCTCTCCAGGTTTTCTTCTTTCTACTTGAATGCCGTCAGTGCGATAGCATCTCATGGAGCCTCAGCCAACTCCCATCTCCAAATCCCGACACTGCTCTAATGCTGCAGATGAGCAGCATGAAAGCAGCGCCAGGACTGGCTGGAGCGGGCTGCCTTGCGTCCATAAGGCACTGGGGGTCTGTGCCTGCTCTTCACCCAGCTGTCTAAGACAGCTAGGTGGAGAGGTGTAATGTCAGGCTGGCAGTCACAAGACGGCCGGCCAAAGTGACATACGCACTTAAAACTGGAGTGAGCACTACTCACCGGGTTCAAGTCTGCAGCAATGGCCCCACTCTCAAACTGCTCAGGATGGGAGCAGTGAGAACTAAAATGGCAATTCGTTTTATTAACACTTGATTTTTCACCTTTGCTGCACTGGCACAAGGGGGGTGACACTTCACTGTCCTAATGGGTGGTGGAGGGGGGCTGCTGCTTTACACTCAGAGAAAAAAGAAAAACATAGCACACACAAATGCGCCTTTATTATCTAATTACATAAGCATACATTACACCATATACGTTATTCATGTGCTAACTTCTGGAAACCTTTGTCTATTGTATCGTCATGGGAGTAGTCCTGTAAGTCTTTCAGAAATCAAAAATGTGCGCATGTACAGGAGTAGATTTGCATTTTTGTCTGCGACTCGGGGACATCTACGTTCAAACTTCAAAATCAGATTTAGATTTGCTGCCAGAGAACAACATGCAAGTTCGAGACACAAAAGTAATTTCTGTGGGATCTGTAAAATACTATGACATTCTTTTTATGAAACAATAATTCTAGTATCAGCGAGCAGCTGATATCGATTTCCTCCTGTGTTGTGAACATGGCTTATCATGGGAGTCTTTGCTAAGCTGTTCAGTTATGATGACCTTGCATTTAGCAAAAGGCTCCAGACAGTCAATAATGCTGCAGAGCCTGACACTTTATTTACCCTCAAAAGCAGATGATAGCTGAGTCTAATCATATGATGCTGACTGGCTCATGTTAGGCAACCCACATTTTGTTGAAAGATGAAGTAGGTTTTAATTTCAGATACAATTTGTTGTCACAAAACAAAAAACGTATTCAACTAGTGAGCGATCAGTAAAGACCAAAAGGATAATAAACTTTGGTGATTAAATCTTAAACTGTGGCCTGATCTTTTGAAATGAGGTCAATGGTCTTTACCTGACTCCAAAGCTGATGACCTGTAAAATGTACACAACTGTACTTGTATCAACTGTTCAGGTACAGTGAAATAGGATTAAACAGGTTCGTGGAACATAATTTATAAGTAACCAATAAAGTAAATAGGTCTAAATGTCATCATTGGAAATAGTTTATCCCTAAAATCCCCTTTGCCTCCAGTTTAACCACTTCTTGTCTGGCACTGTTTGAAAATCTGAAGACAATATATGCATCCTGAAATTTTGCTGCGCTCACTGATGTGTACAGGAAATAAAGAGTGCTAAATAACCAGAAAGAAGCTCAAACATTTGATATTCCAACATGTGACAGAACATTTGCATATTAAGCCCTTGCGTATTCCTGAAGTTTTGGAAGAACTTTGAGCATTCTGCTTCTTCATCCAGCCCTCGGGATCTCTTTTTAATCCACAGTATGTGGATATAATGCTATGTCTTTTGAAGACCTTGATACAGCCAACCGACCCAAATATCGCAAGACTAAGGTAGAGGCGCAACTTGGATCTACTTTCAGAGATCAGGGCAAAGACATGAGTGGCAACAAAAGCAGTAAGAGATGGTAGAGGTGCTTGAGAGCAAGTGGCAGATGGCGTAAAGGTTTTCATCATCAAAAGTCTTTATTTCGGTTTTACAGTACCATAAAAGTAGTAAGCACATTAATCTTATATGACAATTAACAGGATAAAAGGTACTATAAAATACTCCTTATATAGACTCTTGAAAATTTTACAAAACAAATATAAATTCAGAAAAACTTGACACTAAAATACGAATACATAAAAGGTACAAAGCTAGACGAATTTTAGTATTTAAGTGCTTTGTCCTGTCAAAACAGAGCTAAAGTGCTAGTGCCTGTGTGACTTTTGTTATTATGTTAATTTTACAAATATGAAACCCAATTACACAACAACTTCTATTTTAAAACCCACGCCCCAAATAACCGGTAGAAAGATAAGAGTTTAAAATAATAGTTTAAAAACAAATTATTTACAATCCAGAGGGCTAATGCAGAGTACACACCCAACTGGTCTCATAATTTAGATGTCAGTATATTTTATCCGCACCAGACGGAAGAGTAGATAGAGCCCTCCTTCTTATCGCCCAAAATTGACCCAGTTCCCTGTCAAAGTTAAAACTAATAAAAGAGGTAAACTTGTCCTAGAAGGTCTACATAAAGTTGACTGTTTAATAGTAAATGGGAGGCTCCCTTCTGACACCCCGGCAGCTTTTACGCATAAATCAAATAAGGGAAATTCAATCATTGATTATGTCATGGCTGATTATGCTCTATTTTCCAAGTTGAAAAATATGAAAGTCATTGAGTCTAATCTTAGTGACCATAATGCGTTGTTGCTTACAGTCTCCGTCAGTCTTCCAAAAGTGGACTCTTGGACCATGGAAAGGGATCTGGTGAACTTCGCCTCTAATTCTGGAAAATGTTTCTGGAATTTTCGCTGTTTTGAAAGTTTGCTGTCCCTTTTGAATCAAACTGTTAAGAGTTTATCTCTCTGGGAAGGGAAAGAGCTGTTAGGATTTGCTAACTTTCTAGATTTGGTAACTGCTATAGCGAGGAAGAAACCTGGCGTGGAAAAATCGCTTGCAGTCCCTCCTCCTCTGCGGGCTTTAAATATAGAAATAAATAAAGTAATAAGGGGGCAATATTTAACATTTACTCAAGAAGCCAAGCATAAATTGTCCATTTTAAAAAGAAGGAGAGTCAGGCTTAAGGCTCGTCTAAAACGTGATAAGGAAGACTCCCTTTGGATACAACTGAGGGAAGCTTCCTATAACGGTCAAGCAAAAATTTTTTGGTCTTTAATTGGCAAGGGCTGTGGGACCAGAGCCAGTGCCACTCCGATAGCCATCGAGGAACAGATTTGGGTCCAATACATTGAGAAATTGTACAGTAACAATAATTTGCAAGTACATAGGGTGGAATCCAATGATGTTACATGCATATTTGATTGTCCCTCTGAAAAGGAAATTGAATTTGCTATTATGAACATGCGTTCCTCTGGTGCGATGGGGCCAGATAAAGTTCCCATCTCAGTATTGAAACAACAGAGTGAACTGTGGAGCAAGATTCTATTTCCAGTTTTTAAATTCTGTTTTCTTAGCGGAACAGTCCCCCCCTCCTGGAAAGGAAGTATCATTGTCCCCTTATATAAAAAAGGGGCAAGAGATCTTCCCCAAAATTATTGTCAAATCGCTTTGCTTGACGCCATAGGTAAGGTTTTCGCAAAATGTATACTCACTTTAATGAATCAATGGGTAACTGAATTTAAAATTCTACCTATTGAACAAACAGGTTTCAGACAGAATCATGGAACTCTAGATAACCTATCGGCACTACAAGTTCTCACAGAAAAATATGTTAAAGTCCGTGGTGGGCAGGTTTATGGTGCTTTCATTGATTTCACCACCGCATTTGACAAAGTGGATAGGATATTACTGTGGAGAAAGTTATCTGATTTAGGTATGCCCTCATATCTCATTAAGTTAATTCGTGCACTCTATTCAGATACTTGGTGCAGAGTTCTACTGGGAGGTGAACGCGATTTATCTAAAATTTTTTTTACCTCTAATGGGTTAAAGCAAGGCTGCCTTTTGGCTCCCTTGCTGTTCTCCCTTTATACAGTCGATTTACCTGTTGCCCTTTCAGCGTGCGCTGGTATTGCTCCGTCCTTGGGGGGGGGGTTCCAATTGCCTGCCTTATGTATGCAGATGACATCCTGATTCTGGACCTTACCCCGAAGGGCTTAAATAATCGCTTGCAGGCACTGTCTGAATACGCCGAAAATCATTACCTATTGATAAACACGGCAAAAAGTAAAGTGATGTGTTTCTCCGGCAGGAAGAAACCTAAATTCCTTAATTTCCCTTGGTGTGTGGGGGAGCAAAAATTGGAAATTGTGAAATCATATACCTTCCTTGGTAAAATTGTCACAACTAATCTAAGTGACAAGGCCCATATAGACAATAACTCCCGAAAGGCTATTGCTCAGGGAAAGAGTTTAGTAGCCTTGTATAAAGCTACAGGGAGAAGGCATTTCTCTATTCTTTTAGATGTATTTAGAGCAAAAGTCCCTGCTTCCCTGTTATACGGTTTAGAGTTAATAGAGCAAAATAAATGGAGTTTTCTATCCTCCACGGAAGGGAAAATCTTGCGTAGTTTACTTTCTGTTAGTTCAGCAAATTCAACTGTTTCCATGAGACAGGAACTTGGCCTACGTAGCAGTTGGGCTCAAGGTTTGGCTGGCTCTATTCGTTGGGTCGTAGGCATTGCAAAAAGTGAGTCTAACACCTTGAGATTTCTTATAAAAAATGAATTGCTGGGAAATCTAAATGATCATTTTTTGATTGTAAAAAACTTTAGATCTGCTGTGGCACAATTGAAATTGGATGAAGAAACTTTATTTTCGTTATCCTCTTATCAATTAAAATCTTTATTGAAGACTTCTTCATGGGAACTGGGGTTTTGTCATGACAGAGATTCCCGGCTGTTAAAAAAAGGTTGTACTCCTGTTATTGAGTCATGCATCTTGCGGAAAGCGCAACCTTATATGTACTGGAACATCCCTCATGGCGTTCGTCGCCTAGTGTACTTAATAAGACAAAACCTGCTTCCGCTGAAAGTTCTTTATGCCAGATGGTATGGTCACTCTCCTCTCTGTGATCTTTGTCAGATGCATGTCCAGGATTTAAATCATGTCATTTTTGTTTGTCCAGTCCTGATGCCCTACAGGCGTAGATGGTTACGTCCAATTTGCCTACAACTTAATATTCTTTCTGCCCAGTCACTTCAGTCGGCCTTGATTAACCCTCCTAATGAAATGTTTTGTTTTAAACTGTATGGCTTCTTTAAATGTTTTTTGGATCTTTATTAATATGTTATTCTTCATTTGTGTTTAGTGTTAAAAGGACATTTTATGCATTTTTCTTTGTATGTATATTTTGTTTTTGTGTGGACCTCGAAAGAGTTCCTTATCATAATAAATAAAACTTGAAACTTGACCCAGAAATATTGCTGTTGCACAAGCATAAAGTGGTCTCACATCGGACTTTAAAATACAAAGGGCGTCTTTATGGCTATGTGTCCCAAGTGGTCTACATACCGGAGTTAGCCAGTTCCTTCCAGGTCTGGTGTAAGCAGCACAGGCAAAGAATACATGGCCTATTGTTTCATTAGGGTATGGACAAGAGGGACAGCCATTGTGCTTTGATGTATTTGTCAGCCAAGTGTTAGTAAAAGAATTGATGGGTAGGCAGCCATATCTGAACTGTGTGTACAATTTTCTGCCTGCCGGCACTTTTATAAAATCAAGATGACTTTCTAGCCGGCTGCCACATTTAACATCAGTGAACACATCAGTTAAGCAGCCATGGCATATTTTCAAGAAATTCGTCTGTTCTACCCATGCCCAAAACTGTGATTTCAGTGTGTCCCTAGAGTATGTTGGCAGGTGACCTTCTAGCTCCTTAGGCACACCTATGTCTGCCCGGATGGCATTGATGTATTTAAACCACCCAATTTTATGGTGTATGTCCAAGGCTGAAACGTCTGTATAAGCAGCAGCGTAGGGCATCAGTTCAGGGGTTGTGACCAATCTATGCCAGTCATGGTCATTGATAGACGTGATGCCCATGTCAAGTATCAAGGGAAGGAGGGGAGTGCTCTGTGGAAGTGATACCAGGCTCCTAAGAAACTCATTTTCTATTGTTGAGAGGATGTTGACATTTGTGGAACCCCAGAGTTCTGCCCAATAGAGCGCATAACCTTGCAGCTATACAACTTAGGTATGGGGCTACAGGCCTGGTGTAAGAAAGGCCCAAGTTAACTGGGAAAATTTCAAGGATGCCCTCTCTAGGTGTTTCTTCCATGCCATTCCCTCGAACAGCTTGATTCCCAGGTAATCAAAGAAACTCACTTGTTCGAGCAGAACATTATCAAGGACCAGGTTACCTTTAAAGGATTTGTGGGGATTTATCATCATCAACCCCTCTCATCACAAAAAGTCTTAAAACAATTTAAAAGTTTTATTTGGGCCATGGGAGTTTTAGACACCAGGAGGGTATCATCTGCAAACAATAAAGTAGCTATTTTATGATTTGCTAGCGAAGGGAGTGTCGGCCGGAGTAGAACACAAAAGTTCGGCCACCTAGTTTACATAAAGGGAAAAGAGGGTGGGGGCCAGGACACACCCTTGACGTGCCCTGCGCCTGATCTTGAATGGCTCGGTGTTTAGGCCCTGGTTTCCCCACCTTACACAAGCAAAATTTTCTGCAGAAAATCTTCTATTTCAAAATCAACTGTGCAAATCTGATGCTCTCAGAAAATACTGTTATCCACTCATTTAAAGAATTTTGGGTATGGCTACGTAGGTACGGCATAACAATGTCCAAGAAACGTGCGGGCAGCTGCCACAACATGCAAAAACAGCTATCCTAAAAGAAGCCTCCAAAGCCCACGCAAAAGGAAACTTGCCATATGTTACGGTTTTCGTGGCTTATTTCAACACAACCTACTTGACAAAAACATTTTTTTAAAGTGGCAAGGATCCTTTTGAATCATCATACCTGAAAGGACGCTGCATCAATCTCACGAACAGCCCTGGAATCAAGGAGGACCTGCCTCCCTCTCCTTTCACAATCTTGGTACACAATCAGCCGGATGTGGCCACGATCGAAGTCAGATGACGACCAGCTGGTGGAAAGGAAAATACAGGAATACGGTTAGAGCATCGTCAAATTAAAAATATCAGACGAAACAAACAACTTCTAAAGTTTACTTCAGGAGATGGTCCTCAAGTAAAGGACACAAGGACAAGACAAAACACCTGATTTAGTGCTTGGTGGATGGGACAGACCATCACAAACGTGATGCATTGTGTAACCTATGAAAAGGACAACTTCAAAATAATACAGAGAAAGCCTTAAATGTGCCCCCACAAGATTGTCATAAAAACCCCATAACACATCTCTTCGAAAACACATAAATACGCTTACCACAGTTTAAAAGAATAAACAAAAAACAAGGGAAATATGCTTGCGGGCCTAAGGATCCAAATCAGGAGGGCAATCACACTCCTTGTGTTGAAGAGTAAGGACCCACTCTACTAACAACACTAGGGTGCCCTGCAGAGCTTTCGAACCATCGACATTTTGGGCCCACTCTTCTCATTTTTAAAGACCATCCTCAGGACACTGGTGAGGGTTCTACGTTGATAGGGTACTGGAATAATCAACAGTGACTTCTTCCAAGTCCAGCACACAGTCCACGGCAGAAAAAAATCTTAGAGTTGTCTTGGAAAATGCTCTGTTCTAGCAAACTTCTATCTAGAGCAGTATTCTTACTGCTGAATGTGACAAGCCGTCTCTGTATTTAAAAACAAACTAGCCCGTTCGAAAATCTTTTAACCTCTCATATTAAAAAAGGTTTGGTTTTCATGGTCACATCCACATATTTGACTAACAAAACGGAGACAGCTTGTTACAGTCACCCCAGATAAGGAGACAGCTTGTTACAGTCACCCCAGATAAGGAGACAGCTTGTTACAGTCGGCCATAAGAACAGAGTATTGCTATTTAGCGCGACAATCAAGCAATCTTTTCAATAGGATACCCAAAGCCACTGGCAGGAAGACACAGATTTAAGCTGGATCAAAGACAGTTGACATCTTTATTTGGATGGTAAAGAGATGCCATTTGAGGTGCTTTGTGAAGCCCAGAGAGTACATAATTCATCAGCTTCTTATATGCGCTGCAATAGTATGACAAATGTGTCTGGGGCCCACACCTTATAACAGAACCCATAAGGAATATGTGCTCAGAAGACCCTTAACTAACTGGCAAAGAAATGGAGGGAGCATTTCACAACTGCATCATTTGATATTTGAAAAACGCCTTGTACAGGCCAGGAACAAGGGTGTATCGGAAGTTGGTGAGCCATTAGACACCACTGAGCGGGCTAGGATGTCATGGCACATGAACAATGTGTTGAGAAACTCCGGATTTAAGGTGAGGCACTACACTTTCTTTTGCTTGCATATACAGTATTCCAAGCCGCAACAAGCATTGGCAATGCCATTAGGTCTTGCTTATGAATAAAATTGTATTTTGTGTCATAGATGGGTTTGGGATCGATCCATCCATCCATCTCTCCATTCATCCATGCATGCATTGATCCTCTGCCACAACCACAATAAAACACACACAAAATCCACAACATATGCAAGATAAATTAAAAGAATACAAGTAGAAACAAAGCATACACTTGCAATAACAAATTTAAACATAGCAGTGGGTGCCTGTCTTGCAGAGGTATTGTACATAGTTTTTCATAGGTTTAAAGTTGCAGCTTAGCACCAAGGTGTGTGGGCATCTTGGATTGGTAGAACTATGAAATACTATGGACACCAGCATTCCTTAATGTTCTCAAATGAGAGGGGAACTATAAAAGGAGAAAACGGAAAATTAAGGGACTGGCCAGGCAGACAGGGCACTGAAGTGCACTCATTTTTATGTTAATGTACACATGATCAGAAAATGCTGTCATTCACAGGGGCAAGAAAGCCAACGACTGATGTGAACTGAACCATTACAGCATGCAATATGCTATCATGGTGAAAGCAGAGTTTAAGTGACACTGAAGACAGACCAATGGCAAGGTAGACCCGACACAATAAACTGGCCCTTTATGCATCCATAAGGGGAGATATATATATATATATATATATATATATATATATATATATATTGGGGTTTTTTTGGTGCTGGTTACGATCTGACAAACACTGGGGAAGATAAAGAAGATTTTTTTACTCTCCAATGATTTAAGCTAGAATCACCATATGCTTTTCACAAAAAATAGGTCAGACTTATGGCCTTCGTAATAATGAACAGGCCAGACCTATGGCAGTTGATATAACATTTTCCTGCAGACCAATCAAACCCATAGCTTTTTTCATAGGCTTGTTACCAAAACCAACTGAGGCCTACTGTAAGGAGTGTAACGTTTCCCACAAGGCAACCGTCAGGCACACAGTCTTCAAAATGCAAATGTATGCAAAATAACAGTTAGCAAAGCAAAATACTATCCTTCATAAAAAAAGCCAGACAATGATTATCGTAGTGCATATCTTCTATCCCTAAGGTTTATGAGGTTGGATCACCAACAGAAAAAACTCTTGCCTACTATGGTAATCTGTGAAATTCCATATAACAAAATACCTGCCTACAGGCTTTAGCACAATGTAATAACAATACATTTTTAAAAGTCCATTGTTTTCAACACATGCTTTTTAGTAGATCACTCTACTGGCTTTTTCAAAACGTTTCCTAATAAAAACATCAAACCTATGAAATATGGCATGACTTCTCCCGTTGAACGAATGAAGCCTTTAACATTGTCTTTGGACCTTACCCACCAGTGGCCTATTCAAGTGCACATAAACTGGCAACTATCACACAAACAGTTACAAAATTACAAATATCTAGAAACATACAGCCTGCAAAACAATAAACAAAACCTCTCAATAAGGTCTAACCAGACTCATGACACTGAAAATCCTCATAGTCCGTCACAGCGGGTGGCCAACACCAAAAATGTTACCTACGGCAGTAATCTGTGAGATTACATGTAAATTACTGGTCTACGGCTTGTAACACAATGTGATAACATCCAACTGTTAAAGACTAAACTGGCTTCAACAAATGCTTTTCACAAATATTACGCTAGACCAAGTGTCTTTGTCATAACATTTTATAATCAGTAGAACAGACCTACAGCATTGGACCGAATATTTTCCAGTTCACCAATCAGGCCAAAGGTTTGTCACGATAACCAACTCAAGCCGACAGTTATGAGCATAAGACTTTCCACAAGGTGACCACCAGAAATACAGTCATAAAATTAGTAAGGTATAGAAAATTACAGTTAGCTAGGTAAAATGCTCTCTCTCCTAAGAGGGCCTAAGAAGGATTCTAATAGAGCAAACCTTCTAGATATATGGTTTGTCACACAGGGTAACAACACCAAAACCATTGCCTTCTATGGTAATCTGTGAAATGCTGTTTAACAAAATACCTATTGAGGCCATTTCATCTGGAGTAACACCTGTAAATGCCTATTGAGTTTAACATATGCTGTTCACAATAAATATGTCAGGTCTAGTGCTTTTATCAGAATATTTCATATTAAACAGATCAGGCTTATACCCATGATCTATGGCTTGCCACTATAACCAACTCAGCCCTGCTGTATCGAGAATAAGCTTTGCCACAAGCCAAAATGTGCAATATAGACAGTCTATTTCGTTGAAGTACACAAATACAGCACAGCCAAATCTCAGTGGAACCAACATGTGGGTGGAACCACAGCCCCTCTCTCAATTGTAGTCTGCAAGTACTTTTTGTTGATCACATATGGGAATTGGACTGTTTCCCTGTCAAGCCAGACCTAAAAATTCATTTAGATTAGTCTAGCTCTGGGCATCCCAAAATGCTATCAAACACAAAACTGCAATATATCTAAAGTTAATGGTGAAAGATGAGGGTGCTGGGACTGCAATACATTCATCATGGCTGCTCTCCTCCAATCAGTGCTGTTAAATGAAAACACATCCCATAAAAGTTATCTAGTTATCAAAGACACTTTAACAGCATTAAAATGTGTGTGTGCACCTGAAAGTTCAAGCTCAGGCAATCATAGTGCTGCTGGTTTGGGCAGTTGTATAAATAAACAAAATAATCACAGCTGCGTGGAAGGAAAGCAAATTTTTCTGTGGATGCACAACTTTTGCCCGATCAAAACATGTGCTTCCGGCTACCAACATATGGGTGGAGCCGAAGCCCCTCTTTGTAGTACTCCTGAAAGCGATTTTTAGGTTGCCCACATTATATCTGGTGACAGCTACACTGTCAAGTCAGACTAAAAAATTCTTGGGATTTCATCAGACTGTCCACAGTAAGTAAGTGGAAGAAAACAAATTAACTCTAGTAAACCTACTATTCTGTCTAAGATATGGTTACCCTGGGGGAAAACCTTGGATCTGTGATGGAAATAAAGTCGAAATTGTGTTACAAGCAGGTCTCACTATTAGAAATACAGGGGCGGAATGGGTAAAACTACATAAAGGAATGTTGTAACACTGTACACAGCTCAGGAAATGGCTAAAGGAAACGAAATGTAGGTGAATCACACCTCATAATGTGCCAGAGCTGTGCTTTATTGCGTGTCTACTGATGCCAAGTGAGACTAGCGGTAATGGCAGGATCCATACACTAAGCCAAGGGAATAGAGGCAGACTGACACTCCCAACTGCAACACATAAGGGGGAAGGAGTAGTCCATTTAATGCAAGGCATAATAGGTGGGCTATGGAGAGGTGAAGTGGTCCAAGCGTGGTAAAGTTGTAAGCTTCTGAATCAACAAAACTGAATTTGAGGATTCCCTCTAGATAGCTTTCCCTTCGACATTTCTTTTGTCTAAGAGATATAGTTAATTTGACGGGCTCCATTTTATTGTCATGGGCCCATGGTATATATTATAAGCCAATGCCTCAAAGGGCCTGTTAAGAGATTTCTTTTTGTACCCAAATGCGTGCCCTCTTGTTTAAGTTTGTAGTGGCTTTATGAAGTTAAGAATAGTAATTAATTTGCGAGCACAGACGAACCGAAGCAATTCAATTAAGCTCACTGATTACAACAAATCTGTTGTGCTCCAGCACCCGGCCGAATTGCTAGGATGTACCAATTTGACCCGTTTGTGAGTGTGTCATCATATTAATGTTCTAGTTAGTTCATTATACGCTTTGTTAATATGTCTTCATGATCCCACAATGAATGGCTACACTGGTTTATGTTACAATCTGTAAATCACCACCCACAGTTTATAGCACGGAATGCAGCAATGTCTCTGTGTATCCTATATGTTTGGTGGAATCACGTTTCATCTGATACTCACGGTGAAAGGATTCACTTTTCAAGTGACAATTTTACATAAGAGAGTAGGCGTTTGGATTTTCTTCAAGGCTCAATGTCTTTACTAATTGCCCCTGTGGGACACTTATTTAAAATACAGTAAGGCGAACGAATCGAGTACCAGAAGACTGCTTCAAAGTAATGGGGTAGTGAGATGAAGACAAAACTGCCCATCAAAGGGTGGGCTTTCCAAGATGTCTTGGCAGCTCGGTTGGCCCCCCAAGATAATATAAATCTGCAATTTCAGAGAAAACGGCCGTTGCTTTTGAGTCCTTTTAAAAAGGGTTATTACACTGCAATTATCATAAAACTATACAGCTATGAGGCTGCCACTGGCTGCTGGTCGTAAACCTAATCAGTGCAGTGAGAAGAATCCAGAAATAATTAGTACATTGGGCCTAGGGGTATTGACTGGCATGCTGCCGGAAATACCCAGGCCATGCTTGAATCTGAAAACTGAGCATAGCCACAGAAAAATAAATCATTGAACATCAGCTTTCTCACCACACTGTCCTGCAGTGGCATATTGGAAGCAAAATGACTGATTCACAGGGTTCACCAAAAAATAGCAAATTCAAAACCAGACGCAAATTGTTTGGTACCACTGAGTAAGAGAGCGCACTGTACCCAATAATTACCAATTTCTTGTTTGTTCGATAGAAAATACTGAATCACTAACTGCGATTACCAAATGGTAAAACACTATTTCAATGAACTAGGCATTCACTAATATGAATTTTGTGAACACACAGCATTTTGCATGTGCAAAATAACATCAATTGGAAGTGGACAGTAAGCAGCTGCAAAATACAAAACCGTAGATGCATTACAACCCTGGATCTTGACTCCATACTGTAATCCCTGAACTCCTAAAGAAAGTTGGTATAGTGCTGATCATAAACAAGGAGCATTATAAAGCGGGCTGTTCGTTTACTCAAAGGCAGATTTCAGTGGCTGCACAAAAGTGGGGGTGCCCTACAGAATGAAACATCTATGTGCTGTAAAAGCATAGCCACTTGTGCATTGGTGCATAATGTAGCCATCCGAAAGAGACTTCGCAAGGGCCCAGCAAGTGAGGAACCGGATGATGCAGAAAATCCCCCTCGAATACTGCCTCCAGGACATCAGGCTGTAAGTGCTGCAGAGTGGCGTGCACCTTGCTCAGTTTCTCGAACCAACCTGGGTGCGCGATTCCCGCTCTACAGTCTGTATTTCCTCTAAAGTGTTTGTTATTTGAGCTAGGCTCCATGCTACATTACCAGCAAGGAGGTTAGCCCATTGTGGTCTAGTCTGACCAGTTCATGGACACATAGTTTAAATTGTTGTATCCAACCTTTCAAAACAGCACCCAAATGTTTAGAGGAGTTTGTTCATATGTCTTAGCTGACGCCTGAGTGGTGCAGTTTTGATCTATGTATGAAAGCATCCTTCATAGCCACTGTTAACTCTTCATAGCCAGATCAAATGGCTGCATTACCTTCACAAATTGTTCTATCTAGTTGTGCTACTCGCCTACTCTATTCAGAGGTAGCCCTATGGCGCTTTGTTTGAATTTTCAAAACTGATTGTTCCAATACATGGAACGGTGCTGGAGTAAGGGCGGTGGGGAAGGGGGTCTGGACTTCTATCATTCTGGTACTTACGGTTGGCCTTAAATGTCTTTTTTCTCTTTCTAAGATAATAAAGGATGGTGTTGGATGATGTTCAGTAACTGCAGAGAAAGCAATAGTTTTAACTGGGTCTCCTAATGCAGGGGTGTAGTTTTGCCTGTTGAGTGGATTGTCTCTGTAGGAATGATAATAGTTGTATCAACGGTTTCTGCTTCTGTGTGACAGGAGGAATCACTATCATCCTCTGTTTCAGGTGGGGTTGTATGAGTAGAGTGAGATGTTCTAGGTTAAAAAACATAGTGAAAGGAATATGTTAGAACTTTGCCAGCATCTGTTCATGGCATGTAGTGTTATGCATACTACTGCCATCTAGTCTTGGGCTCGGATGTGTGCAATTTGTTTTTCTTCACAGAAGAATTTTACAAAGGAAGGCCATGGAAGCCCCCTTTTAGTTGATAGAGTGAGGCCTAGGTGGGATAGGCAGTTGCCTTTTGACTTTGGCATAGCAAGTTTGAGTGTACTTGACCAGCCATCTGGGTTTGCCTGCTTTGGAAAGAGTGTGGCCCTTGGGTGTTTTAGTATAGGCGACAAAAGGTTGACGTTTCTTTCAAAATGGTTTTGTTCTATCAATGTAATACAGGAGGGCCCTTTAGACATCTTGTGTGTGTAGGGCCCTCTCTGCCACCAAGTCTGGGTGTGGGAAGAACACAGGAAGCTCAACTGACTGATTGAGGTGGAACGGGGGTACAACCGTAGGAAGAAACTTTGGGTTAGTCCTGAGGAAGACTGACATTGTGTACTTGGAAAAAAGGTATCTCTGGGGTGAGAGCTTGAAGCTCGCTTACTCACCTGAGAGATGTTATGGCAACTAGGAAGGTAACTTTCCAAGAGCGAAACTAGAGGGCATCACTGAAGGGATTCGAATGTGGGGCCTAAGAGTCAAGTTAGAACTACAATGAGGTTCTAAACAGGGGCTGCCCCCTCTATGGGATAATTCATTTAAGTCCTTCCATTAAGTCTTTGATGACTGGGACTGAATAAAGACGAGTGTCCTCTATTTAGTAGGTAAGCTGCAGCCGCAGCCAGGTGAGAGCGAATAGAGGTGTAGGGAAGGCCAAACGTTTGTAGATGAAGTAGCTAAAAGAATATGCCTTGGACCGCTGGTTTCAATGGATCAATGTGTTTGGGAAGACAGCAATGCACGAACCTATTCCATCTGACTGCATAGCAAGCCCGTGTAGTGGATCTAGGAGCATCTTTAAGGATTGGCATGCACCTGGAGACAGATTAGATACCGAAACTTTAAGGCCTCAGGGGCCAAATTGCAAGATAGAGCTCCCTAGGTTTCGGGTACCTGGCGATGCCTTGATTCTGCGTTAGAAGGTCTGGCCGGTTGGGCAGTTTCTCATGTGGGACTACAGAGCAGTCAAGAAGGGTCGGACCTGTGGTTGTCTGGCCCATGTGGGGGCCACCAGGATGAGGGTGAAGAACATTTTCTGAAGCTTCCAAACCACGTATGAAAGGAGTGGGAGATGCGGAAAGGCATAGGCAACTATCGCTGACCAGATCATCCATTGTGCATTACCTATGCAAGTAGGAGTTGCTGGTAGAGATACCACTTGTGAACGTGTTGCCATATCCTGCTGAGCAGGAAGTTGTTCTCTCCCAGTAGGTATTCTGCTAGTAGATGTATCTTTTGGTGAAGTGCCCAAAGCCAAATGCCCTGTGCTAGTGCTGAAAGCTGGTCGTTGTTTCTGAAGGTAGTACATCATATTATCTGTTCTGAAGAAGACTATTTGTGTTGTACCTGACCGTTGAAGGCCTTTCACAGATAACTTGATAGTCAGCAGTAGCTACAGGTAACTGATGCGGAAGCCCAGTTGGTGGGATGCCCACATGCTCTGTACAGTCACATTGTGCAGATGCGCCCCTTACCGTTAGGTAGGTGTCCGTTGGGATGGTCACCTGCAGGACTTGGCGAGAAAGAATGCTGCTGTTTACCACTGCAGGGAGCAATGGTGCTCTTCCCCTGTGGCCATTGTGTTGCTAGGCACTCTTGTAAAAGAGGCATGTGTAACCTTGCATAGGGCAATATAGCAATAAAAGAGTCCATCATGCTGAGGAGGTGCATCATGGATCGGACTGTTAAAAGGTGATCTGGCTAAAAAAGAGGCAGTAACAGCTGAAAAGCTTGCACCCTTGCTTGATTGAGATAGGCTTTTGAGGTGACCGTGTTGACAACTGCAACCAGGAATGGTTGCATCTGAAGGGGCTGATGGTAGGACTTGACTGTACTGATTGTGAACCCAAGATTGTGCCAGAGGTCCAAGGTGGTCTGAGTGTGTGTGTGAGGCATTGTCTGTTTGCAATCTTTAGCAGCCAGTCTTTTAAGTAAGGGAGCATATGGTGCGTTCCCTCCTGAGGTGATTGCCTACCATCGCAAGACATTTTGTGAACAGCTTGGAGGCTGTAGTGACCCTAAACGGAAGCACTTTGTAGTGAAACTGCTGACCATGAACCACAGGTAGCTGCGCTGAACGGGGTGGATTGTAATGTGGAAAAAGGCATCCTTTAGGTCGAGAGCGTTCATGAATTCACCTTGCTTCAACAGTGGAATGACTTCTTGTAGAGCGACCAGTGGAGGTGCTCTGACAGGATGTACTCGTTGAGGAGTCAAATGTCGAGTATAGGCCTGAGTGTCTTATCCTTCTTGAGGGTAATAAACTACAGTTAATACACCCCTATTCTGCACTGAAGTGGCAGCACTGGCTCTATCACCCCTTTGATGATGAGAACCTGGACCTCCTCCTGAAGAAGGGACTGGTGCTCTGGAGAGAGGGTGTGTTTGCGGGAAGGGATATTTGGTGGGTTTGTTGGGAGTTCTAAGCAGTAAACCTATCTTTTGATGGTAAGGACCCACTGGTTAGAGGGGAATTTTTACCCACTGTGGAAGGAACTCCTGGAGTCTTCCCCCAACAGGTGTAGTATGATCAGGGAAAAGGGAGAGAGAGTCACTTTTTAGCCGGGCGGCTCCCTTAGTCACACCCCTACCTCTGCTCCTGAGTTGTAGCCTCTATATGCTCCCCTGGAGTAGCCAAGTGTAGGATGTTGTTGCTGCCTCTGGTAGGAGGCTGATGCCTATGGGGAAGTAGCTTTAACGTACTCTCTGAACTGGGACCTACGAAAGCAACCCCCAAGGAGACTACGTCTGGAGAGCTCCCATAGCTTTGTCCATATCAGTGTGCTTTTTTACCTTAACTAGCATGTGATTAACCTGCGGGCCGCAGAAGTGTGCCCTGTCGAAGAGGGGGTTGATCAGATGCCTTTGGAACTCTTGTTTGAAGTCAGAGATACAAACCCAAGCATGCACCGAAAAGCACACCAGAGTTTATGACCCGGGATGCATTATCATCCGTGTCAAGGGTGCAGCTTTTGGTGGTGTTAGAAATTAGCTTGCCCTCCAAAACTGACTTGTAGCCACGCTGTTTATATTGCTATGGGAGATGCTCGAAGAGTTACTCCATCTCAAAGTGGGCTCAATCATAACGAAAGAGTAAGCTAATTGAGTTGGCAAATCTCCAGCGAGTTGCTGATTGTGTGGAGACCCTCTAACCTTGCACGTCAATCTTCTTACTCTGCTTATCTGTTGGAGGAACATCGCCAGTAACATAGGCTCATAAACAGTTTGGAATACAACACAGTCCAGTGGAAGACGGCCCTGGATATAGTGTGGGTTGGAGGGTGACGGTCTGTATGTCATCTACCCTGGATGTCACCATACTGGCCTTTATAGGCTCTTTGAAAGTGTCAGGAGCAGTCTTGAGTAAGCCTGTCGCTTGAGTGGTGGACAGAATTTCAATGAGTAAGTCCTCGTCTTCCTGAACACTATGTAAGTCGACCTTACAGAATGAGGCAGCCCTGTGGATGATCTCATAGTGAGAGGTGGTGTCATCATGAGGGGAAGGTTTGGCAGGGTAGAGATTTGGATCAGTGTCCCCAAGGCATCAACATGATAGCCGTCCCACAAGTCATCTCTAGGCTCGGGATCATCTGGGATCTCAAACGAGTCTAGAGAGTACAAGGGGCTTCCATCCACAATAAGAAGAATGTGGAGAACCCACTGGCGAGGGAGGCACAGCGGTTCATGCAGCTGACAGGGAGAAGGAGGAAGCAGTGGTGAAAAAGGGGTAGTGGGCTAGTGCCCCTGTCCTTGTATTTCTTCAGCCTTGTTGGAGATTAAGGCTCTAATACAAATTCCTCCTCAAAGGTTAACTTCCTTTTGCTGGGAAGTGTTATGTTATGTTCGTCCCATTCTATGGGTGGATGAAAAGACTCTTCTGCTGAGTTCCTCTTGGAGATGCCGGAAGATGGCTGCTTTAATTCCTTGGACCACTCAGGGCTTTGGGCTAAAGTCGACTCAATGCTGATGAAGTCTTTTGGCCCATGGGCCACGAAGTAGCTTTCAGCATCGGCTGATTTTTTGGAACCGGAGTTGGCTTCAAAGGCGCTATGGGTGCTGAAGCTGAGGGGGCTGTTAGCAATGGAGGAGGCCAAGACTTGTGCAGCTGTTATGGCACCAGGGACTGGCTTGAAATAACCTCTGAAACCTTCTGTCGATGCAGAGCATGGCCTGCAGGCAGTACCAGACCGGAAGCCAATTGCTGTGCTTCGAGGCTCAAGGTACAATCCCCGCTGAGGCAGGGCCGAGCCTGTGAATAGTGTTGGGGTGCACCAAGTGGGAGGGAGGGTACACTCACAGCAAACTTTTGCTGAGTTGATGTACCCCTTGGACTTAATGGTCTTCTGTCTCTTACTCAGAGGGGTAGATGACTAGGGCTGAACTGAAGGGGCTGCTCGCTCAAGACCCAGGCCCCGGCTCCTATCCATGTCATGGTCTCAAAATAGCAGGGGTGTTGTCCTCATGTCGCTGCTCCATTGTGAGTCGAATGACGCACCAATTCCATTTTATCTCAATGTCTTCTTCCAGTTGAACACAAGGCAGGCGGAACAGGTGGTCTGGTCATGCTTTGGCAAAAGATAGAGCTTGCAGGTCTGGTGGTGGTCAGTCCAAGTGTGTTTAGAGGATCACTGAAGACTTACTGAAAAGGAGTCCTTTCCTGTCTGCTTTATTGGAGAGGAGGATGGAGTACAAGGCCCCGGAAAGGTCAGGGCGTCAAATGGAAACCCAGTGGCTCAGCCCAACTAAGGTCGCAATGAGAGGGAAACTGAATGTAACTGAAACATGTTACCACAACTGTAGGTCCATTTAATTTTCAAGTAACTACACTAATTGATAATATATATTGATTTAAGTACAATGTAATGAATTGACCTGGAGTGTTAGATCCAGGGGCTGTAGTGTCAATATTGAATATTCTACAGATGGAATCAAGCTGAAAGGTTGTCTCTCTTAAATATTCCAAAGGTGTAGACATTGGCTCTATAATTGGTCCTCCCCCACATATAGCTGAAGCCTCCGGTCTTCTCCCTAGTGCTGGATTGCATATTGTACCACCACTTCACTTTTTTTTCTACCTACCTTTTGTTGACGCCAACAACATTAATCGTTTGCTGTATTGTGGTCCAAGTTTTTTTCTGGTGCCTCAGGAACAGACATGAAAGATTATCCAGACAGCTTACCATGTTCAGAGACACGCCCCTCCACAAGAATTTCTAGCTGTTGGTCACTTAATGTGCGCTTCCTCTTCCTGGAAACCTCGTCTTTTGGCTCCTGAATGGACATAGTGGGGTGGTTTGAATACCTTCTGTGCTGAGAAAGAAGTTATTTCTGCTAGGCTGCTAAAAATAAATGTACTACCAGAAATGGGTGAGGACATCACTCACTGCTGGTGCGAAAGTCACTATTTGCAACTCATTCAGCCTCGCGATTCGGTACTTAAAAATAGTGAATGTTTACGTTATTGCCAAATGATAAGAGAAGAGGAGAGTAAATCATATTTAACAATTTCTAATTTGAGGAATTGTCAGATATAATTTTCCTACATCAGGCTCTAGATTCTTTCCACAGCTAAAATAAATTTGATTTACAAATTATTACAACCAAAATGTAATTTTCAGAGCAGCTAGAAATGAATGACTTAAAATCATTCCTGAAATCAATCTAAGTAAATTTAATCACAGACTGCGGAAACGCCGAACACGTCTGATGGGGTAAAGCACATCTACTAATCTAAAAGCTCAAAAATGACCTATTGGGTCCAGCTATCATCGTTGGCAACGGATAGTAATATCTGCATGTCCTACTACCACAACAACAATGTAATGAAACCCTTCATGTATAGATGTCTGCCATCCACAAATCCAAAATCCCTGGGACATTCTTCATCCTTGAATGACCAGTAAACGTCCTATGATCCAGGTATATGTAGTTTTTTTGAGCTCACAAACGACCAGATTTACAGAGTTGGGCCCTTTTTGACTGCCAAATAGAATTTTAATATGTACAGAATCTTATTTTGCGATTGGATAACCTATTACCGATTCGCAAAATGGGTTAGCGATTCGGTATTCGGAAGGGGTGTTTTAAGGGCCTCACTTCCTAATAGTGACTCGCAGTGGTAGGTGTGAATGTTTGCGACCGCATCCATTCGCATTTTACCGCCTACTTCAAGTAGCTGGTAACCCATTCACGGACAGGAAGGGGTCCCAAGGGACCCTGTCACCTTTGTAAATGGTTGTAAAAAGTTTTTTTAAGAGCAGGTAGTGGTCCCACGGACCACTGCCTACTCTTAAAAATATGAAAAGAAAACTTTTCATTTTTGTTTTTGAAACTCATCCTGTTTTCCCTTAAGGAAAACGGACTGCATTTAAAAAAATTGCTTTATTTGAAAGCAATCACAGACATGGTGGTCTGCTGACCACAGCAGACCATCATCCCTGTGATTTTAGCGAATCTATGGGTCGCCAATTGAGGCTGACCCATGAATAATAATGAGGTAGATTTATTTGCGACCTACTGGGTAAAACGCTGTAGTACATCGCTGTATGTGATTAACTAATAGCCAATTGGTAACTGCAAACTCAAAGGTATGTACATCTGGCCCCAAAACTCTTAACTCGGCGATCAATGCACCCTGCCAGACTCATTAAAACGTCAGAAAAAAATCTAAACCAGACTTTAGAAATTATACCTAGTCTAGGATGAGTAAAACCAATATGACGCAAAAGAATTCCTAATTTCACAAACGTATTGGTAAAGATGCATGCGTCGTATGGAGAAAGTATGCTGCAAGTAACGTTTACACCAGCTGGTCTTATTTCACGTTATACAGGGTGCTAGGTCTTAATATAAACCGTCTCGACTTTTGCTTCTGAAATGCAAAAGTAAAGTGCAACAATAAATAAACAGCCATCTGAACTAGGCGTTAGTATTGTCACAAGCTGACGCGAAACTGCACACAAAAATGCTTGTAAATACTGGTGCAACTGGGAAATTGCATTAGTCTTCCGCTTCAACAGCAGGATGTTACATACAGACTAAAACTGCATTATGTCCTATCCGCTCTCCACAATATCCGATACAATTCAAACTTATCATGATCACGTAAGATCAAACAAATGGAAATGGACAGGAGGATAAGACGCGTGGTTGATTAAAACAGTAGTTCTGCTTTTGCTGAACAAGCGATTCTGACCGTCAGGCAAGCACAGTTATGAGTGAGACATCGACAGAAGCACCAGCTCTCACCTCCACGCAATCAGAAGCACTGAGCACAAGACAGTCAGATGACAAGCGCCTGCTTGCATTCATCACAAAAGCTGCTGAGCAGGCGGGCAGCCGTCCTTGCACCCTTCATTGTCCGAGGCGCTGTTCATAAAACAGCCAGCTCAAACCCCGTGCTCTGGGCAGAACTGCCCGTCGGGCCAGTATTGTTCGGGAAAAAAGGCTTAAGGGTTGTAAATAACGGTCCGGAATAAAAAAAGAAAACTTACAAACAGTAAAATTAGAGGGACAGCACTGATAAGCCAACAGTCAGATGGTTGATGGTATGGCCACCTCTGTGCAAAAAAGCCTCTTGTCTCCCCTAGCTCCCACTTCAAATGGCACAGGGGCAACATAGTTATGTTTTTTTTCAGCCAACACGAGTGACAGACTACGCTTTTCGGAGGCGGAGAGGATTGATGGTATGAGCAAGCCGGATAGAAGGGGAACGAGGCAGGGTTGCCCATTATCTCCCCTCCTGTTTGCTCTAGCAATGGAGCCCCTAGCGGTGCGTGCACGGAGAGGGGAGCACTACAGGGGCCTAGAGGTGCTGGGTCGAATGCACCACATTGCCCTGCACGCCGACGATTTACTGATGTTCCTCGTCGATAACATTGGCGCGCTCCGTGGAGCTCGGGAACTGCTGGAGAGATTGGGAAGGGTAGCGGGGCTCAGGGTTAACTGGGCCAAGACCTGCCTGTTTCCGATGAGGGGTTACCGTGGTGCTCCCCCGGAGGGGCTGGATGTGAGGGTAGCTGTTTACCATACTTGGGAGTGCGGATTTACCATGGCGCAGCCGATTTATTTGAAGGTAACATAGGCCGGGCTCACCGAAACACCAAGAATAACCTGGACTTCTGGGGGTCACTACCCCTGTCGGTCGAGGGACGAGTGGCACTACTAAAAATGATAACTCCCCTCCGGTTGCTCTACTACTTTGTGACTCTGCCACTCTGGATACCGGGGAGGTACTTTGCCCAGCTCAACTCCATGATCTCGGGCTTCTTGTGGGGTTCAGGGAGGCGCAGAGTGGCACTGCCTACCCTGATGCGCCCAAGACGGGAGGAAGGCCTTGCAGTCCCTGATTTCGAGGCCTACTACCACGCGGCCCAATTTCAATGGTTTACCCAGAAATTGGCGGGGAGGCTGGGCCTGGAGATAGCTCAGAGAAGCTGGGACACAGAGATGCACCACCTGGCGCGGATTCTTCTGCGCCTCCCGCTGAGGGAAAGGGAGGTCCCCGGTGAGCTCTGGGTCCTGAGGCTCTGCTGGAATAGGGCCCTACGACGCAATAAGGGTAGTCTGGCATATTCGCCCGAGATTCCGATATGGCTCTCCATGGAACTCCCGCATGGGGGAATTGGCAGCGGCTACACGAGTGGGAGGAATTCGGGATCTCCACCCTTGGGGATCTGTACGAAGATGGGGCATTCCTACCGTTTCAAGAACTAGTGGACAGGCATGAGCTGCCTGCACAGGACTTCCTCCTACCCGTGGCCGTGACGGCTGCGATGCGCAAACATTGGAAGGGAGCACTAGAGGAACCGCGGGTTTTCCCCCCTTGCCAATACGTGGTCACCTCTGCGGGAAAGGTCAAAGCGGTCACGTGTCTGTACCGCAGATTGACACAGGGCTTGAGGACCCCGCTGGAGAGATTGGGCGCCAAATGGGAGGTGGACCTAGGAACTCCCATCAAGCCTAAACCTTGGGAAACGCTGATGGAAAGAGCATGGAAATGTTCTCGAAACGCCAGATTTCAACTCATCCAATTTTACGTGTTCCATCGGGCGTACCTTACTCCTTCCAAACTTAATGAGTTCTTCGACTCTCATGCTGCCTGTCCACGATGCAGACTGAAGGATGCAGGGTACATGCATATGTTCTGGAATTGTCCTATACTCCAGGGGGTACTGGGGAGAGATAATGACTAAATTGACTGAGGTAACAGAGAGGAACCTACAAAACACTCCAGCTGTATGTTTGCTGCACTGGTTCCCCCCACAATGCCCGCAACAAGACTACCAGCAGGTTTATGGATTTGGGTCTGGTTCTAGCCAAGCACGAAATCACTATTCATTTCAAAGCGGCCACAGGCCCTAATGTAGGTAGCTGGCTCAGAGAATTTCTCAAATGGGCGGACTATGAGGGGACCTTCCAACTCCAACTAGCTCGAAGAACTAACAATGACAAGTTATGGGACACAGCTAGAGCCTGGGTAGCACTGACAGATCTACTTAACGACCCGACTGACGGAGAGGACTGATCCTCCTGATCATACCGCCCTTTAGGTTGTCTGGGACCTCGGCTGCGGACAGTGTAATGACTAAGTAGGCGGGAGGTGGGATCTCCTGATTGGGTGCATTCTCCCGGATGGAGATTAGATCACTGACACAGGTCTCATTTGGAGTGTGCGGAATACATTGTGAGCGACACGCATGATATTGGAGAAGCGGCATGTCTGGGGGGAGGGTGGGGGGGGAGGGTTGTGGGGGAAATGCGTGAGTTGGTTGGGGGGAGGGGGAAGGGGTAGGAGAGTTGGATGTTCGGTTCCCTGATCTATTGAATGGAAGACGACTATATCTAGTATGATATGAGTACCAAATAGCTTGAGTCCTGCGGAGATATGGTGCTAAGCGACAAAGCTGTGACACCTGACTCAAGGAAGGCTGCGCACGGCACGCTGAAAGGGCAGAGAATGCAACTGACTGGCTAAACGGTGAAGCAATGTTTTACTATGTCTACTTGTATAACTTGGACGCTATGAGCTTACCATGCATTTAATGATACCTTGAAAATGATGTATGCCCTCAAAACAAAAAACCCAATAGATTCTGTTTTAAAAAAAATTAGCAAGCCGGATAGGGTAATTACAAATTTTGGAAACCTAACTGCTGAAAGTAAATAAATAGTCGCAAACAACGCCTATATTATAGTCTTGAACTGGTATGAGAACTTCTTTCAGGGCAGGAGACAGGGGGTGAGCAAAAGGATTCAATTTTCCCCATTTAAGGCTGGATTTGTCCCTGCACAGTGGAATTTCAGGCCGAGGTAAGTCAAAGTGTTGGTCTGCCTCTCCAACTCAAGACCACATGGGTATTGGTGTCATACATTTGGAAGTGAAGGTGGAACTTCCAGATGACTACCGACAGTGGGTTAGGGGGAATACTGAATGTAGGATTACAGGTGCCATACCAGAGGTCTGTGGAGCAGCCAGACAAGAAAGAGGCAAACATACCTCGATCTTTCTAAGTCACAATCTAAATTTCTATCAGTTACTCCACGGGAACGCTAGGAATAAGACAGACAAGAAGCCTTGGTGTAGACAATATACCAGATCTTCCTGAACATTTTGAAGGGCAGTCTCGTTTTTAACCCGAGTAGAAGTCAGTCTTGCGACTGCAGTACTCAAAGGGATTCTGACGTTTCTAGGGCTTCCCTGGAGCACCTGCTTCAAGTGCAGCAATCCCAACTAAAGCCACATGCCGGGGAGGGGGGGCGTCAAAAGCATAAGATGCGCAAAATCGTTAACATTTGTTTTTCCTGAAAGTATACAAAATTTGGAGGAATGAACTTGAGTCAGATGTTGACTATATTCCTAGAGGCAACTGATAGCGGACATCTGCCGGAACACCTTAAACATGCCACAACAGCAGTACTTATGCACAAGGAACAAAAAACACCAGATGAGGGTTTCACCACCTAATATCTCTCCTAATCTTAGAGACCAAAATCTATCCCAAAATACTTCCCATAGAATCAAAGCATTTGTGCTCTGATCCACCCCATATCAGTTAAAATGTATGCCAGGAAGATCCACTTGACAGGAACCGAGAAAGCTACACAACTGGAATGACCAGATGAGAGAGCTGAAGGGTCCCATAGCACCAGTGTCACTAGATGCTGAAACGGCTATCAACTTTATTGGATGGACGCAGCTCACTCATTGATCAAAAAAACTGGGTTGGGCCCGCAATTCAGAGCAAGGGAGCAATTGTTATACACAGATCCAATGGCATGGGTGAGGGTCATTGGGTTCACATTACAGGCTGCTCAGCTGGGGAGGAACTAGGCAAGTACCACCTTTCCCTGCTGCTTTTTTTGAACTTGCGGTGGTTCATTAGCCTGCTAGATCAGACAGGCTTTGGAGGTTAGGGGGTTCTGATTGGAACTCAAAGTGGTGGATAAAATATCGCTATACAGTCTTGTGCAGTTTGTAGAAAGCTCAGACACAAATCCATACTGCTTAAGGTGTACACGTGGGAGGGTGAGCAACCTCAGACAGCGAAGCCTACAACCACACAGGCTGGTTAAAGAATTGGGAATAGAAGTGGCCCTTGATACCAAAACATTCTTTGATTAAAACTTGGTCCCCACACTTACTGATTATGTGAAACACCGCTGCACATTCCCGCTATCAATAATGGGCTGGGCTGCCCTGTTCAAAATTATTAGAAAACAATACAAATGCTAATACTGATGTATTTAGTCAACCTTCTTGAGTTTGCCTTCAGATTCATAATGGGACGCTTCTCTCAGCGTCCCATTATCTCTCATACCCCAAACCTAAACACCAGAGAGGCACCTCGTGGGTGGTGGAGTGCTCTATGCGGTACTAGACACAGCGCTCCCAGGGACTCCAACCTTTCTCCGATTAGGGGTGATGAAAGAGACAAACCTACAGAGGTTAAACTAATGCTGGTAAACTGATCTAATGGTAGCGAAAAGGGACATCTTTAGATAATCAGGGAGCCACTCAGCCCACCAGATCAAAATAGTTGACTGGAATTGGTCAATACATGGAATCAGAGTGTTGTATGGTGGTATGGGATGCCTAAGGAAATTTGAACATATATGGGGGTCATGGAGATACTACTTCAGAATAGGAAATGGACAAAGGATACGGCCCATCACAGAGGGCCAAATGCTGAAAGGGGGTCAATACTGATGAACTTGTTAGCCAGAGGGACAAACTAGCACCTACTCCCAAACGAGAGCTCCTGTATCTAAGTATGGATTTGATAGAATCTGACCAAACCTAAAAGGCTGATGTTTAATATTATGATGCTCCACAGAAATGCATGCACTAGTTACACCTTCTTAAATTAGATACATAAAAACGCGCACCAATGAAATCCATAGCTGGATTGAGTTCGACCAGTCACCAGAATCAAATGAAATAAAACCTTACCGAATGACCATTTCTCATGGACAAAGACCTTCGGTACCACGATTCAGGTTTTAATTCTGTTGTTTAACCTAGCTAGAAGTTAGACTAATTTTAAAGATTTACACTACAAGAGCAAACCATTTCTTTTCATAATTTACATCACAGCATATAAAGCATTAAACATATAAGACATTTGCACGAGATCGTTCAACCTGAACTATGCCCTCGACAGCTGACCGGCAGCGTTTTAACAAAACGTAAGTTTTCAAATTGTTTTTCTTTTTAGGATGATTGCTGGTACAGTAGATAGGAAAGGAGGTTTTATCTATTATCCTGGCTTCCGAAAATGGAAGCACACTGTACTCAGTGCAGAACGTCAATAAAGCAATCTTCATACTGGTCGAGCTTACCCAACAGCTTGCTTTCCAGGAATGTCAAAGGGTCCTACACAACAGTAAACATTGTACATTCATTGCAGGTCATGTTTGACCAGACCCAAGATCTGCGGCAAACATTTACCAAGACAAACATTATAAAGCACGTAAAGCAGTCAAAATAAGAAACAGATTTAAGCACAGTAAAAAAATGCACTGGCCTGTTTCTAGCTATATGCTGTTTTACTTAAACTATTGTAAGCTAGTAGTAAGAAAGGTCACTGCTAATAATATAGCATTTCACTTGCTCGGAAGACAAAACCATTAACTGTTGGTGAAAAACCTTAACGGGATCTCTAGAATCTGTACAGTTCTATTTCTTATCAGTGCTAGAAGGGGCGGGATGTTCTTACTGCAAAATGACGCTAAGTGTCCGGAGATACAGCGATAACCAAGGCTGAGCCCCAGCACACCGGATTCATCCCGGTACTAGCGCATGCAGATAAGTGCATCAAAGGAAACATTTGGCAGGTACGGGCAATTCAGCGCTTCACAAAATTGCGGTGATTTTATTAAAGAAAGGGGCCTGACCCTAAGATGGCGGCTGTCTGAAGTGTTCGAAAAGCGTTTTTCCTTCTCCTGTGGAGCTGCAATGCAAATTACTGGAATTGTGAACAATTAATATTACTAAAGCTGTGCGCGCTAGCTATAAGAAATGTTTCTACACGAATCTGAGTAAAACAGCGTGATGATCTTCCTCAAAACGGGGCCTGACCCTAAGATGGCGCCCGTGATTTAGTTGTCGGCAAAATCAATCAGCATTACAGCCGTCTGTAATTGCTGCAACGCAGAGCTCCTTTTAACCCTTCCTTGACACACCAAATCAAGGGGCATTCTGTTAATACTAGCAGCCTGGTACCAGGTTATCCTGCATTGTGCCGGTGCCCTTTTGCAACTTTCATGGAGCTAATACTTTAGGGTCTCAGTTCCCACTTTTTAGAAAATTGTGCCAGGCACCTGACAGTCACCCAAGCATGTAAAGGATTCCATTGTTTGTCACTGGGATATAAATGGCATTATATGCATTGCAGCTGAACCACATGTGAATGGATACCAGCCGGGCTCACCTATCCTATTGCTTGATGAATCCAAGATGGCCGACTGGTGAGGAGCTCTGGCCTGAAGCTCCCTGGATTGAATCCATGACGACGCCCCCTGGGCGGACACCAAAATTGTTTGTACCCTCTGCGGAGACCGAGCAACCTTGGCCGATGCCCGGTGGAGCTGTCCTATGCAGCTATAGAGGAGTCTTGCCACTTGGCCGTCACCTTCCCAGCCGGTCATCTGACTTGGCTTCCTGTTTGTGTCTCTTTCCCTCCCCCTTCAATGGAACTATGACAACGCCCCCCGAGTGGACCCCAAAACTGTTTTTACCTACCGCGGAACCCGAGCAACCTTGACCAATGCCCGGTGGAGCGGTCCTATACAGCTATAGAGGAGTCTGGCCCCTTGGCCGTCACCTACCCAGCCGGTCATCTGACATTGTTTTTCCTCGTCTCCCCATTCGTGTCTCCTTCCCTCCCCCTACTCCTCCTCCCCCTGTGATTCTTTGTTTCAAATTGATGTAACTATGTAACCTGTAACTCCATGATTCAACTGATATAACTATGTATCCTGTAACTCGCTGATCCTCATGTAAAGCGCTCCGATAACTCCGGGTCTAGCCAGCGCTATATAAAATTTTGCAAATAAATAAATAATGTTCTCATAATTATCATCTAAATCATGTTTAAAAGACAAAGCACACAGCAATAGGAGAAAAGGAGAAGGAGTTCTCGACCCACTGTAGCTATATATATCAAGCAAAAGACATAAAAATCAACATTTAGGGAGAGAAAAAGGCTAATAGAATGGTAATAAAGACAGCTAGGACCACCTGCTGCAAAAGATATTGCAGGACCGCAGCAGGGACTTCCTATTCTACCCAAACACACTGTGCCAGGGTCCTGTTAAACTCAAGACCAAATTAAAGCCCTACACTCTACAGTGTTAATCATGCTCTAGTCGGAATTCTCGACCTGCTATGCAATCCTCTCGGCTAAGCAGGAAACGAACCCCAATGAAACTTAAATAATGTGGACCATTAAACTGTATCCCCTCAGAGTTTATTTTCACACTGCTTGCCACTAGTTTCCCTGATACCCCTGCCCATATCTGAACCAAATGCACATTGCCTAGCTGTTTCACTTGACCTCACAAGTTATCGAATGGTTAAAAAAATGAAAGAATATTAAAATTAATAAAGTATACACAATAAAGAAGCACATTTGAAAACCTTTTCTATTTCCGATTATGAATAAACAAAAGATTTAAATATTAGGAGATTTGTTAGGTGTATAATTCTTTTTATATTTTTATGTATTGTTTAGAGATTCAAATCATAAAAATTGCTTAGGCCACTGGCCCCCAGGCTTCTGATAATGACTCAGTGAATCCCCCAAATTGCAGTAATGATTCAGTGGGGGTCCACAGCAGTCAAAATGTTTGGAACCACTGCTCTACAGCTCAAGCCACTGAACGTTCTGACTCGCAAAGACGTGATACACAACCCCTGCAAAGTTACAGGCTGTCGATTTCTGCAGAATCCATCCATTTTGCAGATCTATCCAACTGCATTTAAGCTCTTCATGATGCTGGACTAAGCATTATCAAGAGAGCCAGACACAGCCAGTCTTTGATACTAGCTGAACGTGACCTAAGACAGTTAGACAGTTGTTCGTTAGATAGTAGTTTTAAACATATCAACTCGCTATGAGTTTAGGTAACCCATATAGGTTTCGCCTCAGTAGCATGATTAGAGCCCACCCCTTACTTACCATTGGTTGACTACCATGTCACTCTTGTTTCTTTGCTTCTTATTGGTCAGAGCCGCGTCCTCGGCTTCATACTAGGGCTTCATGCGTGTCCCTGCCATGGACCATTGGCCAAGTACAGCGTCTTGTCTGTGGCTAGTGTCCTTCCACTGGTCTCAGGCTCCTTCAGGTATTTTTTTATATACTTTTTACATGCACTCTTATAGAGTGCCCTACTCTGCAGTTTTTCTCTTTCACCCCTGCCCTCCTCCTGCTCTTGCTGCTCCCACCCTCATGTTGCTTTCCCCCACCTTCCTCCCACTGTTCATTGTTTCTTTAACATCCTTTTGCCCTCCTCCTGCTATCCGTTGCTTATTTCCCACTCCCCAACCCTTTTCCCACTGTTCGTTTGTGCTTTCAGACCTCCCGCTGTCCATGCTTGCTTCATCCTCACGCATTCCATGCTGGATTTGTCCTCCAGCTGTCTATGCTTGATTTCTCACTCCACCTCCTGCTGTCCGTGGTTGAAACTCTCTCCCTCGTGTTGCTTGCCACCCTCGCTGTTTTTACACATTTCACATCGCTTAAAGAAAAAAAAGAGCAATGACACGTATATACTGGCAACGTCATAGCACTTTTTATTTGATTACTTTAGGCCATGTTGCACAGCAGCCCCCGCTGCTGTGCAACATGTCTAAAAAAACAAATGAGAAATACAAATAGATGTTGTCTAAGTGAAACCAATCGGCTTTGCCAATGTCTGTTCTTTCAATAAATTCATCACTTGGAACCTACGACATTACAACTGTTACCCACAGTGTCTGTGGTCGAAGTGGGGGGGGGGGGAAGTAGGGGAACTGTGGGCAGAGAATCAGAGGGCAGGAATAACCCAAGGATTGGATCAGTGGGCGGAGCTAGAGGTGTGGCCAAAATGTGCAAACATCCCAATTTTTAGTATTGGTTTGGCATTTCACTGCCCAGTTTAATCAACCAATGGATACACATGATTATTTAAGGCGTTATTGACATTAAAACACATTCACAAAGTGGGATATGCTTCTAATCACAGAATGTCCCAAATGCGATAAAATGTGTAAGCACAAGCCATTTGTCGCCGAGCAATGGAGTTTGTCACCAGCACTTCTCCCTTTTTCCACAACAGCAGTTCAAACATGAATGGCAAAATATCCTAGTTTGCAAATGTTTTCTATATAATTATGGCTCTGCCATATTTGCCTCATAATGCAAGATCTGCTGCATGATCTGACCATTTAAACGAATAAATTGTTTATAGCTCAAACATATCAAAAGTTGATAAAAAATGTGACTTGTTTTGCTGCGGAGTGGATGGCTTATTGAAAAGGCTGACTGATCACCTTTCTCACTGTTGCATTTGTATGTTACACTGGTACTAATAAGGTAAAATCTTTCCAGAGACTGTTAGCATGTGTACACATGTCAAAATAATAAAATATCAGGAAATATACTGCATTACGCTGCAGCCTTTTTTTTATGCATAATTTAGTCAACACTGCGGCATACTTATGTCCTTCTTTGCTGCATAATTAATTTCAGTGGCCCCACAGAAAGCAGCACATGTTAAAAGTGCTTGTGAATTAAGCAGAGAGACTGAAGTTTGCGAACTTAGTTTGGTGTGCGTACAAATCCTGCATTGCCAATCCCTGGTGAGTTTCAGCTACTACTTCTGAAACAAGGCCAATGGAGGTACCTATGGGTGAGGCAGACTAGCCTCAAGGCAGGGCCAGCCTTAGCCCTGGTGGTGCCATGTGCATTCATGTTTGTTATTGCCCTCCAATGACCACCTCTGCCATAGATTCCCTCACTACCACCCTTTAACAGTGCCCCTCAAGTCTCCATTACCACACTCTCTCTTAGATGCATTTAATTTGATTTACAGCGCCACTCATACCAGTGTAGGGTGTCAGAGCACTTTACATCACACACAATACGCAGAGACAATCAATATGTGTGTACATCACTGTATAGAAAATGGTACACAAGACTAAGGACTACAAGGTGTAGGAGTCACATGGCAACCATACTAGTAGGCCGTCTAGTTTAATAGTGATTGGTCTGGAGAAACACAAACTCAGAATTTAAAACGTAATACCATGGTTGGGGGTTCTCTTTATTAAATCGGAATTGATTTCTGTCCAAAAGAACACGTTTTGCAACATTAGGATAATCAAAGACTTGGGGGAAAAATAAGGCTCCAATTTATATCTTGCAGTTTGTATACAGCTCTTAGATGAAAGTTAATATCTCACTTTTCTATGTTAAGATTTTAACTTATAAACTGCAAGTAACAAAAGGATCTCTCTGACAAAAGCAGCAACCCACTGACCTATTTACATTATGTGCACTCTGTGATCTGCATGGTACATGTTCTTTGCAGCAGGCACATTAACCCTCTGAGCTACCTTTCCATGAATCAAAACTTCCACTAGACAAAATGATCCCTCTCTAGGAAGAACATTAAACACCAGAGTCATCATGACATTTTTATTGTTGCCGAAAATTGCTGGAGACCAGGAAGGAGGCAGCAAGCGCTTTTAAAACCTTAATATACTTGCAAACATAATGCCTCCACCCAAAGTCAGCACTCGGTGCGGTCACACCGGTTGCACTGCCCTAGAGCTGGCCCTTCTCAAGGCTCCTGTGACCACAGTGACAGTCATTGTTGTTCTAGGCTGTGCTGCTTCATAGGCCTGCACCCAAGACTGGAGGTGAACTTCAGTATGGATTGTGGTGGACAAACCTTGAAGGTTAACCCACACTTGCCACTGCTAGGATCCACCTGCTGGTGCAAAGACACCAGGGCTTCTAAGGTCCTGCGAAGCCTTCTAAGGTCTAGCATGGGATTATGCTCTCTCAGGAGAGTGGTCTGGTGGACTGGTTATTAAGGCTGAACCTGGTTCCCCAGTTCCAAATTCAGCAGTTCTGGCCATAATGCCATATCCTCTCCCCTACTGAACACCATACTGCCCCACTGAGAAAAACTCACACTGCCTTCAACTACAACCCAATTGCTGCCGGCTATAAACACCTGGATGCGGCTCAATTTAAATGACGAACAAGACAAGAGCAATATGCACCCTACAGAAAAAAGTAACAACATCCTGAAAAAATCAAACACTCACAGGGAATGCACAATTTAGCAAACCATGTGAATGTAAGCAGGAACAACATTGTTACCGTAACGCTTTTACACTCACTATTCAGAAATCAGTGAGTGTTTTTGCCTGAAACGTTAAGGACATGACTACAGTGCTGAAGAAAATTACATATTTATATGTATTCGTGCCCCCACGCGCTACCCTCTCACCATCTGCCATGTTGAATAAAAACCCCTGCATTACATCACATTCAGAGGCCTTATTTCTCTGTCACCAGGCCCCTCCATGCCAGACCCTGAAAAAGGCACACGTTACATTTCTCTGCAGCACATTAGATATTTTTTGAGCAGTCACGGAGAAGAGGCCCAGCCCGGGGTGTCTTAACAGTGTCAAACAAGGGTCGACCTGATAAAGCTGCATTCCGGCCCGAGCAGGAGGCGAGCAGAAGCCCCTCTGCAGAGATAAGGCCCAGTTTTGCTGTCGGCTCTCAGAGATAAGTGGGGCCCATGTCAAGGGAAACCTCCAAGACAGTTACACAAGGGGTGGACAGGAAGGGCCAAACCCACTGCTAGTATGAAGCAGCAACACTTCTACAGATGAGAGCAATCTGCATGCTGCCCCGAGCTAGAGATAAGACCAGACATGCTAGTCACTCTGACACCCAGGGCCCTCCCTGGCCAACAGAAAGGAAACAGCCCTCATGGAGAAGTCTGATAAAGTTACGCAAACAGGCATTGCGAGTTTTAGCTGATCTTGCTGCCCCCTCTATGCACCCACCCACCTATGGCTCATTACAGTGAACGCCTACATGCTCATATCTTTTTCTTTCCTTCTGCTTGGAGGGCTCCTCCCTATGTATGCAAAGAATGTATAAATATTGTACTCTGTGAATAAAGCTCAGAACTCTCCTGTGCCCGCTTGGCGCTGGAGCTCTCCCTTAACTCGAGTTAATGCAATAAAGCCCATTGACTCTAATACCACGGACTCTGCTCCTCATTTATGCTTGACCCTTTTGATATTTATTTATTTATAGAAATTATGATAGTGTAAATAATTTATTTACGACATAATCTGGCGCCCGAATAGGGACGCATCCCCTTCCCCACGCGCCGGCGATGTAGGTCCGGCCCCTGCCCCCTTCCACAGCCTAGACGGACTTCAAGTGTACACTCCAGCGGGACTTCCCGCCAACTCCCTCAGGCCCACGGAGGAGGCGGACTGCGACCAGACATCCACACGAGGCGGTGAGGAAGATTGGGGAGCGTCCTGACCCAGAGCCCAACCCGTGAGAGAGCCGAGTCCGAGGTCTTCAGAGGTCCGCCATTCCTGCGCAAGCGTCAAGCGTCCGATGACCAGGTCTTCAAGTTCTGCTTCCCGGTGAGTACCACTGAGAACGCATAAAGACGGGTTCATTTAATGAACACGGTAAAGACGTGTCTCCTTCACGAGACCGGTATGGTTGTACTGTATTCCAGTACATAAGTATATGTTGTATATGTTTTGAGTTTGAAATTGTTTTAGTTAGGTTCCAGCATGCCGTTGTTTTCAAAATTGCGTAAAATAGGCACTAAAAAGGGAATATTAGAAGAGGCAGTTAATGTCCCGCCAAGAGATACTCCCGGCCATTTTATGTATAACAAACATGGCATCAGCGCTATTCTCTATTTAGACCTCTGGGTAGATTACACAAAGGATCTAGAGACGGTGCATAGATGGCCTGCGACCGGCACATGGGATTCAGAATGTATTATGAGAGTAGAGGAACAACTATGGAAAAGGAAGTCGAGGCCCTCGCAGAAAGAGGCCATTGAATTATGGCACAAAGAGGCTAATAGGAGGGCCCTGAAAGAACTTAAAGCCGAGAAAAGCAGGCAAATGTCAGAACAGGCAAAAGAAAAAGAGTTACTAGAAGAGGGTGAACAGGTTCGAGTGGAACAAATGGATAGGGAAAGAAATGCTCTTGTTGCTGGTATCTACCCTGTACTCTCAGAGGAGATTGCAGAGGAAGTTCCCCAAAATGTACCCCTTAAAATTAAACCGACGGCACCAGAGGCGTTCCTTTCCGCCTACCTAGTAGAGCCACCCCCAGCCTACATAGACGCACCATTTCCCCCACTCCCACCAGAGGCCGTGCCCCAGCCAGACCAGAACCAACAACAGGCTTCCGGGGGTGCGGAAGGGGGGGGGGGGGAATAAGGAAATAAAGGATGACGTCGAACTCCCTAGATGTATATATGATTTACAGCCAGGTATTACTGGTCCAATGCGCGCCATATCAATACGAGTAAGGCAAGCCATCGCAGAGCTAGATGGACTGCCTGATATGAATACACATTTAGATGCCATGTATGAGTTCATCAGAACAGGACGGAACCATGAATGCGTAGCTCAAGCTATGGAAAATAGAAAAGTAAAAGCTAAGAACAACATCCTCCGTTTTATTATCAACTGTCTGATCGGGGAACGTGATGAGGGTGATGGGGACGTGGAGGTTAGTTTAATAGAGTGGAGTGACAGCATCAATGACGGTAAACATGATAAGGTAGCGCAGACAGAAGCAATGACGAACAAGATTAAAAAGAAAATACTAGCAATACGTAACGCCGAGAAGGAAGGCAGGGATAGTGTGTCAGAGGAAGGGGATAACAACGAGGCGGCAGACAAAATTAATTTTCTGGGCGTAGCACGGCACTGTAATGGCGCCAAACACCATCGACCTCAGAAAACAAGGGTTAACAAGGAAACAAACATCTCTCCTGAGGATTTGTTCCAAACAACTGAAAAAGCCCTAGACCATTGGATGGACGACGAGCCACCCCTCACGCCACATGAGAGGGAGTTGGCTCGGTCGGCCACCCAGTGGGTGTCCCAACATCATGTATATAATCCCGACATAGTGGCCCAGATGTTCCTGAGCCTCCCACCACTCGAACAACGCCTGGCCAGCATCTATATGGTCCAACACTTGATCACGTTGTATGAGAGCCAATATCACCACCCTGGCAAATTATATAAAATACTGGGAAAGGTAATACTAGATAGATGGATGAAACAGGGCCCAGAACTGATTAACACCATTTTAGACTTGCGTCTCCAATATGAACAATTCCTGTCCGCCTCAATGACACCCGATCCTCGCCCCAGAGGACAGTACCCTCTGCGAGAGGTTCACCCCATAAAAAAACAAGATGGCTCTGTCCAGCGGGTATATGTCTATACCCCTCTCACCAAGCTAGAAATACTGGAAATGAAGAGGTTGTTACCTTCCCATGATAAAGACCCGGGGGGGTTTCACAGAGAAATAAAAGATATACTCCGTATAGGAGACTATACTTACCCTGATATCCTAAGGTTACTAAAGGTCTTGTTACCAGCAGGCATTTACGAGAAACTTAAAGAGAAAGACTGGGATGTGGGAGATAAAAATTTGAAATGGGCAGAGTTGCAAGCTGAAGATGCAGGTAGGGCCCCGGGGGATGGCCTTGGTGAAAAAATTAAGGAGCTCCCCGAACTCCTTATACAAATTTTACCAAGACTATTGACGACCAAAAAGGAAGACTGGGATGCAATTTCAGCATGTAAACAGAAACCAGAGGAAGACACAAGCGATTACTACACTAGGTTGGAGAAATGTTTAGCTGTCAACAGTGGTTTAAAACACAGTAGTGAGGCCTATCCCCACCTTTTTGTGACCAAACTGGTAGATAACGCCCTTCCTCAGATTAGGAATAGGGTGCTGAAGGTTGAGAGTACTTGGCAAGCAAATAGCCCCTCACAAATGTTACAGATGTTGCAATACCACCAAAATAGAATAAGGGAAGAACAAGAACAAGAAAAGAAGCGCATGAAGGATACAAAAATGAAGGTGCTAGTTGCCCAAACAGTACCTGTAAACACGAACAAGAATGGTACTGCACCCACTAAAGGGACCTGCAATTATTGTAAACAACAGGGTCACTTTGTAAGGGAATGCCCCATCCTAAAGCACAATATAGCCACAGGTAAAACAAAGGAACGGCCCTATACACCTAGACAGTACAACACTCAGCAGACACAAGCCCCCACCCCGCAGCAGGTCCAGACGCCCGCTGCCGCTGCACCTCAAATGTATCAGTACACGCAGTCAGACTACCCAGAATACCAATCTTTTTCATGAAACAGCCTCGAGAGGGAAGATTGCTTGCCCCTTATCCCAGTTCCTGTGGACCAAGAGGGTCCTTATGTACATGCTCGTTTGCTGGGGCAAGATAGAAAGTTTCTGATTGACACAGGGGCAAGCAGGACTACCATCAGTCATGACGAGGTCCCAGGGGCACCTCTCTCGGGCTCACAGAATATATCCCTGGGATTTTCTGGAAAGCCAATTGTCAACAAAGTATCAGAACCAGTCTCTTTAGGGGTGGGTCCACTGACACGCACCACAGACCTACTACTCACTAAGACATGTCCAGAAAATGTACTAGGTATAAAGACCCTAAAAGAACTGGGAGCAGTTATCTGTTGCTCACCAGAAGGAGTAAGACTGTTTTTGTGTGATTTCAAAGGGCATTTCACGGTTAGAGATTTTGATCCCAGACTTCAGGATGTCCCACAGTATCTATGGGCACAAGGTTCGACTGACGTAGGTTACATGGATATAACACCACACGAGGTCACTCTTAAGGAAGGAGTAGTCCTACCCCGAATACGACAGTATAGGATTCCACCTGAGGCTGAAACAGCCTTATTAAAAATAATTCAAGAACTCATTGAACAGGGGGTGGTGGTGGAGACAGACTCGAATGTGTGTAACTCCCCCGTCCTCCCTGTTCTTAAACGCACAGACCCTCAAGCACCCCCAGTTTACAGACTAGTAGTTGACCTTCGAGAACTGAACAAATGTGTGGTCCCACAATACCCAGTGGTCCCAGACATTTCCTCATTATTTACTGCCATTGATTCTGAGGCAACATTTTTCACAGTCATTGACCTGAAGAATGCATTCTTCAGCATTCCAATACATCCTGACAGTCAATATCTTTTTGGATTCAGTTTAAAAGGACGCAGCTTTAAATTTACAAGAGCTCCCCAAGGCTTTACAGAAAGCCCAAGTGTTTACAGTCAGGCATTAAAGAGACAACTTGACAGTATTAGTATGCCTACTAACACAGCATTAATACAGTACGTGGATGACATTCTCATCACAGCAAGATCAGAAACTGACTGTGAAAAAGCTTCCCTCACGGTCCTTCATTTTCTGGCGGACAAGGGGCACAAGGTGTCCCCTTCGAAGTTACAGTTCTGTGAACAGCAAGTGGCTTACTAAGGGCACTTGCTGTCCAAGGAGGGTAGGCAGCTGACACAAGAACGAATTAAATGGATTTCCAACATTTCACAACCCAAAACACAGAAAGAAGTACGTGCATTCATTGGCCTTACTTCCTATTGCAGACAATGGATTCCCCAGTATGCCCACATAGTCAAGCCACTCATACAATTGACTACATTGGAGGCAGCCACCTCTAACGTCCTCCCTTGGACATCAGAGCACACCTTAGCATTTGAGGAACTAAAACGGGCATTATGTCAAGCGCCAGTTTTAGCCACTCCTGATTACAAGAAACACTTCACCCTGTTCGTGACAGAGCGGGATGGAACAGCACTATCTGTCCTCACACAAGACCAAGCAGGGAAACACAAGCCATGTGCTTATTTTTCTAGTACACTGGACCCTGTATCACAGGCTCTGCCAGCATGCTTGAAATCTGTTGCGGCCACAGCTGTGGCCATAAGACAAAGTGACTCGATAGTGCTGGGACACTCCCTGACAGTACAAGTACCACACGCAGTGGAAGTTCTCCTGAATAGGACACAGACACAACACCTGACTGTAGCAAGATTGACAGGATACGAGCTGACACTATTTCAAACCCACGTAGAGATTAGAAGATGTAACATACTCAACCCTGCCACTCTTTTACCCTCAAGCACAGATGACACCACACCCCATGACTGTGTGGAAGTAATAAATGTAGTGACGAAGCCAAGACAAGACTTGACAGATGTTGCACTCCCAGACCCTGACATAACGTTTTATGTAGATGGATCATGCATGAGAACAGGGGCAGGAGAATTAGTGGCAGCATACGCCGTAACTACTGACCATGAGATCATAGAGACACAAAGAATAGATATCCTGTCAGCACAAGCAGCAGAGCTCATTGCTTTGACGCAAGCCTGTAAACGAGCAAAACAGTTAAGGGTTAACATCTACACTGATTCACAATATGCGTTTGGGGTAGTTCATGACTTTGGGGTACTATGGAGGGAGAGAGGTTTTCTGACCTCACACGGGGCCAAGATACAGCATGGCCCTCTCATACAGGCCTTGTTAGAAGCAATACACCTACCTACAGCCATAGCGATCCTGAAATGCAAAGCACACACCAAGGCCACAGATGTCATTTCCCAAGGTAATGACCTGGCAGACCAAACTGCTAAACAGACAGCTCAGACTCCAATTGACATAACAAACTCACAGGTATTACCACTGACAAGGACTATGACAGTCAGGGATCCCTCCAAAGATGTACAAGATATACAGACCCATGCCACTCCAGATGAAATAAAGAAATGGATTGAACAAGGAGGGGTCCAGACTGACCAGGGTTGGATGACTAAAAACAAAAAGACATGGTTCCTCCCAGACTCTATGATAATAGAGACAGCACATAGCCCGGCACACTTGGGAGAGAAGGGAATGTTGGATGGCCTGCAGAATATCTGGTTTAACAAACACTTGCGAGCGGCAGCAAAGCAGAAAGTGAAGACTTGCATGATTTGTTGCCAATTCAACCCTGGAAAAGGCATCTCAGTGGAACAGGGTGGATTTCATCCCCCTGATCACCCTTTTGAGGTTCTCCAAATAGATTATATTCAAATGGACAGATGTAGAGGTCAAAAGTACGTCCTGGTAGTGGTGTGTGCCCTAACCAGATGGATATAAGCTTACCCAGTCACAGATTATACTGCAGTTACAACAGCCAAACAGTTAGTGAGGGAGTTCTTCCCTAGATACGGGTTGCCACGTGTCATTTACTCAGACAATGGCCAGCCCTTCTCCTCTGAGCTCATGAAACAGGTGTCCCTTCTGTTGGGATATACCTGGAAGTTCCATTGTGTAAGGCATCCCCAAGCAGCAGGTCTAGTAGAGAGACATAACCAGACCCTCAAAACAAAATTAGCTAAAGTCTGTGCAGAAAAGGGCGTGGATTGGATGGTAGCCTTACCGGTTGCCCTCTTTTACATGCGCATGGTAGCTCATTCTAGAACCGGCCTATCCCCATATGAGGTGGTCTTTGGAAGACCACCGAATATGTGGGGTACACCAATACCTAAAAGAATAACTGATGTTGACAGTACTATGCTCACAGATTACCTGGCTTCCTTGATGTCTGCACTACTCTCTTGCCGTTCGCAGGTTGCCGCTGCCTTCCCTGACAACACCCAGGTCGAGGACCATGCCATAGCCCCAGGGGACTGGGTGCTGATAAGGAATTTCGACCGGACGAGCCCTCTGGACCCCAGGTGGAAGGCACCAAAATTAGTCCTGCTGACGACGAGGACGGCCATCAAAGTCGAGGGAAGAAAGGGGTGGCTGCATGCCAGTCACTGTAAAAAATACTTTGGGACTACCGGAACATTTGCTAAAAACAAAGACAGTACAGACTTTGAGCCCCCCCTTTCTGGAAAAGACTCCCCAGCAAGAGTACACTTCCAAACTGAGATCTAGAAGGTCAGTCGACGTTTGATTGTCTAAGTCCACCCGGTGGTGAAGCGGTTGAACATGATGTCTGACTTGAATAAACTAGTGAACAGTAAAGAAAAAAGGAGTAATATGAGAAAGAAATACTGCAAGCTATTACACAGCAGATGTATAGTGTCTCTGATTATTGTACTTTTTATGAGCATTGTGGTAATAAGTATTGGCTGGCTCTTACATGTTCTCTATCCACCTGCTGTCTCACAGAACGCCACCATAGTACACTCACATGTTGAGCTCCCAGTACACTTAGAGAACAGAAGAAATGAATTTAAGAACAATACTTTCATCACCCTTTTACAACAGCATCAACTGGCCATAAACACATCCAACTGCTGGGTGTGCGATCTTCTTCCCCATACAGTTGCCAAAGGCATGCCTTTCATCACTCTCCCTTTTTCTTATGAAGGATCTTGTACCGGTTGGTGGGAAACAAACAAAGCTTCCTATATGGCCAATACGGATACAAAAGAGCAGTCTCAGCTTAGATATCACCTATACATTTTATGTTGGCGAGGTGAAAAGAACAGGGCATGTGGTACCCCACTAGAGCAGGAAGCCTATGCTGACCACGGTAACAGATCTAATAAGTTATATTATCAGTATATGGACAGGAGAAAAAGATCCGTTTCACATGTTTTTGTGGCATCAACGAAAGCCCCTTTTTGTGTCCAAAGTAAAGGAAAGATACGTATGGGTGATAGCATCTGCAATCACACAGTCAATTTGAATGGAACAAACAATACACGGCTTATAGCCGCATAGGGCACCTACTTCATATGTGGGGATAAAGGTTATACATGGCTCCCACAGGGCTGGTCCGGCACTTGTTACATTGCTTTTCTCCTTCCCCCCCAACTACACTGCCTCTGCGGACTATAATGAAATTGAGCCTCTGACTGTCTATAACAGACGGCGAAGGGGGGTCATAGATACAGAAGATACAGCAGGGCAGGAGGCAGGAGACTTCTTTGCCGGAGTCATTCCATTTTGAGGTCCCATGGTAAACAGCAGGAACATCCGCCACCTCACGCGAGTGGTGCAAAACACGATAGATGCAACAGCAGGTGCCCTCTCTAATCTCACAGCCGAGGTGGTCGCGGATAGACTCATGACCCTACAAAATCGCATTGTTTTAGACATCGTTCTGGCTGACCGTGGTGGTGTATGTAGATTGATCTCCACGAGTTGTTGTGTGTTTATTCCAAATAACGCACCTACGGTATACCAAGCCATTGCCAAGCTACACAAGATGTCAAGTCAGCTAGACATGGATAAAGGAGAATGGTCCTTAAGCAGCTGGTTGTGGGGATTAGTATCAACATAGGGATGGAAAGTGTTGACTGTAGTAGGATCAATACTGTTTATCATCTTCAGTTGTTGCCTCTGCATCCAATGCGGCCCGGCCATCTGCGGTCTGTGCGCCACTGCCTGCATTCCCCGTCCACATGTGCAGAGCAGAAAAAATGAAAAGATCATGTTGCAAGAACACATTAACGGCCTGATGAAAATAGAGGTGTATTAGAGGGGTGCGCTTGGGGACAAGGAGGGAATGAAGAAAATTACATATTTATATGTATTCGTGCCCCCACGCGCTACCCTCTCACCATCTGCCATGTTGAATAAAAACCCCTGCATTACTTCACATTCAGAGGCCTTATTTCTCTGTCACCAGGCCCCTCCATGCCAGACCCTGAAAAAGGCACACGTTACATTTCTCTGCAGCACATTAGATATTTTTTGAGCAGTCACGGAGAAGAGGCCCAGCCCGGGGTGTCTTAACAGTGTCAAACAAGGGTCGACCTGATAAAGCTGCATTCCGGCCCGAGCAGGAGGCGAGCAGAAGCCCCTCTGCAGAGATAAGGCCAGTTTTGCTGTCGGCTCTCAGAGATAAGTGGGGCCCATGTCAAGGGAAACCTCCAAGACAGTTACACAAGGGGTGGACAGGAAGGGCCAAACCCACTGCTAGTATGAAGCAGCAACAATTCTACAGATGAGAGCAATCTGCATGCTGCCCCGAGCTAGAGATAAGACCAGACATGCTAGTCACTCTGACACCCAGGGCCCTCCCTGGCCAACAGAAAGGAAACAGCCCTCGTGGAGAAGTCTGATAAAGTTACGCAAACAGGCATTGCGAGTTTTAGCTGACCTTGCTGCCCCCTCTATGCACCCACCAACCTATGGCTCATTACAGTGAACGCCTACATGCTCATATCTTTTTCTTTCCTTCTGCTTGGAGGGCTCCTCCCTATGTATGCAAAGAATGTATAAATATTGTACTCTGTGAATAAAGCTCAGAACTCTCCTGTGCCCGCTTGGCGCTGGAGCTCTCCCTTAACTCGAGTTAATGCAATAAAGCCCATTGACTCTAATACCACGGACTCTGCTCCTCATTTATGCTTGACCCTTTTGATATTTATTTATTTATAGAAATTATGATAGTGTAAATAATTTATTTACGACAGTGCCCTGAATGGACCCATTTCAATGTCCATTGCTTATATCCTTACAATACGTAAGCAGTATGGTAAAAAGACCACTCTGTCTTACTTTATTTCATTATTTTTCATAGTTTTCACCTTATATTCCAAATGCTGCAATTTGAAATTAAAATGTCAGAAAAATGCGACATTTACAGCAACAACAAAAAAAGTTATTTTTAGGATCCATTTCACAGGGGAGCAAATAAAAGAAAGGAGAAGAAAGAGTGAGAACCCTGTCTTGAAGTCACGGTGTTCAGAAGAGAAGAACTGCTAGACAGAAAGACAAGGAAGAAGGAAAGAGTGGGTGGGGCAGCTGAAGTGGCAGAGCATAAGTTGACACTGTATTTTTCTTCTCTGGGCAAGAAGGAAAAGACAGAGTCCTGTTACTTCTCTGCCGCCCCTCCTCGAACGCCAGGGACGCCGAGCTTTATTTATAGGTGATGGTGATTTATTGCGTCCTGGGACGCATTTTAAAAATAAAAAAAGTAGGGGAACGGAATCCTTGGAATTGAAGAAGTAGGGTCACGCCGTGCCCTGCCAATCCCACCCACTTTGACCACTGCACAGTGTACATATCTATTACCACTTTCTCATAGTTGCCTTGTAATGCCATTTTCGCACATATGCATAGATGCGCAAAAGGCAGTAAAACTGATTGACTGGTTGGATGCACACCTGTCTTTTCAATAACTTGATCTTTTCAAGTACCTAATTTAACAATTGTATGCCAGTGCGCCTGTGAAGAAAAGCAAACAACAGGGAGGAATATTGTTTAACTATCGCCAAAGGAACCCCTAAAATTTGTCTGGCAGACTCAAAGTGCTGGCCTGTAACAAAGGTGAGGAACTTGCATTAAAATTTTAACACGCAACAAGTATCTGCAGGCAGAATGAGTGGCCTCACCTTTGTTTCTGGGTACCTCAGACTAGGTCTGCACGCATCAGACCTTTGGCTGGCTTAGTCTCTATGTTGACATCTCTGTCACAAAACCAGCCTGTACAGCTCAACTCCACTTTCCCAGTTGAGGCATTGGGGCTCCTTTTCTTGGACTTGTTCTCTGAAATGTAAGAGACTCTCTACATGAACAGCAGTTAACCCTCAATCAGTTCATAAGTCACAAGACATTAAGAAATGAAATTTGAAGGAAGGAGGGTCTTTTCCCCAGAGTCTCTGTGCTTGTTCCACCATCCTACTGGTTCAACAGACTTTACTTCCCATATCCACTCACTAATACTTCACCTGCTGTACCCATAATTTCCCTGCTCTCTATACTCCGCTTGCTCTGCCTGTCGTTACTCTACTGGCTGTACTTATCATTACTCTTCATACTAATCTTTCTTTACTCCACTTTTCCTCATCTATCTTTACTCGCCAAGCTTCACACATTTTTGCTCTAACCACTTTTACCCTAAACCTGTCATTTTCACTCACTCTTCTCAACTGTGTTTCAGATTCATCCCCCCCCTCCTCTCTACAACCTTTCCCATCCCGCTCTCTATCGGGAATTTTTAAGACATCTACTGTGGGGAAAAGGTTAATAAAGCACAAATGCATATGCATTGTGATGAGTGTGCGTGCATCAGCAGCCATCATGGAATGGGTTTTCTTCGATAGATGCATGCGTTCATATGCGGTGATGAAAAACAAGCACTGGCAAAGCCAACATGTTGGCCTTTTAGTTCACAGACCTATTTGCTTTGACAATACTGCCTTTCCCTCTTTCTTTCTAGCATGCCTTTTACTTCTTGCTTCCTTGTTGGGTATCTGACATCAGTCTCTACTGTCCACCCGTTTTTGTACTGCAATTTCCTCACTTGCTGCTGGTGAGTAAGGCCACATCAATACAACCATCACCGCACAGATCCAATGAGGAAAGGAAAATATGCACCCGGCTATCCCGCTGTTACACCAGCACGACTCAAGCCAGACAGGCCTCCTTTCCTAACCGTGCTGGACGCAAACCCTGTCAGTACTGGCCCACTGCCACTTCCACAGCATAATGCTGCCGCACGTGTGGCCTAGCCCTTAAGCACATATAAACTAACCACCTCTTATTCAGTTGGGCGGCATTCATAGGAACCTAGTGCTTCTTTCTCACCCGATAGATGCAGAAGCAACCCAGTCACTGCATGCTTTCTGCCACAGTCTGCGTCAGCCTAGTGCAGAGCTCGGGGTCATGAAAAAGCACCTAGAAGCACCGACGTGAAACAATTTGCAAGGTATCATATAACGTAGTCAGTAGTGGAAATGCGTTACATACCCAAAAGTCAGCATGTTCGGTTCTTAGAGGAAACTACCAACCTCATAGTACCTAAAACAGTAAATGATCTCAGATAAATACGCTTGCATGTCGCAAAGATGCTTGCTAAACATTTTAGGGGATACCCTCGTAGAGGGGAAATAACAGGCAGTTATCATTACCCAGTCATGCATCTCAATCACCAACAATAAGCATTCAAGAATGTGGCTTTGTATGGTGATGTCTGCTTGTGTTATTAAGATGTATTACATCATTCTCGGCATTATCCTTAGGGGCTTAAGTTTCAGGCCCTGGTGGAATGACTCAGCCGTACCTCTTTGCGAGGTGAATGGTGTTCAGGGTAGATATTAGTCACGCCTAAGAGAAAAAATAATACTAGGCAACCAAATGAAACAAAATACGAAGTTTGGGAACCTGATGATGTTGCATGGGCAAGCTCACTCGCCAAGGTAAAATTAAACTTTTCAGTTCGCCATGTAACTTGCCGTACCCCATAAATCATATATTACACGTTCTAGGCCAACGAATATCAACGTCATTAATTGTACCAGCATGGACAAACGGGACCACGTTGACGATGCAATAAAATATATAATATGGTTAATTCAGCAGTCTGAAATTGCACCAACACGTGAGATTTGTACAGTAAGCACACACGAACATGCCTCTTGGGGAGACACGGTTTGCTTTGCGCTGACTAAACTAACCTTTCAAGCTATGCATAACCACATGGCACATGCAAGCGAGAAGAGAAGAAAAATAACTATATCTTAACACTTGAAAATGATCCGAATCCTCAGACTGCCATGAACGAAGCTTCCACCCTGTCCCCTAAAGTGAAGAGAAAGTTGTGCATGTAGGGAGGCTTCACTGGGCCCTTGCCAAGGTCGGATGCTCGAACAAACGTATGTGAAACAGGGTAAGGACTTGGAAGCTTGACAACCATGCAATAACATATATCTCTCCAAAATGTGTTCAAGAAAGTTTACAGACCGTATTACCAGAGTAATACTAACACCACGGCTTGGTGGCTGCGCAGAACGCATGGAAGAATTTTAAGGAAATGAAAGCACTAAAAGTTAACAACACAAGCCTAAATCGCCATCTAGATAAGTGCCTGTGCAAGAGTAGTGGTAGGCGAGCCTACAAATTAACAGGGGCAAACCGAGCCAGAACCAAGACAAGGGCAGACTCAGAGAGCCCCTGCACAATCAGAGCCTCGAACACATATGGCATGTAAACCATGCCACAAAGATAGTGTTAGAATATTATAGTGTCATGAAAAGTCAAAGCAGTTTATTACTTTAATAAGCGGAAGCATTTCATGATAGTACATCAGATTATTTCAGGGGCCAGTCCCTGCTCATCCAGGTACTGACCAGTGACCACAAAAGGGACCCCCTGCTGCATCATTTAATCCTGCTGCCAGATCTCATCTAAATTGACAAGTTTTGAAAGGGCAAAAACACTTGAGAAACCACTGGTAGTATTCCCTCCAGCATAAGGGTGCTGTGGTTATAAAGAAATGTAATAAGAGGATCTTCTTCAGATCCAACACATTGTTGTAGCCCATCTTCTTTTCTAGCTTGGTGTTTCTTGGGTTCTAGCATGGTGTGGCATGTTATCAGTCATATATGCGGTTTCATTAGTGTGATTGTTCTGTTCCTGCCATTTGGAGTTTTTGTCTACAGTTCGGGCTGAGCGGGTTACACCCTAGTTCCTGGTGGGCTTCCCTTACTATAACTTGATCTTTAATGAAGTACCCGTTTGTGTACCTACCTGCCTCATGATGTTCCTATCAGCATGCATCGTCGAAATGCGACAGCGGCGACCTGCAAAAACTAAAGGTGCTTGAAGGAGACCGAAGTAACTGCCAACCTGGAGAAGGAACTCTCACCATTGCCACAGGACTTGGCAGCCCCAAAGCAGGGCGCTGCAGCTGTATGAGGAGTGTGTGCCAGCAGGAGTACGCGCTAAGGAGTAGATCTAATTAAGACAGGTATCCCAGAGTCTAACTCAACGGCTAGGTGTTGCATGAAGGGCTACTAATTCAGTTTAAGGGAGGACTTGTCAGTGTAAGTGGCAGAGTAGACCGGGCAGCGCCGAGCAGTCCTGATCCAGGAGAGCCAACAATGTGTTTGTTGCAGCAGCTTTTACAATTTTGCATTCAAAAGGCCAAACCCCTTTCTGCCCAGTCTCACAAGGAGCGTCAGCACAGTATGATGAGGGTGAGCCCTGTGATGTAGTGGCTTATATGGTACTGTTGTACACTGAAAGGAGCGAACAGCACAGAAAAGAATGGTGCTGCATAGTCAGAAAATACAATCCGCACAATACTAAAAGTAAAGCACAGTGTAGAATGAAAAGAGGTTGCTCATATGAACTCTCTGAGGCACTTTTGCAGTGTAAGTTATCGGGTCTAGGGGAGTTTGCTTTCACTCAAGTTTTTGGTGGCCTGGCTGGCTACAAGTGGCTTTCTGGAGAACCAGCTGTCAGCAAGTACATGTTGCAAAATGAGCACAACTTTAATTGGTGTTGTTTGATTACCAGTGCTGCATTGTGCAGACAGGACAGTCTGGTGTGCAATGCACTATCAGCGCCTCCAGATACCATTTGTGTTGTCATAGGACATGCCATTTGCGTTCTGGACCTGATGTTCCATCGACTGGGGAATTCAGTGAAATGAAAGACGCACTATCCAGGCTTTCAAAAATTGAAGTAGGACTGACCTGTTCTGTTTCCTCACTTGCAAATTTTCTCCATTGCTAAAGTATAGCAATGTTTGTGCTCATACATGGGTTTATTTTAATTAATTCCACTGATGATGAATGTGGCATTATTGGACGTTTAGTGCAAAGGAGTGTTTCATTTTGGGTGACATGGAACATGTACCTCATCATCCGACTTCATTGCCGATGATTGCGGAGTTGATTGTAGTATTTTACTGTGTGCAACTGCGTTAGTGGGTTCATGAGTAGGGAGTGTGTGTAGTGTTGAGTGTATTTTGGTATGTGACGACAGCGTCCACATTATGCCTATTGGCATTCTATTGGTTGCTGGCCACACGGTAGGGAGTGTGGGCCCCAGGGTATTCTGATGCTGTGCGTTGTTTGTGTGGAAGGTGGAAGGTGCATATTCCACTGGAAGTGATGGCTGTGTGTTGTGGGTACTCCACTGTGTTTTATTCCCATGTGCTTTTTCCATGGAGAGTGCGTATTCCACTGGGTTCAAAGCCCAGGTGCCGTTTGCTTAGCGTGTGGGCACTACAATGTGTTTTATTTCTGTGTATTGTTTGCGTGGAGAGTACTCCAGTGGGTGTGATGCAAATGCAGATTACTAGTGTTGAGATTATTTTTGGTTTTGTGTGCCCTGCGTGGGCGTGCAGTTGAATTCCCTGTGTGAAGAGGTGTGTTAACTTGCTTGTTGATATTTGTCCTGTGTGAAGTTGTGTGCAGTGGTGTTTGGGTTTTAACTTATTTCTTGTGTGTGTATGGATCAAAAGGGTCTATTTTACTTGCATTGTTTCAGTGTAAATTGTGTATTTTAAGTCAAAGTTGTGCTCTTTTTCGTTTGGCAATTATGTGTTTGATGCTGGGGTTTGTTTTTTAGGTTTTTGCACTTTATGAGAGGAAGATGTGTAGTATTCGGTCTTCTGTTCTACCTTGGTATGTCTTGATTTAGCATGGTGTGGAACATTGTAAGCCATGGTGAATGTGTGATGTGATTGGTGCGAGTGTTCTACCCCTGTCAGTTGAAGTTTCTGTCTACGACTGGGGTCTGAGCTGGTTACATACGAGCTCCTGGTGGGGTTCCTTAACTTGTACTTGAATACAGTACCTGTACCTATCTGCCTCCTGGGTCTTCCTCCCAGAAATCACAGCATGTACCATACCATTCCCCACATCCGCAGGAACAGAACCTGCGGGAGAGCTTTTTCCGCACATCACAGCCAGAACCTGGAACGAGCTCCCGGTTAACATCAGACGCTCCCCGACCATGCACACGTTACGTAAGGGCCTTCCACACCTGGCTCTTCGAATGATCCAGCACTGACCACCCCCCTGCCCCCCCCACCCCCCCCCACAGCGCCTTGAGACCCTCACGGGTGAGTAGCGCGCTATATAAACCCCCGATTGATTGCTTGATCCATGTCTAAATCAGGTTGTAGATGTTCTGTTTAATATGCGCCCAGTCCAAACCTTTTTATGACATCGGATAACAGGCATTTTCATACTGTGCAGCAGATGATTCGGGATAATGCACTTTGAAGAAGTGTAATGGATATTCTGGAAATCATGCTCATGAGGTAACGGTCCACACGGAAGTGATGAAAGGCGGGGCATATTACTAGTTTATAGATTGGTTCATTAACTAGGATACCCTTTAGAACATGCATGAAATGCTACCGGGATATGCTCTCTTGGAGAAGTATGGGTTTGTAAAACGCCTTAGGGAGCTTTGGTTTAAAGTAAGCCAAGATGCCCAGTGTGAGGTTGTTTAGTGTACCTGCGAAGCAAAGGTGGCGGACATGCACATTTATGTCATTTCAGAACGAGTACTTTGAGAAAAGCTAAGCAACATCTGCCAAAAAAATGTAAATGTAAATGTATTTCGATTTATATAGCGCACGAATCACCCAGGGGTCTCAAGGCGCTTGCTTAGGGAACCCGTCCTGGTATTCCCCTGCGAGATACCCCAGCAGGGTATTCACAAGGTGAAAGCCAGGCATCCCGCCGCGAGGGGCCGCAGTGGAGATTAAGCAAGCTATTGCCCAGAGTCGCAGAGTGTGACCCCGTGAGTCGAGTAGGCACCGGAGCGAGAATTGTCAAGTCCGTGGAATTTTTGAGCCCGAGACCCGCCGAGGCGGGGAATCGAACCCTGGTCCACGGCTGATCTCAGCTTCCGGGTCTGCCGCCTCTAACCACTGAGCCACGCTTCTCCACTGAGAAACAGAGAGTAACACATGGTCATTGGCTGCTGAAGCATTAGGATATTATAAGCTATAGAGTTAACAGAGAGGAGGCATTTGTTACAAATAAGTGCCCGCGTTGGGTATCCTTGCATGAAAATCTCACTGCATACTCTATTAAGTATAGGCATTCCCTTTCTGTTCTAAAATGTTATCGCATTTGAGTTACCACACGATGGTTAAAGGATGCATAAACCTTGCGACATACAAGATACACAATACAGTGCAATAGAATTCATTGTATTACAAAACATAGATTAAACAAGCATTTGCAATGCAATAGGTCTCGCATTAGGAAAGTTTGAGCTATTGGTATTGTAAATGACAATTTTTTTTATTTATGTGTTGGTTTTGAAAATAGCGAAATTAATAGCTTGGTCATTTACAATGCCAATAGTTTTAACTTTTGCAAATGTGACACCTATAGCATTTGTAATGCTATATGTGTTGTATTTACATGACTTAGATGTATTGATATTACAAATAATGGCTTTTAATTTTTTTTAATAATTAGTACTTATATAAAAGTTATTGTAATTTATAATGGCAATAGCGTAAACTTTTGTAAATTACTTTTGTGAAGATTATGTTCAGTGTATTTTATTGTGATGAAAATCCAAGAACAGAAGTGAAATATTAACATCTTTTTGTGACATTTGTAATAAAGCTTGAAACATTGAAAGAACATATTTGAACCAGTTGTTGTTGAATGGTTGCACAGATTGATGCTGTGGTGGCGCTGAGTGATGTTGTGGTGGCGACGAGTGAGGGCGATAGATAGATAGAGTGAGGGCAAGAGATAGATAGAGTGAGGGCGATAGAGTGAGGGCAAGAGATAGATAGAGTGAGGGCGATAGAGTGAGGGCAAGAGATAGATAGAGTGAGGGCGATAGAGTGAGGGCAAGAGATAGATAGAGTGAGGGCGATAGAGTGAGGGCAAGAGATAGATAGAGTGAGGGCAAGAGATAGGGCGATAGATAGAGTGAGGGCGATAGATAGAGTGAGGGCGATAGATAGAGTGAGGGCGATAGAGTGAGGGCGATAGAGTGAGGGCGATAGAGTGAGGGCGATAGAGTGAGGGCGATAGAGTGAGGGCGATAGAGTGAGGGCGATAGAGTGAGGGCGATAGAGTGAGGGCGATAGAGTGAGGGCGATAGAGTGAGGGCGATAGAGTGAGGGCGATAGAGTGAGGGCGATAGAGTGAGGGCGATAGAGTGAGGGCGATAGAGTGAGGGCGATAGAGTGAGGGCGATAGAGTGAGGGCGATAGAGTGAGGGCGATAGAGTGAGGGCGATAGAGTGAGGGCGATAGAGTGAGGGCGATAGAGTGAGGGCGATAGAGTGAGGGCGATAGAGTGAGGGCGATAGAGTGAGGGCGATAGAGTGAGGGCGATAGAGTGAGGGCGATAGAGTGAGGGCGATAGAGTGAGGGCGATAGAGTGAGGGCGATAGAGTGAGGGCGATAGAGTGAGGGCGATAGAGTGAGGGCGATAGAGTGAGGGCGATAGAGTGAGGGCGATAGAGTGAGGGCGATAGAGTGAGGGCGATAGAGTGAGGGCGATAGAGTGAGGGCGATAGAGTGAGGGCGATAGAGTGAGGGCGATAGAGTGAGGGCGATAGAGTGAGGGCGATAGAGTGAGGGCGATAGAGTGAGGGCGATAGAGTGAGGGCGATAGAGTGAGGGCGATAGAGTGAGGGCGATAGAGTGAGGGCGATAGAGTGAGGGCGATAGAGTGAGGGCGATAGAGTGAGGGCGATAGAGTGAGGGCGATAGAGTGAGGGCGATAGAGTGAGGGCGATAGAGTGAGGGCGATAGAGTGAGGGCGATAGAGTGAGGGCGATAGAGTGAGGGCGATAGAGTGAGGGCGATAGAGTGAGGGCGATAGAGTGAGGGCGATAGAGTGAGGGCGATAGATAAAGTGAGGGCGATAGAGTGAGGGCGATAGATAAAGTGAGGGCGATAGATAAAGTGAGGGCGATAGATAAAGTGAGGGCGATAGATAAAGTGAGGGCGATAGATAAAGTGAGGGCGATAGATAAAGTGAGGGCGATAGATAAAGTGAGGGCGATAGATAAAGTGAGGGCGATAGATAAAGTGAGGGCGATAGATAAAGTGAGGGCGATAGATAAAGTGAGGGCAATAGATAGATTGAGGGCGATAGATAGAGTGAGGCCGATAGAGTGAGGGCGATAGACAGATAGATAGAGTGAGGGAGATAGAGTGAGGGCGATAGACAGATAGATAGAGTGAGGGAGATAGAGTGAGGGCGATAGAGTGAGGGCGATAGACAGATAGAGTGAGGGAGATAGAGTGAGGGCGATAGATAGATAGCGATAGATAGAGTGAGGGCGATAGACAGATAGATAGAGTGAGGGAGATAGAGTGAGGGCGATAGCTAGATAGAGTGAGGGCGATAGATATATAGATAGATAGAGTGAGGGCGATAGATATATAGATAGATAGAGTGAGGGCGATAGATATATAGAGTGAGGGCGATAGATATATAGATAGATAGAGTGAGGGCGATAGATATATAGATAGATAGAGTGAGGGCAATAGTGAGGGCGATAGATAGATAGAGTGAGGGCGATAGATAGATAGATAGATAGATAGATAGATAGATAGATAGATAGATAGATAGATAGAGTGAGGGAGATAGAGTGAGGGAGATAGAGTGAGGGCGATAGACAGATAGATAGAGTGAGGGAGATAGAGTGAGGGCGATAGATAGCGATAGATAGATAGAGTGAGGGCGATAGATAGAGTGAGGGCGATAGATAGATAGAGTGAGGGCGATAGATAGAGTGAGGGCGATAGATAGATAGATAAATAGATAGATAGAGTGAGGGCGATAGATAGATAGATAGAGTGAGGGCGATAGATAGATAGATAGAGTGAGGGCGATAGATAGATAGATAGAGTGAGGGCGATAGATAGATAGATAGAGTGAGGGCGATAGATAGATAGAGTGAGGGCGATAGATAGATAGAGTGAGGGCGATAGATAGATAGATAGATAGAGTGAGGGCGATAGATAGATAGATAGATAGATAGATAGATAGATAGATAGATAGATAGATAGATAGGATAGATAGAGTGAGGGCGATAGACAGATAGAGTGAGGGAGATAGAGTGAGGGCGATAGATAGAGTGAGGGCGATAGACAGATAGATAGAGTGAGGGAGATAGAGTGAGGGAGATAGAGTGAGGGCGATAGATAGCGATAGATAGATAGAGTGAGGGCGATAGATAGATAGATAAATAGATAGAGTGAGGGCGATAGATAGATAGAGTGAGGGCGATAGATAGATATATAGAGTGAGGGCGATAGATAGATAGATAGAGTGAGGGCGATAGATAGATAGATAGAGTGAGGGCGATAGATAGATAGATAGAGTGAGGGCGATAGATAGATAGCGATAGATAGAGTGAGGGCGATAGATAGAGTGAGGGCGATAGATAGATAGCGATAGATAGAGTGAGGGCGATAGATAGAGTGAGGGCGATAGATAGAGTGAGGGCGATAGATAGAGTGAGGGCGATAGATAGATAGAGTGAGGGCGATAGATAGATAGATAGAGTGAGGGCGATAGATAGATAGATAGAGTGAGGGCGATAGATAGATAGAGTGAGGGCGATAGATAAGATAGATAGATAGATAGATAGATAGAGTGAGGGCGATAGATAGATAGTGAGGGCGATAGATAGATAGATAGTGAGGGCGATAGATAGATAGATAGATAGTGTGAGGGCGATAGATAGATAGAGTGAGGGCGATAGATAGATAGATAGATAGATAGTGTGAGGGCGATAGATAGATAGAGTGAGGGCGATAGATAGATAGATAGATAGATAGAGTGAGGGCGATAGATAGATAGACAGTGAGGGCGATAGATAGATAGATAGTGAGGGCGATAGATAGATAGATAGTGAGGGCGATAGATAGATAGTGAGGGCGATAGATAGATAGATAGATAGTGAGGGCGATAGATAGATAGATAGATAGTGAGGGCGATAGATAGATAGATAGATAGATAGATAGATAGATAGATAGTGAGGGCGATAGATAGATAGTGAGGGCGATAGATAGATAGATAGTGAGGGCGATAGATAGATAGAGTGAGGGCGATAGATAGATAGATAGATAGATAGAGTGAGGGCGATAGATAGATAGATAGATAGATAGATAGATAGATAGATAGATAGATAGATAGATAGATAGATAGATAGATAGATAGATAGATAGATAGATAGATAGATAGATAGATAGAGTGAGGGCGATAGATAGATAGATAGAGTGAGGGCGATAGATAGAGTGAGGGCGATAGATAGAGTGAGGGCGATAGACAGACAGACAGACAGACAGACAGACAGACAGACAGACAGACAGACAGACAGACAGATAGATAGAGTGAGGGCGATAGGCTCTGTCGTCAGTTCTGAAAGGATCAGATCACAATTCTAATCTTCACTTCCGTGCCAAAATTGTGGTCCTCTTAACAAAATGTGTCATCTCTCTGTACTACACATTTTCATTTCTGAAGTGCCGAGATGTGGGTTGACGCAAAGTATTAGAAACTATAAAAACTGGACATTGCCATCCAAACCTTTCTAGTGGGTCGCACAGTTAACCCAAAAGCAAAGAGTTCATTAGCAATAAATCTCTGCATGTTTCGTTACGAGTCCACAACAACGTCCATAAAGCAGAAATACTAGCAAGAGGCATTTCTCAATTAGTTGAGAGGAAACACACACAACATGTCACCGACTTGTGTACTTTATTTGCCCATACTTCAGTTCTACTCTTAAACAGGAAGCAAGCACCAGAGTTGCGTATGAAATGCAGTGATGCTATATGTAGCCTCAGAAGAAAACTAAACTTGTAACACATTGTTGTAAAGTCAAAGCACAAACACAACAAAAAGACACACACAGGGGAATAATTGAAGCATGCCTACTATTCACAAAACATTATATATCACACACAAGTTCACAAAAGCTACAGAGGCCTACAATAACTAGCAGGACCAGCAAAGCAAGTAGACTGAAATATAACGACGGAAAGTGGAAATGAGGAGATTCTAGTACTCTTAATGCCACCCTAGTATAATAATTAAGGCTTTGTTTGGTGAAGGCAGAGAACAGGACCAGTATAGTGAGCAGATGCAAATATAAAGTGGAGAGGGCAGGCTGGGAGGCAGAATCAAATGAATTGTGATACCCTTACTGCCATTCAAGTGTCATTTTTTATTGAGAATGGAGAGTAGATGCAGACATTAAAATCCGGAGAGTATAGTTCGAATCCAATTGCAAGTAGATTTGGCTCTATTTTCTGCTAAAAACACAGCACTAAGTAAAAGGTCACATACAAGTATTACGTTATATAAACAAGCCGGTGCCCACCCGGCATTTGCCCCAAATTGCGGCGTATTTCCACTTGTAGCGAGTGTTACCTCGCTTTATAATTAAATTCTGGAGGGAGCCTACCCCTCGTGTGTCCCCCCGGATCACCGCCGCAGCCCGGGACAAACCGAACATCGCCGCCGGCCTGCGACCAGGAAGTCAGGCAGGCCGGGCGGGACAACCGGAAACCGGAAGTAGGGGGGCGGGAGCCTACCCCGCCTCCCACGGAAGAGCCGCGGCTGTTTTGAGCACCGGAGCAGGCAGGAGCCTACCCTGCGCCCCGGTGCACTTGCCCTGAGAAGGAGGGAGGAAGAGTCCTGCTGCCGGCGCCTTCCACGAGTGAGGGAGAGCCCGTGGTAACCGGCATAGAGGAGCCCTGCAGCTGCCGATGAGAGGAGAGCCGCCGCACCAAGGAAGCCGGTGAGTGGGGCTTCGCCTTGGTGGCTCTCGGGGGCATTCTCTGGCTGTCTCGAGTCCGCCATTTGCACTAAGAGCTGCGGCGGGGGCTATGTATGTGTGTGAGCGTGCGTGTGTGTGTATGTGTCTTGGAGTCAGTGTGTATGCGTGTGTGTATGCGTGTGTGTATGCGTGTGTGTTTAAAAGAGGCCGATGACTGTGGGGGGGGGGGGGGGTGAGTGAGCGAGTGTCTGTCTGTGTATATGCACGCGCATGTGTGCCAACTTCGAGAAGGAGCCGGGGATGTGCACGGCGCGGGGCTGGACGTGCGCGTTCGCGCACCCAAATCCACATGAAACGCTCGTAACACCCTCTTGTCCCTAATTCCCCCGTGACGGCCAGCTATACGTCTCCAGCTGGACGCATCCTTCGGATGCTATTCCAGCGAGACCTAAAAAGGGGTACCAGCATGGACCGTTCCCACCCAGCATAGTATGTCACATATGATGAATCTATAGGCCTCCCTTTCCTCTTTTCGGGGGCATTCGTCTCCACCATCCACCTCAGTGGAAGGGACATCTGCAATTTGCACTGCCAGGAGGAGAAGTTGTTATATCATCGAGTTCATATTATGGCACTGGTGGCTTCAGGCAGCCACAAATGGGGGTGCCAGTTTCTAATCACAACCTGCGTTATTCTGCTCTCACTCATCAGTGAGGGTTAAAAACACGGGTTCTGGACAGTTATTATACATGTGTAATGCTGTGAAACAGTACAGGCATGGGACCATCATGCAGTCATCTATAATTGTTCTACAGAACTTATACACAGTATTTGTGGCTAGAGATGCCAGTAGGCTTTGATTAGGATCTACAAACCAGAGAGCTAGGAGACCAGGTTTGTAGGATCGGATCGTAACCTGGGCACTATGCATATTTCAAACCCAAACTCTACCACAATGGACAAAAACTGTCCCCATATTGAGTGCCTCAGTAGAGAGGCCAAGGACTGAATGAGCAACTAGTCGAAAGGCAAATGTACTGGTTCTACACTGGAGGAGAGTGTGAGGGATTCTGCACTGGGGTGAAGGGCTGCACCTTGACATGCTCTCAAACCAACTGAAAGCAGTACATTCACAAGAAAACTAACCAAAAGCACCTACAGGATATTCGGTTCTCATTTTGCATAATGCAACAAAACACATTATTTTTGGTGTGATTGCTGGTCACAGGGTGTTAAAAGAAACAAAGCCGAATGCACTAAATACTCAGACTCTCATAATTCTGGCATGACTTGTACTTGAAAACATTTTCAAACGCTGCAGACTACTTTTCCATTTTCGCCCTAACTTGCCTAAGACGTGCGTTTCAGCGAGACAAAGACATGCATGGACAGTGAAGCACGGACTGTAGTCAAATCAGCTGTAAATATGTTAATGCAATGGAAGGCGAGCTATTATTTGGTGACTGAGCAAGGAGTTTGTTTTTACAACAAAGTGGTCACCATATAGCAAATCTACAAATACAGTTACCCCACAACAATAAGGGGCCATTATACATGGGTACAGTCAGGTCACAGTTACAGGAAAACTGTTTTAACGAAGATCCACACACATGTAAAACTCAACACGTGTAGTTTGACACATGCATCACTGATAACATGTATTATTAGTGATCTTCAATGCCAATCATAATTTTCATCTCATCTGTGGTCACCAAACTGTAAAGACAACTGCTTCGACTCTAAATTACTTCAATAGCATTAGTTACCTCCTACTGACACCACATGACTCGGCTACAGAAACCCTAGACCAGATGGGGCAATACTCTTTTAAGCTGTACATCCAGAAGCAGCGACCTGTCCAGAACTTGGAGTTGATGTGGCTTTTGACATGATTAACCAACCAGAAAACACGTTCTTTGAAAGACTCAACCTTTCCGCCTGTACAGTCTGAATGAATCAGTCATTCACCCAGAAAGACAGGCGAGCATCGTACCTTACAAAATCACCTCCAAGAAATAACTATACCCAACTTGAATACAATTTCGAAGGAAAGCACACAGAGAAGTCACTTGCCAAGAGGAGGGCAAGATACTGTGCCCAACATTCAATTCCGAAGCTGGTCACGGCCCAAACAGAAGCCATCTGTCCAGAAAAGAACACCTAACATGATCATTCAAAGTATTTGTGCTCCTACTCAGTTGAATTCCACAAAAAACTGTCCATTAAATTCTCCAAAAATACTTCTTTAATCATTAATTTTAACTTTGAAAATGCAGGTTTAAACAGCAAATATAGCCTACTGCTTAGCAGGCAGACAGGCATCCAAATATGCCTACTGAGTGACACAACGAGGGGTTATTTCACCACTCAAACAAATCTTGGGGCTCGGTGTTTTACACATGGGTGCCCAATTTACGACGGTTTACTACAGGCTTAAAACAGAAGTCACACTTGTCTTCTTAGGTAAAACATACTTATAATGGTCTTACCCTAGAATAACTCTTGGGTAATCGGGGCCTGCGTGACTCAATGTACATCTGCCCTGTACACTGTGCCACACCGTTGCGGTTTACTTCCCGGCACACAGGTTTGGCACAGGTTCACTTGTGTAAAGGAAGTATAGGTAGGGGGTAGAAAATAGTTTTAGTATTGTAGCATAATTCAAACTGTACAGCAACTCTGGTTGAAACTTTAAGGAGTAGTCGGAGATGCAGCTAATGGAAATGTATTCAGTATGCTAAATATAGCTAAGAAAAAACAAAGTTCTGTAAGGTAGGACTGCCTTATCAGGTCTACTCACTGGAACCTTGTGGTCTTTGTCTTTGAGTAACGGGACAAAAAATGTAAAACAATATTTTAATATAGACGGGGAGACATTTTGACAATGAGAAGGAAACCGGAGAGAAATTCCAAAATTAAACCTCGTTTGCTATAGTACATTCTAATGTAAAATAAGCACTCAAAAACTGCAAACCACGACAGTAAGGTAATGAAAGTCTAAGAAAGATTCCAACCCCCCAAAAATGCTAATTATGCAACCATTATTACCTCTGCGGCTTCTCGGGAGAGCTGCTGTGCTCAGGAGCTTCCAGCCCTGTTCCAGAATCTCTCGAGGTAATCCTGTGATTCTCGGCGCGTGCTTGCAGAGTTTTCCCGGCGCAGGAGACATGGCCATACCCCGGGCCCTCCAGCTGCCCACCTGCGTGGGTCTGAGTGGTCACTCCACACATTGCGCGAGCCGCCTCTCTCACTCCAGCCCCCAGGGCGACTACCTCGCGGGCGTGCTCATCTCTTCAGCGGAGTTTCTGCAGAGCCACCGACAGCTGACACACCATGCTTGAAAAGCAAGAGGCATGTGGCAAATGGAAGTTTACTACGTGCAGGTAGGTCTGCAATCAGAGAAAACCCATACAATTCCAAAAACGTGACCTAGAACGCTAAAAAAAACTTCAACCAGTTGCGTGCACTCCCCGGGCACTCTTGCCATCTCAGCCAGAGCAGCTGACAGGCACAGCACATGTTGTCTGCCCTCCGATAACAGTGTCTCCCTGGGTGGGATTATACAGTCAGTCTCTCGGTCACAAGACCTGCCAGGAGGGCTGGGCTGTGGTAGGTTTATCCTGTACGTGCTGCGCTGCCCTGCCCTGCCCCCGGCTGTAAGGGTGCTCCAATGCTGGCCACGCACTTCTCTGTAACGGGTGTCATGTGAGCAGGCGTCATCTGACACGGCCTAGCAACCGCGCGAGCCCAGCGTGGAGACCGCAAACACCAGAGCCTGCTATCAGTGCAGGAGCAACTCGCTGCAAGGGCGCCTCGCCCTGCATCACCTCTGGGATACACTGCGACCCTGCACTGAAAGGAAGAAATGGTTCTTGGGCAGCTCCGCGAGCTAAACTCTGCTTGCACTTAACAAAAAAAAGCGTGCATTTTTCCTCTTAAACCAACATGCCAGAGGCTACTGCTTACACTACTGCCGAGGAGGGCAGGGTTTAACACAGTTACATCAGAAAACTCGTAGGGTGACGCATTACCAGCTCGTTCAAACACGTATAACAATAAAGCAGTGACTTCTCAAGACATGTGACACAAAACCACAGAACGTACCCGAGGCGAAAACATGGGAGCTGTACACAAAACCACATAAAACATCAAATGTTGTTTTAATGGTTTTATTTTTTAGTCTTTCCAAGTCTGTGTAAGAGGAATGGCGGTGTGGGGAAACTCGTGCAACCGTGGCGATCACCAACTCAGCCTGAATCTAGGTGCACTGGGAGAACTGAGTATATGGGTGAACTGTGTGCAAATACAGTGATGCAATGTTAAGGTGAACTGCGAGGCAAGGCTGAGGTAATAGTGCAGTACCAAAACAGGGGACAGGGAACCATTTCCTTGCTTACATTAGGGCTCACGACACCTTTGCTTTGCTACTACATATATGGCTCCCAGAACTGAAATTAAAGGGGAGTCATTAGAAATGAGAAGATAATAAACCGTTTTTATTGACTTGATAATGCTGTTCTTTAGGTTTCATAGTGCTGTAAATACTGGGTGCCATTATTGCACAATTCAAAGGTGCACACCTAACCAAACTTCAGAAGATGAATGGTGGAATCAGCCATGCATTGCATTTAAATATATGTCCAGCTGTATTCAAATATATGCCCTGTAGGTTTCACACAGATCTCAGCAGTAAGTGCTCAACTATCTGAACTATCTTGCTGGCACATTGGCAAGTGTGTGGGTGCTTCGAGAGACTTCCTTGTCCTTTTATAATTAGATTCCATTTCTAGTGTCCCAGGAAGCAGATGATAACCAGTGCACAGTGGGCACTTCAAACAGGGAGAGGATGCACCCTTAGGGCTAGAGCAGTCGACCTCGAAGCTGGAACGGGGTTCGAGCATGGGCGTAGGAAGTGTGGGGGACGCGGGGGATATATCCCCCCCCAGATTTTGAAGTGGGGGGGACACGGGGGGGGGACAAGGGTGAGGGGGGCGAGGGGACAAAAGAATTTCCCCTCTCCTTCTGTTATTCAGCAGGGCCATTAGCACGCGAAAGCGTTACCTAATGGCCCTGCACTTGACCTGCCTGGAATCAAAGAGGCCACCGGCCCTCGGCCCTTTGTTATGCTGCAGGAAGGCTCCAAGGCCTGGGAAGGGCAGAGAAGGGGAAAAAACTGTCTCTTTTCCTTCATACCCATTTCTGTCTCTGTCTCACTCCTCCTTAAGACAAGTTCTGATTTCAAGAGCTCTTATGTACTCTCTCTAGTATCTCCGCTCGCTCAGAGGACTTTTACACAGTGTATCCTGCCCGTCGCTACAGGAGTAGCTTACAAGTAATCTTGCCCTTTCTGCGTCCAGCGTGAGGAGGTGACTACCAGCGAGGCCGCAGAGGAGGTGAGAGGCGCGGCCCCGGGACTGCGAGGACCAGCATTCAACATCAACAGCTGTGTCCTCTTCCCGCGTGAGCCGTGCCCCCTCCCAGTGCCACGCCCCCACCAAAGCGCTCTTCACCTCTCGCGGCCCCCGCTTCGCGGGAGCCGCTCGCTCAGAGGACTTTTACACAGCGTATCCTGCCCGTCGCTACAGGAGTAGCTTACAAGTAATCTTGCCCTTTCTGTGTCCAGCGTGAGGAGGTGACTACCTGCGAGGCCGCAGAGGAGGTGAGAGGCGCGGCCCCGGGACTGCGAGGACCAGCATTCAACATCAACAGCTGTGTCCTCTTCCCGCGTGAGCCACGCCCCCTCCCAGTGCCACGCCCCCTCTCGCCTAATAGGAACTTAAGTAAGTCCACTAACGCGCATCGCGGGACGCGCGCGGGTCGCAGCCCGGGGCGAAGCCCGGGCCAAGGGCGGGCCCGTTGTTGCCCGTTAGTGCCCGGTAGAGTCCGGTCCGGGCCACTCCCCTTGGTTCTCATTGTTAAACCTTTCCACCTCACAGCGCACAGAGTAATCTCACATGTCTACCATGCCTGGTAGAACCAGAAGTAAAACCAAAACAGCCCTGGCTGTAGCGCATTTAACCGGACCAATAGACCAATTTATCTCACGGACCAACGAGGTAATCAATCACAGTATCTCTCTTCTTGAACGAAGAGTGTCACTGGACCTCATGAACGCAAAACGTTCGTCCTTGGGCCTTCTAGCAACCGCAGTTTCCCCTATCCAGCAATCCCTACCAATTTCTTCCCTTCCCGTCTCTGTGACTGTTGCTGACATCAATACAGTCCCTTCCATAGTTGACCTACCTGGAAAGCAATCTGCTGTTAGACCCTACACAGACAGGATTCAGGCCCAGGCATGGAACAGAGTCCGCCCTCCTTATGGTCGTTGAGGAGTCCAGAAGAATCATCGATCAAGGAGGATCAGTGGCAGTGATCCTCCTTGATCTCAGTGCGGCGTTTGACACGGTCAGTCATAACACCTTATTGGACCGTATAGCAAACGTCGGCATTGTGGACAAGGCCTGGCTCTGGATAAAATCCTTCCTGAGTGACAGGTCGTTCCAGATATTCGACGGACAAGCCGTCTCTTCCAGCATACCGATGAAGTGTGGAGTCCCCCAGGGCTCCTCTTTAAGCCCTGCGCTTTTTAATATCTATATGAGGCCACTGGCTGATGTAGTTCGTCCGTATGGAGTTAAGATCATTTCCTATGCGGACGACACACAGCTGGTGGTCTCCTTAGCGCAGGAAGCCCAACACTCTCCATCGGGGGGTCTAACCAAATGTCTGGAGGAGGTGAAGTCCTGGATGACGCTGTCCTCACTGAAGCTGAATGGGGACAAAACGGAGCTCATGCTGCTAGGCCCGGCCGACCCGACCTTCTTCAAGTCATTATGGCCCACCTGTCTAGGCCCCCCCCGGCCCCGAAAGATAACATCAAAAGCCTAGGGGTATGGCTGGACAAGAACCTTACTTTTAACACCCAGGCCACAAAGCTTTCCGCCACCTGCTTTGGACTCCTTCGGACACTGAAGAAGGTCCTACCCCTGCTCCCTATGGAGGCTAAACAAACAGCTATTCAGGGTATAATACAATCACGCCTGGACTCAAATAACGTCCTTTACTTGGGAGCCCCAGAGTACACATTAAATAGGTTGCAACTGGTGCAGAACTGTGCGGCTCGCACCCTACTGCAAATTCCACGAAGAATTTCAGTCAGAGAGGCACTGACCAGCCTTCACTGGCTGCCAGTACGGAAAAGAGTCACCTTTAAGGCAATGTGTACTGCCCATCAGGCCTTCTGGGACTCGGGCCCAAAACTCTTGCGTAGCCTAGTCAGCCAATACCATCCAGGCCGTGAACTACGTTCTAGCCAGGCTTTTATGGCAAAAGTTCCCAGAATCAAGAGGTCCAGAGCAGGTGGAAGAATGTTCACCTTCAATGCTTCAAAAACCTGGAACACCCTACCCCTTCACCTGAGATCTAACCCTAACCTTGCCTCCTTCCGTAAGCAACTTAAAACTCACTTATTCAAATCCCCGTAATCAATTCAGCCCCCCTTCTTCTTCCAGTTTCTGTCAGCCTCATTACACCCCCTCTTCTGGTTCCCTAGCGCTTGGACGCCCCAGGGCAGCAATCGCGCTGTATAAGTGTATTTTCATTCATTTCATTCACCTATCTGTAACCCAACTCGAATCGGATTCATCATCATCAGATGACTTAGAAGCAACTCCCGACTTAGTAGCCTGTCAAACACTCGAAGGGTCAGATACTAACATAGATATCTACCTCCGAGGAGTTAGGGAAGGAGCCATCCCCAAGCAAGGTAGTACGAATCCATCTGATAATGCAGTACTTCCTGTTATCCCTACAGGATATGAGAGGGACCCTGGGAGGGATCAATCTAATCAGTCAACAAAACTCGCACAACTGACGACAATAACTCCAATAGAAACTAACCTCTTATTCCCCACTATCCCCACTGAGATTATAGATAACCCCTGTAAAACCTGTAAAACCACATCTCACATACTAACCTCAATCAAAGACCTTCTGTCTCACCAGTTGCAACCCATACAAATAAGTATAAGAAACCTGGAAGCTCAATTGGCAATTTTATCTTCCACACACCTTAATACAAATTCACATTCTGCTAAGCAAGGGTCAAGAAACGTTATTCAGCCCTCAAAAGCACCTCTCCAACCGCAACCATCTGTAGCAATAAAACAAACAGTCCCGATCATTCCATCGTCTCAAAATCTCAAACAAAACGTCCCCATGCAAAACCCGCAAAACGCAATGCCGAGTGCACAAAAGGCCAAAACAACCACGGCGCTGCCCCAATATACGTCCAGTACAGGTTCGGCATAACCAGGAACAACAGGGAACACACCAGGCAACGTAATCACAAATCGCACCATAAATAAATCGACACCCGTACCTTCCAAACCAACAGTCATACCCCAGTTGCTATCTAAAAAGACCCCAAAAAAGACACCAGCAGTCAGGCGTCCAGTCCACCTGCCGCCAGAGGCTACTCCATATACAATTATTCTTACTGGTGTACCTGAACTAACGGAAGGTACGTCAGAAACCACTTGGTCACTTAAAAATAAGGTCATGCAATGGCTAAGTATCAACAGGCCACTAGAGCCTCACCACTCCGGAGGGATCTCTACAGTCCGCAGAGTAGTATGGGTAGGCGAAGTACCTAAGTCGACCCGCGGAGACTGTTATAGTAACATGCAGAGATCCTTCTACCGTGGAACATATCTGCTCCTGGCCCTCACTGGAGAAAAAAGGTGGAATAGACGCCCAACACCTTTCTTTCTTCTATCCGCCATTGAACTCACATCAATATATCCCAGCCTGGAATTGGCACCATCCTCAAGAAGATCAGTGGAAACAGGTGGGATATACATATGACCATGGAACAAGAAACAGATCTAGAGACTGGCAAAGGCAGCCCTGGCAAAGCAGATCCTATCATTCACAGGAGGGCTGGCAGGGTTTTCCAACAAGAAACCGCTTTGACTGCCTAGAGATGGTGGATTGACCGTTTAGGTCCCAACCAAAAAGTAAAAACATCAATACCACTCCCCCTCTAGTAAACTCTGGACACCAGCCACTCTCATGTAAATCCGGAACCCAAGCAAAACAAATTCTCCTTACTTGCAAAAACTCTAAGCTAGCGACAATGATAGACACCTCTTACATCTCAACCAACTGCGCGACGACTAGAGCTTCCGTATCCCCTAGGCATGGGATTGATCCAAATTCCCATCAACTGAATTTCCATCAACCAAACGATCCGAAAGATCCAACTAACCCTTCTCTGATCTTGATAGAGATCCCGACAGTGAACACTTTGAGGGAAGCCCCCGTTCCGCACGTATCCCTTGATTCCAACAAACTGAACCTTTCCATTATGTACTGGAACGTCGCAGGACTGTCCTCCAAAATAACATCAGAGTCATGGCTTGAAACAGTAAGGGAACACCAGATACTCTGCCTCCAAGAAACATGGTCCACAACCCCAAAACATCTAACGGGATACAAAACCTTCTTCACCCCAGCAGTGCAGGGAGCCATGGGCAGGCCAAAGGGGGGTCTCACGATCTACGTTGCTAACACTCTCCCCTGTACATCCACAAAAATGTTAAAAGAATCCTCGACTTACCAAATTGTGCAGACAAACCTGACAAACAACTGTACCTATATTCTCATCAACTATTACAATAATTCTGGTACATTGGACTGTCTGTCAATCCTAGCAGAGATTGCCACATTCTTAACAACTCTACAAAATGACTCTAACCGAAACACAGCACACCTAATATGGGGCGGTGATTTCAACCTCCCTCTATGTCTCAACCACAAAAGAGGAATCTGTGGATTGCAAAATGAACTTGGAAATCCCATGCCCCATTTTGCCCACTCGATAGGTGGAAACAAACTAAACGAGATTATTTTCTCCTTAGACCTGGACTTTGCAAATTAACTAGTAGAGCCACAGCATGACTTTTTGCCAACCTTTCATGGAAGAGGCTTTCTAACAACTATAGATTATATACTGTCCTCCCATTCACTTAAGGGGCAACTAACAAATTTTCTAACTGGGACAAATGTAATGAGCGACCACTACCCACTCAGTGTAAGAATCACCACAAAATTGGCAAATGCACACCCTGTAACATCAAGTCTATTAAATCAGCAGTCACTAAACATGAAAAAACTGAATGGCTACACGGTCAAATGGGCCAAGATTGACCCGGTGGAGATGACAGAGAGGATCCTTGAAAAATCTAACCAATGGATATTGGAATGTATGTCCCCAGAGACGTCACCTCAATTAATCATCAATAGTTTCCACAATATCCAAGAAACAATAACTAATGAACTCTTTGTCAAGCTAAAGAACAATAAGCCCTCTACTATGAGATGGTTCGATGCAGCTTGTAGGAAGGCTCTTTCAACCCTAAAAGAAGCCTTGCACAGAACTACAAGAGACCATGCGGAAATTTCTAATTTAAGAAAATCATACAACTTAGCCAGAAGGGAACGTAAAAAACAAATCAAACAAGAACTATGGTCACAACTGCATGACAGCAGCCAAAGGAAGGATAGTGCCTCATTTTGGCAAGTCATAAGATCCCCTTTTTTGGCCAACAGTACTGAAGGAAAACACCTAGATGTGGCAGTAACTGAAGAAGACTGGGTCATGCATTTTTCTAAAATTTTTGGTCCATCTTCAAAAGTAGCAGCAGATATTGGTCCAGAAACAAGTGAAGTCCACACATCGAAGAATAACACCTACCCGATAAACATTCATTTCCAACTAAGCGAAGTTATCAAAGCAATCAAGGCATCGAAATCAGGCAAGGCTCCGGGCCCGGATGGAGTTCCAATGGACATCTTCCTCCACAATACAGAATTCTGGTCACCGATAATCACCCGGGTTATGGCAGCAGTAACCTCGGTTGGCCTTTTTCAGTCATGGTCGACATCAACCCTTTTACCCATCTTCAAAAAGGGTGACCGTAACGACCCAGCCTGTTACAGGCCAATCTCCCTTCTGGATTCCATGGGCAAAATTGCAGGTCGAGTGCTCCTGGACCGTTTACAATCTTGGGCCCAGGAAAACAACATCATAACCGACCTGCAATACGGCTTCCAGAAGGGGCTTGGGACCGTGGAACAGGCCCTCAACCTTGCCCTTCTGACTGGGAAATATGTTGGCGCCAAAGGAGGTAACATCTTCCTCGTCTATGTCGACCTGAGTGCGGCATTTGATTGCGTCCAACATGGGAAACTCTGGGAAATACTCAGTGACCTTGGAGTGGACCCATCATTAATAGTTTTTTTACGCGAACTCTACTCGAATGCCTCAGGGCGAGTAAGATTTGGTACCAACGGCGAGCTGTCCCGCTCATTTCCTATAACAAAGGGAGTTAGACAGGGCTGTGTACTGGCTCCCTTCCTGTTCAATCTTTACACCAATGGACTAGAGCAGGCTATGCTGGAAGGGAGCCAGGACTTACCCCAGATAGACCACCGTCCGATACCTACACTGTTATACGCTGATGATTCAGTCATCTTAGCCCGCACTTTGAACGAACTTCAGAAACAAATTAACAAATACGGTAGCTTCATGGACTCACTTGGACTCAAAATAAATATAATGAAAACCTTCACAATGCACATTGGCCCCAGGGTTAAAAACCATAGACCGATAATGGTGGATAACACGAAGCTGGAAAAAACCTCAGTTTACCCCTATTTAGGAATTCTGGTGGACGACGCGTTAAATTGGCGTCAAGCCACTACCGCCAGAAACCTTCACTTTCGTCGCGCAACATCGGCCTTGATCTCATTCTCGAGGAAAATGGGGAAACCTGCGCCACCGGAACTTCTGAAAATATACTACGCCAAGTGTCACAGTGTGGCTACTTACGGAGCAGGCGTATGGGGATACGGCCATATAGACCACCTACAAATAACAGAGAATGGCTTTATTAAATATGTCCTAGCCCTCCCGCAAAGTTCCCCGATCCATGCCTCGCACTGTGAGCTCGGCATGGAATATATTACAGACACTATTCGTTCTCAACCCATTTTACTGTGGCAACGTGTATGGACTAAACCCGAGTGTCACTTAACCCGTTCCCTCATTACAGACTGTTTAGCTTTATCTAATTGGCACAAGATCCCATGGCTTGCCTATGTACGGAACTTTTTTAACGACCTTGGTTGCAAGTCCTACTTTGAAGATCCTGCCTCGATCGAAGATATCTCCAGGAAACACTTAAAATAAATGTGCTTGGCACACCTCAGAGAGCTTCGTAACCAAGCTGAGATCATAAAATCCTCAAATGAACAAATCTGTGCAATACAACTTTTTAAAGGCATGCAACCATATCTGTCCTACTTTTTGTCAAACCATGAGAAATTCTTATTAACAAGATTCCGTTTTAATACTTTCTTTAGTTTAGTCTCTTTTCCGGAAACTCATAATTGGTCCCGCAACCTGTTGAACTGTCCATGCGATGGAATTTCTCCACAGACAACGATCCATGTCACCCTGTTCTGTAAATACTACAAATCTTCACGCAAATCCTGGATTATTCCACTTCTCCGATCCAGTGGCCATAGACAGTGTTATTCTGCATTCCTTTTTTTGCAGTCCTTGAATACTCCACACAAAGCTAAATTCATAGTGACTTTCCATAAAGCAACCATCACAACACGCCAAAAACTTTTTTAACTAACCAGAAACATTCAAACTGTAAATTTCTATAAACTATGTCTTTTTTACTCGGTTTTTCTTTTTTATTTTTTTATTTATGATTGTGTTGAAAACTGTCTTGCTATGTACTTTTTATGATTATACAATTGATAATCGAATAAAAGTTATTGAATTGAGTATCTCCTTTTCTTAATTTGTGAAATGGATCCAAAATAGGCGGACACTTTGGCTGGACATTTCCTAATTTACTGACCGTTTTATAATTCCAAAGAAAAACCTCGGGACGGAGAAAAAAAAATGAAATGCCTAAATTAAGCAACACAGAGTGGTCAGCAGACAGCCAGATTGTCATTTACACCCACACACATTAGAACCACTTTACAGAGTTTGCCAGTGAAAGTGCTACTTTCTTTTTTTCTTCTTTCTTTGAACAACATTGTTTTCCCATGGTGGGGAAGTGCACCATTTCTAAAGGGACTGCAATACCTGGTTGATGGGTGGAGTGGAAATGTTTAATATGATCGTTTTCAACTGTTTTAATTATTTTAGCTTATAAAATGTGTACTGCGACTCTGTTCGGGGATTTCATTTTTTTTAAAAAACCAAACTGCTTACATTTTGAAAGGATATTAGCAATGGACATTGAAACTGGTCCCTTCCTGGTCCTGAATTTTTCAGGCAAAATCGCTTAGTGATTTCTGAATAATGAGTTTAAAACTGCTAAGGTAACCATGTTGTTCCTGAATACAATTCACATGATTTGCTTATTCTTGTATTCCTTATGTGTGTTTGCTTTTTTCAGGGTGTTGTTCATTTTTTTTTCAGGCAGCGTTTTAGTGTTTAGTGCATAATTTGAATTTAGTTGCAGCACAATTGAGTTGTAGCTGAAAGCAGTGCAAGTTTCTCTCAGTGGGGCACTATGGTGTTCAGTGTGGGAGAGGATGTGGCACTCTGGCCAGAGCTGCTGAATTTGGAACTGGAGCACCATTTTCAGCCTTCATGACCAGTCCACCAGACCACACTCCTGTCAGAGCTTATTCCGATGCTACACCTTAGAAGGCCCTATAGACCTTAGAAGCCCTGGTGTCTTAGCACCCGCAGGTGGACCCTAACGGTGGCAAGTGTGAGTTAACCTTGAAGGCCTGTCCACCACAATCCATACTGCAGTTCACCTCCAGTCTTGCAAGCAGGCATACGAAGAAGCACACTCTAGACCCACCATCGACAGTGACTGTCACTGAGGTCACAAGATCCTTGAGGCCAGTCCACCGCACCCATTGGTACCTCCATTGGCCTTTTTCAGCTGTAGTGGTGCAACTTACCAGGGGTTGGCAATGTAGGATTTGCATACACACCAAATTTAGAGGGTGATTATAATGGAGGTGGAACTGCCACGTCACTCCCTCACTGGCGGTCCCACCGCCATTGGTGACTGCATCAACGCCAACCATATTACAATGGCGGGTGGTTCCCTGGTGGTCGGAAATAACAACCGCCACGCACCCGACTGGCTCCTTGAGCCCGCCTGTGCGGCAGAGGGGCTTGTGGTTCCTACAATGCTGGTGGTGCCTACCAGGCACCACAGTAGGGATTACGATACCCCTTACCCGCCAGCCTATCAATGGCAGTTGCATTGTAATGCCTATTGCGGGGCCGCCACCTTGAAGGCCAGCGATCCCAATCTCCGATTCGATGGCGGACGGACTGAAGTCCACCTGCCATTGTAATCAGCCCCTAAGTTTGCAAACTTCATGGTCTCTGCTTCATGCACAAACACTTTTAACATGTGCAGCCTTCTTTCGGGCCACTGGAGTTATGCAGCAATGGAGGCCAAAATTATGTTGCAGGGTTAACTAAATGATGCAACAATAAAAAGGCTACAGCCTAATGCGGTGCATTTTATGATACTTTATTATTTTAACATATTTATACATACTAACAGCCTCTGCAAAGCTTTTGCCTCATTAGTACCTGTGTAACATACAAATGCAGCAGAGGGAACGGTGACCAGTCAACCTTTGCAAAAGGCCCTACACTTCACAGCAACGTAAGTCACATTTCTTTTAGTAATTTTTGATCCGTTTGAGCTACAAAATTGTTTTGGGTCAAATCGTTAGATTATGCAGCATATGATGTATTATGTGGCAAATATGATACAGCCATAGTTAAGTGGAAAACATTTTTCCACTTAACTTAATTTTGCCCCAGCATTGTAGTTGATCAATTTATAAGTTCCCCAAACCCAAAAGTCGAGTTTGGGCACAATTTGCATTTTAAAAGCAGTCCTACAACACAGGGCTACTTTTAAACTGACTTCAGACTTCATAAGTGCACACGTGCAAACGCAGAAAGGGCTGCTGGCCTCTAAACTGCCAGGCCCTATTATATTCTTGGGACTTAAAGGTAGTTCTAATCTCCCGGCCCTATTATGAACTAGGGCCTTATAGGAGAGGTCATGCCAATCCTAGGGGTACTCTAGCCCATAGTGCACCCTAGTGTATGTAAGTGTTTCCACAATATCTTTAAGTGTCTCTTTCAGAATAGCACTGTCCCTGTGCCTGTTCAGGCAGAGGCCAGGGTCAGTCAGAGTCAGGTACCACCAGTACCAGTCAGCAAAAAGGTGGGGAGTGCCCAGGGCACAGGATGATTTTGCAACACTAAAGAAGCACAAACTCAGAATTTAAAACATAACACCATGGTTGGGGGTTCTCTTTAATAATCAGAATTGATTTCTATCCTAATGAACCCATTTTCCAACATTAGGATAAGGAAAGACTGGGGAAAAATCATAATGTTCTAATCTATTCCTTGAAGTTTTCATGCAGCTCTTTGGTGACGGTTAATAGCTCACTGTTCAATGTTAGGATTTTAACTTATAAACTGCAAATACCAAAATAATCTCTCAGACAAAAGCAGTAACTCACTGACCTATTTACATGATATGCAATTCGTGATCTGTGTGGTGCACGTTCTTTGCAGCAGGCATATTAACCCACTGTGCCTACCTTACCATGAGTCAAAACTTCCACTAGACAAACCTCCATTCTCTCTCAATAAAGAACATTAATCACCAAAGTTATCTTCACATTTTTATTATTGCCTGAAAATTGCTGGAGACCAGGAATGCAGCAGCAGGTACTTTTCAAATCATAATGCACTTGCAAACACGACGCCCCACCCTAAGTCAGCGACCTATGTTTGCTTGGTGCATCAAGATGCAAGATTTATATACATGTTTTTTTTTTACTTTTGATCTGATTACTATATGAATGTAAATAATAAAGCATACATGAAAACTGTGACAACATGCCTGCTTTGCTCAATATTTCACTTCGAAAGTATGCGATTGTATTTGTTTAACGGGCGGTGATTTGTATAGGGTCACTGGAAAGTCCACAAGGTTGTCCCTGTCCCCCCCCAGAATTTTTGTGTCTCCTACGCCCCTGCTTCCCACCGCCAGTCACTTTCTTCTCTCGCCTAGTTTCGCTTTCTCTCTTTTGTAACTCCACGTGAGACACATTTGCTCTCCGCCACGCCGCACCTTTTCTCACAACTTTGTCCCTGTGCTTCCCCTTCCCTCCTTCTGTCTGAGCTCACTCCCTCCCTCGTCCCCCTCTTCTGAGCCTCTGTCTCTCCCCTCTCTCCCCTCGCACACCAGCCCCTCTGCGGGCCGACCGACTCGTCCCCGCAGGGGACCCTCATAAGAGGGCGGCCCCCTAGTGCCACAAGATGGCACACTGAGCAGCCTAGTGTCTCCGGACCCCAGTGGGTCCCACTCGTCACTTCCGGCCGAGGCGGGGGCAGGGAGAAGTATAAAGTCCTCCCACGCCCCCATGGCGGCCTCTTTGCCCCCTCACCCTGACGCTGTTTGGTGTGCCCTCTGGAAGCTCGTCCAGAGGCCTGGTCTGGCGTCGGGCACTTTGCTTCGCCGGCTTGCTTTCTATTGCGGTGAGTCGTGCGAATAGGTGGTGTTATTGCACCTATGGCTCGGCCATTTTGTCGCGGGGCTTACAGGCGGGTGTATGTACAGAGGTTTAAGAGTAGTTTCGTGTGTCGGCGCATTCATGGCAAGGGGCAGCGGGGGTACAGATGCCTTTGCGAGGGCCCTGCCCTGCACCTCGGGAGTTTTCCCCCGCTCTGAAAACCGGGTTTTGGTGGTGTTATTGCACCTATGGCTCGGCCATTTTGTCGCGGGGCTTACAGGCGGGTGTATGTACAGAGGATTAAGAGTACTTTTGGACAGTCCGGGTGTACCTCTGGGCATGGCAGTATTTACCTATACTGTGTCCTGCACACGCGTCTCCTTTTATATGTGGCACGCCATGTGCTACCTTGGTGCGGCACTATTGCAAGGCGCTAAGTTGCATCCGGGCGGAGGGCGCGCTTGTTTTAATCGCTTCCTTGACTTGTGTAGAATGTAACAGTCAGTGGGTGGGAGCTTTCCCTCGGTGGAAATTTGTCTTTTATGGTTGTGCCTTGGGGAGCAGCGGCGTCGGTGGGGGGGCGCTTCAGGCTTATACTAGTTTGTGTCCTCCTAGCACGTTGGCCGGCGGAGCTCTCAGGGGTTTCTCAATCTTCAATGACTGGCACCCCCATCGCGGCGGACCGCGTTTCGAGCCTCCCTCCCCCTCCCACCATGCTTCCATGGCCTCGGTGCCTGCCAGGTGGTGGGTAGGCCCTGCTACCTCGGTTAGTGTAAGGAGGCTTGGACATTTGAATTGTACGGCCGGCCCTATCTGCTCTTACTCCCTTTACCGTCACGCCTTTTGGATTGCGCTGCACGCGGGGGAGGAGGGTAGGCTGCTGCCCTGGCGAGGCCTGGGGAAAATGGCACCCACGCCTGGTGGCGATCTTCTCCACTGGTACGTTGGGGCAAGTTGGCACACAGTTCGTTTGACCGCCGGTCCCCTAGATGGTTGCATTGGTTTGGTGACCTGGGGGAACTGGCGCACAGGGGCAGCGGCCATTTTCCTCCCCACGGATCCGGTGCAGCTGGATTTAGGCAGGTGTTACGACCGCCAGGTACTCGATTCTTGGCACTTCGTCCGGTGCTTACTCGGGCGCTGTTTGCATGAGGCGGCGTCTCGCCAAGGGGTCAGCTTTCATGACAGATTGTACTGTCTGCGCGGCCTCTCGTATTTTCGAGTCTACGCGCAAATGGGGGAAATGGCTCCCATGCAGTGGCCAGTTTTTGTATGGGGTCAGCCGTGTGGGAGGTCACGCGGTTTTGCTAGGTGGTCGGTGGTTCATCTATCGGTGGTCTTCATGCCCAAAGCAGGTGGCCCCTTGGGTAAGCTACGAACGCTGGGCCGGTAACCGGGTTCGAGGCTAAAGGTTTCGTGTTCTTTCCTGCGATTCTGGGCACGGCACTTTAGTCCTATGTGCTGGGAGGTTTAAGGGATTAAGGGGCCATCCCTGGCGACATTTCTCGGTGCAGTTGCGATGTTTTGGGGTGGCGGCGTCTCCCCGCGATACTGATCAGCGTGCTGGACCGGCATGCCTCACACGGCTCTCGTGCTTCCTTGCGCACTCATACGGGGGGCAATGTCGCCCGGGGCAGCGGCCTTACCACCCTCCCTGATCATGCTTGGTGCCTTCGGAACCTGGCTTTCTGCATCTCTCCCCGTGTTGGGCCTATCGACGTCGACCTGTCGGAGGGGCCATAGGCGCAGCCAGTTTATTCTTTTGAAGAGGTTGCTTAGTCTTGTTTCCTTGGGCTGGGCTTGGGGTCAGGCTTCTCTCCCATGCCCTTTGTGCGTCCAGGTAAATCCCATGTTTTCCTGCCAGAACTTCGTTAGTTATCTTAGTGGATCTTGCAGAGGGGACTTATTTAGGTCAATTCTTTTCACAAACATTATGTAAGGTTCCACTGGCTGAATTATGTGCAACGTGCAAAGTAACATGTATGGAATTATGCTGGCCTAACAGTTGTGTAATTACAGGAGGTGGCCCGGCATTGCTACAGCGAAGGACTGGCCAAAGCCTGGCTGGGGACTTACGCCACCCGCTCTGCTACCCTGTTGGATCGGGCCTTAGATATCCTTTATCTTTCCTTGAGCAGTGCCAGTCTGTACATGGTAGGTTGTCAGGCAACTATTGTTAGCAGGTTGTGACTCGGTGTTCCCTTGGTGGAATGGCAACTCCGGGCACGACGGGGGAGTTTAAGTGGTTCAAGCAATCCCCACCCCGTCAAGCTTTTCCAAGGTTGGAACACGCCGTCACTCTTAACGCGTCTCCGGGTGGGTGAGAGGTTGGCGGCCGCTCCATGTTCCGTGCAGGTCCTCTGTTTCCAGAGCTCCACGGAACAGTACCTGCTCCCAAGGGGAGGGAGTGTAGGGCAAGAGAGTTTAGGGGGCTATGGCACCTGCACGATCCCCTCGTTGGCCTCATCGATTTATTTATTAGTATGTCCCTTCTGGGGGGTTTCGCGCGTAATGCGCACCGGGGGGTGACACGGGACGGGAGCTTTCTGCTGCAGTGCCGGGAGTTGGACCGGGCCGGTGTAAGCGGCCACAGCGAGTCTTGTACGGACGCGCCGTATCTCGCTGCAATTGACAAGCATGTACACAATTTATCTATCCTCATATAGCGCGGATCTTCCTCGAAGGCGTCAGTGCGCTCCACATTAGGAACAGACCTTAAGTGTCCGACCCCATGGTCATCAGTACTCACCCCGGTGGGTCTACCCAGCTTCAACCATCTGAGGTCGATAGTTGAGTACCTTTGAGTTGGTTAACAAGATACAGCGCTTAGTCAGCGCCTTGAGACTTTCGGGTGACACATGCACTATACAACAGTACATGTTATGTTATGCAACAAGTATGTTTACATAGTTTACTTGAGAGCACTACATGTGGCCACATTTCATGCTGTAGATAAGTTACATGTACCAAGTGATAATTGTGTGCAAACATTAAGGAGTTGCAAACGGTGCTTTACAGGAGGAAATATGTGACATGTATGCAAGTTACAATAATGGGGAGTAATACTGCAAGAAATGGTAGCCGCTCAAACACTAGGACAAACATTACGTAGGCAAGGGCGGCTCTTGGGCAAAGTTACGCAACTTTAACTATGCAAGAGGTAACTAACAGTGTGGTACAAGAGTAAAGAGTAGTCTACATGTTGCAATAGAATACCTAAGACAGGGGGAAGGTTTGACATCTTTTGGCAGACTCTTAAACAATAGGAACCACTGGGAGGACACTTCCATAGTCAAAGAGAATTGAATTCTCAAGTATGAAAGTTCTTACAGATAATAGGGCATGACAAGTTGGAAGTGGCTTGGCAGGAGTGGAAGGTTTAGGTCAGTTATGATGGCCTGGGAGATGGAGGGGGTTATGGGAGGAAGAGTAAACAAGTACAAGGTCTAGCTTGACTTAGCTTTCGAGCATTGATCTTAGCCTGTGCCTCCACCATCTCCTTACGAGAATGTTTTGTGGCCAGTAGTTCTCGTACTAACAGGCTGGCTTGGTAGCGTGGCGCCATTGTTGGCCCCTGTCCCTTTGCAGTGATTTCCATTGGTAGAAGATGGGGGGCAGGGTTTTGGGTTTGTATTGTCTAAAATGCAGGAACAACGTTGAACGACCCCACTCACTTGGGGGGTTACCGGAAGTATAAACAAGATAAGGGCATTTCACAGTGGGGGTGTGGGGCTGTGGGGACAGCCGAGCCGAGCGTAGGGCAACCATAGGGGTTCGTTCCCTGCCTCCCCAAGTCTCTATCAAGGGGCTGTTACTTGAGCATGCTCTCGGCTGCTTTCAGCGCGCAAATGTCATGCATATGTATGTAAGGGCATGGCTACCTCTAGAACGGCCTGTTACATCGTCCACCAGTACCTCTATGATACAGGCATGCCCCTTTCTCTCTCCGGTGGAGGGGTAGCAATCCCGGGGGTTATTACACATTCAGGGGCATGGTTGGTTCTACACTAAGGGTCACTTATGGACAGCAGGTGGGGTAACCTGGGATGGGACAACAGCTGATAGCTTTTTACGGGTTGTATAGGTCACCCCACATGGGAAGCAAGGTCTGCCCTGACTTTATCAACACTGGTACTTTGTGGCTACAGGAGGGGGACATGCGCTTGTTTCCACCTCGCGGGGGTAATGCAATTGGGGGAACTGGTGAGTCTGAGCATAGCACGTATACCCTGTGGATTAATTGGGTGTTTTCTCTTGCAAATGACTGAGTCTGGCCAATTGGTTTATTCCCTGGACAATAACTGATGTGTTCGGTTGGAAACAAAATATTGAACCCCATGTGCCTTAATCGAAATGTGTTTTCCGTTAAACATGTGGGGAGTCGGGGCTATTCATGCATCTTCCGTGCAAAGATGGAGTGTGTTCGTTTGGGAACAGCACGTCCAGGATTGGTTGCTACCTTTTCTATCTGACAGGACATTCGCATCAAGTACACAGGCACCACTCTGGAAGAACATTTAGGGCCGGCAGAGTTTGGTAATAAAAGGGGCGACCGTGTCGCACTATAGTACTAGATGGTATAGTACCATGGGCATGTACTAAGGGGTAAACTCAGGTTAAACGTGGTATTATCATCTCAAGCACATGTGACTAGCAGGCGATGGGTATGTATACACTGGATAGGGTTCATAGGAGCGCAATTTTATAAGTGCAGCTTGTAGAACGGTTTTATAAGGTATTATCTTGGTTTTAATTATCTATTGTTGAACACCTTTAATTTGCTGTGCGAATATACACCGGGACACACTAAAGATAATAAAATGATATCTTGTCAGAGCAAATATACCTGTGGCACACAGGGGGGAGGGGCCCCTTCAGTTCTACTTCGCATGCTTGGTTGCGGAATAAACATATGTCAGATTGGTAAGGTTTAACCCACCTAGGTGAGAAAGTCAAGTCTGGACTTCGGGAGGGGCGGATAGGGACCGCCTCTGCTATTTTCAGTAACGAGTTCACCGGTGCTCAATTTGCAAGGGTGGTTGTGTCTGGTGCGCAGCACGGTCCCTCGATTGTCACTAAGTAACACTGCCTGATTTTTCAGAAAGAACCACTACAACAGGCACGGAATAAGTCAAGATCAATGGTGTCTTTTGCCTTTGGCTTTAACAGCTTGTTTTAATTCTGGTGCCCAGAATAATTTGACACTTGTTGGCGCGTCTCGGCCAGATAGGGTTGTGTCTTTGTAAGAGGAACGGCACGTGTTTTGGCTGGGTTTTACTTGTAGGGTCCAGATGTGGGCAGGTAACAACAGCAGTCTTTTCGAACTGCAGGGGATTACATGCAGTGGAGAGCCCTGGGCTAGGTGCAGTGGTAATCGTTCGACCTGAGACAACTGCACAACATGGTAGAGGCATTTGGATAAGGTGCTGGCTATTAGCCACCTTGGGTCCAACGAGTGCCCAAATGGGGCGATGTGTTCTGCTCGCACAGGCAGACGAGTTCGGCAGGGGCTTAGCTAAGCCGCGGCCAGGCAGGGGGCTTGTCCCAAGTATGGGGAGAAGATCAAGGGTTGCAGGCATGCACCAAGAGATGGATCCTCGAGACCATCCAGGACAGACAAAACTCCAGCCCTATTGCCAGGCATTGGCAGAAGCTGCCAGATAGTCGTGGGTTGGGGTGCAAGACACTGAGGGAACCTTGGGGTCAGAACATACTTGGCTATAAAGTTGGAAGAAGGAGTGTTCAGCGCTCACCTGCGCAAGAAAGGCAAGTTATCTCTTGACTGCCCCCCCTTTCCTCTCATGTATGCAAGGACACCAGTAGTCTGGTCACATAGCTCTACGCAGGTTAGTCACCAAAGGGAGGGGGAATCCGCATGGGATGGCCTTCCCACGACTGGGATAGCCTCTCACGCTATCTGGAGCATGTAGAGGAGATAAAGGTTAGAAACTCTGACCGGGGAGTCTGGGCCAAGAAACTCCTCGCTAGAGCTACGGGCAGCATCAGGCTGGATGGTGTCTTTGTGCCTGGGCAAGTGCTTTACAGGGCAGCAGCACATGACACAGCATTTTCGTTAACACGGATGGGTACCAGTGGGTACACCAAAAAAGACTGAGGCGAAACGTGTGGCACACTATTGTGCAGTTCAACAAAATCTTTGGTGTAGGTATCAGGGTCACTGGTGGATTCACCAGTACAAACATGGCCCGATTCTTGTTGGTTATGGGAGTGGCCCTAGAAATATCATGATGTAAGTAGGAATGACGGCCTTGGTGGGGGGCCCTGGCTGCGACGGTCGCCACACCCAGGGCTGTGGCGGAGTTACAGGGCGATCCAGAGGCAGAAAGGTACTCAGGGGTACCCTCTTCAGGAGCACAAAGGATGCTGAGGCCAAATATCCACAGGAAGTCTGTGCGGTGGACCCTGGGGTGCGACGGCGCCCTGTTATCCTACGGGCGGTTGGAAACTTGTACAACCGGGGGTCGCTTGAACGCTCCGCCCCTCGTAGGGGGGGGCATGAGCAAGAGGGTGGACCGATGGTTCACCGGAAGTGGGAGTGGCTACCCCTCACCACAACCGCTAAGCATCGATTGGCTATGGCCACGATGCAAGTTTGGCCCATCAGGTGGTAGGCCGCGAGGGGCGGCTTGCCTTTGGATCGCCTGTGAGATAACCCACCTTGTTGGCATATTGTTATGCTAATAAAACTGCAGCTCTTTATTCCCAACAAAAAAGTTGTTGTGTCTGCTTATTTATGCTGCATGTATGTTGATGCGGGAGGGATGGTCAGTGGGCCGATATTGGCACTATTCTCGTCCTTGCTTCTCACAAGCTTCTAGCTCTCACACCTTGCTGTCTTTTTTCACACACCTGTCTTCTCCTCCGTCCACCTCTCAGTTCACTTCCCCCTCCTCCCATCCCTGCTTTCTTCCCCCACACATCTGCTCTGGTCCTTCCCCTTCATTCTTTTCTGACATTTCTTTCCGCTCATCACCTTCTTTTCTCAAATCTCTACCCCCCTTTCACCCACACACCTCTGCCCCTCCTACTTCTGACTCTCACTTCTGCCAACCCCGACGTCCCTCGTATCTCTTTTCGTATCTCTATCCATGGGCGTAGCAAGTGTGGGGGACGCGGGGGATATATACCCCCCAGATTTTGAAGTGGGGGGGACACGGGGGACAAGGGTGAGGGGGGCGAGGGGACAAAAGAATTTCCCCTCTCCCTTCTGTTATTCAGCAGGGCCATTAGCACGCGAAAGCGTTACCTAATGGCCCTGCACTTGACCTGCCTGGAATCAAAGAGGCCACCGGCCCTCTGCCCTTTGTTATGCTGCCGGAAGGCTCCAAGGCCTGGGAAGGGCAGAGAAGGGGAAAAAACGGTCTCTTTTCCTTCATACCAATTTCTGTCTCTGTCTCACTCCTCCTTAAGACAAGTTCTGATTTCAAGAGCTCTTATGTACTCTCTCTAGTAGCTCCTTTTCTTAATTTGTGAAATGGATCCAAAATAGGCGGACACTTTGGCTGGATATTTCCTAATTTACTGACCGTTTTATAATTCCAAAGAAAAACCTCGGGACGGAGAAAAAAAATGAAATGCCTAAATTAAGCAACACAGAGTGGTCAGCAGACAGCCAGATTGTCATTTACACCCACACACATTAGAACCACTTTACAGAGTTTTGCCAGTGAAAGTGCTACTTTCTTTTTTTCTTCTTTCTTTGAACAACATTGTTTTCCCATGGTGGGGAAGTGCACCATTTCTAAAGGGACTGCAATACCTGGTTGATGGGTGGAGTGGAAATGTTTAATATGATCGTTTTCAACTGTTTTAATTATTTTAGCTTATAAAATGTGTACTGCGACTCTGTGTTCGGGGATTTCATTTTTTTTTAAAACCAAACTGCTTACATTTTGAAAGGATATTAGCAATGGACATTGAAACTGGTCCCTTCCCGGTCCTGAATTTTTCAGGCAAAATCGCTTAGTGATTTCTGAATAATGAGTTTAAAACTGTTAAGGTAACCATGTTGTTCCTGAATACAATTCACATGATTTGCTTATTCTTGAATTCCTTATGTGTGTTTGCTTTTTTCAGGGTGTTGTTCATTTTTTTTTTTTCAGGCAGCGTTTTACTGTTTAGTGCATAATTTGAATTTAGTTGCAGCACAATTGAGTTGTAGCTGAAAGCAGTGCAAGTTTCTCTCAGTGGGGCACTATGGTGTTCAGTGTGGGAGAGGATGTGGCACTCTGGCCAGAGCTGCTGAATTTGGAACTGGAGCACCATTTTCAGCCTTCATGACCAGTCCACCAGACCACACTCCTGTCAGAGCTTATTCCGATGCTACACCTTAGAAGGCCCTATAGACCTTAGAAGCCCTGGTGTCTTAGCACCCACAGGTGGACCCTAACGGTGGCAAGTGTGAGTTAACCTTGAAGGCCTGTCCACCACAATCCATACTGCAGTTCACCTCCAGTCTTGCGAGCAGGCATACGAAGAAGCACACTCTAGACACACCATCGACAGTGACTGTCACTGAGGTCACAAGATCCTTGAGGCCAGTCCACCGCACCCATTGGTACCTCCATTGGCCTTTTTCAGCTGTAGTGGTGCAACTTACCAGGGGTTGGCACTGTAGGATTTGCATACACACCAAATTTAGGGGGTGATTATAATGGAGGTGGAACTGCCACGTCACCCCCTCACTGGCGGTCCCACCGCCATTGGTGACTGCATCAACGCCAACCATATTACAATGGCGGGTGGTTCCCTGGTGGTCGGAAAGACCAACCGCCACGCACCCGACTGGCTCCTTGAGCCCGCCTGTGCGGCAGAGGGGCTTGTGGTTCCTACAATGCTGGTGGGGATTACGATACCCCTTACCCGCCAGCCTATCAATGGCAGTTCACCCGCCATGGAAAAGTTGGCGGAAGGGGACATTGGAGGCCCATAGCGGGCCCCTTTCCCCCCAGCCCCCAGACATGGGACCTGGGGGCATCTAAGAAGCCCCCCTACATATCGCTGCACCATGTGGCAGGCACCACATTGTGCCTGCCACGTAGTGCAATGATGTATGTAATATGTCCGTTTTTACATTGCGGCAGATGATGCAGCCAGCTGCACCTGCTGGAATGTAAAAGATAGGCCCTGCATACGCCATAGTGGCGGTCGCATTGTAATGCCTATCGCGGGGCCGCCACCTTGAAGGCCAGCGATCCCAATCTCCGATTCGATGGCGGACGGACTGAAGTCCACCTGCCATTGTAATCAGCCCCTAAGTTTGCAAACTTCATGGTCTCTGCTTCATGCACAAACACTTTTAACATGTGCAGCCTTCTTTCGGGCCACTGGAGTAATGCAGCAATGGAGGCCAAAATTATGTTGCAGTGTTAACTAAATGATGCAACAATAAAAAGGCTACAGCCTAATGCGGTGCATTTTATGATACTTTATTATTTTAACATATTTATACATACTAACAGCCTCTGCAAAGCTTTTGCCTCATTAGTACCTGTGTAACATACAAATGCAGCAGAGGGAACGGTGACCAGTCAACCTTTGCAAAAGGCCCTACACTTTACAGCAACGTAAGTCACATTTCTTTTAGTAATTTTTGATCCGTTCGAGCTACAAAATTGTTTTGGGTCAAATCGTTAGATTATGCAGCAGATGATGTATTATGTGGCAAATATGATACAGCCATAGTTAAGTGGAAAACATTTTTCCACTTAACTTAATTTTGCCCCAGCATTGTAGTTGATCAATTTATAAGTTCCCCAAACCCAAAAGTCGAGTTTGGGCACAATTTGCATTTTAAAAGCAGTCCTACAACACAGGGCTACTTTTAAACTGACTTCAGACTTCATAAGTGCACACGTGCAAACACAGAAAGGGCTGCTGGCCTCTAAACTGCCAGGCCCTATTATATTCTTGGGACTTAAAGGTAGTTCTAATCTCCCGGCCCTATTATGAACTAGGGCCTTATAGGAGAGGTCATGCCAATCCTAGGGGTACTCTAGCCCATAGTGCACCCTAGTGTATGTAAGTGTTTCCACAATATCTTTAAGTGTCTCTTTCAGAATAGCACTGTCCCTGTGCCTGTTCAGGCAGAGGCCAGGGTCAGTCAGAGTCAGGTACCACCAGTACCAGTCAGCAAAAAGGTGGGGAGTGCCCAGGGCACAGGATGATTTTGCAACACTAAAGAAGCAAAAACTCTTCTCTTTAATAATCAGAATTGATTTCTATCCTAATGAACCCATTTTCCAACATTAGGATAAGGAAAGACTGGGGAAAAATCATAATGTTCTAATCTATTCCTTGAAGTTTTCATGCAGCTCTTTGGTGACGGTTAATAGCTCACTGTTCAATGTTAGGATTTTAACTTATAAACTGCAAATACCAAAATAATCTCTCAGACAAAAGCAGTAACTCACTGACCTATTTACATGATATGCAATTCGTGATCTGTGTGGTGCACGTTCTTTGCAGCAGGCATATTAACCCACTGTGCCTACCTTACCATGAGTCACAACTTCCACTAGACAAACCTCCATTCTCTCTCAATAAAGAACATTAATCACCAAAGTTATCTTCACATTTTTATTATTGCCTGAAAATTGCTGGAGACCAGGAATGCAGCAGCAGGTACTTTTCAAATCATAATGCACTTGCAAACACGACGCCCCCACCCTAAGTCAGCGACCTATGTTTGCTTGGTGCATCAAGATGCAAGATTTATATACATGTTTTTTTAACTTTTGATCTGATTACTATATGAATGTAAATAATAAAGCATACATGAAAACTGTGACAACATGCCTGCTTTGCTCAATATTTCACTTCGAAAGTATGCGATTGTATTTGTTTAACGGGCGGTGATTTGTATAGGGTCACTGGAAAGTCCACAAGGTTGTCCCTGTCCCCCCCAGAATTTTTGTGTCTCCTACGCCCCTGGGTTCGAGTCTTGGAAACGACGCTCAACATCCTGTGATTCTGGGCAAATCACTTAATCTCCCCGTGCCTAACAACATGTAACGAAACTGGTACTCGTGTAAAGTGCTCTGATACCCGATGTCACGGGTCTAGATCGCGTTATATAAAACTAAAAAAAATAAATAAATAAGAGGTGCACTGGGCACAGGTTGTGGAAGCTTCCATCTGCAAATCCCACTGAGCAAAGTAAATGGATGTGGACATGGAGGAGTGGAGGACTGGGGGAAGGGCACAGTCGTAGGTCGTTCTGGGCCCAATGCCTGCTGAACAGGGCCACATGCTGCACACAATTCATCCATCCCGAGCATAGAGAGAGTGGGCACAAGACCAGGCACTGAGAAAAGCTCTAAGATTGGCCACATAATATTGTTGAAGCACATGCACAGCAGGTTATTGGACCATTAAAAAATGCAGAAATCTCTTTGTTAAAAGGTAAGATATGTCTTTTTTTTCTCAGGTGAGAAAAGGTAAATACCATTGCATTGAGTAGGGTATATCATTCTGCAACAATAGAGTGTGCAGGATATAGAGTACCACTATGTCAGGAAGGTAATTCTAGTTAGGGAAGTGTTACCTGTTCTTATATCCACATCCATGTACCTTGTATGAAAAATGGTCTGAATTCAGAGGTGGGTGAGCCTCTGAAAGCTCAAGCCAGAATCCTGGCTCTGGCTCAGCTCGATGCTCTCTTGGAACTTCGAGCCTAAAGCGAGCCAAGATTCACAGGAGGCATAAAGCGAGCTAAGATTCACAGGAGGCAATGTAGCCTAGTGGCTACAGTGCCAACCATGCAAAATGGGAAAACCAGGTTTGAATCCCAGTCTCGGTTCAGCATGCTTTGAAGTTTAGGATGTGTGCTGTATAAAAACCTCTCACGTTTAATTTAATAGCTTATTATACAGCTCAACATATAATATTAATCTAGGCCACATATCGGAGAACATGTGTCCACTGATTTGCCTCTTAGGTGACTAATGGCATTGGCATCACGGCGATAACTAATGTTTTCTAAGTACCGGTTTAAAAACTCACTTTTTCAGTACCGGTTTAAAAACTCTCACTTTTAATAATTCTCAATAAAGAGAGGTGAAACGCTTCTGCGTGTTTAAGAGAAACTTTTTTGAATTTTGAAGACGCTGTCATATTTAACCCGTTGCGTGCTGCAGTCGGCCGTTGGCCGTCGCGAGCACTACCTTCGTATTGCTGCGCACGTCCAACGGCCGACTCGGCCCCGCCCGTGCAAGGAAACGCCCGCACCGCGGCGGAATTACCACCGCGGTTAATGGGTTAATCATGGATGTTGCATGATTTACATGCAAAAAAAAATGTCAAGGCTTGGCTTGTGCACAGGTTCTTAGAGCCAGAGTCGACCCTAGGCTCAGCTCTCCCTATTCATTTATTGGCTCTCCCACTTCTATCCGAAATTCACTTAGTGTATTGTAAATTTGCAAATTTTCTGAAATTCACAAGTACGTTGCGACATTTTATTAGGAAGTAGAGTATATCTTATGTGGATTAGCTGGGAGAGCTTAACATTGTTTAAATTCTATGTTTTTATGTACTTTTATGGCTGTTTTCAACTTGCCGAATAAAGTTTTTGAACCACACCAGATTCATTTTCAACAAATTCAAAACTGGAGTTTCAAGACATTTGCAAGCATAAAAGAAAAAAAGAAGTAAATCATCAACCATCTGTAGGTGCATGGTCTGGTAGGGTGTACTGGCGGGAGAGGATGTAGCCTTACGGTTAAAGCGGTCGACTTCGAAGCTGGAGAACCCGGGTTCGAGTCTTGGCAATGACGCTAAAGCATCCTGTGATTCTGGGCAAATCACTTAATCTCCCTGTGCCTAACAAAAATGAATGTGTCCTTCTGTAACGAAACTGGTGCTCATGTAAAGCGCTCTGATATCTGATTTCTCGGGTCTAGTTTACGCTATATAAAAGTAAAAAAAAATAAAAAAAATAGAAGGTCCGGCAACAGACCAGGCCCTATGCACAAATGCTGAGATGCATGGATGGGTGGGCACATAGTCTGAATGGAGGCACAGCTGTGTGGCGCATATAGCAGAAGGGCATGCACAGTGGGACCTGAACTCATGGGTTATTGGAAGCTGGGGCAGGACGCATGGGTGATGGCCTTTCCTCCAACCAAAATTTTGAGACACAATATTGTAACATACAACCCAAGCAGAAAGATAAAAACTGAAATTATCTTAAAAACCTTCAACTCTGCTAGTGCTGGAAGGAGCACAGGATGGGAGGAACAAATGCTTCACATCTGATGGGCATGCCTACACATAAAGCCTTGTTGGACAGAACTGTTAAATATATTGGAGGAAATTACAGGTATAGCCCTGACCCTGGACACAACTGTTATACTTCTCGGCCTCCCTGAGAAGTTCAGCTCATAGACACATTTGTATCGAACCTGCTGTTGGTAGGGAGTCTGACATTTGCAATTTCTGGAAACAGAACCCCCCCAGCCTCTCAGGTTGTGGTGATCAAAAAGATGGCATATCTATCTCATGGAAAAGTTATTCGCCATACTGAAGGACAATTGAATAGTTTAAGAAAACATGGAAATCTTTAAAAACTTGGGTGAATGGCCGGCTTGAGGGAGGGCGGAGGTAGGCAGAACAAAAGTCTGAACTAAGTAGGAAAGGAAGACAGCAGGGTCTCAGGGTTCTCTGAATAGTGGACTCTGTTGAAGGCCTGGCTTAGCCGGTCCCACCAGACACAAGCCCATCGACTAGCGACCACTGGTTTCGACTGCGGCAACCAGGGTAATTGATGAGGCTGGTACATCATTATCATTTTGAAAAGGGCATAAATGAATGGAGAATTAGACTATATCTGCTGACCCGGGCCCCCTACATACACCACTTGGTATACAGAACACAAGTCCTCGGCTCCTCGAAGGCTTGAAAGAAATACCCAATACCACACGCATGCACATTTGGTTGGAGTCTTTTTTTTTCAATTTCCTTTTCTCCCGTTTTGCCCTTGAATTCCATTTTCACTTGTCAGTTCTTATTACCTTTTGTTGAATAAGTATATTGTATTACTATGGAGACAAATCAATAAAGAAACTGTAAAGGTGAAATTCACTGGTTATGGTGAGTGATGTAAACATAACTCCTCCCTCAACGAACAGTAATGCTAATGACCTCCCATATCATATCGCCAATGACATCACACATAACATCAATGAAGCAGTCACTGGAGGCAGGGCCGTGCCAAAACCCAGGTCCTGCACTCAAAAAGTACTGGGCACAGCCACGGGATATGTGAATTTTAAATAATGTAGGTTCGGCCATGCTATCAGAGCAAAATGTTACTAGTGGATGTTTAAATTATTTCTACCTGGTCTAAATGCTCTCATCTTCTAGAAACAGAAGTCAAAACGTATTACAAGGGGGAGAACAGCAATAAGCGTTGCTGTTTAGGTTTGCTGGACAAGTCTACAGCACTGAATGCCCACAACCACTCAAGTCTTTCCGAAAAGCCTAGAAGCCGAGGAGTGTAGTTCAGGAGCAGCCACCGACTGGCCGGCTTCCTGGCCTGGTTAACCTCTTTGCATGAGCATCTTCAGCCAGGTTGCTCCTACTTTAGCAACAGTTGCTTGGAGGGTCCCGCTGGGTTCTTGCTTTAATGGGTGCCTGAAACCACTAGACGGGTTCTTTCACAGTAGAGGGCTGAAGTTTTGCACACCCATGGAGGTCCTCCGTTTGACAGGGGCCTTAGTTGTGGATTTATATTCAGGCTACTTGAAATTCCTGGCAAAATCCATTTGTGGTTGAGATCGAACTCGCGCTGTCTGATGGTGTCAAAAAATGAGCTCCTATTGTATCTTGTTGGGATTGGTATTATGAAATGAATGCATCCAGCAGTGAGTCCCGCGTAATGGGGTACAGATTGCTTCCAGAGGGATTTAGATGCATCCATGTCCAGAGGAGCTCAGATAAATCGTGTGGTCTCATCCCCTTTTCCAACCCCCCTTTTTTTAAGCCTTAACTGGCCTCAATAGCACTCGACCATCACAGAAGTACAGCTTGATTAATGCAGCGCTCTTTATAGGTGGAGGTTTGCTTCTTTGCGGTTTCGACAGAGCACGATGAGAAAGAAAGCAGCTCAGACTGAGACTAGGGGTATGATGCAACAACCCTTTTTTAGGGTTGCAAAGCCTGCGAATTACAAAATCACAGGCTTTGCGAGTGCAAAGCGGTATGCTGCAAGGTACTAATGGCACACGGAGATTTGGAAAGGGTACTTTGCAGCCAAGGAAATCTGCTGTTTCTGCTAGGTAAAGGGGATAGGAAAAGTTTGTCCCCTTGCTTTTGCAATTCACTATGGAATTTATAAATGGTTTGCCATCAAAACTGCAGTCACAAATCACTGAACAGATAACCTTTCACTGCAACAGACGGTACCTGTTTGCAAAGTGGAATTGGCCTCTATGGAAATCTTCCACCTTCTGAATATGGGCTTGTAGCACAGGGAGGAGCGGCGAGTGGGTTCAGGGAACTATTAGATGCACCCCCCTCCAATGCCTTCAATGAATGGGCACTTTTTTTTTTTTTAAGAAGCCCTTTGCCTTTTGGTCTACATTAACAAAATGCTGGCATTCTGTGAATGCAAACAGTGGTGGCTGGCAGGGAACAGGAGTGGCGGAGCGGGAAAAGGGGAGGGGCTATTGGAAAAAAAACGAAAAAAATAAACACTTGCCTCTTCGGCCGGCCGCCCCTCTCCTTGCTTCTCTGCCGACGTCCCAGAACGGAAGCAGGAACTGGAAGCACACACAGGCTCCCTCCCCTAAACTACTCACAATGCTGCAATGCAGCATTTTGACAGGTCTGAGCGCCGTTGTTACTCGCTCAGACGGGAAATGGGAGCCTGGGCATGTTCCTCACCAGGCTGTGTAATGCAGCCTGGTGGGGAATATGCAAAGTGTGCGTGACTGTTTGGCCAGCCCAAGACGGCTTGCCAAACAGTCATACACACTTAGAGTATGCCCACCACCCCTCCCCCTGTGACCCCAGCCCCGTCCTACCAAGCCCCACAGCTACTAAAAAAACAAAATTATAATAAAGTTATTATAATTTTTTTTCCACTGCTTTGAAAGCGGTGGGGCGATTCTCCACCTAAGCGGATGAGCCGCCCTTGAATGAAAATGCTGGGATCTTAACAGAACTCTAAAAGGGAGGATGTTTGGCGAAACTTCACATTATTAATTATGTGAACTTTAAAATAAAGTGTAAGAAAGACTATAAAATTAAATTCACATGATATGGGAATTTGAGATTAAAAATAGGATGGAGTTACTATACAAGGGTCAAACAAATGGTATAAATAATGGAGTGTGAAAGAAGAAATGGTTATGATGCCCTATAATGACAGACATTACTGAGGGCAAACATGCTTAAATGGGTTTAATCCATTAGGGAACCCTTTATTGTGATGTACTTTTATTATGCGGAGGTTCTGTAGGGGGTCAGATGGGCTACCTCAATTATAAATCAGTCGCAGCACAAAACCCCCTTCAGGTTGCAAAGCAGTCATCATACAAAAACACACTGACTGCATTGCGACTGACCTCAGTACATCGGGCGTATAGTTCCTCATGGGTTACATACAACTCTGGTTCTACTTCGGCAACAGTGGCTGACCATACAAGGTACTTTTCTTTTGTCCACCAAGTCTTTATTACAACATGCAAAAACAACAATTGATGGACAGAATGCAGAACAATGTCATACATTCACCCCAGTACAGAGATCTGGGCCTAAATCCATCGTTTTTTTGCACTCCACACCACCCCAGTTCAGACTTGGCCATATGCAAATCAGCCTTGACCCTGTGCCTCATGGGAACAGTCTAGCCCGAACTGCCAAGCCATGTCTTCCCTGGACCGGAATCAAGCATCCAAGGACCGGTTTCTGGCTATCAGCCGTCTTCAGCCAGGATAGCTTGACTCCAGCGGTGTGGAGAGCACGGGACTCACGTCTGAGCATACCCATCCCACTCAGGGTGACAAATGCAAAAACAACAATTGATGGACAGAATGCAGAACAAGGTCATACATTCACCCCAGAACAGAGATCTGGGCCTAAATCCATCGTTTTTTTTGCACTCCACACCACCCCAGTTCAGACATGGCCATATGCAAATCAGCCTTGACCCTGTGCCTCATGGGAACAGTCCAGCCCGAACTGCCAAGCCATGTCTTCCCTGGACCGGAATCAAGTATCCTAGGACCGTGCTCTATATAAAATGTCACCAAAACGGTCTCCTGGATTCAGGGAGTAATCCTCGAAAAGCAATAAGGCACATTTGGATGGATTACTAGATGAGCCCCCTTCCCTAGCCTAAAGAAAACCACAACCTCCCTGAAAAAGAAAGACAGACACCTAATATTTATTAAAAGACCGAAAAAGGTAATAGTCTCAATTACTAAAATAGGAACCCACAAAAAAAAATCAGCAAAACATTATGCAACATGAAACAAGAGCTATTTGACTCAATAAATGACAATAAACCAGTATTTACAATTAATTTCACTCAACCGACAAAAAACAGATTGTATTGGACAACTGAAGCTGGGTTTTTCAGACACCAAAACAATGCTGTAAATGCAGCCATGGTGTTGGCACTCACAAACATACCTTCACTTGCAGCAACAAAGTGCATTAGAGCTGCAAAAAGAGTCTTTGTACATGTTAGCTACAACATAGCTCTGTGCATTCTGCAATTACTCATGACACCATAATTGGTGGCTTTTGGCTAAGTAGGCATATAGAATAGACAGGGCTGTAGAGAAGTGTCCTTTCATTTCAACAGTCCCATCAACCCAGTTTGGAGATGGAGTTGGCTTTATCTTTGTGAGACGGCGTCCCGAAGACCCCACACTGGAGGCCACCCTCCCCCGCACGTACCTCGTCCATTTCCACCTGGACTACAACCTCGCAGCCAAAACGCCATAGCCGAGACAGGACTCGGAACACCAGCCATAACCAACGACACCCCGCCCTTCTCTCTCCCGCAGGGACCAACCAGAGCACCAGGTCTGGAGGAATCATATCTCGCCGACCCCGGAAGTCCCGCCCCAGAGGCAGCGTCAGCACAGGATAAAGCCGAGGATCGAGGACAACACGCCGTCGGAGTTTCGTGGCAGGACCCTCTGGCTGGAGACGGAGAAGGAGAGCAGACGTGCGACGAAGACGTGTGGACGGAAGAGTGGTGGAGCCCTACGGAGGTGGCTGGAGAGCGGCCGTAACTCACTGGAGAGTTACGGCGGACCGCGTGAGTGCCTTTTGCCTTCTTTTCCCTACTCGTTACGAGTTCCTGTAGAGTCCCTGTAAATACTCCCCTTTTCTCCATAGTCTCACCTCCCCTGCACTGTAAATTGAGTGTATAGCACCTCATAGCAGCCCCATCCGTTCCTCTCACGTCCCGCCTTGGCACCCTCTCTGTTCCCCAACCTTTGTTCCTTCCTCCCGGTACCCTCCTTTCCTCACTGCCTCTTTTCCGCCCTCTCTCGCACTATCCGGGTGACGGTGAGCGGTATATACTGCGTTGAGGTTTGGATAGGACTAACGGTCCCTTGTTTTTCCCTCTCTTACTGCCCTCCGTGGATCCTCCCCGTCGTCGGAGCCGTCCCTGGAGTACCTGAAGACCCCGAGCAGAACAGAAGACCCGGACCGGAGTTCATCGCCTGGAAGCTCCCTTTCTGCCAGTTGTGACATTCCTTGTTGTTCATCTATATTAAAAGTCGAGTATTGCCCACTACATACGGCCTCCTCGCCTGCTTTTCCGGCCCGCTACGCTCACTCCACCACAATCTTGTAATCGATCCTGGAATCCTCTTCGCTTAAAAAAAGCTTCTTCCATGCTCTGGCACTATTCCTTAACACATCCAAACTATCTTGGGCAAGCAAGGTGGGCATAATACTTTTATCAAATGGATTGCACTATCATGGTTAAATACATTAAATTTGTTTTCTTCTTCCCTCCATGAACATAGAGTTCCCATGTTTGAAAGAGAAAGTTCTCATTCAAGAATCAAGAGTGGTCATTGTGATTCTCCAGCCTTATCTGTCACATGTCCTATTGTAGTCAGACGATAGCTCAAAATACACTATATTCAGTCAGAGTCTGAAAGTATTCTAGCAAAGGAGCCATTTCTCTCATCAGAAACATAAGATAATGTCAAGCACGCCTGAGGTCTTTAAACTCCCTCTTCATATATAAAATGCAAACACACAACGTAGGAAGCTTACCTGTGCTGGCAAAGAACGAGTTGAGGATATTTCTCAAGTAGAATTATCTCCAAACTATAAATTATCTATATTTTCTGGGTAAAGATACTTTTTCAGCTGCCATTAACTTCGTAGCAGTAACATGACTTTAGTATTTTACATGGCACAGACAAGACAACATACATCTTCAATGCTATAGGACATACAGTAAAGTACATCTGTATAAACATTGGTCTTGACAGAGGCTCAAGGCCTCATCAAATGTCCAAGTACAATAAATGTAGAGGTAGAACATTTTGGAAAAAAGGAGTAAACGAGTGCTACTGGACACCAATACATGATGAGAACAAGATAATCAATTAAACGCCCATTCGTTTTTCCCACTGAATGCAGCAGTGTTACTGGGACAAGATACAACTAGTAGCTATTACCTTCTAACGTATATATACAGAGAAAATTAGACCCAACAGCATTCACAGCAAGGACACTAGAAACAAAACCCATCAATAATCACATGCAGCACTAGTATGCCTCCTAACAGCAGCAAATACATAACCTTGTCCCGGAGAAGCTTCTAGAACTACAGACACCTGAGAAAGGTGAGCTTTATCAGCAAACCACTAAAGGAAGGCAGCAGAAAAACGGTACAGTAGTTCGAGTAATTTGTTTGTGGACAAATAAAATGGGTCAATATCTCCTTATTTTCGCCTTTCCTAATATATCGAATTGCATTATTTTCTTATTATTTCAATATAATCAAATTCCTTGAATGTGAGGGTTACTTATGCACACAAACTCCGTTTTAGTTGCTTTAAAGAGCAAAAAGAATCATTTTAAATTAAGCAGTTTGTGAATGGAGCATAATGAGCTCAAAGAAAATAACTCGGTCTTCCTTAACAGCTGCGAAATTTGGCAGATGATAAAAAGTGTGAGAAAAGACTCAAGTGTGTACTAAAGAACAGTGTCCACTCCCTCTTGAAATTTGATCAACACTCGAGTCTAAAGTCACAGTACTGAAATACGCCTATTATATCCATGTGGAGGTCTATGGTTTTCCACTCTTGTTTCCCAAATGGTTCACCCAATTACCAAAAGCACATTCTAAACTAAACATATTAGGTGCAATCCGTATCAATACCCACTTTTCTTCATGGCTATGTCAATATTTGCTGATTTTATCATGATGGAAACTTTTCTTGCTTGGCAACTCCCTAGTTTCCGCACTATTTAATACTGCACTTCCAATAACAACATTTAAGATAGGCTGTAGTCCAACAGTTGCTCGTGAGAAGCGGGCGTTCATGAGTCATCGGGTGTCATACAAGATGTTCAACAACAAACGCTGTAATTGTAATTGGCAACGGTGGGATTGAAATTCCCCAAAAACGAAAGATTACAACTTCTGAAGCCCCGATTCTAGAATCCTTTGGGCCTGGTAGAGTAGTTTTGGATGCAGCAAATGAAGTCTTCGTATGACAGTTTAGAACCAGAAAGCTCCAACATGCTTAAGGGTACGTCCAAGTTTAATTAGTGAAACATACCACAGCTTTTGTGTTGCTTTATAGATTTAGGATATGTCCTCATTCAGGGGCATTAGGAGCAAGTAAGCTTCACAACATTGAAATAATTATAATGCAAGGGCTAGTTTTGTCAGAAAACTGCTGGAACGGCAATTATACATTTATTGATAGCAATTAATTAATGTGGCGTGATCTGCTGTAATATTAACAGCTGAATATCAGATAGCTATAGAATACCAAAATGCTGCATTGTGATTGGTTGCAAACCTCAATATATACCATGGAAAATTGTAAAACGAGAAAGCCTTGTAACTAACACAATCCACATGTAACAACGCGTTGCTTACAAGACGGCTACCTGTAAAAGTACAAAAGGTTCACATAAATGTAACAGTGCTAGTTAGCATTCAGCATATGTTGGACTGGCAATCACGCTGCTGGGCAAAAGGAGCATTAGTTATCAGGTCTTAGGATAAGAAACGTGACTGGGAGAAATAACGGGGCCTTCAAATATTAGAGGGCATCTGTTTGGGTCATCTGAGAAGAATTTAAAAATCAACTCAGAGTCCAAATCTTGACTCAGTTTACAGGCGGTAAGTGATTGTCTTGTGCAAATATTGCAAATTGCTGAAGATGTCAAAGTTTAACCTGGAGGGAGGTTCTTCTGCAGTGTTCAATATGTCCCTGGTGAGTATTCAGTGCTGGTCCACTGCAAAGTGGCTCCGGGTTTTAGAAAGTCATTTAGTACAGAGCTTCTAAAGTTTATCGTTCTGGAACACTAGATTGTATTAAATCAGGTTTCCTCTGTAAAGACCCTAAATGCATTCTATGGACAATGATTTGGCTCATCAATAATGGTATCTTGAGGGTTAACAGCTCGTGATGTAGTGTCCTTGTGAAATCAGGCTCCCTAGCGCCTCGTCCTGTTAGGCCTTCTTCCCATTTTTATCCGTTGCTCACCAACAGGATGGCGACTGAGTGACTAGTGTGTGTTGGGTCTAACTTTCCCTGGGATGAAAGATGAAGTCCCCCAACCAGCGCACTGCCATAGGGAGTTCAGAAGAACCAAGACTGTAGAGACCAAAGGACTATGGCCACTAAACAGCTTGACCTGCAATTTCTCTGCAAGCGACAGCAACCACAATTTGGGGGCCTGCCCCAGCATGCCCATTTGTGCTTCCTCTGATTTGTGATAAGCGAATCCAAAAGCCCATTTTCTCACTATTATTAGAAATGGTGATCTTTGGTATCATGTGCTACTTCAAATGGGATGTCAGTTCAGATGCCTAAGTGCATTATCTATTTATGTTGTACTCCGTTAAATGAAATACTTTCTTTAATAAAAAAAGTTATTCTTTACATTCCCAGGCAGCTATATGAATATGCAGATGATTGGAGTACTTGTCTATGCTAGTGCAGTTCCTACCTCAACGCCCGTACAACTAGGCTTATGAGTTGGAAAAAAGAGGGAGTTTAATTTCGCTATACGAGAATCCGAATTTTCCACCCTAAACGGGAACCTTACTAGAGCTGTGTCCACCTTAAAGTCACAGATAACATTTTGAAAGCCCCTTCAGCTCTCAGCAATGGGTCACATTGCTCTGTCCAAGATGGTATTGATGACCTTCCTTCTGCCTCCCGCTTTATCTCCCGAGAAAATGATTCCAAGACTTTAAAAACAGCTGGGTGAAATCAAATGGCACAATAGCAGCAGCCGTGTTGCACTTGCTAAGTTGTGTCTTCCAGTCAAACGGGGTGGGCTGCTACCCCAAACGTTGGCCATCGCTGGAAGAAACCTGCTCTGATTTGGTCACCCTGCAACTAAGACTTGAATAGGCCCTTTTGTGGGGGACTAGAACTGGGCATATATGTCCCCTACTGCCCAAACTGTTATGCACTGCACTGAGCTGCTACACTACGGCCTTTAACACTTACCAGACATTTTACGGTTTATGCTAGAAATCGCCTCATATCTGTGGAGCTCAAGGACTGGTCTGAGGTTGATAGCACGACATCTGGTGACCTTTTACAAGATGGTTAGCTCCTCACATCTGATGCACTCAAAACAATTTGGTGTAAGCAATGGTCAATTCCTTGCTCCTGGGGTCTGATCAAAAGCGAAGATTATTGATGAGGAACCCCAAATACACAGGCAAATACAAATCCTACATACAATAGGTAATTGGAGGAGACTAGCTAGCTGGCTGTTTAGAGCCCCTCAAACTCATACTTAACTATAATTGCAAAGGGGCTGCAAAACATGGGAAACCGACATAAGGGCGCATTACATGACAAGGCATGGGATGGAGCTTTAGCAAACCAACACACATCCTCTGCAACCCAAAGAAACATATCTAATATAACAGACTTTGCAGAGCATACCTAACTCCCAACAGATGCAACTGTCCTCGTTGCACAACACAGTAGCAGGATTAAAACTAATGGTGTGGTACTGTTCATCTCTAGCAGATTACTGTACCAAAGTGACAGACACACTGGTGAAGATCACCAGTCAAACACATGCACGAGGAGATGTGTGCCTTGGTTCTCTTTAAGTGCTCCAAAAAGAACAGGATGACTGCCTCCTTCCTAGACCTCGCCCTCCCGTTTGCTAAAAGAGTAATAATGAAATGAAAGCCCAAAATCACCCCCACACCAAAAACCTGGGATCAAGCTGTGCAGAATTTTCCTGAGGCATATAGTATAGAACTATGCAGAGAGGAAGCTAGAGGCTTATTAAGTGTCTGATGGTTGATGACTGGAACAATATATTCCTCACGTTAAAGGCGAACCTAAAGATGACACATATACATAAAAAACAAGAAACCCTCGGGTCTAAGAAACAAGAGGAACTGACAAGGGGTGACAAAGCTGCATTGGCGTATCCGTTTAAAAGGACGAAATCCCTCACCCACCAAACGTGGCATGCGTCATCATTGGGATTCTCTTTGTGCTGTGATGCCTAGTCACAGCCCGGCTACAACCCCCTCACTGAAAGGGGGAAGCTCAAGGACGTTTTGGGTGGAGGAAGGTAAACTAAATCCCACAATAAGAGCTCAAGGTCAGTGAGGACAGCAGCGAAAGAGAGATATGTGAACGTAAAACTAGATCCAGGGTACATTATATCCCTTTATTCCTGCATCCCTGGGTGCTTGCTGGAGGAGCATATAGCCACAGTTAGTGTCAAAATGTGGCTATTACCCACGGGTACCCATAGTCATAATGAGTTAAAGCAGGTACCACAGATGCTGGTGACTTGTTTTTTTATGGATAAATTACTGTCCATCAGAATGCCCAGGTTTTTTCAACTCTCTTGAGGCTCAGAGCAGGCCGTAACTTTGTAGGCCACCAATCATCTGAAGAATGTGTCTGTACTTTGCCAAGCAAAATAATTTTGGTCTTTCCTCCATTCATATGGAGACAGTTAAGGGACATCATTAGACAACTCAGAGTCCGTTCCAAAAGAGACTATCAATTGGGTGTCGTTGGCGTACAATATTATATCAATGACACATGCACACTCAATCTTAGCAAGCGGGCTCCATAAAGGTTAAAAAGGGTTGGGCTTAAGGAAGACCCCTGTGGCACTCCTTTATCTAGGGTCATAGATTTAGAATTAAAAGAATGGAGCGTGACCACTTGGGTTCTGTCGGCCAAAAACATCTTTAAGCCAATCTCGAGCTTTCCTGCCTAGCCCAATCAATAGAATGTGAGACCATATCGAAGTCCGTGGACAGATAAAGTAAGACCAGCATGGCTGGAATGCCTTCGTCCAACAGTAATTAGGTTGAATGAATTCATTACTGCTAGTAGGGCGGTCTCTGTACTATGAGAGGCCCTGAAACCGGATTGTGAGGTATCCAATATACCATTGTCTTCCAGATGATTGGAGAGCCGTTTAATGACGAGGCCTTCCAGAATTTTGCTAAGAAGAGGTAAAAGGGAGATGGGCCTATAAGGTCAGTGCGATCTGCGTTAGGTTTTTTTTAAATAGGGATAACCTGAGCAGATTTCAACGCATGTGGCAACTTTGCCGTGTCTAAAGATAGATAGATAAGGTCTGTGATACAAGGAATAAGTGAGGAAGCTAGAGAAGGGCTATAAAGGGGAGGACAAGGGTCGCACAGAGAGCAGGATGTAACCTTCCTCAACATATCCTGCACCTGATCTTGAGAATGGTCTCAAAGTGAATCAACCAGGCAGAGGCCAAATGAGGAAGAGAAGTCTGAATGCACGAGTCAGCAGAACAAACTCTCGCTGTAGGAAAAGTCTTAGAGGTCCTAGAGATCTTGCCCTCAAAAAGGTTTGCCAGTACATCACAGAACTCTTGAGATGAAGGAATTGCGAGTTTGCAGGCTGCTAGTTGGGTACATTCGTTAAGAACTTTAACTAATTCTTTCAAGGAGTTGCCTCCCTGATCTATCCTTCTAACAATGGATTTATTGGATTGTAAATCGGATGAATGCCATGGGGATTAGGATTTGGAAGGTCTATTTTTAGCACCTTTAATAGGGGCTACTAGATCGAAAGATTTGATGAGGGAATTGTGATAGCTGGAATCTACATCATTGACATTATCAAAGTTTTGTATTATCAGAGGACAAAAAGCAAGTGAAAATTCTGGGGATTCATTTGTCTCGAGGGTCTAGTTTGTGACCTTGTAATCTAATTTGTCGTGAGTTACTTGCAACTGTTGCTTATGCTAGAAGTATGTGCGCACACACACACACACACACGAAGAAGTTGAGATCTGTGAGAGATAGGGCTTTAAAAGCTGACCACTTCAGAATTCTATGGAAAGGGATAGGCAATGTCTAATGAAGGGAGTCTGAATGGGATGCATCAATACTGCACTGAATTGTGAGAATCTTGGTACACCTTGCTTAATTCTTCAATATAAATGCCTTATATTTCTGTGAATTGTCTTCCCTTTTTATTTTTAAGAATAAGAAAAAGGCTTACAATCTCCATTATAATCTTTCTATTACATTGCATATATGTGTCTGGGTTTATTCTATTAGGGATTTTTTTTCTTCATAATATAGAAAATGCTCCAGCTATTTTGCATGTTTTATGAATAGATAGGTTTTATTACGCAAGATTGTTCATTTTTCCATAATGAATAAAAATTAAAACCAAAAATAGTAAAAAAAATTAAATTACTAATCTTCCATCTCTGCACATTGACTACCAATTCATGTGCGGTTGCCTTCCACAAAAAGCAGATGTAAGTAACCTTGGTCGTTCCCCCAATAGGTTTTACATGGGTCATCTACTGCAAAACTGGCTGAACTTGTGCTATGAGATTGAGGTAAAAAGAGAAAACATGAAATGGAGAAAACGGTCAGGACTTGAAAACCTTTTAATGCATAAACCGTGATCATGAAAGTAGCTGGTTAATGTGTACACTCATTGTCAGGATAAAAGGTAACGAGTGAGGATATGCACTCATAGAAGGGTAGGACCATGGTCTCTTTATGTGCACACATGTGGTGCTGTCCGGCCACATCTTGATGAGCAACTTACAACCTGTTACTTGGTGGGGAGGTGACTAGTGACACCGCAATAGGAGAGAACCAATTTGGTTTATGATATATAACCGATCAACGTTACCTGCAACATTTGACGATACTCCAGTGAGAAAAATCATAACTATAAACATAACACCAATGGAGAGTTTGAGCTGTACAACTTAAAATACGGTGTAAGGCGCTTGGGTCCAGTGCAGCACAAAACCCCTGTAATTTTGAGATGTACAACGAGTTGGAAAATCAACTTAATAGTAAATCAAGTGAAAAAATAAAATCAATATGTTTGTGAATTTTACTCGTTTTGTTCACTTATTCATGCAGATTAATTAGTTTAGCATGATGTTAAACTTTCCAGGTAGGAAGAAAAAAACGTAACTGTGTCAAATTCCCATGGAGTTTCTTCCCAGGTTACAATAAACTGAAAATTTGACATAAAGGGCAGTTATTACGATCCCTCAAAAAACTGCATCGGTTAGCCTTTAGTGAAATTACATACAAGTGTTTATAAGCAGCAATTGTAAACTGCACTGGTTTGTTACTTAACATACCTGAAAATGTAAACACAGACAGAAAACAGAAAAACACGTATGTGCGCAGTGTGAGCAGATGTAATAGTCTGCACTTTGGACTTGATCACAGAAAGCCTTCAGACCTTGTGTTGTCCGGCCAGCACTTTGGCTGCAGTAAGCAACATGTGCCTATCTTATCTACAGGGGACTCCTCAGCAGCCGGCCGTTTGCTAGGCAACCTAGAACAGTCCGGCTCTTCCATGGAAGCGACAAATTCATGACGCGAGCACAGTGTGAGCCAAATACTGGGCAGAGGGGCAGATGTACGACCCTTTTAGTTTCATTTTTTAAGGGCAGGCAGTGGTCCCTTGGATGATTAGATTACATAAACTATGGCAATTGAGAAACTTCAAATTCAGAATGGCCCCCCTTTTTGATCATACTCTCATTCAAAATATCCCACATTAGCGGGACCTACTTATTTGTACACACAGCTACATTTGGGAACACCCAGCCAGGGTGTCCCTAAATTCAAACACCATCTAAAATTCTGAAAATCAAAGACCAGCCAGGATCCCAAAAATATGATGGATCAGGTGCATATTACAAGAGAGACAAATTGGGGAAAAGTGTCAGTTTGCTTTTTTTTTTTTTAATTGCATCAAAAGAGTTGGTTTGCTAAAATCACTATCTTCCCAGCTTTGAAGAACACACACAGCTGTATCAAAAAACAAATTTTTTACAACAGGTTTGGCATTTTTCTAAGACGCGGCCCATTTTTCCAAATGTTTGTGCTTTTAACCTACGTCCAGTTTATAGGGGAAACAGGTGTGAAACCCATGTGTGATGTCGGAAATCTATACATTTCTGAAAAGTATTCAACGTTCGGAATTCAGCAAAGGGTAATTTGTTTAGATCCTTCACGGGTTTCCCAAAGAAACTAACTGTTGAAATAAAACATAACAAATGAAAATGAGTAGGAAAAAAATAGCCATTTGTGACATTTTCCTTTGTAACCTCTCGTCACAATGGGCAATTTACAAAAGCAATATACCATTACGCTCACTAGACCCTTCTGGCCATGGGGATATTTAGGGGGTGTAGATTCCCCAAGAACCTGAGGTACCCAGAGCCAACAACTGAGCTGCACCATACCATGTGTTTTTTTATGCTTACAGAGTATAGAGCAATTCATATAGTAAAATATAAAAATACAAAATGGGCATGAATAAAACCTTTGCACTTCTGAAATGTACACCAGATGCTAAGTTTAGGAGCAGCAGGTATTTGTACATCTCTGAATTTATCTTACTGGCATATGATTTAGAGGGCATTCTGCAAAATGTCTTCTTTCTTACACAATGGCTTCTATTTGGAAGACAAAAATGCACAATTGGTAATAACAAATGTTCTATTATTCTGTGCTTCCACATGTCTCCTGATAACATGGTACCCCACTCGTGTGGCTAGGTCTAGCACCTGCAACACAATAAACCTCAAAAGGTTACTTGTAAACATAATATTTGACCCAGCAGAATCAAATGCTTTTTATTTTACAATGGAAATAGCTGTGGATTTTGGGCCCTACCTCAACTGCCACCCAGAAAAACCTACCATACTCTGACCTTTTTGAAAACTAGACAACCAGCGGGGTCCAGACTAGTGTGAAATATGGCTCTTACTAGGTTTTGTTGTTTTTCAGAAGCCCTTGCAAACCTCACACTTTGGTTAAAAACACATGTTCTACAAATGTCTGTGAGGAATACTTCTGAAACATGCAGCAAGCCACAAAATTCCTACAACCCAGTTATCTCCCCCCCCCCTAAAAGTCTACCGATATAAATGGTATCTCACGTGTGTAGGCAGGCCTAGTACTCCCAACAGGAAAGAGCCCACATTGCAACATGGACACATTGCATTTTTTGACTGAAAAATGAAAAAAAAAATTGCAATCTGGGTAGCTGTGGATTTTGGACCCTAGCTTATCCCACACTTACGGAAACCAGGCAAACCTGCACATTTTTTAAAACTAAGCAGTGTGACCTCCAGCCTGATCAAGAATTTGGGAGCAGCTTTCTTTATGCAGTTATTGTCTGTAATTGTATTTAAAACAACACTAATCCTGACTCGTAGCAGGGATCAGTGGTACATCCAAATCATATACAAAGTTCTCTGTCAGATCCAGCACCCTTCAGGCAGAATGTCTAAGTGTCAAGGCCAAGTGTTCTTCAAGAACCATGCTGATAGAATTGGAAAGCCGAGCGTCAGTTATAAAGTTAATTCCCTTTAATATATCAATGAATCGACCTGAATGAGGCTGAAAGTATAACTTTGCTGCTTTGTCAATGGTTGTAGATAACACGATTTACATGAAAACGTGGTAATACTCCGGTTTCTTAAACTAAAACAACAGCCTTTCAAGAAGTGGATAAAGGGTGTCACTGGCTTAAACTTATTGGCTGGCTATTCCTGTGATTATTTTTTCATCCACTCTACACGCTGAACAGATACATGGGTAAGAATACAATTAGATGGAAAATTCCAACCTGCTGTGAATAAAAATAAAGGCGCATTTTACATAACTTGTTTAAAGCCGAACAGGACAGAGCCTAAAATAACGCTGATAGATTATCTCCAAAAGTGGTTGGTCATAAAATAACATCACTTCTATACGCCGATGACACCGTACTAGACAAGACAGGTACAAGCCTTCAAAAACTGATTTATTTTCTAGGTTGGAACTGAAAGAAATACGATTATAAATAAAAACCAAAACCAAGGATGGCATTTTTTAAGGAAGATCCATAACAGAAGCTCATCGGCAATAATTTATGCGAAGCAGTTGTCACATTACCAATATTTGGCAGTACGAGTCAGTAAAAGAAGGGCATACTATCAATATCTACCAAGCTTTAAATCAAAAACCTTCTCTGTAAATGTAGCATTAAGGGACTTTATCAACAAAAGTAGCGAATTCATCTTCATACTAGTTCTCGCTGTTATCAGAGCTTCCTTCTTAGAATAATGTTGCAGAGGTATTTAGTGTAAATTAGCAACGTTTTTTATCTAGCTTAATGTACTTATAAGATTTTTTTTGACATACTATGATCAGCCGTACTAACCCAATAAGGGAGTAGTTTAGGCTAACAAATCACTCCACTGCGGCAAAAGCAGCCTTTTTATGTTTTGTTAGCACAGTGCTTGCGCTGTGCAATATATTGTTTTTAATATAAATCTTGTAGGGGCTTACATCCCGCCCCTTAGTTTTCCTGGCTCTTCATTGTATCCTGTGCTTGCTCCTTATTTTCCTCCATTTCTATTGGCTGTAGCACTTTTTTTTTTTTGCAGCATTTACCAATCCTTGTTCCTGGTTTGCTTCTCTTATCAGTTTCCCATAGCCGACATTAGGTTAACATCCACTTTGGTGGAATTATTTAAAAAAAAAAAAAAAAAAAAAAAATGTTCCCCCTTTCTGTATTTTTCGTCTTGCACGATACTTAAAATTAAATTAGCAGATTTATTTAGAGCAATTAATCACCCGGAGAGATTAAGTGATTTCCCAGAATCACAGGATGTTTCACCACTGATACTGGGGCCGGGATCCCCAACTCCTGAGTCAGCTGCTCTGGCCGCTTCGTCGCATCCTCCCCTCTCCAGTGATACTTGTTGTCAGTGGAATGGGCCACTGTCGTCTGCAGCTTAGAATCCTGCCTACAAAATTCTATGTCATGTGCAGGGATGGGCGAGTTAAAATAGGCCGGGCTGTCCAATCAGGCGTCACAGTCTAGTTCCTATTATTGAAGAATAATATAGCGCTATCTCGGAGGTACAGCTCTGATTGAAAGAGTTCTTCAAAATGAACCAGTTCATCTATGTTACTAATCTCTGTAGAGAAAAGCACCTACCTGCCTTAAATTGGCGCTACCTGAGAACCCTAGTGGCACTTAAGATAGCTGACCAGCCCTTGGTCAGAAAGGTCAGCAGATTGCCGTATTATCGAAGTTACTCCTGACAGGGTCAGCTTGAGCCCTGGTGGCGCCTGGTTCGACAATCTTTTCTTGGTGCCTGCACCCCCATTGGCCTCCTTCTCCACAAACTCCTTCACAACAACCTTCCAATAGTGCATTTCATCTTTTCATAGCCCCTCTTTGACATACATGTCATTTGTTTTATGTAGTGCTAGCAATAGTTCACCCACATTCAGTTCTGTGATCTGCATGGTCCAAGTTCTTTGCAGCAGGCACATTAACCGTCTGCACTAAGTTTGATGGGTCAAAAATACCACTAAACAAAACCCAGATTCTTCTCCATGAGGAACATTAAATCACCAAAATTTTCTTGACATTTTTTATTGTTGCCTGAAAATTGCTCGACACACCAGGAACTCTACAGAGCATGCTTTGAAACCCATAAGCTATTTTGAACACAGCGACCCCACTTCCCAGGTCAGCGGCAGGTGCGAATGCACAAGTCACACCTCCTTAGAGCCGACCCCGACTCCTGATTAGTTAACTGTATAGTTTCTCACTTTGCAACACCGAAGACACACTGCCACGGCAATTGGCTGCACTCATCAGTCGTTGTGATGCCAGTTAGAAGGTGATCTGTCATTCCATCAACATGAAATTGAATCCCAAGTGGGCCAAGGGCTAATGACTTCAGTGGAGCGCATCTGAGCTCTGATCGGGCCAATAAACAGGGCCAAAGAGTACATTTTCAATCATATGGAAGGACATGCTACATTGAGCACCAGACTGAAGGAGCTGCGACCACATGAGTCATTTTTCCCCGAGCTTCGAGATTTCCCTCTGCAAGTTTTCTTTTCATCTTGGTCTTTTACAGCAAATGGCTTCACCTTTGTGAACAAATATGGCCGCCCCATCTTAGAACTACTTAACGGGTGGGGACGGCCCAAGGCCTTGGCACGAGATGAAAGCCACCTACATCTGACTAGGGTCGTTAGTGGTTTCAAAACCGCTAGATTGATCATGCATTGGGAGATTGGTGAACTTTCTGTTACTTATGTTGTACAATTACCCAGAAAGCTACAACTTACAAAAACACAGCTTATTATTAAGCAATCACATAGGTAAAACAATGTATTTACCTATGCTTGAAGATATTATTTATGAGAAAAATGTTCCAGTAAAATACCTCAAAGTCCCCTCAGTGGATGTGATTAACGATGGGTAATTTGTTGACGGACTAGAAATACTTGGACTAAGTACTTTACTGAGCCACTTGATTAGTTAGCTTTAACAGAGGCATGGGATTTTAAACAATTCATGGGTTTAAATCAAAAGTCAAATAAAGTATTTAAACAGAGTAGCCATGCCTGGCAGATCATTGGCACTATGACAATTTATTCCTTAGTATAGAAGAGGCTTTCCTAGATTTCATGAAATGGCTGTTCATTTGCTTCCCTTTGGCATAACTCTTTCCATGAGCTTTCTTTGGAAATGGAAACCGTGTCTACTGAGAGGGAGCATGTAGACTCTAATTATATTCTTGAATCCCAACCACATTTCTCTGGTTGTCAGGCTTTGACCGGAGAATGCAGGAAACGGATCCCGCCGTTGTCTATATATAGCAACATTGGCAATTGTCAAATGGATAGTATGTTCATTATCATAGACACACTTCTGTGTATGTTTTTATTCATGCACTGTGTGTTCACTTGAGCACAGATTAGGATGAATAAAACTTGTTCTTTGTTGGTAACAGGTATTCATAATATTTTGTATTGATACAATTTATTTTTTACAAAATGTTATTCCTGAAATTGTGTTATTTTCATTAATATAGTGAATATTACAACAAGGGTCTTTGTTCTTTAGTGCTCATTATGACAGGAGCACTAACCCAAACCTCACACACAATATCAAACACGTCACTCTCAGGCTACACCTCAAACCAACACTACCAATCATTCATGAGAAACTAAGGAGAGACTTTGTCAACCACCAGGAAATAACTCTACCAGCTCATTAGAGGTTGGAAAACACCATACAAATAATAAGAAGCAAAATACTGCAATACTACTATTAGATATACAAGTGGGGCATAGAACACTTTTTTTCATAACGTACCACATTAGGGTGACCATAATATACCACTGAAAAATTGATTCTTCCTTTTGGCTCAAACAAATCCATTTTTATGCCCTAATCCTTAATCCCTGTCCAATTGTTTTGCTAAGGATATCTGGTATTTTCGACCTAAGGAGTAACTGAAGCCTGCTGACTATGGATTAGTCATAAATGATCAGTTACAAAGAGCAACCATTTTTATCTAACAATGCCATACTGGATACTTTGGAAAATCCATTGAGCATAAGAATAAAAGGTTTGCACATAGAACTAAGGTCCCAGTAAAGATTGTGAAAGGAAAAGAAAACAGGCACTGGGCGGCCTGATAATGCAAAACAAAAAATACCCTAGCTAGCAGATGTGTTTAAATGGGAGTAGAAGGGAAACTTGCAGGATAAGAATATTTTCAGTTGTTTCTTGAACCCAACAATCCAATCTTTTGTGCAGTGGGAAGTAATGCTAGAGTCTGGGCATCTAACTGGAGACTGTGTGTTTCAATGTCCCTTCTTTATCTGCTGCCTGAATTTTATGTAGGTGATGGCATTGCTGTTGCTGCTCTCTGGCCATGGGAGAACACAAACTTGCTGGCAAGGTTGTCTAGTTTGCTGGCATGTCTCGAATTTGATGCAGGTCATGAGTAGACGTTGGTGTGGATATCTTGAGATCGGGCGCACAGTATTAAACTTTTGTCTGGCCATTGATTCGGTAGGTGTTAGACCCGTCTGCTTCTGAGAGTCCCCTCACCACTATGATTTCTTTTGTTCCCCTGTACCTCCCAAAATTTGTCGCTTTTTATTTGTCTACCAGGACTTTTTATGTGTTGTCTCATGGGGTTAGATGTTCCTTGATGCCCAGTTGCTCACAAGGTTTGTGGCACCTATTTACAAGGTGCCTGGCCCAAACCTGTGGCATTACAAACTGGGGTTGTCAACCTGTATAAATGAACCTAAAATGGTGGACACCCTTTTTCCTCATGTGAAGTGACTCCCATTGGAGCCTTCATGAACCCTGGCCTTTTGAGGTTTTGGCGCCCTTTGTTTGGCGCGCATTTCTGACAGGATTTCCTTTGTTTTCCTCAGGTACACAAAATGGCTGCTCTAGAACCCCAGTACGGTGGCTGTGAGTGTCCTAAATACCCCTCAAGAGTGCAATGTCATTGTCACAGCCAGAGAAGGTTCTAGAACCTTCTGGCTCGTGCCAGTACCCCAGGGCACTGGCTATATAAGGCCCAGTCCCTGGCGGCCATTTTAGATTTTGAGATGTGGATGGAGATTAGTTCAGACTAGAGAAGAGATTCCAGACTTGACACCAGATTGACACCTGCCCTGTTGACCCCTGAGGTGGCTGGTAGCGCAGGCAGTAGAGCAGCAAAGGGTTGCTGGCGTTGTGTCTGACTGGCGTTCCAGTCAGCTACGTGAGAAGTGATCTAGCGCCTACAGCGCCTGCCCAGCGAGTACCTCATTGCCCCCAAAAGACTGTGGCCAGATTCGTGTGCCTCCCCGCCCCCCCGGTGGTGAACTGTGATCGATTTATCGAGTCGCGAGGCGAGAGCAAGTTCGCCGCGACCGCGATCGTCAGCTGTGCCCCCTTCGCGACAGGTGCCTCTAGAGGGGAGCTCGGACGTCTCCGAGCCCCACCAGCGTAGAGCGCTTCCTGCGCAGATTGAAGGTGAGGTGGTGCGCCGGGGCGGGGAAAGGCCGGCCTTCGTTGGGCGGGACTAGCGTCTCTGCCACTCCCCAGTGACCCGGGAGCTGTAGCTGTGGGCGGGAACCACCCTGTATGCGGAAGTCGGAGGGAGGTCCGTGGAGCCCCTGAGAGCCCCGTCGCTAACGAGAGAAGTGCTGTGCCCGACTGAATCGTATTTTGATTGCAGCCGATGTGAGGTGGGCCTGTTTCTTCATAGTGAATGCAGCGTTGTGAAGGAACTGTGAACCGGCATTCATTTGACTGTGCGCGAAGGTTGTGTGACCTCTCCGGCAGCCCGTTCGTCAGTCTAAAGACTTTGAACTGGTGTCGCCTGTGCTCAAGTGGTGCTAAAGCCCGTAGGCGCGCATAGACTTCACCGGCAAAGCAGAGATCCTATCCCGGTGACCGCCGAGTGCAAATGATGTATTTACTGTGTTTCCTTGCCTTTTAGATATACGCGCATACGCCCTGAGTGATTATTAAAGAGTCCCAAACCTTATTTTGTGCTCAGAGAAGCCGTATACCCGGTCATTGAAAACAGCATAAACTGTAAGAGTTATCTTTCCCATTTGAAGCGTATTGTAATGATTCTAAAGTATTTAATTGGTGGCAGCGATACCAGAAGAAACATGTGGTTGTTTATTTAAATGAACCAATATTTATTCTGATATTTATTCTGATATTTATTGTGATACTCATCCCTGAAGTTATTCTATTTATTAATACTATTTATTACCAGAACTGTATGACCAAAAGAAATGTATATGTGCTTTCCCAGTCAACCCTATTTACAACAAAGAACTTTTATATAAAGGAATCGTATTTTTCTACAGCAGTGGTGTGGTGTCCTTTTTGGTGTGGATGTACAAGGAGTTATTATTGGGTCAGAGCCGGCTTAACACTACAGCCTTCACTTGCCTTGTCACTTGAGCCAAGCTACCCCCTTTGTGCTGGGCTTGCCCATCGCAGGTCCAACAGTAGGTAATTGCATTTATATAGCGCCTGACGAGGCGTTGAAGTGCTTTACGCTGGGCAGCACGCTGCTCCGGAACCCGGTTAATGGTTAGTTCAGTGTATTAGTTACTGTTATTGGAGTTCGTCTTGTGCACTCAGACCCATCCATTCCATGCAGTCATTTCAAGTTTTTTTGTATACGGGAGTAAAGTAATAGTGGTTGGTTGTGATCATTAGTTGGGGGGGGGGGGGAGATCAAGCAAATGATTGTTGAAAGAATACAAGATTTAGAGGAGAATAGGTATTGTTAGGTTACATAGGTATGACTGTTAGCCGAAGGAGGAGACATTGTTATCTTGTAAATGAGTTGTGGGAAATTTCATGAAATAGAGAATAGTCAAACAAGCATGTGTCAGTGTAGGATGTGCTCAGAGAGAGGAGGCCTGCAGAGAATGCAAGGGAAGGAAATAGAGAAGAAAAAAAAAAGATGACAAACAAAAGTTTTAATTAAAAGGACAGTTTTTAATTCCAGATTTAATGGAAGTAGTGAATATTTTTGAGAAACCATGCACTTTGAGGATGCAAAATTGTGGAAGGAAATAACATTATTTACTTGTGAAGCTTGTGCTATATTGTGAATTTTTAATAGATACTAGAATCCAGTAAGCCATTTCTCTGCTGCTAGGCTACGGCATTGACTTCTGTTTCAGGTGCAGTTTAGGAACCTGTTGCTTGGTATTTGACCATTCTAAGTGTTATTGACCCCTTCGTAATATTTAATAATTTAGCTGGTGTACGAAATTGGGTTGAAGTTTGACTGGGTTGTGAGCCTTCATCAAGCAGCAACCACAATTCTTGTCAGGGTGAGGCACAAGCCAACCCTAAAATAACCTGTGCTCAACCCTCGGATAGCTTGGCATAGAGCAGTCAGGCTTAACTTAGAGTCAATGTGTAAAGTATTTGTGTAACACTTTTAAACAGTAATAAAGTAAAAACACCACACAAAAAGGATCCCACACCAAATTAAACAAGCATTTGCAATGCAATAGGTCTCGCATTGACACGAGTTTGAGCTATTGACATTGCAAATAACAATGCCTTTTATTTTTGCTTTTAAAACATAAATAAAAAGGCATTGTCATTTAGAATGCCAATAGCTTAAACTCGCATAAAAGCGAGATCTATTGCATTGCAAATGCTTGTAGTGTTGAGGCTCTAGTTTGGGTGACTTTTTTGGTCACTGGTTTAAATGTATTAAGGATTTTGTTCGCGACCCATCGCTGTGTAAGGTAGGCGGCTCCCCATTCCTCTGCCCACAGAGATGGATAAAGTTGTAAAGGTAATAAGTGCGATCCATCGCTCGCCATCAAAAGTAGGTAAGGGATGGACACTGCCTGACAGCAAGATGGATGCCTCACGGACATCAACGTTTTATTGGAATACTCTGATATGGATTGTATAAACCTGGCCTTTGCAAAGGTGGGCGGGGTCATCTTGTGCGGCCAGAGGTTTGTTCTGATCTTTCGAATTGCCCCCCCTGGCTGGCATGATGTGGTAAATTTGCTGCTCGAAAAATGTGCTACGTGTGGTTTGTATTTTCAGAAGATTACTGTGTGGCATGTTATGTGCGCACCGAAACATCAAAAACGTATTTTGTTACACGCCAATCTGTTTAAAAGCAGGCCCCTGATTAATAACGGGCTGGCGTCTCTAGGTACAGATTGGTAGGTTTGAAATTTGTATCATTAAATTTGGGAGTTTGTGGGGGGTTTAAACCGGTCCAGGGAATCCATGCAATAAAATGCCCACTTCCCTCCCCCGATAAGGATTTACTCAAGCAGTGATGTTACACACGTGTAAATGGACTTACTTATGCTAGTTCCCCTTTGTGAATTGTTCGAACTAGTAAAACAAGCCATTTGTGCACAGAAGTTGAACTTGCACAGATGGCTTTGTGAATTGGCCCCCAGTGAACCTGCACTGAGGATGTCTCCACAGCCAGCGGTTAACCTGAACATCTTTCTCACCACCCTGGGTGGTGACATGCTTCATCATCAGGCCCACCAGGAGAAGCTGAATTCCTCCCTGGTGTGCTACAACGCCAGATTACTGCGGAGCTTGTTCTTTGTGGCAATGGTGTCAAAAGAAATGTGAATTAAAAATGTCAGGAACTGTACCATACAAAAACTTTATTCAATGGTCAGTTTGATATAGATAAAATATGTGTGGGAAAACTACCAGTTAATGACTAGGTGGTTTCCACTTAAAGTGGGGTCAACATGTTTCTGCCCATATATGTGTCTTTTACTGGGGTTTCGTCAGGACCGTAAGTTAGTCTACCTCGGTGGTATGGGCACGCTAAGGCCCACCCTTTCCAGAGGACGTGAAAGTTAAAAGCAAGTGTAGAAAAATAAGTGCAAAAAAACAAACCATAAGTGATGGGAGACCTTCAAATTGGAGGTACCTGTACAGTTTGTTATTTACAAGATCCACACCTCATGGGTCTCGGGGGGGGTGGGGGGGGGTGGAGGCGACAATGGCACACCGCCCGCAACGCCTGTCACCCGTTCAGCACCTAGCGCCTCCCGCTACAGGACCCCGCCGGGGTCCGGTAGCGGGAGACGCTAGGTGCTGAACGGATCTTGTAAATAACAAACTGTACAGGTATCTCTAATTTGAAGGTATCCCATCACTTATGGTGATTCTCTGTGTCTAGTGCTTATACACTTTTTCTTTACGACACTCTTCAGTTGTTTAACAATACTGACCAGGGGGACCAAGAGTGCCCTTTACCCTCTCTCTCTATTTGTTATTACGATAACCTGAACATCTGGCATGGAGCCGGCCCTCCTGGACCAATATAGGGCTCCCCAGCTGAAATCCATCCTCTCTCACACCCTCTGTCCCACTCTGTGCATAGTCATGGGCGGGGCGGAGGAGACCCTTTGCAGGCCACCGTAGATTATTACACAAACCGGTAAGTTCCCAGAAGGAGAGAGGACTCATTCAAACACCAATTTTATTCCCCCGCTGAAACAACTGTACTGAATTAAATTCTAGAAACCCGACCCTAAGCGGCAGAGGCGAGGCTTGGATTGGGGGATAAATACATAAATCCAGGGCCGTTTCTACAATTAGGCAAGACTAGGCAGCCGCCTAGGGCGGCAAAAGGGTGAGGGCGGCAAAAAAAATTAGTTTGGGAATCTCCTAAGTGGAATCACACACCTGACCTGGAACAACGAGCTCCCTGTGCATGTCACCCACACATGTGGTAGTGAAGTGCATAACCTGAAAAAACTTTTGCCTTACTTTGTTCAGCCCGCTTGCATTTTTTCTAGAGGCCTGTCTGCACCTTTTGGGTGTTTTTGCAGAGGTGGTGGCACCTGCCTTAGTTGCCGGACTTAGCAGGTCTCGAATAGAGAAGGGGAGGAAGGCGGAGGGGCGGCTCTTTCCTCCTCAAAAGCTTGTGACAAACCTTCCCTGACACGCTCCTTTTTTACCCCTTTCTGGCTTACTGAGCACTTTCTGGAGACTCCCCAGGCCTGCCCGAGGACTCCTCTCTCCGGTAAGAAGCCTCTCTGTTCATGGGCAATATCCTGCCGTGCTACATCTTCCCAGAAGATACAGTACAGGTCTCGAGTACATTATGCTGCAGTGTTACATCTCCCCCAGAAGACTCACAGCACAGGCCTCGGGTGCATTATCCTGCCGCGCTACATCTCCGCAGAAGACTCACAGCACAGGCCTCAGGTCAGTTTCAGGTAGGCAGCGGGGCTGCAGTTTCCCAGGAGGGGGTGCAGGGAGGTGTAGGGGTGCAGAAAGATTGTCCAGAAGGGATGCAGGAGTGTAGTGGATGAGGGCATGTGAGAGGTGTGGGAGAGGGGTGCTGACAGGATGTGAAGGAGCTGAAGTGGGGTGCAGTGAGGGGTCTAGGAGGATAACTGTGGGCGCTTAGAGAACCCAGAAGGGAGGTGGAGCAGCAAGGCGCCAAGGGAGATGTGAAAACCTGAAGTGTGAGCATATAGGGGGTGGTGCTGAGAGTCCTCTAGGGGAATTGGGGTACTGAGTGTGACTTGAGTATTTTTTTTTCCAAATTTAAATAAATAAAAATGTGACGAGTAAGGTGTGAGAGTTCCGTGATGGGTTAGGAGAGTATGTGGGAGGAAGTGAGGGATTAGGAGACAGGTTGGAATACAGTGACAAACTTTTTTTGAGGGCAGCTGTGGATCTCGGTGTCTCTTGTTTACAAGTGTCATGCTGAAGTCTAGATGCCCCCTTCTCATCCATAGCCAAACTATGCAGACTTGGCAGATACCCTACAAAACGATTAAACTAGTTTCCCACACTGAAGAATAGAAAACTGCACCATTTGGCATCGGACCCCCTATCTTGTGGAATTGAACTGACAAGATATTTTGGTGAGACAAAGTGCCTAGAAGGAATTGGTTTTGAAGGGTTTGAGCTTAATACATTTTCACTAAAGTAAGATAAGAGCAACCTATAAAAATGCCCTACTCCAAGATTGTTATTGTGAGTTTTGTATAGCACTGCGTTCAGTACAGGGCTGCTTCCGGGTGCTTGGACTTCTTGGCTTTGATATTGATGCAATGTTTGGCTCAGTGTCTGTGTACAAAACCTTTCAACTTAACACCTTCAATGTTTACACAGCTAAAGAAAGGGGCACCCAGTGTGGACTGGATAGCTCAGTGGATTAGTGTGCCTGCGGCAGAGATCTGCGTGTAAAACTTTCAGTTTGTGTTTGTGCTATGTTAGGAGTCGATTATTGTTTTGTTACTTGGGATCGTGATGGGGAATCAAATTGTACTTTCTTAAGAAAGAAGAATTGAGCCAAGTAGCTTACTGAAAAGAGACCAATATAATTTGCATAAAAAATGAAGCAGGGTTGTTTGTCAGCGTCATGACAGATCCTTGAATAGCTGAATCTTTCCAGAGGGTGTGTGCATCTCTGGTGCCCAGGGGTTGCAATACCCATCCTTTCTTTCACTGGTATTGTATCAGCAAGAGGACCCCACGACACGACAGTACAGTCCAGAAATTGAACTGAGGGACAGAGTAAAGACATTTCCCTGGAGGCCGCTCCTTGCCTGCAGTCCATTAATGTGGGCGGCCGGCATTTCTTTAAGAATGGGCCATGAGCGAAGGAGAGACGAGGGCTTCAGTGGGGCCAGAGAGAGAGTCTGTCTGCTCACTGTTACCTCAGCCTGCTCGGATGCTTCTGAATAATACGTGCGGGAGCATCTATATAGTACTTTATAGCTGGACAGGGCGCTCTGAGTTTTGGAGCCTAGACTGTTTTATAGCATAGACAGCCGGTGGCTTCTTAAGACAGGGGAGAGAGTGATGGTAGTAAAAGGGTTGGGGGTATTTTTCAATTCTCGCCTAGGGCGGCAAAACACCTAGAAACGGCCCTGCATAAATCAGATCGTTAGAAGCTGAGGACGGATGTCTGCCCCTAGGGGTCACGAGGTGCTCACATGATGGCCAGTTTGGCTTGCTTGCAGATGGCAATGTCTCCCCATGATGAAGTGGTGACCCCTTGACCTGACCCGCAATTAACAGGAAGGGGCAATTTATCCTAAAGAAGCTATCATAGTAAGATTTCACTAATAAAAACTCTCTCTCTCTCTTGCATTTGCTTGTGGTTCAGAAGTAGCTTTATGTTGATGTCAGAGGCTGGGTGGTGGTCTGTATTTACTGATGTGAATTTGTAGGCCATTGGTCATGAACGAGGCCTGGGAGCTTTACATGAAAGAATCAGCGTCAGTAAACCATAACAATTAATATATGAAAATATATTAAGAGAGCAGAAATAACTGCAGAGATTTTCTCCAGATGGTGGGTCTTGGGGTAACAAAGGAATGTCTCAAACCACTCACCCTCTGTTGGAAGTGGCCCCAAACAGGGCCACTGGAATCATGACACTCTGCATTTGCAGTGTTTATCGCATAATTCTGGCTTTGCCACACTTGACGCAGAATCCATATTCTGTATCATAATTTGCAGTTTGTGACAAAGAGCTTGTTTCTAACTTAAACGTATTAAAAGTTAACAAAAACACTGCCACACATGTTGCCGCACAATAGTGGGTCATTTGCATAAGTTATGAAATCAGCATCCAGCTGCTGTTTGCCGCACATATTTGTTAAGCAGGGGAAACATCCTTTACAACAAAACTTTTACAACGCACTACCATTACGACGCAACTTTTACAACGCAAACTATTACAACGCATAGCGCTTGGGGGCGCTCTAGGATAGGGAATAGGTTAATTTACTATCCACTAACCTTCCCTAGTGTCCATGGGGACTGGAGTTGGAATAGTAAATTAAACTATTCACTATCCAGCGCCCAAAAGCATTATGCGTTGTAATGGTATGCGTTGTAAAACTTGCGATGTAAAGGTAGGCGTTGTAAAAGTATGCGTTGTAACGTCATACATCCGTTAAGCAGATAACGAGGTAGAACCTCTGCACGGACAGCGTTAACATAAGATAAAATAGTGAAGTAATAACGTCACAAAATGTGCTGGATTCTGCGCCATACTATGTCTTTTTCCACTGCAGAAAATCAGCAATTTTGTTCCACAATTTGGTCCACCTCTGCCGCATAATTCCAATGCACTGGCCACCAGGCAGAGGAGGAATAAAAAGCAGACATAAGAGAAAAAAGGTATGAAAATAATAAATACTAAATCAAAAAAAAAAATGCACCAAGACCGTAAAACTATGTTTTGTAATATTTACCTTATGGTGGCTCTGAAGGTTTAGTTTAAAAAAAAAAAAAAAAAAAGACTGACACTGAGTGGAACATTAAAAAACCAACCTGTCAATCAGGAAATCTGACCACATACATATCTAAAACTCTCATACTAGTGTTGCTGTGAAAGGGCTCAAACACAAGGCTGGCTGGCCGGGTTCTGAGGTCCAGCCGGCTCACGGGGCAGGATGCAGAGACGCACACTCTGCAGACACCTACTTGTCATGCCCATGCCTGACACTACCCTGGTAAAGTCCGCCAGGCCAGCTCGGGTTGGTGCGGACACATGTACCGACACTTAGAACAGATGCCACCCTTTAATTGACAGCAAACGGGCTTCGCCTCCGCGAACTGCAAAATGATGATAGGCTCCATTAATTGGAGGATGACGGATTATAACAAGAAACAGCGGAGAGGCGGGCAAGTCAACTCTTGTACTTACACGTCGGGTCAGCTAATTACTGATAAGGTGTCATGTCTAGTAGAGACGTCACATCTCATGCGTCCCAAGTAACAATAATACAAACAACTGTACACATCAACTATTATAAGGACATGGTTGGCCACAATCGGAGGAAACGAGACAGAGGGTGTGGCTTCCCGATGCCCAGTGTGTGCTGGTCCCGCCAGATCCCTCATTTCCCACCATAGTCATGGGCACACCGGTAACTGCTGTGTGCGGCAACTTAAACGATTATATCAGTACTGCTGCTCAGCCACGCTGGGGAGATCACCCAACCTGGAGGATACAGCGCGGCCCACTGAGGACACTGGGTTCCACCCTTCATGTTAAGAGGTGCTGCCGGTACCTCATCTCTGGGACAGAACTTACCTGATGGACATACCGTTTTCTGTCTGCAGACAGGCTTCCCTACTCTTCTTTTGGTTTGCCTCCCCCTACCCGTAAACCGGCCACAGGCCCGAGCCAACTGGAAGACCCCTGTGATCGGGAGCATTGCTAGTGAGTGGATATATGCCAACGAGTGCCACCCAGGCTGTACAGTAGGTCCCGGGCATCGGTGCTGTTGCCCCATGCAGCACTCCCTCCCGTGCACCGTAACTCTGCCACTAGGGTGCTGCCGCCTTACATTTTACATTTTTAAGGGATGAGGAACCCTGTCTTTTCGGGCGGCGCCACCACTCTGACAATTAGGGTACTGAGCAGCAGACCTGAACAGCATTTCGTTTGTGAGGTCTCTCTGACAATACACTGCCCCTATGACAAACGATTTACCTGCTGCACGTCTGGCCTCCGTCCTTCGATGAGCTCCCGGACTCTTCACTTTACCAGCCTGTCTTAATTCTCCGGCGTCCAAACCCGGTAGGTACAAAGTCTCGTGGAAGGAAGCTTAGCAGAAAGGAGAGACTTGGTCCAAGTGATCTAAAGGTACACCGGCAATATCAACAGGTAAACGGGTGTGTTCTTTTCTGGGTATGACATTTAAAAACTAGACGCCGTGAGCATGCACATGGGCTGTCCAGGCGCCCTCGCTCGTGAAAGCGAAAGTTAAAGTGTGGGGGAGTGCGAGAAGAGACGTGCTCGTTCACAGCCCATGTCTCCAAAAGCGCGTGAGTACAGCCATTGTCTCCAATGTATTTACACGCTCGTGCACCTCTCCTGTCCCACTTCCCTATGCTACCCGGCAACAATAAGTCTCGCTTACGCGAGCAGCGATGGCGCTGCTTCGGTAACGAGACCTAAAAACATAGAGAATTCTTTAATAAATAAAACAAGCTCATAACAACAAAAATCCAATCCGTAGATCCGGGGATATGCTAAATTGAAGATTTTTGTGAAACTAGCTCCAAAAAGCACAAAGCGCCAACTGTGGATATCTGGTCGCACCGGACTGGGACCAACTCACAAATTCAGACCGACTGCAAAGTAGCGTGGGCTGGCTCCAGGTACCCAGTTAGGTCCACTAAACAAAATACCCTAAATCATGGCCCAGAGTTGGGAGGATCCTCGTTGAAGATTTGTTGCACAGGCAAAGCGATGCATCGGTTGTGAGATGCAGCGAGGCTGCAGTGAGAGGTCCTGCATCGTTGTTGAGGATCAAGTCAACAAGGGCTTGGGATGCAGTGTCCGGCATCGTCTTCCGAGGCTGCCCTTGACGAGGTATGCGAGGGCCTGCAACAAGGATTCATTACACAGTGGTGGTTCCCATGGGCTGCAATGAAGGTCTTTGTGACGGGTTCAATCTACGCAGCGGTGGCGATCCATCCGTTCTGTTTTGGTTTGTGCCACACTACAGAAGAGATGCGTCGGTTCCATTGAATCCACAGAGGCGGACATGGCACCTTAAAGCCCACTACCAAGGTCCAAGACTGGGGTGGTACCACCTGCCAGGGTAGACTCACAGATGGGAAAGTGCAGGTGTAAGGTCGTTGGAAGCCTGTTGTGTCCCTGAGGCTTCAGATCAGGAGGCCATTCAAGTAGCCTTTGGAGTCACACTGAGGGTCTTGGGTTCCAAAGAGGCAATTCCAGTCCATCTATCCCAGGTAAGAGGGCAGCAGGTCAGCACAGCACAGCTGATCAGCAGTCCTTCAAAGCAGCAGTCCAGCAGATTGACCATTATTTCAGCAGCTTCGCAGTCCTTCCTGGCAGAGTATCCACAGGTCCAGGAGTACACTGAAAAGTTGGTGTATGAGGGCCGGTATTTATACTCCGTTCTGCCTTAGATGTGGGGAGAAGCTTTTAGAGGCAGGCCTTAGAAGTGCACAGACTAACTACAGGGGGTATGCAGCCCTTTGTGGGGGGGCAAGATGCAGCCAATTGAAGTGTAAGTGGGGCTGGGCCCAGCTCCTCCCTCCCATCCTGCTAGTAATGGGACATCAAGGCACACCTAAGCTCCCCGTTGTGTGTGGCTACATTACAGGAATACACAAAGCCCAACTACTCCCAATCATGTGACCCAGAGACAGGGTGCAGGCATCAAATGGATAAGGCAGTAAAATGTCAATTACCTCTGCTACCGTGCCAGAGAGGTCGGGAATGTCAACTCCCCCTAGAACTACTAACACAACCTCACTACCACAGCCTATTAACACCGCGCCAGTAGACATCACCTCCGATGACATCACACTGGAGGACATAGGCACACTCCTTAGGTCCCTATTGAGTCCCCTTGAGGCTACATTGATTAAGATCGAAGCCAGACTAGTTATCATCGAAAAAGCAACTGTGCAACTTGCTGACTCAAGGAAACTCGATAATAGTGGCTCTAAAACAGTAAAAGAGGGACTAGGACCTAAGTCCGCTAAGGGTAATGGACCTCCTATAGTCACAAATAATAAGCTTCTACCCACAAACCCCAAACCTCTACAATCCATACCAAACAATACTCCGCAACCCCCAAATGCAAACAAGGCCCCTATGCCAACACAACAAATAGCAACTGCCACTCCTAAAATAATCCCCCCACCGAAAGACAATGCTCTGCCCTCGACTAATGCCAAGGGTGACCCACCACTTACTGGAGAGAAACCAAATACCAACCGTAGACATAAGCCTATAAACCTCCCTCCAGAAGCAGCACCTTACACCTTAGTTCTGGCGGGGGTTCCGGAATTAAAATCTCCTATTTTTGAATCCACTACCTCACTTAGGAACAAAGTCATTAACTGGCTCTCTGTAAATAGACCACTCCCGAGAGGAACAATCAGTGATATCTCCATGGCTAGGAGGGCAACGTGGGTGGGCCACACTAGGAAATCCATTAGGGGAGACTGTATCCTGGTCACTTTTAGAGACCCGAATACAGCCGAATATATCTGCACCTGGGCCTCCGATGAGGATTTTGGCAGTAATATTCAACCACTTCCTCTTTCTTTTTTTTACCCCTCAAGCCCTTATAACTTAGAGGACCACAGATGGGGGCACCACCAAGAGCTACTGGACGGCTGGGAAAATTGCCCTAGGGAGAATAATGTCCACCCACAACACAGGGGAAGACCAATAGAGCAGTTCCCTTCGTATGGGGATGAGGCTGGCTGGGAAACAGTTACAAGGAGGAGGGGGGGGGGGTGGTTACAGGAGAGGATTTCCTGGGCCGCACAGAACGCACTACCCAGCCTATCTATCTACCCACAACAGATATAGTAGTTTAGAAATGGTAGACTGACAGGCGGCTGAAGAGGGGAGTGTTCTACAAGTATCTCCCACGATCGAGATCAATACATTCCCAGCCCCGGATACACATACTAAGGCATCCAATATAGTTGAACTTAGTCAGGTTCCAAGCATGACGGATCCTATTTTATCCCCTACTAATATGCCTTCGGATATGAATTACTCGCTCACAAGCCAATCGGCGCCCACAGAGCTCATCCCCAATAACCCTGTTTCTATAGGCCTAACCACTAGCGAACGGTCACATATAACAGTGATCTCTTTGAATGTGGCAGGCCTAGCTAATAAAATAGACTGTACAGAGTGGGGTTCCTACATCAGCTCCAAAAATATACTCCTTTTTCAAGAGACTTGGGCGCGCGAGGAAATATTATTTCCGGGCTTCGCCTCTTTTTCCAAAGCCGCTAAATGGGGGGGGGAAGGGGTAGGCCGTCAGGGGGACTCACGACCTGGGTAGCAACGGACCTAGGGTGCCAAGCTACCTGTATAGAGACCGCCTCAGATGACATATTGGCTGTTCTACTTGAGTGGCCAGACTCTATGAAGTTGTTAGTCATTAACATTTATTCAAGGCCGGTACCAATGCACAAAGAATCTGGCACCATAGACGAATTAGCTCGGCTCTTGGATGGCATTCCATGTGAGCTCGCCTGCCTGGTGGGAGGTGATTTTAACTCTCATTACGAACCACTGCCAGGACTACGTGACGGCCCTTCCTATGAGGAAGATTCATGTTGGTTCGTCCCTGAGACGGTGGCACCACCCCCAAGGGCCTGGACTCCTTTGGCTTTGCAGATAACTGCCCTCACTCTCAACCAAGGTCTAAGGGCATGCAATGGCCGTTGCAATTCAGACATACCCAGTATCCATACCTATAACAAAACAGGTAGTGAATCTAGACTGGATTACATTATGGTTAAACTGTTCATGTGGCCATCATTAGTCGATTTCAAAGTCACCGAAAGAATGGACAGTGACCATAATGCCTTAGAATTGACTTATTCCCTGCCTGGGGGTGAGGTTACATCTCATGGAACGGACAAAGATAAGGAGGGGCTCCTACTTGAAAATAATCGGAGGAAAGTCAAGTGGGAGAAACTGGCCAATAGTCCAGATAGAATACCGCAGTTATATGAAAGGATCATCCCATTTCTGGAGAGCGCCTTTCAGTTAGGAAATGAGGTGCAAGATGATGCCAGCAGAGGAATGCTTGCACAAATACACGCAGACATCATCAAAACCTTAGAGCAGGATCTGTTCTCATCCTCAGGGAAAAGGAAAGGCCCCCCGTCCAAGACGTCTTGGTATAACGCCGCTTGCAGGGAAGCCAAGGCCCATTTGTTACTTGCTATAAAGGGACGCCTTAGCAAGGAAGAAATCCGTGCCAGGAGAAGATTGTATGAAAATCTCCTGGAGAATGCGCGGGCGGAATGGGACCATGATTACTGGGAAAATTTAGTTGGAGCACTAACAAACAGAGATTCCCGAAAATTTTGGCGCGTAATCGCTAATGGCACGGAGGACTTATCCTCCGCAATAGAGCCCAACATAGCCCCTATGGTATGGCAAAGCCACTTTGAGGCGTTGTATGCGGAGGGAGGGGGGGGGCAAAATAGAGCTGGTATCACAAAGACATCTAGCCCCACAGGGGTTCCTTTTACTGAAAAAGAGGTGAGGGAGGCCATTAAAGGCCTAGCTGCTGGTAAAGCCCCGGGACTTGATGGGGTGCCCGGGGACTTGTTCAAGCAAGAACCAGGGATATGGGCACCTTATTTTACATTGATATTCAATGCCATTCTGGGGGGAATGGAGGTACCCGATACTTGGTTGGGAGCAGAGGTGGTCCCAATTTACAAAAAGGGATCCCCTCTGCTTCCTGCCAACTATCATCCCATCAGTCTTATCGACATATCCCAAAAACTTTTCGGAAGACTGATTCTGAATCGGCTCCAGGCCTGGATTGAAGAGATGGACATCCTGTCCCCCTATCAGGCAGGATTTAGGCAGGGTGTATCGACTATAGACCAAATTTTCAGGCTGAATCTCCTTTATTGGAGAACAGCGGTAATCGAGGGCGGCACTCTGTATACTATTTTTGTAGACCTACGTGCCGCCTTCGATTTGGTACCCAGAGCGAGACTGTGGAGAGTTATGGAAGAGCTGAACGTCCCTGGTGATATTCTGGCAATTCTGATGAGACTACACTATAACAACTACGCTCGCGTAAGGTGTGGCAGAGGTGGCAAGTTAACCGAAAGGTTCCCCGTTCGCAGAGGGGTTAGACAGGGTTGGGTGCTCGCACCGACCCTGTTTTGCCTCTTTGTGAACGGGGTTGTTGCCCACCTAAACAGGATTGCCAACACTGATGCCCCAAAGTTGACAGGCAGCAGGGTGCCAGCAATTATGTTTGCAGATGACACCCTGCTGCTGTCTAAATCCCCTATGGGGATCCAACGCATCTTGGACGGTTTTTTAGAGTTCTGCTCTGAACGAGGATTGGAAATCAACCCACAGAAAACTAAATTTATGATTTTGAATCCTAACCCCCATAATCGAGCCCCACCCAGGCTAGGCACAGTCCAACTAGAACGTGTGCACAATATTGAATACTTGGGGATTACTTTAAATGAACATCTAACGTGGACGACTCACCAGACTAAAGTGACCATCAAACTGGCTCAGTTGGCGGGTGGCACTATGCGTCTGGCGAACAAATCCTCCTATCGCCCACTAACCCCAATCATTCATATCTATAAAACTCAAGCCCGTGCAGGTGTCACATATGGGGGTGAGCTCTGGGGACACTCTCAACTCCCTAAATTACAGTCAACTGAAAATAAATTTCTGAGACAGGTCGTTGCCCTCCCTCAGAGTACTCCATTGCTTCCCCTTAGACTAGACCTGGGAATTCGACCTATAACAGAGGAGCTAGGACTTAAACCCCTAACATTTTGGAGGCGTCTGTGGTGTAGCCCAGATCTTATAAACTATAGAGAGGAGCTGCAGGAATTCCTGGAGCTACGGAATGCCAAGAGGATCCCGTGGTTGATTTATGTCAAGAGAATGCTAGAGGAGATGGGCTACCCGGAACTTTGGACGGATCCTTCAAACACCTGTCTAAAGACTCCAAAAAAGGCACTTGTGAGAGCATACCGAGAACTGATGCTCACAAAAGCTATCGACGCCACTCGTGAGGGATCCCTGACACATTTGTTCCTAAAAGTGAAAGACTCCTACTGTCTCGAAAGTACTCTAGACGCTATGTCTCCTGCATTAACGAGGACATTATTTTTACAATGGAGATACGGAAGCCTCCCTTTAGCTTCATTTACAGCGTCCTGGTCATGCCGCTCCACCACAGAAACATGCCCAGTGTGTGCTCATCCGAAGGAGGATGACGTTCACGTTGTCTTCTTCTGCAAGGGCTATGAGAGGAGCAGGAAATACTGGTTAGTCCCATTACTTAGGAACTTGGGTTTTAGATCCTTTCAACCTGCTTACAGAGTTTTAAAGACAGACCTCTCCCCCACTGTAGTCTTTGCCCTCTCGAAATTTTTAACCTCCATGTGGTTCACTTGAAGCCGTTGGGTCAAAAGACTTGTATAAAAAGACTCCTTGATAGTTATATACTGTTTTCGCAGCACCCCTTGTTTTAAAATGTTTTATACTGGATCACATTCTGTTTAATTGGTTTTTAATTGTGTATAAATGTTATGTATCTTTTATGATCTGTGATCGAAATAAAGATTTTTGGAATGGAATAGTCAATTATCTGAAAGTGGCATTTTCAAAATTGTAATTTAAAATCCAACTTCACCATTAGTCAGGATTTTTCATTACAATTCTAAAGACACTAAACATGATTACTGGCTCCAATGTGGAAATTACAGATTTTTAAATGAAATAAGGTAACTCCAATACAATGCAATGCAAGTGGTAGGCATTGAAGTAGCGAAAAACAAATGTAGGAGTTTTACGCTACCAGAACATGTAGAACTTAAAGGTACATGTTCAACGTTTTAAATACATTGCACCCATGGGCGTAGGAAGTGTGGGGGACGCGGGGGATATATCCCCCCCAGATTTTGAAGTGGGGGGGACACGGGGGACAAGGGTGAGGGGGGCGAGGGGACAAAAGAATTTCCCCTCTCCCTTCTGTTATTCAGCAGGGCCATTAGCACGCGAAAGCATTACCTAATGGCCCTGCACTTGACCTGCCTGGAATCAAAGAGGCCACCGGCCCTCTGCCCTTTGTTATGCTGCAGGAAGGCTCCAAGGCCTGGGAAGGGCAGAGAAGGGGAAAAAACTGTCTCTTTTCCTTCATACCCATTTCTGTCTCTGTCTCACTCCTCCTTAAGACAAGTTCTGATTTCAAGAGCTCTTATGTACTCTCTCTAGTATCTCCGCTCGCTCAGAGGACTTTTACACAGTGTATCCTGCCCGTCGCTACAGGAGTAGCTTACAAGTAATCTTGCCCTTTCTGTGTCCAGCGTGAGGAGGTGACTACCAGCGAGGCCGCAGAGGAGGTGAGAGGCGCGGCCCCGGGACTGCGAGGACCAGCATTCAACATCAACAGCTGTGTCCTCTTCCCGCGTGAGCCGCGCCCCCTCCCAGTGCCACGCCCCCTCTCGCCTAATAGGAACTTAAGTAAGTTCACTAACGCGCATCGCGGGACGCGCGCGGGTCGCAGCCCGGGCCAAGGGCGGGCCCGTTGTTGCCCGTTAGTGCCCGGTAGAGTCCGGTCCGGGCCACTCCCCTTGGTTCTCATTGTTAAACCTTTCCACCTCACAGCGCACAGAGTAATCTCACATGTCTACCATGCCTGGTAGAACCAGAAGTAAAACCAAAACCAAAACAGCCCTGGCTGTAGCGCATTTAACCGGACCAATAGACCAATTTATCTCACGGACCAACGAGGTAATCAATCACAGTATCTCTCTTCTTGAACAAAGAGTGTCACTGGACCTCATGAACGCAAAACGTTCGTCCTTGGGCCTTCTAGCAACCGCAGTTTCCCCTATCCAGCAATCCCTACCAATTTCTTCCCTTCCCGTCTCTGTGACTGTTGCTGACATCAATACAGTCCCTTCCATAGTTGACCTATCTGTAACCCAACTCGAATCTGATTCATCATCATCAGATGACTTAGAAGCAACTCCCGACTTAGTAGCCTGTCAAACACTCGAAGGGTCAGATACTAACATAGATATCTACCTCCGAGGAGTTAGGGAAGGAGCCATCCCCAAGCAAGGTAGTACGAATCCATCTGATAATGCAGTACTTCCTGTTATCCCTACAGGATATGAGAGGGACCCTGGGAGGGATCAATCTAATCAGTCAACAAAACTCGCACAACTGACGACAATAACTCCAATAGAAACTTACCTCTTATTCCCCACTATCCCCACTGAGATTATAGATAACCCCTGTAAAACCTGTAAAACCACATCTCACATACTAACCTCAATCAAAGACCTTCTGTCTCACCAGTTGCAACCCATACAAATAAGTATAAGAAACCTGGAAGCTCAATTGGCAATTTTATCTTCCACACACCTTAATACAAATTCACATTCTGCTAAGCAAGGGTCAAGAAACGTTATTCAGCCCTCAAAAGCACCTCTCCAACCGCAACCATCTGTAGCAATAAAACAAACAGTCCCGATCATTCCACCGTCTCAAAATCTCAAACAAAACGTCCCCATGCAAAACCCGCAAAACGCAATGCCGAGTGCACAAAAGGCCAAAACAACCACGGCGCTGCCCCAATATACGTCCAGTACAGGTTCGGCAAAACCAGGAACAACAGGGAACACACCAGGCAACGTAATCACAAATCGCACCATAAATAAATCGACACCCGTACCTTCCAAACCAACAGTCATACCCCAGTTGCTATCTAAAAAGACCCCAAAAAAGACACCAGCAGTCAGGCGTCCAGTCCACCTGCCGCCAGAGGCTACTCCATATACAATTATTCTTACTGGTGTACCTGAACTAACGGAAGGTACGTCAGAAACCGCTTGGTCACTTAAAAATAAGGTCATGCAATGGCTAAGTATCAACAGGCCACTAGAGCCTCACCACTCCGGAGGGATCTCTACAGTCCGCAGAGTAGTATGGGTAGGCGAAGTACCTAAGTCGACCCGTGGAGACTGTGTTATAGTAACATGCAGAGATCCTTCTACCGTGGAACATATCTGCTCCTGGCCCTCACTGGAGAAAAAAGGTGGAATAGACGCCCAACACCTTTCTTTCTTCTATCCGCCATTGAACTCACATCAATATATCCCAGCCTGGAATTGGCACCATCCTCAAGAAGATCAGTGGAAACAGGTGGGATATACATACGACCATGGAACAAGAAACAGATCTAGAGACTGGCAAAGGCAGCCCTGGCAAAGCAGATCCTATCATTCACAGGAGGGCTGGCAGGGTTTTCCAACAAGAAACCGCTTTGACCGCCTAGAGATGGTGGATTGACCGTTTAGGTCCCAACCAAAGAGTAAAAACATCAATACCACTCCCCCTCTAGTAAACTCTGGACACCAGCCACTCTCATGTAAATCCGGAACCCAAGCAAAACAAATTCTCCTTACTTGCAAAAACTCTAAGCTAGCGACAATGATAGACACCTCTTACATCTCAACCAACTGCGCGACGACTAGAGCTTCCGTTTCCCCTAGGCATGGGATTGATCCAAATTCCCATCAACTGAATTTCCATTAACCAAACGATCCGAAAGATCCAACTAACCCTTCTCTGATCTTGATAGAGATCCCGACAGTGAACACTTTGAGGGAAGCCCCCGTTCCGCACGTATCCCTTGATTCCAACAAACTGAACCTTTCCATTATGTACTGGAACGTCGCAGGACTGTCCTCCAAAATAACATCAGAGTCATGGCTTGAAACAGTAAGGGAACACCAGATACTCTGCCTCCAAGAAACATGGTCCACAACCCCAAAACATCTAACGGGATACAAAACCTTCTTCACCCCAGCAGTGCAGGGAGCCATGGGCAGGCCAAAGGGGGGTCTCACGATCTACGTTGCTAACACTCTCCCCTGTACATCCACAAAAATGTTAAAAGAATCCTCGACTTACCAAATTGTGCAGACGAACCTGACAAACAACTGTACCTATATTCTCATCAACTATTACAATAATTCTGGTACATTGGACTGTCTGTCAATCCTAGCAGAGATTGCCACATTCTTAACAACTCTACAAAATGACTCTAACCGAAAGACAGCACACCTAATATGGGGCGGTGATTTCAACCTCCCTCTATGTCTCAACCACAAAAGAGGAATCTGTGGATTGCAAAAAGAACTTGGAAATCCCATGCCCCATTTTGCCCACTCGATAGGTGGAAACAAACTAAACGAGATTATTTTCTCCTTAGACCTGGACTTTGCAAATGAACTAGTAGAGCCACAGCATGACTTTTTGCCAACCTTTCATGGAAGAGGCTTTCTAACAACTATAGATTATATACTGTCCTCCCATTCACTTAAGGGGCAACTAACACATTTTCTAACTGGGACAAATGTAATGAGCGACCACTACCCACTCAGTGTAAGAATCACCACAAAATTGGCAAATGCACACCCTGTAACATCAAGTCTTTTAAACCAGCAGTCACTAAACATGAAAAAACTGAATGGCTACACGGTCAAATGGGCCAAGATTGACCCGGTGGAGATGACAGAGAGGATCCTTGAAAAATCTAACCAATGGATATTGGAATGTATGTCCCCAGAGACGTCACCTCAATTAATCATCAATAGTTTCCACAATATCCAAGAAACAATAACTAATGAACTCTTTGTCAAGCTAGAGAACAATAAGCCCTCTACTATGAGATGGTTCGATGCAGCTTGTAGGAAGGCTCTTTCAACCCTAAAAGAAGCCTTGCACAGAACTACAAGAGACCATGCGGAAATTTCTAATTTAAGAAAATCATACAACTTAGCCAGAAGGGAACGTAAAAAACAAATCAAACAAGAACTATGGTCACAACTGCATGACAGCAGCCAAAGGAAGGATAGTGCCTCATTTTGGCAAGTCATAAGATCCCCTTTTTTGGCCGACAGTACTGAAGGAAAACACCTAGATGTGGCAGTAACTGAAGAAGACTGGGTCATGCATTTTTCTAAAATTTTTGGTCCATCTTCAAAAGTAGCAGCAGATATTGGTCCAGAAACAAGTGAAGTCCACACATCGAAGAATAACACCTACCCGATAAACATTCATTTCCAACTAAGCGAAGTTATCAAAGCAATCAAGGCATCGAAATCAGGCAAGGCTCCGGGCCCGGATGGAGTTCCAATGGACATCTTCCTCCACAATACAGAATTCTGGTCACCGATAATCACCCGGGTTATGGCAGCAGTAACCTCGGTTGGCCTTTTTCAGTCATGGTCGACATCAACCCTTTTACCCATCTTCAAAAAGGGTGACCGTAACGACCCAGCCTGTTACAGGCCAATCTCCCTTCTGGATTCCATGGGCAAAATTGCAGGTCGAGTGCTCCTGGACCGTTTACAATCTTGGGCCCAGGAAAACAACATCATAACCGACCTGCAATACGGCTTCCAGAAGGGGCTTGGGACCGTGGAACAGGCCCTCAACCTTGCCCTTCTGACTGGGAAATATGTTGGCGCCAAAGGAGGTAACATCTTCCTCGTCTATGTCGACCTGAGTGCGGCATTTGATTGCGTCCAACATGGGAAACTCTGGGAAATACTCAGTGACCTTGGAGTGGACCCATCATTAATAGTTTTTTTACGCGAACTCTACTCGAATGCCTCAGGGCGAGTAAGATTTGGTACCAACGGCGAGCTGTCCCGCTCATTTCCAATAACAAAGGGAGTTAGACAGGGCTGTGTACTGGCTCCCTTCCTGTTCAATCTTTACACCAATGGACTAGAGCAGGCTATGCTGGAAGGGACACAGAAGTATGTGGGCTGTAAACAGTTCTAGATCGTCCAAAGAGCACTCTAATTATATCTCTATTTATAGAGATTATAACACTGTTTCAGTCTATTGCCAACGTTAAAAATAAGCCCATCTCTGATAAACAGAAAACCGTCCAACACAGTACAGACATTCACTAGAAGGACAACATTTAGAAAAAAGTGTGAATAGCTAGATGACACCTCACGGGCGCACCACCAATGGGGCCCCTGGTTGGTACTCACCAGGTCGGCCCTGTTCTCATCATCGGTGTCAAATAGCTTAACGAAAACGTGTCCAACACCCAAAGTAAAGAAAGTAACAGTGAATGGTGCAGTGTACAAACAACATATATGTGACACGGACTAACAACGTTCAACATATAACACACACAAAACTGCGCAACAAGATACTATTCTTACTTTATTTATATCTTCTTGTTGCATTGCAGTTTAACATGTAATATAAAAAGGGTGAGTTATGAATACTACCTATCGCCTCATACTCAGCCCACAGCCGACATGTTTCATTGCCTTAGGTATTATATCAGGCAATTTCTTCAGGGCCAACGTATATTTACGATGTCACTGCCAGCGATACTGTGCTTTTAAAATGCTAGATAAATCCTTTACTTTCATACCGTTACCGCTCTGGCTCTGTGCAAAATCATAGACCCCCTTCCGATCGGTAAGTAGGGTCCCGCCTCCCTTCTATGAGCACTAGTGGAGGTACTGCAAACGGCGTTTCCTCAACACCGGAGCCAAAGTAAAGGATTTTTTGACTATTGTTGGATTGAGTGGAGGGCGATCCAGTCCTTTCTGCCCCTCTTGACTCCTAGTATTTGAATATATGCTGGAAGGGAGCCAGGACTTACCCCAGATAGACCACCGTCCGATCCCTACACTGTTATACGCTGATGATTCAGTCATCTTAGCCCGCACTTTGAACGAACTTCAGAAACAAATTAACAAATACGGTAGCTTCATGGACTCACTTGGACTCAAAATAAATATAAAGAAAACCTTCACAATGCACATTGGCCCCAGGGTTAAAAACCATAGACCGATAATGGTGGATAACACGAAGCTGGAAAAAACCTCAGTTTACCCCTATTTAGGAATTCTGGTGGACGACGCGTTAAATTGGCGTCAAGCCACTACCGCCAGAAACCTTCACTTACTCGGTTTTTCTTTTTTTTTTTTTAATTTATGATTGTGTTGAAAACTGTCTTGCTATGTACTTTTTATGATTATACAATTGATAATCGAATAAAAGTTATTGAATTGAGTATCTCCTTTTCTTAATTTGTGAAATGGATCCAAAATAGGCGGACACTTTGGCTGGACATTTCCTAATTTACTGACCGTTTATAATTCCAAAGAAAAACCTCGGGACGGAGAAAAAAAAATGAAATGCCTAAATTAAGCAACACAGAGTGGTCAGCAGACAGCCAGATTGTCATTTACACCCACACACATTAGAACCACTTTACAGAGTTTGCCAGTGAAAGTGCTACTTTCTTTTTTTCTTCTTTCTTTGAACAACATTGTTTTCCCATGGTGGGGAAGTGCACCATTTCTAAAGGGACTGCAATACCTGGTTGATGGGTGGAGTGGAAATGTTTAATATGATCGTTTTCAACTGTTTTAATTATTTTAGCTTATAAAATGTGTACTGCGACTCTGTGTTCGGGGATTTCATTTTTTTTTAAAAACCAAACTGCTTACATTTTGAAAGGATATTAGCAATGGACATTGAAACTGGTCCCTTCCTGGTCCTGAATTTTTCAGGCAAAATCGCTTAGTGATTTCTGAATAATGAGTTTAAAACTGCTAAGGTAACCATGTTGTTCCTGAATACAATTCACATGATTTGCTTATTCTTGTATTCCTTATGTGTGTTTGCTTTTTTCAGGGTGCTGTTCATTTTTTTTTTTCAGGCAGCGTTTTACTGTTTAGTGCATAATTTGAATTTAGTTGCAGCACAATTGAGTTGTAGCTGAAAGCAGTGCAAGTTTTTTTCAGTGGGGCACTATGGTGTTCAGTGTCGGAGAGGATGTGGCACTCTGGCCAGAGCTGCTGAATTTGGAACTGGAGCACCATTTTCAGCCTTCATGACCAGTCCACCAGACCACACTCCTGTCAGAGCTTATTCCGATGCTACACCTTAGAAGGCCCTATAGACCTTAGAAGCCCTGGTGTCTTAGCACCCGCAGGTGGACCCTAACGGTGGCAAGTGTGAGTTAACCTTTAAGGCCTGTCCACCACAATCCATACTGCAGTTCACCTCCAGTCTTGCGAGCAGGCATACGAAGAAGCACACTCTAGACACACCATCGACAGTGACTGTCACTGAGGTCACAAGATCCTTGAGGCCAGTCCACCGCACCCATTGGTACCTCCATTGGCCTTTTTCAGCTGTAGTGGTGCAACTTACCAGGGGTTGGCAATGTAGGATTTGCATACACACCAAATTTAGAGGGTGATTATAATGGAGGTGGAACTGCCACGTCACCCCCTCACTGGCGGTCCCACCGCCATTGGTGACTGCATCAACGCCAACCATATTACAATGGCGGGTGGTTCCCTGGTGGTCGGAAAGAACAACCGCCACGCACCCGACTGGCTCCTTGAGCCCGCCTGTGCGGCAGAGGGGCTTGTGGTTCCTACAATGCTGGTGGTGCCTACCAGGCACCACAGTAGGGATTACGATACCCCTTACCCGCCAGCCTATCAATGGCAGTTCACCCGCCATGGAAAAGTTGGCGGAAGGGGACATTGGAGGCCCATAGCGGGCCCCTTTCCCCCCAGCCCCCAGACAAGGGACCTGGGGGCATCTAAGAAGCCCCCCTACATATCGCTGCACCATGTGGCAGGCACCACATTGTGCCTGCCAAGTAGTGCAGTGATATATGTAATATGTCCGTTTTTACATTGCGGCAGATGATGCAGCCAGCTGCACCTGCTGCAATGTAAAAGATAGGCCCTGCATACGCCATAGTGGCGGTCGCATTGTAATGCCTATCGCGGGGCCGCCACCTTGAAGGCCAGCGATCCCAATCTCCGATTCGATGGCGGACGGACTGAAGTCCACCTGCCATTGTAATCAGCCCCTAAGTTTGCAAACTTCATGGTCTCTGCTTCATGCACAAACACTTTTAACATGTGCAGCCTTCTTTCGGGCCACTGGAGTTATGCAGCAATGGAGGCCAAAATTATGTTGCAGGGTTAACTAAATGATGCAACAATAAAAAGGCTACAGCCTAATGCGGTGCATTTTATGATACTTTATTATTTTAACATATTTATACATACTAACAGCCTCTGCAAAGCTTTTGCCTCATTAGTACCTGTGTAACATACAAATGCAGCAGAGGGAACGGTGACCAGTCAACCTTTGCAAAAGGCCCTACACTTCACAGCAACGTAAGTCACATTTCTTTTAGTAATTTTTGATCCCTTTGAGCTACAAAATTGTTTTGGGTCAAATCGTTAGATTATGCAGCATATGATGTATTATGTGGCAAATATGATACAGCCATAGTTAAGTGGAAAACATTTTTCCACTTAACTTAATTTTGCCCCAGCATTGTAGTTGATCAATTTATAAGTTCCCCAAACCCAAAAGTCGAGTTTGGGCACAATTTGCATTTTAAAAGCAGTCCTACAACACAGGGCGACTTTTAAACTGACTTCAGACTTCATAAGTGCACACGTGCAAACACAGAAAGGGCTGCTGGCCTCTAAACTGCCAGGCCCTATTATATTCTTGGGACTTAAAGGTAGTTCTAATCTCCCGGCCCTATTATGAACTAGGGCCTTATAGGAGAGGTCATGCCAATCCTAGGGGTACTCTAGCCCATAGTGCACCCTAGTGTATGTAAGTGTTTCCACAATATCTTTAAGTGTCTCTTTCAGAATAGCACTGTCCCTGTGCCTGTTCAGGCAGAGGCCAGGGTCAGTCAGAGTCAGGTACCACCATTACCAGTCAGCAAAAAGGTGGGGAGTGCCCAGGGCACAGGATGATTTTGCAACACTAAAGAAGCACAAACTCAGAATTTAAAACATAACACCATGGTTGGGGGTTCTCTTTAATAATCAGAATTGATTTGTATCCTAATGAACCCATTTTCCAACATTAGGATAAGGAAAGACTGGGGAAAAATCATAATGTTCTAATCTATTCCTTGAAGTTTTCATGCAGCTCTTTGGTGACGGTTAATAGCTCACTGTTCAATGTTCAATGTTAGGATTTTAACTTATAAACTGCAAATACCAAAATAATCTCTCAGACAAAAGCAGTAACTCACTGACCTATTTACATGATATGCAATTCGTGATCTGTGTGGTGCACGTTCTTTGCAGCAGGCATATTAACCCACTGTGCCTACCTTACCATGAGTCAAAACTTCCACTAGACAAACCTCCATTCTCTCTCAATAAAGAACATTAATCACCAAAGTTATCTTCACATTTTTATTATTGCCTGAAAATTGCTGGAGACCAGGAATGCAGCAGCAGGTACTTTTCAAATCATAATGCACTTGCAAACACGACGCCCCACCCTAAGTCAGCGACCTATGTTTGCTTGGTGCATCAAGATGCAAGATTTATATACATGTTTTTTTAACTTTTGATCTGATTACTATATGAATGTAAATAATAAAGCATACATGAAAACTGTGACAACATGCCTGCTTTGCTCAATATTTCACTTCGAAAGTATGCGATTGTATTTGTTTAACGGGCGGTGATTTGTATAGGGTCACTGGAAAGTTCACAAGGTTGTCCCTGTCCCCCCCAGAATTTTTGTGTCTCCTACGCCCCTGCTTCCCACCGCCAGTCACTTTCTTCTCTCGCCTAGTTTCGCTTTCTCTCTTTTGTAACTCCACGTGAGACACATTTGCTCTCCGCCACGCCGCACCTTTTCTCACAACTTTGTCCCTGTGCTTCCCCTTCCCTCCTTCTGTCTGAGCTCACTCCCTCCCTCGTCCCCCTCTTCTGAGCCTCTGTCTCTCCCCTCTCTCCCCTCGCACACCAGCCCCTCTGCGGGGCGACCGACTCGTCCCCGCAGGGGACCCTCATAAGAGGGCGGCCCCCTAGTGCCACAAGATGGCACACTGAGCAGCCTAGTGTCTCCGGACCCCAGTGGGTCCCACTCGTCACTTCCGGCCGAGGCGGGGGCAGGGAGAAGTATAAAGTCCTCCCACGCCCCCATGGCGGCCTCTTTGCCCCCTCACCCTGACGCTGTTTGGTGTGCCCTCTGGAAGCTCGTCCAGAGGCCTGGTCTGGCGTCGGGCGCTTTGCTTCGCCGGCTTGCTTTCTATTGCGGTGAGTCGTGCGAATAGGTGGTGTTATTGCACCTATGGCTCGGCCATTTTGTCGCGGGGCTTACAGGCGGGTGTATGTACAGAGGTTTAAGAGTAGTTTCGTGTGTCGGCGCATTCATGGCAAGGGGCAGCGGGGGTACAGATGCCTTTGCGAGGGCCCTGCCCTGCACCTCGGGAGTTTTCCCCCGCTCTGAAAACCGGGTTTTGGTGGTGTTATTGCACCTATGGCTCGGCCATTTTGTCGCGGGGCTTACAGGCGGGTGTATGTACAGAGGATTAAGAGTACTTTTGGACAGTCCGGGTGTACCTCTGGGCATGGCAGTATTTACCTATACTGTGTCCTGCACACGCGTCTCCTTTTATATGTGGCACGCCATGTGCTACCTTGGTGCGGCACTATTGCAAGGCGCTAAGTTGCATCCGGGCGGAGGGCGCGCTTGTTTTAATCGCTTCCTTGACTTGTGTAGAATGTAACAGTCAGTGGGTGGGAGCTTTCCCTCGGTGGAAATTTGTCTTTTATGGTTGTGCCTTGGGGAGCAGCGGCGTCGGTGGGGGGGCGCTTCAGGCTTATACTAGTTTGTGTCCTCCTAGCACGTTGGCCGGCGGAGCTCTCAGGGGTTTCTCAATCTTCAATGACTGGCACCCCCATCGCGGCGGACCGCGTTTCGAGCCTCCCTCCCCCTCCCACCATGCTTCCATGGCCTCGGTGCCTGCCAGGTGGTGGGTAGGCCCTGCTACCTCGGTTAGTGTAAGGAGGCTTGGACATTTGAATTGTACGGCCGGCCCTATCTGCTCTTACTCCCTTTACCGTCACGCCTTTTGGATTGCGCTGCACGCGGGGGAGGAGGGTAGGCTGCTGCCCTGGCGAGGCCTGGGGAAAATGGCACCCACGCCTGGTGGCGATCTTCTCCACTGGTACGTTGGGGCAAGTTGGCACACAGTTCGTTTGACCGCCGGTCCCCTAGATGGTTGCATTGGTTTGGTGACCTGGGGGAACTGGCGCACAGGGGCAGCGGCCATTTTCCTCCCCACGGATCCGGTGCAGCTGGTTTTAGGCAGGTGTTACGACCGCCAGGTACTCGATTCTTGGCACTTCGTCCGGTGCTTACTCGGGCGCTGTTTGCATGAGGCAGCGTCTCGCCAAGGGGTCAGCTTTCATGACAGATTGTACTGTCTGCGCGGCCTCTCGTATTTTCGAGTCTACGCGCAAATGGGGGGAAATGGCTCCCATGCAGTGGCCAGTTTTTGTATGGGGTCAGCCGTGTGGGAGGTCACGCGGTTTTGCTAGGTGGTCGGTGGTTCATCTATCGGTGGTCTTCATGCCCAAAGCAGGTGGCCCCTTGGGTAAGCTACGAACGCTGGGCCGGTAACCTGGTTCGAGGCTAAAGGTTTCGTGTTCTTTCCTGCGATTCTGGGCACGGCACTTTAGTCCTATGTGCTGGGAGGTTTAAGGGATTAAGGGGCCATCCCTGGCGACATTTCTCGGTGCAGTTGCGATGTTTTGGGGTGGCGGCGTCTCCCCGCGATACTGATCAGCGTGCTGGACCGGCATGCCTCACACGGCTCTCGTGCTTCCTTGCGCACTCATACGGGGGGCAATGTCGCCCGGGGCAGCGGCCTTACCACCCTCCCTGATCATGCTTGGTGCCTTCGGAACCTGGCTTTCTGAGTCTCTCCCCGTGTTGGGCCTATCGACGTCGACCTGTCGGAGGGGCCATAGGCGCAGCCAGTTTATTCTTTTGAAGAGGTTGCTTAGTCTTCTTTCCTTGGGCTGGGCTTGGGGTCAGGCTTCTCTCCCTTGCCCTTTGTGCGTCCAGGTAAATCCCATGTTTTCCTGCCAGAACTTCGTTAGTTATCTTAGTGGATCTTGCAGAGGGGACTTATTTAGGTCAATTCTTTTCACAAACATTATGTAAGGTTCCACTGGCTGAATTATGTGCAACGTGCAAAGTAACATGTATGGAATTATGATGGCCTAACAGTTGTGTAATTACAGGAGGTGGCCCGGCATTGCTACAGCGAAGGACTGGCCAAAGCCTGGCTGGGGACTTACGCCACCCGCTCTGCTACCCTGTTGGATCGGGCCTTAGATATCCTTTATCTTTCCTTGAGCAGTGCCAGTCTGTACATGGTAGGTTGTCAGGCAACTATTGTTAGCAGGTTGTGACTCGGTGTTCCCTTGGTGGAATGGCAACTCCGGGCACGACGGGGGAGTTTGAGTGGTTCAAGCAATCCCCACCCCGTCAAGCTTTTCCAAGGTTGGAACACGCCGTCACTCTTAACGCGTCTCCGGGTGGGTGAGAGGTTGGCGGCCGCTCCATGTTCCGTGCAGGTCCTCGGTTTCCAGAGCTCCACGGAACAGTACCTGCTCCCAAGGGGAGGGAGTGTAGGGCAAGAGAGTTTAGGGGGCTATGGCACCTGCACGATCCCCTCGTTGGCCTCATCGATTTATTTATTAGTATGTCCCTTCTGGGGGGTTTCGCGCGTAATGCGCACCGGGGGGTGACACGGGACGGGAGCTTTCTGCTGCAGTGCCGGGAGTTGGACCGGGCCGGTGTAAGCGGCCACAGCGAGTCTTGTACGGATGCGCCGTATCTCGCTGCAATTGACAAGCATGTACACAATTTATCTATCCTCATATAGCGCGGATCTTCCTCGAAGGCGTCAGTGCGCTCCACATTAGGAACAGACCTTAAGTGTCTGACCCCATGGTCATCAGTACTCACCCCGGTGGGTCTACCCAGCTTCAACCATCTGAGGTCGATAGTTGAGTACCTTTGAGTTGGTTAACAAGATACAGCGCTTAGTCAGCGCCTTGAGACTTTCGGGTGACACATGCACTATACAACAGTACATGTTATGTTATGCAACAAGTATGTTTACATAGTTTACTTGAGAGCACTACATGTGGCCACATTTCATGCTGTAGATAAGTTACATGTACCAAGTGATAATTGTGTGCAAACATTAAGGAGTTGCAAACGGTGCTTTACAGGAGGAAATATGTGACATGTATGCAAGTTACAATAATGGGGAGTAATACTGCAAGAAATGGTAGCCGCTCAAACACTAGGACAAACATTACGTAGGCAAGGGCGGCTCTTGGGCAAAGTTACGCAACTTTAACTATGCAAGAGGTAACTAACAGTGTGGTACAAGAGTAAAGAGTAGTCTACATGTTGCAATAGAATACCTAAGACAGGGGGAAGGTTTGACATCTTTTGGCAGACTCTTAAACAATAGGAACCACTGGGAGGACACTTCCATAGTCAAAGAGAATTGAATTCTCAAGTATGAAAGTTCTTACAGATAATAGGGCATGACAAGTTGGAAGTGGCTTGGCAGGAGTGGAAGGTTTAGGTCAGTTATGATGGCCTGGGAGATGGAGGGGGTTATGGGAGGAAGAGTAAACAAGTACAAGGTCTAGCTTGACTTAGCTTTCGAGCATTGATCTTAGCCTGTGCCTCCACCATCTCCTTACGAGAATGTTTTGTGGCCAGTAGTTCTCGTACTAACAGGCTGGCTTGGTAGCGTGGCGCCATTGTTGGCCCCTGTCCCTTTGCAGTGATTTCCATTGGTAGAAGATGGGGGGCAGGGTTTTGGGTTTGTATTGTCTAAAATGCAGGAACGACGTTGAACGACCCCACTCACTTGGGGGGTTACCGGAAGTATAAACAAGATAAGGGCATTTAACAGTGGGGGTGTGGGGCTGTGGGGACAGCCGAGCCGAGCGTAGGGCAACCATAGGGGTTCGTTCCCTGCCTCCCCAAGTCTCTATCAAGGGGCTGTTACTTGAGCATGCTCTCGGCTGCTTTCAGCGCGCAAATGTCATGCATATGTATGTAAGGGCATGGCTACCTCTAGAACGGCCTGTTACATCGTCCACCAGTACCTCTATGATACAGGCATGCCCCTTTCTCTCTCCGGTGGAGGGGTAGCAATCCCGGGGGTTATTACGCATTCAGGGGCATGGTTGGTTCTACACTAAGGGTCACTTATGGACAGCAGGTGGGGTAACCTGGGATGGGACAACAGCTGATAGCTTTTTACGGGTTGTATAGGTCACCCCACATGGGAAGCAAGGTCTGCCCTGACTTTATCAACACTGGTACTTTGTGGCTACAGGAGGGGGACATGCGCTTGTTTCCACCTCGCGGGGGTAATGCAATTGGGGGAACTGGTGAGTCTGAGCATAGCACGTATACCCTGTGGATTAATTGGGTGTTTTCTCTTGCAAATGACTGAGTCTGGCCAATTGGTTTATTCCCTGGACAATAACTGATGTGTTCGGTTGGAAACAAAATATTGAACCCCATGTGCCTTAATCGAAATGTGTTTTCCGTTAAACATGTGGGGAGTCGGGGCTATTCATGCATCTTCCGTGCAAAGATGGAGTGTGTTCGTTTGGGAACAGCACGTCCAGGATTGGTTGCTACCTTTTCTATCTGACAGGACATTCGCATCAAGTACACAGGCACCACTCTGGAAGAACATTTAGGGCCGGCAGAGTTTGGTAATAAAAGGGGCGACCGTGTCGCACTATAGTACTAGATGGTATAGTACCATGGGCATGTACTAAGGGGTAAACTCAGGTTAAACGTTGTATTATTATCTCAAGCACATGTGACTAGCAGGCGATGGGTATGTATACACTGGATAGGGTTCATAGGAGCGCAATTTTATAAGTGCAGCTTGTAGAACGGTTTTATAAGGTATTATCTTGGTTTTAATTATCTATTGTTGAACACCTTTAATTTGCTGTGCGAATATACACCGGGACACACTAAAGATAATAAAATGATATCTTGTCAGAGCAAATATACCTGTGGCACACAGGGGGGAGGGGCCCCTTCAGTTCTACTTCGCATGCTTGGTTGCGGAATAAACATATGTCAGATTGGTAAGGTTTAACCCACCTAGGTGAGAAAGTCAAGTCTGGACTTCGGGAGGGGCGGATAGGGACCGCCTCTGCTATTTTCAGTAACGAGTTCACCGGTGCTCAATTTGCAAGGGTGGTTGTGTCTGGTGCGCAGCACGGTCCCTCGATTGTCACTAAGTAACACTGCCTGATTTTTCAGAAAGGACCACTACAACAGGCACGGAATAAGTCAAGATCAATGGTGTCTTTTGCCTTTGGCTTTAACAGCTTGTTTTAATTCTGGTGCCCAGAATAATTTGACACTTGTTGGCGCGTCTCGGCCAGATAGGGTTGTGTCTTTGTAAGAGGAACGGCACGTGTTTTGGCTGGGTTTTACTTGTAGGGTCCAGATGTGGGCAGGTAACAACAGCAGTCTTTTCGAACTGCAGGGGATTACATGCAGTGGAGAGCCCTGGGCTAGGTGCAGTGGTAATCGTTCGACCTGAGACAACTGCACAACATGGTAGAGGCATTTGGATAAGGTGCTGGCTATTAGCCACCTTGGGTCCAACGAGTGCCCAAATGGGGCGATGTGTTCTGCTCGCACAGGCAGACGAGTTCGGCAGGGGCTTAGCTAAGCCGCGGCCAGGCAGGGGGCTTGTCCCAAGTATGGGGAGAAGATCAAGGGTTGCAGGCATGCACCAAGAGATGGATCCTCGAGACCATCCAGGACAGACAAAACTCCAGCCCTATTGCCAGGCATTGGCAGAAGCTGCCAGATAGTCGTGGGTTGGGGTGCAACACACTGAGGGAACCTTGGGGTCAGAACATACTTGGCTATAAAGTTGGAAGAAGGAGTGTTCAGCGCTCACCTGCGCAAGAAAGGGCAAGTTATCTCTTGACTGCCCCCCCCCCTCTTTCCTCTCATGTATGCAAGGACACCAGTAGTCTGGTCACATAGCTCTGCGCAGGTTAGTCACAAAAGGGAGGGGGAATCCGCATGGGATGGCCTTCCCACGACTGGGATAGCCTCTCACGCTATCTGGAGCATGTAGAGGAGATAAAGGTTAGAAACTCTGACCGGGGAGTCTGGGCCAAGAAACTCCTCGCTAGAGCTACGGGCAGCATCAGGCTGGATGGTGTCTTTGTGCCTGGGCAAGTGCTTTACAGGGCAGCAGCACATGACACAGCATTTTCGTTAACACGGATGGGTACCAGTGGGTACACCAAACAAGACTGAGGCGAAACGTGTGGCACACTATTGTGCAGTTCAACAAAATCTTTGGTGTAGGTATCAGGGTCACTGGTGGATTCACCAGTACAAACATGGCCCGATTCTTGTTGGTTATGGGAGTGGCCCTAGAAATATCATGATGTAAGTAGGAATGACGGCCTTGGTGGGGGGCCCTGGCTGCGACGGTCGCCACACCCAGGGCTGTGGCGGAGTTACAGGGCGATCCAGAGGCAGAAAGGTACTCAGGGGTACCCTCTTCAGGAGCACAAAGGATGCGGAGGCCTAATATCCCCAGGAAGTCTGTGCGGTGGACCCTGGGGTGCGACGGCGCCCCGTTATCCTACGGGCGGTTGGAAACCTGTACAACCGGGGGTCGCTTGAACGCTCTGCCCCTCATAGGGGGGGGGGGCGTGAGCAAGAGGGTGGACAGATGGTTCACCGGAAGTGGGAGTGGCTACCCCTCACCACAACCGCTAAGCATCGATCGGCTAAGGCCACGATGCAAGTTTGGCCCATCAGGTGGTAGGCCGCGAGGGGCGGCTTGCCTTTGGATCGCCTGTGAGATAACCCACCTTGTTGGCATATTGTTATGCTAATAAACCTGCAGCTCTTTTTTCCCAACAAAAAAGTTGTTGTGTCTGCTTATTTATGCTGCATGTATGTTGATGCGGGAGGGATGGTCAGTGGGCCGATATTGGCACTATGCGGGCCGACCGACTCGTCCCCGCAGGGGACCCTCATAAGAGGACGGCCCCCTAGTGCCACAAGATGGCACACTGAGCAGCCTAGTGTCTCCGGACCCAAGTGGGTCCCGCTCGTCACTTCCGGCCGAGGCGGGGGCAGGGAGAAGTATAAAGTCCTCCCACGCACCCATGGCAGCCTCTTTGCCCCCTCACCCTGACGCTGTTTCCCTCCCTACCGCTTACCCGGCATCTTCAGGGTTGGGGGGGAATATGTTCTAATTCTTTTTATTTGTGTTGCAGGCGGAGTTACAGGGTGATCCAGAGGCGGAAAGGTACTCAGGGGTACCCTCTTCAGGAGCACAAAGGATGCGGAGGCCAAATATCCACAGGAAGTCTGTGCGGTGGACCCTGGGGTGCGACGGCGCCCTGTTATCCTACGGGCGGTTGGAAACCTGTACAACCGGGGGTCGCTTGAACGCTCCGCCCCTCGTAGGGGGGGGCATGAGCAAGAGGGTGGACCGATGGTTCACCGGAAGTGGGAGTGGCTACCCCTCACCACAACCGCTAAGCATCGATTGGCTATGGCCACGATGCAAGTTTGGCCCATCAGGTGGTAGGCCGCGAGGGGCGGCTTGCCTTTGGATCGCCTGTGAGATAACCCACCTTGTTGGCATATTGTTATGCTAATAAAACTGCAGCTCTTTATTCCCAACAAAAAAGTTGTTGTGTCTGCTTATTTATGCTGCATGTATGTTGATGCGGGAGGGATGGTCAGTGGGCCGATATTGGCACTATTCTCGTCCTTGCTTCTCACAAGCTTCTAGCTCTCACACCTTGCTGTCTTTTTTCACACACCTGTCTTCTCCTCCGTCCACCTCTCAGTTCACTTCCCCCTCCTCCCATCCCTGCTTTCTTCCCCCACACATCTGCTCTGGTCCTTCCCCTTCATTCTTTTCTGACATTTCTTTCCGCTCATCACCTTCTTTTCTCAAATCTCTACCCCCCTTTCACCCACACACCTCTGGCCCTCCTACTTCTGACTCTCACTTCTGCCAACCCCGACGTCCCTCGTATCTCTTTTCGTATCTCTATCCATGGGCGTAGGAAGTGTGGGGGACGCGGGGGATATATCCCCCCCAGATTTTAAAGTGGGGGGGGACACGGGGGACAAGGGTGAGGGGGGCGAGGGGACAAAAGAATTTCCCCTCTCCCTTCTGTTATTCAGCAGGGCCATTAGCACGCGAAAGCGTTACCTAATGGCCCTGCACTTGACCTGCCTGGAATCAAAGAGGCCACCGGCCCTCTGCCCTTTGTTATGCTGCAGGAAGGCTCCAAGGCCTGGGAAGGGCAGAGAAGGGGAAAAAACTGTCTCTTTTCCTTCATACCAATTTCTGTCTCTGTCTCACTCCTCCTTAAGACAAGTTCTGATTTCAAGAGCTCTTATGTACTCTCTCTAGTATCTCCTTTTCTTAATTTGTGAAATGGATCCAAAATAGGCGGACACTTTGGCTGGATATTTCCTAATTTACTGACCGTTTTATAATTCCAAAGAAAAACCTCGGGACGGAGAAAAAAAATGAAATGCCTAAATTAAGCAACACAGAGTGGTCAGCAGACAGCCAGATTGTCATTTACACCCACACACATTAGAACCACTTTACAGAGTTTGCCAGTGAAAGTGCTACTTTCTTTTTTTCTTCTTTCTTTGAACAACATTGTTTTCCCATGGTGGGGAAGTGCACCATTTCTAAAGGGACTGCAATACCTGGTTGATGGGTGGAGTGGAAATGTTTAATATGATCGTTTTCAACTGTTTTAATTATTTTAGCTTATAAAATGTGTACTGCGACTCTGTGTTCGGGGATTTCATTTTTTTTTTTAAAACCAAACTGCTTACATTTTGAAAGGATATTAGCAATGGACATTGAAACTGGTCCCTTCCCGGTCCTGAATTGTTCAGGCAAAATCGCTTAGTGATTTCTGAATAATGAGTTTAAAACTGTTAAGGTAACCATGTTGTTCCTGAATACAATTCACATGATTTGCTTATTCTTGAATTCCTTATGTGTGTTTGCTTTTTTCAGGGTGTTGTTCATTTTTTCTTTTCTTCAGGCAGCGTTTTACTGTTTAGTGCATAATTTGAATTTAGTTGCAGCACAATTGAGTTGTAGCTGAAAGCAGTGCAAGTTTCTCTCAGTGGGGCACTATGGTGTTCAGTGTGGGAGAGGATGTGGCACTCTGGCCAGAGCTGCTGAATTTGGAACTGGAGCACCATTTTCAGCCTTCATGACCAGTCCACCAGACCACACTCCTGTCAGAGCTTATTCCGATGCTACACCTTAGAAGGCCCTATAGACCTTAGAAGCCCTGGTGTCTTAGCACCCACAGGTGGACCCTAACGGTGGCAAGTGTGAGTTAACCTTGAAGGCCTGTCCACCACAATCCATACTGCAGTTCACCTCCAGTCTTGCGAGCAGGCATACGAAGAAGCACACTCTAGACACACCATCGACAGTGACTGTCACTGAGGTCACAAGATCCTTGAGGCCAGTCCACCGCACCCATTGGTACCTCCATTGGCCTTTTTCAGCTGTAGTGGTGCAACTTACCAGGGGTTGGCAATGTAGGATTTGCATACACACCAAATTTAGGGGGTGATTATAATGGAGGTGGAACTGCCACGTCACCCCCTCACTGGCGGCCCCACCGCCATTGGTGACTGCATCAACGCCAACCATATTACAATGGCGGGTGGTTCCCTGGTGGTCGGAAAGACCAACCGCCACGCACCCGACTGGCTCCTTGAGCCCGCCTGTGCGGCAGAGGGGCTTGTGGTTCCTACAATGCTGGTGGTGCCTACCAGGCACCACAGTAGGGATTACGATACCCCTTACCCGCCAGCCTATCAATGGCAGTTCACCCGCCATGGAAAAGTTGGCGGAAGGGGACATTGGAGGCCCATAGCGGGCCCCTTTCCCCCCAGCCCCCAGACATGGGACCTGGGGGCATCTAAGAAGCCCCCCTACATATCGCTGCACCATGTGGCAGGCACCACATTGTGCCTGCCACGTAGTGCAGTGATATATGTAATATGTCCGTTTTTACATTGCGGCAGATGATGCAGCCAGCTGCACCTGCTGCAATGTAAAAGATAGGCCCTGCATACGCCATAGTGGCGGTCGCATTGTAATGCCTATCGCGGGGCCGCCACCTTGAAGGCCAGCGATCCCAATCTCCGATTCGATGGCGGACGGACTGAAGTCCACCTGCCATTGTAATCAGCCCCTAAGTTTGCAAACTTCATGGTCTCTGCTTCATGCACAAACACTTTTAACATGTGCAGCCTTCTTTCGGGCCACTGGAGTAATGCAGCAATGGAGGCCAAAATTATGTTGCAGTGTTAACTAAATGATGCAACAATAAAAAGGCTACAGCCTAATGCGGTGCATTTTATGATACTTTATTATTTTAACATATTTATACATACTAACAGCCTCTGCAAAGCTTTTGCCTCATTAGTACCTGTGTAACATACAAATGCAGCAGAGGGAACGGTGACCAGTCAACCTTTGCAAAAGGCCCTACACTTCACAGCAACGTAAGTCACATTTCTTTTAGTAATTTTTGATCCGTTTGAGCTACAAAATTGTTTTGGGTCAAATCGTTAGATTATGCAGCATATGATGTATTATGTGGCAAATATGATACAGCCATAGTTAAGTGGAAAACATTTTTCCACTTAACTTAATTTTGCCCCAGCATTGTAGTTGATCAATTTATAAGTTCCCCAAACCCAAAAGTCGAGTTTGGGCACAATTTGCATTTTAAAAGCAGTCCTACAACACAGGGCTACTTTTAAACTGACTTCAGACTTCATAAGTGCACACGTGCAAACGCAGAAAGGGCTGCTGGCCTCTAAACTGCCATGCCCTATTATATTCTTGGGACTTAAAGGTAGTTCTAATCTCCCGGCCCTATTATGAACTAGGGCCTTATAGGAGAGGTCATGCCAATCCTAGGGGTACCCTAGCCCATAGTGCACCCTAGTGTATGTAAGTGTTTCCACAATATCTTTAAGTGTCTCTTTCAGAATAGCACTGTCCCTGTGCCTGTTCAGGCATAGGCCAGGGTCAGTCAGAGTCAGGTACCACCAGTACCAGTCAGCAAAAAGGTGGGGAGTGCCCAGGGCACAGGATGATTTTGCAACACTAAAGAAGCAAAAACTCAGAATTTAAAACATAACAGCATGGTTGGGGGTTCTCTTTAATAATCAGAATTGATTTCTATCCTTATGAACCCATTTTCCAACATTAGGATAAGGAAAGACTGGGGAAAAATCATAATGTTCTAATCTATTCCTTGAAGTTTTCATGCAGCTCTTTGGTGACGGTTAATAGCTCACTGTTCAATGTTAGGATTTTAACTTATAAACTGCAAATACCAAAATAATCTCTCAGACAAAAGCAGTAACTCACTGACCTATTTACATGATATGCAATTCGTGATCTGTGTGGTGCACGTTCTTTGCAGCAGGCATATCAACCCACTGTGCCTACCTTACCATGAGTCAAAACTTCCACTAGACAAACCTCCATTCTCTCTCAATAAAAAACATTAATCACCCAAGTTATCTTCACATTTTTATTATTGCCTGAAAATTGCTGGAGACCAGGAATGCAGCAGCAGGTACTTTTCAAATCATAATGCACTTGCAAACACGACGCCCCCACCCTAAGTCAGCGACCTATGTTTGCTTGGTGCATCAAGATGCAAGATTTATATACATGTTTTTTTAACTTTTGATCTGATTACTATATGAATGTAAATAATAAAGCATACATGAAAACTGTGACAACATGCCTGCTTTGCTCAATATTTCACTTCGAAAGTATGCGATTGTATTTGTTTAACGGGCGGTGATTTGTATAGGGTCACTGGAAAGTCCACAAGGTTGTCCCTGTCCCCCCCAGAATTTTTGTGTCTCCTACGCCCCTGATTGCACCCTGCCCAGGGGGCCGTCTGGGGCCTAACCTGTGGGTGACATATTGTAATAGTAATTGCATTTATATAGCGCTTACTACCCCTGATGAGTATTTTTTTTAAAAAAAGAAGGTTTGTGCCTGGTAAAAGCTTTATGTTGCCTGGTCGAAATGGCAATTTAAAACTGCACACAGAGGCTTCAGTGGCAGACCTTAGACATGTTTAAAATACTACTCCAGTGGATGGTACAATCTGTGCTGTAGCCCCATTAGTAGCATTTAATTCACAGGCCCAGGGCACATATAGTGCCACACTACTAGGTACTTACGAGTAAATTAAATAGGCCAATTGGGTATAAGCTAATCCTACCATGTTTTAAGGAGAGAGCAGAAGTCCTTTAGCACAGGTTAGCAGTGGTGAAGTGGGCAGAGTTCTAAAAGCTACCAAAAATGGGTTGAGAAACTAGAAGGATGAAGGCAAAAAGTCTGGGGATAACCCTGCAGAAAGGGCCAAGTCCAACAGCTGGCATGACGGTTCCGTAGGTTAAATACTCACCATTGACATGCCTGGAGTTTAAGCATACAAGTTAATTCTCAACAAGGCTCACTTGGCTTTCCATCCTTTGAAATCTGTACCAATAAACTGGGTAAGTGTAATGGCTGTTAATTGCAACGCATAGAAGTGCAGTATAAAGCAATATATTAGGTTTCATCCTGATGTAAGTACCTACAATTTCATGTTTTTTTTTCTCTTGTATAGTATACCTGCCCCTCCTAAGGCTTTAGCTGCAGAGGCTATTCCTGCTGCAATGAGGAGTCATTTTCACCCCGAACAGGAACGAATGAAAACTGACCATATGAAGAGAGTATGGCCTTCACACTGTCCCTAGTTTGGACAGTGCCTACCTCGGGCAATAGGCCAAGCCACACAAATGAGGTACAGTTTTTGAATCAAGAGAAGTGTGGAGACACTGGGTGGTAGAAATGTGGTGCATCTCCACAGATTATGGAACTGACCACTACGGAAATGTGAGGATTTTAAATCAAAGCTTGATATTTGCAGGGCATTCTGGGTAAGAAAAGGCAGCAGGATCCAGGCAAGCCCCGCACCAACCTGGATTTCTCTGGGTTCCTGGTTTTCAGAAATGCCCATGGTATGTAGGGTTCCATGGTTGCTGGCTGAACCAGAGCCCAAATAGGGCAACCATTCATAATGAGAGGCGAGAGGAAATTTAGTATTACCCCCGCTCTGCATGCCTATTGTTGAAAAGTATGCAAAAAAGAATCCCGTTTTCCTCTTGCTTACCATGGGTATGTGGATGCTGTAGGCTCCAGGCAGGCAGTAAGACTGTTGTGCCTTTGAGGGTGGAGTGTTAGGATGGAGGGTTATGCCCTTGCCTGAAAGAATCCCTTGTATCTAGTAAAATCCCTCCAAGAGGAGGGGATGAGGAGAAAAACTGTTGGCCCCGTTCTGAGTGGGCGTCCTGGTCAGTGTCTGGGTGTGCCCTCCACTCCCCTTTTTTTATTTTGGGTACAACTTCCATTTTGCTGCCTGAGAAGAGAGGCAGAAAGACTGTTGGGCCTGCTCTGTGAAGGGGCCACAGACCTATTTATTCCTGGGCGAGGCACCTCTTCCTTTTCCCCCTGAATTTTTGCCATAGTGTTTACAAAGGCATTCTACTCCTCTCTGCATGTATCTGAACCAACAGCTTGCCAGGCAGCCAATTCAACACAGATCACCTTGTACCAGGCGCATTCATAAAGAAGAAGGTTGGTTTGAAAGATCTGCCTGTGGCTATGATAAACTCTCTTAAGTTCCCAAATTGCATTGCAGTGGGATCAATAAAAAGATTATAAAGAGAAATAGTCAGCTTGATTTCAGTTATTGAAACTAAGAGCAGACTTGATAAAATGTAAGAATATTTTTTAAGTGAAGCATTTTTAGCCACTGTCCGTGAGCAAGACGCCAACTAAGACTAGCATCAAACTATTACTACCCTCCCAAGGTGTTGAAAAGTTGCTAATAGATATAAAAGGATGAGGGACCTGAAATAGCAGCCATCTAGTTCCCACCTAATGTCCCCAACCAGCGTTAAAAGATCGGAAAATCTGTACCTCTTCCAGGTGTAAGCTGTCCTGGGCTGGCTCTAACAGCTAGTGTAATTCTGTCTATGACTGCCTTTGAATCACCTTCAAGACATTTTGCCAGATAGTAGGTGTAGGTAGAATGATGATCTGATAGATCGTTCGTGACTGGGCACTACTTTTTGAGGAGCAGGCTGGTACAATGACGTATGGGTCTGAAGGAGAGCCTAAGCATCTGATACTTTCAACGAGTTCTTGAAAATACTCTGTTTAAATTGTCTATATTAAAAGATTTAAATATGGGTGGTAGAAAGTCACTTAACCCTGGATGGTACGGTCAGTCTATGAAGCACAATTTACAAAACATCCCACTGTGTAGCAGCTGTTACAGTTGTGAGTAACTCTCAGGGGAAAACATTTCCAGTGATTGACCATGCTTTTAATCTCTTCACTCAGTCACAAACATCCCTTTGCATGACAGTGAATCGTGACTTTGCCCACGTGTTCTGTTAAATTATGGTACACAAATGATCTTGCTCAAATGTTTGTTTCCTGAATACCCACTTACATTGCACTTGGTGTTTCTAAGCCCTGCTGCCCAGACTTGTTGATTTCTAGTAGAATGAGAGAATATGGATTGTATCATTATGTTGCAAACAAAAATATGGGCTGGCACTGCTTTAGGGTATGTTCAGAAACCAAACCTGTTGTCAAAGTTATGCAACTCTAGAAAAAAAAAAAAGCAGTGGCAGTACAACTGAGTCTTACCTTGATAACAGCAGTCTACTACATTCCTGCCAGTCACACTTTCACCCAGGATGCAATGCTGAAACTGCCTCAATTCACGTAGTTGCTGTCACCCTACTCATTAACTTGGCACTCTTGGTTACTTGTATGTCTTAGCAGCATTCAATTATGTGACCTCGACAGTACCATCTCCACATGCTTGCATAACAGGTGCTCAACTGAGTCACCACATTCCCACCTAGATACCAGCTGGTTCACATGGAAACCTACAGAACCCCTGAAACATGTCTGTCATGCCTGAATTTCTTCAGAGTACCACCCATGCATCAATGTTATTATTTTAAGAATCTTAGATAGGAGAATCCCACCGACCTACTGTTGTTTGACCATACGAAAACTGGCCTGCAAAAAGCCCTCAACGCCCTGAATATGTATGATCTTAGGAGTGAGCTAGTGGATAATGGAAGCAAAACGAAAGTAACAATCTTAGGGAAATGCCCAAAGAAGAGGGTTACTAGTTGTGGCTGGGGCCACTGAAGCTGGACGGTGTACAACACTATAATTATCTGGGAGCATGGCTATGCGAAATCGGCAGACCGACACTGCAGCTAAATAAAACGAAAAGCAAACAAAAACGCCCACATGTGCCTAGTGCAAATTAAACGCCACACTCAATAGCCCAACGTCCATCGCCATCTGGAGGGTGGTCTGCACCAAATTGCTCCCTGCACTTAACTATGCCCAACAAGCATTTCCAGGTATGCTGGGGACGGCCCTAGAAAAGATTCAGTACAGAGCCTACAAGAAGTTATTTCACTTTCCACCTCACACAGGGAACATCTTAATTAGGTTTGAATTTGGGCTGGTGCAGCAAAATCTGGAAAACTTGGCAGCCCTAGCTAAGTACGACTTTCAGGTAACAATTTTTACAAGCACTATCAACCCGTGGTCCAACAAGTCTTGCCGTAGCTAAGGAACATTCCCAACTTGCGGTGGAGAGCTGGGACATAAATGCGATCAACTATACTTGGATTAAATTTGCAATAAGAAAACAATTGCATCATCGTTCACGAGAATTGGACAATGAAGCTCTTCTAGCCAGAGACCCTCATTAATCAATACCGGCACCACTGCTGAGCAACTCGGACAAATCTCATCTCCACCAGGCATTAGGAAAACACATTTTAAAACAAATTATACCAGCCAGATTAGTCCCGCTTCCAATCAGAGAACTGAATCCAACCTGGAGATCTCTCAGAAAAAAAATCTACAATTATAGATTATGTAACCAATAGAAGAGAATCTCACACATTCTCTGTTGCTAATCCCAATAACTAACAGTAACCAATAACACTGAACTAACCATTAACCTTGGATTCCGGTGCTGCGTGCTGCCCGGTGTAAAGCACTTCAACACCTCGTCAGGGGTAGTAGGCGCTATATAAATGCAATTACAAACATTCAATTACAAATTACAATTACCACCATAAAGCATCCAACAGAGCTCAGGTTGCACCCACTTAATAAACCAAAAGAGTTCTGGATGAACCAGGTCCACGTGATTCTACTCTCAGGCCCAAATCAATGTGTTCCAACAGAGCTGGGTTGGTCTGCAATAGCTCAATATAAAAAATTGGTTAAGATTCTGAATTATGTCACAATGAGCATTATTACAAGGAACTCAGATGCAACATGTTAATGCATTACAGTTTGGGATTTCTTGGAACTCCAAAGGGCCCACATGTTCAAAGGGTTCCTGTAATGTCCACGCATCCCTGCGGTAAGCCCTGGCTTCATTCATGCTAAACGCTCATTTTTTGTGTAATCAGGGAAAACATATGCTCCACTTAGTTTTATGGAGAACTTAGGCTTAACAGATAGGGCTTATACTCCGGAAGCAACTGCTTTGGACGGAACAGTGACAGTACTTCACAAGCACCAAGAAATCTAATGAATTTGTTAACAATACTCAACCACCCACCTTTATCTTTAGCTACTCTATCTTACCTCAGGGAATTGTCACAAGGATGTATTTGTTTCTGTAGGCTACACCTTAATTTGCTCTCAGTTCCAGTTTTTTCATCTATGCCCTGCCCCAGCTCCTCCAAAGTTTGTGGCAATCATCTTCTTCCTAGCATCTCTTCTCTGTCGAAAGTTGCCAATAACCTTGCTGCAGTTCTATTTCCAGGGCAATGTTTGTTTTACATGCAATTTCTCCTCTTGCTCGCCAGTTCTTGTTACATACCTCTGATCACTATTTTTAATTACATTTTACATTAATTTTCAATACATGGACTAATAATGGCAGCTTCACTGTTATAATTGTTTTTTCATATACCCCTTTTTAAGTTACATCTGTAAATGATTTACATATGTATGATAAATATAGAAGGCATGTTGGTTTAAAGTCAATTTTTCTTGCCATGTAATAATCAAGTTTGCTCAAATATATTCACAGTATTTAATCTGTACTGCCTTCTCTCTTTTAAAATAATTGTTGCTGAGTTGTGAACAAGGGTTCATGTAAACTGATAATGTAATTCTCATTTATTATTATTGGTAGAAAAAGCACAGGTTCACAGAATGAAACTAAGTTTAAGAGCATGGAGACCCTTTCTGTAAATTGTTTATTATTAAAGAGGCAACAGTGGCTAGATACTGTTATTTAAAAGAGAAACACAATATGTAGGGTAGTAAGGGACTTCTTGCCATAAAACAGAGACAAGGTAGGCAATAAAAAAAAACACTTCACCTACTTTTGCTGAAGGGTAACGGGAGACTCATTCAGCCTTCACTTGCTGGGAGTTTGTCAGCCTTCCTCCCAGGGCAGACAAGAACAGCAGGCTGTGCTATTATACAGAACATTAACTTCAACATTCGAAGAAGGTATGAGTGTGTGGACCATCTTTGAACTTCAAATTAGGCTTTTCTTTTGGTACGGTGTTCAGCTTAGTAAGCCAAAGATATGAGGGTGGTATTGATATAAAGCTAAACAGACAAAATACTTGAATATTTTATGCCGTTCATATTACTTTTAAATGTTGCAGCTTCTATTCTTTGTTTTTGTTAGAGTTACAATTCATATTGTATGTGCGTAGATAGGATTTAAAATAAATCTTAAAAATGTATCAATTGCTTCTTAGTGTTCTGGAGTGTGTCTTTCTATCATGAAAGAGGATTTGGGTTACACTAATCACCCTATAATATTTCACAGGCGTGACTGTTCCTTGAAATGCATCTCACTTAAGTACTGGTGAGTACTGCTCAGTTGGTTACTGGAGGAGAAGCGCAACGGTGGGGGGCTGGTTGCAGTCGAATTGGCTTTCTTACAGTGACAAAGTCTTTGTATTAGAAGGTCTAGAAAACATTTCTGGGATCATGTTCTAAAGAATCTAGATAAACTTATCAATGTAATATGATGCATGCAATTTGTGTGTGCCAAACTACAAATGAAGCGTCAACCGCAAAAACTTAGGGTGAAATGCACTAAACACTTATTGCAAAATATTGGCTGCAATTTGTAATCAGTAACTTTGCAACTAGTGTAGTATTTTGCAAACAGACCTAATATCTTTGCCATATTTTGCACAGAGCATTTGCACTTTTCTATGTCAATGGATTGTCTTTCCCTTCCGCTAAACTCGGATTACATCTGGTACTGTTTTGCGTGCGCAATTTTAAATTCAGGTATTTCTTATTAATTCCTCTGTGTACTTCTTTTTAAGGTTCTCCGTACTGCCCATACTGTGTTTCTAACTGAAAAAGACCTTTTGTATTGATATGACGTAGCTCAGTGTATAGTTTCAGTCCATTATAGGATAGGTCCTCTCCTTTAAGTATTGGGATTGTAGTATAAAATTGTACTTTTTATTTCGTATTTCTGTATGTAATGAATGATGTTTTATATATCTATCTTATGTGGAATTCTTCGGAATTCTAAATCATAATAAATACTAATTGAATTGAAATTGAATTGCAAACAGACCTATGCACTAATAGATTGTTCAAAAGATATTGCATTGTAGGAGGTCGCAATTTGATCTACCTTATGAATATTAAATGAGGTAGTTTGCAAATTGCGAATTACAATGATTAGCTGCTATCACAGAGATTGCAGCCTGCTGGGGTAAGCAGACCACCACATCTATGATTGCTTTTGAATAAAGCAATTTTTTTTAATGCAGCATGTTCTCCTAAAAGGAGAACGGGAAGTGTTCAAAAAAATAAATGAAAACTTTAATAAAAAAAAATTTAGACTAGGCAGTTCTCCACTGCCTACTGTTAAAAAATGTTTTTGTAAAAAAGGGGGAGGGGTCCCTATGAGACTCCTTCCAGTTTGCAAATAGTTTTACAACTACCTTTCAGCAGTCAGTAAAATATTAAGGTTTTGCAACCGGATTTCTGTCGCAAAACATTAACACATTCCATTCCAAACCACAAGTTGGAAAGGACACCCTAATCATGCCACTTCCAAATACCGATTTGGCAAGTAGTCGCAAACCCCATGTGCGATTCAGAAAAATTATACCAAATCACAAGTTATGTTTGGTATCTAAAAATATGCCGGACTAATATTTACGAATCAGACCCTTCCAGACCGCAAAAAGCATTAGTACATAGTACATCTGGACTATAATGTCAAAGATTTGCAACCTATCATTGCCTTTCCAACTTTACTGGTTCAAAAAGCATCCTCTCAAATATACTTAACCCCTTCTCCTTAGTATGTATTTCTCTCTCCCATTCAATCATGGAATGGAGGAGAGGGCTGCCTCAGATATAAGTCCCTGTGCATTGTGGTGGCAGGTCTTTCTTCAGAGTCATTGACCTAAGCAAAAATACTTACAGAATTACACCATTTACCTGTTTCCGATCCAACCTGTCACCTAACAGTGAACAAATACGCCAGTGTGGCAGATTTAGACATCCTGCTGAATGACAGACATTTTGGAAACATGAGAGAATACTATTCTCCTTTCACAATCGCCTGCATACAATGGAACAAAGAATAACACAGACAGACGTTAAGTTAGACTGCTCACCTTAATGGGGACTGGAAATATGGGCAATGAAACAGAAAATCACAGATCTGAAAAGCAGATCTTGTTGAGACAATGGCAGATTCTTTGGCATACTGGGAACAGAAGAGTGAGACTATCGCTTTGACTTTCTACAAGACATGACCCACAAGTTCCTACCCACCCAGACTCAAACAATGTAAATTACACACGTAGCACAGCATCACATGCCATGCACATGTCACTGATCACAAATAGGGACCAGGGCATTTTTTTTTAAGGGGCGGAGCACTTGCCCATCCCCCTCCCTATCCCCCCAAAAAAAATCCCTGGTGTCTAGTGGATGGTTCCCAGCAGCGATACACACACAGGTATCTACTATGGGGTTGTATTGCTGGAAAAGAGACATTACCCCTTTCCAATTCTACCTTTCCCGCTTCGATATGTGCTCAGAGGCTCAGATCAAAGTGATGTGATCATCACATAATCATAAAACAAAATTGGGATGCGAGGGAAGCTTTTCTCTCACTTCCGGAGTTTATATTACTAAAAGAAAACCCTACTGGTGCTTACAACAGAAGGCTTTTCTCACACAATTTGAAGGAATAGTCTATTAAGTCCCATGCATTAATCATTAACAAGGTAATAAGGAGAACATGAATGTCTTGACCTCCGCATCGGGGGGGGGGGGGGGAAATCAAGGAAAGGTTTGATGGGGGCCTTCTTGCATGGATGAAGTCAACATTCAACAGCCTAGCTCTGGAGACTTGAGAGTCCAGCACTAAGTTTGTTTAGGGGTGGGGGCTAAAGAAGGGGTTGCAGTAATCAAGACATACATGGGCCAAGACTCACGTCAGTTCAACTCTGTATGTAGGAGTAGGAGAATTTTTCAAAGATTGGCTGCGTGGTCACATTCTTTGGCTGATAGTCCCAGACAAAGGCTCATAATTTTTTTTTTTTTTTTTTAATCAGTCTTCATATGGCTTTGTCAGTCATACAGGCATTGCTAAGAAAAGACAAGGCCTGTAGTAGGCGATGGGTTGCGTGCAATAACAGGGAACTCTTCTTTTCTACTGTACGCAAGCCATGCGTTAGTCATTTAATGGAACGTTTTCATGCTCAACCTAAAAACAGCATGACTGTGTGGGTGTAAGTACAATGAGAAAATGAATGAAAAGAAATCTGTGAAAACCAGATTTAAAAAAAAGAAATACTTCAATTCGGTGAGATGTGTGACTCTTTCTGATAAGATGCATGCGTAAATAAAGGCTAATGCTTCATAATTAGAGAATTAATTTCTAAATGATGGTGGTGAAAATATAAGATGTATAAGGTTCAGATATAAATATATACCTGAACAGACACAAACCTTATTTGATTATGTGGTGATTTTCAGGTTTAATTTTATCAACACTTCTTTGACAGTACCCGAGAACTCACAGAGACCTATTATTTGTTTATATTAACGCCAATTGTTTTATGATGCTGCAAAATTGTAGAACTTATAAATTGTTCACTCTTCGACAATTCTTGCTTTGGTGGATCGGGAATAAACAGAATCTTCTAGGTATACTATCTCATAAGCCTTGAAGTTGGAAGGCTTATACATTCACCTCTTTCTGAAAATGAAATTACTTCTCGTTTAAGTGAACATTCTGTTACACTTCAATCACAGCAGCATAGCACAAAAGTGGTTACAAATGTCCTAACTAACTGCATGTAGCAGCAACAGCTCACTTAAGGATTAATAAAAAAGCAGAAGGCGAAAGAACCTGATCACTTTTGGTATTAGGGACAACTACGGAGAAAAAGTGGAAGGCGAGGTGAATACAACAGATGAGTCGAGGAACATAATCATTCCTTTGCAGAGTACCTTGCACCGCAGTGCACAAGAGACTATTTTTGTTCCACTCTGTGCTTCTCTTTGCTCTTCTCCCCCATTTTGGTCCCCCTGCTCTTTTTATATATTATTAGCCCATCAGCTCCTACTTGCCTCCCCAATTACACCGTGCTCTCACCACTACTGCACTATGCTTTATTGCCAAGCAGCCAACTTGAGAATGTAGTTTAAACCATACCAAGATGGCTGCTCATGTGTACACCCTTTGTGAATGTTTTTTCTTAAAACAGAAGAAAAAACATTCCACAACTGCTGCTGTGCATGCATGGCAGCCATCTGAGAAACAAAATACAAGAATTTGCAACGCCAATAAATGTAATGTGAAAGTCCTTTTGTCTTTTCCAATGTTTATTTTTCTTTGTACCTATAAAATGTACAATAGCTAATTTGGAGAAGCATTTCCTCCATGTGGGACCGTAGGGTTTTTTTAAGGTCTAGTGTTAGCCAAGACCTTTTGATGCTTCAAAAAAAAATATATATAGATATATATATACTCTAATTACTTTATTTATAGGAGCCTTCAGCCAGACTTCTTCATCCACTGGTATGTTGCGTCATTCACCGTTTTCCTCTCCCACTACAGCATACAGCATGGGGACCAATTAGGCCCCTGACTAATTTCACTGAGTGATAGCATTCTGCTCTTTCGCAAAGAGCATACCCACACAAAGTAGTGCCCGTAATTAACATTACCAAGCTGGTTTCTTATATGGCACTCAGTTTTAGCATGTAACCCGTTTCTAAGCACTCCAGAAGGATAAGGGAAATTGCCTGCAAAGTTATTATCTAAGACTCCAACTATATGTTCAAGTGAGAGACCTAAACTTGTGTACAAAATGCCTACTGGATAAAATCTGCATACTTTCAATTCCAAGGTAGCAGGTACAGTCATGTGCACCATCTCATGCAAACCTATCCTATTCAAGGGCTGGTGTAAGAGAGAGAGCAAGGTCTCATCAATTATATTTCCTAATGTACATCACACATATGTTCTTGGGGATGTTTTATAAATTATGTCCTGATCATATGGACTATCCCAAAGGAACCACTGACGGAATATTTGTAATACCGGAATTAAACAAATTAAAATGTACTACGACAGCAACCCTAGCTGTGAGTATTTAAAAAAGATTTAGTTTGCCGCATTTGTTTAGCTTAGAGTACATTAGTACATTTTAAAGGGGTTCATCATTTGGACAGCTGCTAAAAGGATATTTCAGTCAGACTTTGTAGAGTGAGAACCTAATTAGTCCTTATTAACTTAACAGTAGCTAGAAAAATACACACTATTCACTCAGCAGCAGCACCAGATCAAACAATTTCCTACTTGGCAATATTTTTTCAACGAGTGGGGAAGATTCGTTCTGCTGGAAACTAAGTGTTGCTGCTCCAAGTAAGATGATGGTGGCAAGGTAATTTGTTCATTCGTAACTGCTGAAGGATCTATGGATTGGATACAGCAATCATTTCTCATATATTGACACTATGCCTGCATTTAAAGATACAAAGGAATAGATTTTTAAGGGCAATACATAAGAAAATAACATTTGAACAATAGTTGAATCAGTCCAACTATGCCGTTCAGGGTCCACAAATACTATCTGTAGCAAAGAGGGAGCATTTGCCAGTTCAAGCTGCTGACCCACGCACACAAGGCTGTACAAAACCAAGGGCCCGCCTTCATTAACCACCACCTGAACTTCCACCATTGAGAAGGCTCCGCTTCACCTCCCTTACAATTGCCCACACTCCCTGCATCTCCCTAAGCAGAAGTGGAGGATGCTCCTACTCCCACATTGCAGCAAAGACCTGGAGCAGCCTCTCCACTCCTGATCATCAACTCACATCCGGAATTCCGAACGGCCTTCAAGACCTGGCTGTTCGAATAAGCCTCAGGGACCAGCAAGCGTCTGGATACCCTTTCTGGTGATTAGCCGTGCTTTATAAATCCTGATTGATTGATTTCTTGATAAAGCACTCAAGATTGCAAAGTCTGCAGAATTTTTAAGGCCTCTTGCTCCAAGTGGTTCAGCTACTCACATTTATACTTGAAGCATTAACGTGATTACAGGAACTTAATGTCCCCAAACTGCCATTGGTTCATGATTCATATTGGCAGTGCATTTCATTTTGAGAAAACTGCACTTTAACTTACACCGCTTGTTGGGCCAGGAGAGTCTGCAGGATGGTGAATGGGCATGTACCCTTGCCCCGAGTGCCCAACTGCATATGAAAATGGTATCTTGACTTTTGTTCTGGCCCTGGCGTCAGACTAATCTATCATGTGTGCGGAGGTCCATGCATGTTCCTGACAATGCAAGGTCCACGATCTGTCCTGTGACCTACAGAAGTGTACCTAGCATGCCCTCATACTAGACAGTGGACTACTGTCCTTGACCTTTGTACATCACAAAGTGATGCTTGCAGCAGACCTGCTTTTGCTCTGAAACCCAGAATCTTGCAGTGATGCAATAAAGAGATACAAAGAGTTAGACAAAGAGTGTGGAGTATGTGTATACAAAATGTATTGTAGCAGAACTCTGGATGTTGTACGGGTCTGAGCAACGGGGCCAGTGGCATCAGTTTTCGATGCCCCAGGTTTAGCATGGCACAAGATGGAGAATGAGGAAAGCTTCCCCAGACAGTTTACATGTATTGCTTGGTATCCTATGACTGTGGGGTGGAGACCTAGACACTCAAGTGAGGAGGATGGAGACAAGGCAAATTCTGTGAGGTCTCGTCAGCAGAGGAATGCAGATTAGTTCTCCTTAAGCATAGTATTTGACAGCCAGGGTGAAGGGTGGGACTGCAATTTCTGCTGCTCAAGGTGAAGTAGTTTCTTGGCAGGGCCCGCCTTTTTGTGGGCCTATTGTTAGAACTGGCTATTTCTGGTAGGCTAAGGCTGACGCCAAAGCCAGGCAGAAACCACCATTCTAGTCAGGGCAAGGAAGTCACACGACAAGATAACCCCTGCTCACCCCCTTGGTAGCTTGGCACAAGCAGTAAGGCTAAACTCGGAGGCAATGTGTTAAGCATTTGCGCCAGCACACAACAGCAACAACATCCTAGGCACACCACAAAAGGGACTCCACACAAGGTTATATTAAAATAACTTTTGTATTGTAAACACACATCAGATAAAAATCACACATGTACATTGTGCCAACTGGCACGGGCAACATTCATAAGGGATTATGTACAGGACAGGGCCACATGGGCCACTGTCAGAATCAACACTTTGTAGATATAGAAATAGTACTTATAGAACTTAGAGTAAGTATAGCAAAAAGAATAACAGTTGTAAATCACATCCAGTAACTACTGGGGACAGGTAAGTACCACCTACGCAACCCTAAACATCTTAGGAGAATGTCACGCAGGGGACCAGGACCTCACTAGGACCACCTGTACTAAAAAGAACAACCAACTAAGAATAAAATACTTTTAGGGGTATAAACAAGAACACATTACCCATGATGCATGAAACACATTCAGAGGAGTAGTAAAAGAAAACCACCTAAGTATCACACAGCGTTTAGGGGTCTAGCAAAGAACACATTACCCATGATGCATAAATATACATTCAGAGGAGTAGTAAAGAGAAACACATAATGTATAAACCTACACATTCAACGGTGTTAAGAATAAAGCACATGATGCAATAAAAATACATTCAGAGGTACCATAACAATACAATAGCGCAAAAGTCACATAATGTCTAAAAACATTCAGAGGTGCAGGAATAAAAACCATACAATTGCGCACAACCTTACATAAGCCACCACCTGTGGCAGTCCCTAGGCCAAGTGGCCTTGTTGGGGCTAGGATGCCCTGAGTCTCAATGTCAGGGGCCTAAACGATGCAGGTGCCCACTACTTGCTGGGCACCTGGGAACACTCACAAGGGCCTAAACGCTGCAGCTGGCACTAAGTGCTGCGCAGCTGTGACTGGCCGGGCACCTCTGTGCCATCTCTGTCCCTCTCAGGGACTCACTCTCCATCTTGCGCCTAAACGGTGCAGCTGCCCACTAATTGCTTGGCAGCTGGAGACTCAAAACTGCGCCAGGGCCCTCACTGACCCTTAGGCGCAAACTGCGCCACTGGAGCTACACAGGCTCTTCAGCAAATCCTCTCTCTGGAGCCCTCTGGCTCCTCAATAAAAATGCCCCCCTGAGCCTAGCAGGCTCTTAGAACAACTGTGGGGTCGTTGGAGCCCCCTCTGGGGCTCGACGTCATGAAAATGGCCCCCGAGCCTCTCTGGGCTCTTAAATCACATAGGGCACCTCGAGCCTCTCTGGGCCCGTAAAACAAATGGAGGCGGGGAGCCTCTCGGGGCCCCAAACCCAAATGATGCCCCCAGAGCCTCGTGGCTCCAAACAATACAATGCCCCCCGGAGGTCGCGCTACTGAGGGGGGGGGGGGGGGGGCGGACACCGGCAATGTGTCTCGACGCCCCCCCTCTCTTTGAAAGCACCCGCACTCACCGGCTGTCTTCTGGCGGGCGGGGCTCTCCTCCTCACACGGGAGCCTCGCTCCCTGCAGCACTCCTCCGGCGGTCGCTTTGGGGCCGCGGGCGGGGCTCCTCTCCTCCTGGGCTCTCCTAGATGCAGCAGGGCTCCCTGCATCACGGGAGCCCTGCAAACCGGCCGCCAGGCTTCTTCTTTCTTCCCCCCGGGCTGCGGGGGCGGGCCCTTCCGGCCGGCCGCGCTGGGATTGGCCGGCCGGCCAACCACTTCCGGGTCGCTGCGGGCAGCGCAGTGGCCCTCCTTAGGCAGGCAGGCGGGGGCTGATTTTTGCGGGCAAATGCCGGGTGGGCACCGGCTCTTTAAAAATAACCATAAATCAAGGTGGGCACTCGATCGGCCCACAAGTCCGCCACAAAACGGGCCAGATGCCGGGTGGGCACCGGCGAAGCACAAGGGATGCGCTCTAGAGCGCTACGAGAAAAATAAAGCGCTCATAAGCGCTGGAAGCCAAACAAAGCGCTCCCAGGGGCCAGGCAAAAAGCGCTTCCAAGCACTGGGGGCAAGAACAAAGAGCTAAAGACAAATAAAGCTCCGGTAAAAAGGTCCCCCTAGCAGGAAAATGCAGCTTCTCCATGCTGCAAAGGTCCCAGAGATTCCCAGGGGGCAAAGCCAAGTCCCCCCCATCAGCCCAAGCAGGGCAGAGGGATCCCCTAGGAGTCCAGGAAAGTCCATCAGGAGTCCAGGGGCAGGGCTCAGGGATTCCTCTGAGCCCCAGCAGCAGCACACCCCTGGCAGATTCAAGTTAGAAAACAAGAACACTTTGGAAGGGGACACAGCCCCTTCTTATACAGAAAAAAGTCTTTGAAGTCTTTGTGTAGGCAGTGTGAGAACCAGCTAGACTGGTTTAGAGGGAAGTCCCTTCAGTATCAGGGACAGAGGTGACAGTCGCCCAGCGGGGGGGTGGAGCCAGCATTGTGGCAGGCAGGCACAGCCCTTCACTATCAGGTGCTAATCTCCTCCCACTTCCCTGGCAGCAGATGCTGCCTTTCATCCACGGCTGACTCAACAACCATCTGGGGGCTCTGCAGCCCCTGTCACACTCAAACCAGACAGTCAATCCACAAGCAGGCCCAGGCACTCCTGGGCCAGGCTCACCAGCCAATCACGTGCCAGCAGACTCACTACACAAATATGCCCACTTCTAAAAGTGGCACTTCTAGACTAGACACAACCATGCCGCATACACCATTACGCAGCATTCAATCTCACGAGTTCACACATATCAAACTCGACCCTGCACTCCCCACACATCAGGAACTACCATGGGCATACATATTCCCCATTCATTCCTATGGGAGGGCAGGTCACTCACCACACATACACAGAGAGCACACGCACTTTACACTGTACCACAGTGAAAAAGTGCGCAGAGGCCTAAAATCACCAACCCAGGTTCCAGAAACAGGCTAGGAAAAAGCAAAAAGTCTCAGGGTGAACCTGCCAAAAGGGCCAGGTCCAACACCTATGTTATAGGATGGTGATAACAGAAGGTGCGGAGAACTCATATTTCACTATTCCCATGTTTTGGATACTTCTCCTTGGAGCCAGTCCAACTGTTATCTGCTGTGAGATCCATCACTCTGCACAAAGGCTGTGTCTGGAGAGAAGCATGAAATTTACATATAACTGAGAACTGACCGAAACCAGTTTTGGAACCTTATGCCAGTGGATCCATTATCCCAGTCTAGAAGATGTGTATAAAAGTTGGTGTCCAAACCACTCTACTTTTTCCCAGTTCCAAGTACATTGTAACCAAGGAAAGGAGTGCCACTAAATTACTCACAAAAATGCAGTGTGGCCAGAGCTGTGGGTCTGCATGACAGCTAGTCATCTAGAGGGAGAGGACATTAATGGAAGTCTGAAGGAGGAGCAGAGGGTCCGGTTTAGAAATGGAGAGAGAGAAAAAAAAAAGAGAAAAAGAGAGAAAGAGAAATGTACCTGGCTCTGCGGGAGAAGTCCAAGGAAGGAATAGCCAGAACAAGCGACTATCAGGGATTGAAGACTTGACTGAACTGTGAGTGGAAAAGGCCCCTGTTCTCTCTAAAACAATTCTTATTGCCAACCACATCAGGTCTTACTGAAGGCAAGCATCGAGCGAGATTAGCAGCCTGCTGCAGCTGAAAAAATTGGTGCTGCCTCTGTCCATGTAGGAGCTTTGTGCTCCAGCAGCGCCAGAGAATGCATCCTTATCGGCTTTAAGTTGCAAGTGCAATGCATGCATCCCTTCAGCACATGGAGGTGGCAATTTGCAAAAGATGGGAAGCTGCCAGAGGAGTTCCCCTGAAGTCTTCATGTTCCCATCAAGGCTGCTGCTGCAAACCCAAAAGCTCCGAGCTTCTACTGCAGAAGTCGAGCCGCTGCATCTGGCTACCACAGCATGGACCCCAGGACACCAAGCACAAATTACTACGGTTGGAACCTAGTAGTCCCTGTTAGCACTGTGCTCTCATTAATGGGCTTTGACAATGCTAATGTAACTCACCCAGTTTTTATTTTATGTCCATTGGGGGACTTTTTCTTTGAAAGCGGTTAGCATGCTATATCTTAAAGTTTTTCCATGAATGGCAGTAGGGTTTTATACTTCCAATGTGATGTTTCTTGTATTTTCAACAGGAGTCTTTGGTTAGGGCACGGACCTTTTGTCAGGGCACTGTTATTAATGGCATATGACAAAACCTCTCTGGACTAAACAGTGATATAGAAGAATGCTGCTTTGTATTTTTTAATTAATAGCAGGTGTTTTCATGTTACTGTTAATAAATAAACAGAACTTGAATGCATGTAAATAATTTAGAAGTTTCCTGTTTGTAGTTTTCCTGCGTGGTCACCACAGATTTTGTTGCCTTTTGCTTGACCCTATACTGTGGCTGGATTTAGAACTCTATGTACTTTACCCCTGCTAATCAGCAGTAAAGGGCCTGTGTTCCCCCCTTTAACATGGTAGAATTAGCATACTCCTAATTAGTATATTTAACTTGCCGATAAACCCCTAGTATATGGTACGAAATAGAGCATAGAAGTTAGATGGCAGTAGCGCTACTGCGCCATCCATTAAAGTAACAGGGCAGTCATGACTTACTGTAGCAGTATAAAAACTACAATTCAACCTGTCAAAATAAACTCTTTCGGAAGGTCAAAACCTCCCTTTTAAATATTAATAAATCACCCCTATGTATGCCTTTAAGCCCACAAAACAGGGTGCATGGTATTTAAAAGTAAGACATGTAGAAATGTAATGTTAAAATATCCTTAACGTGACTAGCACCCAAAAGCTATTTTTCACTGCGGCAGGCCTATCTGTCCTACGTAGAAATCAGTGTACAGATTAAAATCCTAACACTCTATCTCTGGAATGGGACTAGCTGGAAAAGAAATAATTGAACAGCTATTTCTTGCTAGGTAATAAAAACACAATCCAATTGGTGAAGTCCGATTTTTTGTAAATATTAAGGAAAATTAAATTTTGAAAGTTACACTTTATCTGTGTGAACTGTCAGAAGGCTAATTAGCATAATCATTTGCCAGCTTTAATAGGTGTGAAATACTTCTCAGGAACTGTCACGGTTCGCGGCGTTGCCGCGGCCGGCCATCCCCGCATACACACACGGAAGCCGGAATACTCACTTCCGGCCGGAAGCTGAGTTCCCGGTCTAGTCACGGGCAGCGGCCTGGGAGCACAGAAGCACTTCCGGGGGAAACGCTTAAACATCGCGTTTCCCGCCGGCTCGGTGCTTCGGATTCCTTGCTGGGATCCCGCTTGCTGAGACCTGCCTGCCCAGTCCGGAGACGAGCCGCGCTGGAGCGCTGCTCGGCTGTCACGTCAGACGCACTTAGGAGTGCTTCTTTTTACTAGTCTGCAGGGGTGGGGAATTCCTATCTCCCGACGCCCGAGACATCTAGATTTCTTAGGAGGGCAAGAGGTTTTAATTAGCATTTTGTCCATAGGACAAGTAGACAGATTTTTGGTAATACGATACACAGCTGTTCAACCCTGTAGGTCACAGCCAGTAAATAAGTTGCTCTGAGCAGTTTATTGGCAGTGAAAGGGTCAATGCAAACGCTGGGGCCTGCACTTTAATTTCCCCAGAGCAGAACAACAAAATGATAATGCAGAGCTCAAAGTTGGAGCCAGCTTGATAAGGTCGTGTGGCTCTAGGCCCTCCCCTGGTCCTTTTATTTTCTTTAAGCATGAGACACACATCCAGATTCTGCAGCTCCAGTACACTCGCAGCAATGGCATGTAAGAGTCTGCTTTTTCTGCCTCTTGGCCCCTTGCTCTGACTTGAACTGTATGACCCCTCCCTAACTTGTATTCTCTGCTCCACTCCTGGGCCTCAGAGGGCTCCAATATCCCTGCTCATCTTCAACTCACTTTGATTTCCCTTCTCATGCACCCCCCTCCTTGGCACTTTGTGTTTCCTGTACACCTTATGTTACACCTGGTGCCTGAACCTGCTAACCCCACCACTCCACCCTCCGCTGCACTCTCTGACATCACTGACCCGCTCCCCTTGGCCTCTCATATCTTACTTCATCGAGGGCTTACATTTAAGCTCATTAGTTTCCCCATTGGCTTTCATGCAGGCCGAAGGCCACCCCCATTTCTGTCCTTGCACTAGGCCTCTCATCTCACTTTGTGCCTGCACCAGGGGAATTGCGAACACACCACTGTAGCAACTACACCAGCCGCAGAGTTTTTGATGGGCCTCTTCAGTCTGCAGGTCCGCAGACAAAGGCCCATAATGGACTTGAAAGGGTGGGTGGGAGAGTGAGTGAAAGGGTGGATGAATAGATGCATGGATGAATAGTGAAAGAGTGGATGGATAGATGCATGTATGAATAAGTGAAAGGGTGGATGTACAGATGCATGGATGAATACGTGCAAGAGTGGATGATAGATGCATAAATTAGTGAGTGAAAGGGTGGATGAATAGATGCATGTATGAATAAGTGAAAGGGTGGATGTACAGATGCATGGATGAATACGTGCAAGAGTGGATGATGCATAAATGAATGAGTGAAAGGGTGAATGGATAGATGCATGGATGAATGAGTGAAAGGCTGGATGTATAGTTGGATGAATGAGTGGAGTGAAAGGGTGGATGTTTAGATGCATAAATGAATGAATGAGCGAAAGGGTGGATGGATGGATAGGTACATGGATGAATGAGTGGATGGATAGATGCATGTATGAATAAGAGAATGGGTGGATGTATAAATGCATGGATGAATACGTGTAAGAGTGGATGATAGATGCATAAATTAATGAGTGAAAGGGTGAATGGATAGATACATGGATGAATGAGGGAAAGGCTAGATGTATAGTTGGATGAATGAGTGGAGTGAAAGGGTGGATGTTTAGATGCATACATTAATGAATAAGTGAAAGGGTGGATAGATAGGTGCATGGATGAATGAGTGGATGGATAGATGCATATATTAATAAGTGAAAGGGTGGATGTATAGAATGCATGGATGAATTCGTGCAAGAGTGGATGATAGATGCATACATTAATGAGTGAAAGGGTGAATGGATAGATGCATGGATGAATGAGTGAAAGGCTGGATGGATAGATGGATGAATGAGTTGAGTGAAAGGGTAGATGCATGGACGAATGAGTGGATGGATGTGTGAAAGAATGGTAGGATAAGTGCAAGGGTGAATGAAGGGATGGGTGAGTGGATGGATAGGTTGAAAGTGGATTGATGAGTGAAAGGATGGACGGCTTATTGAAAGGGTGGAATAATGGGCAAGAGGGTGGGTGGGTGGGTGGGTGGGTGTAAGGGTTGATGGATGGGTGGACAGTTGAGTGTAAAGGTGGATGGAGGGATTAGTGAAAGGGTGGATGGATATATGATCGAAACGAAAGATGGACGGGTTAAAGGGTGGATGGACGAGCAAAAGCATAAATAGAGGAAGTGAAAGGATAGGTGGATAGGTGAGTGAAAAGGAGGATGGATGAGTGAAAGGATGAATGGAGGGGTGAGTGAAAGGGTGAATGAATAGGAGTGAAAGGAGGATGTGTGGGGTGAAAGGATGGATGAGCAAAAGGATGGATGAGTGAAAGGAAGGCAGGATGGATCAGTTAGATCGATAGGTTTGGAGATCGCAGGATAGGTTTGAACAGGGGCTTCCTGAACGCCCCGCTTTAGAAGCTACAGTAGAGCTCTTGATGGGTCGCTTCTGTCTGCAGCTCGGCAGACAAAGATTAGTAATTAATGTGAAAAGATGAATGGATGTGTGGGTGAAAGGATGAGTGAGTGGAAGTGTGGCTGGCTAGATGGATGGATGATTGAGTGACCGGGATGGTTGAGTGACGGGGTTGGTGGATGGACAAAGGACGGAGGTTATAATGAAGGAAAGGGTGAATGAGTGGATGGGTTACAGGGTGTAAGGATTAGAGAGCGAAAGGATGGATGAGTGGAAGGCTGGATTGATGGATGGGTCGAAGGGTGGGTGGAAGGATGAGTGAAAGGGAGGGAGGATAGATGAGTTAAAGGGAGGGTCTATGGATGAGCAAAAGGATGGATGGATGGTTGAAATGGATAGGTATGGAGATGGATTGGTAGGTTTGGATATGGAAGATCAGATGGACTGACGGATGAACAGATCGCTTGCTTGGTGTCATAGGAACTTTGGATCAACATGGGGGGTATTTTAATTTTCTGGTTACTCACTTGGCCTACACTATGCTCCTTTCTCTACCTTGGGATTATCAGGTAGGCGTGGTGCTGTATGCCTGGGCGTTAATACTAGACTGCTATTATTTGGTCTCATAAAGGCCACATTGCCATAGAAACTCCTGGCACTGACAAAACTACTTTGTAAAAGAGCAGAATGCTGTGACACACAATGAAGTCAGCTCACAGATAGGAAGAAATAGCATTTTAATAAAAACAAAAGGTCTTGGTTAACTCAGATTTAATTAGGGGCTCAAATGTGAAAGTCACAAAAGTGCACCCATGATGTATGTCCTTGTATTAATGCAGATTTACGTTTTTCATGTATTCACATGAATTTCCTTAAGTAGGCCAGGAAACCGTAGTCCTAGAAAATATTTGTGAATTGCATCTTAGCATGAGCAAATATGAATATGCCCCAGCGGAAATCTGTTGAGTGTTTACAAGTTCTCTTTTTCTCCAACCACATTTTTCCCAGCCCTGGAAGAAACTTTACTTCTGCCAGTGTCTGGGGTAAATTGCCGACCTTTCTCAGTATGGGAAAAGATTAGAGAAGAGCTGGTGAAAAATTCCAAAATACAAATCCTTTTATAGTATTAGCCTGACACAACCAGAGAGGCTACTATCAGAGCTCTTCTATAAAGAGATTGCAGCCATTATTTTACGGCGCACTACATGGCATCAAAGGGACAAGTGGATTTTGTTACAGGACATGTAGATTTATGAAGCTACTTGTCCCATGGACAAGTACATATTTTATTACATTCCACACCCCTGAGTCTGTCATCAAGGAGGCAACCCGCGCTGGAGCGCCCCTCTGCCTCACGTCTGCGCCACTCAGAGGCGCTTGCTTATTCCTTCTCCTGGGGGATCCAGGAATGTGCCCGTTTTTTGTTTCTTTAACCCTTGATGCGCAGGAGCGCCTTGAGGGTGTTTAGCGGACCTAAGTTACGTTTTGGGGTTTGTACTTCGGTGTCCCACCCCGCAGGAGCGCCAAAGGGAAAACAGCTCAGCCTACAGACTAGGGTTCCTTATCGGGGATACCACAGGTGGAGTGACTGCTTATCGTTTCCTGCTACACGCGCAGGAGCGCTTTATTTTTGTTTTAGCTTGGGTGAAACGCGCAGAAGCGCTTTCTTTTTGTTTGGACTTTGCTGTAACGCGTAGGAGCGCCTTACCTTCGCTATTCACATCCGGAGCTGTTCTCATCTGGGGATCTTCCTTCCCGGAAGCATTGGTGAGTCCTCAGAGGGTGACAAGGTCTGTGTGTGTATGTGGGGGGTGGTTCCTTTTCGGGTCTGACTCAGTCTCTGATCTATGTCCTTTGGTTTCCAGTTGACACCGGGACGCCCCGCCAGCTCCACGCTATCCTTTAACCCTACACCCTGGCTCCCATCCCTGCGTTCATCTCATCCCTGCTGGGTATTGCCTTCCACAAGGGTCAGGTGGGTACAGGGACGGGTGCCCTTGTCGTCTCTGCGGAATTGCGTCACAAGCAAAGGTAAGACTTGTGGGGCATCTGACAGAATCCGAAGCCCACGGTAACCATTCCGCCCAGACGACATGGGCGACCCGGAGGTCACTCTGCAAGATATCGCAGTCATGCTGGCTGCCATGCAGACAGAGAACCTTGCCTTGCGCCCTGACATAACGGCCCTACAGGGTCAAATGGCAGCCGGGGTCACCAGTCCTTGGGGGTACTACTCCCAGCCCTAGAGTCAGACAAGACGGCCTGTTGAGACAACCAACGTTCACCTTTGGGGGGCCCTCCGCCGCCACCAACCAAGACACAGCCATCCAGGTTGTCACTCCCCATCCTGTGCAGTTGGCACCACCAGAACGCTTCTACGGTGATAGCACTAAGTACGGAATATTCATTCATCAATGTCAACTGCATTTCATGGCTAGGATCGCGGCCTTTCCGGATGATGCTTCCAAGGTCGCCTACGTACTGTCTTACATGGGCGGGGATGCCACTCAGTGGTCCATTTCCTTGGTAGAGAACGACGATCCAATGCTTAACCACCTGCCAACGTTTAAGGAAGCCATGCGGCGTAAGTTCGCTCGCCATACCTCCGTGCAGGCCGCAGACAACGAGTTGCTCAGCCTCAAACAAGGCAACCAGGACTTGCTCCATTACATCACCATGTTCAACAGGCTTGTCATAGAGGCCCACTGGCCAGAGGATAAGAAGGTATCTGTGTTCTATCGGGGTTTACGGGATGACCTGAAGGACCTTATCTCGCAGTATCCCGATCCGCCCGAAGCTATAGGCCCTTTCATAGACATGGTGGTGAAAATGAACTTCCGTCTTCAAGAAAGAAAGACCGACAGGGGAAAAGGCAACGACAACCGTCTCTTGCCCATTGGGGACAAGGGCGTCGAGAAAGCCAAAGAGGACTCCACTCCCCAGGGAGAAACGTCCGAACCCATGCAGATCGGAGGCATAAGAGGATCCTTGACCAGTCAAGAAAAGGAAAAAAGGAGGAAGCAGAACCAGTGCCTATATTGCGGCAAAAGCGGACACTTCGTGAGGGAATGTCCTGCTAAGCCCTCCAAACCACGAGGCAGAAGGCCGTACGCGTTGCCCATCAACAAGGGCGACAAGACGGGAAACGAGACAACTCAGTAGACATGGGGATCCGTCCTCTGGGTTCTTCGTCTTGTACATCAGCGATCCCTGTGGTATACGACGGTAGTCATCACGTCGGCATGGACGTGTCCTTACGGAATCTGGCAGGCAGAACCTGGGTGGTGACCGCCATGTTGGATTCCGGGGCGACAGGCTGCTTCATAGATACAGTGTTTTCCCGCACCTTGGGCATTGACACAGTGACGAAGGCCCAACCAGAACCCGTCAAGGCTGTTGATGGAACGGACCTAACTTCCGACCCTGTCAGACACCGAACAGAGAACATGACGATGTCCTTCTCAAACAACCACACCGAGTTCATTAGTCTCGACGTTATCGACGCCCCTCAATTTAAGGTGATCTTGGGTTTGCCGTGGTTGGTGAAGCACAATCCTCGCATCGATTGGGTGACCAGAACCATCCACCTTGAGTCGGAACACTGCTGCAGCACCTGTTACGCAAAGGACGACCTGCCAGGCCCTTGTTTTATACAGGCACACTCGTTGCCTGTAGTAGGCATGGGAATGGTTTCCCAAGGAACCATACCGAAAGAATATCTGGACCTAGCGGGAGTGTTCGACAAGAAGGGTGCCAACACTCTGCCACCACACCGGTCATTCGACTGCCGCATTGACCTGATTCCCGGCTCCACGTTGCCATGCAGCAGGATTTACTCGCTCACGGAAAAGGAAAACATCCACCTTCGCTCGTATCTGGACGAATACCTGGACAACGGGTTTATTTGTCACTCCAGATCACTGGTTTCCTCTCCTCTTTTCTTCGTGTCGAAGAAGGAAGGGGATCTGAGGACCTGCATTGACTTTCGCGCGATGAACACCATCACCGTAAAAAACCGGTACCCGCTCCCGTTGATCTCCAATCTCTTGGACCAGGTCTAGAACGCCTCCATCTACACGAAACTGGACCTACGGGGTGCTTACCACCTTGTCAGAGTCCGGAAGGGTGACGAATGGAAGACCGCTTTCCGGACGAAGTTCGGCCTGTTCGAATACCAGGTCATGCCTTTCGGACTCTGCAACGCCCCCGCCGCGTTCCAGTTCTTCATCGATGAAGTGTTGAGGGACTTCATCGACGTCTTTTGTATCGTCTACATAGACGACATCTTGATCTACTCTCAGACCACCGGAGAGTACGTTCAACATGTGCGTTCCATCCTGCAACAGTTGGAGAAACACCGTCTGTACGTGAAATTGGGGAAAAGTGTGTTTCACGTCACATCTGTTGAGTTCCTGGGGCACATCATCACTCCGGCGGGCATCCAAATGGACAACAAAAAAGTAGAAGCCATCCTGTCTTGGCCTACCCCGGAGTCCGTGAAAGGGGTCCAAAGGTTCCTCGGTTTTTCCAACTATTACCGACGTTTCATCACCGGCTTCTCCGAGATGGTGGCCCCCATCACGCGCTTGTTGCGCAAGGGGGTACGTTTTGGTTGGGACCACCTCTCTAAGATGGCACACTTCGTACCCTTGACGAAATTGCCCACGGCGGCCGAACTGGCCTTGATCTTCGTACAGGAGGTGGTTCGCCTCCATGGCATTCCGTCTGTGGTCATAACGGATCGGGGATCGCAATTCGTGTCCCGCTTCTGGAAGGAGGTATGCAGGATACTCGAGATGGACGTACGCCTCTCCTCAGCGTACCACCCCCAGACCGACGGTCAGGCTGAACGAACAAACCACACCATGGAGCAGTATCTCCGCTGTTTGCTGCTTACGGTTGAGAAGGAATGGTCCGAAGTGCTATGGATGGCGGAGTACGCGTACAATAACAGCAAGCATTCAGCCATCGGCATGTCCCCTTTCTTTTGCCTCCAAGGACGTCACCCTCGCACCACTGCCTGGGAGGAGCCTCTGGATAGCCTACTGCCCACTGTGCGGTCTTATCATGAGACACTTCGCGACATCTGGCAACAGGCACGGTTCGAGTTGGCCAAAGCAAAGGACACCTACAAGGAGCATGCTGACGCTCACAGACAACAGGAACCCACTTATCGCATGGGTGATAGGGTGTGGCTTTCCATTCGGCACTTGAACGTGCATGGGCCCAAGAAGCTGCTGCCTCGTTTTCTGGGTCCCTTTGTTATCGAGAAGGTGGTCAACCCTGTGGCCATGAGGCTGTCGCTTCCTCCGCACATGAAAATCCATCCGGTCTTCCATGTCTCCCTCCTGCGTGCAGTCCAGTCTGGTGGCTCCGTACCGTCTCCCCCTTCTCCGGTGGTGGTGGAGGGCCATGTTGAGTATGAGGTCAGGGCTATCCTGGGGTCCCGTCGTACCAGGGGCAAGCTCTCCTACCTTGTGGACTGGAAGGAGTATGGTCCTGATGAGCGGTCCTGGGAACCCTTGTTCCATGTGCGCCACGCTCCTGTTCTGGGTCGTGCTTTCCATCTGAGTCATCCCCTGAGCCCTCGCCCTGTCTCTCTTTTCTGATTTCCGGGGGTGTTGAGGGGGGGGGGGGGGGTTCTGTTCTTGGGTGGGGTGCTGTCACGGTTCGCGGCGTTGCCGCGGCCGGCCATCCCCGCATACACACACGGAAGCCGGAATACTAACTTCAGGCCGGAAGCTGAGTTCCCGGTCTAGTCACGAGCAGCGGCCTGGGAGCTACAGAAGCACTTCCGGGGGAAACGCTTAAACATCGCGTTTCCCGCCGGCTCGGTGCTTCGGATTCCTTGCTGGGATCCCGCTTGCTGAGACCTGCCTGCCCAGTCCGGAGACGAGCCGCGCTGGAGCGCTGCTCGGCTGTCACGTCAGCCGCACTTAGGAGTGCTTCTTTTTACTCGTCTGTCATCAAGGAGGCAAGCCGCGCTGGAGCGCCCCTTTGCCTCACGTCTGCGCCACTCAGAGGCGCTTGCTTATTCCTTCTCCTGGGGGATCCAGGAATGTGCCCGTTTTTTGTTTCTTTAACCCTTGATGCGCAGGAGCGCCTTGAGGGTGTTTAGCGGACCTAAGTTACGTTTTGGGGTTTGTACTTCGGTGTCCCACCGCGCAGGAGCGCCAAAGGGAAAACAGCTCAGCCTACAGACTAGGGTTCCTTATCGGGGATACCACAGGTGGAGTGACTGCTTACCGTTTCCTGCTACACGCGCAGGAGCGCTTTATTTTTGTTTTAGCTTGGGTGAAACGCGCAGAAGCGCTTTCTTTTTGTTTGGACTTGGCTGTAACGCGCAGGAGCGCCTTACCTTCGCTATTCACATCCGGAGCTGTTCTCATCTGGGGATCTTCCTTCCCGGAAGCATTGGTGAGTCCTCAGAGGGTGACACGGTCTGTGTGTGTATGTGGGGGGGTGGTTCCTTTTCGGGTCTGACTCAGTCTCTGATCTATCTCCTTTGGTTTCCAGTTGACACCGGGACGCCCCGCCAGCTCCACGCTATCCTTTAACCCTACACCCTGGCTCCCATCCCTGCGTTCATCTCATCCCTGCTGGGTATTGCCTTCCACAAGGGTCAGGTGGGTACAGGGACGGGTGCCCTTGTCTCTGCGGAATTGCGTCACAAGCAAAGGTAAGACTTGTGGGGCATCTGACAGGAACAAACGATGGGTTCAACTGAATAGCCAGAGATGACTACCATGAGGCCTGGAGAATATGCAGGGTGGGGCTTTGGGCCTCATTTTGACAGCACAGTGTCAAATCCTGCTTGACAGGTCTGTTGGGCTACATGTAACACTGGAAAGTTCGAGAACAGGATGCCAAGCAAATTCTTATGTATTTAATGTCTGGTTGCTGAAGAATCCTGCATTTGTCCTACCAGACTTCTGTCTACGGGTTTATTGTGGGTACAGTTGCTGCCTCAAACTGGATAGGAGTGTTAGATGTGAGTGGACACTAAGATTATCATAGTACACACCCAACACCCCCACCCAGCCCTCAAGCCTAGTGGGGCAAAGACATTTGACATCTTACAAATGCCCAATGTGGGTAGACTTGGCCCCAGGAACTCTAACCCCATCGGTTAGGGCATGGTCTGCAGTCATTCCCACCTACTAGCTAGTGAAAGGCATAAATGCAGCACCTCCAGGACCCCACTTCAGATCACTTTCTGGACCCTGGGGGAAGAACAGTCTATGACCTGAGAGAAGCCCTGAAGAACTGGAGCTCTCCCTCCTGCACCCACGACAGAGAAGTGTGCTTAAAGGGTCATTAGACTGACTTTCTGTTCAAGCCATATTGATACAACTAGCTACAAGAGGCCTTTCCTGCAACTGCCCAACTGACCAGTGGCAACTGGACCCAGCTGTTGGTCTCTGCCCGACACCCTGGGAGTCTCAAAGTGCCTCTCCTGAGGTTCTGAGGGGCTTTATAAGTGTTCTCCTGTTGTACGGATTGGGACTAAAGGACTTGGGTGCTGATTTTGAGTTTTGCAATGATGACGGAGTACCCTCTATGCCAAACAAAGTCTGCCCGCCTGATTTACAAACGGGCGACCCTTAAGTATATCACCAAAGGAGAATTTGTTTCTGTGGCTGACACTCCAACTGCCAGACAGAGTAAGTTCTGTTGGTGGTTTGATGATTTGACCATCTACTCAATTTAGAGTGATAGTCACCCACCTCATCTAATAATCCAATTTTTTACACCATTGTTTTAAATCTATATTTTAATCAGCTTGCATGGAATGTTTGATCAATGTGCAATAAAGCTTTGATTTGACTACTTAAGTGAAGTTACTTCAAACAGGAAGTACTGTACTTTGCCACGGATTTTCAGGTTACAGGATATACTTCTGAAAGTAAGCCCATTTAAGAAGCAGGGCCTTCTTGCCATACAACTACTTACCTCCCATACATCTTCAACAAACCCATGAGCACAAGTCTAACCTTTCCATAATATACATAAAAAGTGCATCTTCCCCACCAGCCTATATACATATGGAATCAACTTCCACAGTCACATAGGTCCAAATGTACCACCACATAAAAACTAACTTAAGAAAACATATGCCTGAGACCGTGGGATAGGAAGAATGCCAAGGGTTCTACCCTTACACAACAACTGAGTCGTAAAAGACATCATAATTATTGATTAGCGGGCCCTGCACACCCCAGGGTCCCAGTGCCACTGCGCCTGCTGCAATAACAATAGATACGTTCCTCTCATAAGGCTCCTTTCCATCAATGTTCTACTTGCATAAATCTCCCCTTCACTGCATCCAAGTGGCTTCCATTCTCCCCTCCCACACTACATGCATGAATCTCCTCAGCACTGGAAAGGAAACCAGGACTTCAGCTACAGTTTCTAGAGGACTACCACCCCCCACGCCATTAAACAAATTTAAGGCAAATGAGGGTGGACTGCGGCTTCAGCCGCGCCAAGCGTTTCACTTCCATACCAAGTGGTCAAGAGTTCACTTTCCCTTAGTACTCAATGAAGTCCAATGAGACTGAAATGGTTGCTTGTGTTTTAGAGGGAACACTGCCTCAGAGTTTGGACTACGCTTTCTCCTTTGGGAAGGACCATAGAAGAGATTTTGTGATATAGAAGGTTTGGGGTGGACATTTTTCCAGTGGGGACTGTGAAAAAGTGTAAATTCCATGTTACCATAAGCGGCAGCCATTTTGACTGTCGTGTCCATTTAGTTTCTGTCGTGTTCATTTTGCTCTCTGTTGTTCGCCTTTTCACCCAGCCTGAGTCCTCAACCTTAGCTGTCCTCTCTGACATGGTCAATCTGGTGTACGTGCTGGAGGGCTGCAGCTGCCGGTGCACCTGGTCTCAGATGTTATCAAATGATTTCTTATTGCCGCCATAAACATTCTTACTCCCCCTCCTCATCTCCTGACCACCTGGTTACCCATCTGCTCTTGTTTGCCTATAGCTATTTCTGTGCTTAAACTTGTTTCTTCCAGTTTTCCTTCCCATGTGATTACACTGCAACAACAGTATATAAGGATGATGGTTTTGTATTCAATGTACTTCCTCCCACAACACTTGAGGGTGTTGTTCGGACGCAGTCCCGCTCATGAGTGTTAAATAAACGTTGTTTGTTTTACTTCACTCCAGTGCCGATCTCTCTTTTGTTAGTCTTCGGACCCGTGGACGAGAGAGTGACCCTGCACCAGTGTGCTCTCACAGGGGGGTACATTTCCACAGGACGACTAGATCAGACAGACATTCTCCCTTCCACAGAACAACACTAGCCTCAGCTGTGCATTTAATATTTTCAACCGAGTTAACATTTTCTGATGGCGATATACGAGAATTGGTGCTGCAGGGGATTACCAATCACCTTGAAATGTTTGATAATTGTACAAGTTTTCCTTATGAAGCGGCTACAAAACCCATGGCTTTTTAGCCAACATATTGGGTAATACACAAAGACATATAGGAGCATATGTAGCATTACTTCTGTTGTACTACATCTCGTTCTCACAAATCACATGGGTATGAGCATGAATCTACACTCATCCCTGTCAGATCTTTTATGTACTGAGTTCTCTTGTTGAAAATGCACAAACCTCAGCACACATTTTTTGTTTAGTTGTAAATGCATAAGTGGGAAGGCTGGGTGAAAAATTTGGAATAACAGCTACAAAGTAGGAGGAGCAAAGAGAAAACTAGAGAGGGCCAAACTAATACAAAAACATGCCTAGAAAAGGGTAAATCTGTTGCAATTCAAAAGCGTTATCACCCACATCTACTCTATTAGTACTACAGCATCAACAGCTTCCAATCTACATCCAGTCAAGCCCTGGGGTAGGTGAAATACCACATATGGCCGCTCAGAGGTAGAGAATACCACTACCAGCACAAACACCTACACAAAAAAGTATTACATTCATTATTTAAAGAGAAAATAGTCATATGACTTTGTATGACACTTTTATCACATAGTAGAAATGTAAAATAAGAAATATCCATTTTTTTAAAATGGTCATATAACATTAGACATTGTACATATCCATACAAATCACATTGTAAAATGTAAACGTAACAGATGCACATACATAAAAAAGACAAACATATTTTTTATTAGAAAAAGCAAAACTCATCTATAAGACTGCTCTACACACACGTAAAGACATGTCATATTACACTGCATGTCCCAAACAAATATGCACAAAACGACTGGGGGAAGAAGAAATAAAACCCCAGAGATGGGTTGCATTTATATACTTGAAGTTCATAGTACTACATAGCATAGGAAGTGATCTCTGCCTATGCTAGGTAGAATTACATTTGGCAGGTTGATATCTAAAATACATCAATAAAAGTAACTTGGTAAATTTAAGTTCGTATTTTGAGTTTTACGTGTCTCCATCCCCTCATGTAGGAGGCAGGGACACAGGTGATTTACTATTAGGGTTGGGGAAAGAATTCCTCTCAGCCGGCAGAGTTTTGTGTGCTCTGCGCAAAGTTCCTCAAAACTTCGGTGATGCGGAGCAGAGTTTTTTCTCTTTCGCTTGCCCCCCGCCCCGGAAGTAGTTGTGCACTTCCGGGGTGAGGGGGCGGGGCCGCGGCGGCGAAAGGGTTAAGAGCCTGGGGAGCGCGGGAAGCGGCCTCTTTGTTCCCGCGCTCCCAGGCTCGCTCATCGACCCACCGTGGGGCTGTTAATTTTCCCCGCCCTCCATCCCCTTTTTTAGCAGACCTTGGGGCCAGCCAATGGTAGGTATAATGTTTAGCAATGTGTCGGATTATAGGAATAATATGCTCGATCCAGTAGGCCTTTTTCCCGTTTACTGGAGGATTGAACAGATGTAAATGTTTTGTGCGTTGCTGTGATAATTTTAACTAATTTTCTCCTTAGGCCTTTTTTCCCCGCTTACAGGAATATCTATATTATGTATATGTTTTGTGCTTTGCTGTGTATTAACCAATTTTCTCCTTAGGCCTTTTTTCCCTCTTAGTATAGCAATGTCGTATTTATTATGTGTGTCTGGCGGTAAGGTCATTAATCGGTGAGCAGCATTTTAAGGTCCTTACGGGGGGGCGGGCCCATTCACGAAAGGGGCCGCCCGTCGGGAGGGGCCATTGGTCTCTCTCAGAACTTCAGGGGCAGGATATGATATCCAGTATTTTAAAGGGTGCGGGGGAGGGAGTCTACGCTTTCCTCAGGCTGGTAGCCACCCCTCACAACACTATGACGTCACTAAGGTGCGCGAGTGTCTGGGGCCCTCCTGTTATGGTTAAATGGAGTTCAGGGAGCGCACGTGGGTGAAACATGCCCTGGGTTGCGCATGCGCATTTCGAACGTGAAAGCGCAGCTGTAAAAGGATCTGACACCGGTTGGCGACCTTGCCGTACGACTTAATTATTAGAATGCATTTTTAATTTTCAGGATGTTAGATTCGGTTAGGAAACACGCTGTACTAGATATTTGTTAAGGTTAGCCCATCATACCATGTCGAAACGGATGTCAATCTAATGTTCTGAAATGTGCATTTTTAATAATTGTCAGAAATGTTTATTTTATTAAAATTTTTGATTTGTTTTTATATTTTAATAAATACGGCCAGGGGGGGGGCCTGTACCCCCTGACTTCCAAAGACCCCATGTGTTGACTGGTTGAATCAGGTAACTAAGTCAGTGTGTTAAGGGGGGAGGTGGTCGGCAGTCCCAGACCATGTTCTCAAAGCGGGCAGGTTGAAACAGCTCGCATTGCGAAATCTACAGCTCGCATTGAGAAATCTGCTGCTCGCATTCAGGAAGCTGCTGCTTGAGTTGAATATCTACTCGAGTGGCAGAAAGAGGCAGCGCCCTCTGGTGCAACACTTAGTGCCGCTCGCTGTGAATTTACAGTGGGGGACAAACTTCAGTGCTAAAAATCAGTGCGAGCAGTCCGACTTACCATATTTCACTGCTCGCGGAGCACAGCAGAGATTTTTGGGCACTAAAGTTCCACGTAGCAGAACTCCACCCAGGTCTATTTACCTGGCACCATGAAGCCCAGTCAGTATCCTCAATCTCCCAGTTTGCTTATCAAATTCCAATTCCACGCATAAGACCTCTCTTCCCCCAACCCACGTGCATAAGTGCCCCCCGTCCAATTCCTATATGCACTACTCCTCTTGGCTTCAGCCTCCAGCCTTGCATGCTTATATAAACTAAGATGTGAAACCATCACCTGTCCTGGATTTTTAACCAACAGCTGATTGCAATAGGTGTAGTTAGTATGTATGTGCTTATAAATCCCAACATCTCTCCGGAGTTGTTGATTAAAAAGGCAGTACTAGGATAAAGTGTAAGGCGATATGTGGGGCAGAGGACAACTATGAATGGGCTGCATGATGTGTCCGCACACTACTCCAATATACTCCACCTCAATTAGTTGCTCCCTTCTTAAACTCGGTATGCAGGAATTCCTCCTCTAATTTGACACTGATATGTTGTACCCTAATCGTAAGCATCATGCTACCCCCATCATCCCCCACCCCACCCCATGTAGCCATAGCCACTATATATCTAGAGACGTCACATAAGCATCTAATTCCAGTTTGTAAATCCCATTGGTATGACGCTTCTACATTTCACCTTCTTGTATGTCACCTAATTCCACTAAAACAGAAGGGAAGACGCATTAATCAATCGAGCCAATGCGCATCCTCCCACGCACAAAATGTCATGATTTACCCCGGTCACGCTGCTATACAGGCTCCCAGAACTCGCCTTCCATCCCACCTCGCACCCGCTCTCCGCCCTGAAATACGCTTGTAAGAGGATCTGCTCCACAAATTCTCACCTGGGTACTGCTGGCTCTCCAATGTGCCCCCGGGACGAAGCTCCCCCTGCCGCTGAAGCTCCGGGTCTCTTGCAGAAGAGCTTCTGCAGCAGGGTGGGAGCCATGTCTGCAAATGTTCATATGGCAGGGCGTGCAGGCTGCCCCTGCACATGAAGCATGACTGCAGGGTGCACAGGCAGCGCCCCCGACAGGCGCACGGTCACGTGTCAATGGCTTACAGGGTTTCGCACAGCCAGGGCTCCTGTGCAGCTGAGGTCACGTGCCCTTAGCGTACTCCTGGCTCCCTCAGATCCCAGCGGAGGATCCGAGACAGCCTCGGACGCGTCACAATGGCAGGACGCTCTCCATTGGCCCACCCGCCCACAGACAACCGAAGTCTCTCAATGGGAGGCGGACTGTGAGTGGGAGGCGGGGGTTCGGACGTGCGTAGGAAGGAACCCTGCAACGTTTCCTCTCGTTGGTGACATCATCAACCTCTTGTTCGCGCCACGTGGTTTGTATTGCTGCGTGAAAGGCGGAGGGGCGGGGAAATCTTGTCTTACTGCTCTCAGCTGCAGCCTTGCGCTCTACTAGCAGGAGCCTAAAGCTGTTTATTAAGCAGAAATAAGTAAATCAGAGTATATTTTACTCGCAATAGGCTATGGCGTATGGAAGCGATTGTCTACCCGGTGTGCATAGCGATGAGCACATTCTTCCACACGGTATGAAGCTGCCCTGCATTGGACGGATGCTTGCGCGGAGTCAGTGTTGGCATGGTTGAATGAGGTTCTATCGTGGCAGACCCCAGGGACCCGAAGGTAGTCCTACTAACATCTCACAGATGACCTAGGAGGGAATAGATATAAACTGTCACCTCTCCTTGGGATTGACTCTCGCTAAACGTGATCTAGCCAGTGTGGAAAGCTGAGTCGCCCCAGTCACTTACAGTGTGGACACGTTTTGTGGATCGCTGTATGAATTTGGAGATTGCAGTTTACAAGGCTAGAGGCTGCCCCCACAAACACCCCAAAATTTGGAAGAGGAGGGCGATTACAGGGGTGTATTCCTAGAACCTGTTTGTCCTGCTCACCACATACTTCAGGATGAAATCCGAGCATGGGGGGAGTGAACGGGGGAAATAGGCCAATGTGCCTTTGAGACATTTGTATACATTTTGGGATGGGGTGGGAGAGGGGTCTGATGGGCAGGTGAGTTCTTTGGACTTTGCTTTATTGTTTTATCATCTCAAACGCAATAAAATATGTTATGAAAAAACTAAGTACATCATACACTCTTGCAGAGTTGACATGTGAAAATGAGACATTTCCTAGTTAACACAAAGGAAAGTTTCAATTCTATTAAGGACGCGGAGGCGAGGATTATGCATAATCTTTCTTCATTTATTAAACAGCAAGTTCAAAGTGAAACAAAAAAACACACTCCTTGAACTACATCTCCCATGAACCCAACCGGTATCCATGGGTACCAAGTAGCCCATCACAGTCCATAAAGCCAGTGCATATAAGCAATGGTCCCTCGTAGTCCTTCCTCTTTCGTTGCTGCAGGAAGTTAAACCATTCGCCTCCTATTCCGCTTTGGGATCAGTTCCTATGAGACCAGAAAAAACTATAATATCCAGGTCCAGCAAACACATGAATAAAAAGCGAGCAAAGGACTATCAGGCAGAAAAAAACATGTAATCAAGAATGCAAATACGAATGAAGTACATTTGAAAAATGATTAGGATGCAAATCATACATAAAGAGAACAAGAACAATAATGCAAATGATCATTGTACTAAGAACTGAAAGCAAAGAATCATAAGACCAACAGTACTTCCCTGATATGTAGAAATAAATATCAGAATGTCCAAGCCAGACAGGTTGTCAGGGTGGAAGGCAAAGAAGATTGCCTGGGGGGGATAATCCTCGCCTCCGCGTCCTTAATAGAATTGAAACTTTCCTTTGTGTTAACTAGGAAATTTCTCATTCTATGTCAGGAAGCGGAGGCAAGGATTATGCATGTTCAAAGCTTACTTACCACCAACGCTCCGGCTTCGTGTATTGGTTTGAAATAAAACTTTTTAAAAGTGGATTCCGAAGACCAATCAGCCGCGTTCATAATGTCTTCCAGCCTGCCACCTACCTAGTAGAATGTGCACCATATTCCCTGATATCAATGCCGGATTCCGACATAATCCATTTGACCCACCTAGCAATGGTCGGAGAGGATACCGCCTTGAACGGTTTTTTAATGGCAATCAAAACCTGCCGTTCACCAGGAGGACGAACCTCCAATGTCATAGCCTCGTAGGATTTCAAGCATCTAACTACACACAATTTTGGAGAATCATGGAAAGCAGGATAAGTTACTGACCTTGTACTCGACTTAGTTCTCCTGGAAATATTAAATGTAACCCCCTCCGGGGTAAAAATCCGAGCAGTAATGTCAAGCGCTCTGACATCAGACGCTCTTTTGCAGGAAATAGGACAAAGGAGCATAGCGAACTTAGCCGAGATCTCCTTCCTGGACAGGAATTCGTTATCTTGCCAAGAAGTCAGTAAACGAAGAACTTAGTTAACATCCCAAAGACCCGCATAACGAGGCTCTGGGGGCCGAGAAAGTCTAATACCCTTCAAAAGCTTACAAACCCAGGGATGTTCACCAACTGGGGCACCATCCAACAAAGAATGACCAGCTGAAATGGCCGACCTGAAGGAATTAATGGTGCAATAAGCCAAACCCTGTTGAAAAAGGTCAGCCAGGAAGTTAACTACCTCAGTAAAGCTGGCGCCCACGGGATCCAGGTGTTTCTCGATACACCAACGAACCCATCTCCTCCAGGCGGATCTGTATCGCTTGGTAGTACCCGGGGCCCAGGCCTGCTGGATAAGGAACTCAGCGTCTATCGAAAGCGAGTTGTCAGTCCATCGTCCCCTGAAATCCTCCATGCCATAAGATGTAGATGGCCCTGGAGAACCAGGAGGTGAGGTTGACCCAGGGGATCCGACAGGATTCCATGGAATGAGGGCAGACGAAGCGGCCTGTCCCATGACAATTCCAGAAGAGACGGAAACCAAATCTGGGCCCGCCAAATCGGGGTAATCAGGATCAGAGAGGCTCTCTGTCGACGAACCTGGGCTGCGACTCTTTGGATGAATAGGAAGGGGGGAAAGGCATAAGCCAGGAACCCCGACCAATCCTGAAGGAAAGCGTCCACAGCTTCCGCTCCTGGATCCGGTTTCCAACTGAAAAAGCGGGCAAGTTGTGCATTCCATCGGAACGCAAAAAGATCCAGCAGAGGAAGACCCCAAAGGCTTGTAATCTGAATGAACACCGCAGGGTCCAGCCTCCAGTCACTGGCATCCCTGAAATGTCTGGAGTTCCAATCTGCCACACAATTTTGATCCCCCGGGAGATACTCTGCCGTCACCGAAATCTGACGTAGAAGGCAATAATGCCAAAAATCCTTGGCAAGCTCCGCCAGGAATTTGGAGTGAGTACCTCCCAGACGGTTGATGTACTGCGCCACCGTAGTGTTGTCCATTCTGAGGAGAACACAACAGGAGACCCTGTTCGTTGTGAAGGATCGGACGGCAAAGGAGCCCGCCAGGAGCTCCAGACAATTGATATGAAGAAGAAGTTCCTCTTCCGTCCATCTGCCTCCCACTGAGAGAGACCCGCAACTGGCTCCCCAGCCGAGGCGACTGGCATCCGACTCTATCACCAGATCCGGACGGGAACCGAAAATCGCTCTCCCGTTCTAAGCTTCCATGTGATCTATCCACCATTGAAGTTCTGACCTGGCTTCCAAGGTCAGGGAGATCAATTCCAAGTAGGTGAGGCCCCTCTGAAGATTCGAGTCCTTCAACCTCTGAAGAGCTCTGTAATGCAGAGGCCCTGGAAAAATGGCTTGCATCGAAGACGACAACAACCCAACAATCCTGGCCAACTGCCGTAAGGAGATCCTGTCTCGCCGGAGAACTTTCTGAACCTCCTTTTTGATCTTGGAAATCTTCTGGGACGGAAGATTCAAGGTAGCATCCTGCGTGTCGATGTGAAATCCCAGAAAATCATGCTTGTTGGGGAACAAGATCTGATTTCTGAGCATTGATGGTGAAGCCCAAATTCTGCAGAAGAGAAACGGTTGTCCGCAGATGGAGGAGAAGCTGGTCCCTGGACTGATCCATAAAAAGGATATCGTCCAGATAAATGATCAACCGGATGTCCTTTGTCCGTAGATGTTCCACTACTGGTCTGAGAAGTTTGGTAAAGCACAAAGGTGCTGAGGAAAGACCAAAGGGAAGAGTCTTGAACTCTAATATCTGATCCTTCCACTGAAACTAAAGGAACCTGGAGTGGGGAGGAAAGATGGGCACCGACAGGTAAGCATCCTTGAGATCCAGCCGAATTAACCAATCGTTTTGGAGGAGAAGATCTCTGAGCAGGTGAATCCCCTCCCTCTTGAAGTGACGGTAAACCAGCCACGGTTGATAACCAGTCTGAAGCCTTTTTCGTTCTTTTCTACTAGAAAAATATTGCTTAGAAAGCCACGAGAATGGAGACGAGAAAGAGAAATAGCCCCTTTGGAAAGAAGATCATGAACTTCCTGATCCATGAGAGACTCTTCTAGGGCTGAAAACAATAAGGAACGCGGACGGGAAGTTTGAATGGGAGTCCCATAGAATTCTATGTGAAAACCTTGGACCGTCTCCAACACCCTAGGGTCTGACGTGAGAAACGCCCATTCTGCTAGAAGCAGAGAAATCCTGTCCTCAACCGAACAGGAGAGAGGAGATCTAGGCTTACCATTGTATCCTCCGGAATTGGCCTGACCTCCACCAGGGCCTCTGTTCTTTCCTCTGCCACCCCTGGAGGGGTAGAAGGTGCCTTGACGACCATCATTCCAGCCGTTGTTGCGTTTGGCCTGCGCTCTGTTGGGGCCTTGACTGTATTGTCGGCCGGAAGAGAGACCCCTGCCTTGTCCAGCCCCACCAAAAACCTTTTTGGGGAAGATCTTCTTCATGGAAGCTTGTGCCTTGTCGAAAGCTGAAAAGGTGGCGACAAACTTCCCTAATTCTTTCACAAATGGATCACCAAAAAGGGAGCCCTGTGCCACCGGTCCGGCCTCAGAAGATGACATTTCTCCAAGCTTTGGATCTATTTTCAACAACAGAGAACGGCGACGTTCTGCCGAAAGTGCGCAGTTGGCATTGCCCAAAAGGCACATAGCCCTCTGCGCCCACCCGGCGACATCATCCATAGAGAGAGGCTGTCCAGACTCGCGTGACCTTTCTGCCAGCTCAATTATCTCGGTGAGGGGACCAACAATATCCCACAGCTTGTCTTGGCAAGCCCTCCAAGACCTATCTATGCCCTTCTTAGGATCTTTCATATATTTCGCGAAAAAAGTACATAGTTTCGGGTCAATTTCCGGGGTAGCTGTGACACCATTGGGAAGTAAAGGTCTTGGGCACTCTGACCGGAGACGGGACCTAACCTCTTGATTAAGTGGTTGCCGAATTTTCTGCCCAACATAATCAGGGTCCTAATCCGCAGAACGTGGACGAAAAATGCAGGTCGGATCAAACATATCGGATGCAAGTGACTCTCCATCCCCCACATCCGAGCAGGAAGATTGGGGACGCCAAGATCTGCTAGAATCCTGCAAATCATCAGAGGAATCATCTTCGTCCTCAACATCATCATCATCATCCTCTCTGCCCTCGGGAAACCCTTCCTCAGTGTCAAATTCCGGGGTGACAAAGTCACCAGTATTCCCGGGTAACTCTTCCTCCCGGTAGGGTGCGCTTCGCAGCGTGCGCGTACTCTTATGGAAGGCTTCTGCTAGCTTACTGAAGCCCTCCAGGTGCCAAGCGTCACGCTTAACGGCCTTGCGTGGCATCACGGAGTGAATGCCACTAGGCCCAGCCCCTACATCACCTAGGATGCCAGCACTATTTTTAAATACGTGTGCTGACAGTTTATTGACACTGTCCTGCAGGGGTGCAAGCGCCTGGGCAATGGGCGAAGAAAGGAGCTTGTCCACCTCTGCAGGAGGGTGTCCCTGGGAAGGCTGTTCCCCCTGAGAGCGCAAGGCTACATAATCGTGCTCCTTATGAGACTGCATATCAACAGAGGGCCGGGCACCCATACAAGTACAACACACCCAATAAAATACAAAAGGGTTCCCCCCTTCACCAGTGCCCAGTCACATAATAACACATAAAACTGCACATGCAAAGAAACTGTGAGCAATGCAAAAACTAATAAAATAGTGGGCCAGGCCCGTCAGTCTTACCGAACACGCTGTGTCATGCAAAGGAGGAAGGGGAGAAAAACAATGGTACCAGAATCGCTGAGGTCCCCTGCGCGTTTCAACCACATGCGCGCAAAGGGCGCTGTGGTGAAACAGAGAAACGCAGCAGCGCGAGTCGGCACCACACTGCGCACTCGCGCGAAGCAAATAAGAAACGCTCGGGCCAAAAGCCTACCGCATAACCAACGAAGCGGGTGAAGCCCGAATTGACACAGTAACCAGAAAACAGTAAAATATACAGGACGAAGGTAATACCCCACGCAACAAGTCCCCAAGTCAAAGGAATGCGTGAAGGGACTTAACTGACGGGGGTAGCAATGAAGAAAGAGGAAGGACTACGAGGGACCATTGCTTATATGGACTGGCTTTATGGACTGTGATTGGCTACTTGGTACCCATGGTTACCGGTTGGGTTCATGGGAGAGTAGTTCAAGGAGTGTGTTTTTTTGTTTCACTTTGAACTTGCTGTTTAATAAATGAAGAAAGATTATGTATAATCCTCGCCTCCGCTTCCTGACATAGAATTGTAAGTGTATTTATATAGTGCTTACAACCCTTGATGAGGCATTGAAGCGTGTTTTTGGGCGCAGCACATAGCGCACTAGTCCAGAACCAAGATTATTAGCAAGTAAGTACACATTTTTGTTTGTTTGTTTTTTCTTGTGTATTAGTTGTGTTAGGTTTGTGCCTTAGATTTCATGCATGTTTAGTAGAGATTAGAGTAGGGATACAATTGGAATTGATTGGAAAAGGGGGAGTCTAAAGTAGGGATGGAATGGAATTAAGCAGGGGAAGTAGTACGTTTTTTTTGGTAGTGATGGTGTGTGCTTGTTAGTTTCCGCTCCTGGATCCGGTTTCCAACTGAAAAAGCGGGCAAGTTGTGCATTCCATCGGAACGCAAAAAGATCCAGCAGAGGAAGACCCCAAAGGCTTGTAATCTGAATGAACACCGCAGGGTCCAGCCTCCAGTCACTGGCATCCCTGAAATGTCTGGAGTTCCAATCTGCCACACAATTTTGATCCCCCGGGAGATACTCTGCCGTCACCGAAATCTGACGTAGAAGGCAATAATGCCAAAAATCCTTGGCAAGCTCCGCCAGGAATTTGGAGTGAGTACCTCCCAGACGGTTGATGTACTGCGCCACCGTAGTGTTGTCCATTCTGAGGAGAACACAACAGGAGACCCTGTTCGTTGTGAAGGATCGGACGGCAAAGGAGCCCGCCAGGAGCTCCAGACAATTGATATGAAGAAGAAGTTCCTCTTCCGTCCATCTGCCTCCCACTGAGAGAGACCCGCAACTGGCTCCCCAGCCGAGGCGACTGGCATCCGACTCTATCACCAGATCCGGACGGGAACCGAAAATCGCTCTCCCGTTCTAAGCTTCCATGTGATCTATCCACCATTGAAGTTCTGACCTGGCTTCCAAGGTCAGGGAGATCAATTCCAAGTAGGTGAGGCCCCTCTGAAGATTCGAGTCCTTCAACCTCTGAAGAGCTCTGTAATGCAGAGGCCCTGGAAAAATGGCTTGCATCGAAGACGACAACAACCCAACAATCCTGGCCAACTGCCGTAAGGAGATCCTGTCTCGCCGGAGAACTTTCTGAACCTCCTTTTTGATCTTGGAAATCTTCTGGGACGGAAGATTCAAGGTAGCATCCTGTGTGTCGATGTGAAATCCCAGAAAATCATGCTTGTTGGGGAACAAGATCTGATTTCTGAGCATTGATGGTGAAGCCCAAATTCTGCAGAAGAGAAACGGTTGTCCGCAGATGGAGGAGAAGCTGGTCCCTGGACTGATCCATAAAAAGGATATCGTCCAGATAAATGATCAACCAGATGTCCTTTGTCCGTAGATGTTCCACTACTGGTCTGAGAAGTTTGGTAAAGCACAAAGGTGCTGAGGAAAGACCAAAGGGAAGAGTCTTGAACTCTAATATCTGATCCTTCCACTGAAACTAAAGGAACCTGGAGTGGGGAGGAAAGATGGGCACCGACAGGTAAGCATCCTTGAGATCCAGCCGAATTAACCAATCGTTTTGGAGGAGAAGATCTCTGAGCAGGTGAATCCCCTCCCTCTTAAAGTGACGGTAAACCAGCCACGGTTGATAACCAGTCTGAAGCCTTTTTCGTTCTTTTCTACTAGAAAAATATTGCTTAGAAAGCCACGAGAATGGAGACGAGAAAGAGAAATAGCCCCTTTGGAAAGAAGATCATGAACTTCCTGATCCATGAGAGACTCTTCTAGGGCTGAAAACAATAAGGAACGCGGACGGGAAGTTTGAATGGGAGTCCCATAGAATTCTATGTGAAAACCTTGGACCGTCTCCAACACCCTAGGGTCTGACGTGAGAAACGCCCATTCTGCTAGAAGCAGAGAAATCCTGTCCTCAACCGAACAGGAGAGAGGAGATCTAGGCTTACCATTGTATCCTCCGGAATTGGCCTGACCTCCACCAGGGCCTCTGTTCTTTCCTCTGCCACCCCTGGAGGGGTAGAAGGTGCCTTGACGACCATCATTCCAGCCGTTGTTGCGTTTGGCCTGCGCTCTGTTGGGGCCTTGACTGTATTGTCGGCCGGAAGAGAGACCCCTGCCTTGTCCAGCCCCACCAAAAACCTTTTTGGGGAAGATCTTCTTCATGGAAGCTTGTGCCTTGTCGAAAGCTGAAAAGGTGGCGACAAACTTCCCTAATTCTTTCACAAATGGATCACCAAAAAGGGAGCCCTGTGCCACCGGTCCGGCCTCAGAAGATGACATTTCTCCAAGCTTTGGATCTATTTTCAACAACAGAGAACGGCGACGTTCTGCCGAAAGTGCGCAGTTGGCATTGCCCAAAAGGCACATAGCCCTCTGCGCCCACCCGGCGACATCATCCATAGAGAGAGGCTGTCCAGACTCGCGTGACCTTTCTGCCAGCTCAATTATCTCGGTGAGGGGACCAACAATATCCCACAGCTTGTCTTGGCAAGCCCTCCAAGACCTATCTATGCCCTTCTTAGGATCTTTCATATATTTCGCGAAAAAAGTACATAGTTTCGGGTCAATTTCCGGGGTAGCTGTGACACCATTGGGAAGTAAAGGTCTTGGGCACTCTGACCGGAGACGGGACCTAACCTCTTGATTAAGTGGTTGCCGAATTTTCTGCCCAACATAATCAGGGTCCTAATCCGCAGAACGTGGACGAAAAATGCAGGTCGGATCAAACATATCGGATGCAAGTGACTCTCCATCCCCCACATCCGAGCAGGAAGATTGGGGACGCCAAGATCTGCTAGAATCCTGCAAATCATCAGAGGAATCATCTTCGTCCTCAACATCATCATCATCATCCTCTCTGCCCTCGGGAAACCCTTCCTCAGTGTCAAATTCCGGGGTGACAAAGTCACCAGTATTCCCGGGTAACTCTTCCTCCCGGTAGGGTGCGCTTCGCAGCGTGCGCGTACTCTTATGGAAGGCTTCTGCTAGCTTACTGAAGCCCTCCAGGTGCCAAGCGTCACGCTTAACGGCCTTGCGTGGCATCACGGAGTGAATGCCACTAGGCCCAGCCCCTACATCACCTAGGATGCCAGCACTATTTTTAAATACGTGTGCTGACAGTTTATTGACACTGTCCTGCAGGGGTGCAAGCGCCTGGGCAATGGCCGAAGAAAGGAGCTTGTCCACCTCTGCAGGAGGGTGTCCCTGGGAAGGCTGTTCCCCCTGAGAGCGCAAGGCTACATAATCGTGCTCCTTATGAGACTGCATATCAACAGAGGGCCGGGCACCCATACAAGTACAACACACCCAATAAAATACAAAAGGGTTCCCCCCTTCACCAGTGCCCAGTCACATAATAACACATAAAACTGCACATGCAAAGAAACTGTGAGCAATGCAAAAACTAATAAAATAGTGGGCCAGGCCCGTCAGTCTTACCGAACACGCTGTGTCATGCAAAGGAGGAAGGGGAGAAAAACAATGGTACCAGAATCGCTGAGGTCCCCTGCGCGTTTCAACCACATGCGCGCAAAGGGCGCTGTGGTGAAACAGAGAAACGCAGCAGCGCGAGTCGGCACCACACTGCGCACTCGCGCGAAGCAAATAAGAAACGCTCGGGCCAAAAGCCTACCGCATAACCAACGAAGCGGGTGAAGCCCGAATTGACACAGTAACCAGAAAACAGTAAAATATACAGGACGAAGGTAATACCCCACGCAACAAGTCCCCAAGTCAAAGGAATGCGTGAAGGGACTTAACTGACGGGGGTAGCAATGAAGAAAGAGGAAGGACTACGAGGGACCATTGCTTATATGGACTGGCTTTATGGACTGTGATTGGCTACTTGGTACCCATGGTTACCGGTTGGGTTCATGGGAGAGTAGTTCAAGGAGTGTGTTTTTTTGTTTCACTTTGAACTTGCTGTTTAATAAATGAAGAAAGATTATGTATAATCCTCGCCTCCGCTTCCTGACATAGAATTGTAAGTGTATTTATATAGTGCTTACAACCCTTGATGAGGCATTGAAGCGTGTTTTTGGGCGCAGCACATAGCGCACTAGTCCAGAACCAAGATTATTAGCAAGTAAGTACACATTTTTGTTTGTTTGTTTTTTCTTGTGTATTAGTTGTGTTAGGTTTGTGCCTTAGATTTCATGCATGTTTAGTAGAGATTAGAGTAGGGATACAATTGGAATTGATTGGAAAAGGGGGAGTCTAAAGTAGGGATGGAATGGAATTAAGCAGGGGAAGTAGTACGTTTTTTTTGTTAGTGATGGTGTGTGCTTGTTAGTTGGGTTTATAAAAGAACAAGAGCACTCCGTTTGTCCATGCGAACAGGGGAATCAAGGCTTCCTTGGCAAATAATAACATGAAACTCATTTTAGGAAACATTTATTATTTCATAGACTTTTCTGTACAAAATAAATCTATTACAAAAAAACTCATGGAAATATCAATTCTACTCATGAATAGGAAAAAGAAGAAAGAATCAGCAAAGCCAGTATTTTTTAAGAAACAGCTGCGGTTCAGCGGAACCAAGTTTATTAGAGCAATGAATAGTAGTTTTGAACATATAGATGTGTGTGTTTCTCAGGTAGAGTGAGTAAACCCCAGGTGAAAAGACAAACCAAAACTGAGTTTGAAAACATGAAGGTAAGGTGCAAGTGTGAATATATACAGTATAATGGTTGATTTACAGCAACTGACAGCTGTTTTTTCATTTGGACACAAAACAATACATTTTTGTATCACACTCCAAAGAAACATGCTTTCTGATTCTGGGGCTAAAGCAAATGAAATAATTATATGAATAAAATGTACTAAATGCCATCAGCAATTCAAGTTCAAAGTTCAAAGACCTTTATTCGAATTTATTAAAATTCATAAAAGTACCGATCAGAATTACAACACACAATAATAATATATATACATTGCCATCAGCAATTAACAACATTGTCAATTGAAGATATACTTCTTTCACCATTTATGTAAGGAATTGTTTCTAGTTTGAAGAAATAATATATGCACAACCTTTAACAGCGTTTGCAAGTACGTTTTTAATCATACCCAAGTGACATTTTAATTAGTGCCAGAACTTATGAAAGAAAATATCATCAGTTGGCAGATCGGCTTTAACTAAAAAAAAATAACACACTTGTTTCTTCCTGCAAAACAACATTTTCTCACTGCAACTTTGAAGATTTATAATCTGATAAAAGGAAGTAACATGCAGTGAGAGTCAGGTCTCTGCACCTGCTCAGGGTCCAACTGTGGAGCAGACTGAAGCACACAAAAACAACACGGAGCATGAGAGAAGCTATGTGACTGGAAAGGACAGGATAACCATACTCTCTCCACAGTAGACTGAGGGGTTGTTGGCTCTGCACTACACCAGCCTTCCATACAACCCAGCATCAGAAATATAAAGTGCACAGGTCAGGTTCGCCTTTAAAAAGTCATTGATCAGATTGACATGTGCACTTCAATTACACTGTAAAAACAGCTGTCCCTCATTACCACAACAATGATGTCACAGTCATGGCCCTTCTCCTAGGCTACAATGGCCTGGCCCCGCACACTGTACTAATTAAATCTAATATGAATTAAAAAAAATTCTAGCTAACGCGTCAAGAATGATCTATTCTATTAAGGACACAGAGGCGAAGATTATGCTTCTCTTATCTTTACTGACATGAACAGCAGCCAATAAACATTAAATTAGCATAACGCCAGAAGGACAACCCCCTCCAGTATGCACCAATCCCATAACGTCCATCAGTATATATGTTTCTGATGCCACACATCTTCCTCTTTCTTTGAGAAAAAACCTTCAAACACAGTCCTTAAACTCGACCGTTGAACATTGGAACTCGCCGATCTTCTGTCGACCTGAACCGGAACTTATCCACAGGGAACTCTCCTCTTGATCCAGAATGAAATACCCCTCGACTCCTTAAGCTGGTTTATTATGCGCTCCTGAAAAGAGACTATAGGTCGTAACAACCATTCACTGAATGTACTTCCAACAAGAATACGGGCGGGCAGAAACCCAACATCATAAAACGTAATGTTTGTATATAATCACATTTGTCAATCAGAACAAATCAAACCGTATAAAATATAATATAGTTTCTAGGGTGTGATAATTCTCGCCTCCGTGTCCTTAATAGAATTGAAAATTTTTGACGCGGTAGCTAGAATTTTTTTTAATTTCATGTCAGTCTACGGAGGCTTTAGATTATGCTAGTTCAAAGTTGATCCACAACCATAGTTGCTACATCAACAATTGGTTTATGATAAAACATCTTGAAAGTAGAACGAGAAGACCCATCCGCCGCAGTCATGATATCTTCCAAATGTGAACCTGTAGCAAAGGCTTTAGAAGCCATAGCTCCTCTTACAGAATGGGCTCCAAGGGCCGTTGTATCAATACCTGCCAAATTCAACAACCAAGTGACCTAATTGGCCAACGTTGCGGCAGTGACTGGGCGGAAAGGTCTCTGTAAGGAAATCAACAATTGTCCTGCAACGTCATTTCTGAACTCTCGAGTGCAATACTCATAACATTTCAAACATTGTACAACACAAAAGTTACTGTGATGCGGAAACACAGGGTAAGAAACACATTTAGAATTTGTTTTTAGTTCTTTTTGAAATATTAAATGAAACCCCGACAAGTGAATACCCTACCTGCTAAGTCCAGTGCTCGTACGTCAGAGACTCTTCTACATGAAATTAAACATAACAAAATTGTCAGTTTCACAGATATCTGTTTACGGGATAAGCCCTCAATTGCAGGCCAATACCTGAGAAAACGTAGAACTACGTACACATCCCACAATTGTGAATATCGAGGTTTTGGAGGGTTCACCAACCCGATGCCTCTCACCACCTTGCATACCAAGGGATGTCCCCCCACCGGTTTTCCATCCACATGGGGATGACCTGCTGAAATTGCAGATCTGAAATTGTTAACTGTCCCAGAGGCCAAAACTTTCTTGCCATATCCAACAGGAAATTAACTATAGAATGAATTCCAGATCCCACGGGATCTCGCTGATGTTCAGCCCACCAACTAACCCACTTCCGCCATGCTGACTCATATTGCTTATGCGTAGCAGGGGCCCATGATTGAGACAAGAAAAACATTGCTTTCTCTGAAACTCACCGGCATTTGCCAACGTCTCCGGAAAGTCTCCATGCCATGAGGGACAACTGCTCCTGAAGAACCAACGTATGGGGTTGACCCAGAGGGTTTGTCAAAATTTCTGGAAACTATATCAGACATATTGGAGGCACACATGACCAGGCCAGTGCTACTGGGAACCACGCTTGTGCTCTCCAACACGGGGATATCAACATCACTTCCGCCCCATGTCTGCGAATCTGCGCTAAGACTCTCTGAATCATGACAAATGGAGGAAATGCACACAGCATGCCCGTCGTCCATGATTGTAGGAATGCGTCCGAGTTGATCGTCTGAGGATTTGGTCACCAACTGTAAAACTGCGGTAGTGGCATATTCAGCCTGGACGCAAATAGGTCTATCGAACAAGGACCCCACTTGTCGTTCAGTTCATTTGAGAGAATATTCTGGGGTGAAGATGCCAATCCCTGGAATCTCGAAGGAAACGTGAGTTCCAATCCGCCACCACATTGGTGCTGCCTGGAATTTACTCCTCCGTCACCGAAATGTGGTGGAGGAGGCAATAATGTCAGAAATCCTTAGCTATTTCCACTAACAGCTGGGATCTTGTGCCACCCACACAGTTGATATATCTCACTGCAGAGACATTGTCCATCCTCAGGAGTATGCAACAACTCGCTTTCTGTGGCGAAAGTGTCCTGATCGCAAATAAGCCCGCTAGTAGCTCCAGACAATTTATGTGGAGTTTCAGCTCCTCCGGGGAACATCTGCCCCCCGTCTCCATGGATCTGCAACGGGCTCCCCAGCCTCATCTGCTGGCATCCGCCTCAATCACGACTTCTGGGACTGTTGCGAAAATGGCCTTGCTATTCCATGCTTCCTTGTGTTCCAACCATCAAGAAATTTACGCCTTGGCTTCCTGATTAAACAAAATCTGTTCTGTGTAGCTCAGACCATTGCGTAAGTGCAATTTATAACCTCTGGAGTGCCCTGTCATGAAGGGGACCCGGGAAGATGGCTTGAATCGACAAGGCTAACAGGCCCACTAACCTGGCCAACGTCCATAAGGATATAGTCTGAGAGGCAAGTGCTCTCCTCAAATCCTTCTTGATGGTAATTCGTTTCTTCAAAGGAAGCAATAATTGTGCCACTACCGAGTTCACTTGGAACCCCAAAAACTCCATTGACTGTGCAGGAGTCATTATAGACTTGTCCGAATTGATGACAAATCCTAACTCCTGTAGGAATTGCGTCGTCCACATTAGATGTTGAAGAACAGTAGCCACACTCTGAGCCATTATCAAGATGTCGTCCAAATAGAATATAAGTCTGTCCCTCTCTCTCTCAAAAACTGCACTACAGCTTTGAGGAGTTTGGTGAAACACCAAGGGGCGGACGAGAGTCCGAACGGCATTACGGAGAATTCGTACCACTTGGACCACCATTGGAACAGAAGGAATCGACTGTGCAGAGGAAAAATGGGTACTGCTAAATATGGTCATTTAAATTGAGCCTCACCATCCAATTCCTTTCTAAGAGCAGGTCTCGGAGTAAGTGTATGCCCTCCATCTTGAAGTAGCGATACACAACCCAAGAGTTGAACTCCCTCGTTTTTTGTAACTAGAAACACTGTGCTGGTAAAGCCGTGATTGTGAGGTTCTGTCTCTACAATTGCCCCTTTTTGCATCAGGGATGCCACTTCGATGTCAATAAAAGACCTCTCTACATGGGAAAAATGTAGCCGTTGTGGTCTGAAAGTCTGCTGTGGTGTTGGGTAAAAATCTATCTGAAAACCTTGTACTGTCTGAAGTACCCAAGGGTCGCACGTCAGTGTCTCCCACTTGTTTATAAACCAAGCAATCCGACGCCCAACCTTGACATCCCCACACTGAATCAGGTTTACCTGAGTAGGCGGCATCTCTGTCGTTAATCTGTCCACAACAGCCTTCTTTTTGATGTCTGCCTCTACCACCACGATTTCTGGTGGGATAGAAATTGGACCGCTGGGCTCCCCCATGTCCTCTCTGGTTGAAGCCTCTGGTGGTCTGGTTAAATCCACAGCTGGTTGCTGGACCCCTGAAGCATCCGGCCCTGGTAAAAAGGCCAGTGTGGAAAACTTTTTTGATATTACTCTGAGCCTTGTCCAATGCCGAGAATGTCGCCACATATTTCCCCAACTCCTTAACAAACTTATCACCGAACAGTAACCTGTTCGCCAGGGTTACGGCTTCGGTCGTGGCCATGTCCGCAAGTTGCGGGTCAATCCGCATTAGGAACAATCTCCTCCTCTCGGTTGATAATGCACAACAGGAAACAGAGGGTCCTGTGCGCCCATTCCAATATCTCTGTCACGTCTAAGGGAGTGTTGGAATCTTTGGCCTGCACAGCCGCGTCGAGGATTATCGTGAGGGGACCAGATATATCCAGTAATTTATCCTGGCACCCTCTCCATGCCCTATCTAACCTTTTTTTAGGATCTTTGGAAAATTTCTTTAGGTACGTGGCCATATTAAGGTCCAACTCTGGCGTGTCCGCCACTTTGCCCAGTAAGGCTGGTCTAGGGCATTCAGATCTTAGGGTAGCGCGCACATTGTGCTCAACACTTTGGTGGAGGTTCTCCTGTATGTAGTGTGCAGCAACTCCCACACATGGCACCCACTCACTGGACCTCAATGCACAATATTTCTGGGGTCAACGAGCAGAATTTTATTAGTGGAGATACTGCTCACATTATGCGTCTTGCGCTTCCTCTTAGCTGCTTTTTTAGGCTCTTCTGGTTCCTGCTCAAAGTAAGAGGTATCTGGAGATTCCTGAGAAGACTCTTTCTCGTCCCCTGGGTTCTAAAGGGATGAATTTCCAGAAGGGGGAGAACCGTATACCCATGGTCTTCCATGACGTTGGATGCCACCTGAGAAAGGACTTCCGCTGAGGAGTGTAGGGACGACTCACCCAGTGATGCCTTATAATTGCACTTTCCATAATTCTGCAGGGGCTTAGTAAATGGCTGTAGAGCCTTGATTAATACCCTGTTCACAGAACCCTGGACGTGCGTATCCAAGGCTTCCACCAGCTGCTCCTCCATCTGGTGCTCTTAGGGCACCTCTTCAACTTCAATCATTATAGTTGGCCCACTGGTCAACCTGCTCGGCGTAGTACGCTATTGTGCTAAGGATGGAGGTGCGGAGGAGCTTCAGGTGGGGAGAAACCCAGGGGTGTCACTGATGCCAAAGGTATATACTAGAGAGTGAAGGAACAGCCTCCAGGTGCCCTCCGACCAACTCCTCGCATCCCTCAGCCAAAACATTCCCACCCTAACAACGGACCCAGACCAAGCGGCCACAAACCTCAGGCAATGGATTACTCACAGTGCGGACGAACTAGCACCCCTGAAAAAACACCAGTTGAAATCATTCAGCAAAAAGGCTCCCTGGTTCAATGATGACCTCAAAAAATCCAAGAAGACATGCCGCACCCTGGAGAAGAATTGGAGAAAAGAACCAACCTCAGACAACATGACCTCCCTCAAGACAGCCACCCGCAAACACCACCAACTGATTCGATCCGCCAAGAAATCAGCATTTAAGGACCGTCTCGACAGCAATTCTCATAACAGCAAGGAACTCTTCAATATCGTCAAAGAATTCACGAACCCCCCCGCAGCATCCAACGACATCACTAACTCCCAAGACCTCTGCAATGCGCTATCCTAACAAAATTGCCGACATCCACAACAGCTTCAAGAACACTCCCAATGACCAACTCACCCCACCCCCTTCTGATCCCACCCCTCCAACTAACTACCTCAATTCCTGGAACCCAATCACCATTGAAGATACCATTCGCCTCATGAACTCAATCCACTCTGGCTCACCTTCTGACCCCTGCCCCCACTACATCTTCAACAAAGCTGACTCCATCATCGCTCCCCAACTCCGCGATGTCATCAACTGCTCCTTCAACTCAGCCACCTTTCCAGAAATATGGAAACACGCCGAACTCAGCGCCCTTCTAAAAAAAACAACAGCAGACCCCTCAGAACTGAAAAATTACCGACCCATCTCCCTCCTCCCTTTCCCGGCCAAAGTCATTGAGAAAGCCGTCAACAGCCAACTCGCAGCCTTCCTTGAATCCAACAACTCCCTGGATCCCTCACAGAACGGCTTTCGAGCCAAACACAGCACCGAGACCGCCCTCATTGCGGCGACCGACGACATCCGAGCACTCCTGGACAACGGTGAAACAGTGGCCCTCATTCTTCTCGACCTCTCCGCCGCCTTCGACACTGTCTGTCACAACACCCTCATACAACGCCTCAACAACATCGGCATACAAGGAAAAGCCTTGGACTGTATCATCTCGTTCCTAGCCGGGAGAACACAGAGAGTCCGACTCCCCCATTTCTACTCAGAGCCCACCAAAGTCATCTGCGGCGTACCTCAAGGCTCCTCACTCAGTCCCACCCTCTTCAACGTCTACATGAGTCCCCTCGCCTCCATCGCACATCGACACAACCTCAACATCATCTCCTACGCCGACGACACCCAGCTGATACTTTCCCTCACCAAAGACCCCAACACCGCCAAGGACAACCTTCACGAAGGTATGAAAGAAGTAGCCGAATGGATGAAACAGAGCCGCTTAAAACTCAACTCAGACAAAACTGAGGTGCTCATCCTTGGATCCTCCCCCTCAGCTTGGGACGACTCTTGGTGGCCTTCCGCTTTGGGATCAGCGCCCACACCCACTGACCATGCACGTAACCTTGGCTTCATTCTAGACTCCTCTCTCTCAATGTCCAGACAAGTCAACGCCGTATCGTCCTCCTGCTTCAACGTCCTTCGCATTCTCAAAAAGATCTTCCGCTGGATCCCCCTCGAAACAAGAAAGACTGTCACCCATGCACTGGTCACGAGTCGACTGGACAATGGCAACACTCTCTACGCCGGAATTACAACAAAATTGCAGAAAAAGCTCCAGCGCATCCAAAACGCATCAGCGAGACTCATATTAGACATCCCGCGCCAAGAGCACATCACCGGTCACTTAAAAAACCTCCACTGGCTTCCCGTCAACAAAAGAATTACTTTCCGCCTTCTTACCCACGCACACAAGGCCCTTTATAATCTAGGACCAGAATGCCTCAACTCCCGACTGTCCTTCTACTATCCCACCCGCCAACTAAGATCATCCATTCAAGCCCTCGCCGCAGTCCCGCGCATCCGAAAAACCACCATGGGTGGCAGATCCTTCTCCTTCCTGGCTGCCAAGACCTGGAACTCACTCCCCACCCACCTCCGCCTTATTCAAAATCACATCTCCTTCAGAAAAGAACTGAAAACTTGGCTATTCGATAAACAATGAACCCCTCCCTCTACCGCCTTGAGACCCTCTGGGTGAGTAGTGTGCTTTACAAATGCCTGAACTTGAACTTGAACTAACCTATCCCTAGCGTGAAGAAGAAATCAGGCACTCACCCTGTCACTAACTTGGTTCCAAAGTTGGCCAAATCAGATTTGTATTCTGTGGAGGGAGCCACCCCTCAATCTCCCCTCAGGCAGTGCCGTGCCTTCAAACGTTTATACGCCCCGTAGGGCGTTCTTTGGGCCTGAGGATATACGCAGTGAAGCTCGTGAATCCGTGGGAAGCCAATAGGTAAAGGATCTCCGATTAGGCTGCCCGCGCATGCACGAGCCGCGTGGCAATAAAAAAAGGACTGCTCCTCAAGCGTGCAATGCGCGTCTGTCCTACTCCCGCTCCACCCACTGAAAAGCCACTATGCGTGCCAGAGCTAATCCCTAATCAAAATAGGCTTGAGCAACCGCAGCAATTAAACACATCCTCTAAGCGAAAAATACATCATACAATTAGCCATGAGTAATATGAGCATGCACAACGGCATTAATTATTGCTAAGTACAAAACAAGTAATCATTCAAGAAAAGTAAAAGACACTTAACTCGCTGCTGCAGCAGCAAAGAAAAAGGAAGTTGTATGGCATCAGAGACATATATACTGATGGACGTCATGGGATTGGTGCATACTGGCGGGAGTTGTCCTTCGGGGGTTATGCTAATTTAAAGTTTATTGGCTGCTGCTCATGTCACTAAAGATAAGAGAAGCATAATCTGAAGCCTCCGTGGACTGACGTAGAATAAAGGTGGTTTTAAGTGATCGGGCACTACTCTTCCTCCCCCCCTTTATAGGTGAACCACCCCTGGTTTTTAAATTCTACCGATTTCAGCTGATAGATTGCTTCTTCCACTGATTCTCTTATACACATTTTTTTTACTGATTGGCTTGGACTAGAACACTTTGGATTTGCATTTTCTTATTGATTGACCTTGGTCGTATAATTTCCTATAGGTTAACTAGCATTATTTAATTGACAAATTAACTTTTTTCTTTATTTGCAAGCTCTGGTGGTTTTGCATTAATTGAAAAGAACGCGTTAACTTTGAAAGTTTCATCTAAGCTAAAGAAAGCTGATAATATAAATATAAAAATGTTCATCAGCAAATTAGGTCATGGGCTCCCGTGGTTAATTTGAAGCAACACAGAACACATGTTCCTCGATTTATTGTAGGGTTGCCATATCTGTATTGTATTATATTTTACTTGCATTTATATAGTGATCAGTAGTTTGGCATCCATCCCATGGCCCTCGGATCAAGCAAGGACATTTGTCCCCCTTTGACTGCTGTTATGGTAGTGAAATACAGCGATTATCAGGGTTCAGTCGCCCCCTTGGGGCTCTCGGCCCCAGTACCACTGCACCTGCTGCCCCAATGCTAGCTATGCCCCTGATAGCGCTTATTATTCCTGATGAGATGTTGAAGTGCTTTAAGCCGAGCAGCACACCGCTCTGGAACCCTAAGTTAGTGGTTAATTCAGTGGTTATTGGTTATTGTGATAAGCTGTGTGTTCTCAAGAAAACCATTCAATGCATTTACTCCACCTTCTTTTTGTTAAATTAAATTAATCGGCGATAACTGTGATCATTAGTGGGGAGGTATATGGGTTGGTGGAATTAATAAATGAGGGAGAGGTAATTAAGTATTGTGATGTAGCAGGGTACGACTTTCAAAGAGAGAGAGGATGCGATTTTTGTAGTGTTGAAATGCAAAGACGGCAATTTCTAGAAATGCAATAATAAAGATTAAGGCAAACATGCATATGACTTAGAGTAGGTTGTGCTCAGGGAGGAGGCATGCAGAGGATGTATAGGAAGCAAAGACGACAACTGGAAATTTGAAATTAGACACAGTTTTTTATGCAGTTTTGGAAATTCTGAGGATACTTTTTGAGTTTGCATGCAACATTATTTGAATGTTAGATATTGATATCCTTCAAGTTTGTTATAACATATATATATCTGCAGTGAGACCCATTTATGGTTATTTACAGAAAGCAACAGTAAATGTGATTTCATTTCAATACAAATGTAATAAAGACTATAAAAATGTAAACATTCTAAAACATATTATTTCATTATCTGTATATGTATAAATTGGTGGACTCTGAGGTTTCAGTATTAGATAGCATATCCAATGCAATTCTGGAGAAACAAAAACACAACCAAAATCTTGAACCCCCTTATTCAATAGTTTGGTCACCCTATCCTTGATGTTTAACTTTTGTATGGCGCAGTAACACCCCTCAAGTGCAACTCGTTCATTCTTAACAATAAAGCATTCATCGGACAACGTGATCAAAATTTCATTACAATAAAGGCTGCAGGCGTTTGTAAATACAGGATGAGACAATAAGGTTATATTTTTCTTTTTTGGAACAATCATCCAGATCTAGATTTATAGTGGCCCTAGATATAGAAGATTTAGGATAAGACTCAAGCTGTAACAGTAATAGAACCTCAATTTATTTTTGCTGAATCTCAAATTGTTCCAAAGCGAGTCTGAAAGTTTTGCAGAATATACTGTCTTCTCTTTTTGAAACTAAACGTTTTCAATATAGTAGTTTCTGCAAAGAATTGTCTTTGCATTTAGTCAGTCAGTGCCCCCATCGTACTACAGCTACTAAACTCGGTGCAAAACTACTATTTAATTCACACTCCAATCTGAAGGCCCAAGTCGCTGCTAATGTGTATTCAAATTGCACAAATCTTGCAAAATCTTCCCTTCAATGATATTCAATAATGACCAGATCTTTTAGGCGTCTATAATTTGTATTGCATACATCAATATAAGGGGTATTTTTAGACGATATAGCTTTACAAGATAAAACATATATATATGCCCCTGTGCATTGTAAAACCTTCTAAAACAGTTTGCATGTAATAATGCCTTTCTACTCAAATGCAGTATACTTTTCTTTTCATTCAAAGTAGCAGAAAACATATTCCTTAAATATAACCTTAATTTTACAAATTGAAGTTTTTACTGTCCGAAACTCCATGTGTAGTTAACCATTAAATATTAAGATTATACTTTCTAATATAATTATCTTCAAAAAATTCCCTTTGGCATAATGTTGTAAGCTTTCCAGGCTTTTTTGAAGGTACTTTGGTATTAAAACTAACATTAGGGACGCGTGATGGCCGCTTAATCCAAAAGCTCCGTTCCGACCGTCTCCTTCACATCTATCCGCCCTAATCATCCATAGCCCTAGAAACCCGCAAGTGATCGGAGGGTGCCCCCAAGCCGATCCAGGTACTCCCGAACCCAGCGACCGTCGGTAGTAGCTGCCAGGGATCCCGCAAGTTTGTGGCGTGCATCCTTGCCTGCGCCCTGCCTAATTTGGGTCCTAAATTACGGTCTGATGCCACGGAGGAGATGAGGAGTTATAGCGGCGGCAGGTGGCGAGTTCCGCGATTGTGGCCTGTACTCTGAGTGGTGGCGGAGGCGTGGTCTGCAGCACCCAGCGGATCCCCCGGCGATCCGCTGCAGCAGAGAGCGGGAGGCGGGTTCGCTGCGGGGAAAGTAGTGCAGGTATCGGCTCAGCCGGGAGGCCAACATGAACACAAGCAGCGGCGATGACAGTGCGTCAGAGCGCTCCCTGAGAAGCAGTAAGGAGAGGCTTGGGTGCACGGGGATCGTGAGTTGCACTCCACTCCCTCCACTGCTTTGAACAACGAGGTGATAAAGTGTGTCCCCCTCCTCCCCCACCTCCTGTGGTATCGGCACTCGAGGGCAGAGGACTATGGTGCACGATCAATAACACCCCCCCAAAACATACAAAACTCTGTAACTGGCTGGGGGTTTGGGTGATAGCCCCCACAGTGATTGGCCTGGTCGACTGAAAGAAGGGGACGACAGCGGCCTCAAGAGAGAAGTGACTCAGATCCAGCCCTACCTCAGCCCTGTGACTCTGCGGCCCCAGGTGTTGGAGTGATAGGGGGACTGGGGACCTTACCCTCACTCCGATGGCAACCATAGAGAAGTCAAAAACGACGGGCACGAGGGGCCCCAAAACGGGCTAGACAAATAAATTGGATCGCTACACTTTCTCCTAGGAGACGCTACAAGATAGGATTCTCAAAGTCAAACCCACAGGTGAACTGGAGGGGGGGGCCAAGACCTAATGCTGAAAGATGTGATGGAGGCAATTGCTGTGGTCAAGGCCTCACTGGAGCACAAAATGGACACTATGTCAATTGAGATTAATCTTATCCGGGCGAATCTCACGCAGCTTAAAGAGAAATTGTAGCAGGTGGATCTTACCACGGCAAGCCTGGTGGAAGATGTTTCGCAAGTACAAAGTGATGTCCGCGACCTACAAGCCTTCCGCAAGTTCACCGAGCAGAAGCTGGATGACTACGAAGGGCGTCTCCGGAGGAATAACCTAAGCATACTGGGAGAGCCGGAAAGAGCGGAGGGACAGTCACCAGACCTCTTCGTAGAGGACCTAATCACGAACCACCTACAGCCCAAAGGCCTCAGTAAATTCTTTTCGATAGAGAGAGTGCATAGATTCCCGGGAGGCCGTCCCAAACCGGGGGCCCTTCCACGCCCCATGCTAAGGAGATTGCTGAATTTCAGAGACAGGGATGTGATCCTCCAGGTCGCGAGGGTGTCCCCCTGCTCCGCTACGACAACACTGTGATAACACTATTCCTGGACTTCACGTAAACAGTGCAGAGACAGAGGAGATCTTTCCTGACGGTCAAGAAAAAACAAAGGGACAGAGGGTTCAAGTACGCCATGTTGTTCCCAGCACGCCTTCGGATGTAGGCAAGGGGACAGGCATGGTTTTTTGAGCAACCAGAGGCGGCTGCCGACTGGCTGGAGAGCCAAACGGAACGGGACTGTCAACCTGAAGACCATGGGGGCGATTCTGACACGCAGCGCAAAGGGTGACCCACAGACATCATTGAGTCTGACACTAGTCCGAACCCAGGCGTCGGCTGGGTTTCAGGTACACGGTACCCATATCTGTCTGGGCCCGATGGGAAACCACTTCCAGTGACTAGCCTTACACCACTGGGGTCTATCTTGCCTTGGGTCCTATTACATACTGTTCAGGTAGGGGGAGATGGAACGACGGAGAGTGGTTCTCCTCCCCTATTTCTTCCTTTAGTTCACTGTTTGGGAGACAGGCACTCTGCTAGTTACAAATGGGCAGTTTCACTCCCAGAGGGCAGGGAAGCAGGGAGGGGGGTTGTTGGGGTGGGAATTTTTTGTTGTTGACTGTTACGATTTTATCATCGACCAGACATGTTCACTTAGTTACAGAGGGTGCAGAATATACAGTGATGAGTGTGCATTGGGAAAAAAGTGTTAAAATATTGAGCTGGAATGTCAATGGGCTGGGGGACAAGGTTAAACGCAGTGTTGTCTTACAGTACCTTAAATGACAAGCTCCTGACATCATCCTGCTTCAAGAAACACACTTAGCCGGGAACTCCTGCAAGGCATTACATAGATGGGGATTTGAAATGGTGGCTCGCGCGGGTTTCCCAACCAATTCACGGGGAGTGGGCATTATGATGAGGAACTCCTTTCCCCTCACTGTAAGTTCCACGTGGTCGGATGACCGAGGCCGGTATATTGGAATCACGGGTCAATGGGAGGGGCACACCGTAACATTTATGCCAGTGTATGTGCCTCCGGGTCTGCAGCACACCACGTTTGCTGACTTGGGGACTTCTATTGCTCGGAGGCGACTTTAACGCAGTGGTCTCCGGCGCACTGGACCTTCACCCCGTGAGATATAGGTCCATCCGCAAGATGGCTGCCCGACTTCCTGGAGGCTCTGGGGCTAGTTGATGGGTGGAGGACGTTTAACCCAGAAACAATACAGCACACTTTCCACTCCGGGGTCCACCGTAGCCTGTCCCGCATAGACTACATCCTAACCTCTGCTTCGCAGGTCACACACATACGTGACATTAAGCACTTAGCTAAAGGCATCTCTGATCACTCCCCGGTGTGGGTGCAGTTAGCTCTTGGCCAACTGGGAATAGGGAAAGTGGCTTTCATTAACCCATGGTATCTCCGGGACCCCCTCATCAAAAAAGAACTGGGCAAGGCCATGGATCATTACTTTCAAGAAAACGAGGGTACAATTGACTCTTCCCAGACCCTGTGGGAGGCTTTTAAATCTATCATAAGGGGTCAGGCCTTGTCCTTGATAGCTGGGTGGCAAAAAGACAGACAGAAAGAGATCTTAGCGCCATGAAACCGCTTGGTGTAAGTGCGCTCTAGAAATTCATTTAACATAACATAACATAACAAGAGATCTTAGCAATTGAGGTAGAGGTTGGCCAGCTGGAGCGGAAGTTAGAATCCAGGATTACACCTGAGAAAAAACCCCTACTACGCCTCAAACAAACTGAATATAGAACTCTAGCAACAGACAAGGCCAGGAGCCTGGGGAGGGAAAGCTGGGTAAAATGTATGATCTGGGAGACAAGGCTGGGAAACTGATTGCTTGGCTCGACAAAAAGGAGTGGGCTAGTCGCCTGGTTCCTGAACTCCAGGGTGAAGGGATAGCTGCATAACTGACCCACAGGACATCGTACTTCAGTTTGCTAGCCATTTTCGCGCAGTATACACAGCCGCTGCACCCTATACTGAGGAGGATTCACACGAACTACTACATGACATAGCGCTTCCCACACTGTCTGAAGAAGACCGCAACTTCTTGGACACCGACTTGACTGCTGATGAGATAGTTCAGGCCATTAGATCTCTACTCTCTGGGAAGGCCCTTGGCCCTAATGGGATCCCAATCGAACTATACAAACGTAGGCCCGATAAATTAGCCCCCTCTTTGAAGGCCATGTACGAGGAGAGTAAGGAGGTGGGGATGCTACCAGCGGACCAAAGGGTGGCCACTATAGTTACGATCCATAAGGAAGGAAAGCCCAGGACTGACTGCACTTCCTACAGACCGATCTCATTACTAAACGCGGAGCCTAAAATCCTAGTGAAGCTCCTTGCCAATTGGCTAATTAAGATTATTGGGAGTCTGGTACACCCCGACCAATCATGTTTCATGCCGCACCACAAAACAGCTCTAAACCTGAGTAGACTGCAAGGAGTCTTGGGTAGGTTACCCACCATTCATGAACCAGCAATAGTGGTGCTCTGGATGCGACTATGGCCTTTGATACTGTTGAGTGGCCGTACCTGCTGACAGTACTTGCCAAACTAGGATTCGGGCCAAGTTTTGTTCAGTGGGTGCGCCTTCTATACTCGGAGCCCATGGTACAAGTCCTGGTAAATAATAAAATGTCTGACACGTTCACCCTGAGTCGGGCACCCATCAGGGGTGTCCCCTTTCCCCCCTCCTGTTTGCCATAGCATTGGAACCTCTGGTGGCGTGCATCAGGAAGGACCCAGTGGTGCGGGGTCTGCGGTGGTCCCCGGACTGGGAGGACAGCATCTCGCTATACTCGGATGATATATTACTGTACCTGGCCTCCCCCAGAAAATCGATGCAGCAGCCCTGGATATTCGGGCAATATTTGGTAGCTACTCAGGGTTCTCCATTAACTGGGGTAAATCTCTCCTATACGTCCTCAAAGGTGATCCCCCCTCTCTGCCTCGAAATTGTCCAATCCAAACTAGCCTGGTAAGCTTTAAATACCTGGGGGTCTTTATCTCCTTGGATCCGGTGCTCCGCTTTACCCATAACCTCCTCCCACCTCTCCAGAGGCTTAAGCGTGATATTGCAAGCTGGAGGGCGCTTCCGCTTTCTTTATTAGGTAGAGCGGCACTCTTTAAAATTATGTCGCTACCCCGGTTTTTATACGCCTTGCAAAACTCGATGGGTGTTGTCCCGATGACATATTTCAGAGACATTGAAAGCCTTCAGAGGGAATTGCTATGGAACAGTAAGCTCCGTATTGCATTAAACAAGCTCACATTAAACTGGCACAACGGGGGAATCAGCCTTTCCGATATTAAAAAATATTATTGGGCATGAATCACGGTACATACAGTTAACCCGACGATCCTGGGTATCTCCTGGACAGGCGGGTCTTACCGGGTGGGAACTATAACAGGGCACTATATTCCAAACCTAATCAGTACCCATTGACAGGCTCCACAAAACACTCGGTTCACAGTTGGCACAATGCCACAAAAGCGCTTGGCTGGGGACAGAAACTAACGCTGGCAACCCCCCTATGGGATTCCGAAAGACTGGGTGGTCTGTGGAAATCGAAGGGGTTTGACAAGTGGGACTTAATTGGGATTTCACAGATTAAAGATATATGGGAGAAAGGTGACATAAAGCCATTTACATCTCTGTAGCAACAGCACACATTAGCTGACTCAGAGCGCTTTAGATACCTACAGGTCCGCCATGCACTTCAATCGCACATCGCTAGAGGCACTTCTCCCCCTGATTCCTCTCCGTTGGAAGACAGGCTACTAGATGGTCATATCGCTAACATACAAAAAACTGATCAATAATATGGAGGACCCCCTACAGGCCTTGCGGGACAAGTGGGTAAGAGATGGCATTGAGATGGATAACGAAGAGTGGCGGGAAGCGGTCTCCTCCCACAGAGTTGTAGCGATTTCAGCTAGACTCCGAGTAGTGCAGCTTAAAATTCTTCATAGAGTATCATCTGGTACAAATTGGGAGGGCGAAGGGAGGGGAATGTAGAAGAGGGTGTGGCCAGACAAGCACATTTATGCACATATTATGGGAATGCGAATATATACAACCCTATTGGCATCAAATACATGACACATTGAGCGAAGTACTCACAACAGTTCTCCTCCCAGAAGCACGGCGATGCCTCCTTAATATTTGGGAGCCCACTGATTTAAATAGCTGCCACACACAATGGGTCACAATAGGATTAATGTTGGCAAAGATAAATATTGCACAGTTGTGGGGATCTACACATCCACCCTCTCTAGAAGCTTGGGAAAGGGACCTTGACTGGTGCATGTTTAGGGAAAAGACTGTCTACATAGCCCGGGGCTGCCCCCGAAAATGGTCCCGAATCTGGAGCTCTTGGAATTCCTATGGGGGTGAAATCTGTAACCCACCACGTAGTATGGAACACGAAGATCCCCCTACGCTGTAGTTGATTTTATTTTGCACTATTGTACCGAACTGTAACATGCTGAAATTGCCAATACTGCAACTTTTCTTTTTTGCATCCTCTGTACTGTGCAATTCTAATGTCGATGAATGTTAAATAAAAAGAATTATTAAAAGCAGAAAAGAAAAAAAACTAACATTATGATGTCTTCTGCGTAAACATAAATTAGTACCTTCTGATCCCCTACTCTTCGGGCATCTGCTTCAGGAGTAGAAAGATAAAACAGAACAAGTTGACTGATCAGGATAGTTTTCAAGGAAACTCAGGACCCACGCAGCCAATATGTACTGCGTGGCCAACAGTTTTTTATTACGAAAGAATTTATTTTCATTTGCAATCAAATTTCGTTGATTTCTCAAGAAATGACATTAAGGAAAAACTCTGTCAACACAGTCAGTTCAAAAACATAAAATTGTGTGTACAATATATACAAAATGTACAAATATACAAATATACAAACAATTAAGGTAAGAAATCAAAATATCACGACACCAACAAAGGACTTTGGTACAATGAATGACATTTCAAACCAATTGCAAAGTAAGAAGACCTTTACACAAAACACAATATTTACGCTTTTAGAAAAAACCAGTCCTATACACTAGAATCCAGTGGACAGGCGGAGCTAAGATGGAGTAAAGTTGCCTGCCTGTCTCACAACACCTGTGATAGAATGTTTATAGGATTAACAGCGAGGGCCCACATAGGTGATATTATTTACTCCCTAGCTGCACCCTTCTTTCTTGCCACAGGCTGGGTGTCAATAATTGTTTGTATATTTGACACCATGTAGGTGCACGCAAGAATATCATTAATCATAGTAGAACTGAAGGGACTCCCAGAATTTGCAATTTCTTCTAGAAGGTTGGCCTAACAACTTGATAGCAGGCAGTAGAGAAATCTATAAAAGCCACATACAGAAACTGAACTGTGATTGCAACATCTTTTTCATTTATTACCTGAGGTATTCTATATTATCTAGGATTGAACTGGTTGCTTTACATTCCACTTGTTCTATACTTAATATCTGGTTGTCAACCCCCCAGCCGTGCAGATGTTCTAACATGCTTTTTGGGAAGACTTTACCCAATGAGTTAAATAGAGCTATTTGTCTGTAATTATTAGGGAGGTTGCAAGAACCCTTTTTATATAGAGACTGCAATGCTCTCTGTCCAATATCTTCAAAATATTCCATATTGTATATAGTGTTTATAAATGGGAAATAAAAATCAGGACCAGAGAATTGTTTCTTTTTTTATCACTATAATGGGGTTTTCATCAGGTCTCATAGTGCCGGACAGTATCGCTTTAAGAATAAAGTCCATGGTCTATTCGACAGAAGTAGGTTCAGATTCATATTCCATTTCAGAGGACAGGTATTTTGCTAATGTTATTTATAATGAGCCCACTGGGTTGGAAGCATACAGTTCAGATAGTAAACCCATGCCTCACACTAATAGAGATCGGTTTTACTTCTATTCTATTACCACTGGACTCTGCAATATGCTTCCGGAATCTTCATGTGTCCTAATAAATAGTGCCTCTCTGAGTTCGACCCTTTGCGGACATGCTAGATGCTTATTTGTAAAGATGTGTTGTCTAGATCTTCTCCTTTTTCAGGAGATTATTTATTCTTCCTCTCAAATGGGAGAAATGCAAAACTTTGTGTTTTACTGATATATTTATCTCTCCATTAAGGTAACGTACTGAGGAGGGGCCCCTCTCAACTTAATTTGTTGAAGAGCCGTATGCATTCATGGTGTTCTTCCTCCCAGTGTTGACTTCATATTGAATTCAAACTATGTAAACAGGTTCTCTCAAACTCAGACATTTCAGGAATGGCTGTTTTTATCCATTCAATTAGATTCGTTGTGTGGTCAATGCTCCAATACATTCCCCCTTCAGACTTAGTGAGGCTTAGCCACTCACCCTTATAGTTCCAAGGCTGTGTTTCTTCAATTGAAATATCAGTGATAAACAATAGGACTTTACGGTCACTACAAGACTTATCAATAATATTCAGATTAGACAGTAATCCAAAAATAGAAAAGGCATGTGAGAGAGTGGGACGGAAATAGAGCTCAGGTGGCTTTTTAAGCAGGTGTTTTGCAATGGTGATTTATTTGAGAGTGACAAAAAGAAGAAAAAAATCAATATAACCAGTCCCGGTAGTTCCTTGTTCACTCTGAGGCCAACAGAATATTAATAAAAAACAGGATTGTCTGTTACCCTTGATAATGTCTTTTTTTCAGACAACTTTCGTCCATACCCCGCCAACGTACCCATGAAAGAAAGTGAGATATCCAGGTAAATAAAACGAAAATAACCCTCCACAATATTTTCCTCATATTATCTCATACACTACTGGTGACAGTTACTCTACTATTGGGATATATTTGCTCCTCTCCATACCGTCACCGAGTGGTTATATTTTGAGAGGGTTAGTAATCCTATTTTCTTTGCAGGAAGTAGTCTGTTGAACTAAACAACGACAAAAAATGAGCCACAGAGCATTTTTCTTCTGGCGCCTTGTCTGGATTCTTGTAAATCTCCTACAGGTATGGTTTGTTACATACAGCACAGTTCCTAAATACTGGTTCATGTTCTTGTGCTCAGTAGAAAGTGAAGGAGAAAGGAAAGAGTCCTAACTGGAACATAAGAGCTTGCTTCACCGCTCCCCTCCTTCCCACTTCCTTCTTCTTGGTTTTGGTTACTAACACTCACTCGGAGTGCCACAGCTCTCCAGAAATGTGACACGCTATGAAGCCTCCATCGACAGGGACCACCAATAATCAGACCACATGTCTTCTTTGCTCTCGCCCTCTTCGGACTCCACTACACCTCCAGTTTCTCCCTCATCTCCGTCATCTCCCTTCTCTGGCTCCCTCTGGGACAAGCTGTCCTCTGTGTTCGGTCTCCCGTCTTTCTTCCTTGTGAAGATTTCTCCTTCTGTCAGACTCCCTGCTTGGAGGTTCAGTCGATTTTTAAATTTTAATTACAGCAAGCACTTCCCCTTTTCGTCTGCCTTCTTTGACATGTTTTCTGTGTCTCCTTTTCTTTCCCAGTAATATTGCACTCTTTTAGGTCTCACCTAGGCAGTGCATACTCTGTGTCTTTGAGACATGCTGTATCTACAGTGTGGGCTTAAAGCACGTCCAATTTTTTTAATTGGTTCTTGTTATTGCCCTTGCCCTCTTCTGCCTCCATGTCACCTCCAGTTTCTCCCTCATCTCCCTTCTCTGGCTCCCTCGAGGGACCAGCTGTCCTCCACGTTCAGTCTCCGGCTTTCTTCCTCATGAAGATTTCTCCTTCTGCCAGACTCCTTCCTTGAAGGTGCCCTGTAATGTTGTACTTTTTTAGGTTTTGCCTAGTCAGTGCACACACTATGTCTTCGAGACATGCTGCATCTACAGTGTGGGCTGCAAGCACATCCGATCTTTTTAATTGGTTCCTGTTAATGCTCTTCGTAAGTGCCTGCTTTTGTTTGGTGTATATGCTTATTAGTACCTCCTTTTGATGTTTTGGAACCTCCCATGAGGACTGCCCCATTACATGTCTCATTTCGCTTCTGTTAATTTCAGTTCGATCCATGCACATTTTCTTTTTAATTGACCCGGCCCATGTTCTTGGAATGCTGTTTGTTGGTTTTCCGAGGCAAACGCACACAGGTGATGTTTGCAACACGTCTTACTGGTGTACCCTCCCACCCACTGTTTCTCTGTTTGCACCACCCCTTACCCCATCCTTGTTCCCTCTTCACCTCCCTCCTTGTATCTCCCAATTTCCTCTTCTCTTTCCTTCCACTACCAAAACACTTCCCACATTTGCTCTCCCTCCCCTCCTCTTTCTCCATCGCCTAGTGTCTCTGTACAACTTATTTACTCCGCAGCTCTTCTCTCCATTTCCAGTCTCTCTGGCATCTCATCTACTTCCTTTCGTCAATCTCTAGTCACCACTGTCTTCTCCTCCTCTCTCCCCACCTCCATCTTCCCCCCTCTATGTCCTCTCCGTTCATGCAGTAGCCCCCCTTTCACACTAAACTCGCCTCTGTGGACACTCCTTGCCCCTGCGCTGTTTCTCTTGCATGTCTCCTCCCTCTGCCCAATCTCTGCAGAAGCATTCCATTCTCCCCTTTTGTCCTCGTATATCAATAACGCTCCACTGCTCTGACTTTTCCTTCTCTTCCGACTCACTGTGCCATGTCCACAGACACCCCCTCCCAGTTTTCCAAGTGCTAACCCCACTGTATGTCGCCTTTCCCCCGCCTCACATCTAGCTCTCGCTGTTTCTTTCCATTTCATTATATATATATATATATATATATATTCACTGAAAAACCCATAGGTTTCAGGCCTTATATAGTTAGGAATTAGCATTTAAAAAACCTTTAAAATTCACCCAAAAAACTATAAGTTTTAGGGGTGTTATAGTTAGCTGGACATTTCACTCATACAAAACCATTGAAATTGCTCCTATATAGTTAGTTGTACTAACTATATTTCACGCACCAGCAATACACTGCTGATGATGTCACATATTACATCATTCATGACATGGTCAGTGACATCACTGATGACATCTCAAATGACATCACTGATGACATCATCCACATGACAATCACATACACCTTTTCATACACCAGTAAAATCTTTCATCACTCTTTGTAAAATACAGAGTATCATATTTGAATCCATTGTTACAGAAATACAAGTATCTAAAAACCCACTCAGTGATTCATAGATGTATACACGCATCTAATCACTTACCTGTAGATTCACTCATACATGCTGTCAATGAACAATAGAACACTATCAAAAATACTTATACACCTAAATCGACATTACACACCAGCACACATCCTATTCACATATTGTTCATTTTCACATGGTAAAATCACCTTTGAACACACCACAATTCCTAAAATGAGTATGGTACCATAAACAAATGATTTATAATGTAACTAAAGTCCTAAAACCTTCTATTAACTACAATGCTTTTTAATGAGGTGCTATCATGTATATTGGTCCCAAGATGGCTGCCAACACTTCTTGGATGAAGTGCTGACAGCCAATCAGATCTCACGTGTACCCCGCGATTTTTCAAATCCTTGTGGGACCCCCTGAGCAGGACTAGGGGGTCAGGGTGCTTCTACCCTGCCCCTTTTTTGAGTTCTACACGTTTGTTTTTCTGTTTTCCTGTGCCTCAGTCTACCGAGGTACAAGATGGCTGCCAACAATTTCTGTTTTGGAGTGTTGACAGACATTGGCAGCCAATCAGAATGCAGCTCGTACTAGGGAAGGTACAGAGTACAGTAAGCTTACAGTAAGCTTATATAGATATATACATTTTTTCAAATTCAATTTTCTCAACAACTACTGGAGGGATTTACACCATTTAAACAAAAGGCCGCACTGCGTACCAGTCCCTACCATTTTGACAAGTTTGGTGTAATCCTGTTCAGCGGTTCGGGCTGTAGCCGTGTCTAATCGTCCTATGGAAAATAACATGGGGAAAACACGCTTTGGGACCCCCCTTTTTTCTCAGCCCCCACTTGACGAATCCCCCCAAAACTTTCAGGGAAGGAGCGAAGCGGGCCATCTTCTTTGAGAAATTCGCGGAGATTCATCAACATTCGCCAAAGTTATTCCCAATAGAATGTTGCGGATTCCCTATGGAAACTAGGTCCTAACTATATATACCTACTGGCAACCGCAAGTAGGTAATATATATTAATATATATATATATATATATATATATATATATATATATTACCTACTGCCGGTCGCCAGTAGGTATATATAGTTAGGATTTTTTCTCTATGGGATTTTTGAAAATTCTATGTCTAATAACTTTGGCGTTTGTGGACGGAATTGGCTGAAATTTTCAGGAAAATGGAACATTTTGTTTCTGAGCAGCCCCTGAAAATTTGGGGGTGGTTCGTCAAGGGGGGGCCGAGAAAAAAGGGGGGTCCCAAAACGCGTTTTTCCCATGTTAATTTCCATAGGGCGGTTGGCCTCACTTTTAGCCCGAACGGCTGAATGGATTTGCACGAAACTTGGCAAAATTGTAGGGACCGGTAGCCCGATGTGCCTTTGCTAGGTCTCAATATATGTGCTCCAGTGGATTTTGAGAAATTAACGTTCAAAAAAAGATATATATCTGTGACAGCGTCCCGGGTAGCGCTCCGTTTGGCGTACTTTTCGCGTTACGGAGCTTTGCGAAGCGAAGCTGATTGGCTCTCCGGTGTCTGTAAACATTACAAACAGTCCGTAGCGGCCGCCATCTTGTCTCTCGGTAGGATCGAGAGACAAGAGGAGGCCAAAGCGAAGGGGCAAATGACCATAAGGGGGCATAGTAGATCCTCCCTGACCCCCTAGGTTTGATGTGGAGGCTTTAAAAGGGCCCCGCGGGCCAAAAAAAAAAAAAAAAAAAAATTCGTTTTTTTTCGTGGGGTGCGCCCAGTACGCGTAACGGAAAGCGGACTGGGGAGCGTACTACAAGGAAACAAGAATGATTGACTCCTCTTCCTCTGTGTTCGATTGTCCAGGCCGGTCCCAGGCTATCACCTAGCCCTGCAGATGTAGTTTATGGCCCCAGCTGTAAAGAATCACCCCTCTTCAAAGGAGTTACAGTAGATCAAGGCCCCCACCCGATGAGATCCGTCACACCACACGCGTTCCTACTATCTGAAAACCATCCTGTATTGTGATTGGGGAGGGGACCGAGCCTGAAGCGGAAGATTCCAGGGATGCCTCTTTGTACATCAAAGTTTTTACAATTATGTGTCACATTAAAAATATATAGCCTCCAACAAAGTAGTAGGATTATAAAACTTTAATAACTTATAAATATATACAACGCAACAAAAACAGTAAATACATTTAAACATTTTTTTGAAAAAAGAAGCAACAATGGTCAGTAGCTGTGTTTTGTGCGAATAGTCCCAAGGCAGCACAACGTGCTGAGTTCTGGACGGCACCCAGGTGATGTTACCTGGGTGCCGCACTGGTTTTTGGTATCCTACAATGCAGCTCCGAAAAACGGCGTGGGGCGTCCCGGGGGGTGCGGGGGGAGGCCTCGTCAGTAGCGGTCTGTTGTGCGAATAGTCCCAAGGCAGCAGAACGCGCTGAGATGTGGATGGCACCCAGGTGATGTCCAGTAAGTTGCCGCACTGGTTTTGGTATCCTACAATGCTGCTCCGAATAACGGCGTGGGGCGCCCCGGGGGGGGGGGGGGGGGGATGAGGCGGCATGAACGGGCCTCCCCAGGTGGAGGCTCGTCTGCTGTAGTGGGGCGCCCCTTTACCGTTTCAGTTGCCATTCCGCCCGCTTTTGGTACACTGTGCCAAAATCCGCCATTCAGCTGAGTTGCGCCCACTCTTGCGGTGCAGCGATAGGCGGCTGCCACAGGACTCTCAAAATGGCGGCAGGCTCTTTCCTTTTTGGGCCTGGTCCACTGAAATGGCCCTGGGACACCTTGGAACTCGGACGCTTGTCTGCTAGGTCTTGGACCCCATTCTCGAAAGCGTCCCCTCAGCCTTGAAGATTCTACAAAAGTCTTGGGGGCCCCCGACTCCTGCAGGCTTCCGGTGGGGAGCGGCTGCCATGATTGCTCGCGGAATGACCACGACGGAGCCACGAGATGGTGGTGCTTTCATGCTGACGCCAGCTTCAGTCTGAAACATCCAGAAACAAGGTGGGGCTTTCATCGTTTGGGAAAAAAAAATGTTTTAATCCAATGAAAAGTGTTATTTTTAGGTCATGTGATCAAGCCTTCCATCATTAGGAAACCAAAAGTAAAATGAACCAATGAAAAGTTTTATAAACAAGTCACATGACCTGTTATGCGGCATAGGGCTATAAAAAGCGTAGAAAATCCGTTGGCACGTGAGGCGGCATCAGTAGCGGAACGATGTGCGAATAGGCCGAAGGCAGCACAACGCGCCAAGATCCGGATGGCACCGAGGTGGTGTCCAGCAAGTTGCCGCACTGGTGTGGCCATCCTACAATGCTGCGCCGAAAGTCGGCGTGGGGTGCCCCGTTGGCCTATGAGGTGGCGTCAGTAGCGGACCGATGTGCGAATAGGCCGAAGGCAGCACAACGCGCCAAGATCCGGATGGCACCGAGGTGGTGTCCAGCAAGTTGCCGCACTGGTGTGGCCATCCTACAATGCTGCGCCGAAAGTCGGTGTGGGGCGCCCCGTTGGCCTGTGAGTTCGCGTCAGTCAGTGGGGGCTGTTTGAGGATCTGACTGCATTGGAAAGCAATGTGATGCTGTGCGTCGCCCCCAAGATGGAGGTTCCTCGGCTGCAGTGGGGCGCCCCTTGGTGTTTCACTCGCTATGCAGCTGAGTTGCGTGCGCACTTGCGGCGAATAGGCCGAAGGCAGCACAACGCGCCGAGATCTGGATGGCACCGAGGTGGTGTCCAGCAAGTTGCCGCACTGGTGTGGCCATCCTACAATGCTGCGCCGAAAGTCGGCGTGGGGTGCCCCGTTGGCCTGTGAGGTGGCGTCAGTAGCGGACCGATGTGCGAATAGGCCGAAGGCAGCACAACGCGCCAAGATCCGGATGGCACCGAGGTGGTGTCCAGCAAGTTGCCGCACTGGTGTGGCCATCCTACAATGCTGCGCCGAAAGTCGGCGTGGGGCGCCCTGTTGGCCTGTGAGTTCGCGTCAGTCAGTGGGGGCTGTTTGAGGATCTGATTGCATTGGAAAGCAATGTGATGCTGTGCGTCGCCCCCAAGATGGAGATTCCTCGGCTGCAGTGGGGCGCCCCTTGGTGTTTCACTCGCTATGCAGCTGAGTTGCGTGCACACTTGCGGCGAATAGGCCGAAGGCAGCACAACGCGCCGAGATCCGGATGGCACCGAGGTGGTGTCCAGCAAGTTGCCGCACTGGTGTGGCCATCCTACAATGCTGCGCCGAAAGTCGGCGTGGGGTGCCCCGTTGGCCTGTGAGGTGGCGTCAGTAGCGGACCGATGTGTGAATAGGCCGGAACCAGCACAAGGCGCCAAGATCCGGATGGCACCGAGGTGGTGTCATAGTTGAGAGTTCTGAGAAGCGGGGGGGAGGCGGCGCAAACGAGTCTCTCCCTCCATGTGGAGGCACTTCATCTGCAGTGGGGCGCCGAGATCCGGATGGCACCGAGGTGGTGTCTAGCAAGTTGCCGCACTGGTGTGTGTTGAAAAGATGGAAGGTCCACAGCAAGTCTATGTTCCTTCAGTGGAGCGCCGTCTAGCTGAGTTTCGCCCGCTCTTGCTGCTACAGCGACAGGCGGCTGCAACAGGACTCTCAAAATGGCGGCCTGTTCTTTGGATTTGGGCCTGGTCCACTAAAATGGCCCTGGGACACCTTAGAACTCGGACGCTCGAATTTTTTTTCCTTTCCTCTACATGCAAAAAAGGTAAATGCCCGGTACATTACCTGCCTCATCTGCCACGATGTACTCTCCAGAGGAACCGAAAAAAAATATAGTTATGGTAATTGTGGCAAATTAATTTCATGTGGACAGATGAGTGTTAGTCTAATAAATACAGCATATGAACATCATCATAGTCGATGGTTGGTGGAGACATTTTGACTATATCCTGGACCTGCCCGTCCTCGCCCAAAATGGCGCCGGAATAAATGGGACTCGTAACTCCTTGTTGTGTACTGGTTGCACAACCTTGATATCACGAGATATGTATGCAGTTTTGAAGCACATGGCGGGCGGGGACGAGAATTGATTGAATATTTCGACATCCCTATTGATATTAAGTTCTGATGTGTTATTGATTACTGTACTATTGAAAGTTCGAATTAACGTCACCCATGGTACTTGCCCGCAAATGTATATCTAGATAATTTTATTGTAACTGGCCCTGTCGTATTTTAATTATAAAATGTACGTCCACCGATTCCGCAACTGTTAGACACCTTAGTTCTTGCAACCTAATGGCCCGCCCGTTACGTTCCTCTACAGTGTAAATGTCTCCTCATCATATACGATTACAGTTTGCTCCGTGGCCGGCCCACGTGGTTATAGGCCCGTATTTGTATACTGACATTTTCACAATAAAGGTTTTTAAAAGAAAACATGGTAGTAGTATTTACATTGGTAAAGTTTTTAATAATAGTCACTGTTTTCGAATCAGTAAAAGGCAAGTGAAATAAAGCAGTCCAATTACATGAAGGGTAAAAGGTATAATACGCAGGAACGCAGTAAAGATAAATGGTCAAGGGCTGTTGTGTTTTCTACTCCTGCAACATAAAGTGATCGATAAGAATCTGATATTCAGGCGTATCGGCGACTAAGACAGCAGGCCGAGCCTCTTTTGCTCAACGGCTCCGTCATGGGACGAAGAAACGCCCTTTTTCTCGAAAAAAGAATATATTTTACTTGCAGGACAGTTGTAAATTTTCCGGGAAAGTACATTAGCCTGGAACATTATAACATATATGTTTAAGAAAAAATAATGTTCGAAAGCAATAAAAAGCGTAATTTTTAGGTCATATGACCAAGCCTTTCATCATTAGAATAAGAAAAGTAAAATGAAAACCAATGAAAAGTTTTATTAACAAGTCACATGACCTGTTATGCTTACGTTACGCGCTGCGCGCCGCGCCCCAGATCGCTTCCGGGAAGCTGCGCTTCGCGCACCGGAGCACTTCCGGATGCGCTAACGTGGCGCGTCATATGACGCATTACGCGACAACGCAGGTCCAGAATATAGTCAAAATGTCTCCACCAACCAGCGGTCGGAACACAACCCCTTTCAGCAGGCTAAATAGTTCTGTTAAATGACAACAGAAGGGACAGGCAACAAGAACCATCAGTCAAAGAGGGGAGGGCAAGTTCTTCTCTACCGGGTCACGTTGGGGCGCTACCGGAACTGATCGAATTGGTAGTCTACAGTGTTTCTGGATGTTTCAGACTGAAGCTGGCGTCAGCATGAGAGCACCACCATCTCGTAGCTCCGTCGTGGCCATTCCACGAGCAATCATGGCAGCCGCTCCCCACCAGAAGCCTGCGGGAGTCGGGGGCCCCCAAGACTTTTGTAGAATCTTCAAGGCTGAGGGGACGCTTTCGAGAATGGAGCCCAACCCCTAGCAGACAAGCATCCGAGTTCCAAGGTGTCGCAGGGCCATTTTAGTGGACCACGCCCAAATCTGAAGAGCCGGCCGCCATTTTGAGAGTCCTGTGGCAGCCGCCTATCGCTGCATCGCAAGAGCGGGAGCAACTCAACTACATGGTGAGCGAAACGCTGTAGTCGCAAGAGCGGGCGGTAAACAGCTGAATAGCGGAAGAGGCACAGTGTAGCAAAAGCGGGCGGAATGGCAACTGAAACGGTAAAGGGGCGCCCCACTACAGCGTGTCTTCAGGTCAAACGGATTGTGGGACAAGGTCCAGAATGGAAGAGTCACCAAAAGGCAAAAAGTTCCGCTTGACCCCGGGAGCCGGCCACCTATGTCGGGGGCGATCTCAGGCCACACCAGGGCAACACGACTTGGGGAGAGGGCCGGAGCCAAGCGCCCCCTCCGAGTCCGCGCCATCACACCGTCCCTCGGGGGCCTCCGTCAAGCGGTTCAGGGAGGCACCGCATCACATTGTTTTCAAATGCAGTCACGTCCTCAAACAGCCCCCACTTACATTGAGAATAGTGAAGCTGTAGCAGGTGCAAATAAGCTTCAGACAGTCTAACAAGCACTCCTCAAAACTTTGAACTATCAGAGTGCATGAGTTTCATGCTCGATCGATTGAGCTAGCCGGATCGGGCAACAAAAAGTATAAAATAGTTATGTAAATAGTTATTTAATAAAATGTTTTACCCTGTTACTTTGCTGGTGTGTTGTATATATTTGTAATATTTGCATACAGTTTATCGTTATTTTGGGCGGGGTGGGTGGCGGAGCCGAGCTGTCTTGCAGCCATCATGGTGTGGAGTTCAGTTCATCTCACTAGTTTCGTATTTCTCATGAGGGGTTGTTCCTAATGTTTCTATTTTAGCGAGGTCAAAAAGAGATCCCATTAGTGGCCTACTGATTTTGCTCGATTCCTTTTGTTTTTTTACACGATTTTTCACTATCTGCAAAGACTAAACAGAGTATTGCGACTCTGTGCTTGTTTGTAAATAGAGAATGAACCAAAGAGAACCAATTCTAAAACAGTAAATGCTTGGATAACAATCAATCAAATGGAGAGAGAAGCAGTCACGACGGATTACAACGGGGGCAAAGGCCTGCGTTAACTACCCATCACTATCTGCAAAGAGAGAGTACTCCTAATAGAAATGAGGGGGGGGGGCAGCATTCAAAGCAGATCAGTGTGCATAAACACGAAAATGTTTTTACTTACCACGTACTTGACATTCGACAGCTTATGATATTTGCTATTAAAAAACCATTGAAATTCACTGAAAAAACCATAGGTTAGAGACCATATATAGTTAGGAATTAGCATTTAAAAAACCTTGAAAATTCACTGAAAAAACCATAGGTTATAGACCATATATAGTTAGGAATTAGCATTTAAAAAACCTTATTTTACTCACACAAAACCATTGAAATTCCATATATAGTTAGTTGCACTAACTATATATCACGCACCCGCAATCCACTGCTGATGATGTCACATATTACATCATTCATGACATGGTCAGTGACATCACTTATGACATCACTGATGACATCTCAAATGACATCACTGATGACATCACTGATGACATCTCATTTGACATCATTCTTGTGCTAATACGATAAACCTCTTCAGACTCTAATATAACCTTAGATACACTCAGTGTATACAGACACTCACACACTGTCACTCATCCATGGAGTTACTCACACACCTAGTCAGTCATGCAAAGAATCAATCACACCTCCATTTCCTCAACTATACAGTTATACACACCTTACTTATTCAAACATATACTAACACATATTTACTCTCTTATACAATCCCTGATACAAGTTCACAATGATCCATACAGCCACTCACACATTCAGTGGCTCTTATGCACAGTTATTTATATATGCCAACTCTCACATGTACTGTGTTTTACATATGTACTTACTATGACATGTAGCATTGAGATATCCATTCACTCATCAATACACTCATGCACACAGTCAACCGCCCATGTAGCTGTTTCCACATGCACTCTTGAACTCATACACCTAGTGAATCAACTGCTCACACATCTATGCACAGAGTCACACACCTCCCAGCCACCCCCACACAAACTCAATCTCCCATACAAATACTTGGGCAACCAATCAATAACACATATAGCCTCTCGTATAGCTAATGATCAACACATGCAGCAGTTTACATCACAACAGACATACTGAAGCACACATTCAGACAGTTTAGTCACTAACCCATGCATTTAGTACGACACATTTATTCACTCACTCATACAGTCAGTCACGCACCTACTAAATCCTTCATCCAGACACTTAAACATCCACTCATTCTTCAATATATCAAACATATTTAAACTTTACAGAAACACACAGTCACTGGATGATGTCATCAGTGATGTCATCAGTGATGTCATTTGAGATGTCATCAGTGATGTCATCAGTGATGTCATTTGAGATGTCATCAGTGATGTCATCAGTGATGTCACTGACCATGTCATGAATGATGTAATATGTGACATCATCAGCAGTGGATTGCGGGTGCGCGATATATAGTTAGTGCAACTAACTATATATGGAATTTCAATGGTTTTGTGTGAGTAAAATAAGGTTTTTTAAATGCTAATTCCTAACTATATATGGTCTATAACCTATGGTTTTTTCAGTGAATTTTCAAGGTTTTTAAATGCTAATTCCTAACTATATATGGTCTCTAACCTATGTTTTTTTCAGTGAATATATATATATATATCCCCCTCCATATCACGTATTCTTTCCTGTCCCCTCATCTGGGCAACACACTTTTCTCAGTGAGTAAATTGTAGACTCTGGAGATCTTGGCTTCATCAGTCATTTATCTCTTTTCGGAAGATAGGAAAAAGGGCCCAAGGCACATCTGTTCTGTTATATGATGACATTAATTTTTTCTTCAAGGAATAGATTTGGAGTTTGTTTCCAACTTTCTTGTTCCTACTTTTATTTGTTTTTCGAAGCCAAGTTTAACTTATATTTGGGGGGGGGGGTGTAGGTAAAACTTTATTTAGCTAATTTTCAAAGAAGTTTGATCAAATTGGTTGCTAACATGTGAATTACCTAACTTAGTGCCAAGTAATGGAGAATCACAGAGATAGTATCTAATATAAGAATATGACTCAAATTCTTTGGAGATTTTTCAAGCAAAGTTAAGGTGGAAGATAAAACTGTTTCTAAACACCGAAGTGATTCTGAGTATTGAACATAATCCCTCTGAAGATTATGTGAGGACTCAAGATTGGGACCTGGAGTCACAGATAATTTGGGGTACATAGTTGTTTTCAAACTAAGACTAGGAGAACTGCTAAAGCGATTCAAAGTTGTTTTTTGATGCTTCTTTGGTGTCAGACGTAAAAATGTATGCAGAGGCGTTCCAGGGACAATGGTGGTACTCAAATCAATCACTATATGGAAAAGTGAAATTCATACAGTTTGGCGTAGCTAGAGTAACTGAGGTATGTTCATTGCTGGAGTTTTTTTCTGTTAGTTTCAACTTATTTCCACCCAGTCCCTTACTCTGGAGCTTTGACTTCCTTATTGATATCTGAAGTTTGCGTCAATGGTAGAATGATTTCATATTTTAACTCAGTTGAAAAAAATATGCTAATATAGATGCTAGCCACCCTACTCACACTCACGTGACATGTTTTATAGCACATTGGATTCTGTGTCAGTACTGGAGGCTCAGATTATGCTGCTCTCGATTTAGTAGCTCCAAAACAGCAGCCAATCACACATTAAAAAAAAACGTATGTAAACCACACATCCTATGAGCCCCTCATATCATTCACCCCATCATAGTCCACTAATCATCTCATTCCAAAGTCCCCAAGCCTGAGAGACACCATCTTGATTGTCTCTTTCTTTGCTGCTCCGCAGTCAAGATAAGTCTCTCTCAGCTTGCTTCTGTTTGTTTTCAATGTTTGTTTACCGAAAGATGAGTGCCTCTCAGCTCACTATTGTTGATTCCTTGTTTTCTGTGTTTGTTTACCATATACTACAGTATATTGCGGTATGTCCCATTTGCTTGCAGCGTTCTTCTCCCCCTTGAATGAATGAGAGCATTTATAAAGCGCAGTGTTCACTCCAAGGAATATCTTGGCGCTATCGAAAGCGGCGGAGGCTGTGATGGGGATATTAGTGGGTACAGTCGTGTGGAGCGATCAGATGAGTGATATCACTATGTGGTCTGGGGCCGCAAAGATCCAGGTTTTTAGGAGTTTCTTGAACACGAGTTCAGACTGTGCCAGTCTCATTTGGGAGGGTAAGATGTTCCAGGTCTTAGTTCCTAGGGCTGCCATTGACTTTCCTCCTCTAGATGTCAGGTGGAAAAGGGGGAGGGGGGTTGTTAGATTTTTTGTGGATGATCGCAGGATCCGTTTTGTGATGTATGGTTTGATTCTGGACTTTAGGTATTTGGAGCCTGTCGCCCTGAGGGTACTGAATATGATTACTAAGATTTTAAAGAGAATCCTTTTAAATATGGACAGCCAATGGAGGATTTTGAATGCTGCTGTGGCCGAGAACCTCCTTGGTAGTTTTAATACTTGCAGGGCTGCCGTGTTTTGTACTATCCGCAGTGTCTTCAGAACCACCTTTTTTGCTCCTGCATATAGGCTGTTGCATTAGTCCAAGCGTGACAGAATTAGGGCTACTGCCACTTTTTTTCTGGCTAAGACAGCGAGTAGATCGAAAAAACATTTGAGGGTTTTTATAATGTGGAAGCATGTGCCCACCATCGAGAGGGCTTGCTGGTGGAAGGATAGAGCATGGTCAAATCTAATCCCTAAATTTCTGACTTTGTTAGGGGGTCGTGCCATGTCAGTCGGCCACCACTGTTTGGGCATGAAGATGTTGGATTTCCCAAGCAGCATGATCTCAGTTATTTGACCGTTACATTTAAAGTGGTATGTTTTCATCCAATCCATAACTGTGGATAGACAGCACTGACATTTTTCTTCAGCTGCTGTGGAATTTTTGTCCAGAGTGAGGATAAGCTGAGTGTCATCTGCATACGAGATAGACTCGATGTCAAAGGATGCAGTCAGGTTTAGCAACTAAATCATATAAAGGTTAAAAAGTGTTGTCAGGGCAGAGCACTGTGGGACACGAGAAAACAGTTGTTTTTCTGTTGATTTGAAGTTGCCTAAAGTTACTATTTGTCTCCTTCTATTACTCAGCGTGTGTTGCACATCCCCAACTTCTTTGGGTCTACCTTGCTGCCTGTCTCTGGCCACGGCTCTGCCTGGGAGCGAGGGATGTACATGTAGCCCAATAGGGTGACACATGCATAGTTATCTTTTAACCACTTTGTGGACAACGCTCTGCAGCTAGGCAAGGCTCTTTCCACGGTTGAGGTGTCAGCGACTTCCCCTGGGCTGCAGCAACATTGGTTACCTCTCAACTTGAGTGTGCCTGATTTCAGGACAGATATTTAGATTTGCTCTGAGTGGCTTCTGGAATTGCCCCCTCTCAACGCCCTGAATAGCAGGGTCTTTCAGGGTAGGAATAATCTTAGTCTGCACTGTACATTTCCCCCTGTGATTATTTCGAGTTTGTGCTTAGACTATTGTCCCCTCTTGTGCTGGGGATTGTTCTTTCCCTCCTGCTCCCCCCGGCGGTGACTGATTGTATTTTGTTCTCTATAGTTGATTTCTGCATTATATTGTTCCATCACGTCTGATTTTAAGTCTTTCAACTCCAGTGAGTATGAGGGCTATGGTCAGGATTACGATGAGGAGTAGTAGTAGTATAATGCCTTATTTCGGCCACAGACCATCAAGCAAAATACAGATTAAAACTAAAGGTGATTTAAATATAATGAAAAACCATGGCTGGTTTTATGAAAACATCTACATTTGTTCATATATAGGTAGCACTGGATGTTGTTACATGTTTACAAGAGAATAATCGTGAGAAGGCCCCAATAGGCTGCATAGCCATAGCTAAAATGATCATTGTCCCCCACTTCAGGAACGTGCCGGTTAACCCTCCCAAAAAAACTCTCCCTTCTTTCGTGACCTCGACTCGATTCTTCGCTCGCTCATCTGGGGGGCAAGTAGACACCGGATAGCCCTCCCCACTCTGCAATTGCCCACCCCGCAAGGAGGTCTAGGCGCCCCCTCTTTTAAATCATATTTTCTGGCGGCACAATTACAATGGCTGCCGTACTGGACAGCGGGCAGGCACACAGGTGAAACATGCACGTCGCGAGGCCCGGTTCCTACCCCGGAACTCCGGCGCATGTTGCTTCTAGGAACTAAGCCCCGGCGAACTTACCCGTTGCAGGTGTCGGTAGCCCGTCAATGCATGCAAAGAATCCACCGCATGTCGGCAGAGACCCCACACTACTCCCCCCGGTTGCCGCTGGTCGGCTTCCCCAAACGGGAGGAATATTTCAGGGCTGCTTTGTTGCATATGTGGACAGACCGAGAGGTTACTGAGGCTGAATCGCTCTTCGCAGCGGGTCAACTTCGGCCCTACGCTCAGCTCATGGAGGACTATGATCTTCCCCCAGGACAGTTCTTGATACACCGACAGCTCCTAAAACACTACGGACCGCACTTTGACCTATCCAAGGGCGAGCCGACAACACACCCGGTTGTCCACACCATCCTGTACATGGGTACTGGCCGGCACTTAGTCACGTGGTTGTATAAGTCCATACGAGAACTAACTAAAAAACCACTGCATGCTCTCCGAGCCAAATGGGAGGACGAACTTGAGCGACAACTGCACGATAGGGAGTGGGAAAGGGCATTAGAGTTCCCCAAGAAGGTGTCCAGGAATTCACGCTTTAAAAACATACAGTATTGTTTCCTACATAGAGCGTATCAAACACCAGCCCGCCTACAACGATTCTACCCAGATACCCAATTTCACTGTCCCACATGTCGCTCACCCGATGCACACTTCCAGCACATGTTCTGGAGCTGTCCCACCTTACAACCGTACTGGGCTATAGTTCTCAGGACACTTGAAGAACTCACAGGTCTCACAGATATTCACACGTAGGAGGCGGTCGCCCTCGGCATCTTCCGACGACCAAAAACACACAAAGTCACTGTCCGCTTTGCGTCACTTGCAACACTCCTAGCAAAAAGATGTATCGCCATGCACTGGCGAGCCACTCTAGCCCCCCGATAGAGGCGTGGGTGGGTGCGGTGCAGAAATGGGCAGCGGCAGAAGATGACACGCTGCGTAAGGAGGAGGCATGGGGACCACGAAAACATCCCATATCTATGGAGTGGGACCTTTTGTCCCACCAGTTCAAACAATGGCACAAGCGCGCTGACCCAGGCGCCTCCCAAAGCAACCCACCAAACTCAGACGCGCAAGCTCCACATGGGGGTACATGAGACACCGCTCCCACCATCCCAACCAACGTGTACTGCCCAACAACTTCACAACGTACCGCACAGGACACCTCTACTAGCAGCATTGTACTATGATAGCCCGCAAACAACACGATGATACACCTGTTGGCTGTTACTGACATGACCCGGATGCCCTATATGTAGCGCGTACCCTGATCCCTCCCCTTATGAAATCCCCAGTTTCTGGCATCACTTTACAGACAGGACAAGTGAACTGCAACGACATGTAACCCCTTTGAGTACAGAATGTATGTCCTATGGTTACACAACTATACTACTGTCGTCCACAAAAATATAATGAGTTGTAATGTGATTTTATTGCAAAACTGTGATAAAAATATATTTTTTTTTTTAAAAGAGAATAATCGTGAGAATGTTTACATAAAAGCAATCACCAACTCACAGCAGTTGCCTTGGGCCTAAAATACGGTATACATTTGTACTAGAACGGTAGACCTAGCCGTTTTCTGGTCACACCTACAGCTAATAGGAACCTGCTCAGACAAAAAAACATGTAACAGCTGGTGTCAGATTTCATGATGTGAAAGGCTGTTAAATAACGCTGGAATCCCAAATTCTAACAATAATGTTTTAACTATTTTACTCTATGGCAAGGGCAAAATGGACATAAAAATACAACATGTTCGATATTTTCTACATAATCAGGGCATAGAGGGCACTTGTTCCTGACATCAATAGCAGTGCTCTCCTTGCCCCATTTACACGTGTGTCACTATTGAGTGCTAAAATACCAAACCTAAATTTAATAAACAGGGCATGATAACATCCATGTAAGATTCAAACTATGGAGTTAGTTTTATAGATAAAAGCTTGCCAGTAAGGCTGTCACTGCCAGGCATCTGGTGAAGGTTAAAGTTAATATATCCCCAAAAGGATATCTTTAGAAGGGGAAACATCCTTTACAACACAACTTTTACCACGCAGTGCTTTTACATCGCAACTTTTACAACGCAAACCATTACAACGCATTGCGCTGGGGGGCGCTCTAGGATAGGGAATAGATTTAATTTACTATCCAACACCTTCCCTAGTGTCCACGGGGACTGGAGTTGGAATAGTAAATTAAACTATTCACTATCCAGCACCCCAAAGCACTATGCGTTGTAATGGTATGCGTTGTAAAAACTGTGATGTAAAAGCATGCGATGTAAAAGCATGCGTTGTAATGTCATACATCCCTTTAGAAGAGCCTTTAAAACCGAATTAATGGTTAAGGGTTTAGGGTTTAGTCCACAGATCACCCAACCCCAATTTAAAGAACCCTGGTTTGACGCGCCCCAACCCGGTGGGGGGGGGGGGGCATTCCTATCCAACTGAATGAGATCTTGAAGGCCTTCACTGCACGAGGACAGTTAGGGAGTGGACCAGATTTTTACCCAGTAATCAATGGTCTTAAGGTTGTGAGCCGCCGATCCTGTTGAGCTAGATCGAAATATATGGGGACTAGTGGTGTAGCTCCCAGCATGGAAAGTAATAATCTTATGAAGTGGATTTCGCTAACTGATAACTGATCAAGAGAAGTCATCCCCAAACCTTTGCCCTGTAAAGGGCTGCAGACTGTACTGCAACCTTGTATATTTCTACTATGGGAGAAACTGCCCTCTGTTTAGAAACCCTATACATTCTCCCGATTGCAGCTGCTTTGTGCTCGATGAGTGCCTTACTTTTCTTTATATGAGGATGCCACGAGAGGGAACCTCTGCGTCTTATGCCCAATAGGCAAAGGATTTAGCTTCCTCAAGTACTAAGCCCCTTAGATTCAATTTTCCCCTAAATGATCTATTAAGCCTAATAGTCACTCACTTTGTTTTGGCAACATTAATTTCAAGCCCTCTTAGAATGCAGAAATCTTGCAATTTGTTTAACAGCTTCTGAGTTCCAGCTGGGGTTCTGGGGATGAGCAGCGTGCCATCTGCAAGCAGTAAGCAGGGTATAGGGGTGGCACCGAGTTTGGGGGCATCATGGATACATACCAGGAGATAGTCCAACACGCCATTAATAAACAAGGAAAAGAGGAAGGGTGCAGGGACACATCCCTGCCGCACCCCGTGTATGACTTTTATCCTTTCTGTAAGTTCCCCATCTGGCCCCCAACGAACTTGAGCAAAATTATCTTTATGCAGCCTCATTAGGATCTCCAGCAAGTGTAACAGAGCCCCATAGAACTGAGGCAGTCCTAACGATTCGAACTTGGGACCAGATCATAAGCAGCTCTCAGATATATGAAGGCTACATATAAATGATCCGTCAGGATCCCGAAGTACTTCCAGAGGATCACAGAAAATCTAAAAACCTGATCCACTGTTCCTACCCTAGATCTAAACCCGACCTGAAAGGTGGAAAGAATATCATTAACAGTGATCCACCCCAGAAGTTTGTTGAGAGCCTGACAACAAAACACCTTTTGTAGTATATCGATTTTTTTTTTTGTAAAACAATTTTTATTGCAGGGTTACGTACTACATGCAGAGTCATAATTAGTGTCACATAATACAGAGTCGCCTTTCATTGGATGCTTTCTAGATATGGTGAACACAGCCATTCAGCCCACATCCCGGAGGCAGGGCGGCATCAATGCTCCATGCGGGCCTCTCCCTGAGCCGTCCTGTTCATCTCTGACAACGTTTAGCGTTCTCCGCCCTCTGCTTTTATCCTGTCGGTGGACTGTGTAGCCCTGTTGTGCTAGCGAAGATGTACCTGTACCACTGCGGTATTCCCCCAACACATAACTCCCCGCCCTTCCCACCCCTCCCGGTGCCTGCGTCTGTGTTCGGTGCAAATGTAAATACTTATATTGTGGGAATTCGGATCTATTGTGTTTTACTGCGTGTGTGTATCCTGTGGTAGTGTCGCAGGCATGCCCTCTACTGTTGGGGCTGATCCTTCTACTACCTCCTCCTCCCCTTCTCCATCGAGTGTGTTATCTCTAAGAGCCTGTACCAGTATTTCCCAAGCCATTGCTGCCTCCTGCGCCTTATCATCTGAGCTGCGGCGGGCCTTTTGTAGTATATCGATGAGGCTAATTGACCCGTAATTACTGGGGTCTAATCTAACACCCCTTTTATAAATGGGTATGATCACGGCTGCACTCCAAGTATCAGGTCAGGAACTCCAGCCATGATAGCGTTTGACAAGATGTTGATGTAGGGGCCCGAACATCAACCTCAGAACTATACAAATCACCCAGTATGCAATATAGTTCAGGAGCTTTCCCAGGCTTCAAGGACTGGATTGCTGCCCTGATATCTTATTGTGAATCGGCATCATCCATCTGGTTTGGTAAGTCGCCATTTTCCCTAAAACCAGGGTTGCTAGCGTGGGCAGATTAATCTTGCTATAATGAACGGTGATTCGTTGTATTACCACTGTTTCATGGGCCTGGGTTAATATCACAAATGGGATGATCTTGATAAGGACTGGAGTAAAGGTTTGCAAAATGTTGTACTCAGATCTGTTGTAGTATGTGATGAATGGTTGGAGTACGGGTATTTAGGCTACCATGGGCAATTATATACCAGAAAGTTGAAACATCATTTCTTTGTGAAGCCTCCAACTGGTCCTACCAGTTCTATTCTTCCCATTCCTTTCTGCTCACCTCTAATTCCTCTTTATAGAGAGAGCTCTAGCTTCGCAGATACTTTGGGGATTTAGGGATTTTGTAGCTAATATATTGCTAGATTTTCCCACCTACATTCCTTTGAAAACCATGGGGCTGTATCAGCAGGACCTGGATCAACCTGGAATAGTCCACTTAGGGCACTAAAAAGTCGTTATGAATTTTAGAAATGGGTACCATGCACAAATCAAGATCCAAATACAGCGAAAGAGCTGAGTTGAAGCACTCATAAATAGTGCCAAGAAGCCTAGGGCAAGAGATACACTTTGACCACTTAAGAACCCTTTTGGAATTTCCAACTGTAACATTTCCCAGAAACCTTACCTCCGAGGGGGCGGCTAACAGCCCTGTTTTGAGAGTCAAGATTAATGGGTTATGGTCACTCTCGACTGTTTACAACACCAAAGTTCACCAGCCATACCCAGAAATCAAGGGAAAGGAGTATGTAGTCTATTCTGCTTTTAGCAGCCTCTCGATGGAAGGTGTAAGCCCTACCAACGTCAGACACTGATCTGCCATTGCATGCCCGAACCAATCCTATGAGAGCTCTTGAACAGAGCCAAATGGGTGCCAACTGCAGAGCTATATATTAAGGGATGGGCATTTAGTTCCGGGATGGCCATAGACACATCTTCTGGTTCACTCACCAAAGATATATAGTCCAATGGTTCATAGGTAGTGTTAAAATTACCCCCAATAAGAACATTGGGCTGGTAAGATAGTGAGGGTGCTTATAGTCACAGAGGCACTAGAATTAGGCAAACTGCGAACTTACATGTTATAAAAGTTAATTGTAAGACCATTGCTGACCTTTGCGGTTAGTCCTAGTATGTCAGGTGACTCAATTATCAGTTACTTAATGTCCCATCCAAGAGATACTTTTACCCGTATCAGGCTCCCTCAGCAGGGCAAAGAGACGGGGAGGGGAGTGCATCCACAGCATATGTTATAAACCCTGATATATACAGGGTTTCTAAAGCCCATGTCTCTTGTAACAAGCATAAATGAAAGGTATCAATGTAAGATCCCCATAATGGGTCAGCCAGTTTACTACGTATGCCTGCAGTGTTCAATGAAATGACCTGCAATTGCCCGTCGAGGTTACAACAATCCTGTGGAGTGACTCTAGTGGGGACACTTCCTCCCTGGGAACAAACTGGCAGCTCTGTTAACTGGGGATACAATCCCTCTCCATTTACTAATGTAGATTCAGGGGTGGAGAACTTACTAATAATATCAAACAGTAGTAAATCAATCCCGGACAGGACTTCTCTCTCCTATGATAGCCCCCCACCATGTTTGTAGGGCAGCTACGGTCAGGGTCGTTATAAAAGCCAAGCTGAGGTCCTTTTACTGAAGTACAGATGTTGAGGGCTTTGATTGCCAAAAGCCCTTCAATGATTTCCCTTGAAGATACCGCAAACTCAATTGTGTCCTGTATCTGGGGGTCAGATGATTTCCTTCGCACATTCAGGATATCCGGCATAATGATAGACTTGCATTTATAATTCCTCCTTAGCCAGTGTAAAACTTTATTCGATAATGATTCTCTACTCTAGTAGCAACCTTTGTCCAACTTAGGGACCCTAATTAGTTCGAAAGTGTAGATACCCATACGGGGTCCAGCAATGGAAGATCTTCTTTCGGTAGGACCTCACAAGTCCCTGTCCAACTGACCAGTCCCTAGATGCCCTCTATGAAGGGCCAGACTGGAACCCTTATGAGATTGATACACTAGGAGACCCAACAGTATGGATATCCAAACAGTTATGATCACGTGTGAAAACCTGTCTAGAGCCCAAGCCACACTGTTCGTCCTGATGTTTTTTCGCTTGTAAAGGCTGAGCAACCCGCTGAGACCTCCCAGTGCCCAATAGATTACCTTGAGTGTGCAGAGTTGGGACTACTGTGTTTGTATGAACAAGTAGGAACTGTTGACAAGGGGGTGTAGATACACACAGGCCAACAACACTGACTGGGGATGAATGATCTGAGTGATCATATCAACACTGGTATACAGCTTACTTTCTAAAGCCTTTACCAACTCCTTTAGACCCACTACTTCATTACGTAGATCAAACAGTATTTCATACAAGTTAGTTGTAGAGTCATGCGACCTAGTAATGATACCAGCCTCCCCCCTCCTGCGTTCAATCTCTGGCGGACCTTCTGGAATGTTCTCTATCAAGGGTGAAACTCTATTGGAACAGATCACCACAGGTTCAAGGAGTGGAGGTGGACATATTGACCAAACGTCAGTAGTCTCCTCTACTGATGCTGGTATTGGGGCATGTACTGGACCAGGAGATGACCTACTAATACTAGACCTTACCCTGTCAGGTCTTTGTGAAAGGAAACTTTTCTGTCTTGGTTGTGTGAATTTCTGGCCCTTCTTGGGGCCACTAGTCGTGGGGGTAAAGGCAGGTTCAGGATTGTCTCAACCTCTACTATTAAATCATTTATTTGGTTAAGTGTGGTTGTATCTTTGGATGCTTCTTTGGTTTTTCTAGCACATTTGGTGGGTTTATTAGGGATAGTAGCGACATAAACAGCTTTTCGTTCCCCTTAATTATTGATGGATAGATAAGGGGAAACAATGGATTAATCGCAACCCTTCTTTCACTTGTTTATAATCCAAGATGAAATAAAATATACCTGTAGAATCCTTCTCCTTCTAGGGGAGGGGCTCCTTCACAGCTCGCAAAGACTAGGTAAAAATTCTAAGTATGAAGCAGCCGAATGGTCCCACGTCAAGACCAATCAAACAGGATTTGTAGAGTGCGGCTAATCACCTGTAAGGGTATCTGGGTGCTGCATTCTTGCTGATGAGAGTGGGGTCAGTCAAAAAGCCAGGTCTTAAGTCTCTTTCTAAATTCTGGGAGGGAGAGGTTCAAAGATGAAGGGGAAGGTTGTTCCATGACTTGCTGGCGAGGTAGGAGACAGACGGCCCTCCACTGTAACTTCGGCGGATGGAGGGGTGGGAGCGAGGAAGGAGGATCACAGGTGTCTGAAGTGTCAGTAGAAGTTCAGGCGGTGGTTAATGTATGCTGAACCGTGATCATGAAAAGCTTTGTAGGCATGTCAGCATCTTGAAGTGGCATCTCTTTTAGACAGGGAGTTAGTGGAGATTCTTTAGGTGGGGGGTGGTATGGGTTCATTAAGGGATGTCAAGGATGAGTCTGGCGACTGAGTTCTGTATTGTTTGGAGTCTCTTCAGAAGTTGGGCGGTAATTCCTATGTAGAGGGCATTGCCATAGTCCAGGCGGCTTGTGACTAGGGCTTGAGTGACAGTTTTCCTGCTGTTGATGAGGAGCTATCTCAAGAACTTCTGAAGCATGCGGAGAGTGAGGAAGCAAGCGTTAGAGACTGCATTGATCTGTCTTTTCATGGTGAGTTTCCTGTCCAGGGTGATGCCAAGGTTGCGGGCATGGTCAGTTGGTGTGGGTGAGTCGTTCCAAGAGGAGGTTTTTTCCAAAGATCTACACTTCTGTTTTGTCCATGTTGAGCTTTAAGAAGTTGTTCGTCATCCAGTCAGCGACGCACTTCATGCACTTGTGGAAATTGGTTCTAATAGTGAAGGGGTCTTATAAAAGCAAGAGGAGGAGCTGGGTGTCGTCTGCGTAGGATATGATGCTGAGACAATGGTCTGTTACGATGTTGGCCAAGGGCATCATGTAGGTGTTGAATAGGGTGGGCCTGACGGATGAGCCTCGAGGGACGCCACAGATGAAGCTCTTGGGTTTTGAGGAGAATGGTGGTAGGTGGATTCTCTGAGTTTGATTTGATGTAGTCTCTTGATCAGGGTGTGGTATGATTCGGTGTTGAGCATGCCTGAGAGGTCGAGGAGGATCAGGACTGCTGTTTCTACCCATCGAGGATGATTCTGATCTCATCAGTGACAGCGATCAGGGCGATTTGGTTCTGTTGTTGATGCAGAAGCCAGATTGGGAAGTGTCCTATTTTAAAGTACAAGGGAAACCCAAAGGAGCAATAGGTAAGGGACCTTGGGTGCATATATTGTTTCAAGGAACAGTGGTCCCTAACACGCATTAAATGGTTTGGAATAAATATCGATCAGAAATTGAGGTCTATATAAACTGTCCAGCCGGACAGGGTTTAATAACACAATTGTAGAATTTGTTAATCAATTAAATACAATATCAAAAGTGGGACACAGCCTGTGTCCTACTACTGTATAAAAGACAATTGTGAAACAAATGAACATGAATGAGGCAAGAGCAGGCAGTCTGCATACATTCCAAATTTTTGCAGACAATTATTTGCACAAGGAACACTGTTGTGATTTAAATAGTAATCAAATGAAATCATCCAGTGTGAGGTGTCGACGACGTTTCGATCCCCTTAGGGCATTGCGGGATCATCATCAGGACATTCAAAATTCATGCCTTATCATACTTAAAACCAAAATCATGCCCAACCATTTTAGGTAAACCATATAGACAATAGTGACAATAGTTACACACAATAGGAACAACCAACATAGGAGAAAAACGGGGAGGGTAAGGGGAGGAAAATTCACAAGAATTAAAAACAATCATAAATTAGAAAACAAATAACATACAAGTTCATGTCTGCTGAGTACAACCCATTACAGCAGTGCAAGTTCCAATCCAGTGTGTGCATGCATCATGGTGTTATTGCAAGATCGAGCAGTAAGGGGCAACTGGGCATCTAACAATTCGGCGAATAATCAGCTGGAAAAACAAGGTGACCATACTTGTTGATCAAGGGGCAACCGGCAGTGTGGTGGAGAGTCGTGAATTCCAAACGGATGACATGAAGTGAAAGGTAAGAGACGCGGCGTGGGACAGAACGGTGGAATTAAACCAGCGGCAAGGGGACCCGTGCGCTTACAGTGAGAGAAGGGTCCTCCAGAGTGAAAGATGTAAGGCGAGAATTGCGCTTACCGTAATGGTATTAAGAATTGGCGTTATTGCCAGTTGGGAATAACGAAGCAGGACCTGTAACAAGGGTTAAAACATGAGCTCGGCGGTCATGGATCGTTAACAATAATTAATAATTAATTGCGGGAACAGCATGGATTGCTTACCGCAACCGCAGGTCTGCTATCGGGGCGGGAGCACAAGGGTCCCGTAATGGAATTAAGAATTGGCGATATTGCCAGTTGGGAATAACGGAGTAGGACCTGTAACAGGGATTACAACGTGAGCGCGGCGATCATGGATCGGTAAAATAATTAATAAATAATCGCCGGAGCAGCATGGAATGCTTACCGCAACCGCAGGTCTGCTGTCGGGGGCGGGAGCACAATGGTCCCTGTGGGAGAAAAACCGTGTTGCTATTGAGAAAACCACGGGTTACAGAAGCTTACGTGCAAGGGTCAAGGCTGTGCTTACCAAGGATAATTGTCGGAAGAGGTCCTCAATGGGATTCCGGGTACTGCAAAGAGTCAATGCTCGTATCCACTGTAAGGCTCGGGAGAGTCTTCAGTAAGGGACGCCGGGCGGTCATGTGATTAGCGTCACGTGGTGCAAGAGATGGAATTGCGGCGGCCATCTTGAACTGTGCAATTTGGTGCAGCGAGGAATGAGAGGGAGATTAATAATTGCCCAGATGCTTATATAAAAGCCGTACAAATGACTCCATTTAGGACTCAAGAGAGTCTAAATAAGAGTTGCCAGACGGTCAGGTGATGAACGTCACGTGAGGCATGGGTCTAATAGAGGCATGGGTAGGAAATACGGCGGCCATCGTAAAATGTACATTTCTGTGTAGCGAAGAGTGTGAAGAGAAAAGAACAGTAAGTGCCCAGATGCTTGTTATAAACCCATACAGTACACTACATTTGGAAATCAGGTACATTTACACAATACTAGGCTCAAAGTGCAAAATTGGGAACTTGTGGAATACCAGAGTGTTCAGATCATGGTCAGGAATTACAGTAAAGAAGTCCAGTCCTCCAGACGATTAAGGCCAGAATGGATACTTTTAGTCCGAAGTATCCATTTTAACTCCTCTTTGTTCAGAAGTGCACTCAGATCTCCTCCTCTTGGTGGACTTTTCACCACATCAATGATTGTCCATTTTAGGTCCATTTCACTATGATCCTTCTCCACAAAATGTTCCACTAGAGGTGCATTGGGTGTTGTACACCGGATTCTGCTTTTGTGTTGGCCAATCCGCAGGCGCGCCTTTTGAGTCGTCTGTCCTATATAAATCAGCTCGCAAGGACAAAAGATTGCGTAGATTATATTGGCACTATTGCAGTTGGTGAAGTGTTGTCTATGAAAAGTAGTAGACCCAAAAATAAAATCCTTTCCTTCAATCGTACAATCGCACACAATGCATGACCCACATTTTACATGTCCAGTGAGCCGAGGGAGCCCCCACACTTCATCAATGGTACCCTGTTTATTTTCAGGGGGAAAGGCAGCTCTAACTAGATGTTCTTTTATATTTTTGGATTTTTTTAATGCAAAAAGCGGGCGTTCAAGGTTTAAGGGACCGACATTAAGTGTTGGCCAATGGCTGATGATGCTTTTTTTAATAGCACTTGAGACTGGTGTGAAAGTGGTGACACAAACTAGTCGGTTCTGTTCTTTTTTCTCTTTCGGTTCTAGTAAGGTCTCTCTGGGGCAGTACCAAGCACGCTTCATTGATCTGCGGATTAGTTTTCTAGGGTACCCTCGAACCAGTAGTTTATTGCTCAGGGTCCCAGCCTCACTGAAATAGTCTTTTTTGTGAAAACAATTTCTTCTAATACGTAGAAATTGAGAATAGGGAAGGGAGTCCCTTAAAGCCCGCGGGTGGTGGCTTTGGTAGCTAAGCAAGGTGTTGCGCTCAGATTGGGAAGTGTCCAGCAGATTGTTGTTCTCCAGGTGTTCTGTGGGTTTTCAGTTGATGGATTTCTCGAGGACTTTGGCGGGAAAGGGGAGCAGAGAGATGGGGCAGTAGTTCTTGAGTTCGCTGGGGTCAGTGGAGGGTTTCTTGAAGAGGGGTTTGACCTTGCGTGTTTCCATTCTTCTGGGAAGGTGACCATAGTGATGGCTGCATTGAAGATGGAGGTGAGTTTGTTGCTGATTTTCTTGCTTCTGAGGTTGAAAAAGTGGTGGGGACAGGGGTTCGTGGGTACTCCTGAGGGGACGAAGTGCATGATGGCTTCGGAGTTCTGTGTGTTTAGTTGTTTTTATGTGGTGAGCAGGTGGTTGGTGTTGGCATCAGTGGGAGCGAGGAGGCTGGGAGGTTAGTGGGTTGGGGTTTGACATTTTTGTAGATGGTGGATAGCTTGTTGTAAACGAAGTCCGCCAGAGTGTCGCAGAGTTCTTGGGATGGGGTGATGGTGTTCTCAGTGGCTTACGGGCTGGAGAACTCCATGACAATGTTGAAGATTTGTTTGCTGTGATTGGAGCTGACTTCAATGTGGTTGGCCAAGGTGTATCTTTTAGTGTCTTTCAAGCGTAGGTGGTAATTGTTGAGGTTGAAGGTGGCTAAGTCTGTGAGGTCCTTGGTGGTGGGCAGTCTTCTTCCTAGACACTTGCAGTTGTATTTCATGTTTTATTCTGTCATGGGTGAGACTCAAAGGGTTTGCGTCAACCCGTACAGGGCCCTTGTTTTGAGCTCCAAGATGGGTCAAAGTATCAGGTAGGTGCACCCCTAATGTCCACCAGATAATCAAAATTTGAAATGTTGTGCCCTTAAAAGTAACTGCTATTTTTCACAAATGGATATCCAAAGATCCTTTTCATTTTCAGTTATTTTATTTGGATCATCTGGAATTTAACCTGACATAAAGTGTACAGCTTACACCTGTTTTGCTCGTTTGGCTGGCATGCATGGGGCTTTTTTAAGGTTGATAAATATATACTGTATATACATTAGGTTACACAGTGATACACACTATAATAAGCATTACAATGAATAGGGCAGCAACAACAAGAAAATACATTTTAACCAAAGAAATGACATTCAAACGTTGAACATAGATCACAAAAAGGAGAGGGGAAAATAGAAAATATCATGCCAAAAGTTCAGTTCATATTCTTTAAGAAGATATTGCAATCCAAAATTATTTTGCATTCACATCTGGTAGTGATATGGTAAAGATTTTGTGGACAAGTGTGCATTAGTTTACAGCACCTTTATCATTCACATGCATATGTGGTAATTTCTTATTTAATTTTGATTTGTGGTAATTATTGTGAGTTAAGTCAATGATTGTTTTAATTTGTGTAATAGTACTTAGCAGATCATTAAATGACCAGGGGCCATAGCTTAGATTCAGTGCCAACAAAAGAAAATGTAATAGAAGAAGGAATCACCCGAGAAAGGTCCAAGAGAATTAAAGCTCATCTCCCCCTCCATATTAAAAATAGTCCCACCCTGCTAGCTTTCAGGAAACAGGTAAAAACCTGGCTTTTCAACCAGTAGTCATCAGCTCCAGGTACGTTCCTTCTTGCTCCCCACAGCGCCGAGACACCCGAGGGTATTTGCACGCTATATAAGTCGCTTAAAATAAAAAATAAAATAAATTGCTTGCCATTTCTCAGAAAACGGTATCTTCAATCTATATTAAGGAAGAATTAAAGTTATAAGACCAATCTGTAGATTGAAACTTAGAGAGTCTAATGGAACAATGGTACATGATGGGCAGCATGTGCACAGCTCCAAAGTGGCAGCTTGGCAGTTGGCCTAACGGCTAAGGCGCTCGACCTCGGACCTGGGGATCTGGGTTCGAGTCTTGGTAATGACGTCAAACATCCTGTGATTCTGGGCAAATCACTTAATCTCCCCTGCCTAACAAAAATGAATGTGTGTCCTCATGTAACGTAACTTTTGCTATGTAAAGCGCTCTGATACCTGATTCAGTTCGGGTCAAGTTCGCGCTATATAAAACTCTGCAAAAAAAAAAAAATACCTTTTCCAACCAGGACATTTTTTATTATAATCAGCATGACCACTCTGTGCACTAGTATGAAGCGGTGTTTAATTTCACTTTGCAATTAGGTGTGCATGCACAGTTGGGAGCGCTTTGGTGTCTACGCTCACTATCAGGGGCACCGCTTTCCTGTTGTTTTTTTTTTTTGTAGTTGTATTGCGAACTTGACCAGAAGGTATTGGAGCGCTTTATGTAAGCACCAGTTCTCCAGTTCCAAAGTGGCAGCTCACCACTCTCACATTTCCCAACGAGGACATTTGTTTTATAATCAATGCAACTGCCCTGTGTACTAATATGAAGTAGTGTTTAATTTCACTTTGTAATTAGGTGTGTGTGCACAGTTGGAAGCGCTGTGTCTACGCTCACTAACGGAGGCACCGCTTTTCTGTTGTTATTTTATTTGCAGTTGTAGCACGAACCCAACCAGAAGGTATTGGAACACTTTACGAAAGCACCAGTTCCCCAGTTCCAAAGTGGCAGCTCGCAGCGCTAACATTTTCCAACAATGACATTTGTAGTATAATCAGCATGACTGCTCTTTGCACTAATATAAAGCAGTGTTTAACTTCACTTTGAAATTAGGCGTGCATAGTTGGGAGTGCTTTGGTGTCTACGCACACTTACGGAGGCACTGATTTCTTCTTGCGTTTTTTTTTAACCTGAACCGGAAGGTATTGCTTTACGTGAGCACCAGGTCTCCAGTTCCAAAGTGGCAGCTTGCCGCGCTAACATTTTCCAACGAAGACATCTGCCAGCATTAGGTTTGCTCCTCAGCTCATTTGCTGAAAACCATGACTTCAACAAACGGCTCTTACCCTCTCTTTCCTCTCCTTTCCGTCATTGTTCCCCTGTGGAATGGATCCAAAAAACATAAAAAATCACTTTGGCTGCAAATGTTGTCTTTATCAGTAATTTTTAGGTTTCGCCTCGCCGAAAGCTGCTCAGCAGACTTTCGCGCAGAGCGAAATCTTATGTCTTACACTGTGTGCTTTAGTTCAGCCTCTCTCTTCCATTGGCTAGCTCCATAAATAGAGGCTAGCCATTGGAAGAGAGATCTGTCCGTCATTTACCGAGGCGATTGGTGGGCGTTCCGCCGATTCTTTCCCTCTCCGCAACTTCATGAAGACGTGGCCACTGTGGGCGTGTACTTTTTTTTTTTTTTACACTGATGTTTGTGTTCATTGTTCGTCTTGTCCCTGTCCCACTGGCTGTTTCCTGACTACCCTCCTGCTGTCCGTGTACACGCCCCCCCCGCTGTCCGTGTGCCCGTTAACCCGCCACCGGCTCCCGCTGTCCGTGAGCCCGTTCACCCGCCCCCCCCGCTGTCCGTGTGCCCGTTAACCCGCCCCCTCCCGCTGTCCGTGAGCCCGTTCACCCGCCCCCTCCCGCTGTCCAAGAGCCCGTTCACCCGCCCCCCTCCCGCTGTCCGTTCACCCGTTCACCCGCCACCCTCCCGCTGTCCTTGAGCCCGTAACCCCGCCCCCCCCTCCCGCTGTCCGTGTGATATTTTCTTCTGTCCTCTCTCTGGTCCTTGATCTAGAATCTGAGCTCTTACCTGTCTCCTTTGGGCCTGAACCCCTTCACTCTCATCGCTGCCCCCTAAACTCAGTACTGCCATTTTCAATTACTTACTTGCCCTGTCCTGCGTGTGCGGCTCCCTCACATGTCCATAACATACTGTTCATTGTCCTCCTTACTGCCCTTCCTCCAACTTTCTTTGCTTGCTGCCCCTTGGTCTTTCTTTGCTGTTTCCTCATCTCCCCACTTCACCCTTCGATATCCTGTCACCACCTGCACGCGCTGCTACATGATATAGATTTCGCACCTGACCTGCCTTTTGTTCCTTACTTTGCAGTTTTATATAACGCGAACTAGACATGACTGTATTAGAGCGCTTTACATGAGCATCGGTTGCACTACAGACGGACACGTTCATTTATAGGCACGGGTAAATTACATGATTTGCCCGGAATCACAGGATGCTTGAGCCCCCCGCCAGTCTCGAACCTGGTCCCCCAGGATCAAAGTCCGCCGCTCTAGCCGTTAATCCACATCCTCTCCTTGATTCGTTCGCAGCGATCCAGGATCTGCCTGACTGCCTCTACACTTTTCTGAGTTCTCTGATGCTCCCTCATTTGTTCCTACCCATTCCTCCTGATCAATCTGTGATGCTCTCTGATCTGCCTCTAATAAATATTTCTAAGTTGTCTGAATCTTTGCACGTGCTGCTCCTCGAGCTCACTTTAGAATTTCCGGGTCACTCTGTGCTCCTGCTCTTTTACCTATCTTTATTTCTTCCCCATCTGTTTGTAGTGATGTCTGCCGTTTCTACTTATTCAGCATGACTAGTATTTGCTGCTCTTTAGTTTGTCTCTATTTTCTTCTTTATCTGCCTTTGCTGGTCTCTGATTTTGATCTGTCGCTACCTCCCTCAATCACTCTCTACTTCCCCATAACTGTCTCTGATTCTTCCTGGTCTGTCTCTATGTCCCTCTGATGTGTCTGTATGTCCCTCTTATATGCCAGTGTTGCGCTTTGATCTGTCTTTATTCTCCCCTAATATGTTTCGACTCCCCCCCCACCACCCTGAACTGTCTGTTTTTCCGGGGTCTGCTTGTGCTGCTCTCATATCTCTCCCTAATCTGTGATTTCTCTGCCTTTTCCGCTCTTTCTCATCTCACTTTTGCCAGCCAACTCGGTCCTCTGTGTCTTCCCCGGCCTGTAGGTGATGCACCTATCATGTTGCTAAGAGGTCTATGTATGGCCCGGGACGGGACCCCTGAAGTTGAACACTAAATGCTGTACATAATGCCCAGGCGAGGCTGAGCAGCAAAGGCCCTCGTTGCTTTTCCCCTGACTTGGGACTCCCTCACGAGCAATTAGGGGTGCTCCAGCAGGAGATTTTTAACCTAATCCCTCAGATAACTGCATTCATCCTTCCACCGACACCCGTTTGCATTTACCCACCCTAGTCTCCTTCTTACATTTCCTCTTAGTATTAGAGGTTCACAGCTCTCCTTTGTGCCTTTCGGTACCTTCAAATATGCACTGCAGGATAGATTTCTCTTTGCTTAATTTTCTTTTTTGTGTTCCTATTTTGTTTCAATGCCGCCAAACTCCCTCTAACCCCAATGTGCTATCACTGACCTCAATATGAACTCCTTCTATACTCTATGGCCCACTCTCCGTACTCTCTATGCCCCTATACTCCAGTTCTCTCCTCTCAGGATCCGACCGGGGGGCAAAACCAGCGCAGCGCGGGGGACAGACAATGATCTCCACACACCACATACAGCTCACCCCGCACAGCTCACAACACACTGATGGATCACGAGACACAGCTCATCACACACAGCTCACCACACACTGCTCACGAGACACACTCACCACACACAGCTCACTATCATACATGCCAACATTTCATAAGAGCAAAGTGGGTGTGTGTGGCTCTGGGTGGGTGTGTGTGGGGCTCTGGGTGGGTGTGTGTGGGGCTATGGGTGGGTGTGTGTGGGGCTCTGGGTGTGTGTGGCTCTGGGTGTGTGTGTGGCTCTGGGTGTGTATGTGGCTCTGTGTGTGTGGCTCTGTGTGTGTGTGTGTGGCTCTGTGTGTGTGTGTGTGGCTCTGTGTGTGTGTGTGTGTGTGTGGCTCTGTGTGTGTGTGTGTGGCTCTGTGTGCGTGTGTGTGTGGCTCTGTGTGTGTGTGTGCGTGGCTCTGTGTGTGTGTGTGGCTCTGTGTGTGTGTGTGTGGCTCTGTGTGTTTGTGTGTGTGTATGGCTCTGGGTGTGTGTGGCTCTGTTTGTGTGTGTGTGTGTGGCTCTGGGTGTGTGTGTGTGTGTGTGTGTGTAGGTGTGTGTGTGTGTGTGGCTCTGGGTGTGTGTGTGTGTGGTAGTAATTGCTGTCTGCTGAGCTCGTCCGTAGGGTACAATAGGTCTCACATTTGCGAGAGATTAAGCTAATGGCAATGTAAAGGACAATGCCATTTACTTATCTGTTTTAAAAACCAACACATAAATACAAAATTTGTCATTTACAATGCGAATAGCTCTAACTTTTCCAAAGGCGAAACCATTGCATTGTAAATGCTTGTTGTATTTGAAAGTGCAGCCTCGGGAAGGACAGAATAAAAAAGGTTAAGCATCCGAAAAATAAAAAATAAACAGTAAAGCAAGATAGAGAGGTCGCAAAGGGGCCAGATTGGTTTTTATCCACAACCACACACTTTACAGAGTTTACCAGTGAAGCGCTACTTTCGTTTTCTTGTCTTTCTTTGAACTAGATTGTTTTCCCCGGGTGGGGAAGTACACCGTTCCTGGAGGTACTGCAATACCTTGTTGATGTGTACAGTGGAAAACGTTTAAGTTTGCTTCTCAGCTCGGCTTTGGTCCAATTGCAATAAAACTAAAAGATCCCATGGATTTATCTGCCTCACCACGGTGTAGGGGCCCCCTTCTAAATATGATAAATTCCACCCCCTTCCCCTCACGACACTCATCTCACACCACCCACCACCCTAAAGTGACTGCTTTGTGCACTAGTATGAAGTGGTGTTTAATTTCACTTTGCAATTCGGTGTGCATGCACAGTTGGGAGTGCTTTGGTGTCTACGCTCACTAACGGAGGCGCCGCTTTCCTGTATTTTTTTTGTTGCAGTTGTAACACGAACCCAACCGGAAGGTATTGGAGCTCTTTACATAAGCACCAGTTCTCCAATTCCAAAGTGGCAGCTCGCCACGCTAACATTTTCCAATGAGGAAATTTGTATTATAATCAGCACGACTGCTCTGTGCACTAATATGAAGAGGTGTTTAATTCCATTTTGCAATTAGACATGCATGCTCAGTTGGGAGCCCTTCGGTTTCTACGCTAACGAAGGCACCGCTTTCCTGTTATTTCTTTTGCAGTTGCGAAAGAAAAACTAAACAAAGCAATACAGAGTGCTTGCAAAATAGGCAGATTGGTTTTATTCACAACCACACACACTAGAGCCACTTTACAGAGTTTGCCAGTGAAGCGATACTTTCGTTTTCTGCTCTGTCTTTGAACAACATTGTTTTCCCTGGGTGGGGAAGTGCACCATTCCTGGAGGTAATGCAATACCTGGTTGATGTGTAAAGTTTAAAATGTTAATGCGCTCCTTATCAGCGGATTTCCTTATATTAGTTTATAAAATGGGTACAGCGGTTCTGTGTTCAGGGATGTGATCTTTTTAAATCATACTGCTCATGTTTTGTAAGGATATAAGCAATGGACATTAAAAAAGACCCCTGCCGGCTCCGTAGTCATATTCTTAACTTTTCAGGCATAAACGTACAATGATTTCTGAATAATAAGTGTAAAAACTTTCAGGTAACTATGTTGTTCCTGCTTACATTTCACATGCTTTAATCTTGCATTCCTTATGAGTGTTTGCTATTTCCAGAATGTTGTCACTTTTTTTTCAGCCAGCATATTACTCTTGTCTCTCCTCCCTCATAACCTGTTTCCCATGTTCTGGTTCTTCAGCACTGCGAGGTCATATGAATGACAATAGTGCTATGCAAATATCATCACTCCGCTGCATACAAAAAACAAAAGTAAAAAAATTATCATTTTCACCGCCAAGAGCTTTAACTTTCACAAATTCGAAACCTATTGCATTGCAAATGCTTGTTTATACATCCACTCCACTCCAAACCAAAACACATGGGTAAAAGTCATTGCCATTTACAACACCAACAGCTGTGACTCTCTTAAATGGGAGACCTATTCCATTGCAAATGCTTGTTGTGATCTGTGTTCAATGTTTGTATGTCATGTCTTTGGTTATTTGGTTTTTTGATGTCCTATTCATTGTAATGCTTATTATTGTGTGTATCACTGTGTAACTTAATGTATTGCCAGCCAAACAGGTGAAAATTGTGGCAGCTGTACACTTTATGTCAGGTTAAATTCTTAATGATCTAAATAAAATAATTGAAAACAGAAAAGACCTATAGATATCCATTTATGAAAAGAAACAGTTACTTTTAAGGCACATCCTATCTCATCCATTTCAAGTTGTGTTTCATGGTTCTTAGTTCCAAAGTATACCAGCTGGCCTGTTTGCTGGATCTCCTGGGTTTGGGGGGCTTGATTGGTGCAACTCTGTCAGCGCAGTGGTAATCCAGGTGGAGAAATTCTCAACGGTTGGTGTCTGATTCAACCTGGGTGGGGTTGAGGGCCTCAGTCCACTGCTTCTCTGTTATTTTGTTCCAGCTGTGGTGGGAGGAGCTGGGAGGCTTGGTGATGGTGTCTTGGGATCCTGTGATGGTGAAGTGGACTTTGTATGGTCAGTCCAGGAGAGGTCGGGACATGACTGTACTTGATTCTGTCGATGGCAGTAAAGACCGTAGCGAAGCTGTCGCAGGACATTCTGGGATGCCTCTCATCCTGACTCGGACCAATCCTCATTCTTCTCCCCGCTCCAACCTGAGTAGGCCTTCGGGAGGCAAGTGTAAGCGGACCACTAGCCCCCTGCAGAGGAGTTCTCTGCCACCTCTTTCTCATAACCCCTTGTACTTTGAGCTGGACAGTATCGTCCACTCACGATCCTCGGACTGGACCCTATCCCCTGCTGTGGCCGACTACATGCAGGCTCATCTTCGCAAGAGTTTTAAAAAGGAGGTGCATAATTGCCTCAGAGCTGAATGCCTTTGTCCCTACCTCCCCCTAAAATACTGCTGAGACCCCAGCCATAGACCTGAGTTTGCTTACTTTCCACAAAAATATGTAATCCCAAAAAGGGTATTGACCGTGTCTTACGAGCATGCCAAGACAAACTGCTAGATGTCTCCGGACACTTGCAAAGGATTTTGAAACTGGCCTTTGAGGTTCAAGAGACTGGGAGGGAGGTGAACCCTGAGGTCCTTGTCGGTTGGGCCCAAAGAGTGTTCGGCCTTCATGGCAATGCCAATTGTTTGCTCTTGTCTGAACGGTGTAGGTCGGTCCTGATGATAATTGATCCCAAGCTTGCAGATTTTAACCACATCTGCAGCTGGCCCATTCATCAAAGGAAAGCTGCTTGAAGACCATTTTGTAACAGAAATTAGGAAGTTCATGAACACGTTCACGACCCTTGACAAGGTGCATACCTCCCTTAAGAAAGTGTTTCATCTTCATTTCAGGCGTACCGGTCAAAGTTGTGGACGTTTGGCTGTCTCACAAGGTCCTCAGAGGGGCTTCAGCTTCTGATGTCATGGTGGATGGCAAGGCAATTTCAGAGCTGTTTTTTCCCCTCCAGATCAAGGGGCTTCAGAGGTCCCTTCAACAGGGGATTGGCCTGTTGATCTCAAGCTTCCTTCCACGTACAATTCATGTAAAACTGACTCCTTTTCCTTTGGTTCCGTAGAGGGGCAGACTTCATCATTTTGTACACAATTGGCCCAAGATCTCTTTTGATGCATGGGTACTAGATATCATCCAGGGATACAAAATAGAGTTCAGTCAACATCCTGGTTAACCCTCTATTCCTCCCCCATAACATGCTGTATATGTTCCTGTTCTGTTTGCGAGTAGATCAAAATATCATCTAAGTTGACGATAACAAAAAGAGCAAGGAAATTACGCAGCTCTTCCTTGATGAATAATTGAAATGCTGCCAGGGTGTTGCAGAGGCCAAATGGCATTACATTGTACCTTTATAGGCCATACTGTATCCTAATAGCCATCTTCCATTCATCCCCTTCATGGACACGTATAATATGAAAGGCCCCTTGTTGGTCTAGCTTGGTATAGAGGCTTTTCGTACCTGATCCAATTACACTGGAATCAAGGGTAAAGGTTATTTGTTTTTAATGGGGCCCTTGGTAAATGCTCTATAGTTGATATAGGGCCTTAACTCCCCACCCTTTTCGAGGAACTAAAAAGGGGGAGGAAACAGGTAAGGAGAAATGGTGAATAAATCTGTAGGAAAGAAGTTCACCCAAGTTATCCCGTAGATGCTTGTTTTCAGGCTCTGCAAGGGCATATATCCTACTACCTAGTAAAGGGGATCTGGGTATGAGGTAGATCCTGCAGTCAAAACTACGGTGAGGAGGCAGAGTAGTCATCTTGACTTTATTGAAGACATCTACATATTCCACGTAGGTCTGAGGAAGTAATTCTTGATGATGTGTGGAGTTTACTGTGCAAGTCAATGGGGTTACCCACTCAGTGGCATCCTGGTAACAATAACGAAGACAGTGACTGGAATTCAGGGTTACTGTTCTAGCTGATCAGTTGATTCTAGGATTATGTTGTTGTAACCATGGAACCCCTGGAAGTGCTCCAAAATTAGGGGTATCTATCAGATCAACACTAAGAGCCTCTCAATGTCTGTTATCACATTGAAGGATAATGAGTTGCGTGTAGAAGGAAATCAATTGAGATGAGAATTCTGATCCATCCACAGCTCTCACAGGCTGTGGATGTTGTTTGCGTAGAAAAGAGATGTCCAAAGTTTTCCCCAAGGTAATATCCAAGAATTTGCCACTGTGTCCAAAATCCAGTAAGATGGGAAGTACTTTTCGAGTCTGGGTGTTGATAATAATAGTATTGGTAACGATGAAGTGTTTCGGAATTTGGGTCGAAGCGTGTCGCAAGTCCTGTAGGATCAAAGTTTTGGATGAACTCGACAAGGTGATGCCCTCCCAAGTTGAGTAACTGACCCTTAGATTTGGTCATATATGCTTTGGCTACATTCTTCCCAGTTCTTATTGGTTTCACTGTGCATTCTCTTGCACAGTGGCATTCCTTCCCAGAGTAGAGACACAAATTTATGTCACATCTTTTTCTTGCATAGGCAATGGTCCTCAAATGCTGCCAATCTGCATTGATTCTGAGACATCCGTACTTTTGTTTCCATTTCACTTCCTTCTTTTCACCCCGGGAAAGTAATACTCTGGAATGATCTCCCTTGTTCTTCTCGCCTTTTAATCCTCCAAGTGTTGATCCACCTTCACTGCAAAGTCAATGTAATCTCTGCAATCTTTGGGTGGATCCATGATTTGGGTTAAAACACCTTTTAGTTCATCTCATAATCCTCATTAAAAGAAAATGTTTCTTTTTTCCTCTGGCCAATTGGTTTTGTATACCAGTCTGTTAAACACTGTAATATATGACAGCAAATCCTTATTTCCTTCTATTAGATGTAATAGTTCATTACCACTTACTTTCATAAAAGTATGCATAGTGAACAGTCTTCGCATCTGCTCCGTAAAGGCCCCACAATTATACAATAAGGGATCATCAGTATCTACTTAAAGAAACTACCCATGTAGTAGCAGTCCCTACCAAGTAGGATATCACGAAAGCAACTTTGTCGACATCAGCCGGGAAGGCTGTGGGATGACACATGAACCATATGTGATATTGCATCATGAATTTACTGAATTTGTTGCTGTCTCCACTAAAGTGCTCCTGGGGTGCTATGGGTACAGGAGACAGGGACAATACAGTTAAATGTATGGGTGAGTGTAAAGATGCTCTCAGACCGTATGTAATGGTTTCCAACTTTATTGAAGTATTATAAATACAATACAGGTGAGCACCAGTGAGCAGGCGCTACCCAACACCACTGCTCTACAACTGCCCCTTAATTCTAAAGATGCAACTCTAACATTCTACGTGGCATCATAGCATTCTCACCACTAGGCACAAGCCTTAAAGAAATAGACAGAACAAAGGCAACACAACACATCCCCCTCTCTTCAACAAAAGAAAGAAGGAAAACAACACCTAAATAATAACCAAAAAGAAAAATAAACAAAACGGCAAAAGGAATAACAATAATGAAAAGATAAAAATATATACGTGCATAAAACTGATGGTCCCACCTTAGACACGTATAACTTTCCCCTTGTGCTCCTTCCTTTAAATAAAAATATAAGCCACCTGTAGCCCAGCATCTCAATTCTCTTCCCCGTATAGCCTACTGGACAAATATCTGAATTTCTCAATTGATCACCAATTCTTCCCACAAAATATTTCTTCCAAACCTCCTCATTTACGATAGTGTAAGGGGATCTCGAATCTGCATACACTTCCACCACCACACCACCAAAGGACACCTTACACAAAGGTTTCCCTTCTAAGGCTTCATCCGATATGTTGATGACATAATTACCTCTCACATTCTTTACCCATTCTAAACATCTGTCCTCCTCCTCAACAACTACCTCTTCCTCATCCCAAACATACTTAACATTGCTACGCTTGCAGCACATTTTTGAAAAATGTCCTATCATTCCACAAATACCACATTTCTTATTAATAGCAGGGCAGGTCCTACTAAAAGCCAAGTGTTCTTTGCTGTCTCAGCGATAACATCTTCTTTCTTCTCCTCTAGTATCTTTTTTTTGAAATCTTGCTGGTTGACCTGTCCATTTTCCCTGTGAACCCTGTTGATACCTTGTCTGAGTCCTGTTTTGTGGTAGAATTTTACAAACTGCACCTGACGTTTTATCCTGTTCAGTTTCTTTTACCACAGAAGAACATCTCCCCGACATTTCCGCCTTCCTCATAATGGCTAACACATCCTCTAATGGCGCATCGCCATTCACCCATAGTCTATCCTGTAACGTTGTATTATTATTATGCATAACAAGTTGGTCCCTTATCAATTCATCGTTTAGAGCTCCAAATTTACAATCAATCGCTAATTTCTTCAAGTCATCAATCCACTCATCAACCGTCTCTGTTTAGCTTTGCTTCCTCTGAAAGAATTTGTGCCTAGTCACTCCCATGCACACCTTTGGTGCGAAGTATTTATCCATGTTTTTTATGCAGTTTTCAAAAACGTTCAAATTCATATCCTCCACTTTACTCATACGAGAATGTGTTTTCAGACCAATTGCTCCTAAAGAATGCAAAAAATTCTTTTCTTTTGCTCTGGTTTCATTTTCTTTTCCTCATCAACTGCCTCTATGTAATTTATAAAATATTCTTTCCATTCAATCCACTTTATCTCTGGTTGAGTACCAGTAGCCCAAAACGGTTGAGGAGCACTTATTGTAAAGTTCTGCTGTGCCATCCTGTGCTCTGTATTCCCACTATTGTTGCCTACAATATTCTCACTCGAGTCTCCTCTCTCCATAAACTTCTCCTTTTTAAAAAAAAATCAAAAGTCTCCTTTCCTGTATTAAAATTACTACTCCCCGACAACCTCACCTGTATTTCTTCTTTTCCTCTCAGTATTTATCAATCCCGCATCATTATTACTTCACTGCGTGTACTTCTTTTCCTTGCGTTTCAGCTTCGATTCAGCTAGTTCCACTTTTCCAAAATGGCCGCCGCGCAAGGTTACGTTACGTGACCTTGCGCTATTGCATCATTTCCCCCACGATTCAGAAGAGCTTCCAGCAATCAGGCCGGCTTATTGCCTCGCGCACTTCCCGTAAAGACTCTCACCAGCTGTTTATAAAATGCAGCAACAAGAAATTCAACAGGCACCGTGCATACTTCCAAAAAGCTCTCCTTATCTCGAGGTATGTCGCTCTTCACATTTCCGCTTACCGCCAATCCTCCTTTGTAATATCGTTCCCCAACTCCACTTCAATTACTGTCCAAAATGATCATCCACCACAGTAATTCTTCCACAGATTTGCTCCAAATAAATCCTTTACAAGTCTGTGGGTTCTTCTCCACGTTCCATCGTCGCCATTTGTAAAGATGCTCTCAGGCCGTATGTAATGGTTTCCAGCTTTATTGAAGTATTATAAATACAATATTGGTGAGCGCCAGGGAGCAGCCGCTACCAAACACCACTGCTCTACAACTGCCCCTTAATTCTAAAGCTGCAACTCTAACATTCTACGTGGCATCATAGCATTCTCGTTTTAACATAGTTATGGGTTGCACACCTGTCCTTCCGCCAAAAGTTTTTTAACACTGTTATTCACATAATCTTATCATGCGGCGTTCTCACTGCTAGACATGCTGTCACGGTTTGCCATGCTGCGCCTACGGACTACAACTCCCAGGAGGCTCTGGAGTAGGAGGAGCCAACAGTATTTAGGCGTCTGGGATGCAGACGAGAGTTGTACGTGATTCCCTTTGGAACTTGTTCCTGGTTGCCTTGTTGGTTCGTTTTGTTCCTGGATTCATCCTGTCTACAGCGTTCTCGGCTGAGGCGCTGGTCGTTTGTTCTCGGAGGGGGCGGCTGCTCTCTGCCGGGTTTGGGAAGGATTCCGGTGTTCTTTACCGCCTGCGGCTGCGGCGGTCTCTGCCTACGAGCGTTCTCGGCTGAGACGCTCAGTCATCATTTAAGGAGGAGGGGCGGCTGCCTCTCTTCGAGTAGGAACAGGACTTTGGAACTCTCCGCCTGCGGCTGCGGCGGACTCTGTCTACGAGCGTTCTCGGCTGAGACGCTCAGTCTTCATTTACGGAGGAGGGGCGGCTGCCTCTCTTCGAGTAGGAAAAGGTTTTGGAACTCTTCGCCTGCGGCTGCGGCGGACTCTGCTTGCAAGCGTTCTCGGCTGAGACGCTGTTCCACCATCACTGAAGCGGGCGGCTTCTTCCCTTTTCCGAACTCCTACAGAGAGAGATAAGTAACTGTGCTTTACGAGTGCTTGCTGATTTGTTTTGGAACCGGAACCAAGCTAGCACTTCTGGTTTCTGTTTATTTTGGAACATTTGAACTGACCTGTTCCTTGTGGAGTTCTCAGTCATCCTTGGGCTGCTTATTGACTGTGGAACTTTGGTTGCTTCTTTAACCTTCAATAATCGGTTACTGGAGAGGGCTTATTTTAGTTGGTGAAAAGGAAGTGGGACTGGTATGTATGGTGCATTTGCGGTGATACCAGGGTTCTATTTGCATCAACAAGGAATAATTCTGTTTGTGTCTTTCTGATCGTTAGGTATAAGGATAGAGACGTATCTATCACATACTTCCAAGAGAGGGGGTTGCATCCAGTGGAGTAACTGGGGTAGGTGTTCCACTAGCGAGAATTATATGAGAGTAGTCATAGTACTGTGCTATAACGTTGTGTTTTGTTTCTTCTCGTTTCAGTGGTCCCTTCCGTTCCAGCCCCTTCCCTTACCTTTCCCTCGCCTGATTTCCTAGAGGCTCTGTGTACTGTTGTCAGAGTTTCGGGCAGTCAGGAGGTGGACCCCTTTGAGCATCGCCCTGATCCTGTGGAGGCCGATCATGACACATGCCAAGCCCACACAGCATGTGACGAACATGAACATCCAGAATGTGGGACTTCAGTTTTAACCCCACTCCAGTGGCAACAGCCTTTATTCACTTTGCATTTGCATAATTTTCTTCTTCTGTATTTTGCTTTTCTTAATTTTTAAACCCATCTTTGTTTCTCCATTTTATTCCTTGTTCTCGTTTAATTGTCCTCCTTAATTCATCCCCAAGCAAGGAATTGCAAATTTACCAAGTTTCTCATGCTTTGGTGGGTCAACAGAACCTCTCTCCCCAAAACACATACTGAAGCATAGTTTTCTTTTTGAGCAGTTTATTTCTTATCCAATGCATTTCGGACCCATACATTGGTCCTTCGTCAGGGAAAACTGTCAACAAACAAACAATAGAACATACGTTTACAATCACTTGCTTTTCAATATTTTCAAAGAAATTAATTTCAAAAAATTATTTTCCCTTCAATTCAGTTTGCTTGCTAATGGGGACACTATTCGTCACTCACAATACTCGTCTATTCTAACAGTGTTAATATATTCAAATGCCCGGTTCCTCTCAACTAAATTATATTCCACCGATGGTCTTAAAACATTCTTCACTCGCAGCGGGTCTAAACGCCTCTCTGTCTCACATACCTCGACAACTACTCTTTTCCCCTATTCCCACCACTTTTGTCGTCCTATTGCCTTGCAACTTGTTCTTGACTTTCCTCACTATGTGATTTCTCTGTACATTTGTGTCCTTCGTTATTTCCCTCCCATTCTCTCAATGTTTCACTCTATGCGTACCTGCCAAACATGATGTCTGCCTTTCCTCTCGTGGTACTGGAAGCGTTACCTTCAGCTGTTTTTCCCGTTATTTAAATGGAAAACTCCCTCACTAATTTCTCGGACCCGCCCCCCTCGTTATACTGTCAAATCATCCACTCGCATTAAAGACAGCCTACATCTCCCATAATCCTCCATACTAAACATTCTCAAAGCCATGACTGGACCGAACAATTTGAGCATCATGCAGACTGATTACTCAGTATTGAAAGATTTTTCAATTGCATTATAAATCATATGACCAACGAATAAAATCTCAAAACGTTTTCACTCGACTCGTTTGTTAAATAAACTGGCTCGCTAAACCGGATGTTTTCACCTTGCTTGAAGAGTCCAAAAAATGGTAATTTATACGTCTATCTTTAAATGCGTTTTCTTCTGTTGGGTGCTAACCCCTTGGGGCATGAACGTGGACGTTTTAACATAGTTATGGGTTGCACACCTGTCCTTCCGCCAAAAGTTTTTTAACACTGTTATTCACATAATCTTATCATGCGGCGTGCTCACTGCTAGACATGCCAAGCCCACACAGCATGTGACGAACATGAACATCCAGAATGTGGGGCTTCAGTTTTAACCCACTCCAGTGGCGACAGCCTTTATTCACTTTGCATTTGCATCATTTTCTTCTTCTGTATTTTGCTTTTCTTCATTTTTAAACCCATCTTTGTTTCTCCATTTTATTCCTTGTTCTCGTTTAATTGTCCTCCTAAATTCATCCCCAAGCAAGGAAATGCAAATTTACCAAGTTTCTCATGCTTTGGTGGGCAACAGAACCTCTCTCCCCAAAACACGTACTGAAGCATAGTTTTCTTTTTGAGCAGTTTATTTCTTATCCAATGCATTTCGGACCCATACATTGGTCCTTCGTCAGGGAAAACTGTCAACAAACAAACAATAGAACATACGTTTACAATCACTTGCTTTTCAATATTTTCAAAGAAATTAATTTCAAAAAATTACTTTCCCTTCAATTCAGTTTGCTTGCTAATGGGAATACTATTCGTCCCTCACAATACTCGTTGATTCTAACAGTGTTAATATATTCAAATGCCCGGTTCCTCTCAACTAAATTACATTCCACTGATGGTCTTAAAACATTCTTCACTCGCAGCGGGTCTAAACGCCTCTCTGTCTCACATACCTCGACAACTACTCTTTTCCCCTATTCCCACCACTTTTGAGAAACTTTTGGGAAAGTGGTGGGAATAGGGGAAAAGAGTAGTTGTCGAGGTATGTGAGACAGAGAGGCGTTTAGACCCGCTGCGAGTGAAGAATGTTTTAAGACCATCGGTGGAATGTAATTTAGTTGAGAGGAACCGGGCATTTGAATATATTGACACTGTTAGAATAGACGAGTATTGTGAGGGACGAATAGTATTCCCATTAGCAAGCACAAGCCTTAAAGAAATAGATAGAACAAAGGCAACACAACAGTGAGACCCTGGTGACGGTGTTGCACCTTAAGGGGGTGTTCTTGTCCAGCATCAGGATAAGTGGCTGGCCGAAGAACAGGCCCTCTGCCCTTAGTGATTGCTCCCATCTTGTCCCCCCAAGAGTTCATTGGCTGCTTACACTTATACAGTTCCAGTTTTAATGCCTGATTCTCCTGCTTCAGACTCTGAACTTCTGCCTGGATGGCCACTAAAGCATTAGCCAGTTCCCCCGTCGATGGACCTGATGTTGCTCTAGGGGAAACTAGCCTATTTGTAAGGAACCCTGTTCCATCTTTGCTCGGACTGAAGAATAGTCGTGGGCAAGGCTTTCTATCAGATTTCACTCACCTGAGTGTTCTAGTTCTGTGGGAGCGAAGATAATTCTCCCAGTGCCTACTAGATTGGTTTGAACACTAGCACCAGAAACCAAATGTCAGTGGATAGCCCTCCAGGGAAATGGAGATTTGGAATAAACAAAGAAGATCCAGCTTGTAACCTCTATTCTGGACACCATCTGTCAGAGAGGTTGCCGAAATGAGTGTCCATGGACTTAAATTGTTTGTCAGGAGATCTCTTTCCCTGTTATTGATCAATTTCTACAATGCAAAAAGGGGGTCACGTGGGTCCTTAACCTCTTAGTCTTAATTAATTAATAAGGGAGGGCCTTGCTCCAGAGAAACTTATTTTTGCAGGGGATTTTAATTGCCATCTGTGTTTAAATTCCTTAAATCTCCTCATAGCATACCATCTTGCAATTCTATTGAGGGCATTCACATGTAGCATACCCCCAAAGGCGCTGAACTAAATAGTTCTCAATACACTCACAATTTGGTCTGTACTTTAGATAAGTTGACTCATTCAGTCAAGCTTCAAATTCCCCCACATTCAAAGGGAGCAGTAGTGCTATGATCATTGATTTTATTTTCCTTTTAGCTTCCTTGGGATGGGCGTCTGTTATCTTTAACATCACACATAGCCCTTTAGTGACCATAACACTTTGTCTCTAGTACTTGAGGTGGTGGGGTGCCTAAAGGAGCATTCTCACATGCCCCCTTGAATATTATCACTAACTGACCACAAGAGGTGTTTACGGTGGTCGCAGATAGAGCCCGAGGTCTTTATCCACTCACTGCAGCGTGCCAGCAGGAGTCTACCTGCTTGGACCCTCTTGTGTCGGGGGAATGTTCATGGGCTCTCCACCTCCTGAAGAAATCCTTGAAGCAGTCCCCTCGAGATAGAGAGTAGGTGACAAGCTGTTGATCTAGTTAGAAGGGGGCTCTGAAAAAATGGAGGCAATTGTTACAGAAGCAGTCATGGGACGAGATCACTTAAGCTAGTGAGCTGAGGGATAGCACACTTTTTTTGGCAGGCCATGAATAGGCCTTGCTTTTCTGAGCCTATAAGGTCAGTGTTATGCCATAATATTACCCCTCAGGGTGAGTCTAAATTTGGCCAGAATGAAGGGACACCCACCGAGCCTGAGGTAATGCCAAAGTTACCTTCTCTTTAGAGGAAGTTTGTCAGGGCATCAAAGCAGTGTCCCAGAACAAGGCCCCAGGACCCGATGGGATTCCTCCGGACTGCTTCCGGGATAATATTGAGGTCTGGGGTCCAGTCTTGACCATGGTGTTAAACGCAGCAGCATGGAAAGGGATCCTGTCTTCTTGGTCAAAGGCCTCTATAATACTGATCTCTAAGAAGGGAGATAAGGATAACCCACAGTGCTAACATCCCATATGCCTTATTTAAGGAGTGGTAAAGGTCCTTGGCTGCGTCTTATTGAATAGATTATCAACGTGGGCCAACGAATCAGATAATCTCTGAGATGCAGTTCGGTTTTCACCCTGGTAAATCAACTTCCGAGCAATGCCTCAACCTTTACTTACTTGTTAATAAATTCATGATAGCCCAATCTGGTGCCCTGTTTTTAGCATTTATGGACCTTATGCCTGCTTTTGACCAGGTGAATCAAAATAAACCGTGCGACTTACTTTTTTCCTAGGGTACTGACCCTGCTACTGAAATTTTACTGGTGAACCTCTATGCCCACACTACGGCAGCGGTTAGTTATTCCAAGGGGGTGGGCTTCTCAGAGCAGTTTAAATGCACCAGGGGTGTTCGAAAAGGATGTATACTTGCCCCTTTTTATTCACTATTTATATTAACAGCCTAGAAGCCACCCTCTCTTCACTATAGTCTGACTGTCCTAGAGTTGGTAAGAAACTATTGCCAGTTTTATTGTATGCAGACAATGCAGTGCTCATGGCATGTGCAGCATTGGGCCTGCAGGTTTTAATTGATGGGTGTTTCTTTTATGGACAGATTAAACCTGACGGTCAACTTTACTAAATCTTACATTTTGGAAGATGGCCCTCGGTTGACTAAGTCCAACATTTTTAAGGCGGGGAGCCATACCCTAGCAAAGAATGCGACCATTTATTATTTGGGAACTTTGTTTGATGCAAAATTGAACTGGAAACCACTGATGGAGGGAAAGTTGGGTGACATGAATAAATCAATAGGAGCTATTGCCAACTATGCCCATAGATTGGGTTATTGGTCGCCAGGCGTGCTTTTAAAGGTATACCAGTCTGAATGTATTTCTAAGAATTTTTACTGTAGTGAAGTGTGGGGGTACTCTTCGGTGCACAAGTTACTGCTTCCCAAAATTAATTTCTGAAACAAATTATGAAAGTCCTCCAGAGTACTCCCTCGTTCTCCGTACATGAAGAGCTTCGACTAAACTATATTTCTGATCTTGTGGCAGTGAAGCCCCTGTTGTGTTGGGTGAAGATATGGCTCAGGGAGGATGATGAGCTAAACCGCCTGATCATTTCAGATTGTCTGTTATCAGATCACATGCTTAAAATTCCCTGGATATCGTATGCAAAGGAGTCCCTATATACTCTGGGCAGGGCAGACATTTTTTTGAACTGTGACTCATTGAGGCCCCAAGAGCTCAACATAGTAAAGGATTTGTTTTTCAAGCACGTCGCTGCTCATCGTGAAAATATTGAGCTCCAGAAACCTGTGGTGAGGGGCATGCTCTGCTGAAACCAGTGCAAGGAATGAAGAATTATCTTTTTATCCTTACTAGTGCAAGTGATAGGTTTCTGGTGGCCCAATGTAGGTTCAATCAGCTTCATCATCTCCTGGCTACCCTGTATGGTTATCACTCAAACTCGAAAGGGCCCTGTAACTGTAACTCAAGGTCTCTACAGGATACCTTACATTTTGTACATTTATGTAAATATTTTCGTCATCCTAGGAAGCAGTTTCTCCAAATCTTTTTAAAATCTTTAAAGTTCAGGCAAGCCCGAGTGGCGCTCATATACTTGCAACTCCTGCCCAACGAACATACCCTTTTTGTAGTCACGAACTTCCTGCGGGCCACTTTTAGGTCAAGACAATCAAGACCCGATTGATGGTGATGTGGACATATTTTCCTTTATTTAGTTTTTTTAGCCGGATGTAATCAGGTGTCTATATTTTTTATATTTTCTGATTTATAATGAATGTATTTAGTACCATGATTTTATCTTTTATGGCTGTGATTGCATCCGAATAAAGATTCATTTTGTTTCAGAAAGAGGAGCTATGGTGAGTAAAGTTCACGTTTGAAGGTCGTCTTGAGGAGATTCTGAAGGCAGCAGATTGATCAAATGCTGGTGTGTTTGCAAGGTTTTATTTAACGGGTATGGAACATTTTTCTTCGATTAGCTTTGGACAGGCAAAATGCAAGTCTCTGGTCTTGACATGAAATGTAGATTGTCCTAGTTTTATGATCTGAGAATCTGGATTTCATTAATGACATGGAGGTGAGCATTATCCTGCCCTCCCTTCGCAGGCAGGCTGCATTGAAGGGAGAGTGAAGATTTACTATATTAAGATCTTGTAAATGTATGGTATATTTTCTTTTAATTTGCATCCATTTGTTATGTGGTTTTGCTTTAAATGCAGTTTACGTTCAGTGTTGTTGTTTTTCTAGAGAATTCATAAAGATGGAGATCTGGCGAAAGGAATAAAGGAGTGGAGAAGAGGATAATTTTGTTATTTTTTTGTTACAAGTACAATAAGTTAGTCTTGCAGCAGTTATAAAGAAGAAGATGGCTTCTGGGCTTTGGTTTATATGGACTGTGTACGGATTCTAATTCTGCAATTTTAAGTGTGGTTGAAGTATGCTTTAAGGTGCTGTCGTTTGGAGTAGCAATAAATGGTTATGCATAAGGCTCGCATCCGTGTCCAGATTCTCTGATCATAAAACTAGGAGAATCTACGTTCACAAGAGAGTTCTCAATAGAAGCATAAACTCATGCACCATCCTTCCAGACACACATTCCAATGGGCATCCTCTCCAGCACACTCTAGATACAACCTAAACATCTTCATGCACACAACTTGGCAACCTAACTAGATAGTTGGAAGAGGGCAACCAAACCCACAGCAGTCGTGCACCAAAGTAACATACACCATAGAACCACTCCTATAAAGCTAGCATAAACACATCAGTCATGCACACATACATCACAATTTCCTACCTGGACCCTGATGCAGAGGTACAGAAAGCTTTTACTTCAGCAAACCAATAGACAAACCAAAGCAGAAAAAACGCTAGAGTCCTTCAGTACATCCACCCATACTCGTGAGACTCTACAAGATCCCCCTAGATCAATCCTAACTTAACTTTGTACCAACTAATACCAACCAGATAGAAGGTCAACATTAGAAATACATTCTATTAATCTCTCATAAACTCCAACAAACATCAGACTTGATTGAATTCCGTTAAAGTTCTATAGGAAACGTGCCCCGTGAACAGGGCACGAGTCGGGGTACACGTGGGTGGACGGCGTCCACCCACTTTTTTAATAGGGTTCGAAGCATTTGAGCCCCACTAAATAAAGTGCTGAACTCGTCCCGGTGTCATTTCTAAACATCGGGACACTTTCAGCAGCACCTGCACGTTGTCTGCTTTCCATCTGCAACAAGCAACAACGTGCAGGCGGGGACGGGACATTCTTATTTAATACTCCTGCTGGGCCCATAACAAAGGCCGAATTTGAGGGGTCATCGGGCCCCCTTTTGTTCAGTCTCCTGGCTGGGAGCAGTCAGGAGCCTAACACCTGATGCAAATGAAGCAGAGGAGAAACAAAGGCTCACACCTCGGTAGCACTCCACGCATGCTTAAGAGAGGCAGCCTTTCACTTTGTTCAGTCCCTGTTTAGAAGATATGCATGCACTGTAAGAATATCAGATGTTTGGCATTTCCCAGTATTTACACAAAGCAAATTGCATTTATATAGAGCTTACTTCCCCTGAGGAGGCGTTGAAATAATTTAAGTACCACTATTCTTTCTTGTATAGCCCTACTCATTCCAATGCACGGTGTCAGAGCACTTTACATCAACACATGCATATTACATGTATAATAAATTGTATAAGCTAATCCAGCTAATGGAGGAGATCATGGCTGAAATGGAAAACAAGACCATCATCTTCGTCGAAACAAAGCGCCGCTGTGATGAGCTTACAGGCAGGATGCGACGTGATGGGTTAGTGTCCATGAGATGGTGCAAGTTCTGCAGCCCGATTCATTTCAGACCTGGTGTTTTCATAGACTCAATTAGGACTTTTTATAAATGTTGCTGGCTTTGCGCAGCTTTCTGCAATGAATGACTTGCTGTTAACAATGCTTTAAAATATACCCCCTATGGGTCCGCGTGGAAAAGGTTACACTTATTGCACCCAGCATAATGTGACTGGTAAGGGGTTACACTTTGTAACACCTCTGGTCAGAATTTCAGGTGTGATAAATGAATCCTAATTATGATGATTTCCCTCCACTAAAATACGTGTCTATTTTCCTCATGGTAACATTTGGCAAGTTGGGTTAATGGTTTGTCACTCCGAGGCAAACGCACATGGCTGTGTTTTTAGTAACTTTGGTTCTCTTCCAGGGGAACCTGATAATCATGAGACCTAAATTGTCCTGCCCATAAACCCATTCTTCCAGCATTTGACCCCAGAAGAGCCTGCAATCTGCTCTAAAGAGTTTGAAAAGAGAACTTTCGAGTTTTGACCATCTTCCTCCTGTGGAGAATTCCTCACATCTCCCTTCCCCGCCCGCTTCTCTAGCGTTTGATTACATCACCAGGTCCGATTGGGGCCTGAAGATGGCACTGCCGTTCCACGCCTCCAAAATGCGTTGGCCACCATTGGCAGGAATGCATTTAGGCATGGTGTGCCTTCCGGAAGTGATACATTTCTAGTCACTGGAGGGCCCTGTGATGCCCAGGCCCCTTAAGGCCTTGCTGGCCTTGCAAATCATTCTCCTCCATCTTGTGAGTTGCAGCCTACCTGTGCCCGAGATTGCAGTGAACAGAGTCCAGGAAGTGGTAAGGAGACAGACTAGTGCTGTCTCTTCCCAAGACAAAAAGTTGTTTAAAAAACGATTTTCACTTTCTGTGTTTACTGTCTATGCCTGTGGTTGTTACAGTTAAAAATGGTAGTTTAAGCCTGCCTGTAATTGCATATTTTATCACCTGTGTTGTGTTTTAAATTTGTGGTTTTCCCTGCCCATGATTTCCTCCATTTAGTGTGTTGAATTGTGGGATTTGCAGTCCAACCTCTGTAGTTTGTCCCTCTCATTCCTTGGTGACAATTCTGTTTTCCCTCCAAATTTCTGTGCTGTTGGACAGGCCCCATGAAGGGCTCGCTCCCTCCCCGCATGACAGGGCCCTGGTACCGGCCTTCCAGGTACTACCCGCAGAAGCAACCCCCAACCCGTCCCCCATGGGACGTCTGCTCCTGGGAATCCCTGTGTCCCTGGCCTGGGCCACCGTCAGCACCCTTGCCCGGGCCAGCCGCCATCTTAGACACTGCGCCACGAGGCCGCGTGGCCTCAGCTCGACCCCAACCCCGGGCCTGGCCAGGTCCCGACATCCCGGCACCACCCTCCACCCAGGAGGTGAACGGACCACTTGGCAGGTCAATGGGAGTAAGAGGTGTCGATGGCTCTCTCCCGCCAGGTGCCGATCACCCCCAGCCTCCCCGGGCGCTGGCTCCACCCCCCTGCTGGGTGTCTGGACTCCCTCATCCCGGACCTCCCGACCTCCAAGAGCGAGGGTCCGGACATCAAAGAGTGCCAGACCTATAACTGAGGCAGCCCCAGAACAGGAAGGCAGTTGTATCCTGGAGTCGACAGACACCGCGACGAACTCATCCTTGACGGACTGCTGGCGCTGCCGCAGCCCTGCCTTGTGAACTATTGTCCTGCCTGCTGGCGCTGCCGCGGCCTTCTGCAACCTTCATCCTCGTGGGACCTGCTGGCGCTGCCGCGGCCCGTTGTAACCTTCATCCTCGTGGGACCTGCTGGCGCTGCCGCGGCCCGTGGTAACCTTCATCCTCGTTGGGACCTGCTGGCGCTGCCGCGGCCCGTTGCCACCTACGACCTCTTCGGGACGTGCTGGCGCTGCCGCGGTCTGACCCGTCCGAACACCAAGCTCGAGGATTGTGAGCTAACACCGTTCCACCGCCGTACCTACGGGTACCAAGACTGTCCCGCTACCCCCTTCCCTAATAGAGACTAGAATTGAGAGGATCATCGTGTCCTGATCTCATTGTATCGTACTACCTTACTTCAAGAACTGCCTATAAAAGGTGTTAATCTGATCTTCGTGTGGTGTCCATCTGTGGGGGGGAAGTTACTTGTCTGTACGATCGCTGGGGACGGCCCTCACCGGAGGCCTCTCCCCTTGTGCTCGGCCGACCCTCCAGGTCCCCGTCTAACATTGGTGGCCAGCGGCGCGATCCGAACCAACGCGTACCGTACAGATAGTAACTCACCCTCGGACTAAACCACAATGACGACCAAAGAGAGCGGATCGGCAGAGAAGTTCCAGATGGAAAAGCTGGAGGAATACAGCCACCGAGAGCTAAAACAATTTTGCATGGACTTAGGCATTGCTACCACCGGGCTAAGCACAAAAGAAGACTTCAAAAACGCCCTAGAGGCCTGGACAGAGACGAATACCGCCACACCCCGGGACCTCGAAGCCCCGGAAGTCAACACCACCCTGACGGAAGAACGGAGAACAGGTCCCTCCCGAGAAGAGATCCAGGAGCGGGAAAAAAATAGACTACACGAGCTGGACTTGGCACGGCTCAAATTAGACGGAGAATTGAAGCTGGCGGAACAGAAAATAAACTTAGAACACTTACGGCTCAGAGAAGAGCGAGAGGAAAAACAGAGACAGAGGGATCTCGAAGAAAAAAGACTGGCATACGAACACGAGTGCAAACTAGCAGAGATAGAAATACGCAAACTGAACACAAACCTAGGGGTGCCCGAGCCACCGCGCTCCCCGGGTACTACCGAACAGAAGGTCCACATCCCCAAGGATGTGGTCCGAGAATACCACCGGAACGACGACATACAGCAGTGGTTCAAGGCCTACGAGATCGCCATGACGGCCCACCGGATCGCTCGAAGTGACTGGGGAGCTGGGCTATGGGGAAGATTCGTCAATGAGGGCCGTGATGCCCTGCTGCAGCTTCCGGACCATCAAATGACGTCCTATGACCACATGAAGGCCGCCCTCCTCAGCCGATATGGGCTTACGCCCGAAATGTACCGCCAGAGGTTCCGCAACTGCACCCGGATCCCAGGTACAACTTGGTTGGAGTACGTAAACTATTTCAGCCGAGCTTTCGAGGGGTGGATCAAGGGTAACAACGTAACCACCTACGAACAACTCTTCAATCTCATTGTGTGGGAGCACCTCTCCAACAACTGTTTCGTCGAGCTCAGGCAGCACCTCCTCGACAGTAAATTGACTGAACCACGGCAGCTCGCCACCGAGGCGGACCGGTGGGAGAGCACCCGAGTGGCCCGGAGTGGGCCGAATGAGCAGAACAGATCCAACCAAGGGCATCATCGTCCCCGAGGAGGAGGAGGAGGACCGGGCCGGGGCAGAGACGCTGTCCCGGTCACTCCCGCTAACACCACCCCGCCCCCAGCCGGCCGGGGAAACCCCCCGATGCGCCCGGGGTTCCGAGCCAACGTTACGTGTCACCGATGCCAGCGAGTCGGCCACTACGCCAGTGACCCGACCTGCCCGAAGAACCCGGCTCCCGGGCCCCGCCAGGTGGCGGCCGCCGTCCTAGGAGAAGAACAAGTCTCCGAAGACACTGAAGCATACGAGTCGGAGCAGTTCGAGTGGGAACCTGCCGCCATGACCCTGGCCTGCCTAGGGGGAAGAGACATGGTCCCGCGGACTCCCCTGCCAGCCAACACTCGGAAGTACAGCCAACGGGTGAGCATAAATGGGCGCAAGGCCGAAGCCCTGCGTGACACCGGGGCCAGTGTGACGGCCGTCCGCTGTCACCTGGTGACCCCAGAACAAATCCTGCCAAACGTTCTTTGCCCCGTCCGATCGGCAGACAATTCGGAGAGCCTGTGTCGGATGGCCTGCGTCCCCTTCGAATGGGGAGGAGTGTCCGGCATGCTAAAAGTAACTGTCCGCGACGATGCCCCCGTGGACTGCCTCCTGGGGAACGATCTCGAGAGCTCCCCGTGGGCAGCTGTTGAAAGAAGAGAGCATCTGGGGATGTTGGGTCTCCCGGACTGGGCGTGCGTGACCACCCGGTCCATGGCCGCCCGCACCATCCCTAGACCGGAAGAACCCGAATGGTCAGCACCTCCTCCCCCGATCGCTCCCGAAGACGACTCCATCCATACCGACCACCCGGAACCAACCCCAGAGGGGTCCGCACAGCCCCCCGAGCTTCCCGACCTGGCTCAGTGGCGTCAAGAAGGGGGGCCCACCCAAGAACAATTCCGGCAGGAGCAAAAAACCTGTCCCTCCCTCGAGGGACTGCGACAGCAAGCGCTCGCCCAGGGCCAAGGAGACACCACCGGGGCCCACTGGGTTTATTGGGACAATGATCTCTTGTACAGCGAGCAGAGAATCGCAGAGCTGGGGGCCGGTCGAGTGCTGGTGGTGCCCCTCCACTTCAGAGACTTCCTGTTGAACTTGGCCCATGATGTCCCCCTGGCTGGGCACCTGGGGCAAGACAAAACCTACCACCGCCTGGTGACTCACTTTTTTTGGCCCAAAATGAGAAATGACGTCTCCAACCACTGCCGGTCCTGCCCGACCTGCCAGGCCAGCGGGAAGAGCGGCCGCAAACTCAAGGCACCCCTACAACCATTCCCCGTGGTGACCACCCCGTTCGAAAGGGTGGGAATAGACATTGTGGGGCCCCTGGACCCCCGAACAGCACAAGGGCATCGCTTCATCCTGGTCCTGGTGGACCACGTCACCCGCTATCCTGAAGCGGTCCCCCTTCGCACTATAACAGCCCCAGTAGTGGGTCGAGCCTTAATGGGGATCTTTTCTCGAGTGGGCTTCCCCCGGGAAGTCGTCAGTGACAGGGGCACGAACTTTATTTCAAAGTATATGAAATCCCTCTGGCAGCAGTGCGGGGTCACTTACCGATTCACAACCCCCTATCACCCCCAGGGAAACGGACTGGTCGAGCGGTTCAACCGCACTCTCAAGGGGATGATCATGGGGCTAGAAGAACCCCTACGCCGCCAGTGGGACGTGCTACTACCGTGCCTCCTCTTCGCCTACCGAGAAGTCCCCCAGAAGTCCCTCGGCTTCAGCCCCTTCGAACTCCTGTACGGACAACCCATTCGCGGGCCTCTCAGCCTAGTGAAGGAGGAATGGGAAATGGCCCCCCTAAAATCCCCTCCAGACGTCTACAAGTACCTCCTGACCCTCCGCAATCAGACCCGGAAATTCAGGGAGATCGCCAAAGCCAATCTGGAGGCCAGTCAAGAGGACATGAAGAAGTGGTACGATCAACATGCCTCCTCCATCGAGTTTGAGCCGGGTCAGCAGGTATGGGTGATGTCCCCCATCGAACCGTGTGCCTTGCAGGACAAATGGACAGGGCCCTTCAAGGTGATCGAGCGCAAGAGTCCCGTCACCTATCTCATCGACCTGGAGTCCCCCCGGAACCCCCTCCGGGTTCTCCACGCCAACAGACTCAAACCCCACTTCGTGCGCTCAGAGCTCAGCCTGCTGATGGCTACCGACAGTGGCGCAGAAGGAGACTCCGAGCCCCTCCCTGACCTACTGAGGAACCGTGAAAGAGATGGTTCGGTGGACGGGGTCCGACTCTCCGAGGCCCTGACCCCAGAGCAGCGTCAAGATTGTCGGGCCCTCCTGCTGCCGTTCGCAAACCTGCTCTCCCTCGCACCCGGAGTCACCTCCTGGTGCCTGCACGACGTGGACACTGGGGACAGTCCTCCTGTCCGACACCGGGCGTACCGAGTACCGGATCGGGTACGTACATGCATCCAAGAAGAAGTCTCCAAGATGCTCGCCCTCGGGGTCATCGAACCTTCGGACAGTCCCTGGGCCAGCCCGGTCGTCCTGGTCCCCAAGGCCGCGGCCCCGGGCACCACACCTGAGCTCCGATTCTGCATCGACTATCGGGGTCTGAACGCGGTCACCCGAACCGACGCTCACCCTATCCCCCGAGCAGATGAACTAGTCGACCGCATGGGGGCAGCCCGCTACCTAAGCATCTTCGACCTGACAGCGGGCTACTGGCAGATCGGCCTCACCCCCAGGGCCCAAGAACGTTCCGCTTTCTCCACCCCGGATGGGCACTACCATTTCAGAGTGATGCCATTCGGCATGAAGAACGCTCCAGCCACTTTTCAAAGACTGGTGAACCAGGTATTGGCGGGCCTCGAGGAATTCAGCGCCGCCTACCTGGACGACATCGCGGTATACAGCCGCCACTGGACAGACCACCTCCACCACCTCCGAGAGGTCCTGCAGGCCCTCCAACAGGCCGGCCTCACCATAAAGGCCAGCAAGTGCCAAATCGGCCAGGGGTCCGTGACCTACCTCGGACACCAAGTGGGGAGCGGTCTGGTGGCCCCCCTCCAACTCAAGGTAGCTGCCATTCAGTCCTGGCAACCCCCCGAAACACAGACCGAGGTCCGAGCCTTCCTGGGGCTCACCGGATACTACCGGCGGTTCGTGAAGGACTATGGCAGCATTGTGGGGCCCCTCACGGAACTCACGTCTAAGAACCACCCACAAAGAGTCAACTGGACTCCCGACTGTCAAGCGGCCTTCGAGAAGCTGAAGGCCGTCATGTGCACCGCTCCTGTGCTCCAGGCCCCCGACTACAGCCGCGAGTTCATCGTTCAGACCGATGCCTCCGACCATGGTATTGGGGCCGTCCTCTCCCAACTGAACCCCGAAGGAGTCGACCACCCAGTGGCCTTCATCAGCAGACGCCTACTGCCCCGAGAACAGCGCTGGAGCACCATTGAGCGAGAGGCCTTCGCAGTAGTATGGGCCCTCAAGAAGCTCCGGCCTTACCTCTTCGGAACCCACTTCCGGGTACAAACAGATCATCGGCCCCTGCAATGGCTCATGCAAATGCGGGGGGAGAACCCCAAACTATTGCGATGGTCCATCTCCCTGCAGGGGATGGACTTCACTGTAGAGCATCGCCCTGGTCAAGACCACGCCAACGCGGACGGCCTGTCCCGCTTTTTCCGCCTCGACGAGGAAAGTCCCCAAGAGGATGGGTGACTCTCCCCGCCTTCAGCTGGGGGGCACGCATGTTGGACAGGCCCCATGAAGGGCTCGCTCCCTCCCCGCATGACAGGGCCCTGGTACCGGCCTTCCAGGTACTACCCGCAGAAGCAACCCCCAACCCGTCCCCCATGGGACGTCTGCTCCTGGGAATACCTGTGTCCCTGGCCTGGGCCACCGTCAGCACCCTTGCCCGGGCCAACCGCCATCTTAGACACTGCGCCACGAGGCCGCGTGGCCTCAGCTCGACCCCAACCCCGGGCCTGGCCAGGTCCCGACATCCCGGCACCACCCTCCACCCAGGAGGTGAACGGACCACTTGGCAGGTCAATGGGAGTAAGAGGTGTCGATGGCTCTCTCCCGCCAGGTGCCGATCACCCCCAGCCTCCCCGGGCGCTGGCTCCACCCCCCTGCTGGGTGTCTGGACTCCCTCATCCCGGACCTCCCGACCTCCAAGAGCGAGGATCCGGACATCAAAGAGTGCCAGACCTATAACTGAGGCAGGCCCAGAACAGGAAGGCAGTTGTATCCTGGAGTCGACAGACACCGCGACGAACTCATCCTTGACGGACTGCTGGCGCTGCCGCAGCCCTGCCTTGTGAACTATTGTCCTGCCTGCTGGCGCTGCCGCGGCCTTCTGCAACCTTCATCCTCGTGGGACCTGCTGGCGCTGCCGCGGCCCGTTGTAACCTTCATCCTCGTGGGACCTGCTGGCGCTGCCGCGGCCCGTGGTAACCTTCATCCTCGTTGGGACCTGCTGGCGCTGCCGCGGCCCGTTGCCACCTACGACCTCTTCGGGACCTGCTGGCGCTGCCGCGGTCTGACCCGTCCGAACACCAAGCTCGAGGATTGTGAGCTAACACTGTTCCACCGCCGTACCTACGGGTACCAAGACTGTCCCGCTACCCCCTTCCCTAATAGAGACTAGAATTGAGAGGATCATCGTGTCCTGATCTCATTGTATCGTACTACCTTACTTCAAGAACTGCCTATAAAAGGTGTTAATCTGATCTTCGTGTGGTGTCCATCTGTGGGGGGGAAGTTACTTGTCTGTACGATCGCTGGGGACGGCCCTCACCGGAGGCCTCTCCCCTTGTGCTCGGCCGACCCTCCAGGTCCCCGTCTAACATGTGCTAAGACCTGTGCTAAGACCTTTATGTTAAAACAGTGCACTCCCAGCCACCATTTTGTGTTCACAAGCCAGTGAAACCAGCCCCCTCCCTCCCCCAGCAACAGGGATTGTTTCTATATCAGAGGGTACTTCTGTGAGCTGTTTAAACTGTGTTTTACTAGGGCTTGTGCACTTCGTTTTTTTGCCAGCAGGGGGAGTAAAGTTTTATTCAAACAGTATTGATAGATTTCAAGTTAATGAGGCCCTTACCTGTTGAAGTCCAAAGTGTGGATTGAGCCTGTCTGTCTCCTGGGAGATTCTGAACAGGAGAAGCAGCTTCCAACTCCCCGGCCAGCAAACCTTGTGGGAGGTCGCTGGGACGTTATATGGTCTGCTAGTGGTTGGTACATGTCTACACTGATTGGTTGTTGTATCTGGTGTTTCTATTAGATTAGGGTTAATGTCCTCATTGGTTGGGTATTTGAGGGTTCTGATTGGTTCCTGGGTCTGTGATTCAATCATTGTAGGGTTGGGACTAAGGCTAGGGTTAGGATTTCTATTGGAAGTAGGGACTATGGCTTCCTATGTTATTGGTTGTTGGGAGTAGGGTGGGACTAGGGCTAGGGTTAGACCTTTAATTGGAAGTAACGATTAGGGCTTCGGGTGTGATTGGTTGCTAAACTAGGTGTGGGACTTAGAGTAGGGTTAGGCTTTCTATTGGAAGTAGGGACTAGGGCTACCTGTGCCATTGGTTGCATGGACTTGTTTTGCGACTACTGGTAGGGCTAGGGCCTCTATTGGACGTAGAGATCAGGGTTTTTTAACTGATTGGGTGCTTGGACTAGGGCTAAGATTGGCTGTAAGGTCCTGGTCTCCTATTGGTTCCTAGATTTTAGGGCTAGTGTTGTGATACACAGACCACGCCCCTTTGGAGTGGATGGCCCGAAACAAGGGGCATAATGATCGCGTCCTCAGGTGGTTTCTGTCCCTACAGCCCTATAGGTTCAGGACCCTACACCGGAAGGGCATAGACCAAGGAAACGCTGATTACCTCTCCCGGTACCCTCCCCCTCCAACCCGTACAAGAAGGACAGCTAGGGGAAGGGGATGTGAAAGGGCGCCGTCCCCTACCTCCCTGAAACGGCATCCTTCGATAAGATCCCTGGCCTCGGGGCCCGACATTGAGAAACCTCTGACAGCCTGGCCTCCTCCCCTCTGTCCTTCCTTACAGGAGTCAATCGGAAAGGATGGAAAACCGGAAGTGTTCTCCCGTGACCCCGGAAGGCCCGCCCACGCCCTGGAGCCGGAACTCGGAAAAGCAGGAAGCAAGGAGAGAAGAGCGTTCAATGCGGCGGACTCATGGCAGGAGACAGCGTGTGGAGAACCTGAGAAGGCGTCCGAAGGAGTGAAAGAGGACGGAGAACCCGAGAAGGCGACCGAAGGAGAAGAAGAGGACGTTTGGAGTGAGGACTGGTGGAGTCCCCAGGAGGTGGCTGGAGAGCGGCCGCAACTCGCGGAAGAGTTGCGGCGGGGCATGTGAGTACCCTTTCTCCACTATCACCACAGTGGATTGTAAATAGTCGTGTAAATAGTTCTGTACATAGACCTCTAATACCAAATCACCCTCACTTCTGGGTTCGCTTCTCGGACTCTTCATAGTCATTGTACAGCAGAATTGGGTCACACGGTCACTGTTGTAATTATCCCTTCACCTACCCTCCCCAACACACCCGTACTTTTTCTTCGCCTCCCAACCATTACGCGATCCCCTTACTCCCTCACAGTCTCTTTAACCTCCCACTCATCCCTGGTGTAGGTAGAAGGACTCGATCAAGTCCCGGTCAGGTGGACTAACAGCCCTCTTTTCTCTCTCATTTCCTATACCTCCGAGGACCACACCGGGAACTACCCAGAGCGAGGACCCCACCGCCCGGCTCAAGTCGACCGAAGACCCGAAGACCCTTCCCTTCCTGCATCCTCCTTGTTTTCAACGTTACCCATCATAAAAATACTGTGTAAAACAATAAAACAAGCGAAGTCATCGCCCAATATATACGGCCTCCCCGCCTGTTATTCCGGTCCGCCACAACCCCACGTTCACAACCACGCACAACACTATGCACAGATTAATGTACCAGCCTGCACTACAAACCCAACCAAACCACATCTACACACCCTACTATCCCAACTACCACACATATCCACCAGCACCTACAAACAGTACACAACTCTAGCCTATACCACTCATCACTAACACAACACCAATCAACACCATACATAACTACATCCCATTCAGACACACTCTCCCTGCTGTAATTACTAAGCATGGGCGGATTTTGCGGATCCACGATTCACGAATTTGCGGATTCACGGATCGTGGATCCGCAAAATCCGCGGATTTAGCGGATCTGCGGATTTGGGGGCGGGGCTTCCTCGAGTGTGTGGGCGGGGCCAAACGGACGGGGCTTCCATGCGAGCGCACATGCCTCTTGTGTGTATTAAAGGTCAGAGATCGATCAGAGCAGCAGATTAAGAGACAGAAGCCCCCTGGTCACAGGAACAGCACGGGGTTGCGCTCGTGAAAGTCAAAGATGCAAATGCATCTGGGCAGCATCACAGCGGATTTTCGATGGTATATTTGTGAAGAAGGCACATCTGCCCAGCCTCCCAACGCTCACAATTTTTTTTGGGCTGATGAATGAGTCACTGCATTTGCACTTCAACTAGTTCCAGCGACCAAGTGTGTGTTACTATGCAATCGCGCCGAAGTGCGCAGGGGTCCCTGGAGTGAAATGGCCATCATAGTGGGTAAATGGCGGGAAGACGGTGCACACCTCGAGTGTGTGGGCGGGGCCAAACGGACGGGGGCGCTCACGATTAGTTTTGGGCTGATGAATGAGTCACTGAATTTAAGCTTCAACTAGGGCACATGCGTTATTGATATCTGCAAGTGTTTCCTGTTGAGGTTTTTTTTTTGTGCCAGGACCGTCGTGCCAGAATGAACCCTGCCCTTCATATTTATTCAAGAAGAAGACACCATGTAAATAATTTACGATGGCGCCGGCAAGCTGCCAGCGCCATCCTGCAAAAGTTACTTAATTAGCTTCAACAGGAAGCTCCAACTGATAAAATAAAGCAGGCGCTCGAGCCCCTGCTTTATCTTATCTGTTAGAGCTTCCTGTCGAAGCTAATTAAGTAACCATTTGAGGATGGCGCTGGCAGCTTGCCGGCGCCATCGTAAATTATTTACATGGGGCTTGAACTTTTGACCGCAAAATCCGCTCCGATCGCGGATTGCGGATTCTCGGTAAATTCGCGAGAGTTCGCGGATCGCGGATTTACCGAAAATCCGAAAAATCCGCGATCGGAGCGGATTTTGCGCTCATGCTTAGTAATTACACCTAACAGACCTTCCATCAGTTGTCCAACAAACACCCTCCTCTCCCATCTGCCATAATAACACTAACGCACAACACACACACTGCACACCACCACACTTTGTAACTCTTGCAACACATATACTTTCAATGTAATTATGGATCTATATATTTATCGCTTTCTTCTAATTTAGCATTTCCAGTGCACTACCCTATTTCTCAGCCTATACTTCGCTCAATGTATCTTCTAGCCCAACCTTCTGACTCATCTCAAACTTCTTCTACTACTCCTTCCAATGCACTACCCTATCTCTCATCCTATACATCTATCAATATATCCTCTACATCCACTCTCTCATTTATCCCAAACCCCATACCACTACTATGATTGCCAAAATAACCCTTTCTAGACTCTCTCCTACTCTACCCATCCGTGCATCATCTGACACCTCTTTTACTATACCAATACCCTAACACAAACCTTTCTAAACTCTTTCCTCTGAGTCCTCCCCTCCAAAACTCCTTTTTACTCATCCAAAAGCCTCCTCCTATTGCTAAGATAAAAAATCTTTCACTCTTTTATCCCTCCACTATCCTTTTCAATCGAAATTAACAGACTAACATGTTCACTTCTCAAATTCCATATTAAACTATACTAATATACTACCCAAATAACTGAATAACATATCCACTACTCAAAATACTTTTTTTTTTTTTTTACTATACTAATTTTCAACAGTAATCCTTTATGGGTTCCGGAGTGGCGCGCTACTCACCAGAAAAGCGATTCAACACCCATCAGGGGTAACAAGTGCTCTTTGAATGCAAATCTTTCTTCCCCTTTTATCCCTCACTATCCTTCTCACTCCAAGTAACTGACTAATATCCACCACTGAAATTACTTCATATTTCACCATATTAATTCACCACTAATCCTTTGTAGGCTTCCTGAATAGCGTGCGTCAACAAGCGCTATATAAATACAAACCTTTGTCCTCCTCTATCCTTCTGCTATCATTCCAAATCCAAATAACTGACTAACCTATCCACCACTTAAAATGTACTTGCATGTTTCACTATACTAATTCAGCACTAATCCTCTATGGGTCCCGGAGTAGCGTGCTACTCGCCGAAAAAGCGCTTTGACGCCTCGTCAGGGGTAGTAGGCGCTATTTAAATGCAATTACAATACAATACAGGATGTATTGCATAAAACTGGGGGATTGCAAGGTGTAGAAGTCACATATGATCTTCCATAGCTCACTGTGCTATTGTCCTCGCAGTGCGTTCAAACCTACGCATGATAGACCTGCTAAACATATATGTGAGGGCTTTAAATCTGGTGTTACTTCTTGTGATGCCACTTCCTGTAAAGTCATGACTGGTGATGCCACTTTCTATGATGTCAATTCCTGTGATGCCATGTGTGATATCGTGTGCTGTATGTCCTGCGCTGTGATGTCGTGCACTGTGATGTAGCGCACCGTGATGTCACTTGCATACTGCCAAACTAGGTCAGTCCCCCGTGTAGCATCCTGCTACCAATGACCACAGACACCATTGCTTAGGATCACTGGAGCTTTATTCTATTGCATCTAGCCTGTACCCTGTCCCTACTCTAACTGCCCTCATCCTGTATTGACCCCTCCTCTTCCCCTCAGCCCACCTAGCTCCGCCCACCCCAGCTACTAGACTGTCAACTATATTACATCTCCCCCTTTCTTAACAAAATGAGCTTAATGTCTTCAGTATTCGCAATTCTTCAATCCACCACACTGGTCGGCGGACGGTCGGTTCTTCAAACCTCAGTAGTGTCGAATCAGTGGTGGGCTTGGCTTTGGTCAGTCTTTCTGTTGTCTGGATCAGGGTATTCCTGACCACGTTGCGTTTGAACTGTTTACTCTCACACTCCGCAGTCATCATGTTTCCTTCCTGCGGTGTAACGGTTGGTTCAGATGTTCGATCGTTTTCATGAGTGGATAATGTTCGGGTCCTCTTCTGAGCACCAGCATCTACTTTTACTTCCTTTCGTCTTGTCCAGTCGAGGGCAACACTGCTCTCCAATCCAGGGTCATACATACCAGACAGTACGGTGTGGCTCGATAACTTGTTCACGGCCTCGGGTTGTCTGGCGAGCTCGTGGGCTATCTGTGCATGGGCATGTTTCTCTCTTATCTGATGATCTCTCTCTGCCGACATGTCCAGTTTTCTTTGCGGAGTGGATGGCTGGTCCCTTCCCATCTGGTGACTGAGGTCCTGTGTCTCTGTTTTCTTTTTGTAGGTCCTTTGGGTCAGCCTCGCGGACCCCTTCAAGGGTGACGGTGTCTGATCTATGTCCAGATGTACTTATGACTGACATGACAGATTGTCTTGTGACATGATAGAGTATTCAGAGTCCTTAGTGTGTGACGTGTTGCTCTTGACGTGAAGGATGTCCTTTGGTTCCATGGTGCGTTTGGGTGGTTGACGCCATGACTGTTGTCGGGACCATGACTCGGTCAACTCACGGGATTGAACAGGCGAACCCTCTGGGTCAGAGAAGTCTCTTGTCGACTTCCAGGATCGGACAGACGTGCTCTCTGAACCAGAGGAGTTCCTGGCCATAAACGTGTTTTCTAGGTCAGAGAAGTCTTTTGTCGACTTCCAGGATCGAACGGACGCGCTCTCTGAATCAGAGGAGTTCCTGGCCATACTCCTTTTGAAGCGTTCCTTTGAGGGTGTATCGGGTGCTGGATGTCTGAAATAAGTGGGCCGTGTCGCGTTGTTCGGTGACTCAGGGTTGTCTTTAAAACGATTCTCCGGGCGCCTTCGTCGACTTGTCTTTGGCATTGTTTCATCCGAGAAGTTGTTCAGCAACCACGTGCTTGTTCTTTGTGTTTGCTCTTGAGATTTTCCATCTTTGCCTTTCTCACATGTCAATGACGTCTTCTCAGTTTCTTCGTTGTCCCCGGTGTCATTGATGCGTTGGTCTTTTCCTGTTCGTTGTTGGGGAGGGTCGGTTCGTCTTATGCGACCTATTTCGTCTTCACACTTACTTGGTGCTCGGATACCCATGATGTGGGTGTGATGTGTTCTCCTACTGGATGATGTTCCTTCAGACTCCTCTTCACAACTTGACGAAGAGTGTTCCTGCGCCGACTTCCAGTTTTGACCATTCGGAGCTCTCCTTCTATAGTTCGTCTTCCTTACTCTCTTGTTGTGTAGGTTGCCATTTTGTCCAGGGGTGCTATCTGTCCCACTGGACGCTCCCCCCTCGTCAGACTTTGAATGACATCCTGAGGGTGAAGAACTCCTTGAGGTTGTCCTTTGACTGATTGACTTGGAGTATTTCTTGTCACTGTGTCTCTCCCGTTGGCCAGACTTTGGATGATACCCTGAGAGTGAAGAACTCCTTGAGGTTGTCCTTTGACTGGACTCAGAGTACTCCTTGTCATTGTGTCTTTCCCATTGTCTTTTCATTGGTCTGCCTTCCCTCTCTCTATTTTTTGTTTTGTCTGTTTTCCGAGTTTCATCTGTCCGGGCGACTTGATAATTTGCCTTCAGATTCGGGTCCCTTGATTTGTCTCTTGCCTTGACGTGCATTCCAATTTCGGCCTTCCTGATTATTTCTTCTAGCGACCACTTTCCTCGCAAGATCTTGAGCTTTGTGTCGGGGTTTGCGCAGCCTTTAATTATCCGGAGTCGAACTGCGTCCTCGTTCGTAAAGGTGTTGAAGTGGCAGCCTTGCACCAGGTTTTGCAACCGAGCGATGAAAGTTGGCAATGGTTCACCTGGTTCCTGCCGAGCTGTGTTGAAAGCGATGCGCTCTTGATCCACTTCCGCTTGTGCGGAGAGATGGGCACATAGCTTTTCTTGGAATCTTTTATAGATTTCTGTGTCTTCTTTGGAAAATGTTTCGATTGGGCATCGGCCCTCTGGACCCACCAAATGGAGGAGCAACATTAGACATTTCCTCTCTCTTTGTTCACCATTGGCGTCCAGGAAGTCACCCAATGTCGCCAGCCATCGGTTCTGTTCAAGACACAGACTCCAGGTATCATACTGCATTCCTGGGGGTGGTGCTCTGATGCAAGGGTTGCGTCGTTGTGCTACTTCTTCCTTCGCCATGAGAAGAGGGTTCTGATTGATTGTATTCAGGCGGGTTGCTCACTCGGCTTCTCGTAGTTTTTTTTTGTTTTTTTGTTAATCCTCTTTGGTCAAGGCCTTGGGTCTGCTCATCTGCTGGGGCGTTACTAATCCTTGCAACCACCACCGTATGCGCCAGTGACTAGAACTTGGATTTCCTGCGTTCCGAGATGTCCACTACCCAGCCGCACTGTGCCAGTCGCAGGGCTCCTTCTCCGCGGTGAGGCTAGTGCAAGTCCTTTAGTCACCTCCGTGTATGTTGTGCTTGTTTCCAGGACCGTCCTTCGCAGTCTTGCCTTCCTCTGAACCTCGTGCGGTTCTGTCCAGCAGCTCCTCCCCTTTACGCTCTTCGGTATGTGTTCACCATCACCTTTGGAGGTGCTCGTGCCGATTCGCTGTTTCTCGCTAATGTGTGTTTATTTGCTTTTCCAGTGCTTGTTGGTTTCTACTCGCCACTGCTTGTTTGTTGGTTCTTGACAGTGCTTGTTTCCTTCTATTGGCCAATGTTTGTTTTATTTCTGTCGCCAATGCTTGTTTTATTTCTATCGCCAATGCTTGTTTGTTATCAATGCTTGTTTCCTTCTGCTGCCAGTGCTTGTTCACTTTGCTTAATGCCTGACTTCAAAATGGCCGCCTATAGTTTGCACAGGGAGGATGTCCCAGAAGTCGCCTGACTCAAAGATGGCCGCCGTGGATGTCTGCAGGCACTACTTTCTCTCTCAGCATTCAGCTCCTCTCTTCACTCGGGACTCACCGGCCATCGTCTCTGGGAGCAGTATCTTCCTAATTCGGCTCCCCCAGGTCGCCACTGCAGTCAGGTGAGGTTGGGGTGGGCTCCCGCCGTCCCTTGCAGGGTCCTCGGCGGCGACAGGCCAATGCTCACGCATCCAGCGTGAGATTCTCCGACATCGGAGTCCAGGCTCCAATTATTGCGCGCTCAGCAGCGCGCGACAGCAGGCCTTCGTGGGGCGATCTACCCCAGGGTTTACTCGTCTCTTGGCCACCACAGTCACCAGATCGGGTTGGGGTGAGCTCCCAACTCGATTCCTGAATTCCCGCTCTCTTATTCCGACAGCATGCCAAACCTCACGCATCGGGCGTGAGGTTTTCCGACGGCACCCAGGCTCCGGTTCCAGCGCGTTCAGCCGCGCTTGGCAGAAGGCTCTCGGGGACAGCGTCCTCTTCGCCAGGGCACCTCTTCTGCACTTTGGGGGCACTGGACAGGTCGGAGTGGGCTCCCGACTCCTGTTTCCTTTGGGATGCTAGGCACCACGTATCCGGCGGGACTCGCGCTTTCGGCGCGAAATGCTTTCATGCACCGAGCGTTTCTGCGCTCACGGTCGTGACTCTCTCGGGGCTCCCCAGCGTCTTTGGGGTCGGGGTCACTCGCTGCCGACTTCCTCTTCTCGGCGCCAATTTCATTCAGCAGCGGAGCTCGTTTCTCGACGCTGCGGGGACAGGGTGGTTTCTCGAGGTGCTGTGGCTTGTGGGTTTTACTCTATCCCATCCTCGTCGCCAGTTGTAGCATCCTGCTACCAATGACCACAGACACCATTGCTTAGGATCACTGGAGCTTTATTCTATTGCATCTAGCCTGTACCCTGTCCCTACTCTAACTGCCCTCATCCTGTATTGACCCCTCCTCTTCCCCTCAGCCCACCTAGCTCCGCCCACCCCAGATACTAGACTGTCAACTATATTACACCCCGGACTTCTTTTTTTAGGATTTGTGCCCTGCCCGTCAGAATGCTCTATATGAGATGGGACTCGCAGATAGCCTACACAGATGCCAACAATATATATTACAATTAACATCCTCATGGGTTTGATGGAAACTAGAGATGATGGCCTTTGGAAATATTTTCACTTGACCCTCTGCAAAAACTTGGACATGTGTTTATTTTAGTGAAAAGTGTGGGTTTGCCAGGACCGACCTCGAAACACTGGGACTCAAACTGCAAAGAAATCCTGGCCGCCGGGTCTCTCTTGCACTAGACCTTAAAACCAGCTGTGCTTTATGTTTCATGCTCCCTCCAGGCATCTGGAAGTGCTTGTGTGCCACGCGCAAGACTTTGCTTTTATATAAACACCTTGAACGGTCGTTGCTACTTGCAGTTTCTTGCCACTGTATTAATTCTTCTCTGGTGGAGAAAGGGCTCCTCCTGGTGTTAAACGCAAGCACGTGCATTTTAACGGCGTGTTTGTTTGCCATGGATTTTAGTTATGTCTTCAGTTGCTCTGCCCAGCTCTGTGCCGGCTCGTTCTTGCATTCTCAGACACGTCTTTCCAGAAGAGCAGAACCCTCCTGACCAGCTCTTTCTTGACAGCTGTTAGTGTAAGCAGAGTGACTCAGGAGTCAGTCGCCATTGGCTCCGTCTGAAGAATGGGTGTGAAATGCAAACAGCCCCAAGCGTCATGTGTCTGTCACATAATACTAATTAATACACATCACCAACCCCTACTCGAACTGGTCACGTGCTGACTACACTGTGCCTCAGATTACTGCACAGTGAACATGTTGGGCAAGAAATTAATATCACTGTCCTCTGTTGAGTTTTGTATTTTTATCAATCATAAACAAAACCTGAGTACGCCAGAGTTAAACAAGTGGCCTCAAGTCATTCTGTTTTTGACGGGACACGACTCAAAGTTCCAGCGCATTTAGAAACTTAAAGAAAACAAGGAACGACGACGTAACTACGTATGTCTTTGAGTTTAAAGCGAAAAACGTATTTACCTTCAACATGTTTAGGGTGTGGTTTCGGCAAGGAGGCCACTCCTTTTTACCACTTCACAACATACAGTCTAAGTGATCTCCCTCCGCCCTCCCAAGTAGGGGGTTGTATTGAAATGACACTTAGGCCCTCATTATGAGTTAGCTGTTAAATTCTGATATGTGCGATAATTCGAGCCACCTCGCATATCTGAATTATAAGTATGTAAAAAAATATCGAACACCCGATATATTTCAGCAGGGCAAACCTCCCGATATGAATTGTGGGGAAAAATCGGTGTAGAAAGAAACAAAACCTGCATGACATTTTCAGGGCGGGATTAACCATTAAGTAAACAAGAACAGAAGTGAAATATATATATATATATTTTTTTGTAAACCTTTATTTGTACAAAAAGGAAATACAAATCTGGGCCTACAACCAGACCGGCCGGCCACGATACAATAGAGCAATCCAAAAAATACAGAAGAAAAATATACAGATACAATCAGGATAATATGCAGTCAATACAGTTCGAAAAAGGAAGGGGGGGGGAGAATCTGGACGGCCCACAAACAGGAAGAAGGAAGGTTAATTTTTATAATATTACAATAAGGAGTATAACAGGCTCGGATACAGTATAAATGAATCCAGGTTCCCAGAGCAAACTATTGGCCATAAGAAAACTAAAGGGGCAGCAATGCGGAAAATTATCACTACAGTCTACATCAATACGAAAGCAGATGCGGTTAATTCAAATCAACATACAAATAGACTCATCGTGTGCACCTCTACCACCCAATAGCACAGCAGAGATAGGACGATGGAACCGGAACACTAACATAACTAAAGCCAACCCGTCATACTAACCCTAGGGAGAGAGAGAAAGAGAAGGGGAGGGGAAAGAAAAGGGGGAAAAAGAAAAGTACAGACTGAAAGAGAAGAGCGCTGCGCCGAGACAAGCATCCCGTAGTAAGGACACAGAAAGAGCAGGAGTATTAGCAACAAGGAAGGGATGGGAGTCGGCACTGAAACGCAGCATAGCCACAAAAGGAGGGAAGCAGCAATCCAGACCCCATCCCTATAATACTACGGGAGGCAGGGTATAAAGGGATACAAAAGGGCCATAGAACAAAGGAAAATAAACCGGGAAAGAAAACCCATCCCACCCATCCCACCCAGCACCCCTGCAGAAGGCTACGGCCTACCCCCCCAGCAGCGTGCCTGTCGCCCTAATCCCGAACCCGAAATGTAGGAAACACGAAAGAGAAAAAGAATAAGGAGACAAAAAGAAGAATAAGAAGACAAAAAAGATGTGAGGGAGGAGTGAAGAAGTAAAAACAAAATGATCGGCCTCAGCCCTCCGCCCAACCAGTCAATCGTAATACGTGTAGACGAAAGCGATACAACTCGAGCATCATAAAACGTACAAGGGGGTCACCCACCGCACTATGCACACGGGAAAGCTCGCCATGGATATGTATACCAGCAATCCACCGGAAGCAATGTATCTCACCCCAGGCCTTCCTTAGCTACATGCAACTCCCACCATACGACAGCGAGAAGCGAACAATTCGGTGCAAGCAATCACACGAACAAAAAATAGTCCGATGAAGACGTAGGCCAGGGAGGGCAATCCATAAGCAAAAGATCAAAAGTCCGGGTATACAGTGCAAGTGTCCCAACAATATTAACAGGGGCAGGAAAAGACAGGAGTTCAGTCTCGCCGCTCGGGAAAGCGGGGGTTCCCCTGCAGAGCAGAAACACGACCTCATCAAGGCAAATAGATGTAGCAAGACATCATGTTTCTCGGACACTCGAGTAGGATCCGACCCCAGAACGACATCCGGGCCCCCAAACTCCAAACAGTGAAGCGCAGGAGGTGCAGAAGCCAATCGTTCGCATACCTGTCGACGGCCAGTGGCAGTAGTTCTCAGCGCGGCCGAGGGGGGTGAGGCAGAAGCATCACCGAGACGAGAGGGGACCGTGAGAGACCGGCCCTCTAAGATGGCGGCGGACCGCACCGATACCCCAGAGGCAATGGGGGTCAAGGCCGCATGCAAGGACCGTAGTGCTTCCAGAACGTCGCCGATTGTAGGCTCGCGCACACATGTCCAGGCCCCCGTGCAGTCCAGTAGTCCAGGTCCGCCGTCCGGAGGATATCCACGGTCTATCTCGATGGCCGCCATTTTGTGGATTCAGGCTCGTCACCACTATGGCAGCCTTGGTGCAGAAAGGAGAGCCGCCAAAGTCGGGTTGCAGCCTGCAATACCTTTGGCGTGGTCGAAGAGCAGATCCCGGGTGCGAGGCTCCAGGATGGACGGACGGAGCCGCGGCAGGGGGGCCCCCTTCACACGAGCAGCCCTCGGTGCACCGTGCCCCACACCAGCTCCACGGCCGCCAAGGCAAGTCCGGATCAGGACCACCGGAATGTTCGCACAACGGTCTCCCGTCAGCGGCTCACGCTCTCGGCCGGGGCCGACGCGTACAACAATGCCAGGCTGGGTCCAATAGGTGAGGCCCCGGCTTCATCACCGCGGAGGCCCTGGTTCCTCAGGGGGCACAACTTCGGAGTAGCGGCACGTAGGAGCCTCCAGGTCAGACGGTGAGTAAGAGCAACACGTTGCATTTCAATCTCTGCTCGAGTGCATCGTCCCGGGGCAGGATATATGGCAGGATTTGCGAGTCAGGCCGGAAGGCTGGCGGAGCCGAGCTACAGAGCGACCATTACGATCGCGAGCTTGGCTCCTCCCCCCTGAAGTGAAATATTAACATCTTTTTGTGACATTTGTAATAAAGCTTGAAACATTGAGAGAACATATTAGAACCAGTTGTTGAATGGTTGCACAGAGTGATGCTGTGGCGTTCAGTGGTGCCGAGTGATGCTGTGGCCTTCAGTGGTGCTGAGTGATGCTGTGGTGTTCAGTGGTGCTGAGTGATGCTGTGGCATCGAGTGGTGCTTTGGCGTTGAGTGGTTCTGAGTGATGCTGTGGCGTTGAGTGATGCTGTGGCGTTGAGTGATGCTGTGGCGTTGAGTGATGCTGTGGCATTGAGTGATGCTGTGGCATTGAGTGATGCTGTGGCGTTGAGTAATGCTGTGACGTTGAGTGGTGCTGTGGTGTTGAGTGGTGCTGTGGCGTTGAGTGGTGCTGTGGCATTCAGTGGTGCTGTGGCGTTGTAGGGTGCTGTGGCATTGAGTGGTGCTAAGTGATTCAGTGGCGCTGAGTGATGCTGTGGCATTGAGTGATGCTGTGGTGTTGAGTGGTACTGTGGTTTTGATTGGTGCTGTGGTGTTGAGTGGTGCTGTGGCGTTGAGTGGTGCTGTGGCATTGAGTGGTGCTGTGGTGCTGTGGTGTTGAGTGGTGCTGTGCCGTTGAGTGGTGCTGTGCCGTTGAGTGGTGCTGAGTGATGCTGTGGCGTTGAGTGATGCTGTGGCATTGAGTGATGCTGTGGCATTGAGTGATGCTGTGGCATTGAGTAATGCTGTGGCGTTGAGTAATGCTGTGACGTTGAGGGATGCTGTGCGCTGAGTGGTGCTGTGTCGTTGAGTGGTGTTGTGGCATTGAGTGGTGCTGTGGGGTTGAGGGGTGCTGTGGTGTTGAGTGGTTCTGTGGCGTTGAGTGGTGCTGTGGCGTTTAGTGGTGCTGAGTGATGCTGTGTCGTTGAGTGATGCTGTGTCGTTGAGTGATGCTGTAGCGTTGAGTGGTGCTGTGGCGTTGAGTGGTGCTGAGTGATGCTGTGGCTTTGAGTAATGCTGTGGGGTTGAGTAATGCTGTGGCGTTGAGTGATGCTGTGGCACTGAGTGGTGCTGTGGCATTGAGTGGTGCTGTGGCGTTGAGTGGTGCTGTGGCGTTGAGTGGTGCTGTGGCGTTGAGTGATGCTGTGGCATTAAGTGATGCTGTGGCATTGAGTGATGATGTGGCATTGAGTGATGCTGTGACGTTGAGGGATGCTGTGGCGTTGAGGGATGCTGTGGTGTTGAGGGATGCTCTGGCGTTGAGGGATGCTGTGGCGTTGAGTGGTGCTGTGGCGTTGAGTGGTGCAATGCAGTAGGTCTCGCAATTATGCAGGTTTGAGCTATTGCATTGTAAATGACAATGCCTTTTATTTATGTTTTTGTTTGTAAAACATAAATAAAAGGCATTGTCATTTACAGTGGCAATAGCTTAAACTTGCGTAAATGTGAGACCTATTGTATTGTAAATGCTTGTTTGAAGAAGGTTTTGCCTTGTGTGGCCGTATTGTAGGAGTGCTAATAGCTGTGGGGACTATGGGCAGTCACAGGAAGCACGAGGGGAGGAGAACCTGGCAGGGAAGGGTGGTTTAAATTTACAGATGCAGTAGTGCGGCAAGGTGCTCTAGGATGCCGCTCAAACACAATTCTTTTTTTAAAAAGCTTGCTCCACTAAGCAAGCAATGCATGCAACTAAATAAATAATTAAAAGCGGGCAGAAGTGAAAGGGGAGAAGAACCTGGCAGGGAATGGGGGGGTTTGAATTTACAGATGCAGCAGTGCGGAGAGGGGATCTTGGGTGGCGCCTGAACACATAAAAAAACCAAGATATGTTCATGTGGGAAACAGATCTGGAGGTATTATATTGGAGAAAATATCCAGTGGTTTAATTGCGCAGGAGCGGACTGTGGACAACTATAGATTAATTAAATCGTCTTCCCATTTTTTTGTGACGCTGCAACATAAATGTAAAGAATAATGTTTTGTATGTCTTAGAATGCTTAAAAATGTGTTGAAAGTAGTCACTGCCTGCTCCCCCTCAAAGCATGCCACAAATGTTATTTTGCTGGAAAATGTCAACTTTCCTGAATTGCAAGTCATGCGACAATATAATACAAGAGGCTCCGAACCAAATAAAAAACAAGCATTTACAATGCAATGGTTTCGCCTTCGGAAAAGTTAGAGCTATTGGCATTGTAAATGACAAACTTTTTATTTATGTGTTGGTTTTGAAAACAGATAAATAAATGGCATTGTCATTTACAATGCCAATAGCTTCATGCAGCAGCGCTGCCAAGGGACTCTGCGTGTGCCGCATAGTTGTTTGCCTGTTGAACATAAAGAACCATCCAAATTATAGTGAATAGTATTTGTTTTAAAGAACTCGACGCTTGTGGTGCTGTTCGTACAGGTAAGTCATCGAGTGGCGCAAAACCGCTTCCTCACCGCTCCCATCACATAAAGGAGGCGCTGTTTATTGGGTGATAATTTCGAGGGGTGTCGGGTGGATGGGGACAAGTCATGGATGACTGGGTTTTTTTCAGTACTTGTGACAGGATGGAGGGACGTTTTAGTTGATCATTAACTGTACAGGTTTACACCCACAAGGGTAGAGAAGGGGAACAACTTTTATCTGACGGGGGGGGGTTATGGGGCATACGGACGATCTTATACTGGACTGTGTGGAGTGGGGACTTCGAGGGTTAATGATTGATTAAAAAAAAGGTGCGTGCCAAGCCATCCAAAGCCGTGTGCGGCTAGTTTGGCACGACAAAGGTGATTGATGCCCGCTACTATCACAAGTACGGCTGTCGCTGTCTGCTTCCTGCGTAATTGTCTGCCTTGGTTTAACGGCAGTGGGCGAACAAAGCTAGGGCATCGCCCACGTACCCGTGCCACCGCACGCCCCTCCCAGGTGCGCTGCTGTGAGAGCCTTTTGTGGTGGCGTGGGACGGTACAGCTTGTTCTGTTGCCCAGGATGCTGGCACTGACTCAGTACAGAGGGTGGGGGCAGGCGGAGAGCAGCTCGCCTCCTGGCACTTGCGTTCTACCAGAAAGACATGCAGGCGGGGCACGAGCGAGGATGTGGGGATTACTTCTCTTCTCTATATAGGTTAGTTCCGAACAACGGTTAACGTAATAAATCAGCAAAAATCCTTGATATCCTACCGGGCTAGTGGTGTCCAATCCCGTCGAGCTGGTATCTTGTCCGCTGAATCCATAATCGGATACATCTCTTGAACCAGACCTAATCTTGCCACTGAAACACACCATGGAGCACTAATGCAACAGGTGTACCGCTACAGCCTGTGGCGTGCAAGATATGAAATGTGCGCCATGTAACGTATGTGCTCCACTCAGCCGTGCATCCTTCCGTTCAAGCTTGCAAACCTGTGTACCTGCAAATTCAGGAGCAGATTGCGGCGTACCCTGCTGCATGGTCCATTTAACTATGTTATTGAAACTCGCCCTTTGATCGTCTATTAAGATCAGTCCGCTTACTAAGTACCTATGGGTATCACGAACGACTCTTATACGCAGTCCGCTAACCTCTTTGCTCAAGCAACCAACGGGAACACTCAACTTTGAGAGAGAGCTTTTGTTAAAAAAAAAATCGACTTTGCAGTGTAATCTTAACCGAGCCGACCCGATTTTAATTACGATGTCTCGTTTTATGCAGTGCATTACGTTACGGGAATGGAGGCTGAAAGCAACTCACCTGGACTTCCTCCGGCGGCGGTCGGCCGCGGAATGGCCAAAACAAACATGGAGGACAAAAAAAATAAACCCCGCCCACGCCCGCATGACGTTGTCAGAAGGGGCAGGATGAGTAAAAATGGCCGGAACGCCCCTGAATCTGCTCCGCAATTGACGGACAGATCTCTGTTCCAATGGCTAGCCTCCATTTATGGAGCTAGCCAATGGAACAGAGGGGCGAATTCCCAGCCACACAGTGTAAGACATAAGATTTCGCCTGCGCGAATCGCTGCTTGCGCAGCTTTTCGCCAGGTCGAAACCTAACGAGTCTTGAAAGCATGCCTGTGCCTCTGCTATTGGGAGTGCTTAAGATCAGTAGTGGGAAATTGTGGAAAGTTATCATGTTGGCTGTAAATATGCTTTTAGTCTTTGGAAATGGGTCGCGGGAGCTTGAGGCGGAAATAACATTCTTTACATCACGTCCCTCTAGAGAGGCCGTTCCATGAGAAGCTAATGAGAGTCAGTAGGCTGCATGTAATTGACATCTAGATACATGTCTGACAGCAAGGGAAATTAGATTCTCTTATTTAAAGGGGAGCTCAGATGCCAGCACCGGAGGGGAAAGCACTGGGTTCGGATTATAGGAGCGAGTTAAAGAGACACACGGCAATGAGAAATGATTTGGTCTTTGGGCAGCAGTCACAGAAAGTGCGTATATATCTGGTTTTCCAAGTTAGATGGATGGGAGGGTCAGCCAGTGTCAATAATTTCTTCAGGATACAACATAATCTAGTTAGTGAGGCGTCGCGCTTCAAGAGCCTGGTGAGGGGGCGAGGGAGCCAGCGAGTGGGAGGGAGGGAAGGAGCATATGGGGATGGGGTGTGAGTGAGGGGGAGCAGAAGCCTTTGATGTGGTGTGCGAGGCCAAGCGCGCGCTGGAGAAGCGTCACGCTTCAAGAGTTAACATGTGAACCAAAGAGTTAACCCAAGTGAGCAGCACATCCCTAATCTAGTTCCGTCAACCTTTGAAAAACGCCTGTCTGAGGCCCGTCAGAAGTGTAAGAAACTGAAGGCATGTACGAGAGTAAACACGCAATGTAGATAACTCCGAGGCCGATTGTTTAAACCTCAGACGTCATATAAATACCAACATGATTGACATGGAAAGAGGAGTTGAAAGGATCGGCCGTCAATAGTGGCCATATTGTGATTGGCTGCAAGTATACATGCATAGGGATGTGGCTCGAGCTGCCGACTTTGGACGTAGGAAACAGTGTTTGAGTCCCGTCGGCTCTATTTTAAAAATGCAGACGTCATAATTAAATTTAAAGGCATCCAGGATCCGGTAAACAAACATTCTGGAGCAAAATAAAACAAGGGTTGGGGGCAATGCACGGAGCAGGCGACCTCAAACCGCCCTGATCAAAGACATTCACATGCTGCTCGAAAGCCAAAGTGGGAGGGGGAAGTGCAGGGATGCATGGAAAAAAGCCCTGGAACCACGTTAGATTAGAAATGCCCTCTGACTGAGTCGGATTAGCAGGAAACCTAGAAATGCAAATGCTGTGAGTGAGCTCCAAAGGTGAAGAGTCAACCAAAACAAGCTGGGCCTGAAGAGCAGAGAAGGGCAGAAGCAAGCTGCCGACTTTGGGTGTAGCAAACTGTGTTTGAGTCCCAAAAACAAGTCGAGTGGGGGTGGGGGGCGGGGGAGAAGGGGACTGAGCGAGTGGGAGGGAAGCGCTGGTGAAGCGTCGCACTTCAAGAGCCTGGTGGGGGGCGGGGGAGCCAGTGAGTGGGAGGGAGGAAAGGAGCATATGGGGATGGGGTGTGAGTGAGGGGGAGCAGAAGCCTTTGATGGTGGTGTGCGAGGCCAAGCGGGCGCTGGAGAAGCGTCACGCTTCAAGAGTTAACATGCATTGTGAGAAATCCGCATGGAATCTGCTTGGTCAGAGAGTTTGTTTCAACTACATTACTCTTGTCTATTTATCCCTGCGGGATAGAATAGTCGAGACCTAAAAAAATAGGCATGAGTTTAGGGCATAAAGGGAAGGGCGGCAGCACAGAGATTTTCCGTTGCCGGATTTACTATGGACCATATGGTGCAAAACTGCAAATGGTGTAGCTGAATCTAAAGTGGAATTATACACAAATAAACATTATTTCCCATCTTACTGTAAGTTTTGTTTCATTTTGAAAACACCAATGTTATTTTACAGTTTATTATTGTCTGTATTTTGAATTAGATATATTTGTGGGCACCAAACTCTTTTAAGCGTTTACGGCCTCTCGAGGTGTTAATCCGGCCCTCGACATTCCCCATTATTGGGGAGCAGCTCGTCATTGGGTAGTGATTATCGCACCTGATACTAGTGTGAGTGTTGGTGTGAGAGTCCTGAGGCGGAAGCCGGGACTGTGAATGGTAACTTTGCGACTGCTGCCCTGTTTTACCATATTTTGTTTGTTCTAAGTAATTTTCATACTTTGCTCGTAATTTTAAAATCTGGTTGCTGATTTTAAAGACTTGCTGCTATTTGACGCCAATTGCACTTTAAAGCTTATTTGCACTCACCGGAGACAGCTCCCCTCATGGGTACCGCCATATTGGGTGAGGAGCCGGCCGAGCAGTCTAGTGCTCCGCCCCTCCCGCCCTTTCCTCCATAAAAAACCCAGAATCCAAACACTCAGTACTGATTGCTAGTGTGAGTGTTGGTGTGAGAGTCCTGATGCGGAAGCCGGGACTGTGAATGGTAACTTTGCGACTGCTGCCCTGTTTTACCATATTTTGTTCGTTCTAAGTAATTTTCATACTTTGCTCGTAATTTTAAAATCTGGTTGCTGATTTTAAAGACTTGCTGCTATTTGACGCCAATTGCACTTTAAAGCTTATTTGCACTCACCGGAGACAGCTCCCCTCGTGGGTACCGCCATATTGGTTGAGGAGCCGGCCGAGCAGTCTAGTGCTCCGCCCCTCCCGCCCTTCCCTCCATAAAATGGTTCCCCTTACTAGGAAGTGCAGCGGACGAGCGCAGCGGGCGCGCCGGCGGCGCGCCGAAGGCTCGCCATAGGCGAGCCCGTCTGCGCCCGTCTGCGCCCGTCCACGCCGGACCCGCGCCCAGTGCCACACCCCCTGCTCCTTTTGATACTGATCACACTCCAAGATATACCTATGACAGAGAGGCGCTCTGGGCCATAAATAACAGCACCTCGGTGATGGGATGTACAGTCAGGGAACCGGGGGCCAATGTGCAACTCAACCCCCCTTTATGTGCCAACTGCCTACAACCCCTGCCTAAACTGCTCTGTCAACCCATTGCCCCTCAAAGGAATCACAAGAAAGATCCTATGAGGAAGGATCATCCCGTGGTAAATTGCCTTCTTCTCAATGCAAGGTCATTAGTCAAACACAGCACTGAGATAGCAGAGCTGATTGTGGACGCGGATGTTAAAATAGCATTTATCACCGAGTCCTGGACTGACGCAGCCTCAGGTCCTGACATAGTTCAGGCCACCCCGCCGGACTATGTATGCTTCACGCAAAATCGAGACAGGAGGAAAGGAGGGGGCCTAGCCATTATTTATCATAATGCTATTAGAGGGTCCTTTCAATCTGGACCCACAGGCCTCGAGGAGTCACTGCTATTTAACCTCACCCTGTCCGATCATCAATCCCTCAATGGCTGTCTGGTATCCAGACCCCCAGGCTCTAAAGCCCCATTTGCGTTTGCACTGAGTAAAGTACTCGAAGCAGCAGTCTCTGCCCAAGCTTTCACGCTGCTGGGTGATTTTAATTATCATCTAGAATGTGATTCAGATACAGATACCCGCAACCTGATCGACCTGTTGCAGGGGGTGGATTTGACACAACAGGTGTGTGGTCCGACACACAAGGCAGGACACACCCTAGACGGGATTTTTTCTAACCATCCCAACCTGAATGTTTCATCAATCCTGCCTGTCCCTTGGTCCGATCACTCAGCAGTTTACTTTAAGGTCTTTTTAACCACACCCATGAAACCACCTAGCTCTAGAAACGCGCCGAGAAAGGTCAGAAAATGGAACACCATAAATAGTGAAACGCTGGAGGAAGTTTTAACAAACTCCCTGGAACCCCTGGTTGACAACGTGGAAGAAGCAGCCACGGCCTATACAACCTGGCTAGAACGTGCCTGTCTACTCCTGGCCCCCCTAAAACTACTTACTCCACACGGGCAATTCCTGCCGCCCCCTGGTTTTCGGAACAAATCAGGGACCACAAAGCGCGGTGTAAAAAACTCGAGAGATCCTGGCGGATAAACTACAGTGAGACAGATAAAACAAGCATTGGCATTGCCAATAGGTCTCGCTTGTGGGACCTTATAAGTATTTAGTTTTGCAGCACAATATGATGAGTGGCGTGTGTGAGTGGCGTTGCGTGTGTGAGTGGTGTTGCGTGTGTGAGTGGCGTTGCGTGGGTGAGTGGCGTTGCGTGTGTGAGTGGCGTTGCGTGTGTGAGTGGCGTTGCATGTATGAGTGGCGTTGCATGTGTGAGTGGCGTTGCGTGTGTGAGTGGCGTTGCATGTGTGAGTGGCGTTGCGTGTGAGTGGCGTTGCGTGTGTGAGTGGCGTTGCGTGTGTGAGTGGCGTTGCGTGTGTGAGTGGCGTTGCGTGTGTGAGTGGCGTTGCGTGTGAGTGGCGTTGCGTGTGTGAGTGGCGTTGCATGTGTGAGTGGTGTTGCATGTGTGAGTGGCGTTGCATGTGTGAGTGGCGTTGCGTGTGTGAGTGGCGTTGCGTGTGTGAGTGGGGTTGCGTGGATGAGTGGGGTTGCGTGGATGAGTTCCGTGTGTGAGTGGCGTTGCGTGTGTGAGTGGCGTTGCGTGTGTGAGTGGCGTTGCGTGTGTGAGTGGCATTGCGTGTGTGAGTGGCGTTGCGTGCGTGAGTGGCATTGCGTGTGTGAGTGGCGTTGCATGTGTGAGTGGCGTTGCGTGTGTGAGTGGCGTTGCATGTGTGAGTGGCGTTGCGTGTGAGTGGCGTTGCGTGTGTGAGTGGCATTGCGTGTGTGAGTGGCGTTGCGTGTGTGAGTGGCGTTGCGTGTGTGAGTGGCGTTGCGTGGGTGAGTGGGGTTGCGTGGGTGAGTGGGGTTGCATGGGTGAGTTGCGTTGCGTGGGTGAGTGGCGTTGCGTGTGTGAGTGGCGTTGCGTGTGTGAGTGGTGTTGCGTGTGTGAGTGGCGTTGCGTGTGTGAGTGGCGTTGCGTGTGTGAGTGGCGTTGCATGTGTGCGTGGCGTTGCGTGTGAGTGGCGTTCCGTGTGTGAGTGGCGTTGCATGTGTGAGTGGCGTTGCGTGTGTGAGTGGCGTTGCGTGTGTGAGTGGCGTTGCATGTGTGAGTGGCGTTGCATGTGTGAGTGGCGTTGCGTGTGTGAGTGGCGTTGCGTGTGTGAGTGGCGTTGCGTGTGTGAGTGGCGTTGAGTGTGTGAGTGGCGTTGCGTCGATGAGTGGGGTTGCGTGGATGAGTGGGGTTGCGTGGATGAGTTGCGTGTGTGAGTGGCGTTGCGTGTGTGAGTGGCGTTGCGTGTGTGAGTGGCGTTGCGTGTGTGAGTGGCGTTGCGTGTGTGAGTGGCGTTGCGTGTGTGAGTGGCGTTGCGTGTGTGAGTGGCGTTGCGTGTGTGAGTGGCGTTGCGTGTGTGAGTGGCGTTGCGTGTGTGAGTGGCGTTGCGTGTGTGAGTGGCGTTGCATGTGTGAGTGGCGTTGCATGTGTGAGTGGCGTTGCATGTGTGAGTGGCGTTGCGTGTGTGAGTGCCGTTGAGTGTGTGAGTGGCGTTGCGTCGATGAGTGGGGTTGCGTGGATGAGTGGGGTTGCATGGATGAGTTGCGTGTGTGAGTGGCGTTGCGTGTGTGAGTGGCGTTGCGTGTGTGAGTGGCGTTGCGTGTGTGAGTGGCGTTGCGTGTGTGAGTGGCGTTGCATGTGTGAGTGGCATTGCGTGTGTGAGTGGTGTTGCGTGTGTGAGTGGCATTGCGTGTGTGAGTGGCATTGCATGTGTGAGTGGCGTTGCGTATGTGAGTGGCGTTGCGTGTGTGAGTGGCGTTGCGTGTGTGAGTGACGTGACGTGTGTGAGTGGCGTTGCGTGTGTGAGTGGCGTTGCGTGTGTGAGTGGCGTTGCGTGTGTGAGTGGCGTTGCGTGTGTGAGTGGTGTTGCATGTGTGAGTGGCATTGCGTGTGAGTGGCGTTGCGTGTGTGAGTGGCGTTGCGTGTGTGAGTGGCATTGCGTGTGTGAGTGGTGTTGCGTGTGTGAGTGGCGTTGCGTGTGTGAGTGGCGTTGCGTCGATGAGTGGGGTTGCGTCGATGAGTGGGGTTGCGTGGATGAGTTGCGTTGCGTGTGTGAGTGGCGTTGCTGTGTGTGAATTGCTGGTTGGGGGAGTGGGGGGGTGGGTGTGTGAGTGGCATTGCGTGTGTGAGTGGCGTTGCGTGTGTGAGTGGCATTGCATGTGTGAGTGGCGTTGCATGTGTGAGTGGCGTTGCGTGTGTGAGTGGCGTTGCGTGTGTGAGTGGCGTTGCGTGTGTGAGTGGCGTTGCATGTGTGAGTGGCGTTGCATGTGTGAGTGGCGTTGCGTGTGTGAGTGGCGTTGAGTGTGTGAGTGGTGTTGCGTCGATGAGTGGGGTTGCGTGGATGAGTGGGGTTGCGTGGATGAGTTGCGTGTGTGAGTGGCGTTGCGTGTGTGAGTGGCGTTGCGCGTGTGAGTGGCGTTGCGTGTGTGAGTGGCGTTGCGTGTGTGAGTGGCGTTGCGTGTGTGAGTGGCATTGCGTGTGTGAGTGGCGTTGCATGTGTGAGTGGCGTTGCGTGTGTGAGTGGCGTTGCGTGTGTGATGGCGTTGCGTGTGTGAGTGGCGTTATTTGTGTGAGTGGCGTTGCGTGTGTGAGTGGCGTTGCATGTGTGAGTGGCGTTGTGTGTGTGAGTGGCGTTGCGTGTGTGAGTGGCGTTGCGTGTGTGAGTGGCGTTGCGTGTGAGTGGCGTTGCGTGTGTGAGTGGCGTTGCGTGTGTGAGTGGCGTTGCGTGTGTGAGTGGCGTTGCGTGTGTGAGTGGGGTTGCGTCGATGAGTGGGGTTGCGTGGATGAGTTGCGTTGCGTGTGTGAGTGGCGTTGCTGTGTGTGAATTGCTGGTTGGGGGAGTGGGGGGGGTGGGCGGGGGAGCAGCAGGCAGATGCGAGTGGAGTGCGCGCTGGAGAGGGAGGGGGTGGGAGGACTAGGCAGCGGGAGAGAGGGAGAAAGGAGCGCGAGGGAGGCGTTTTTAGATACATGAAGCCAAAATTACAAGTGAGCATGTTACAAAAGCAAACGTTACGTTACATGAGACAATAGTGACAGTTGTGCAAGTATCAAGAGCAACAAAATACAAGAGGTAGCAAACGATATGCAATAGCATATCTGAGGGAACACGGCCTGGAGGTAGCAAACGATATGTTCTTAGAGGAAACAAGCTTCTCGGCATTGCTGGTTGGGGGAGTGGGGGGGTGGGCGGGGGAGCAGCAGGCAGATGTGAGTGGAGCGCGCGCTGGAGAGGGAGGGGGTGGGAGGACTAGGCAGCGGGAGAGAGGGAGAAAGGAGCGCGAGGGAGGCGTTTTTAGATACATGAAGCCAAAATTACAAGTGAGCATGTTACAAAAGCAAACGTTACGTTACATGAGACAATAGTGACAGTTGTGCAAGTATCAAGAGCAACAAAATACAAGAGGTAGCAAACGATATGCAATAGCATATCTGAGGGAACACGGCCTGGGGGAAGCTGGCTGGGGAGGGGGAGGAGAAATGAAAGGAAGGCTGTGTTTGCGGGGAGAGAGAGGGGAGGTGCTGGTGTGGGAGGGGGGAGGTGCTGGTGTGGGAGGAGTGCTGCTACGGCAAGGCTGTGTTTGCGGGGAGAGAGAGGGGAGGTGCTGGTGTGGGAGGGGGGAGTTGCTGGTGTGGGAGGAGTGCTGCTAGGGGAGGAGAAGCCCTGGCCGTGAATGCTCGTGCATGTTCACGTGAACTGCAAGAAAACGCCGGGCTGAAACCCCTTAGTTTGAAGAGGATTTTGCCGACATGAATTCGATCCTATCCATTCCTGCGGAATGGGACAGGCTCGACCTAAAAATCCTCAATATGGAACAAAGAGCCTACAAAGAAAGAATCCTACAGCAAAAAGGGCCTTTCTTACTAAACAGATCAAAGAAGCCAGGAACACTCCAAAGGAATTATTCCTAACTGTCTCATCCCTGGCAAACCCCAAAACCATTGAAATCCCCCCCAGTCTCTCTCTCTGCGATAACCTCGCCACCTTCTTTCGGGAAAAAGTAGAAAATATCTTCTTTTCCCTAGATAACTTGATAAGGACCCCTCCTTTCAGGGATGGTCCGGAACCAGACAGCACTCAGGTAAGACTCCCACACTTCCAGCCTATCAGTGAAAAGGAAGTGGTGAGCCGTCTACTGAAGATAAAATCTGGCTCTCCACACAACCCATGCCCGGCGGCAATAGCTAAACTAGCCCCCGCCATCATTGCATCCAATCTCACCCCCCTCCTCAACCAGATGTTGGATAAAGGGGAATACCCTGCAAGATGGAAACGAGCATCCATCCTGCCCCTTTTAAAAAAAAAAACAACCTAGACATCACCAAGATGAATAACTACTGTCCGATAGCACGATTACCCCTTCCCGCCCAAATTATGGAAGGCCACTTAAATGCACAATTAAGTGCCTTCTTAAAGACAGGAGAACTGCTTGACCCTTCTCAACACGGTTTTCGTGCGGAACACAGCACAGAATCCGCCCTGATTAAATCAGTGGAAGACATCAGAAAGGTGATGGACGCAGGAGGCAGAGACGCCCTGATACTGTTGGACCTTTCCGCGGCCTTCGACACGGTCCACCACAAGTTGTTGGTGGACCGGTTGAGGGCCAGTGGAATTCAGGGAAAGGCATTAAAGATCTTACAATCCTTCCTCTCCAACAGAACTCAATCAGTGGCCCTGGGAGATCTGGAATCACATTCGTTTGTGCTTCCTAAGTGGAGTTCCCCAGGGGTCCTCGCTCAGTCCCACCCTTTTTAATGTTTATGTTGCGACACTAGCCCCGGTGATTAGATCGTTCGGTTTTCACCTCACAGCATACGCAGACGACACACAAATAGTGGTGTCACTACTACCGGGCAACACTGAGAGTACAGCAGACAGGTTTAGAGGATGTATGCATGAGGTAGGCAGCTGGATGGCCCAAAACTGTCTTAAATTGAATTCCACAAAGACAGAAGTCTTGCTTTTTGGTTCCAGGGACAATTTCTGGTCACCTAGATGGTGGCCAGATGAGTTGGGACCCCTCCCCTCCCCGGTGAAAAAAGTCAAAAATCTGGGTATACTGGTGGACGATTCTCTGTCCTTCATACCACAGATTAATGCACTGTCCTCCTCCACTCACTACATCCTCAAAACAATAAGGAAAGTCCTGCCTTATTTGGAGAGGGAGCATCGGAAAACGATTGTAACCGGCCTAGTCCTCTCACGCTTGGACTACTGTAACAGCCTGATGTTAAACGCCCAGCAGGGGGTACTTAACAAACTCCACCTTCTGCAAAATGCAGCCGCCCGTCTGATCACCGACACTCCGAAATTTGCCTCGGTAGCTCAGGACTTGGTAAACCTTCACTGGTTACCAATTCGCAAGAGAATTGTTTTTAAAGCTCTCTGCATGGTCTTCAAAGCCCTGCATGATACGGGCCCTAGATGCATGAAACTGCTCTTCCACTGGCATAAACCAGCAAGAACCCTGAGATCTGGGGAGCTGGCGCTGGTAACAGTCCCCAGAGTTAAGAAAGCATGCTGGGGCGGCAGGAGTTTCTCCCTCGGTGCAGCAGAGGCATGGAACAAACTGCCACTCAACCTCAGACAATCCTCGGACCTTATGGCTTTTAGGAGAGAGCTTAAGACCTGGCTCTTCACTCATTAAGTTCTCTGACACCCACACACACTGGTGCAATCACGCTAGCGCCAGGACATCTCCGGGTAACAGAGCGCTCTACAAATGTGATAAATAAATAAATAAAAAATACATTCTGACCCAGCTGAATAAGATTTTATTGAGTGCAACACATATACTGCTCCAGTTATCCCTGCATCTAACATCCTCGTCCCAGTTATTACTATTGAGGTGATCCCACCTCATGACAAGAAAAAGAAATGAGAAATCAGGACTAGTCGTGCCTATTTTCTGTTAACCGTATGAGCTCTGGTAATAGGCTTGACTACCCATAGATTGTTCTGATCATGCCAAGCCCAAAAAGGCCAGCAGAAAAGGAGGGTAGGCAGGTCCTAATGACTTTGACAAGGATGATATGGACCAAGGATACTGACGATTACCGGTAAGTAATAGGAGCATTATTCCTATGTCCAACATCCTAGTCCCAGTCATTACTACGGAGGTATACCAAAGCACTAATGACCAACACATTTTACAAGTAAAAACAAAAAACCATGAAAAGAAAACACATTTAATAGTGAAACATGGGTAAGCAAAATACATCAGAGTTTATTTTAATATTTAGATCTAGCTTCTTTAAGCACATTATAAGCCAAAGTCCCATCCTCTATCTGCAAACCCTGAATCTTATAGTGTTTCACAAAAGTTAGCAGAGATGCTCATGTGCCTATCCCGTATGGAAACTCAATTCAGTCCCGCCTAAGATGCAGCTAAACCTCTAGTATCTCTCAGTAGCTACTTCTGAAAGTGGTACTTTAGCCAGATCATAAGCTAACATAATAGTGTCCTTTATCCATCTACTGATAGAATTATTTGATGCTCTATTTCCCTGATTAGAAACACCAAACGAAATAAACAAATGGTCAGATTTCCTGAAAGACTGGTGCACTGCAATTCAAATTAATAAACACAGCTCTCTTAACTTCGGAAAGGCGTTCTTCAGTATCACTATTAGGAGAGATAGATGGTAAAAATATCTCTTGATCCCAGTGCATCAAAGAAGCGATCGCTGGTAAAAACTCTGCATTAGGCCACAACACTATGGCATCCTTCAAAATGCGAAGATTAGGGGGATTACATAGAAGTGCACCCGGTTCTCCAATCCTCCTTGCGGACGTGATGGCAACTAGTAATACAACCTTCAAGGTAAGGATTTTCAACTCCACAGATCTCAGAGGATCAAAAGGAAAGCCTTGAAGAGCTCCAAGAACAAGAGGTAAATCCGAAGGTGGAAAGTAGGGGTGAACCGTACAGGGAAAACGAGGCCCATTCTCCTGCAAGTTGGTTGTTAGAAAACTTGGACTTGAAGGATGTGGGACAGCATCTTCGCCCTATGATCAAGGTGCCAGCCAAGTCTCCTCTTTGGGAAATAAAGCACAATCAGTGAAGAGACACACAAGAGGTATACAGATATAGGTATAAAATGAACAAGATCTTGACTTACCCAATGCAGAGTGTTGGCAGACAGTGGCTAGCCTATAAGCACACCGGAATATCCCCTCAAAAGCCAAAGTAAGAGAGAATGGCAATGCAGCATCAGTAAGGAGGTAGCCTGGGAAGAGGGAGACAAAACGAACAATCACAGGTTACAAGCAAGTCAGAGGAATTATAAAGGCTGGGGAACCAAGGGTCCCAGACAGGGTAAAACAACGAAGGTGAGGGTACGAATAGGTCGAATGTGAACTGAAGTGTAATCAAAGTAGTTGTAACAACTTTTTTCACAAGACAGCTTTCTTCTTCTCACAAAGGTTGGTAGAGCAGACAATGTATTCATTCTGTAAATAAATCAAGCAATGGGTTCTGCTATCCAATGTAGAATCATCTTTTATTCCTTATTTCATAAATGATAGCATCAGCCAGTGTGTTTCACTCCTTCATACATTGAAACTTCTTCAGGGCTGAAAATTAACAAAAATGTACTTGGCACATTTCATTTTGTGAAGGACAGTACAGAGCTTATCTAGGCTCTCTACGCTGGTGTCGCATCATGACTGAATAGCAACACCCCTTCATTGTGAGCTTGAAAATATTGAAAATAAGTAGGTGAGGACAACTACTTTTGCTATGAGGAAGAATCCAGAAATCCAATAGGCCACAGGAGAGATCACCTAGAAGAAACTCATACTGTGGGCCCTTTATCGTCTTACTTCATCTATGATGAAAATATATCCCATGACCTTAGACTTATAGACTGACTTTTCTAGTTATTTGTCCCCAAACAGTGTTATTTAAATAAATTGTTGGAGTGCTCCAGTATATTGTTTTATGACCCCCCTGGAGCGTTGCAAGGAGTAAACTGTGGTGTAGTGGTAAAAGACGACCAAAGGCCAGTAAAGGTAAGAGAGGTTTATTCTTTACACCTCATCCAATAGCGATGGCAGAGCAACTGTCATTTTACAGAATTTTCTCAAAAGAAGGATCCACTGTGAGAGTTTTGACAGTGACCTCATCGGAGATGAGGTTCCACGTCACACTTCTCCCCTCATACAATAAAAAACACTGCAGTGCATAATAAACAAATGTAAACACAAAATAAGTATGACATGTACACAGTTAAGCATCAAAAGACATGTAATATTGAGTCATTATAGCAAGAAACAAATCTACACAATAAAATCCTTGAGATAAGCAGGTTTCCTGATCTCCCTAGTGCTTCTCCTGTTACTTGAGGGAGTACTCCTAGAAGAACCTTGTGAACTTGGACCACAGACCCAACTTCCACCTGGTTGTGGGGTAAAAGTTGAGCTGTGAGAAGAAACATGTGGTTGCCGTAAAACAGCAACCCTACTCTTGTTCAAATGAGACCATCATGTGTCTTAATAGCATTCTTAAAACATTTGATTACTTGTATTTCTCTAGTAAATTTAGACCAATCAGCACACCCTCTAGGCGCTTTGATTGTGACAAAATCACCCACACCAACTTAAACATTTCTTACTCACTTATGGGAGTCAAAATCTTCTTTCCTCTTGTGTTGAAAAGAAATCTCTTTCTTTCTCCATTCACCAGGGGTATTGTCACCACAGCCTTTGCTCCAGCACATCCAACAAGGACATACATACATAGACGGGGATCTCCTTTTGAACAATTCAAAGGGAATCTTCCAATTGGAGCCATGTGGTGAAAAACGATAGCCTGACAGTCTACTTGACAACCCCTTCTTCCAATCCAAACGATTCACTCTTGCTAGTTGTAAGTCTTCCTTTAAAGTTTTAATGACTCTTTCAATGGCACCATTTGTCTCTGGGTGATACAGAGCCGATTTCTTGTGAACAATACCGCAACTCTACAAATACGACTCCGTCTCACAAGAGCAGAATTTTACTCCATTGTCTGTAAGTAGGTACCTGGGAAAACTCTCTCTCTTAACCACTTGGATGCTAATGACAAGGGTAACTCGTCATGGAGTTTCCATTGATTTCAATGGAATTTACATGGAGAAGAACAAATAGGCTTAGCATCCATTAATTAAACACACCCTCCAAAAACCTGATCACTACCGAAGATAAAATGTCCTGCACACAAGATACTTTAACTCACCTGGAGTATAAGTCCATCAGGACAATGACATAGGGAGTAACATGTTCACCTCTTATGGGCCCAAAAATATCCATCGCAACCTCTTCCCAAGGATATTTTGGCAGAGTTCTGCATGCCATAGGCAATAGACTAGTTTTAAGCCCCCTGTCACAGACTAAACATTCAAAGCAATCTCTTATCAGACACTCAACATCACGATTGAGTGATGGCCACCAAAAATCTCTCCGAAACCTCCCTTTAGTCTTTACAATACCCATGTGACCCTCATGGGCTAAATGTAATATTTTACCTCTTAACTTATCAGGAGGGATCAGTCTTGTGCCTCTTAACAAAAACCCTTTGTCCACAGCAAGTTCGTCCACAATCTTCTCTCATCCTCCTGCACAATCCTTGAGCTGAACTTTACACCTTGTTCCAGAACTAATAATATCCCTAATCTTACAGGAGGTCACATCATTCTGAAGTTCAGTTAACCACTCCTCTTCACCAATAGATACTTCAGTCACTTCACACACACTGACTCCCTCCTCCTCGTCCAGTTCTTCGCTACCATCAGGCTGCGAATTTTCAATGTCTACAAGTCTAGAAAGGCAGTCAGCAGAAAGTTGCTCGCCCATGGAACATACTGGACAGTAAAAGAGAAGTCTTGCAACCCCACAACCTATCTCCGTATGCAAGATGATATGGAATCAAGTCCCTTCTTGGTGAAAACTACAACCAAAGGTTTATGATCAGTCATAAAAATTGATACCCCAGAGAAATCCCTAAATCTCATAATGGACCAAAACACCGCTAACGACTCTCGCTCAATAACAGAATAGTTGCGTTCTGCGTCTTTGAGGGTTCTCAAGATGCATGCAATGAGGTTTTCCTTGCAATCTCTGGTTAGAATGAGCAGTGCACCCAACCCTTTTCTGCTTGCATCATACACAATTTTTGTCTCAGGCGAAGCATCAAAGAAATGCAGAGAAGGTGTATTACTCAACTCCTGCTTTATATCTGAAAATTACTGGGAACACTCAACACCCCACACAAAATCTGCATTTTTTAAAAACAGTTTCCTCAAGTTAAAAGTTTTGCTAGCAAAGTCTTTACAGAAACGGCTATAATACTTAACCATTCCCAGAAATGATGAAAGTTCCTCCTTGGGTTTTAGGTTCCATTAGAGCTCTTATCGTGTCCACAAGTTGAAATGACTTTGTATCCCAAATAGCTTACTTCACCAACGCCAAACCTACACTTCTCAGCTTTCAGTGTCAAACCTGCAAGCTGAAGTTTCTGTAACACCTGGCGAACACACAGGTCATGTTCTTTATTGTTAGATCCAAAAACAAATATGTCGTCTTGATAACACTTCATACTGGGCTGATCTTTCAAAATGACCGACATATTCTTCTGAAAGACTACAGCAGCAGAAATTAAGCCAAAAGGCATCATCTTAAAATGAAAAATGCCAAAAGGAGTAGTAAAGGCGGTCAGATCCTGTGAGCTCTCATGTAACTCTACCTGGTGATAGACCAACATTAGATATAATGTGCTAAATACCTTAGCACCAGTAAAAGTCGTGATCATTTCCTCAATGCTGGGAAACGGGAATCTGTCAACCACAACCTCTTTGTTTAGGGCTCTCAAGTCCACTGAAGGCGAATGTCTCCATTGCCCTTGCGAGTAACGACAATGGGAGCCAACCAATCCGTAGTTTTAACTCCTTCAATGACCCCACACTCTAACAACCTCTTGAGTTCATTGTCAACTGCTGTTTCCAAATGCATGGGAACCCTTCTTACCTTTGCCACAACAAGGGTTACGTGATCTCTTAGGCTGATCTTGTGTTTGTAACCAACCAACTTGCCAAGTACGTTTTGGAACAAGACATTGAACTCCTTGACAAACTTGTTTTGATTACATTCAACCTCATCAACTTGTACTTGCAGGGTTTTACTTGGATGCAAGCTGACACCCAACTCCTTCTGAGGACTCCAACCTAAAAGATCATCACCTTTACATGACACACACATTTTTAAAAAAAGTGCTTTTCCCACATACACCTATGATTGTTTCAAAATATCCTAGCATTTCAATCTTGCTCCCACCATAGCCTCCAGGTTGTATGTCCATTTTTGTGAGTGACTTATTATCTGGAAACAACCTCAACAATGTTTGTTCAGAGATAATAGTGATACGAGGACAAGAATCAAACTTCATCAAGGTCTCTTTGCCATCAGTACTAACTACCTCAGTAAGGAATATCTTTTTGGACTCATCAACTTGTAATAGAATCTCCTGACACGGTTCCTTGTTCCCACCCTTGTTGTTTCTTTTATATCTGTTCCTACAACATTTACTGAAATGACCCTTGAAACCACATGAGTTGCAAACTTGGCATAAAGCGGGACAGAATTTATCATTGGCCCTATGGCCTACGAACCCACATCTGTAGCAAGTAGCATTGAGATCCTGTTCCCTTCTTCTGGCACCTTTGACCTCAGAGGTCTGTTTCGCCTCAGGAACACTTCAAGGCTAATCTGCAGTAATCACTGCAACATGTTCTATACCAGAAACATTAGAACTATGTACCTTTTCCCTTGCCTTTAGTTCACCCACACACTTCAACATGTGCTCAACTTGTTTTGCGACAGAGAACCTCCTCAAGACTCATCTTTCATCCAAAGTTCCTCCCATATCTTGTCACTGTTGCACCGCAACACAAACTGATCTCTAATCCTTTCTTCTAACGCCCCCCAAATTTACATTTTGAGGCCAACCTCCTCAAGGCAGTCACAAACTCCTCCACCAACTCATCCTTACCCTGATACCTCAAACCAAAGTGATATCTTTCTAAAATTATGCTTACATGTGGCAAATAATTTTGATCTAATTTTGCAATGGCAATGTCCTACACATTTAAATCACCTGCTTCAGCGTGCGGGGGCTCAGGTAAATTCACCAACACGTCCTGGCCCTCTGCCCCCAAACTATGTAAAAGCAGTGCATGTTCACGTTCAGCACTCAAATTAGTGCCACAAACTCGAGCATAATTCCAAAATACTTTTTTCCACTTTGACCACCTAATTAGTGGCTCACTAGGAGAAGGCAGAACGAAGGGTGGAGATGCAACGTTTTGCATTTCTAAGACTTCCTGTATTCTAATTTTCACTCAGTACAATGCTAATAAATTATAATGCTACTATTGTTAAATCTAGTGCAAGATGCTACCACATGTAACAAAGCCAAACATTTAAAATTTGGTAGTGTAAAATTAATTCCAAAGATAACAGGGGGGTAGGAGCTATCCCCTCTAAGCAGGAAACAGGGATACAGACTTATCAATCCTTCAGAAGAGCATTTTATTAACAGGAGGTATTATTAAGTTGTCATGTGGCAGGGCATGGCCTGGGAACATGGCCGATGGATAAATCCTGCTTAATCCTGACAGAGAAAGCCTGGCCCCAGTGCAAACCAATTCTCACCAGCAGCGGAAACTGGGCTGCATAAGAAAAAGTGCTTTGGGCGAAGTGAAACCGCCATTGCGATGGGCGGCCTGCGAACGCAGCCTGGGCCATTGCCGAGATTGCTACCCGGCCTGACTCGTGGTCTGCAGTGGCAAACAACTGAGCCCACCCCCCCCCGCCAGAGTTGTCGCTGCGGCAGCCTACTGCAACCAGAAGCCTTGCCTAGCTCCTGGGAGGACTCTGTGGCTCCCCGATGACCCAGAGCGCTGTGGGAACAGAATCTGGCAGGGTGAGAGTCGGTCATATGAGCAGGCATGTGGGTTTTTTGCGCTGGGACAGGGACGCTACTTGCACTACGCAGAATTGACTGAAATATTTAAAGTAACATGAATCGACTACCGTGGTATTCCACAGACAGGGAACACCCTAGATACATTATTGACTTGTGGTTCGGGTCAACGTTTAATAACCCTATTTTATAAAGCAATGAGACTGGACACAACTGGCCCACCGCCCAAAGAACGAGTTACTTGGGGTATAAACCTAGGTACAACTTTGGAGGACAAGATATGGACTGCTGTTAGCAGATTCACACCCACAGTGCCCAGCAATGGCCGTTTCAAGCTGTTGCTTTACAATTTTTTACATCGAAAATATATGACGCCCGAGAGACTTTGTCGAATCACCCCTTCCCGATCAGATGCCTGGCCACGATGTGGTGAGGGGGGTGTCGTGTCCTGATCAAGCATACAAGGACACAGAAATGATTGCTTCTTACTACCTTCATTAAGCACGTCTCTTCTCCTCCAGGTCCCTACTCTATCTGCCCCTTTCCTGTATTCGCTCCTCCTCTTCCCCTCATCCCCTCTGGCTCCGCCCACCTAACTACTAGACTGTTAACTACATTACATCTCCCCCGTTCTTGACAAAACAACAACAACAACAATGTGTTTCAGATTTCTTCAATAAGTCTCTTTGGTCTTTGAACATCTCGGCGGGGCCACATGGACATGGTACAACTTTCAGTTATCGCGTCCACTGGGGAGTCTCTTGGCTGGCTTCCGCTCTCCTGGATGGACTGGTCATGTCCTTCAGGGGAGGACACTCCCGTCATTCTTGTCATGGCTTCCTTCATGTCTGGAGGGCATTTCTTAAAGTGCGACACGTTCCTCGTGATTCGCCGTTGATCGGACTCAGCGGTTATCATGGTGCCCTTCTGCTGGGTGATCAGCAATGGCTCAGCTCGAAAGTGACAGTCAGTCTTTCTTTGTTGTTCTTGCTTAACCACGACACAGTCTCCCTCACACAGAGAAGGTGATTTCGCTCTCCTCTTGATGTCAGCATACGTTTTCATCTTATCTTTGTTGCGACTGTCTGTCTCCATTACCTCTCGATGACTGCGGAGTGGTGACACAGATCTCAGTGCTCCCTCCCAAGTCGGAATGCGATTCTTCATAGGACGCCCGAGCATCAGGGTTGCGGGGCACTTCCCAGTGGTCGCGTGAGGGGTCGTTCGGTATGCTCTGAAGGCTTCATTTAAAGCTGCTTGCAAATCCCGTTTTTCTGCAGTGGCTTGTTGAAACATCTTTTTAAGTGTGGCCATAAATCTTTCGATGGTGCCATTCGCCTGTGGCCATAGGGGTGTGACTTTCCTATGTTTGAAATCCAAGTGTTTTGCAAACGCACTGAACTCGTGTCCGTTGAAAGGAGGACCATTGTCTGTCTTCAATTCATTGGGAACACCCCATGCTGCAAACACCTCGTCCAATACTTTGAGGGTACTAGATGCACTCGTGGACGGTACGAACTGCGCAATGGGAAAGCGTGAGTATTCGTCAATAATGGCTACAACATATTTTCCAGATTGCAATGGTCCGTAAAATCCATGGCGAGCTCTTGCCACACTCCCCGGGGTAGAGTAGTCATTTGCAGTGGAGCCGGAGGATCCCCCCTGTTGACCAGCTGGCATTGAGGGCAGTCCTCGAGAGTTGACTCCACCATCTGATCGAGAAGAGGAAACCACACTCTTTCCCGGAGGGCTCGTTTTGTTGACACTACACCTCTATGTCCTTCATGAGCAAGATTGATGACACCTTGTCGTAGGAGTTTGGGAACAACAACTCGTTGACCTCCCAGAATCAGCCCATCTGTAGTGACAGACAGTTCGTCACAGACGTGTCGGAATGCTTGCATCTCCTGCTTGACTGTCGGGTCGCTGGCATCGTCCTCATTGTCATGTCTCCACCGGTTAGTCTCAATCCGACGCAGCACCTTCTGCAGTATGACATCCTGCGCCGTGGCATCCCGAATGGCTTCCATGGGAACGGCAGGTGGCAACGCTTGATCGGCCACGAAGTGGATGTACTCCTCTGCAATGGAGGGCTTGGATTCAGAAGATGCAAGGGGGTGACGCGACATGTAGTCCGCCGGGTTCTCAGACTTCCTGGGTTTGTGAACAATCGTAAAGGTGTATTCCTGGAGTCTCAGGCCCCACCTCTCAATTCTTGGTGGCATCTTGGATCTCGGATTGCCGTAGATAGTGACTAGCGCCTGGTGATCGCTGATCAAGGTAAAGTGCTTGCCATAAATAAAAACATGAAAGTGTTTACATGCCCACACCACAGCAAGACCTTCCTTTTCAGGTTGCGAATAAGCTCTTTCAGTATCAGAGAGACTGCGACTGGCGTACGCAACTATGCGTCTCTGGTCAGAGTCATGTTCATATTGCACCAGGATAGCCCCCAGCCCTACGGGGCTGGCATCCACCGTAATTTCCGTCTTCCGACGCGGACTAAAATATGAGAGATTGTCGGCAGACTCCACCGCCAGCTTGATCTCCCTGAAAGCCTGCTCACACTGGGGGGACCAACTGAACGGCTGACCTTGTTTTGTGAGAAGTCAAAGCGGGTGGCTGATTGTGGCATAGTCCTTGATATAACGAGCACAGTAGCTGGCCATGCCGAGAAAGGACCTCAGTTCGCTCACATCTTGCGGGCTCTTTGTCTCGTTCAGCGAGATTACTTTCTCCGGATCAGGTTTCATCCCAGCATCCGAGAAAATGTGACCAACATTTTTTAAAGTGGACTGGTGAAACTCACACTTGTCTTTGATAAGCGTCAAATTGGCCTCCAGCAATGCATGGCAGACGCGATTGAGAGCCATGTCATGCTCACGGACATCAGATCCGTATACAAGGATATCGTCGCTGTAATTGAAGATGTTGGGAACGTGATGGATGACTTGCCGGATTGCCTCCTGAAAAATTTCTGCAGCCGAGGAGACACCAAAGCTCAGGCATTTGTACCTGAAAAGGCCAAGGTGAGTTGCAAATGTCGTGATGTAGCAAGATTTGGCATCCAACTCCAGCTGGTGATAGCCTTTGTTCAAATCCAACTTCGAGAACACTCTCGCTCCGTTTAGTGCAGAAATCATGTCGCTGAGATGCGGTCCAGGGTGACGCTCCCTCTCTATAGCGGTGTTGGGTAACCGCATGTCGACACACAGCCTCACCTTGCCAGGGGTACCCTTCTTCGGTACAATGACCACCGGCGACACCCACGGTGTCGGACCATCAGTCCTTTCAATGATATCCGCTGCTAGGAGTTCTTGAAGTTCATCCTCCACAGCTTGTTGCAGATGAAAGGGTACGCGGCGAGGGTGTTGTGCCACTGGTCTGACTGGTTCATTAATATGGAGACAGATTTGGCAACCCTTCATTTTTCCTAATCCCTGAAATAGCTTGGGAAATTTGCAGACAACATCCGAATCATCACTAACCTTGAAAAGGATCTCGACAAGCTGGAGACGCTCTGCAGTAGGTAAGCTCAGTAGGCAGTCTGCCTCCGGACCCTTAATGACATGTATGAACGCTGGAATGGTCACAGTCTCAAGTCTGAGGGTAGTAGGAAATTTTCCCAGGCACTGGAGTGGCTTCTTGGACATCCAAGTGAAGACAAGGACATATGCAGGGGTCAGTGGAGGCTGAGGTTTCATACGCTCATATTCCGTAACAGGAATGTAGTTAAGCGACGCTCCGCTGTCCAGCACAAACTTGTTGTCGTGATTACCAACACTTATGTCCAGACGTGGATATCTCTTGAGCTGGTCGGGGTCTGCAATCATGTTTACATATTCCACTGTGTAATCAGAATCTCTGGATGAAGATCTCGGGACGGAGACCTCCGTTCCCTACGCGATCTTCGTGATTCTCTGCTGGAGTGTGACGAGCCGGACGACCTTGTCGATTTGTCTTGGACTGCTCTTATATGATGTCTTCTAGTACCAGAGCGAGACGACCTCTTCATACTGCTCTGTCTCTCCTTATGATAGTCTCCACACATCGCCTCAAAATGGTTTGACCTCCCACATTTTCTGCATCGCTGGCCCAAGGCGGGGCACGCATCAACGTGAGGATAGTCATATCCGCATCTGTAGCATCTTTTTGTTCTTTCTGGCGTCCTTTCTTTCCGGCCAGGATCTCGTCTCCTATATTCGGTGTGTTGTTGATGAGAGGACGGCCTAGGCCTCCATGATTTTTCCGTTGATTGTCGACGACTGCTGCTACGGGCTTGAACTCGACACGCCTGTTCGCGGCTCACATGGCGTCCTGATTCAATGGTGGTGGCGTGTTCCTCCGCCTGATCGTAGACGCGAGTCATTTCCTCAATGTCATCTAATTCATGAGGCTTCCGCAGCAACCGTCTCCTAAGAGTTTCTGAGTGGCATCCATCTATGATTTGAGATTTGATGGCAGCATCCGTCGAAAAAGTGTCGAACTCACAGTATCTCGATAGTCGCCGCAGCCTGGTTATGAAAGTGCTCATGGCTTCATCTTTACCTTGGCGTGCCTGATGAAACGCGTGTCTTTCATAGTCCACATTTCGTTTGTGAAGGAACTTTTTGTTTCGGGCCTCACGCACCTTATCATACGTTCCCACATCTGCAGGAGGAAAGTCCTTGATTATCTTGCTGATTTCTCGGCCCGCCAGATTGCGGAGGGCAATCAATTTTTCTTCATCAACAGTTACCTTGGATCCCTTGACGTAGTCTTCGAAGTCTTCGAGCCACTCTTGCCATCTGGGGCCCATGCTCCCTCCTGTGGTCAGTGTTAGTGGTTCCGGGGGCCGGAGATGCGACACCCCGGTAACAATCGGTTTGACTTCATTTCTTTGCGGTGAGGTGTTTGGAGTCACCATCGCGATAGTTCGTTCACTTCGCCTTACGTAGGCTTTGCTTGACTACTGGTTGCCTTTTTGGTGAGCGTTCCGGTTAAATGGATTTTGCCTCTTGTTTGTCTTGATTTGCGTTGATTTATTCGGTTGCATTTACTTGTGCTTGTTTTGTGACTTTCTGCAGTCTCTATGTGTCCCTACTTGTTAGTACAACAATGCGCCTGACTCTAATATGGCTGCTCCTGATTTTCACAGGGATGTCCCATCAGTATGCCTGACTCCAAGATGGCCGCCCAATTGCCACGAGGCTTGACTGACTTCAGTATACCTCCACATATAAATCCCCACATGGACTCACTCAGGCCTTCATTCGGATCCTGCACCTTTCCGCTAGTATTTTCTTCTTTCCACCACCAGCACGGCTCGAGGTTTCAGTTTGACTCGATCTCCGGGCCCAGATGCAATGTCTCACGCATCGGGAGTGAGATTTCCGACGCGGCGGCACAACTTCTTCTGGCGGGACAGAGCTTTCTTCTCCAGCGCTCGGTCAGTCCCCTCATTCACTCGCGTAGCAGAGCAGGGCCGGGGTTGGGCTCCCGGTCCCTCGCTTATTTTCTTTCGGCCTCACTTCCGCCCGGATTCGCTTGGGCGCTGACAGTCTTTTGGCACGAACGGCGCCCGATTTGAAAATACTTCTCCGGCACTCGGGCAGCCCTTTACTCGGCTGCACCCGAGAAGCTCCACGCGATTGCCAATCGCGGAGCACAGATCTCGATCGCTGGCCGCTCCGACGGCGATCTTGGCGGGCTCGCGTGTCGCGACTGCGACTTGGTCAGCGCGACGCCCGGGGACCGGACAGTGCTTGATCCTGGGGTTCTTGGGATAGCGGATTGCTGCATCCCACCCTCGTCACCAGTTGTCGTGTCCTGATCAAGCATACAAGGACACAGAAATGATTGCTTCTTACTACCTTTATTAAGCACGTCTCTTCTCCTCCAGGTCCCTACTCTATCTGCCCCTTTCCTGTATTCGCTCCTCCTCTTCCCCTCATCCCCTCTGGCTCCGCCCACCTAACTACTAGACTGTTAACTACATTACAGGGGGGAGCTGATTTTCTGCAATTAGCCTGGGGATTCCCTATGGTGCATACTTTCTGGACCAGGGTAATGGCCGATATACAGAGGGGTACAGGTTTCCACGTTGATAGTTCACCACTATAATATTTACTGGGCTGTGTTAAAAAATCAAAGGGGTGCAGGATGGCATACAAGCTACTGCAACTGCCTTTGGTATTAATTAGCGAGACGTACAATAGCCATAATGTGGATAGGTCAACGGCCTCCACAGTTGAAGTCTGGCATTGGGATGTGCTGAAGTGGACACTTGCTGAAGAAATACATATGAAACTAAGAATGATTGGGCAGATGACGGGGTGTGGAAGTGTGAACTGTGATGCTTCGAGAATAAATGGTCTGCTGTTCTACAATAACGTATGTTTTTCACTGCCTCTGCCAAACCTATCATTTGTAACTGTACTGCTGCTACATGTTGGTGTAAACTGAAAAATAAAGGTAATATACAATAATAGTTGTCATGTCGCCTCTTTATTATAATCATGGTAATTAAGAATAACGACCCTCCACCTTTATCAGCACTTCACATGACTAGTTAGTGTATGTGTATTTTATTTCCTTAGTATGTGCTCTTGAAAGGTTTGGCAGTGAAATGTTAACGGGTACCTTTTCTAGATCGCTGAGTTTCCAACTTTGGAAGATATATATATATATATATATATTGTCTTCATTTGGTAATTTTGAAAAAAAGGAAAAAATATGATGTGAGTTTGAGTTCACTATGTCATGATTACATGACACAGCAGTATCAGGAACTGTGGAATTACAGGACGCAACACGTTTTAATGGGGTTTGCTTACTTCAAATGATGTGCTTGATATGGTGATTCGCTGAATTGGACAAAAGGTTGCGTGCACAACTGTGAAAGCCATAGCAAAAAGACGCTAACTTGAATCTTGCAGGAAGTGGGATTTTGGAATCGCCAGCCATCTTGGATATTATTGTATAAAAGGAGAATGGAGTCAGAGTCTCATTGTTTCCCAAAGCCTCCTGTGGTTGGCAGTTGTCAGAGCCAGTATCTGCGATAGGAGTGTCAGGTTGTAACTTTGACTTCCTGCTTTTTGCACTCTCTCGCCCATTCAGATCATACTTTTGAATGGTTATTCAAGACGTTGTATATTTGTATATATATCTGCTCTGTCTATTTTATCACATTTTTGTTTCTTCGGACACATTATTTTGAACTTTGTGTCTCTCCTGTTTTCATAGTCGCCATTGTATATATTGTCTTTTTTCTGAATTTTCAAGACTGCACTATTTTGGACTTCTGTGCATTGACCTCTCTAGTAAGTTTCCAGAGTTGTATGTGGGAACTGCACTCCATGAATTTCGAATGACAATTGTAAGAATTGTTTTTCTATATTTCCAGTGAGAGAACTGCATCTAAGTTTAAAGAAGAAAGGACTGAGTTAGAGGACTTGGTACTTAAGTTAATTAGGTAGAAGGATTGTATATTATACTGATGATACAAGGTTATTTATTAATTTTATATTATTTCTCACAGGTTTGCATAGCAACCAAGGTGGAAATGTGACAAGTATTGCATCAGTGTTTTCTCTTTCTTCCCCTTCCTCTACCCCTTTTAACTTTTGCATAGTCTGCTGTGATATCTGTTACAAGTAGAAGTCATGTTCTCTCCGTGGAAGTGAATAGGACTAGCTTCATGGTACTCCTTGATAAATGGAAATCTGTTAACTACAACACACTAGCTATAGAATTATAAGTATTGATTTTCGATTGTTGGGCAATTTCATGAATGGAATTGAGTGGTTGCTATTGAGAGACATTAGGGTTTGTACAGCTGTTACATCTTGTACAGAGTAAATTAGAAGGCTCTAATAAAGGGCAATAGTTTTAGTTTTAACAGTCTCACAAATAGTAATAAATACATATTGGTTTTGAAAAAATCACTATGCTCTGAGGCATTCCATTTTTGTTAATGATGTACTTGACAGGTTATAAAGTTCGTTAACATATTATTTATGTCTGATTGATTGTGGGATCTTATGGTCATTTGTTCTCTCTTTTTTCTTCTTTTGTATTTTTGAGACCTCTTTGCTGTCTCTTCATTGCTCTTTCTGTTGTTCTGGAGACTGATTGTTTCTTTCCAATTTCAGAACCTCTTCACGTTCTACAAAACAAGATTTTTATAATAAAAACAGAAGAGCTGGTTGAAGGTAAGCTTTCACTCACAGCACAGCTGATATAGTAGTTGAAATCACTAAAAGTTTCTATTTATTTATTGCATGGTTACCCCAGATTTTTCACCTTTTGCTGAACCCTATATAAGTGCCTGTGCTCCCCCTTTAAACAAGGTTGATTTGGCATATTCTTAATTGGTATATTTAACTTGCCTGTAAGTTACTAGTATGTGGTATAAAATGTACCCAGGGCCTGTAAGTTAAATGCCACTAGGGGACTTCAGCACATATTGTACCATCCACTATAGTGGCAGTGCAAGCATGGCTTCAGGCCTACTATTGTAGCCTGATTGGGAAAACTGAAATTCAACCTGTCAAAATAAACCCTTTTGACAGGACTAAGCTCCCTTTTAAATATTAATAAGCCTCCCCTATGTGGTCAGTGCAGCCCACAAAACAGGGTGTATGTTATTTGAAATTTGGACATGTAGACATTTAATGTTAACATATCCTTACTGTGACGAGCCGCCAAAAACTATTTTTTCACAGTGGCAGGCATAGCTGTCCTATGTGGAACAACAGTACATAATTAAATGCTAATACTGTATCTCAAGAAAGGAACCAGTTAGATAAATAAATAAACCAGTATTTTAATAGTTATTAACAATTCAGAGGTGAAGTCATATATTTAGTCAATATTAATGAAAAGTAACGTTTAGAATAGTTACATTTTCCCTGCCTGAAGTTCCTGGAGGTTAATTTGTATCTGCTCTCCAATTTCTCCCAGCCAGTGATTAGCCTTTGAATAGATGTAGAAAAAGGTGTGAAATTCCTCCCAGGAGCTACACAGTGGGCCACTGTGATTGACAGGTCACCCTCAATGGGCATGGATGACTCATATGAGTGCAGTAGAAGGGTGGAGGCTGTGAGCATCCTTTTGACATTCCAGTCTCAAATCCTGCTTAACAATTCTGCTGGGATCACACACAATACTCAGGGTGCACTTAAAAAGAAGGGAACAGGATACCAACACAATTGTTGTGTATCTACTGTCTAGTTGCTGTAAAACCCTGCAATTGTCCTACCACACTTCTGCCTCTGGATTTTATATATAACACTTTAATTGAAAGGAAGAGAACAGGATGTCAATGCAATTCTTGTGTATCCACTGATTGTTGCTGAGAAATCCTGCATTTGTCCTGCCAGACTTCTGTTTTTGGGTTTATTGTGGGTACAGTGGTTGCCTCAAACTGGATTTTAGTGTTAGATGTGGAAAGACATTAGGATTACCATAGTACACTCCCCCCCCACACACACACAGCCTTCATGGACTAAGTTTAATGTGGTTGAAAACCTTTGCCATCTTCAAAATGCAAAAGCGGGTAGGGTTGGCCCTGAAAACGTTTAACCCATTGGTTAGGGCGTGCCCTGGAGACATTCCCACCAAGTTTGCTTGTCAGGCACAAATGTGGCATATCCAGGCACCCACTTCAGAACACTGCTGGGTTTGAGGAAGAACAGAAGAGGACTGGACCTTCTGTATATGACCTAAGGGGTCCCCTGAAGGACTGGACCTGCTTCCTTGTGTACCCATGTGAAAGAAGTAGACTTCAAGAGTCAAAGCGGCTGACCTTGACGTGCTCAACTGACCAGTGGCAACTGCAGCTAGACTGGACCATTCTGTTGGCCTCTGCCTGACACCCTGTTATTCTCTAAGTACCTCCCCTAAGGTCCCGGGGGCTTTAGAAGTGTACTCCTGTGGTGGATTGGGACTGGAAGGACCAAGTCATAAGGTGAAATATTTGATAAGGATGAACCTGATTGGTGTATCAGACCAGCACTCCATCGCGGTCAGCCTCATATTTCTCGTAGGTTCCAGTCTACCGCAACCATTGACTATATCATTGGCACTTTGTGCTTTTTCAAAATATCTTATTATTCAGTTTTTAATAGGCAGTACAAAGCAAGAAAAGGGTCTTTGTGTTGTTTTGTAAATACATGAGGCACATTGTACATCAAAATATCATAATTAGCGTACATCCACTTACAGTCAATCCAAAGTTTGATATTATGGATGACCAACACCAGCAGCCTACGGCTTTGTAGCCATACTATTACATCAAAGAGCAGGAGCTGACACAGGTTGTGCAGCTCTCCTGCTTTCAGCAGGGTGTTACTGAAGTAGAGACTCAAGACAGAAACATTAAAGACCAACATGAAATCAGGGAACTACTAATAAGATGAGTGTAGCAAGGCCAAATTCTGTGCAAGATCGTTTAACAGGTGAACATATTATTAGTTCTCCTAATGCTTGGAAGGATAAAGAAACAAGCATTTACAATGCAATGGTCTCGGCATTATTAAAGGTAGAGCTATTGGCATTGCTCATGACATTTTTGTAAATGGCAATGTGTTTTATCCATGTGTTCACCCTGCACACTCATACACTGCAGTCACTGTCACTCCGCAGTCACTATCACTCTGCAGTCACTCTCCACTCACAGTCACTCTGGCACTCACTCTGCACTCACAGTCACTCTCACACTCACAGTCACTCTCGCACTCACTCTGCACTCACACTCTGCACTCACTCTGCACTCACAGTCACTCTCGCACTCACTCTGCACCCACAGTCACTCTGGCACTCACTCTGCACTCACTCTGCACTAACAGTCACTCTCACACTCACTCTGCACTCACTGTCACTCTGCACTCACTCTCCACTCACTCTGCACTCACAGTCACTCTCGCACTCACTCTGCACTCACTGTCACTCTCGCACTCACTCTGCACTCACTGTCACTCTCGCACTCATGCTGCACTCACTTTGCACTCACAGTCACACTCACAGTCACTCTCGCACTCACTCTGCACTCACTCTGCACTCACAGTCACTCTTGCACTCACTCTGCACTCACTCTGCACTCACTCTGCACTCACAGTCACTCTGGCACTCACTCTGCACTCACAGTCACTCTGCACTCACTCTGCACTCAGTCACTCTAGCACTCACTCTGCACTCACTCTGCACTCACAGTCACTCTCACACTCACTCCGGACTCATTGTCACTCTGCACTTGTAGTGTAGCTCCTATTTTCCCAATAGGCTCTGCGCATTGGAATAGTACCTACAGCAGTAAAGGCCTAGGCCAGACGTTAACTAGGTCTACTACTGTCGAAACTAGACTTAATTTTTGGGTTTGCCAGCTAAGCTCAGAGTTCGCTAGAAACTTTCTCGAATGTTCAAGGAAGGATTAACTCCCCTGATTAGACAAGAAGGGATTTAGTTTCTGACAACCATAGAACATGACAAATTTGCTCTCCCCTAATCAAGAGTCAATCTCGAGAGTCGTGTGAGCACAAGGCAATTATTTTACTCAGTCAGTACGTGCATTCTTAGTCTCATCAGAATGTAGAGAAAAGGAAGAGACGGGCGTGTTCAATAAAAGATGTTATTTATTGATCAGTCTCTTTTCTCGTACAAGAGAAATGGATCGATATTATTGCAATACTTATAGTTAAGTAAAGTGCATACATTAGAAGCAATAGTATAAAATAATACTGTAAAAACATTGATATGGTTTCTGAGCCATATGATGTTTAAAATGATTAAAATATATTTACATACACATATACATTTGACTAAACGTACTCAACTGGTGTTTCTAAATACGCCTACCCCGTGTACCTGACCTAAGTCTAATGCGTGGGCGGGAATAGAAAGTTACAGTTTAAGTTAAGTTTGTTTTTGCCAAGTGAATAACTAAAGAATTCTCTAGGAGGGGTTATTCAGTTCTGTACCTGGAATTTAGGATGAATGAGGAATGGTATCTCTTTCTCTGCTCTCGATATTCCAGGCTGCCTGCGAGGGCTGCCCAGAAGCGCCGGTGCTGGGTCTCTCGGTTTGAGATAGCAGCGCGTCTCTCAGCGCGTCAGGAAGGCGGGGCTGCTGCCTGCGGGGTCTGCTTCTGCTCTCGGCTTCGGCAAGTATGGCTGCTCCGTCTTGTCACCACGCGTGTGTTTGCATAGGGCAAGGTCGGCAATATTTATACCTTAAAGGTGCCGAGATTGACGTAAGGATGGACATAGGTACGTCAATAAAGATGTCATACGACTTGCTCGTTAGCACATTCTTTTGCAAAAGTTCTCTGTGAAATCAAAACAATGGCCGCACGGATTGTCCAGGTTGTCATAGGTTTGATTTGTTATGAGAACGTCGTATGCCTTATCAGGGGCTGGAGGAATGTCGCTTGTCTAATTAGATCTCAAGCGTTATGACCTAATCAGATAACACGTTCCTGTGCCGTAGTGTGACTGCGTCAGATAACGGTATCTGCATCATGGGGGATTTCTTGCCTCATGGGCTGACTGTTAGTTAACTAGCTAGGTAGTTTAACCAGAATAGGGTCAGGAATAGGGGGATCGATTCAGAACCTATAGAAATACACGACACCCACTCCACGCTAACTATGGTCATATCTACTAATCTATGCATAGTATAACATAGTACAACATACTATAGAGTATAGTGTATACCTTACCACCCCAAAATACATAAATGCATTTCGAAATTTTCAAATATACTGAAAAATTGCAGTCATATATATTGTATGCACTTAAGCTATGAATTAAATGCAAAAGTAAACACGCATTGTAATGCATTATTGCTTTTTGGTATATGAGAAATACACATGAAATGGCTCTTAATATAGCTATACAGAAAGGAAGGTCGAGACCATTTCATCACATAATAAAATATTTGTGAACATACCAGCGGGCAGCTAAAGTCTATATAAAGTATCTAAAATAGAAATCTTAGTTCTCTAGGAATAGTTTCTTACTTTAAGCAGAAGATCAGTGTCCCGGGGAAAAAATATATAGAAAAATATTTTAAGGGCTTGCTGAAAAAAGTTGCTGTCCGTGAACTGGATTGTAATTGTTCATGTGACTTTATTTTTAAAGGTTGAAGGCCGAATTCAGGGAACGCCGTGTGCGAGTTTACTCAAAAGTCTCTATTTCTGTTCCGGAGAGAACATCATATCATTCAGGCTTTCGAAAAAACTGTCAACAGCTTCATGGGAAAGTTCCACTAAGTCGGAAATAGGGGTAACCATGCATTCGTGCGCATGATTGTCTCCATTGACATTCTGATTTGCATTGCTGACAGAAGGTCGTACCTGTTCGATGCTGCTTTCATCTTGAACTTCACTACTTTTCAATCGTAGTGGTGAAGATTCCAGGAATGCCGTCATCAGAATTGGCAGCCTTTGAGGGCAGCACAGTGCGTGAACCTTGGTAGGAACCAACAGTGTATCTGCATCCACCGGCGCATCCGATTGTAGCGTCAGACAGGTGTCTAACACGCATTCTTCTCCGCATAGCAGACACCTTAGTACAGGTAAAACACACCTTTGCCACATTGGTCGAAATGATAGAAACCAAGTCATGTTTAGGTCTCTAAGCCGGGAGAGTCCCAGGATTTTTGATATCCGGTCCCGGTATCCAATGGCTAGGATCGTATCTTCCATTGTCGCGAGAGTTTGATCTGTGACATGGGTTGCCATAACGAAAAATAAGGACTAGGAATAGGATTCCTGCAATTAGTCCCAGGATCAAGGGAAGTCCGCCAAAAATCGAATGGACGAAATCTGGAAAAATACCCAGTATGGCTTTGAATGGTGTTAATGCCATCGAAAATACTGTCTTAAATACCTTTGAGACCCCAGTGGTATCAGAAATATTTAAGATTTCGCTCAGGATTTCCGCGAAATGTACGGGGGAATTAGTTGATAATAATGTATGTATCTCTGCAGTCGTCCTTGCGACTTGTAGATCATACGTTTCTTTAGATGACGTGAGCCTTGTAGGCGTCTGAAGAAGCACTGTTTTCATTCTGCTTAAAGTGTCTATTCGAATAGAAGTAATTTTCAAACCGGGCCATGCCCTTGCCTCCCTGTCTGGTAAGGAGCTGGGGAACAAAGAACGTCCACAGCACTTGACCTTCGCCGTCGTGGTGACGAGATAAGGAGTCCCGGGCATAAGACTACAACATCTGCGGTCTACAATAAGAATGTAACTCCCATTATAGAGTCTTTGAAAGAATGGTTTTATTTCAGTTGCAGGTGCGCCTTGCTGGTGACATGAAAGGTTGTATGAATTCCCTTCACAGGCTCCGTGCAAACTAATACCGTTACACAGAAGCGTGCCGCTTAGTGACATAGCACAATTGTTGCCACTAAGAAAAACTTTCTGTCCTTTGTTACTGACACATGCATGTGAATAGGGCAGGTTCCAAGTTGTTTTAAGGTACCCCTTTCCCAATTTCTCATACATGCCAGCCTGTATATATTTTTGGCAGTATTGAAACCTGAAGGTTGAGATTGGAATATTTATGATTCTGTGGATTATCCATTCACTGACAGGTCGTTCTGACATTGTCATTGGTAATCTTTCTAGTTTTTCAATGCTCAAGATTGTATAATCAGCACCCTTTTGCGCCATACCGATTTGTCTATCAGTAAGGTTAAAGATTTGGAATAGTGACGTTGTGTTGATTAAACGCCAAGGCACATAGCCTGAACGCAGATTTTGTAACGTCCAGCCAAGCTGTACAATGGAACGCAATTGTGACTGACCATGTTGTAATAACAGTAAGTCTTGCGATAATATATCGATTGCTGAAGACACAATGCTGTCCAATGAAAAAATTCTGGAGGACAGAGTCATTAACCCATTGTCCACTACAGAAAGTGATTTTTCCAAATTAATACGATCAATTTCACGTATTCTCTCTGCTGTTTCAATTTGAGTAACCTTCCAGGCCTCATTGTATGCTGCATATACAGAGGCTGCTATGAAACGCTTTTGACGCTGTTTGCGTGGTCCCAGTATGAAATCACGCAAGTCAGCACCATCAGTAAGTAAAGTTAGGTGTTGCTTAATTTCAGGCAGTGTGGAAGTTTGTAGCCATTGAAGGCATAATTTGCCCACACTGTAGGTTGTTATTATCCCTGGGTGATGTCTTTGGGGATATCTAGGGTCTGGCCTGGTCATTTTGAAACCCTGTGTTTTATTCAGGAATCTATCTTGACAGTTATTTGTATCTGTGGGCCAGATCAACCATTGTTTCCAATCAGGATGTGTTCTGTTTTGGTTAAGTATATGGCTTATGTCTATTTCTTCATCTGTATCAGAGTTATTGCTAAACATTGTTGGCTTTGGAATAGACAGGTTATTTAAATCTTTGATTTTGGCTAAGCCAAGACAGGTGGTTTGTTGAACAGTGTCATTTAAAAATATCATTTGTTCTGGGATCATGCAGGCTCTAAACAAAGCTTCTATACCCTGTACTTGCCATTCTTTTGTACCCCAAACACTTTTCAAATCAACATTTTTGTCCCAATAATCAAATCCAAAAGTATTCATTTTTTCAAAGAATGAATCTGAATATATCAATTTCGTGTTGGTTATCATGGTTTTCATCCCTGTCTTGTTTGACAATTTGTAATAAAATGTTTCAGCATTAGTTATGTTAAAACCTGAAAAATATGAATATTTGTCATAAACAGTTCTAGAGCTCCCTTTTGGAGGTGTAGCACAATGTTCCCATTGATTATAATTTAAAACATTTCTAGGTTGTGCAGATTTATGCAAGAAATGGTTACCATAATGGTTATAGCAATACATACTATCATAATTTGTAGAACCTTGCAAATAATCATGTTTTGTAAATTTAGCAGACATTACTAAGTCAGACATCATATTGTTTATACTTTCAAAGTCCCAATCATCAGCAAATGAGTTTGGTTTTGCAAAGTCACTCAAGGAGATCTTGATTTGGTGTGGATATTTCAGGATCTCGACCGGACCATAAATTTCATAGTCAGTGTTGTCCCAGGCTACCCCACCAGGTATTGGAATTGCTGTGAAGTTGGCTGAAGAAAGTTCTGAAGAAAGTTCTCGTTTCTCGACGTGTGAAGATGTGTGTGGTTTGAGGACCAAGTTGATGTTCTGACTTGCTGTGTCCATTTTAGCATATTTTCCCTCAATGAAGCGTCCCAAGGTAAATACCATGATGAGCCAAAGTATGAGGATAAATGCACCAAAACCCACCCAAAATTCAATCCATGGAGAAACCAGATATGTTTCTTTCAGTTGTTTCAAAAGTTCCTTAGCTTTGTCTTTAAAGGATTTTGATGATGGCTGTGTCTTTTGTTCGCTGAAACCTTCAGAGGAATCATCGAAGTTGATGAAGTAACCAGATGCAGTTCTGTCAATTGTTCCAATTGGTTCAGGATTTTTGTTTCTTGCATTTTCACTTGGAACTTCATTGTAGATTGGTGTGTCTCTGCTAAATGTCTTTATTTGGGTTTTCAGAGGTCTGAGTTCTATTGCATTGTTGCATAGTCCTTGTTGTTCTTCTTTAGGCGTTTCGAATGTGATGAGCCTCTTTGTTAGGACCTCTGTACTGGTAGCAAACCTTGGTGTTCTGCTACTTATTGGGAGTCCACTTGGCCTACTGTTTGTTATTGGCCACATGTTGTGGTTTTACCAGGTCGATGGATACAACTCGGTTCTCCTTTTTTCCAGCAAGTGGCGGTAGTACAACTGATCTTGTCCCGTTGACAGACAAGACAGGAACTGCTTTTCTGTAAGAAGGCCCAAATTCCTTCTTTACCGCGATCTTCTCCCTGACTAGATCCCCGACTTTTGGAATCCAGACAGGTCTTGCTGGGACAGGTGGTGATTCTTCAGTGGTTGTTGGCTGTTGTTTCAATTGTATGTTGCTCAGGTCTTTTCTTGTTTTGTTTAAGTCCTGCAAAATAGCCAAACGGTCTTTGACATCAAAGGTTTTTTCTATTACCACTGAAGTCTGACTATCAAGGTCAGAGATCAACATCCTAGTTCCGAATAATAATTCGTACGGACTGAATCCCTTCAGAGAATTTCTTGGCAAGTTATTTAGACTACGTTGGACACTTATTAGATGTTTGACCCACCCAGCTCCCGAACCTAATACCTTTGCCGTTATAGATTGCTTTATGTCACGGTTTTTTCTTTCAACAATTCCGTTCCCCTCAGGGTGAAATGGACAAGAGTACCGCAATTGCACGCCCATGCTGACCATGGCCTCCTTATAAGCCCGAGAGCTAAAAGCAGGACCATTGTCCGAATGCAGAATGCCAATTGCGTATGTGCCGATAAAGACTCGCAAATCTTTTATAACAGTTCTGGCGTCAGCCGTTCGCTGGGGCCACATCCATATGAATCTCGTGCATGAGTCCACTGCGACCAAGATATATTTATAGTTACCATCCCTTTGTAAGGGACCGCAGTGGTCTAGATAAACACAGGCTAATGGTTTATCCGAGATTAGAAGGGGCGTCTGTGCTGGACGTCTCACAGTTGATACTTTCATTTTTTGACATATTTCACATGCTAGAACATAGTTCCTTGTTTGTCTTCTCATTTGTGGCCACCAGTATCTCTGTTTTAATAATGATACAGTGGCTGAGACGCCAGCATGGGTAGAAGCAAGCCCTTCGTGTGCCGCTATTATCAGTCCTAACCTATGTTCCATGTTTGGAATTGCCCTATCCCCCACTCCAGGGATTCGAGCAAAAGGAACATTGTTTGTATCAGTTATGTATGAGTATTTTACTGGAAAGCCTTTAGGGAGTGGTTCTATCGAATCCTTTTCTGAAGCGCTGACAGCTTGTAATATTTCGCTGTCTAATTTTGTTTTTGACCGGGTGACGGCAGCTACGGAAGCCGTTTGCACAGCTGCCTTCGCGGCCTCATCAGCCAATGAATTCCCTGCAACGTGAACGCCATCACGTTGATGACTCAGTGTATGTATCACGTGAGTCTTTGGTAGTTCTTTTTGTAAAAGAGCTACTTGTTCCCAGAGCATTTTATGCTTGATTGTGCCACCTTTCGCATCCTTGAAACCATTCTGAAGCCAGATCTGCAAGTATTCATTATAAGATTGAACGCAATAATACGAATCGCACACTATGAGCGTGGGGAATTCTCGATCGGTATTTTCAAGCGCCATCTTGAATGCTAGTAATTCAGCTCGCTGAGCTGTACAATCTCCTAGGGATTGTGTTTTAGTGAGGGTTGGTTTAAATTTCCCTTCGTGCCAACGACCTTTAACAATCGCGCACGCAGCACTGTAAGCTTGTTTACCCCCTACTGCGTGTTGTGCTGATCCGTCTGTATATATTATACAGTCGTAGTCATCTAGAGGCAGAATTTCGGTTGGCGGAGGACATTCAAATTCATATTGGAGAAATTCTTGTGTTTTTAAATAAGGATCAAATTCGTACATCACGTCTGTTGCAGCAAGAGAGTTAGCCCATTGTATCCATCTTGGATGGAGTGCTTTAGCATTTGGAATGCTTGCCTTTGTTACCGCCTCTAAGGCTGGTATTGGTGTCACGATTATTATTCGTTTACCTTGTGGCAGGGCTCGTTCTTTTGCTATAGCTGTCTGTGTTGCTGTAAGAATTTTTTCCGTTGGGCTAAATTTCATTTCAGCCTTAGTGTACAAGTGTGATTTGAATGCAATTGGTACCTTTTCTCCCTCATTAGAGGTCAGGTATGTGAATCCGCATCTCCCTGGGATGACTCGGATCACAAGGTTGCGTGTATTATCACGGGTTTCTAATTTTGTCTTAATTAGCATGTCTGTTTGTAAGGATCTCAAAATTTCTGTGTGTGTTTGAATCCAACTGGATCTTTTAAAGTCTGGTTTAATTAGATCGTAAAGGGGTTTCACCCTTTCTGCGTAATTTGCAATGTATGTTCTTCCGAAATTTAGGAAGCCTAAAATTGACTGTAGGTTTTTAAGTGTTTTAGGAGCTTGGATAACGGCACATTTCTCTAGGAAATTGTCTGCCAGGCTTTTACCTTCACTTGATAGCTCATATCCTAAGAATAGGACCGTCAGATGGGCAATTCTGGACTTTTTGAAGTTGAATTTGTAACCCTCTGCAGCGAAACCAAGTATTATGGTGTTCACTCTTTTCAAGTGAGTCTCCAAGTCTTCATCTGTTAAGTAAATGTCATCGACATAAGATAATGCTTCATCATCATATAGTTGTAGTAATTCTGTTACTCTCGCTGAGAATACCCCCGGGCTGTTCTTGTACCCCTGGGCTAACCGACAGAATTGTTTTTGAGTGCCATTTACTGAGAAAGCTGTTAAATATCTGCTCTCTGGTGCTATGTTTTGACAAAAGAATCCGTTGGAGATGTCCAAGGTTGTTTTGTATTTTTTGCGCACTATGTTATTCATTAGTGCAGCACTGTGTGAGTTTTGCACTGCAAAAGTTTTGCAACATGTGTTAAGGTGTCGGTAATCCAAAACTAGGCGATATGAATTGTCTGGTTTGGAGACCGGAAACAAAGGATTGTTCATTTGTGAGGTGCAAGTTTCAATCACCCCCTGGTATTCTAGCTGATCTAGTATTTCATTTACTTGTTTTTTAGCTTCTTGCTTAATTGGGTACTGCCTTTGTGCAGTAGGTTGTGATTTTAACTGGATTTCGTGAGGAGGAGAATCCTCATCCCATCCTACATGATTTTTATATAAAGCAGGTGCTAAGGCCACTGCCCACTTTCTAGCAAGTGTATATTTTTTATGAATCGGGATTTGATTCGAGAAGGCAGGCATAATTACTTCTTCGCCATGAGGGCACTCCCTGACAAACTCTGGTGGCCAGTCTTTTTCAGCTAGAAGGATGTCATAACCCTTGGAGAGGTTATCCCAAAATAGTCCCCTTATTTTCCTAGTCTTATCTCCCTCTATACGTAATGTTATCTCGTATATTTTGTGGGGCTTGCTAACTCTGGTATCTGCAGTTTCCACTTGAAGGTATTCATTCGTGTCCACTGTCTCCAGATGATTCATAAGGACTTTGCGAGCTATGCTCACCTCTGCTGCGCTGTCTAGCATTGTCTGAGCCCACTCTCCGTTTTTCAGTTGTGTCCTCAGTATTCTCGGCATTGTTAACTACCTTGATACTGGCTACCTTCTTTTTTGGAAATTGTAATTTCTTTTTCAGTTGAGCAGGTTCCTTGTCTTTGGACTTGGCGTGCTCTTCTGATCGTCCTCTTCTTTCCGATTTCTGCGAGGAATTCTGAAAAGATTGAGAGGGACGTGTATCAATGTCTTGATATCTATCAGGTTTTTTAATATTATCCCTATTTCTAAGGTTATATCTATTCCCAGAGGGGTCACTCTGGGGTGACCTTTGTCTCGGGTTTGGAGATTTCTCTCTTCGCCTAGGAGACCTTCCTCTGGACTGGAATTTCTTTTCTTTAGGATTGGATTGTTTGTTCCCATCCCAGTTCTTTTTTGGTGAATTATTATTATTATTAAAAAACATTTTTTCTGGACTTGTAGTCAGTTGCGGTTTTACTGGTATTCCACCTAGACTATCTCTGCCTAGTTCTTCATAGGATTTTTCTATGATTCTGGCAATTTCAGCTGGTTGGTCTGCTATATCTGTCTCTTTTAACCTCTGGCGGATCGCCACGTTTGCTGCTTCACCTTTTATGTTGGCTAATAATATAGCCGAGACCTGCTTGAAGTCTTTCAGTAATTTCATACCAAGAGTTAAAGCAGGTTCTGGACCGTATTCATCTTGAATTTGTTTTAGCACATCTGGTATCACCGAAATGGATGGAACACCGTGCGTTTTTGTATAGATGGAAGCAAAGACTGTACCCCAAGTGTCACAGTCCTCAATGTGTGGTGCGATTCCCATTGGGAGACATATAGTCAGAATCCTGTGTTTTTCTAATGGGGTGGTGTCAGGAAACACCGCCTCTATTTGGGTAATTTTCTGTGCCAACCAGAATGGTATTTGTTCCCGTTTAGCTGGAACTTTACCTAGGCAGGATTGGATGTCCTGTGGTGTAATTTTATTTGTGTTCCCCTGGTGAGGGGTCAGCTGTGGTAGTTTAATCGCTGGCTGAATTGTTGAAGTCCGCATTACATACTGAACTAATTGTCTGTGAATTTTTAGTAGTTGTTTTAGCTGTATTAACAGCTCTGCTGCAGGCATTCTTTCGATGTCTGGATGTGGTGTGTATCCGGCTAGGACCGGCCACGTTGCTCCTGGTCTTCCTAAAGGACCGAGCCTTGTAATGTGATTGTTATGTTTTAGGGCGCCATCAAATAAGAGCAAATGCTCTTGGAATTTGAGTGGTACTTCCACCTCCTCGAAAGGAGTGTACGTTTCAGGAGGTTCCTCTACTTTGTAATAGTGGAAGTACTTTGTTACAGCATTTGCTGCTGGAAAATGTATCCATGTATAGTATACCTCTGTCTGCCGATATTCGTGTGCCTCAATTACGAATATGACTGTGCCACCTCTAGGTGTCAGTCCATTTTCTATAAGTTTTAAGGTTATAGATCTCCTTTTGGCGACCTGGATGAGTATTATATCCGGGTCTGCTGTTTGCATTGTAGCATCAGCATCTGCTATTTCAGTAGCTAATCTAATTGCCTCTCTTTCATCATCACTCTCTGCCATTTTACAGACAGGATGGTATTATGTTTGTTTGCAGATCAGGTTTCTTTATGGAACAAAGATTAGATGCACAATATTCTGGAACTGTTTTATCCTTCAACGTTGACTAGACCAAGAACCATACATAGGAGTTCCCTCCTGCGAGGTTTTGGAGGATATAATAACCTTTCACCCACTCCAGACGTCTTTGGAGTATTTGGGAAAAGGGGTCTGAGTGAGAAAGCACGACTGAGTTACTCTAAATGTCTTACGTTAGTTTTATCGCCCTTTCCAAACGCGTTGGGCGCCATGTAGTGTAGCTCCTATTTTCCCAATAGGCTCTGCGCATTGGAATAGTACCTACAGCAGTAAAGGCCTAGGCCAGACGTTAACTAGGTCTACTACTGTCGAAACTAGACTTAATTTTTGGGTTTGCCAGCTAAGCTCAGAGTTCGCTAGAAACTTTCTCGAATGTTCAAGGAAGGATTAACTCCCCTGATTAGACAAGAAGGGATTTAGTTTCTGACAACCATAGAACATGACAACTTTGCTCTCCCCTAATCAAGAGTCAATCTCGAGAGTCGTGTGAGCACAAGGCAATTATTTTACTCAGTCAGTACGTGCATTCTTAGTCTCATCAGAATGTAGAGAAAAGGAAGAGACGGGCGTGTTCAATAAAAGATGTTATTTATTGATCAGTCTCTTTTCTCGTACAAGAGAAATGGATCGATATTATTGCAATACTTATAGTTAAGTAAAGTGCATACATTAGAAGCAATAGTATAAAATAATACTGTAAAAACATTGATATGGTTTCTGAGCCATATGATGTTTAAAATGATTAAAATATATTTACATACACATATACATTTGACTAAACGTACTCAACTGGTGTTTCTAAATACGCCTACCCCGTGTACCTGACCTAAGTCTAATGCGTGGGCGGGAATAGAAAGTTACAGTTTAAGTTAAGTTTGTTTTTGCCAAGTGAATAACTAAAGAATTCTCTAGGAGGGGTTATTCAGTTCTGTACCTGGAATTTAGGATGAATGAGGAATGGTATCTCTTTCTCTGCTCTCGATATTCCAGGCTGCCTGCGAGGGCTGCCCAGAAGCGCCGGTGCTGGGTCTCTCGGTTTGAGATAGCAGCGCGTCTCTCAGCGCGTCAGGAAGGCGGGGCTGCTGCCTGCGGGGTCTGCTTCTGCTCTCGGCTTCGGCAAGTATGGCTGCTCCGTCTTGTCACCACGCGTGTGTTTGCATAGGGCAAGGTCGGCAATATTTATACCTTAAAGGTGCCGAGATTGACGTAAGGATGGACATAGGTACGTCAATAAAGATGTCATACGACTTGCTCGTTAGCACATTCTTTTGCAAAAGTTCTCTGTGAAATCAAAACAATGGCCGCACGGATTGTCCAGGTTGTCATAGGTTTGATTTGTTATGAGAACGTCGTATGCCTTATCAGGGGCTGGAGGAATGTCGCTTGTCTAATTAGATCTCAAGCGTTATGACCTAATCAGATAACACGTTCCTGTGCCGTAGTGTGACTGCGTCAGATAACGGTATCTGCATCATGGGGGATTTCTTGCCTCATGGGCTGACTGTTAGTTAACTAGCTAGGTAGTTTAACCAGAATAGGGTCAGGAATAGGGGGATCGATTCAGAACCTATAGAAATACACGACACACTTACTCTGCACTCACTGTCACTCTGCACTCACAGTCACTCTGCACTCACAGTCACTCTGCACTCACTCTGCACTCACAGTCACTCTGCACTCACTCACTCTCACACTCACTCTCGCACTCACTCTGCACTCACTGTCACTCTCGCACTCACTCTGCACTCACTGTCACTCTTGCACTCACTCTGCACTCACTGTCACTCTCACACTCATTCTGCACTCACTGTCACTCTCGCACTCACTCTGCACTCACTGTCACTCTCGCACTCACTCTGCACTCACTGTCACTCTCGCACTCACTCTGCACTCACTGTCACTCTCACACTCACTCTGCACTCATTGTCACTCTCGCACTCACTCTGCACTCACAGTCACTCTGCACTCACTCTGCACTCACAGTCACAGTCACTCTGCACTCACTCTGCACTCACTCTGCTCTCACTCTGCACTCACAGTCACTCTCGCACTCACTCTGCACTCACTGTCACTCTGCACTCACTGTCACTCTGCACTCACTCTGCACTGACTGTCACTCTGCACTCACTGTCACTCTGGCACTCACTCTGCACTCACTGTCACTCTGGCACTCACTCTGCACTCACTCACAGTCACTCTCGCACTCACTCTGCACTCAGTCACTCTCGCACTCATTCTGCACTCACTGCGCCGTGAAACAGATGGAAGTGTTATATGACATCCAACAAGTTGTATACAACGTGGCGGCTTACACAGATGGCACCCGAAGAACAGAATTTATTAATAAAATTCCACATTATGCTTGACAAATCCTTACAGTAGCGCACAAGACTTGGGAGAAATTTATGGCGGCAACAGAAATCCTGTTTACCTTACTCCGAGGATTAGGCCGGGTTTAGGAGGAGGAAATCGGTTTTTAGCTTCACAAAGCTGGTCTTGAAGCAGTGAATCATGTGTAAACCGGGGTTAGTGAACGAGCCGGCCGCGAGCTGCTGAATATATTAAACACCATTCAGAAGCGTAAAGGAAGGATTCGGTAAAAGATAGTGAATTAATATGAAGTGGATTAAAGGGTTGCTATCCTGTTGTCCAATGGCATACTGAAACTTTGGAGAAAGCAGCAATATACAGCGTGTAATATAGTGCTATGGAAAAGTACCACGGGCTGGGGCGGGAAACCTGCTGATGTGTTGTGTGGATTCCTCGCGGACAGATTTTTAGATGCTTCTTCAACAATCTTTCACGCAGGCAACATGTAGTGCCTGTCAGGTGAGTGGTGAGCGGGGTGCAGTGAAGACACGCATTTGGAAGTACGAGTTAACGAACGCGGCGGCTGGCGAAAACATCAGAGGCGGGGTGAAGTGTACAAGTTTGTGACAATGCTAGTGTTTTGGGATTGCACACTGTTGCTTTGTATGGAGGTAAAACTGAAGTTTGAGTAGCTTATCTCCCGGGACTGTTTTCCCGTTATTTGACACAGATATAGGAGACATTGAAAGACGCTGGCGGCACAAAGACATGGCACAATTGCCTATGCACATTTTTGAATGAACACTTGTTTCCTTGAGCTCTTCCCTGACGCTTCTTCTTTTGCATGAGGTCTGCAGTTTATAACACGAGCGAATACCCTGCAGAGGAAATTTGCAATTTAGTGGAAAGCCTTGTTTCCATTATAACTTTGAACCGTTTAGTTTGATGTTCTTAGTTTGGATGAGGCAGTCACCACAAACTTCAGCATTGTCTTTCAATTATAATTAGTAAAAAAAATGAAACCGTAACATAAACAGAGGGTTTAAAAACAACCTTTTTTTTAAAAGAAACTTTCATTATTAGTTGATAACAAAACCTTTATGTCAAAGGCACAGACCAACGCCAAACCCGGCACCCGAGAACCTCTGTTTGTTTACCTCTGCTGAGACTGTGAATTCGGGTAATGAGGGAAACATACGAGCTGCCGATTTGAATGCTGCTTTTTAAAAATAACGCGCACCACTTTGGACAATCCCTGGAAAGGAAATAAGATTTTGCCGGGAGCCAGCATGCGCACACACACAGCTGAAATAAATCAAACTGGAGAGTGGTGCACGCGCCCACAGCATCTGTCTTCAATTACCGCGGCCCCTGACAGCTGGTAATTGAAGAAATATGGCCTTCTGCTGCGCGTGTGTGCACGGAATATGCACGAGGCGGAGCAACTCTACCGCCTATGGCCTATTGCGTGCTGTCTTCTAAAAAGACAGGCATGCGAGGCCCAATTGCCATGCAGCTGCCAAAACAACATTGCAAAAATCACGAGCTTTCTGGAATTTGGTAGGTACGATTTTCGCAGCCCTCACAAAAGGACTCTTAAGCCACGCCCACTTAGTGGGACGTAGGCCGAGCCCTAAAACGGCCACCCCACGTTTCAAAATTTGTAGACTAAAAAGCCCCAAATGTCAATAACACAAAAGTCTTTATCCTGAGCACAGGTCCAATAAGATTTAAGAGTCGATAAGTATATAGCCATTGAGACTCCTTCTTTTAATTCCAAGTGTCCAATTTCTTAGTTCAGCAACATTACAGCCAGTTATACATCGTTGTACTTCAGTAGTTGTAATCAGAGCCTGCACTTTCACTTTACTGTTTAGTTTTTTGTCCCTTCCCTCTTTCCCGTTCCCTCAATATCTCAGATCACAGTAGCTTTCTTTTTAAATTTTTTTGACTTCTGACACCAAACTAACTATGGGGAACCTTAATGGTGTAGATAGTTATGGGCTCCCTTTGTTCTTGTTGTAGCCCTGAGGAAGTCAGTGGGATATTAACCCCAGGACGAAACATGGGTTGGCTACATCAGTTACATTTGGATAGACTAAATTGTTCATCAGGCTCGGATTACAACTTCTGTAGTACAACGATGTATAACTGGGTGTTTTTTGCTGAACTAAGAAATTGGACCATTGGAATTAAAGGAAGAAGTCTCAACGACTCTATACATATGGACTCTTGAATCTTATTGCACATATGCTCAGGATAAAGACTTTTGTGGTATTGAAATCAGGGACGTTTTGGAGGGCTTAAAAATTAGGCTTTGTGATTCTTTAAACAGTTACAGGCACATGCATCAAAGGACAAACCGGTCGCAAACGGGCAGATTCTCAGAATATGCCCCTTTGCGACCGGTATTTTTGCATTTGGGATGCATCATCCCAAATACAAAAATCGCAATTTAAGGAATCTCTAAATTGCGATTCCTTAAATTGTGATTGCATTTAGGGAATCCCAAATTGAGATTCCTTAAATGCAATGCGTGAAAGTTAAAAAATTAGCGATTTCGCCATTAGGAGTAGCAAATTAACATGAAGTTGAACTTCATGGTAATTTGTAAAAACTTTGAAAAATTCACTTTTGTGCATTTTTCAAAGATTCATGTTGCGCACACACATGCCATGTGCACAGATGAATTTCTAGGGGTGGAACAGGGTGTCATTTTGACACTCTTGTACCCTTGAAATTGCATGGGCAATTTGTGAGTACCTACTGGTACTCGCAAATTGCTCAGGCAAACTCCAATTCAGAATGAATGGGAGAGCATTCCTTAATTGCGACTAGCAATTTGCGAGTAGCAATTAAGGAATGTGTAGGAATCGCTATTTTTATAGCGATTCATACATGCATAGGCTTTTGCGATTCCTAATATGTGATTCCTTAAAAATCGCTATTTGGGAATCGCAATTCCTTCTGTTCATGCATGTGGCAGTTAGTTAATACTTGTGGTGGGTTGTCAGACAACAGTAAGTATTAATGGTCAAGGCATCCGGATGCCACAGCTCTCCATCCTTGTGTTTAAAGCTCTAGGAAAGAGGGGGAACCGGGGAGCGGAGAGAATGTTGAGATTGACACTGCAGTCGATCTGTGATAAAGTGCATTTTGCGGGTCGGGGAATGGCTGATTGTCCTTGCACCAGTAGCACCGCCCTGCCCTAGCCACCAGTTTGGGGTGATGATGTTGTGTTATTATGGTTCTAGGGAAGGAGGGAATCATCCTTGAAACTTTCCCAGAACACTAACACAATTTCGTCCCAGCCCTGTTATAGGGTAGCATTTTCTCTGTACTTTGGCCTCCTTTAGTCTAAGGGCACTACCCTCAGCTTCCGCCCATACTATTATGGATTTACTTTACATGAAGGTCTGAGGAGCTACCCTTGCTTTCCAATGCCGGGTCACAATGTGCTTAGCTATCAGTAGGGTGAGGTCTAGAAAGCGTGTCGTGAATTTGTTTTTGTTTTGGAGCATTGAAACAACCCAAGGGCACAGGTCTCCCAGTTATGGAGCGTGAACATCCCAGGGCCTGGATTAGGTGTGATGTAACTGCAAAACAGTAGCGTGGGACAGCAGGGCAGGGCAGGGCCACAGCGTGTGCATCATGTCTGCGCTGGGCAGCTGTCATTGAGGACAACAGGAGTCAACGCTTGGGAAGAACTCATTTATGTTACTGGGGGTGAGATAGGCCCGGTGTAATATGAAGAATTAAATGAGTTTAAATTAGCCTCTTCTAAATATGGAGGCAGAATATGCTAGCATACTTTCCCATTTGTTGTTGCTAAGAGTCTGGCTGAAATCTGCTTCCCATTTTTCGTACTAGTAGGGAGGCCTGGGTATGCTCACGAAAGCTTTCTGCAAGCCAGCTAATCAGCCAACTACTGTTGCCCTTGATATGGAGAGCCTCAGGGCTGCATGAGTGGGAGGCTTCTCTGAGGTGATATGCCAGGCTTCTCTGAGGTGACGTGCCAGGCTTCTCTGAGGTGATATGCCAGTCAGAGTTGAGTGCACGGGTCTATGTGTTGTGTGTTAACAATTGGGCTTCATGAATTGTTTATTGTTCTGTGATCTCGTTGAAATGTAGAATGTGGCCGTCCTAGAAGAGATCACCCATGGTCCTGAGCCCAGCAGCAATTAATTTAACATTTAAGATTTGGTTGAGTAAGAGTGTTCCTATTGATTGACAGGCTTAGGAGTGAAATTGATGGTGCAAAGTAAGGAGTCTGAGTGAGTCTCAAGCTTCACCTGAAACAGGCATAGGCCATGCATGATAATCGGCGGTGCGTTGAGCCAAGACTTCGCCTTAGAGAGAAAAGCTGCAGCAAGTTCTCCACCTTCATCCAGCTGCAGGCCAGGTAAACCAGGGACAAACCCAATGCTTCGCAGCCACCAGGTCATATTGTTTGAAATTTGATGCTCCCACACCCCGCTATCCCTGGAGCGCCACAATTTAGCAAGCATAACCCTGCTGTGGCTGCAACCTCAGATCAGGTCTCCTAGAAGCATGTTCAGAACATAGAAGAACCTCCTAGGGAGGAATATGGGTAAGCGGGAAAAGAAATATAATACAGCACCAAATGGTACCCTATTACACAAAGTATAAGGCATTACCTAAACAAATCAACATGATTTCTCAATTGTTTGTAAGACTCTTGTTCACTCTATTGGTGTCATGTTCCATGTTTGGGTCTCATCCTGGTCCGTTAAAAAAACAAGGATGTGGTTGACCATATTTCAGGAAGCACTTTGGATATTTTCCTACTGGGCTCTTAGGATAAAAATACCTTGCAAAACCTAATATCCCTTTATTAGTGGTATTCCTGGTATGATTTAAAACAGTGAAACAAGGGTGATGTCTGTGGAAATAATGACCCTACACCCTACATTGCAGTTAATGTGTTTCCGCCCTAAAGTTTAAGAGCCTTCTGGGCTTTCATCAGGACTGGATAGACTACAGGCCTCAAGAACTCTACTCGCCCACTCGCTATGGCAAGTCAGATTTAATCAGCGTCAGCTATTTTTAGAGTCTACGGGCCCGTTCTGGCAAGCTGACAAATAACAGGTGTTCTGTTTACTTACAATGTGAATGCGCAATAAAGATGACTAAATCTTGTTTTTATATGTCACATTTACTCTGCACTCAGAGACAGAGGTCAGAAGTGAGTTTGTCTTGTTACATTTACTTTTCTTTATCAGACTTTGAAGCGTTGTGCAAATTGTGTGAAATAAAAGGCTGTAAGATGTCAACATTTAAATACCTAATAAGGGAACTATAAAAACATTTAAAAATATATTTCAGTAGTTATGAAAGCACATTTTTGTAATTCAGTGTGGTGAAAAAAAGATTTTTGGATTGAAAAAAAGCATAACACTTTACTTGGTGATGTGCAAATGATAAATATTTTTGTTGAAATCAAATTCCCAAATATTGTTTATGATCTGTATAGTTTTATCAATAAAACTGCATGTTAGTGCAAGATCATGGCCATTTCAATGGAAAAGGTGCTGTGTGTACATTGACAGAGCACTAACACATCATGCTTTAGTAATGTATTTATTAAAAGTGAGTTTTTAAGCATGAACTGAGAAATATTCCTGCCCCGGTCCTGATTTTTTAGTTTGAATATATTTTATTAGCATTTCTTAATCATTGGCAGTTATGTTCAGTACATACGACCACAATAAACAGTGAAAGAGTAAAAAAAATATATACAGCATTTGTAGTTCTTTTTTTTGTTTTGTTTTTACACCATTATAGCGACTACATTATTCAACAGCGATATGCACAAAAAATGAGAGGACGTTTGTGTACAGTGGTGGTCTTGCAGATAGATGTTGTGGTCGCATTTGGTGTGCCGTCTGTCCCTGTATGTGTGGTGTTGTCCGGTACTGGCGACAGTTCTGGGGAGGGCATAATGATGAGCTGTAATGTGGGGCTGCATGTTCTCCCTAGGACAACGTGTTCCCTGGCCATACCCTGCAGTCAATGCGCGGCATATCGTGCATCATGTTAGCGTAAGGGGAGGTACTGAGCGCCAAATGAAGTGCAATTACCAATATCATATATGCAAATGTAGACGAGTCTTACCAGTGGTGAAAGTACCCTGGTATTTTAACGTAACCATTGTATGAACAGGGAGGTGGGATAAATCAGGGAAGAAAAGAAGGAGAAGAGCGAAGAAAGACTTCTTCAGGTGTACAAATAAGAGAGGGGAGATTGCGAAAAGAAATAGGTTCCGGAATAATTAGAGTGAGGTGAGAGGGCTAATGAGGTGCGATGAGTGCCGATGTGTAATCGCAGGGGGAGTTCCATTAGGTCACGGCGAAGATGCTGGCCATGTCCAATGTGTGGGGCGGGGTTTCCCGCCTAGGGGGAGGGGGGGAGGGGAGAGACAGTGCAGCTGTGCCTAGTGTTCAGGAAAGCGTTAGTATCAGGGGGCGCGGGGGTGTTTGATACATTTTGCGGTATGCCCTCGTGTCATTGCTGCGTTGTAGATTTGCATGTCGTGTCATGCTTCCAGTTACAGGTGGGGAGGGAGGTGGTGGGCGCGTGGTGTTACTGCTGTTTCCCATGTCTATGGTCAGTTCCGAAAGAGGGCCATATCTCAAGTGATTCCTTGTTCCAGGCTTGCTTGCTGGAAGAACTTCAGGATATCATCCCAGAGTTGTGCAATGGGGAATTTCCTCAGTCCCGCCGTCTCCTCACGGCGCAATATCGTGCCTTCCGCCCTCGCCCAATTGGTAAAAGAGGCATACCAATGTCGAATTTGTGGGGGCTCGCTATTCTTCCAGCGTTTGGTGAGCAGACGTTTGGCCGTAACAAGTCCCAGGTCCCAAAACCTAGCCGGTACTTTATTCAGTTTAGTCCTTTTATAGAGCCCCAGGATGCAGGCTTCCCATGTGCGCGGTATATCCTCTTCAGTGCATTGTGTCAGCAGTGTTGTGATCGCGTCCCAGTATGACTGGATGTTGGGGCACAACCAGAGCATGTGTAAGAGGTCTGCTCCAACCAGGGAGCATCTCTGACATGCAGTGTCGGTGACCGAGAAATACCTGTTGATCTTATCAGGCGCCAGATACGCGCGGTGTAAGATGTAAAAGTGTATGATCTTAAAGCGTGAGTTACGTGGAACATTGACTGGACTATTCAACACCATTGCCCATTCTTTGTCTGTCCAGGCCCTCCCTCTATCCGCCGCCCATTTGTCTCTTAGCTGTAGGGTGGAGTGCTGCGTATGTACCAAGAGAGCTTGCGCTAACCAGTGCACCACGTGGGTGCCATTACCCATGACATGTAGGTATTGCATGAAGTGGTGCATTGGCGGTTCCTCAGACATGTCACCCCAGGTATCCGCTAGCGTGCGTACTAGAGATGCATGCAACAGAAACTGCCCGGCCGGCAGGCCTGTGCCCGCAGCGAGTTCAGCAAAAGTAGCAAAGGTTCCGTCCGCATAGAGGTCTCCTAGTGTCTCCACTCCCGCCTGTGCCCATCGCTCCAGCATGGCTTCCGTTACCACTCCATCCTCTCTGGGAGTGCCCAGCAAGGGGAGCACCGGGGTGTACGGCCTCACCACTCGGGTTAGCTTTAAGCAGCGTAGGAAGCACCTGCGCGCCACCGCTAGGTGCAGTTGTGAAGGGCGGGGGGTCTTAGCCAGGGGATAGAACAACATGCAAATTTGTGTTTGGGTCCAGTGAGAGATGTCTGTGGCAGTGTCTTCCAAATTTCTGCCGCACAGCCATCCCGATACCCACTGCAGCTGTGCTGCCAAATAGTACAACTCCAGGTTGGGGACCGCAAGACCCCCAGCTTCAGTGGTCATATACAGCTTTGCCAGCGCCACACGGGGTCTACCTGTGTTCCAAATAAGGCCGCGGAGTAAGGCTTCCAGTTCACGAAACACTCTGGTAGGGACGTAGCTCGGGATATTGGCGTAATAATACAATAGTCGTGGTAGGACTATCATTTTCGTCAGCGCCACGCGGCTTGGCACATTCAGGGGCAGGGTTTTCCAGAAGGCCATCTGCGGGCGCAATGAGGAGATCGCTCTCATCAGGTTCCCGTCCAGTATGTCCGATGGGTTCCTGTAAATGTGTATTCCTAAATACCGGAACGTAGTGGGATACCAATTGAGTCTTTCGCCACCCATTCGGACATCACACTCAGGCGTCTCCGGGCTAAATGGATAGGCACCCGATTTGGTCCAGTTGACTCTTAAGCCTGACATGTCCTCAAAGGTCTGAAATATATCAGTTAGAGATCTCGTGGGTGCAGGTCAAATCCCTGACGTATAGAAGCAGGTCATCTGCATAGAGCGAGACTGCATGTATACCATCCGCCATCGGAATTCCCCATTCCTCCCCCCGTGCCCGCAGTATCGTGGCCAGAGGTTCTATAGCCATGGAAAACAGCAGAGGGGACAGGGGGCAACCTTGCCTGTTGCCCCTTCGCACTTGGACGGCATCCGAGAGGAGCCTTCCCGTGCGCACACGGACGGTGGGTCTTCGATACAAAAAGTTAACCATGTCTGTATAACCATCTCCCAGGTCGTACTTTTCCATCACTGCTGCCAGGTATGGCCACTCCACTGAGTCAAATGCCTTCTCGAGGTCCAGTACTAGGCACCCCGATCGTGGCCATTGACGAGTAGCGTATTCTTGTACACGGAAGAGCCTGCGAATATTATAAAAGGTGTTGCGTGTGGGAACAAAGCCGTTTTGGTCTTGGTGCACCAGTGTTGGAACCTAAGGGGCCAGCCGTTGGGCTAGGGTAGAGGTGAGTATTTTGTAATCCGTGTTTAAGAGGGCCAACGGGCGATAGGAGCCCATGTGTGTACCATCTCTGCCGGGTTTGAGGATGGAGATAAGGTTGGTCTCATTAAGCGTGGGAGGGAGGGAGGAGTCTTCCGCGGCCGCTGCATATATTTTCAGCAACTCGGGAATGAGGATATCTGAGCAGGCCTTGTAAAATTCGGCGGGTAGTCGGTCCGGGCTGGGGGATTTGCCGTTGGACAGGTTAAAGATGGCTGTGCGGAGCTCCTCAGATGTGAGCGGTGCTCCGAGATCTCCCTGCTGCGCAGCAGTCAATCATGGCATTTGTAAAACCGAGAGGTATTCCACAATATCAGTTTGGGGGACTCGTAGGTGGGAGTTATATAGTGTTTTGTAGTGTCCTGTGAAAGCTTTGTGTATTTTTTTCTGCGTGTAGACCATCCCACCCCCATCAGTGCTTATCACTGACACTGGCGCCGCACGATCTTTCTGTTTAAATAGCCAAGCTAGCAGCTTGCCAGGTTTGTCGCTGAGGTGGTGTGTGCGCGCTGAATGAGCTGCGTAATTAAGGTTACAAAGTCGTTCCAACAGCCGCGTTTGTCCCGCGCGCCGCCAGTAGAGGGCCGTCAGCGCCACTTATTTTGCCCTGTTCCCGTTGGAGCAGATCGGTCTCCACCTGTGTCAAGTCACCCTCTAGTTGCTTCTGCATGCGCCCCTGTGTGCCCAAGCAGTGTCCCCTGATCACAACCTTAAAAGCGTCCCATTCGATCTGGGGGGAGGATGCCGTGCCTGTGTTGTCCTCAAAATATTGCGCTGTTTGCGTGAGGAGGGAGTCTCGGAAAGCCGCATCCTGCAATAGGGCTGGCTGTAGCCTCCAGGTGGGGATGGGTGGATGTGGTCGCTCCCATGCTATGTCTAGTACCTGCGGGTTGTGGTCAGAGTGGGTGCGGCCCATATATCGTGTGTCAATGATAAGGGGTAGTAGTTCAACAGATACCATGTATCTATCCAGTCGCACATGTAGATCATGCGCTCCCGAGTAGTATGAATATATCTTAGTAGTGGGATTGTGCGCGCGCCAAGCATCATGTAAGTCCCATTGTGTGGCCCAGCTGCCCAATGCTCTCATGGCCCCGTGCGCTGGCGTGCCGGCTTGAGGTGGGGAGGAGCGGTCTAGTATTGCGTCTAAGATACAGTTATAATCTCCCCCCAAGATCCATGGGATGCCATGCCATGGTGCCAGTGTCATCGAGTGTCGTGCGAAGAAATCTCCCTGGTCAGTGTTCGGAGAGTACAAGGAGACCAGAACCACTGGTTGCCCATCCAGTCTGCCCCAGACTACCACAAATCTACCATCAGGGTCGATATGTGTGTGTGACACTGCCAAAGGGGTCCCAGGCCGAACCCACATTAGCGCCCCGCGGGCGTATGAGGAGTATTCTGTGGCGTATAACTGCCCACGCCATCTGCGGTGTACTGTACGCACTTCTGCTTTGTTCAAATGCGTCTCTTGTAAGAGTGCAATATGTATCCGGTGGCGTTTTAGATAGGAGTATATCTGATATCTGCGCGACGGTGTGTGCATGCCCCTGACGTTCCAGGTACACATTTTTATCTCAGACATGTCTTCCGTTGAGGTGATTCCTATTCCTCCCATCCGCCCCCGACTTGCCACATGTGGTCTCCCCCGAGCCTCCCGTACCTCCCCTCGCCGCACGTCTGAACATAGGTGTAGTTGTATTAGCAGGTAATCCTCATAGATGCAAAAGGGGTGGGGATATAAAAACACAACAGACCTGGAAAGGCCAAAACAGTAAAAAATACCAAAAGGTCGGTTGCTTAACATGCCGCCGTCCAAACTCTCAAAAGAGACAATAAACCTTACAATTCTAGGGGGTGTTAAGCGTTAGGCACAAAATTGCTATTCAGTAGTATTTTCCACAAAAGGGGTGTTTTTCCACCCCGGGCCGTAGATAAAAGGCCGCAGCCAGCAGGTGTCACTGAGGGTATCACATCTTAGTTCTATAGGAATGTGTCTGTCCAATGCAAGTCTCCAAGGGAAAGACCATGTAGGGGCACATGTCTCTGGTAGATCCGGGCCATTAGTAGCTAGAGTTCAGCTGACGTGGACAGGGGGAGAGTGGCATTAGTGTGATACATCAACAGTGTTCAATGTCTGGGAGTATTACTCACTGCGTCTCATCGCTGCTGCCCCTCAGGGACAAGGGAGTCTCGCACCCGTCGTTGCCGGGCCCCACTCGCACCGAGGCGAGTATGGAAGATGCAGACAAGACAGTGCTGACCATGTGTCATTCAGGAGGATCCTGTTACTTTCTTCAGTTGAGTAGATCCTCTGTCTGTGGTGTAACATCAGGTGGGTCTGTAGATAGCTGGGAGTCTGGTATTCCGTAGATGGCTTCATCGTCACTTGGAAACGCACGCGGGCTGGCACTCTGGGCAGAGGACGACGCCGGAGAGCCGCTGAGTTCCGTGACCCTGCGGAGTGCGTCCTGCTGTACCAGTAAAACCAGGTCCGCAGGCGGGGAATGGGTCGTCGCCTCTTGCGTTTGGCGGGGTGAGGGCGATTTGCGCCTGCGGCGTCATCGCGAACCATGTGAGCACGACATTGTGGTGGTCCCCTGTGCCCGCCGGGGCGCCTCGTCCACACAGCGATCTAGCCAAGCTTCAACCTCCTCAGGGCTAGTGAAAAAGTGTGTCTTGTCCTGTGCCACCACTCTCAATTTGGCGGGGAAGAGGAGTGAGTACTTGAGACTCGCCTGTCGCAGCCTCCGCTTCACAGCAAGGAAGGAGTGTCTCTGACGTTGTATAGTCGGGGAAAAACATTATTTTGGCGTTATCGATCTGGACCTCTCCGAGTTTCCTGGTTTTGCGTAGAATTGTATCACGGTCTCTATAGTTAAGGACGCGAAGGAGCGGCGGTCTGTGGTTGGAGCCCGAGGGAAATGGCCTTGTGGGTACACGTGGTGCGCACTCCACCACGAAATATGGCGACAGCGTGTCCTTTGGTAGTATGGCTCTCAGCCAGTCTACCACACGTTGTGTGGGGTCCGTCCCTTCCCACTTCTCCGGCACACCCACGAGTCTGATGTTATTTCTTCGTGCCCGCCCTTCTGCGTCCTCAACACGGTCTTCCAAAAACTCGACTCTCTGCCCCGGTCCTGATGGCAATGCTATAAGTGAACTACGATGCAAGTCACGGTCATATGTACCCTATATGTGAGCTACATTCTTATTATATATGGAGCAAACATTTAGTCTAGCTGAATTTTCATATTTGAAGATGCTCTCATATTTTATATGCCTCGGAAAAATAGTATTTGAAAATGTCAGTAAACCTAACCGTATTCAGTATGGTAGGATATACAGCTTACAACATATATAGCATACAAAGAACAGAGTCAACATTTTTCCAAAGATGTTCTCGTCTGAGCTCCCTTTAATGTCAGAATAATAAGCTGCATGGGAGGAGAGAGTACATGTCCTAGTAGTCACCCATTTGTTAAAGGTGTCATGTCACCTACTGCACCTACTGCACCTACTTGGGCCCCATCACTATTGGGGGAGGTCACATCTTTACTTTATGTCTCATAAAAAGAATTATCGCCAAACGGAAAAAACACTTTCAAATAAAATATAAACTAACTGAACATGCATTTATAACCAATGCCTGGACTAGCTTTGCATTTCCCTTATGGCACTAAATTTATATTGTTGATATTACATACAACATGAGTTACCACCAATTGTAATCACACCTTGTTTAAATTCACCAAGTTCAAATGTTCTTTCTAAAAACAATTATCGCACATAAACTGAGAAATCAATTGCAAGTGTAATATAGACATATTGAGCAAACATTTACAACCAATACTTGGTCAAGCTTTGTAATACCCTGGCGGGGGAAACATACAGTATTGATCTCACAACTGGAGATGCCTTGATTCAAACAGCATCTTGTTATTTTTTCTCATCTTCAATTTGTCATTCATAAGAAGACTTACTGCTTACTGCTTGGAAACTTAGAGGCATTTAAAAAACACAGAGTGCTTAATTGAAAAGCAATCGCAAATATGGTAGTCTGCTGACTCAAGCAGGCCACCATCCCTGTGACTACAATTCCTAATGGGTCACAAACTGCGGCCTACCTCGTTAATATTCATGAGGTAGCTAGATTTGGAACCCACTAAGAATTGCTATTTAAAACTTGTATGTTTTTGTATATTAGGAATTGCAATTTCCGACCTGCAATTCTTTAAGAATCGCAATTTGGAAATCGTAATCCCTAAATTCTGTACATATGGTCCTAAGAAACCACTTACAATTGAAATATAGATGTACTGACCATGCATATAAAACCAATACTTGGCTGACCTTTGCGATACCTTGATGGCTCAACACATATATTCTTGAGCTTACAACTTGAGATGCCACCAATTCGAGCTACACCTTTTTTAAAAATACATCTTTTTGTTTTTAAATTAAGAGTCAAGACAATTAACCCCTCCATTTTGGTTAAAAAAAAACACAATTGCATTTATTAAACAACACTTATGCTGCAGATCCTGTTCTCATAAAATCCAACAGGGATCTCGCAGTCTTTATTCCTATGGTTTTACTTTGAGGCTGCAACACTTGATTCCCACCATAGTGTTCCATTTCGGGCTAGAAAAGCCCATTGAATATGTTGCATACATGCAACTGCTGTTACCATAGAGATGCATGTCAAGCCATAATGACCTTTTGCATGCCCGGTGTGCACACGTCTTTTCTTTCCAAAATGGTGTATATATTGGAACTTGATCTTGGTGGCAAATTTTGCACTTGCCGCACCGTACTTGCCTGCGGGATATCATGCACTTGTCAAAGTCTACTCTACAATACATAAAAATCATCACAGTATAGCATTTACTTACTTTAAAACCTTACCTTAACATTACTTTGTATACATTACTCCTACTCTTGGATAGCAGAGCAAGCAACATGCCAACCTAAAAACTAGTGACCACTTGAGCTAAGATATTTAGGTAATCTCTTCGAAGATAATTTTTCTCAGTTAGTAATTATTTTAAAGAAGATTTATTCTATAAGAGCCTATTTAATTGTAGTGAACACCCATGAACCAGCTTTACCAAAGGAGTAGATACTTACATCGTTCAAATTAAATCGGAGGTATGTAGGAAACAAATCAATTTTTATTAGTATTAGTTCAGAACCTCAATTTATGAAGAGAAATATCGATTTAAATCAATCAATTTAGGTATCAACTTAAATAAAAAAAATTGTTCTAATACAAAATACAAACCAGAACAGAATACCTTAAACTAGAACCTGCCAATGTGTGAAAACTAGTATGTGTTAAATTATTTTGGACTTTTCTTGTATGAACTTAAATTATACCATGAGGAATAATGACCTACAGTACATATATGAGATTTCAGTTTTAAAAAAAACTTGTGATTTTATCCTTGATCTCTATAGATTGTTGTTATGAATAATTGATGGGGTGTATTACTCTAGTCATGCTTATATAGTTGATAATGATTTGTTTTTCATTTCTCCTTTTTCCTTTTTAGCACTATTCACTCTTATCTTTTGGCTACCATGGATAAAGTGAGTGTTTATTTTTCACACAAGTGATTGACCATAGATTGTAACCCTCATCAATTCATTGCCTAGATGAAGCGACACAACTAAATATGTTAACTCATGAAATGCATGTTGGCTTGTTGTGTTCTCCAGAAATGTTTATTGTGTTCTCCTTTCCATCTTTTTTTTGATGGATTAAAGAATCCAAACTTGACTACTGGTGTTTTGGAGTCAAGCTTTACAAACCCCTTTTTCGCCCATCATGTGTGTAGAAGTTGAGCAAAATTAAATGAGGTTTATATTATCTAAGAATGAGGTTAGAAGAGACATGGATGAATCATTCTTGTAACTGCAGTACAGATTGAAAATCTCTGAAGAATATGTTGTTCTTAGCTCTGATCTCAGTGTCAGAGAGGAGTTCAGTAACTTGTTTGGAAAAATGATTGTACTAAGGGGGGTGGTAGATGGCATGTATTCTCACGGGGTAAGGCTCAATTGCTTATTTTTTCTTAAGAGGCATTCAAATAATGCAAGTTGGTCATTAGTGATATTTCTGCATTTTAAAATGTCTGTTAATATCTGCTACTCCCCGTCTTATTTTGACAGCTCTATAACGGCCAATGAATGAGTAGCCAAGGGAGATTATTGAGTCAGGGTAGGTTGGGATGTTTCATTGACCTACGTTTCATTAAGGAAGATCAGGTCCAGGTCTTGTTCAATTATGTCTTCTGCAATCTCAAGGCTATGCTTTACAGCAGATCTGCAGTTATACAGTCTACACATTAAGGAGCGTGCTTAGGAGATAAGGGCGTTCCCTGAGGGGGTTGTTTAGTTCTCTGCCAGTTCATAGCAGATGGGTGAGCCCACTGGGTTGTTAGTGCCTAATGATTTGGAGTTGTAGTCTCTCAGCCGGGCCTCAATGTCTCACTTGGAGAGTGCCGGTGTGGCCAAGCATTCTTGAGGTTCTTTATTATTCCGAGGGCTGCTCTTTCTGGCTGCATTATGATGGTATCAGTGGGGTTTTCTGGATGTTGTGTGATCAGGGCTTCTTGGGCTTGGAGTATATTGTAGGTTGTTAATAGGTTGGATGACACTGTGTTGATTGCCTTGATTAGGATGTCAAGTTTTGTTTCTGAGCTGTTTTATTCGTAGGTGGGTTGTGTACTCTTGAGTTGCTGGATTTAAGGTGTGTGAAGATGAGTAAGGAAGTGGAGGCTGATGGTGATTATGATATGATTTTCATCCCCCATTGCGTTCATTATATTAATTTGTTCTCTTTAATATAAATGCCCATTAGTTGGAATCCTTTAATTATCATTTCATTGCAGTGAGATAATTCATCTTACTCTAATATCTTGTTTGATGTTTGCTTTAGTATAACTGATATCTTGATTTTCTACTTATTTGTACTCAAAAGTAAGTTAGGTTAAACCAGAGCATAAGTAGGTGAAAGGACATTTGAACGTCTAAATTGTTTGTTTCAATAGCATTGAAAAAAGTTTAAAGTCAAGTGTATAAGCTGTATAAGAACGTTATTAAGAGATAGAGTAACATTGACATCCAGGGCACAGCAAGCTGTAAACACCATTCCTTTCTGAAGGCGAAAGAATGGCACATTGAGTCTTCAGGCAGCTTATCAGCCTTCCTGGAGACTTCATTAGATGCATGAGCAGATACAGAAAAACAGCTGCCTTCTTATGGAGCAATACTTGTGTTGTTCCACTGAGGTATGCAGATGAGAGCAAGGCCATCTAAGACATTTGCAAAGACTCCTTTAGGTAGAAATGGAGGAGTTGGCGAAACAATACAGAAATTCTGAATGAATGTTGTAATGTTACAATATTTTGTACTTTCCTGCTTGTTAGACAATATAGTTGATGCTAACCTGTTTACTTTTATAGTAACCACTAAACATATTGTGTGCATTTGGATAGGTTTTTAATTTAATAAAAATATACTACTATTTCTTCTGTGTTTTTATTAATTGTGAAAAGAAGTTTGGAGTCCAGTAATAACAGGTCTCACAGGACTGATCATTGCCTAATTGCACATTCCTCATGTAATCTTCAGTGCATTGTGTGGGTTATATTCCACTGGGTTCTCTGTCTCGTGATGGTAAGCTGACTAAGTCTGCACTGCCACAGCATCTAGAGAATATACATCTCTGGCTATATCCTAGTGAGATTTCAGGAAATGTATCATTGGTGTCCAAAGTTGCACCAATTATTATTAATTTTTTTTCTTGGAAGACCTTTATTGGATATATATGCATAGAAAAACACAGCACAAGGCCTACAACCCCTAGGGCGGCCGCCTCAGTTGTATGCTCCATTCAACATTGTTCGTTTGTACACAGCCTTGAAGCCGACAACCCTGGGGTCCGGCGGCGCAACAAATAATCATGGCATACATCACATTCTGTGTCGTGGTCGGTAATTTTCAGGTCTAACATTTTATGTTTTTTTCAGTTTTGTGAAACATAACTTGTAACTGAGTTCAAGATGAACAATCACACATTCTAAAAAGTACCACCTCCGCGTTCAGCCACTGATTTGATCCTTATGTACATATTGATGTAGCTATGAGTTACTTCATGAGGGCGGTGTATCGCTGCTGTTTCCCCCTAGTGTGCACTACCTCCCCATCCCCTTGTACTCCCCTTCCTCCTCTTCGTCTAAGTTGCACCAAATTTTGAGTAATCTTAAGTGAAACACACAATATGTAGCAATTTTTACTAGTACGGAGAAGTCTTTTGTAATATTGGTCTTTCTTCCCCCAGTTCGATTTTAGTTTAGAATCTAATGTTTTGGATACATTTTACAATGCGGCAACCTAGTCTGATTGGAATAAATTACAGCACTTAAGCAACACTTTCTGGTGAGGAGTTTTTCTAGTGCAGGTGCTGCCGTAACTTTCATTATAAATGCACAGCTGCATACCATTTTATTTTTTTATTTTTTTTAAAGACCTTTATTTTACCATTAAACTTGTACACAGCTTCTGGCCTACAACCCCTGGGGCCGGCCGCAACATTTTCTCATGTATGCATTATTATCCGGATTACACAGCCCATGTGCCGACATCCCGGGGGTACAGCGGCGTTGTACGTCAATGTGTGCATACAGTTCTTGTTCCACATACGGATTTATGTAGGTCTGGTTTTATATTTTACAACTTAAAACAGTCTTAACAAGAAGTTACCACATTCGGTCATGAGTCATACAAGTAACAAATGCGTTTCTCCTATTCTGGTTTGCTTTGATCGAGCGTCCTGTATTTGAGAGTAGTTCCGAGACCACTTAGTCTGTCATTACCATAATCCTTCACAATCGTGCGAGTTAGTTTAGCAATCAGAAGTTGTAAGTTACTCCGCCCGCCCTTCCCTCCCCTTCCCTTTCCTGCCTCTGGTCAATCCCCTGATTCCTTCCACCTCTCCTCACTATCCTGTTCCTTAGTCTTCTTCCCCCTCCTCATCTGATGTCAGTGCGTCATCTTCCTCCAGGGGTTCACATATTTCCCCCCTGTATACGTTCCACGGGGTCCATAACTTATTCCATTTGCGTGGACAAGCTCTGTTGGTGTAAACTGTCCTCTCTATTATCATAACCATGTCCATATTTGTGCACCATTGTGTCAATGTGGGGGTTTCTATCACTCCCCATTTTTGTGCTATATCGCGCTTTGCTATTATCATGCCTATCATGGACCATGGCTGTCCGTACCTGGAAAGGTTGTTGGGTCCCCATATGTTTAGTAAGCATTTCCGTGGTTCAGGGACCAAGGATACCCCAATGTTTGTGACATAGTACGCATTGTTTGTCTCCAAAACTCCTGAATGCGAGGGCATTCCCAGATAGTGTGAAACAGTGTTCCCTCCTCGCCGCATCCACGAAGGCAATATGGATGTTGTGCCCTCTCTATTGTGTGTAGCATCTTCCTCGTGTAGTACACCCTGTGTAAAATTTTGAGCTGCACGAGCCTGAATTTGGACGATATGCCCACCTCCTTAGGTGACGCTAACGCTTCGTTCCACTCGGACTCGTCCATTTCCCCTATGTCCTCCACCCACTTGTCTCTTAGTTTTACTGTCGGATTCGGTAGATTATTAAGTAATTTACGATAAGTGAGCGCCTTGTCCTGCATGTAATCTGTGAGAAGACGATCTTCCAGGGGAGATGCCTCTGGGATCGGTGCGTCACGTGGGATGGCTGTTAGTAGAGCGTGCCGCACTTGTACATATCGGAACAATTCCGTTGGCCTCAACTCATACCGCTGTCTTAGCTGGTCAAAGGGGATCACGGTGCCCTTTTCCCATAGATCTCCCACTGTGGATAATCCAATGTTATCCCAGAGCGTGAATCCCTTACTGCGTCTCAGATTGCCCAGTGCCCGTGTGTCCCACAATGGGGTGAGTTTAGTGAGTCTCCCCTTCCTTCTCAGTTTTGTCTGTGCTGTGTGCCACAGTGATATGGTAAGTTTCGTGGGTCCCGTGAGTGTGCGCACTTTTCGCCGGTCATAAAGAGGCGCCAGTATGCTGTTTGTACCCAGTTGCGCCCTGTCTGCCCTGTATGCCGGGTCTTCCTGAGGTGTATGAAGCCATTGATTAATGGGTTTCAGTTGGGCGGCCTAGTAGTATAGTTGCAGGTTCGGCAGCGTAATCCCTCCGTCGTACCACCCCCTGTGTAGTTTCGCCTGTGCAATGCGTGCCGGGCGATTGTTCCACACAGTGCCTAATTTGAGCAGGTGCTTTCAGGTGCTCAGCACCTGCACTTCTTTCACAGGGCCGGGGCTACAATTTCTGACCCTGCCGGTGGTGGTCTCAATATTAATTGTTCAAATTCAAAATTAAAGAATAACATACATTGCATGTTGACTGGCTGGTACATGTTCATAGACGGGCCAGCATACGCCTGTCCAGGCAGGCATGATTGTGTATCACCACGTCAGTGATGATGTCATCTCGCCTATCACAAATCCAAGAAGTCATCGACAAATCATGTCTTGCATTCTATTCCCGAGTCTGCTGCACCCTGTCACTGACTGAGCCTAAGCCTCCCATTGGATAATTGTGGCTCGGGGCTGGCTCAAGACGGAGTTGAGGCAAGGAAGCTGCGAGAGCGCATTTGGAACTTGGGATTGAGGGCTCTTGAGGAAGAATAAACAAAAGTAAGTGTGGACTTTTCACTTGCTGTGTAGCCGGAGTAGCATATCCTGCAGCCCTGCATTGCTGCTATCCTCAACGTGGTCGATGCGGCTGTGGCCCAACACAACGTTTGTGTGCCATGGCGTCACCTGTACAATCTGTGCGCTGCACCGCAGCATGGTAATTGCTGAGCGTGCGTGAGTCCAGTAGGCACCACAGCCATACTTACCGGCATTGGCAGCATTACGGCTGGGGACAATGCCTGTGCTGTAGCAGGTAGGGTCACAGCAAGCTGAGCAGTGGATGCCAATGCTGTCGCCATCCCTGGACCTATTAATTACAGGCAGCACTAGTAGTGACATCACCTGCTGTGCTCAAGCAACTACCTGTTCTGCAAATAACCCAGTTATACGGCACTGATTAATATATGCAAAAAAAGCATTTTCATTTGGTGTAGGTAAGAAAGTAAAACACATGCCCTCTTCCTCTTCTGTAAGAAAGATAACAGGAAAACGCAGAGTTCAAAATAGCAGGGACATGTAAAGGCTGACGACAGGGGTCACAGGCAGCAGCAGTGGTATAGATGAGAGAGAGATCAGGAGTAAAGAGGAGAAAGAAACAACAGGAGAGGAGAGAGATGGCTGGAGCTATGTAGAAGAAAAGGAGAGCAAATCAGGTACAAAGAGAAAGCAGCTTGATGTGAAGAAGAGAGCATTAAGAAGAGAGAAGATAGAATGAAAGGATGTAGAGGACAGGGCAGAGGAAAAAAAGCAGACAAATGATAAAAAGGAGACACAGCTAATCACTGCTAGAAGAGTGATCGTAAAGAGCCAAGAGTGAGGGGAGAGAGAGCAGAGCATGGTTAGAAGTGAAAAGGAAAAAGGGCAGGAGTAGAATGAATAGAGGGCAAATCAGAAATGCAGGGAATAAGGTAACACACCAGGTGTGACAAAGATGATAGAAAACAATTAGAGAGGTGAGAGGATAGACTCTTAGAGCAAAGACTTAGGGGACAGACAACAGATCATGGTTAGAAGATAGAGACTGAGGCAGTGAGAGTGTTGAAAGTGGGGATCACCGGAGGAAGAAGTGAGCTGTGGCCTCCTTGGCAAAATGTTCAGCACCTGCCCTTCTTTGTTTACAAATTAAGCACTGGTTCCACATGAGGCCGACCATCAACGCAGACACCCGCTTGAAATACCCCGGTGTCACAGGATATGGCGTGTTTTCTAGGATATACAAAAACCGGGGCAGGGATATCATCTTATAAAGCGCTGCTCTGCCTAAAAATGTCAGCAGCAGCGCTGCCCAGAATTGAACATCCTGCTTCAGTCGTTCCAGTGGCGGTGCCAGGTTCTTCTGAAAGAATTCATTTGGATATTTAGTGACATGAACACCCAGGTAGCGAAAAGAGGATCCCGCCATCTTCAGGGGGCAGTCCTCGCGCAGTGTGGGGGCCGGGCCTTGTAGGACATATATCTCCGACTTTGCCCAGTTGAGAGTGTAGCCCGATACTTTTCCCTGTTCGTCGCACAGCGCCAGTAGCGCCGGTATGCTGTGCTCCGGTTCCGTCAGGTACACCAGCATATCATCTGCGTACAGCGATATGCGGTCCTCCCACCCCTCTGCCCAGGTGATCCCCTTCAGTAATGGGGTAGAGCGTATCAGAGTCGCCAACGGTTCCATTGCAATCACAAAGAGCAGCGGCGACAGCGGACAACTCTGACGGGTCCCTCGCTCTAGCAGGAATGTTCGGGAGATATAGCCGTTCGCCACCACCTGTGCAACAGGCTTGGTGTATAGTAGCCTGATCGAGGCAATGAACTTTGGGCCAAATCCCATGTGTGTCAGGACCTCGAATAGGTATTGCCACTCCACCATGTCGAATGCCATCTTTGCGTCAAGGGCCATTATAACCGCCGGGTCCGCCAATGAGGTCGCCCTGAAGCGGTACAAAAGGGGGTGGTGATGGATGGAGCATCTGAATCAATCAAACACTCACACCCAGTCAAAAGATCTGGGTTTAATCCATCACCGTTCTTTAGCCCACTCTGCCACCCCAGTTCAGACATGGCTATATGCAAATCAGTCTGTCCCTGTGCCTCATGGGAACAGTCCAGCCCGAACTGCCAAGCCATGCCTTCCCTGGACCGGAAACAAGCTTCCGAGGACCGGTTTCTGGCATTCCAGCCGTCTTCAGCCCTGCTTGCTTGAATCCAGTGGCAAAGTGAGCAAGGGACTCACGTCTGAGCATACCCTGCCACACTTATGGCGGCCAAAAGCGGTACAAAAGGGGGTGGTGATGGACGGAGCATCTGAATCAATCAAACACTCACACCCAGTCAAAAGGTCTGGGTTTAATCCATCACCGTTCTTTAGCCCACTCTGCCACCCCAGTTCAGACATGGCTATATGTGCCTCATGGGAACAGTCCAGCCCGAACTGCCAAGCCATGCCTTCCCTGGACCGGAAACAAGCTTCCGAGGACCGGTTTCTGGCATTCCAGCCGTCTTCAGCCCGGCTAGCTTGAATCCAGTGGCAAAGTGAGCAAGGGACTCACGTCTGAGCATACCCTGCCACACTTATGGTCGCCCTGGCCAGCACTCTGTGCGCCCTGCGCAGGTTGAGAGCGGTATTCCTGTGCGGCATGAAACCTGATTGGTCGGGGTGTATGAGTTGTGGGAGGTACGCCATCAGCCGGGTGGCAAGGTGCTTAACCAAGATTTTAACCTCGGCGTTGAGAAGGGAGATTGGGCGATATGATGTGCATTCCTCCGGCGGTTTTCCGGGCTTGGGGATCGCAACGATGGTTGCCGTCCGTTGATCTAACGGAAGTTCAGCCCTTTCCAGACTATCTGCATACATAGCCAGCAAGGGCCCACTGAGTCCCTCCGACGCGGCCTGATACCACTCTATCGGAATACCATTTGGTCCTGAGGCCTTACCCGTTTTCACTGCATAAATTGCTCTTTGTATTTCCTCCTCCGTGATTTCTGCCTCTAGTTCCGCTGCCGCTTCCGGCATCAGTGTCTGAATGGGGATGCGACCCAGCGCCGCACGAGCCATCTCCGCCGATACTACATTAGCCGGAGTGTACACTACCTGAAAATACTCAGCTAGGGTCTCAACTACCTCCTCAGGGCTTGTGCGCTCTATCCCCTGCCTGTCATAAATCCGCTGTATACCCCCGGCACTACCTCCCCTCTTGTCTAACCAGGCCAACATCTTCCCTGCCTTGTCTCCTATGTCATAGATTCTATGTGTCGTCTCTTTTATCTGAGTGACTGACTGCTGCTTCACGTGCTCCCTATATTGTTGTTGCCTCAGGATCATGTCGTGGGACGTGTCAGGTGTAGGATTCGCCTCGTGTACCACCGTTGCGTCATGCAGAGCCAGCTCCAGCCCCGCCAGTTCACGCTGTCGCTCTCTTTTAAGTCCCGTTATGGACGTTATCGCCTGTCCCCTTAACACCGACTTATACACCTCCCACAGGATAGCGGAGGACTGTACTGACTCAGAGTTCTCAGCAAAGTAATGAGATGTCGCCATTTTGAGTGCTTTTCGCACCTCGGGAATCTTGGGGTATGTGGCGTGTATGGGGTAAATTCTTCTACGTTTTTCTCCTGCGTGGACATCGTGAGAGTGACCGGGGAGTGATCTGATATTCCCCTGGGGTGTATGTCGATAGTGTCTACGTGTTGCAACCCGCCACCCAGCGCTAGGAAGTAGTCGATCCGCGACAAGCTACTGTGAACCGTGGAGTGATACGTGTATTGCCTAGCAGAAGGGTGTGTGTGTCGCCAGATGTCAACTAAGCCCATCGCGGTCAAGAATCTCTGAAATCTGGAAGGACCCCCAGTCTGAGGTACCTCCGGGAACCTATCCACCAGGGTATCCACCGTGGCATTGAAGTCCCCTCCTAGTATTATGTCTCCTTCGGGTAGGTCTAACAGAAAATCTCCCAGCGCTGGTAGCATGACCGAGTGCAGCGCCGGGGGAATGTATACTGATACCACATTCAGGAGCCTCCCCTCCCACTGCCCCTGGAGCGCTGCGAAGCATCCCCGTGCGTCTACTTTAGTGCTTAATGTGATAAACTGTGCCGATTTCTTAACTAATATTCCCGTGCCCCTTGAACCCGTGGTGAACTCTGAATGTACCGCCATTCTGTATCCCCTTCTATCTAGAGCCTTGATCGCTCCCCCCCCCCCCCGGTGAGGTGTGTTTCCTGGAGAAGCACCAGAGCAGGTCCCTGCCTCTTTACCGCGTTTATCACCAACCCCCTCTTTATCTTATCTCCCAATCCTCTTACATTCCATGACATGAGTCGGAGAGGTTCTACCCGTGATCTCACTAAACCCTCCTCAGGTGTATGTATATGAGAGTCGTGTATCGTCGAACCTGCGCCTAAGGTAGTGGAAACCGGGTCCCACTCCCGGGGTGCACCCGCCTTTAGCATGACCCATATAATACATTTTCGTCATTACGTTACTCAACCTTACTTGTGGAACTTCAGAAACTTTCAAACAGACCCCCCCCCCCCACTTTCCCCCTCCCTGCCTCCCTGCTTAACGGGCTTTTAACCACCCGCCCTGCATACCATTTTTAGATATTTTACATGTGTGGAGTTTGATCCTGTAGATGCCAACCAGGAGAACTTTCAGAAATGCAAAGCTGCTACAATACCTGATCATTATGAACCCTACCGTGATTTCGAAATCTCAATAGCAGTGGGGGCTCCTCCGCTAAAGTGGAGGAGCATTGCCCCACTGTCCAGGTCAAATAGGAAAAATTTAAATGATAATAACCCATTGTTAATATCATTTTATTGTTTCCCTTGCTCAGCTTGGTTGGGGCAGGTCTGCTCTGCTCACAGAGCAGGGCAGGAGAGGAGTGGCTTGCCCACTCCAAGTGCGCATGACGCTTTGGCCTGCCGTCTCGGGCCTGTCAAACAGTCTTGCACACGATGTATGTTCTCGATGCAGGCTGTATAAGAGCTCAGACCAATCACAATGCTGTGTTCAAAGTCGGATCCTGAGTTAACTAATGGAGCTGAGTCTTGGACTGTCTGAGGCAGGGGAGACTATTTCCTGAGACCACAATGCACTCATGCACGAGAAACAAGTACCCATGAGAAGCTGCCACAGTTTCAGGAGGAAAAAGCCTTGGGCATAAAAAACTTCCTTGTAGGATGAAGAAATCCAGGAGAAAGAATGGCTTATTCCAGCACGCATGTCAAAGAAATCCAGAAGAAGTCACCTCCAGGCACAAAGAAACAGAGACCAGAATGTGGCAGAAGTGAAGAACTGTCAAAGGAGCGTGGCTGCATTGCGGCGCACCATCCAGCCAAACTGGATCACTTCTATATGAAATAAACAAGAACAGCAAATCATTAAAATCCCCACATGACAATGCTCATGGTGGATTGGGAACCCAACAGAAATAGGAAGTGGAAAACAGCTATATTAGAAAGGGAAAAAAATGGAAAAGATAACAACAGAACTGGCCTACCTGCAGAGCCCCTTTAAAACCCACCTTCACGCAAGTGATTGCCTTTCTGGAGTTACGCTCTCTTGGAAAAAGCCAACAGCACCCAGCAGCAGGAGAGCTTCAGGAAAACTAGCCACAGGTGAGCCTTTACCCATGCCTGCAGATTCAGACTTCAAAAAGCAGCTTTCAGCACCTGGAAACTGCAGTAGGGGGTTCCCAAACGCCAGCAAACCACTGCACTCACTATACTAAATCCTATCGAAGAGGAAGAGACAGTTTCAAAGTTACCAATCAACTTCACCCAAATCAACTTACTGGATGGCTTATGCTCATTCTGTATTTGCGGACTAATTATCTGCATCGGAACATGCATTTGTTCAGCAACAACTAACATACTAGTCCCTATCATCTGTAGAACATATTGTTAAAGTTGTATGTGTACAGTCACCAACTTAAATATTAGGTGTCTTCATTTCGTGACATTTATGTTCTTGCATTTTGATGTGGAATATAACCAACCAGTAAAGGGCAGATAGCTCCTGGAAGTCGAAAAGGACCCATTCTAACCTTCTCCATTACATATGCAAACAATCCATCCTTGAGATTGTTGATATTCAACAGCATTGTCTAGTCTTTGATATGGTTCATAGTTTTGAGCAATAGGGGGCAGCTTTATAGTCCAAGTAAATGCCTATTGTTCGGATCTACAGGATCAAAATAAACCCATGAGTTAAATATTTCAAAGGGGTATGATGCACGTGCTGTAACCACTAGAATTACTTCACTTCTACTCCATTCCCTCCGTAAGTCTGTCAACAGAGCCGTAAAATGTGCCCTGGTGACAACAGGTACTGTCGCCATTTTAGGGAAGATTCAGAATGAGTTTCAAAATGAAATAATCAAATAGGAAAACTTTTTTCTAGTCAGGCGCCTGACAAACCCTTTAGCAGAGAAAATGAGTTCCTATTTGAACTAGGAGTTCAAAATTACAATAGAAGTAGCCACCTTAGCAATTATTTACATGATTATTTACATGATGTTGTGTGTAAGTCTCAGGGGTACTCAAAGCTCCACTCTGGAGTTTAATACCATGTTCTGCAGGCTTTACCCACAATTACCACTTAGTTTTAAGAACCCTAAACACTCTGGTTAAGTGCAGATTTAGCCAGCTTATCAACCCGAGCCAGGAAATCTGGTGGTCTAAACCCGCAAACCTACTATGCATTAATTGAAGATGGTGCGTACAGGACAACAATCAGACCTGTAAGTCACAGGATTATTTGTTGTACTAATAAATTCCGAAATTCCTTCTTCCATGGACGAACACACACACGAAATCAGGGCTATTGATTTAAAAGATTTTATTAAAAATGAATGCTGTATTCAAGTGCAAAATACATGAATAAATGTAACTATAACATTTAACAAAATAGTGGCAATGAAAGCAATTATTAATCAGTATATAACAAAGTATTGCAACATTGTTGTTGGTATTCTTTAAATACAAGCATTAAAAAATTAAACCAGTCTTTGGTAATCACCCACTCCCTTCCAGCCCCTCACTAAATCTTTTCAGGACCAAAGTGCAAATCCGAGTTTCTCGGATTGGCCTCTAAACTGCACATCTTTGCTGAATAACAGAATTATTTTCAATCAGCTTCTCTTCTTTAAGAGGGTTGTAGACTGTCTCAAAAATGGTGTTCCTCAGCTGAGAAATATGCAGACAAGGGCCTAGCTTAAGACAGCTGGTGGCCTTCACTAAACATGTTTGTAGTACCAAGCTCGAACATAGGGGCCCATTAGGATGGCGGGTGGATTGCCGCCAGCCTGGCGGGGGCAATCCGCCCGCCATCCTCACTGAAATGACTCCCCGCCACATAAGGATGGCTGGGGGGTCTACGACGGATGAGAAGACCGCCTGCCGCTTTTCCGCCGGTCGCCTTTGCGACCGGCGGAAAAAGTGCATACATATAGTTGGCGGTGTCTGCGAGACACCGCCAACCATATTACGATGCCTGCGGTCCTATGCCTTTCCACGGCGGCATTGCCGCCGTGGAAAGGCATACTGTCTCGTCTTGGGGGCCCGTCGTGGGCCCCCAGGGTGAAGGGGTGTGTGGGGGGTGCACATGGGGGGTACCTATTGTACACACCTGCGTTTCAAAGTACAACATGGCAGGCACCGCGCAGTGCCTTCCATGTTGTGCTTTGAAACACACAACATGCATTTTTAGCATTGCGGCGGGCGGTGCTTACAGCACCGCCCAACGCAATGTTAAAAATGCGGGAAGCACCCGCCACTGTGGTGGGTGCATCCTAATTCCACGCACGGGACCCCCGCCCTGATGGCGGACGGTCCCTTCCCACTTCCGCCCGCCATCCTAATGGGCCCCATAGCTCCCAGAAAAGGTAAAGATGTCTTTCCCTGAATATGTGTCTCCAACAGACTTAAATACCCCTCGCTGATTATTAAGAATAGGCAACCCTTCATGGTGAATTATGTAAAATATAGGAATTAGCATACAAATTCTGTTGCACATTTTATAAAATACACTGCACATTATAAATCATATTACTACATATACATAAGCAATTGATGTTCTATTAACATGTTTGTAGTACAAAGCTCGAACATATGGGCCCATTAGGATGGCGGGCGGATTGCCCCCGCCAGGCTGGCGGTAGCCACCACCGGCCTGGCGGGGGCAATCCACCCGCCATCCTCACTGAAATGACCCCCAGCCACATAAGGATGACTGCACATTATAAATCATATTACTACATATACATAAGCAATTGATGTTCTATTAACATGTACTGAACCAAAATGTTATATGATAGTCATGTGCAATACTGAATCAAGCATGTGTTTATAAATGAAAAATGCGAACTTGAATGCATAAATAGATAAAATGCAATGGGGGCACATAAGCAGTAAAGGCAAAGAACACCTCGACACCCGAGATGTAACTTCTTGATGGCCAGAAGGAGCTCCATCGTCTGTCTCCTCCTGGTATGTTGTGTCTAAATCAACCCTTGAGTGGGCTCCACAGACCCTGCCCAGAATTTCTTAGATGTAGAGAAAAAGACTCTCCGGGTGGAAGCACACTGCCTGTTCGCAGATGCTCCCTTCTCCTCTGCTTTGGTAGACTCTTTTTCCCATGGCCACCTAACGGTGCAGGCCCTCCTTTCTCTTTGGCTCTGTTCCCACCATTTCCTACATTATCCTTGGCTGAAGGCTAAAAGAAAAGGCAAGGGAAAAATATTTATAAGTGAAAATGTCATGTAGGTAAAAATACATATTTGTATATTAGACAAGTAAATGTGACATGTCATATTACTCACTTTCCTTTGCCGCCAGTTAGGGTTATAATTGCCATATGCCACTTTTATGAATGGGTGACTTTGGTTACTAAAGGTAGGGATAGAGCAAATATTATTTCACAATAAAACATTAGTATGGTTGATATAAAACCAGAAATATCACCTTGGCATATGGGATGTCTCGATGTACTCAGACATTGTCACTCTAACATCCTCTTATATGACAGTAAAAGAAATATATGCACAATTAGAAGGTCAAGAGTTGGTTAATACTTGTATGTATGCATTGTATGTATAATGCATGACAATGAGCATTTTATGTTTGTAACGCTGAACAAATGTGAAAGATTTTTTTCACAATGTCTATTATGGCATTCTGGTGTGACAGACAATGTACCAAAATAATGTGTATTATGTGCATTTAATATTAGTAAGTCACTAGTGGTAATAAACAAGGCCCATAATAATGGAAAGCTACACTTTTTACCAAAACCATAGATGTTTTTTAGTTTTAAAAAGTACCTGTCGGTCTACATAAAATACTATACAATAATATTATTTAATAAGAAAGTAGAATATAAGCTAAACATATTTAGATTACTAACATCCAACTATACATTTTTGATGACTCCATACCATGGCAACAACATGGACAGAAAAAATAAATTAAATATGGAACATGACACTAAGAAACTTTCAAACAACATTTACATTTTACATTTTTGGGTCTCACCAGAGAAAATGCATGCACTGTTTTTTTAAAGACTATTGTTCTTTAAAAAGAAATTGCAAAGGGGGCATAGAGCCCACCGAATGGTAGGTTTTCACATTACTGTCCTTTCTATAACATACCATTTCCAGGCTAGCTTGTCACTTTCCTTAGTCTTGCTTTTATTGGTCAGCGGCACCCGGTTAGGATTGAAGTTGTCATGTTGTACCATCCCAGGATAAAGAAGAGAAAGACTGTGATAACCTGTTTCCCCCTTATATCTCTCCTGTGCTTTACTTTCAGTCTTCTTTGGATGAGGACGATAGCGGTCTCTTTAAATCGCCCTGCTTCTTGGAGACCGACCCATACCAGGTGACCGACCCATACCACATGACCACATCACGTACACCAATGATCTTCAGCTAGACGGAGGAACGCAATGTTATAGCAATGTTATAGCCAGTAGAGAGAGAGACGAAGGCGTGTGCGGGATGACCGGAGAATAAACGAGAGTTGGACGCGAGGAGAAGAGCAGCAAATTCATCAAACTGCTGGCAGAAGACGCTGAGGACACAAGAGAAACAACGCTAGGGACCACCATTACCAGAAAGGCAGAAAAAGAAAGAAGGGAGCCAGACCCTCTTCGGCATCGCCTACAAGCCAGCCACACCCCTGGAGGAGCATGGCTGCCAGAGGTACATAGACGCATCATGGGGTTATTTGGGAGGGGGAAGTCTATAGAAACAGGACCCCTGAACAAGCCAGGGGAGGGTTAAGAGACCGGTTCTAAAAGGAAAGTCAGGTCGGGATCTTACCCCCTCTAGGAGAAAGGTCACAATCCTGGGTGGTGGTGTTTGGTGTTGGTGTCCCTTTCACGATCCTCCCTTGAATTCTGAGATTATTAAAACCGTTGACTAAAACCCCCTATCCATTTCTTTTGTCTTGCATGACCTCCAGTGAACATTCCACGATACGAGGACAAAGCCAGTCCAAGCACTTCCTCTGAAAAAACAAGACGGAAGATTATAAAAGAACTACCTTTGAAGTAACAGTAAATAAAAATAATCTTTGTTTTCTGAAAAAGTGTCTCATCAAACTTGTTTGCCCAATTCACAGAAGTCTACCAGACTGCCCAGCATTTTGAAAGCTTCCCTGGGAATGCATTCTGCTCATTGCTTACCATTGGTTGTCGCTTGTAGCTCACAGTTGCTTGCTTTCTATTTGCTCAGCTTTATTTGTTTTAGGCTGCCCAGCTTTAGTGTGTCCCTCCTGTGGAGTACCACTGGTTCACTGTATTCTTCCAAGTGGAATGGAATCAGTAGACTATTTGGATCACACAATAAAAAAAAAAAGGAATCAAACCCAAGTTAGATCTGGTAGACTGTAAGGGGTGCCCCCCCATGAACAGAGAGAACCCTTAATCCCTCTTAGGGCTAGTTGAATACATGACAAAGTTTGTTAAAAACTTTGCGGATCTCACTGTACCCATGAGAAGCTTATTAAAGAAGGGGGTTCATTTTGACTAGGATTCGGATTAACAAACTTCTTTTGAGTTGACTAAAAAAAGCCATCATAGACGCACCATCCTTAGGGAATTGTGACACAAGACGCAAAACAAATGCCAGTGAAAACAGAATTGGAACCTCTTTGACACAATTGTGAATGGCAAGAAGAAGATGGTGGCATTCGTTTCCAGGGCGTTAAAAGATGCTGAATGCAACTATTCTACAGTGCATGGAGGCACTAGTATATGCCCGGGCCATTTCCCACTTCAAATTTTTATTATGGGGTTACCATACACAGTATGCACAGACCATAAACCCTTGTGTATATTTTTTTACCAAAGGGAGGGAGAATACTACTTCTTGTATAGCTAAATGGATCATGGGTTTGGAAGGATACAATCATATAATTGAATATGTCCCTGGTACAAGAAATGTAGTAGGTGGCTGTTTGTCAAGATATGTTGCATAGGGGAGAAAGAGGAACAAATCAGGGTAGAAGAATGTTATGCTATGTTAGCAGTTTTTTAAAACGCTCAGATTACTCCAGCTGGAGTGTCCCTATGCTAGGATTGCTACCCTATAGGAACAGTTAAAGAACAACGCAAGAAGCTAGCAGAGACCCTAAAAGGAATAAGGCATCCAAGGCATAAAACAGATGTCAAACCACTCTGAGGACCATAGGGAATTAACTCTGTCTAAATAGGCTGGTGTTTAATTTTTTAGGTATCAGGCCAGAGGAAAATGAGGTACTCAGAAGGTTGCCCAGACCAGGCAGAATGGATTCTATGACCTGTCTCAAGATTCTGGGGGGAGACGGGTCCTCTGGGGATCCCGATTTTAGTCTAGTGACCAAAATCTGCAATTCTTCCGGAGAGGGACAGGTGAAGCTAGAAAGACCCTTTGGATAGGTGGAGGCTTCAAACCAAGCCTCCTGGCATCCTAGATTCCTCACTGATTCCGGGAACATCTGGTAGATATGCACTACCTTGGCATGGAAAAAGCATAGTGGAAAAAGCATACAATGGGATTACAGCTCTCAAGGGAGGGAGTAGCATGTGCAGAAACGCAACCCAATGATGTCAGGGATTTAACAATGGAGAACAATTCTCTAGATGAGTTTTGAGATGATTTGATCTGATCAGCATAGAAGAGCCAATGAGTAGCACAGTTTATGGTAGGTTATCAAGGCCGCAGGATAGTCAGCTTTGCTGCTGACACTACGGACTTTGTGCCATAGGCGCTCTAGCTGTTTACAGGTTGTTTTAAAAATAAGAGCTCCGCATTAACCATTCAGCAGAAGGCTTTGCTCTCAGTGCTACATGATCCTCTAGAGGGGCAATCTTATCTAGGGCCCTAGTGATCCACTTATCCAAAAACTGGTTAGCCGATTCACTGTCTTTGCCAAACACAAGTCCTTTGGTCTGCAGCGCCTTTCTTAAGAGACTCTGTGCTGACCTACGCCCATTTCTTGATCTTATAATTCATGCATACCTTGCGACCCATGGGCGAACTTGAAGGCCGTAGCTGGAAAGGGACAAGGTAGTGGTCTGACTACAAAATGAGGATAGGTGTGCCAATAATCAAAGCTGGTGAATTGGTGAAGACTTGGTCAAGCAAATGTCCTAAAATGTGCATAGGGCTCATAACCCATTGACATAATTGGAGGATGTCAGGGTCCTGTACAAGTGTAGAGTCCAGACAATAATTGACATCATCAAAGTGAATATTAAAATCCCCAGTGGCCCCCAAGTTGTTATTCCCCAGTGCACAAGAAGGTAAGCAGTTGGTTAATGAGGATACTAAATTGGCAGCAGGGCCAGGGGGCCAGTAGATAAAGAAACCAGCCATTGAACAAGTGCTGGAGAAGGCCAAAGTAAAAGAAAAAAGCGGCCTCACAGTCTTCCAGCTCTTTATCAGTGAAAGTGCAACTAATAGGGTGTTTAAAAATATTCGCAATCCTCCAAAAGGTAGGTAACTTAGCGTTAGAATCGTACAAAATGTGATACCAACATGAAATTTTGCACAGGCGTTTCTATTGTCCTGAGGCGGAAGCCGGGATAATTGTTGCACTGCTAGCCTTTTTAAAAGTTGTATTCCGTGTATGGTCCTGAGGCGGAAGCCGGGATAATTATTGCACTGCTAGCCATTTTTAGAATTGTATTTTATTCCTTGGCACTGACCTGATTTTATAATTGCTGATTTGCACATCTCGCATTCCGCTACCCTCTGTACTTGAACCCTCATCCCTGCAGCCGACTAGGCGCTGCCGCGGGATACACAAGGAGTTAGCGGGGTAAGCGGACATGTTAGGAGGAACTCGGGGGCGGTCTAGTTGGTTGAGAACTCCCGCCCTCATCAGATATAAATGACTATCGTCACTCGGCCACGCAGCGGGCATGCCGAAGGCGTGCCGAAGGCGCGCCAAAGGAAAGCCCGTCTGCGCCCATACGGGCCCAGGGGCCAGTTCCCCTGCTCGAAATTGTAGCTTAAGGATTACCTACTCAGGTGCCCAACTGATCTCCCTCAGACCATCTACAAAGTCTGACTGCACTGTTTTCTATCCGAATGATAAGGCCCCGAGGGCCTGCAGGAACTGTACGTTTGGTCTGGAAGCCGCATACCCCTGCCGGAGTTGCGCGCCCTGCATCAGACCTTCCTGCAACATCGGGTTCACGTTTATTAGACTTAATTGTAGATCGCTGGCTAAACACAAGCGTGAGATCTTTGATCTCCTTGTGAACGAACGACCCGATGCGCTGTTTTTGACTGAGACATGGCTACATGAAGGCTCAGGGCCGGACATTGCCGAAGCACTGCCAGCTAACTACACTATTCTCAGGCAAGATAGAGCCAACAGAATGGGAGGAGGGATTGCGATTGTAATAAAGAGAAATGTTCACTGCTTGTTTGAACTTGCAGACTTTAAAGACTGCGAGGCAGTCTATTTCAAATTAGCACTTCATCCTAAGTACACCCTCACAGGCCTGCTAGTTTATCGCCCTCCGGGCCCAGCTAATGCTTGGGCCCCGCAGTTATCAGAATATGTAGCCACCGCAATGCTGCACTCTAGAAATTTCCTGATTTTAGGTGATCTCAACATCCATCTGGATGACCCCATGTGCAGCGTGAGTACAAACTTAATTTCTGATCTCGCAGCCTTGAACATGATACTACACAATCATGGTCCCACACACAAAGGGGGCAACCTGCTGGACCCTATCTTTTCCAATCTGGTCCATATACAATGCCATCCAGCACTCCCCATCCATTGGTCAGATCACTCGTTGATCTGTTTTAGCCTCTCCCTCCGGGACATCTCGGTCCAGCCCAAATTTTCCATGTCCACCGTTAGGAGGGACTGGAAGAAGCTGGACGGGGCCGCCTTCAACCAGTACTTAAACTCCCATCCTTCAAAAGATTACACTAAAATGAACAATGTAGAAGCAGCAGCAGCTAGTACATATTCTTGGCTTTTAAAAGCCATAAATAGCTGTCTGCCCCTGTCCCATAAAAAAATCAGTCACAAACCACCGGCCCCGTGATTCAACGAACAATTAAAAACAGACAAATCTTACTGCAAAACATTAGAAAAATTATGTAGAAAGGACTACTCTCCCGCAGCAGATCAGGCCTACAAAAAGGAACTGAAGCGCTACCATAAAGCGTGTGGCCAGGCCAGAGCCACCTACGTCGCTAAAACCATAAACTGCGCTGTAAATAAATCTAAAGTGCTTTTTGGGCTGGTCAATGGCCGGACCGCTGCCCCTGGACAGTACCCAGTGCGAAGAGCTTGCTCAGTTCTTTACCACTAAGATCGAGAAAATCTACCAAGACATACCTGAGCTCAATGGTGGAATCACATCCCGGACCACGGCCATCAGCCCCAGCCTCTTGAGCATCATGCCTGTCACATATGCCCCCCTGGTCGAATGGCCTAACCTTAATCCGTCTGCTTTATCAGAACACCTGGCCAAAATCAAATCAGGCTCACCTAATGATCCCCTCCCTGTCTCTGTTCTCAGACTTCTGGATGAGCCTCAGCTCGTCAGGATTTGCTCCACACTTAATGCCTCACTACATCAGGCCAGCGTTCCTGCGTGTTGGAAGCATGCCATGGCTTCTCCTTTGTTGAAGAAACCTATGGCAGATCCTAAAAACCCTGCTAACTTTAGGCCGATTTCGTTATTACCGTTTTTTCCAAGGTAATGGAAAGACACATTCACCAGCATTTGGTCCAGTTCGTCTACCAAAACAATTTGTTACATGACTCTCAGTCAGGGTTTCGCCCAGGATTCTCGACTAAGACAACACTCTTGGGAGTCACTGAGAATCTCCGCTTCATGCTGGACAGAGGAGACACAGCCGCACTGATTCTGTTAGACCTCAGTGCGACCTTTGACACCATCTCCCACGCCATTCTGCTTAGAGCGTTGGCCTCCCTAGGCATTGGTGGCAAGGCCCTGAAATGGCTGGAATCTTTCCTGGCCGATCGGACCTTCCAAGTCTTCTCCCAGGGGAAACATCATTAACAACGAAGGCAGTACTACGCGTAACGTTTACAACGAGGCACTTACCACGTAAACGTCTTTCCAACGCGTATGCCTTCAACGATCGTATTTACCACGAAAAAAAAAAACGAAGGATTAAAAAGGGGGGTTGGGGGGGTCTCCCCCCCCATAAAAAAACGATCCCGCCGTGCCGAAAAAAACAGTGTCATAAGAGAGGAAGCGGAATAAACTTCCGCTTCCTCTTTATGACGTAAGAACGACGTGGCAAAGAAGATGAGGGGAAAACGAATTCCGTGGTAACGCATGCGTGGAAAAGGCATGCGTTGCAACGGAATTCGTGGTAACAACATATAACCTTCTCCCAGTCCTCGTCATCCAAGGTTCATGCCTCTCCTTTTGGAGTGCCCCAGGGTTCAATCCTCAGCCCCCTTCTTTTTAATCTATATGTTACTCCCCTGGCCTACATCGCCGAGCAAGCGGGCTCACACTATTCACCTACGCGAATGACTCGCAGATGGTCTTTTCCCTTTCACAATCGGATTAGTCTCCCACTTCCCTCCTTATGTCGGGTCTTAGTGAAATAGCTACTTGGATGAATCAAAATCTGCTCAAGCTGAATGAGGGGAAAACAGAGATTCTGATCCTTGGGAATAAGCATGATCTGTGGTGTTCCAAGCATTGGCCGGCCGAAATGGGCCCTATTCCATCCGCATCTGAGCACGTCCGCAATTTGGGGGTTATTATAGATCAGGGGCTTATAATGCAGACACAAGCGAAGAAAGTGTCGGCCACTTGCTTTGCCATCCTGCGCTGGCTGAGGAAGATTTTGTGGATGCTGTCTGTTGACACCCAGAGGTCTGTGGTTAATGCCTTGGTGACCTCCCGGTTGGATTACGGCAATGTACTCTACCTGGGGGCTACCAAGGCAGTCACCAGGCGCCTCCAAATGGTTTAGAACGCCGCGGCGCGTCTACTCTGCGGCTGCAAAAGATACAAACCTATTGCAGGGCGTCTTAGGGACCTTCACTGGCTCAGAGTGGAGAGCTGTGTGAAGTTTAAAGCCCTAAGCTATATGTACAATATTAAAGCAGGCACGGCCCCTAGATATCTGAAATCACTGGTCAATACATACTCCCCAACACGCACACTGCGGTCGTCCCCCCAATAACTTTTCTGTGTGCCTAAGGTCAGACTCTCAAGGATTGGCGGGAGGTCCTTTGCCTCTATGGGTCCCAGGCTTTGGAACTCCCTCCCTCTGGACATCCGCGCTGAAAGCTGCTATGGCCGTTTTCGGAAAGCAATTAAAACCTGGCTGTTTAACCAATAATCTATGACCCAGTGTTTGTGGCTCTTGTCTCCGTTAGCGCCGGGAAACCCTTTTTGGGTAGCTGCCGCGCTCTATAAACTAAATAAATAAATAAATAAATAAAAATAAATAAATAATAAGGTAAAAAATGAGTGATGATATAGACTTCAAAAACAGTATGGGTACTTTGCCAGTATAATGTCATAAAAGAAAATGGCTGCCGCTATTATTTGTATAGCGATTATGAATCTAATGTTAGGCATTAATCACATAATTTCACATGTTTTTTTGGTTGGGAATGGCAAATGTGGTACAAATTCTGCATTGTTGGTGACCCCTGACGAAGTATGAGGCATTTTTAATGGATCCATTAAGTAAGTACCTTATGATCTAACTCCGCGGTTCCCAAACTGTGCGCCGCGGCACCCCGACCACAATGACTAGATCGTCTGACGCAAATGAACGTCGAGATTGAACCTGTTGTAAGCAGGCCCTATCAGCTGAAAAGTTGGTCTTCCTTGCCTGTCAAAGGAACGTGGCAGGTAGGCACAATAATATAGATATTTGGCGTTTTACTTTTTACCGAATATTTTACATTTGTATACATTTATAAACTATCGTGTTTGTTTTGGAAAGTCATCGAAGATGTGTATATTTTCAAACACATATGCTCATCTGCATTACGACAGTGAAGCTAATTTGTTTAAAGTGTCACAATTTCCTGCCAAAATGACACATCGCCTTGGTACACAGTATGTCGAAGTATGAAAGAACACGCAGTTATTGGGATATCATGTGACAGTAAGATTGGTGACATGGATTTAAGTGGGACAGCGCCCTCCGGGCATCCGACCTGGCAGTAATTAACATTGGCATTAACACGGGTCAATTATTATGGGTCCTTATGTAGATGTCTTAAAACGGGTCCTTAATTTTTCAGGGAAATCACTGACTGATTTCTGAACGATGACTGTAAGGTAATCCATGTCAGCGATACAAGTTCCTGTTTGCATTTCATGTTTTATTTAATCATGCATTCGCTTACAGTGATTACTTCTGTCAGGGTTTATGTATTCTGCAATTCTTTAGTTTTTTTATTACCACTAATTTCTTTCTTTTATAGTGCATACAATGAACTATTCAACTTCTAGGTGTCTGGATAAGTTAATGTTTTGGCTCAGTGTTCATGGCCACGATGGGGGGCGCTGGAGTTGAGGCTGATGGCAGTGCGAGTCAATAGGTCAAAAAAGTGGTCAGACTAAATGCTCATCCAATTCTTGGCCTCTCTGTAGACTGCATAGAAATATGTAAGAAGAAAAACGGCATGAGTGACACATAGGGAGAGGACAGTGGTGTGAAGGTGAAAATGGAAGTGATTGAGACCCTTTCCACATATCTTTATAATGTTCATGGTCTCATATTTTCAGAACTGAAACGTTTGACATTCTAATTATTTACAATAAAATATTAGTCTTTACTCATTTATCGGATGTTGCTAATAAGCACTGGCGATGCCAATAGGTTTGGCTTGTTTTAGGTGCATACCTGTCACTGCATGACATGCCTGGATACAATAACAGAAATCTCACAGAGAGATGAACCAAAATACTGGTTGGTAGGTACACTATCGGAAGCGCAGGATTTTAGTTTGTAAGTTTCAAGACACTTCCTTAATTACATTGGACACAACTCCTAGAATGGATTCCTAGTTATGCTTCTTAGGTCACAGCCCTTTTAGAGATTCCTCCCCCCACCCCATGTTTTTCATTTCACTTAAATCTCTGATTGGGGAACACCATAGATCCAGGGAGCAATAACTTATTTTTTATTTGTAGTGGCCAATCTTCACAGAAACAATCCCAAAGATATAGTGCTAAAAAGATGGAAACCCTCACCCACATTATGTAGGATGCTTCATCATCGGATCCCTCCTAACTAAAGCCTACTGAATGTTTAATAGTAAATATACTGAAAGGCAATGGCTAATAATCTACAGTCAATTAACTATAAGGAAAATAGTTGTTTTTGGAAAGTTGTCACTGATCTAGACAATGAGGATCAACCATCACAAGAAAACAGGATAATCCTGGACATTTGGGAAAACTACCTTTTGCTACTCTATTATGACAATCTCTTATGGAGATAGAAGTCTTGCCTCAAAGCAAAGAAAATGACTCTAAAGAAGTTTGCGAGGATATTTTTAACCCGAATAGTACTACTATAGTTGTAAACGTACAAAGATCGAGTGGAGCCCCCAGTGTAAATGGTATACAATCATCTGTGTTTAAATCAGATAAAAACACGCTTTGTTCTTTTACATGAAAGGAGAGACTCCTCAAATAATAGCAGCTTTTATAAAATGTTTCCTTGAAGCGGATTAGTTAGTGACAGCAAAGGAACTGATGAATATTATGTAGTCTATCAACTATTTAAACATGACGTCTACACCTTTAGATGTGCTTGGTTTAATGCTATCACAAATGCACTTTAAGAGACCATACATGATCTTATCAGTCAAAACATGTGAAATAGGTAAGATAGTAGGGGCACTGTGTTATTTCATTAATTAATTACTTTTTAGTCTCAAGGTGATTTTGCATGAACATACTTGCCCTTTAAAATGGACAAAAGCAGGAAAATGAACGGACTTTATACAAACCGATAAAGCTATTACATTGGAGCTGATTGTAATGAATATTCCAACATGCAAGCATCAGATTTTTATATTTTTAGCCATGGTATTTTTAAATGAGAATTGTTCAAAATTACAATTCATGCTAGAAAGAAGTTGCTTACGTTTAATGTTTGGCTAGTAATCTTGTATCGTTTCACACTTAACAAGTTTTTATTAAACAACTGTTATCTTATTTTGTTACAAATATGATTATAATACCTTCATTGCATCCCAATTAATTTAAGGAAGACAACAGGAAGTACTCCCGAGGTCGGGCTTACATCCTCCCCCACCCACCCACCTGTAAACAAAATGGTGGGGAGCCACAGCCAACTGCCAATTAGGTCAAGGGAGCCACGGGTCCAAAAGGTTTGGGAACCACTGATCTAACTAATAACGTATGTTGTACTGCCCTGGTAAACTAAAAAATATTTTTTTTTTGTTGCCGGTTTGCGAAATTGTGAAAAAATTATCCACTGTAAATGGGTAAAAATGTCTACCAAAAGAAGATGTGAATTTGTAAATATTAATTAAGAGTTTATATCTAGTACACAAAATGTCAGAACTGAGAATGATTGGGATCTGTGTGCATTGTGTCAACAAGATTTACCTGAGGGTTTGGTGTGTTCAGCTAATAGTAAACATTCTGATGAAGGAATTGGGTACAAAAGTTTGCTTGATAATCTGTTTGCTATTGATGAAATAAAAGGACTTCCATCTATCATCAAGACAAAATTGTTAAAAAGTCATGATGGAGTTGAACAACTGTTGAATGAAAACTGAGCAGAAATTCCATAAAACGTTTACAAACAAATTTGACAAACAAAAACTTGCAAGGTTATCAAAAAACCTAAACTAGTGCTTCAAGTTGGTGAAAGATACATGTTTCTTCTGTGATGAAGTGTCAGAGGCAGAGCTTATAAATGTGCGCACACTGGAACTGAGTAATCGAGTTTGAAATGCTGCAGTTGCATTAAGTGACTCAAAAGTACTTGCCAAGTTAAGTGGTGGTGATATGGTTCCGACCGAAGCGAAGTATCACAAAAAGTATCTTGTTAGTTTTTATTACCGGCTTCGGCAAATGCAGAACAAAGAAAAGGCGAAGAAAACAAATTGACATTAATCTATAGCATTGTATTAGGTGAAATTGTAAACTATCTCCAAGATACACTTCAAGATTCTGAAATATCGTCAGTATTTACTTTATCTAACATCAAATCACTCGTAGTTCATCATATGACAGAATTAGGTGTAGAAAAGGCAGACAAATATTTACAAAAAAGTAGACATATTCTTCTACTGTGCAAAAATGATATAGGAGAACATATATTCAGTATCTGGAAACAAAATGCTCTTCAGGATGGTGTGTGCCTGGCCAATGCAGCTGCTATTATTTAAAAAGGAGTGCAGCTTTGTTAGTCTGACAGCTTGTTTGGTATCATATCAGTAAGTGTAAGAAGGCAAATCCTAAAGGAAACATCCACCACAAAAAAATAATGAAACTCCACTATCTCTTTATATTGTATTACTGGTGCATGCTAAAACAAAAAAACTGAATTAGTTAACCAACTGCACAAATTAGGCGTATACATGTCATATGAGTGTGTCCGAGAAGTGTCAGCAACAATAACTTACAAACAATGTAAGCAATTCTGAAATGACAGGGTTGTTTGTCCAACATGCCTTCAACTCTGCACTTTCACTTGTGCTGCAATAGACAATATATGGTAATTGAAAGTCCAAGAGCCAGGTATACAAAACAGGTTGGATTTATTTAAGTGAAGTTCCAGGTTAAGTTCATTAGAAGGATATAAGTAGATGGAATAAATACCCCACCAGGAGCAGCCTCCCTGTCGCTCAGCCTGCCTGCCATCAACTGCCACTCCACACACAAGTCAGGCACCAAACATTCCATGATGTCACTAGGCATTCTACCTCTCACACTAGCTGAGCAACAGGGAAGTCACAGCCAGAGTAAGGGAAGGCACAAGTCAATTATAACATATCCCCCTTCTTTAGGGAAACAATAATACAGAAGTGAAGAAAGAAATATAAACATCAATATATAGAATGCATTCTGAAAGAAAAACATTTACATTACATTCTCAAATATAAAGACTTTAAGATTAACCCCATCCCCCTTCCTTGGGGAAAACCCACAACACAACCACACAGAGTGGTGAAACATAATTGGGGCACGCACCGCCCCATAACCAACATGTAACAGGGTACATACCACCCTGTGGAACAGCACACCCAACAAGTAACAGGGTAAAATGAAATGAAATGAATTTGTACTTGTAAAGCGCACTGCTGCCCCAGCAACGGGGCGTCCTGGCGCTGTACTCATAGCGCTGTGGAACCCTTCCTGGCTTTTCCCTGTGAAATGTCCACTCCTGGGCACCCCCAAGTTGAAGTCAGGCATCCCAGCGTTGTTGGGGCCGTTGTGGAGATTAAGCAAGCTATTGCCCAGAGTTGCAGAGTGGGACCCATGATTAGAATAGGCACCGAGGCGAGAATTATCAGGTCAGGAGAAATTGAGCCCAAGATCCGCCGAGGCGGGAATTGAACCCTGGTCCTGGGCCAGACCTCTGCATCAGGGTCTGCCGCTCTAACCATTGAGTCACACTTCTCCACTAACACCCTGTGGAACAAAATTGGGGCACTCATCGCCCCACCACCAACATGTAACAGAGTACAATCCACCCTGTGGAACATAACTGGGGCACTTAGCTACTGCAACCTCATCGCAAAAGGGTACTCACCACCCTAGGAACAGAACTGGGGCACTTAGCTCCAAACACCTCTTAAAATAGAACTGGGGCCGTTAGCTCCCACAACTTCCACGTAATAGGGGTAGGAAAACACACCCCCTCATGACCTATAACTGGGGCACTTAGCTCCCAAAACCTTTGGGGTTCACAGCTCCAAAAATGTCACACACCACTCCAAAAACTAAAATGGGGCACCAGTAGGGACACAACTTTTTTTAACCAGAACAGCGGCACACAGCACCCCAAAAATTAAACTGGGGGACTCAGATACACCGCTCCACAACCTCCCCGCAAAAGAGAACACACCTCTCTATGAAGCAAGAACGAAAACACTACCTGCCCCACAATCTACACATAATGGGGACATAACACCTCCCTAATAACAAAACTCATCACCCTGCAGCCACCCCCACAAAACAAAACCACAGCGAAGAAATGGCTAAAAATTAAGTCTCTTACTCCGGTGAGCGATCTCTCACCCGAGGTCAACACCAAAGTTCCTGTGGCTGCTGGGATCCAGGACCATGTAGTGCAGAGACTCCCTTGTGGCTAGTAGAAGAGATACACTTCGAACCTGTAGATTCCGATCCCACAAAAGCACCATGAGAATCGCCATCGCAGTCTCTTTAGAATGTTCAATTCATTTTGTGCCGATAAGAAAAAAACGGAAGACCTCGATTTATCAAATAAAGTGGTTCACAGTTCAAAGGACTCAGCTGGTATCCAAATCCAGGCGCAAAAGTTAGAATTGCTTTGAGGAAGTGCAACCGTGGTTGGCAGAAAACCCTCGGAAGAAATGCAGGTAACATCAATGCAGGGTCCAACTAAAAGATGGCGGCACGTAGTACCGGGTGGCTACCGGCACGTCAAGGCAGAAGAGCGCCCGTAAGCAGCTAAAAGCATTCGGAGACGCCACAACGTGAAAGGAGATGCCACAAAAGAGTCCAATGGAAACTATGACGGGAGGTAAGAGCACGCGTGCTGATGCCTACATTGGGCTCGCGGCGCACATTCAAATTTAACTGAGGAGCGCGTGTCCAGTTTGAATTGTTGAATGGCTGCGTGGCAGTTTGCTTTTAACCGCACTGTAGACAAGTGTGAACAAGAACTAAAAACAAAACCATCTTTTCCCAGACGACAGATTCTTGAGGCAGGCTTTGAGAAAAAAACAGCCCAATGTACAATACTGCCATCTCACACCAGAAATGCCACAAATACTCTTACAACAAAAACACTTCTCTTGGGGTGTAACCTTACAAAGTTACTTACTGCCACTGGTTATCAACACTGGATCTTCCAAGGACACTTGAAACACGGATCCGGTCACTGGCTCCGCCCGAAACACTTCCCCTCGAAATGCTCACTGAAAACACACCACCTCTCTATTGCCTGCCAGAACACACCACCAGCCTCAGTAGATAAAGCGCAGTCATACACATTTCTTGCTCCTCATAAGCGTTACCAGACTGAACAGTCACAATTGGTCGCTAGTTGAAACGCCCTAGGTTGTTATGAAAACCAAGTAGGATTCCTCACAGGGGTGGCAATTTTCCCTGCACACGTCGCTGCTGCCAAATCCCAAGAACCAGTTGCTACTGCCACAGCAAATCAGCAGCGTTGTCCCACAACGGTAGACAGAACAGCTGGGCAAGAGCAACTCCAAGGCAGCAGTCTTCACAGTAGCTGCAAATAAACCAGCAGTAAAAAGGTAAAACGCCCTGGGATGCCGGCTGTCCAGTTGACAGAGGACACTGGTGGGGTTGACCAAGGTGTTTCCTTTGCTAACGTTTCAGTAGTTCCAATATTTTAGTAAGATCCTTAGTTCCAGTAGGCTCCTTTAAACACAGTCTCTTTCCTCCATTCTGTGGGGTCTTTTCAATAGTTCCAATTTCTTTTTCATTGTAGGTTCCTTAGTTTCTTCAAACGCAGACTCTTTCCTATACTCTGTGGGTTCTTTAAATCGTTGCCAAATGTGGTAATTGAAAGTCCTAGAGCCAGGTATACAAAACAGGTTGGATTTATTTAAGTTAAGTTCAAGGTTAGGTTCATTAGAAGGATATAAGTAGATGGAATGAATACCCCACCAGGAGCAGCCTCCCTGCCGCTCAGCCTGCCTGCCATCAACCGCCACTCCACACTCAAGCCAGGCACCAAACATTCCATGATGTCACCAGGCATTCTACCACTCACACTAGCTGAGCAACAGGGAAGTCACATCTAGAGTAGGGGAAGGCACAAGTCAATTATAACACAATATTAATCACAACCCCTCGTCATCTTCATCCACTCAGTCATTCCATGGAGCAGCCATATCTCTGATAGAGAGAAAATCAGATGCAGAGGGTATATCATCCTGCTAAAAAATGTAAGAAAATGAGTGGACCAAGAAATGTACTTCATCCCTACCAGAGTAGTATTTGCAGGTACCATGCACAACTCACAAATAACAGCCAAATGTACCAGTAAGAAATATCAATGCCTTCCAACCTTCTCCTATTCATAGTGAACCAATGTCATATGAATGACTGCCGATGATTCAAACTCTTGATCTCCATAATCTAACAAATATAAGCCACACCAGTTGGGCTGCTTTCCACTCCAACAGAAGTGGTTCTGTCACAAAAAGCCATAGTGTATTGCTACCTTTATTAAATGAGTCAATACATTCTCCTTCCAGGGTATGCCACTGTTTTGATATACTAAAGTGTACACTGGCCACAATTAATCCTAATCAGACTGCTGTGGTGACATGTGATCAACCAGTCAATGCAACAGCTAAACAATTACAGTAGTCACTGTCAGAATTGTACGGGGAAGACAAAATGTTAGTGATGATGGGAGCATTACACATTGAAATGTCATTCCTTGCTGTTTCAGGAGATTGGCTTGATGGTAGTGGCTGGGCCGATATTTTAGTTGTAGCCAATGTTACCAGTGAGGGTAGAGTTGGACAATGTCTAAAAGGGTCTGATGTAAATCAATCCCGCTACGTACACAAAGTTAGTGTTGCATCACTGTATGTACCAGAGGCGTAACACAGGTCCCTGCAGCCCCAGCGGTGCGGGGGGCCCCGAGCTTCAGGGGGCCCCCTCAGCACAGCACTCTGGCTGCCGAGCTCCTGATTGAGCCCAGAGGGGGCCCCTCCATGTGCCTTACGGCAGTGGTATATACTTTTGAAGAAGACTTATGATGTATCTAGTGCTGGCCAACTATCCATGAAATAAAGGATTACACATAGAGCTGCAGTCTGTTTGTTTCAAATATTGGAATATTACACTTCAACTCGAATTACTGCTATTCCAATTTCTTGATACCAAACGACCAGCAAATTTAGAGAAGTTTATTGTAGCCCTGTAAATTATCTGTCCTTGGATGTTTGCTATAGACCACACCCACTAAGCCAGGTGGATGCCAGTGTTAATTAAAATGCTTGTCAAGCTAAAACCAAGAATTCCAGATGTTTATGAAGAATTTTCAAACAGATATTTTGTTGCTTGTAAAAGTGGTAGGCCTTATTCCTGCAGATCTCATGATCAGATGCATAAGGAGAGTAAAAAGGATATGAAATCAGCCGGTGGGGCATTTGGTATTCTTGATAATCCTAGTGCATCGATGAAATGGATGGTGTATGGACCTCTAATTACCAGCTTACTGGGACAATTCGATGATGAAATGGGATTCAGTAAAAACAAAAATAACTGTGTTCACCATGAGGACAACGTCTCTTGCAACACTTTATTTGTAAATGACGTTAAGGAACACAGGTGGTTTCACATGATAAAAGAAATCCTTATTCCTGTAGCACTGACAGAAATTGTATGCCTATTGCATCCAACTTAATCATGATTGATAATGCAAATAAATCTGTGTGCATTGCTGACAACGTGGGGAGAACTCAATATGGAATGCTTGTTCAAGAATGCCTGGTATGCTGCAAAAAATCTATTTTCGAACCTATTCCTTGAAACAAGCTATGTTTATTTCATAAGGCACTCCTAAAATCAGTGAATCACAAAGTATCCATCTTAAAAGGTGACTGCTCACTATTCACTAGACTGTATATTGCTTGCCAAGATAGAGAAGGAGATTTAAAGGACCTTTTTGACCATTAAAATCTTGATTATCCCCCATCACTTTCTGATGGAGGATTGCTAAAAAAAAGGGACAAAGTCTGACATTATCTCTTGTTTGGAAAAGCTTAATGGTGCTGTAGATAACATAAATAACATTCAAGACACAGCAAGTTGTATTATTATGGATGGATCAGCAACAATCAATTTCTTAAAACTCAACAACGTATGCAATTTTCGAGACTACAGCACCTATATATTCTAGCCTTATGTAGAGGACATACGTAACAAATCACACGCGTAGACATAGTATTTGACTATTACATAGAGGGGTCACTGAATAAGGAAGAAAGAAACAGGCAAGGTTTTGGTTGACACTATTGTGTCAAAGGTTCAGCAAATATACCAAAAAACTGGATGACGTTTCTACAAAATGAAGGTAACAAAAATTATTTGTTCCAATTCTTGGCTTCTAACTTTCTGAGTCTTGAGATACCAGAGGGTAAAATTGTAGAACTGAAAATGATAATATTGTGATGAATATTCCCAAAAATCTGAATGTATCTGAACTCAGACCATATTATCAAGAACAAGCTGATACCAGAATACTATTACATGCAAAACATGCTAGTGAAAGTGGCCAGAAGTCTATAACTATACATACTGTTGACTCTGATGTAGCAGTTATTGCTCTTTATGCATTTAGCAGCTTAAATCTTTCAAATCTGTGGATTGATTTTGGTATTGAGAAACATCAAAGGCTAATGCCTATTCATGAGTGTGCTAATGAACTTGGTAAAAGTGTTTGTGAAGGTATTTTATTTTTAGATGCATTTACAGGTTGTTACACTGTATCTGTATTTGCAGGTCATGCCAAGAAAACAGGTTGGGAAACGTGGCAAAATGTTCATGCTGTCACTGAAACATTTATTGAGCTCTCTCATTGCCCACTAGATATTTCAAATAACAGTTTCAGTCAGCTTCAGCAATTTGTAATTAGATTATACAATAAGAACATTAAAACAGCTTCTGTTAAAGAGTGTTGAACAATGATGGTGACCAAACGTGATCGCTCTCTAGGAAATGTGCCACTAAGTGAGGCTGCTCTTTTACAGTACACCAAGAGAGCTATTTTGCAAGTGGGTTATGTGTGGTCTCAGTGGTGGAATGTGTATCCTGATATACTTGATCCAGCTCAGTGGGGATGGCAGAGGGACGATTCTGGATATGATCCTCTGTGGTCACTTTTGCCTGATGCTTCAAAATACTGCAAGGAACTTGTTAAGTGTGGATGTAAAGCATTGTGTACCCATGCTTGTAAATGTAAACAATTGTCTCTTTCATGTCCTAGACTTTGTGTTTGTGATGGACAATGCAATCAGTAGAACATGTTTTAGATGACTGAACATATTGTAACCTTTAAAAAAACTGTTGACTAAAATAACAATAAACATTAATAACAATATCATTTGCGTCTTCATTCTTTTCCATCCCAAAAAAGTTTTAATGTTTAAATGTTACAAAATCCGTTTTTATATTATAACAAAAAAAATAGCAAAACTATGCAGGGTGTCATTTGAAATTTTGTAATAGACTTTTGGTACACCCTGTATATGGGACTAAAGTGTCCCTAAAACAGTAACAACATAAACAAGACATTTTCAGATGAACCATGATTTTTGTTTCAATTTCTATCTTTAGCTGTTGTTATGTTATGTGGAACATCCTGTATAGCTATGACATATCTATATACTTGTCATAGTGTACTATGAGTCAATTAAATTGCAACATTTTTAAATCCTTGGCTAAAAAACCATTACGATTATGTGCTGGAAGACCAGTGGCATAGCAAAGGTTTCGTGGGAGGGGGCAGCATGAGTTTTGTGGGCGGTGGCCAGCTGCAGGAATTGCCAGCACCACCCTGCTCTTAGATTCGACCGCCGCAGGGGCCCCCACGGGTGGCTCAAGGCCAAGCTACGCCACTGTGGAAGACTAATACTACATTTATGATAATTTATTGGCCCTGTTGGCAGCCACTTTGTATTATGACATCACACGCTTAAAATGGGGAGTCAGACTTTTGGGGTCTATATCAAAAAATCAATGCTCATATGACTACCTACCACTGTCCAAGTGCCATATTAGTGTCACAGTTTGCACGACTCTGGTGATTTTTGATTCTAAGCTACCTCACTACCACCCCTTTGAGAGGAGCGATCATTTCCAATCAGTGCATAGCCCTAAGGAATGGCGCTAAGAATTTCAGGAGCAGAGCTTACGGTCAACCACGTTTCAGTTAAAAATAACATGTCCGGATTATAATCCCTGAGGAAGTCAAAAACCTCACTTTTATGTTTGGCCAAAGATCGACAATTCAGTACAAAACTACAGGCCTGTGGCACACAGGGTGTTCCTGGCTCTACTGGAGGTGGCACCATTTTCCGCCTCACCAAAGTGAACCTATATTTGTCACACCCAGTAGCCCCTGATGAGACATTCAGGGCATGGCAGCACTCCAAGGCTAACCCCGGAACCAGCTTGCGGACTGCGTTAGCAGAGTACCATCTGTGCAGGGATTCTGGACCGGCAGGGGTCCTGGGCCCTGGTGCCGTCCAGGCACGGACAGGCTTGCTTTGGCGTGTCTCCGGACTGGTAGTGGACTAAATCGCCCGCCTTCCAAGGGGGTGTTGCTAAGGTGCTGGGTGAAAATCCCCTAAAACAAAGGAAGGACAAACAATCGTGAACCAGAGCCCAGCAGCCCTATATCTGGCATGAAGGCTCGCCTTTCAGTAGGCAACACTGCAGAAAAAACAAAATAAAATAATAACCATAAAACAAGTGGGAGAAAGGAATAAACAATAAAATAATCTAATGCTAAAATGAAATGAGGTAGTTGATCTACTGAGCCGCCGAGCCTCTCGTGGAGCCAGGCATCTACATGCGCATAGCTATACAAGGAACATAATATCAGGATAGTTCTGGCAGATGAGATTGTAAAAGCACAAGCAGCACAAGCAGGTAGAAATAATGCTTCTATCATTGAGCAATCCTAGGAGTCCATGCACCATGCATGGACTAAATAGCTTGCCTTCCATACGGGCATGGCTAAGGTGCTGGCTGAAAACCCCTAAAAACAAAGGAGGGACAAATAATCACAAACCGGAGCCTAGGAGCCCCGTACGTATCAGGAAGGCTCCCCTTCCAATAAGCAATACTGGTGAAATTAAAACAAATGAAAATAATAACCGTAAAACAAGCAAGAGAAAGGGAAAAAAACTATAAAATAATCAAACGCTGAAATGAACCGAGGTGGTCGAGCTACCAAGCCTTTCTTGGAGCCAGGCATCTCCATGCACATAGTGCTACAAGGAAAATAATATCAGTATAGTTCTGGCAAATGAGATTGTAAAAGAACAAGCAGCACAAGCAGGTAGAAATAATGTTCCTACCAAACTATATTGTTAGTCAAGATTCCTGGAATCACAAAGGAGGAGTCGGAAATAGTCATGGAAAATTACCAAATTCTTAAATTGGTGAAGTAGAAGATTGTCCAGGGATGTTCAGCCAAGCTTGGTAACTTGGAAGTGGATCTCAAGAGCTTTTAAGATGTAAATCATTAGCTAAGCATAAATGATGACAGTGTCATGAGAGGGGATAGATTGGTGCCCGCCAAGGACTTATGGGACAGGATAGCAGAGTTAGCCCATGAAGGCTATTTAGGTAGGAGCCACACTAAATCAAAAGTTAGAGCCTCATACTGGTTCCCAGGTATGAATAGAGATTTCTTTATTGTAGAGAATAAAGTCAGGGAATATATGATCTATGCTATTAGCGACAAAAACCAAGAGCACAAGAGGTGCACTGTTGTCTCCTGTGAGTGTACTGCTCAAGCCTTGGGATAGACTTGGTCTGGACATCATTGGTCCTTTAAAACTCTTCAAGTGGGCAGGGAAATATATGCTGGTACTGGTAGACAATCATTCCCATTGGATAGATACCAAAGTAGTCAACAACATTGCCACTCAATCTCTCGTAAATTTCCTAACTGATGCATTTATGAGAGAAGGAATGCCAATCACCATTATAACAGATAATGGGGTTCAATTTGCATCAGAGGAAATCAGGAAATTCTTAGAATCAATGTCAATTCTGCATCACAAAACAGCATTGTATTGTCCATGGATAAATGGTTTACTGGAACTTGTTAGGATTATGATTAAAGAATACATTCAGCTGGTGCATATGTCAGGTAATCCTGCAGACAAAGCTCTTCAAAAATGTTTTAAAGTCATAGCACACAACACCTAATTATGTCACTAATGATTTACCATTTTTGGCACTCAAAGGCAGACTTCCAGCTGCAAAATTGACTCTGAATTGGTTAGATGGCAGAGAGCCCAGATGGGTATGCAAAGATAGGATGGGCAAACAAGTTAAGCTGTATAAAGAGGGATGCAAAAAAAGGTATGATCAAAATCATGGAACCACGAGAGATAAATGGATGGTGGGTGATTGAGTAATGGTCAGAATTCCTGATTCCCGCAAAAAGGGTGGCAGAAAATGTTCTAAAACAGTGAAAGTGGTCAGAGTATGGAAAAATTTTGTGACTCTAGAGGATGGTAGGACATGGAGCATGGACAGAATTACACACTGCAATCATTCTCAGAGTCTAGAGCATCTGAGTGAGGAGTCTCATGAAGCGTTGGGTTCTAATAAAACATTCTGCAGTATTAGGGCTCACACTGTACCTTTTTGGCACAAAGATTATGTTTTTCATTAATTATAGAAGGGAGAAGTGTTATCATTTATCCCACTGTAATTCATTATCGATGATATGTTGTACCTTTCACTATGATCCCTAGGTGTTCCCTTTAACTTTTCCCCAGCTCCCTTGACCTTCCCTATAGTTGGTACCTGCCAACATTCTATTGTAGTTGGCTTTGCCGGTTAATGGTTTGTGAGCTCTGAACTGAGCAGCTGAGAAGCTGAGAGGCTGTTGTCTTGCATCTCAATAAAACAACATATTGACTTATATGTGAATCGGTCTTTACTTCGTAATACCATCGGTAGGCTTTCCCTTGGCTCGCTTTTATTGGTCAGCAGAAGCTGCTTAGGTTGAAGCCTACCAGTTAACGACTTCTTGTGGGCTTTCTGAAAGCTTCCCTGTGAATGCATTCTGCCCACTGCTTACATTGGCTTTGTGGTTTGTAACTCACAGTTACTTGCTTTCTATTTGCTTAGCTATATTTGTTCTAGGCTGTCCGGCTTGTGTTCGTCCCTCCTGTGGGGCATCAATGGTACACTGTACTCTTGCTGTCTGTAAACCAGCCTTTAACTGTCATTCATTCTTATCTTGTCACACTTGCTGTGCATTCAAAGACAGAGGTCAAATATCAGGCTCTGTTTTCAGAGGGAGCAAGGTGTTTACTTTTCTTTCTATGTCGTCAAAGTGAAGTAATTAATGTGAAAGTAGAGCTTTTATTTAGCTTACAACAAAAAATGCATGTATGTAAATTAGCTGTGATGATATTTCAGAATATATTAGTTAGAAAAGTAAAAATGAAGCACAATTTTTTCTAATTCTGAAGTGTGGTGGAAACAAATATTTGAAAACAATCAAAAAACATCAATACACTAGGTTATGACATTTCCACACATGATCATCTGTGCACAATAAAACTGTATGTCTGTACAAATATAATGGCCATTTCAATTGCAAATGTGTTGCCTGTAACGGCAGTGCGCTGTCACGCCATGCATACTCCACACTACGCCACTCCACTCTACAACACTCCACTCCACTATATGGCATTCCACTGCACTCCATGACATTTAATATCAATTCACTCCACCCTATGACATGCCACTCCACTTTACGCTCCTCCACTCTAAGACACACCTCTCTATGACACTCTACAACACTTACCTCCACTCTATGGCACTCCATGATACACCACTCTACCATAAGCCACTCCACTCTGCACCTCTCCACTCTACACCACTTACTCCACTCAGCTCCACAACAATCTACCCATTCCATTCCACTCCAATCTACTCCACTCCACTCCAAGTTACCCCACTCCACTCTAATCTACCCCAGTCCATTCCAATCTATTCTAAACCACTCCACGCCAATCTACCCCTCTTCACTCCAGTCTATACCAATCTACCCCACTCCACTGTACACCAATCTACCCCACTTCACTCCACTCCAATCTCCCCCACTCCACTCCAATCTACCAAACTCCAGTCCAATCTACCCCAATTTAACCCGCCCCACTCCACCCCAAGCTACCCCACTCCCTCCAATCTACCCTACTCCACTCCACTCCAATCCACTCCAATCTACCCACTCCACTCCAATCCACCACAATCTACCCCACTCCAATCTACCCCTATCCACCCCAATCTAACCCACTCCACTCTAATCTACCCAACTACAGTCTGCTCCAATCTACCCTAATCTACCCCACTCCACCCCAATCTACTCCATTTCCAATCTACCCCACTCCAAACGACCCTGCTCCCATCTCATCTACCCACTCCAATCTCCACTCCCTGCAATCTATTCCACTCCATTCCAGGCCACTCCAAACTACCCTACTGCAACCTGACACAGTCTACCCCACTCCAATCTATCACAAGCTACCCTACTCCTCTCCAATCTGCCTCACTGGACTCCAATATTTACTCCAAACTATTCCAGCCCACTCCAGTCTACTCCAGTCCTCTACAATCTACCCTACTCCATTCTATCCAATCTACCCCACTACACCCATTCTCCAATCTACCCCCTTCACTCCAATATAACCCACTCCATGCCAATCTACCCCACTACACCCCAATCCAATCTACCCCAATACACCCCACTCCTCTCCAATCTGCATCACCCCACTCCAATCTACCCCAATCTACCACAGTCTGTTCCACTCTAATCTACCCCACTTCACTCTACCCCAATCTACCCCACTCCACTCCAATCTACACCAATCTATCCCACTCAACCCCAATCTACCCCACTACACCCCAATTTACCCATTCCACCCCACTCCACTCTACCCCACCCCACCCCACTCCAAACTGCCACAATCTACCCCATTCCACTCCACTACACCCCACTCCAATCTGCCCCAAGCCACTCCACCCAACTCCACTCCACTACAATGTACCACAATCTACCCCACTCCAATCCAACCTACCCTACTCCACTCCACTAAAATCAAACACATTCCACTCCACTCCAGTCTACCCCACTTAACTTCACTCTACCCCACTCCATTCAGTCTAAACCAATCTACTCCACTCCTCTTTATTCCACTCCACTCCAATGTACCCCACTCCACCTCACTCTGCCCCACTACACCCCAATCTACCTCAATCTACACCACTTTAATATACCCCACTGCAGTTTACCCTACTCCAGTGCAATCTACCCCACTCCACTACAATCTATCACAATCCACCCCACTACAATCTACTCCAATCCACCCCATTGCACTGTATCCCACTCCACTACAATCTACCCCACTCTACTCCAATCTAACCCACTCCACTCCAATCTACCACACTCCACCCCAGTCTACTTCACTCCACTCTACCCTACTCCACTTCTATCTATCCCACCCCACTCGAATCTGCCCCACTCCAATATATCCCACTCTACTTCAAACTACCCCACTCAAATCTACAACAGTCCACCCACTCCACTCCAATCTACCCCAATCTACCCACTACACTCCACTTTACCCCAATCCACCCCACTCCCACCTACCCCAATCTACTCCACTCCACACCAATCCACACAACTGCAGTCTACCCAAATCCATCCCACTTCATCCCAATCTATCCAAATATACTCCAATCTACCCCACTCCACTTCAATCTACCCCACTCCAGTCTACCTCACTAAACTACAGTCTACCTCACTCCACTCCAATCTACTCCACTCCACTCCAATCTACCCCACTCTACCCCAATTTACCCCATCTCACTCTAACTCAATCACCCCACTCCAATCTATCCTAAATCTATCCCACTTCACTCCACCCCCTAAACCCTACTCCACACCAATTTACCCCCTCCAATCTAATCCACTCAATTCTACCCCAGTCTACCCCACCCCAATCTACTTCACTGCACTCCAATCTATCCCACTCCATTCTACTCCACTCCGCCCCAATCGCCACTCCACACCCGTCTATCCCACTCAACTCCAATCTACCCTACTCCACTCAACTCCAGCCTACCCCACTCCACTCCACTCCAATATCCACTACACACCCATCTATCCAACTCCACTCAACTCCAATCTACCTCACTGAACTACAATTTACCCCACTTCACTCCAATCTACCAAACTCCACTCCTGTCTCCACTCCACCCCAATCTATCCCACTCCAATCCACCACAATATATCCCACTCCAATCAACTCCAAACTACCCCACTCAACTCCAAACTACCTTTCTCCAATCCACCCAGTGTACCCAAATCCACTTCAATCTACCCCACTCGACTCCAGTCTAACCAACTCTGATCTACTTCACTCAATCTACTCCACTCCAACCTACCCAACTCTACCCCAATCCACCCAAATCTACCCCAATCTACTCCTCTCCACTCCACTCAATCCCACTCCATTGCAGTCGACACTACTCCACTCCGATCTACCCCACTCCAATCTTCTCCACTCCCCCCTCTACCCCACCCAATCTACCCCACTCCAACCCCACCCTATGCAACTCCAATCTACCCCCTCCACTACAATTTACCCCACTCTACCCCATTCTTCCCCACTCCACTCCACCCTACTTTACTGTACCCCAATCTACCCCACTCCAATCTACCCCAATGTACCCTACTTCATTCCACTCCAACCAAATCCACCCTATACAACCCTACACCACTCCAGTTTACCCCACCCTATTCCAATATGCCCCACTCCATTCTACCCCAATCTACCCCACTCCAATCCAATCTACCCCTCTTCACTCCTCTCCAATCTACCCCACTCCCCTCCAATTTAGCCCAGTCTACCCCACTTCACTTGAATCCTCCCCATTCCAAACCAATCTACCCAATTTCAATCTACCTTACACCCCACTCCAACCTACCCCACTTCACCCCACTCCACCCGACTCCAATCTACCCTATTCTACTCTACTCCAAAATAGCAGCCACACTGGTGTACAACATGGCTAAAACACATTGCCAGGCGAGACCTATTGGCTTTGCCAATGCTTGTTTCATTTTTCTGACCTCACTTGATTCAGATGGCTTTGGGGGGATTTTGGTTTCAGTTTTTTAAATTCGACACACAAGAACTATTGGTTTTGACAGTGCTGGTTTTATTGTACAGCTGCCTAATTAAGTCAGCGAGCCAGAACACGCCCATGGCTTTTTCCTCAGTAGAAAATACATCTCTTTTGGCGTCACCCGTGCTCGATTGCTGCAAGCTCAATGTAAACATCACTTTGCATTGGAGGAATGTAAAAGGAGCCCTTATCAACTCACATGCTATTGTTCGTTTACATTGTCCCTCACCTGCATGCTGGTGGGTTCCCTGGGGACAATACCTTGAGCTCAATTGTAATTCATGGCTCTTGCAGGATGCACTTAGTTTTAAAGTTTCTGAATGTTTCATAACAACTATACGTAACATTTAATAATCAGTTTTAAATATTTACATGTGTTTCTTCAGGAGACTTCAGTTGAAGTTTGATTTTATTACAAAACAAGCACTGGCAAAGCGAATAGGGCACCCCTATGCAAGAGCTATTGGCTTTGCCAATGTGTTTTAGCCATGTTGTACACCAGAGTGGCTGCTGTTCAGCATGGCTAAAAGTTAGTGGAAGAGGAGAGTGGCATGAAGGGTCAAAAGTGGAATGGCGAAGAGTAGAGTGTCGTGGAGTGGCATAGAGTGTCGTGTCTTGGAGTGGCATAGAGTGGAGTCGCGTTGAGTGGCATACAGTGGAATGTGGTAGAGTAGAGTGAACTGGTGTAGAGTGCATTGGCGTAGATGTTGCAGACTATGTGGCATACAGTGCAGTGGTGTACAGTGCAGGAGCATAGAATTCAGTGGCATACAATTCAATGTTGTAGAACATATTGGCGTAGGTTAGAGTTTTGCATAGCGGAGTGCAGTGGCGTAGACCGGATTTGTGCAGAATGGAGTGGTGCAGAGCAGAGTATGGTGGTGTAGAGTACAGTGGCATAGAGTGCAGTGGTGCAGAGTAAAGAGGTGTAGAGTGGAGCAGAGTGGCGTAGAGTGGTGCAAAGTAGAATATAGTGTAATAGAGTGCAGTGGAGTGATGCAGAGTGCAGTGGCATAGAGTGGGGTGATGCAGAGTGGAGTCGCAGAGTGCAGTGGCGTACAGTGCATTGGCATTGAATGCAGTAGTACAGATTAAAATGGCGTAGAGGGCAGTGTTGCAGAGTATGGGTTCTGGCCTAAGACCCTTTCTGGCCCAAACAGGCAGTGTCATTGTTTGTGTCAGCCCTTTGTTGGAAAGCCTGGACAGTGGATGGCATGAGGAGTTGATTGAAGTTGTGAGAAAGCAGGAAGAAGTGTTGCTTCCTGTGCAGAAGGATGCTAGGAAATGAATTGATGTCACATCCAGTGGAGATGAATGATAGAAAATGAAATCTGCTTAACTGGCTTTTTCTTTGAAAGTCGATTTTGGTGGAAAACCAGTGATATTACTTTCTGCGCAGATACATACAGGCAAATGCAACCGACCAAAGCCCAGAGACGCTCTCAAATATACCTCACCTTTTGAATTGATAAGGTAGTTTTTCTCAACACAGGCTCTAAAAGAGATTTTGTAAATCATTTCATGTCCCACAGGTCCATTCCAGTCAATATTCTGATGAGTCCCTGAAACAGAGATATGCAGGGTGAAACACATCAACAAGTAATGCTTGGGAAAGAGAATACACCTCAAACGAACTTGGGCAGAAACTATAATAGAGGGGTCCAATGCTTAGCAGAAATCAACGAGGACCCTCTTCGTGTTTCTATTTTCCTCTCCCACTTATGAGAAGAAAAAGGTGCTCAAATCACCATAAAAGACTATTGGCACTCTGAACTTTAATTAATAAATAATTGTATTAATATTTAAGTCAATTAAATTAATAACCCATTCGAGACAGTTTCCTCAGTTTTCATCCCAAGTTAATGTAGGTTTTACTTACTGTTTTTAGTGCTCACTCGTGCTGTATCACTCATTTCTCACTTGTGCACAAGGTGGTGATTGGGTAATTTAATTTCCCAAAAATAATGAGTAAAGTATTTCAAAGTAATTTAAAAATAAAGTATAATTAATCTATTAATGAAATCTTGCTAGCAGGTTAGTTTGACTAATTTACAATTGGCTTGGATAAAAATCTGTTGTTTTCTATTAGGTTTTACAATTAATAAACGCACCAATAGGCATTGACTCTACTGTGATATGTACACAGTAAAAGTACACTCAATAATTTACTGCAAAGAAAAAAACTTCACATACAAATGCAGAGGGGTGAAGGCAATAGAATCCCACACTTGTTAACAGAGATATTGGGCAGAGTTTGATATATTGCTGGTGGTGCAAAGAACCCGGAGTACAGCCCCTCTATACTCCTAAAGTAAACAAAATTTCCGAACAATATGCATTATTAGTGGTTCAGCACTCAGAATTTTATAATTACATCAAAATAGAATGTGTTTATATATGGACATAAGTTCTTGTCTTTCGAACCACACAAGTATTCTTGGCAGCTGAAAATCATGCATATGACAAATACATAGCAGAAACTTGTTTCCTTCCCAATCAAAACATTCCCAGCAAGCAACAAAAAAACCACCCTAAGTTGGACATGCTACTCAGAAATGGAATTGGGTAACTTGGCAGCTCTCTGTTGTGTTGACAATACAATGCAGCCCTGAATTTAACTCTTTCACTGCTAGGTCTTCCCCCTCCCCCAAAGCTAAGCATGTATTTTTGGGGATATTTGTGGTAGTTGTGCTTACTTAGGTCCGATAATGTTTTGTTCACATAAGCTATCCACGCCCACTTTGTGTCTTTTTTTTCCTCCAACATCCTGGGGAGTCTAAAAGTACCCATGGTTTATGGCTTCCCTTGAAGGGGACTGAGAAAGTAGCTAAAATATAGCTACACTATGTGTATGGGGGGAAACATGGGGAAAAAGTGCTGCAGAAGAAAGCGTCTGTTTTTTTCCTGCAAATGGCATCAACAAAGGGTTCGCGGTGCTAGAATCACCATCTTCTCAGCTTTCAGGAACAGGCAGACTTGAATCTGAAAACCGAATTTTTAACACCGTTTTGGGATTTTACTGGGAGATAGCCCTTTTTCCTATTTTTTGTGCTTTCAACCTCCTTCCAATTTGTGCTGGAAATGGGTGTAAAACCCATGGATGTTCCGGGAGCAAGGATTCAATTTTGTAGTTCCTTCAAGGGTTTCCTATAAAAAGTAACAGTTGAAATAATAAAATATTGAAATTCAGTTGGAAAAAACTGCCTTTTGTGTCTATGTTTTAATCTGTAACTTTTTTCTTACTATGGTAGATTTTCGAAAGCAACGTCCTCTGGACCCTTCTGGTTGTGGTTATGTATAGCTCCCCAAGAACCTGATGTACCCAGAGCCAAAAACCAAGCTACACCTTACAAATGTTTTTTTATTTTGTACAGACCATAAAGCAGTTTGTATGGTTTTATTATAAAGAGTAGAAAATGGGTCTGAAGGAAAACTCTATTTCTGAAATGAACACCAGATACTGAGATTAAGGGCAGTGGTCGTTGGTACTTTACTGAATTTAGGGGTATCACACTGTCATGTGGTTAAGAGGGCATTTTGTAAAATTTCTTCTGATTTATACACTTGCTTACATTTGAAAGGCACGATCGTAGATATATTCATTTAGTAATAACAAATGTTCTACTATTCTGTATTTCCACATGTCTCCCAATAAAAATGGTACCCCACTTGTGCGGCTGGGCCTTGCACTTGCAACACAAAACACCCCAAAACGTGACCAAGGAGACATAATATTTCACCCAGCAGAATGCATGTTTTTATTACAAGGTAGCTAGCTGTACATTTTGGGCCCCAGCTCACCTAGGGAAACCTACCTAACCAGCACATCTTTGAAAACTAGACACCCGGGGAGTTCAGGGTGGGGTGGCTTCTGTGGCTTTCACCAGGTTTCATTTTTGTCCAGAATCGCCCGCAAAGCTCAAACTTTGTCTAAAAAAACTATTTTTCCTTGCATTTCTGTGGGCAGGCAGCCACAAATTTCCTACCACCCAGTGTCCCCCCACATCATCTGAGAAAAACAGTGCCTCACTTGTGTGGGTAGGCCAAGTGCCCGCAACACGAAAGGGTGGCAAACACAAAGTCAACACATCACATTTTTCTAATGAAAAACAATGTGTTTTCTGCAATGTGGGTAGCTGGGGATTTTGGGTTCCAGCTCAGGCGGCACCTAGGGAAACCTACAAAACCAGCACATTTTTGAAAACTAGACACCGGGGAAGTCCAGGGTGGGATGACTTGCATGGCTCTCACCAGACTTTTTTACCCAGAATCTCCAGCAAAGCTCAAACTTTCCCTACAAAACACATTTTCCTTGCATTTCTGTGAGGAAAAGTACTGGAATCTGCAGGAAACAACACATTTTCTACCATTCAGTGTTCCCCCAGGTCTCCCAATAAAAATGCTACCCCACTTGTGTGAGTGGGCTAAGTCCCCGCAACAGGGAAGGGTCCAAAACATATTGCGGAGACATCCAAATTGTCTATCACAAAATGACCAGGTTTTTCAAGGGGCACCTGTATTTTTGGTCCCAGACTCAAAGGCCATCCAGGGAACTTACCGAACCCAGACATTTCTGAAAACTAGACACCGGGGAAGTTCAGGGAGGTGTGGTTTGTCTGGAACCCCCAACGTTTTCTTACCCAGAATCGCCTGCAAATCTTACATTTAGCTAAAAAGTAACCTTTTCCTCACATTTCTGTGTGGGGAAAGTTGTGGGATCATCAGGCAAGCACAAATGTCCTCCACCCAGTGTTCCTCGATGTCTCTCAATAAAAATGCTACCTCGTTTGTGTGGGTGGGCCATGTGCCCGCGACAGGAAAGGGTTCAAAACCTATTGTGGAGACATCAAAATTACCCTGTTGATCTCACAACTTTCCCACTCAGAAATGTGAGGAAAGGGTGACTTTTTAGATAAATTTGAGGCTTGCAGGGGATTCTGGGTAAGAAAACGTGCAAGCCATACCTCCCTCGACTCCCCCAGGTGTTTCGTTTTCAGAAATGTCTGGGTTTGTTTGGTTTCCCTAGATGACCGCTGAGCCTGGGACCAAAACTGCAGATATCCCCTTGCAAAACTAGGTTGTTTTGTGATAGATAATTTTGATGACTCTTTTGGGCCCTTCCTTGTCACAGGCACTTGGCCCACCAACACAACTGAAGTAACATTTTTATCGGGAGACTTGGGGGAATGATGGGTGGTAGGGAATTTGAGCCGGCCTGGACACCCCACAACTGTCCCACACAGAAATGTGAGGAAAAAATATGTTTTTGTCAATTAATCAAATTTAAAAGGGCTTCTGGGTAAATAACACTTGTGGGATCCACACAAAACATATTACATATTATTTACTTAGTGACTAGTTTCCAAAAAGATGTGAGGACAGAAGGTGTTCACTACAGAGAGTATGCACTGACAGTGAAAAGCAAAAGAACACCAATACTTTAGTATACACTGATGGAGCGAGGTTCAGAATAATATTTTGTTCTGACTCGCAAAGTTAAACTTTCATAATATTATAACCGTATTAATAAGCTTGAAATGAAATGTACTAATCAACTTAGTTTAAAATGCATACACGACACAAGGGACTAACATATATGCTTTATGTCGCAACTGCAAGTACGTGAAAAATAATAAACTAACCTTGTCTATTATCTTTGTCAATATGAAATGCGGCTGTTTAATTAATGCATGTGCTTATTTGTGTGTGCTTATGTTAAGTCTTTTCGTCTTTATGTGGCATAAGTTCGAGGAGGATCCTGCGGCCTAAAAGAAGAAAGTAAATATAAATGCTGCTTTCTGTGCAATGCTAGGTAACATAAATTAATGGGTTAATATTTAGCAAAGGGGGTGGGTAACAGAATGAATCCTAATTCCCTAATTAATTAATGTCTTGTGTTTGTTTGAATACTAGTTTCCAAGGGAAAGGCTTAAGGCCTAGCGTTTTAAAGATGGTGTTTCGAGTCCTGTCCAGAGAAAGCAAGAGCCTGCATGGAAACTTTTATCACGTTGAAAATATTTGCAAACCCAATTGAAAATTGTATTATACGTGCTCTTGGAAGGACTAAATCAAGGACGGGAACCGGCAAAGATTGCCAAGCTAAGGAAGTCACGGCCTGTGACTTGTAAAATGTTTCGTTTTGAGGAAGCTGCGTGACTTGAGAATAAGAGACAATGGACTCTAAGAAAAGTCTGATCTAGGCTTTGAGAAAGGTGATGACACCATATGAGCTGACATCAGTCAGCCAATAAGAACACTGGATGGCAGAGAAAAATATACTTTTTAGTGAGATTAGTTAGACAGAAAGGTAATAATAACAATGGTAACGGTTAAGCAGGAGCGCACAGCGTGTATAAGAATGTACAATGCAATTGATCAATAAACCACTTGGTGCTCAAGGCGGAGTAGAGCAGGTTACCACTACTCAAAATTAAGCCAAGGCTAGAAGCAATTCAAGGTTCCACCAAGCACTCAAATTGTAAGATTCCAATAAATCTGAATCAACAAGTGTCTCTGAATGATCAGGTAATGAAGTTTTCTTTTCTTTATTCCAAATTTTCAACGTAGCTTTTGAGGCACAGCCAACACGTGTTTCGTCTTGTCAGTCACAGACAAACAGACTTCTTCAGGGCTGTAAACAAGTACATTAACCAATATTCAGATATCATCGCTGAATAAACAATATCATAATTCCACCACATTTCACCGAGTAATGTGAAGAGTAAAGTAAAAGCGCCCTATACCAAGAAAAGAGCTGGAATCACCACCGATGTATCAAAGGAAAATGCCAAAGTAAATAGATCTAAATTAAATATAAATATAAATCAGCTAGTAACACATACCATCAACGAAGGTTCAAAATTATTCAATTCTCCTCATTGAATTCAATTAGCTAACCGCTGTAAAGTATTCTAGAATACACAAAAGAAGCAAAACATAGCCCCGGTCACAGATATGCACTTTCGAAAATAACAAGGACAAGTATGAAAGTATTAATCAGTGACTTACCATATAGGTATATGATAAGTCATGTAGCACGAATTGTAATCTTAAGTAACAACGTCCAAATTATCCAAGTGATGTGAAAGTAATAAGGCAGTAGATTCCGTAAATTCCAAGTAGTAATAATAAACTCCACTCTGTAATCAAATAAATATCATGTAACAGCCAAAAACATATCAGGGTTGAGAGTCTCACTAGCCTTCTGAAAGCGTAATCTTACCCAAGTCAGAACTCTCAAAGTCATCCAATTCGCAAGTAATCCATCAGTAATTCCAATATCTGGAATAGTAAATAATAGGACCCTTAGTATCATTTTCCCAACACTACATTGCCATATAAATCAATGCTGACACCTACAACAAGAGCAAACTTACCGCATGTCTGCTCAGAGTGTTCGTATAAAGCTCCGCGTGCTACACGGGCGCCATCTTGCAATGGCAATTTATAGTTTAGCCCCGTGGACGCCATCTTGGAACGGCTAAAATTAAATTCTTGAAACAGAGCGCAGAGTATTGCCACAGTGGCAGCTTCCATACTGTATTTCCAGAGCAACTGATTGCTGTTAGTCTTAACTGACTCCAATGAATGAAACTGTAATTAAGAATGATATTATCAATGTGAGTACGTCGTTATGTGACAGTGTTCATATTGTTTATCTTCAGTTACTGACTGTTGTTACTTTAAATTGATTTCATGTGCACATTATAATTTTCTTGCTTTCCTATTTTTCTTCTCCCCCCTTTCCCCCCCCCCCTCTCTCTGATATTCTGCTTACTTTTTCTCTATATTATTTGACATCCCCCGGGGGAGAGGTGCACTTTTGGATTAATGAGGACGTCTTCATACTTTGATGTTTAGCTAGATCGATAAGATGTATACTATGCCCTATTACTTGTTTTTGCGGCGTACTGATGTATTCCAGTCGCGTATTTATATATAAATATACATATTATGGTATAGGTTTTGGATCCTCTGTTATTACGTACTATGGACTGAGCGATCTCTACTAGGTTTCATGCTATCCTAGGATGTTGTGGATAATTCGCTATTATTACTCGACAAATTGTTATTGTTGTTGTTTCGATTTAAATATGGTACAATTCTTGTTGTGTATATGGGAAGCATTATATTTACGTGCGCTCCTGATTGAGTTACTTAGCTTTAACTTGAATGTTACTGCTTACCATTCTAAGATGGCGGATGTTTACTGGTGACTCTCCGCTGCCGTGGTGTTTACGCGACATGTTGCTAGGCAACCAGGATGCGCCCGGTGTTTACTTTAGTTTCCTCTTTTGAATGTGATTTGAGGGGCAATGTTCGCTCAGTGCGTTATTCACTATACAAAGATTCATTTATATACATTTAGTGATCTTGATGTATGCTTGAGCATATTACTGTACAATACTCTGCGCTCTGTTTCAAGAATTTAATTTTAGCCGTTCCAAGATGGCGTCCACGGGGCTAAACTATAAATTGCCATTGCAAGATGGCGCCCGTGTAGCACGCGGAGCTTTATACGAACACTCTGAGCAGACATGCGGTAAGTTTGCTCTTGTTGTAGGTGTCAGCATTGATTTATATGGCAATGTAGTGTTGGGAAAATGATACTAAGGGTCCTATTATTTACTATTCCAGATATTGGAATTACTGATGGATTACTTGCGAATTGGATGACTTTGAGAGTTCTGACTTGGGTAAGATTACGCTTTCAGAAGGCTAGTGAGACTCTCAACCCTGATATGTTTTTGGCTGTTACATGATATTTATTTGATTACAGAGTGGAGTTTATTATTACTACTTGGAATTTACGGAATCTACTGCCTTATTACTTTCACATCACTTGGATAATTTGGACGTTGTTACTTAAGATTACAATTCGTGCTACATGACTTATCATATACCTATATGGTAAGTCACTGATTAATACTTTCATACTTGTCCTTGTTATTTTCGAAAGTGCATATCTGTGACCGGGGCTATGTTTTGCTTCTTTTGTGTATTCTAGAATACTTTACAGCGGTTAGCTAATTGAATTCAATGAGGAGAATTGAATAATTTTGAACCTTCGTTGATGGTATGTGTTACTAGCTGATTTATATTTATATTTAATTTAGATCTATTTACTTTGGCATTTTCCTTTGATACATCGGTGGTGATTCCAGCTCTTTTCTTGGTATAGGGCGCTTTTACTTTACTCTTCACATTACTCGGTGAAATGTGGTGGAATTATGATATTGTTTATTCAGCGATGATATCTGAATATTGGTTAATGTACTTGTTTACAGCCCTGAAGAAGTCTGTTTGTCTGTGACTGACAAGACGAAACACGTGTTGGCTGTGCCTCAAAAGCTACGTTGAAAATTTGGAATAAAGAAAAGAAAACTTCATTACCTGATCATTCAGAGACACTTGTTGATTCAGATTTATTGGAATCTTACAATTTGAGTGCTTGGTGGAACCTTGAATTAGACAGAAAGGTATAAGAATTGCCCCCGTGGGCAGGAGGGCGCTACTCGCTTTCCGAATCCTGAAGGGCGTGACGTGCTGAAGGACTTGTTGGCGCACGTAAGGATAACAGACTTAATGATTATTTCCTTTTAGGTGAAGCGAGTTTTAGACAGGGAAATAGAACTTAGGGGATGGAAACTGTTTATTTTACTTAAATCATGCTACTGATTTTTGCTTTGAATTTGCCAGTCTAATATGCTTTTCCTCGATAAAAAGCTGCTAATAAATTACTGATAAATAAAGATTTAATCAAAAATGCTTTTTCTTTGAATAAATAGTTAATAAATAAGATTTTGAAACGACAAGCTGGTCTTGTTTATTCATGGTCTTGTTACCATCAGTTGATCCATTTGCCTTAGTGACTTAATTAAATGATAAATGTTTTAAAAACCATGGTAAGAAATAATAAACTGCAGTTGTATATAAATGTGTAAATAGTTTTGTGAATAGTTCTGATTAATTAGGACATATGATTCAGACGCTCAAAAATTGTCTCGTTAGTTTATGGGCCTTGGTAAGTGTTCATGATTAATGGTAAGTATTGTGGAGTTAGGTAGTGTTGGTGAGACAGTTTTTCATTAGGAGCGCTGGATCAATTTCTTGGTAGCAGAGGATGGTTACTATGGTAACTGACATGTTACATGGTAGTTACATAGGAATGATGACTAAAACATGTTAAGTTTGTCAAGTTGTTATATGTAGTCGAAAGGTTTTTTCCAGCAGTGTGAAAATTCCTGGCTTGCCGGCAAAAGTGTAGTGTGACAAGTGAAGTTGCACAGTACATTTGTTCTGTTTCAAAATAGTGGTATTGTCATATATCAATAGTGTGTGGACGTACAGCACAAGTTTAGGGATTTTAGGTGTGCAAGGTAAAATGTATAGTGAGGATTGTCTATGAAATCGTAGCCTTTGAGTATAGGGACTTGGAGCCTGTTTTAAAACTCACAGTGAAAAGAGTAGTAGAATTTATCCAAGCTTGAGTGAAAGGTAGGGTAGCGTCGTCTATTCGTACTGGCGAATGAGGTCTCTGTGGGTTAAAGTCCTACCAAGATTCATGTATGTATGTTTAGGGTTTTATTCCGTTTTGAATGTGCGTAAATGATTTTGTAATTACGTTTGAGTAAAACTTTGAATTGTTACTTTATTTGCATTCAGAGGGAAACGAGTTCGTTTTCACCTGTTAGAAGGGTAGAGTAGACTTACTTTATCAACTAATGAATATTCTGTGAGAATAGCGTCGTCTATTCCACGCAAAAGAATACTTGAATGACTGTAAAAGCTATCACTTTATTTTAGCGAAACAGACAAATGGTTTGTTTTTCCATTGAAAAGGTTTTCTTAAAATGGCGCTATGAAAATATTTTGTAAAGGAGGGGTGAGGTTACGGAGAGACTCTCTCTCTGTCTGGAGCTGCAGCGGCAGTGTACGTCATTAGTGCTGCGCTGTGATTGGCTAGCATACGTCACAGTATTCGCGCACTGATTGGTTCATGTGACTAGTCAAGCTTGCAGCTGATGGGGCTTATCCAGTAAAGCAGCAATGCTATTGGTTCATCAGAATAGTGACGTAGCTTAACCTGATTGGCTTGTTGGTGAGTTTCGCGCACGGATTGGTTGATTTTGCGGAACAATCAGGAAACATTTACGATCTATTCCGAAGTAAAAGGATTTGTTTATAAACATGAGTTATTACTATATGAAAGAGGAAAAGAAGCTTACATGGCTTCAGAAATTGAAAAATATTTTTAAACCTGACAAGAAAATTGAAACGCGAGTTGGAAGATTAATCCATAAGTACAAAACACCCACAGCTTATATGTTAGGTGAATATGGTTATCATACTTGCCTTTGGATTGAGAATTGGATAGATTATACCAAGAATTATGGTGTTTTAGCATGGCCAGAAGATGGATCATTTAATATTAAGGTTTTGAAAAACTTAAGAGAAAAAATGATGAGTCTTGTACCAAAGCCTAGACCTACTCAATTTGAGGCTTTAGCTGAATGGGAGGATGAGATGTTTGAATTAGAACGAGAAAACTGAGGTGTAACAAGAGGTACCAGATTAGACATAAATAGGGAAACTCATGATGATGGTCTGTATCCAGCTAGATTTGGTGAGGCAACTAGTCGAAATTATGCTCAAAAGAAAAATAATAATGTAGAAGAGAGTGAATTAGAAGATGCAGTTTTAGAAGAAATGTATATTACAAAACAGAAACTGTCACCCTATCAACCAGTTTGTTCATTTTCTTCCCCGAGAGTTCCTCCAGGAACTTCTCCAAGTGCTCCTCCTAGAGAAATTATTGATGAGACACCACCCAGATCAAATCAGAATAATGCAAAAACTCCCGAAAGAGTAGAAACATGAACTAATTCTAGTATATCAGGTGAAAATAGAAATTATCCTGAAACACCAGTTTTGAGAAATGGGACCTTAAGAAATGTAATGAGAACAGAAAGATGTGAGGAAACACCAAATACCTCAGGATATTTTCGATCAAAAGATGAATTAATACAAGTTAACTAAAAGCATGGAAGCAGTAACGGTACCAGTAACAATTGGACCTGTTCAACCAGTTTTTGACCAAAGGGAAATTAGACATTCAGCTTTAACTGTTCCATTAAATGCAGAAATTCAGAAAGTGGCTGAAAAATGTTACTCAGATTTATCTGAAATTTACCGAGAGAAAACAATGATGCCTAATTTAACTTTTAATCAAAGTCCAACATGTAGAACACCAACTGGTGCAGAATCTGATGCCGATACTCCAGAAAAGAGCATAAATAAAATAGATTTAACGCATACTCCAAAAACTTCAGAATTTAAATTACTTGATGTCGCAAAACTAAAAGCAGATTTGGAGGAATTAATTATTGGCACAATTGGACCTGACAATTTAAAGCATTATCAGGATGAAGAATTATTGTTTATTTGTAAAAGCATACAATAGAAAATCAAAATCAAGTATGAACAGTTAGAAGAATTAGCTACTGAATTAGAAGTTGATTTGAGCAGGCAGAAGAATTTGGGTAAACATTACAGAGTAGATTTTACTGAAAAAGACATTGAAACCCTGAATTATATGGGAAGAATATTACATATAAAAGATTTGATTGTGTTTCTAAAAAGATTAGGTTAATTAAGTAAATGGAGAGTAAAATGGACAAAGAAAAGAGAGGAAGAAAGAAGAGAAAGAGGTGAAGTAGCAAATCAGTTTCCGATGAGAGAGATAGCAGGAGGTAGGTATGTGCATGTTCCTTGGACAAGACAGGACATCTTATTGTTCACAAATGATTTTCCTCGGCTGAGAGAAAAGCCTGTAGAATGGTATCGACAGGTGGGTAGATTTATTAAAGTTTCAAAAGTTCTGTGGATTGACCTTGATGGATTCTTTGATATTGTTGTTCCATCGGATCTTTGGACAGAATGTAAAATTTCTGTAAGTTGGCCAAAAGAAGAACCTGATCGAGATAGAGTAACAGGTGCTCCATCACCAGATGTTATAGATCTGTATGATAAAGTAATTGTGTGGTTGAAAAACAAAATTGCCCCAAAAGAAGTTGATTGGGTTAAAATAGACAGAACAAATCGAGAGCCAAAAGAATCAGTACATTCATTTTATGAAAGATTACTGCTGGTATTTAAACAATATAGTGGCTATGAAAAATTAAGTGAAAAGGACATGAGCCACTTCATATATAGGTTTGTTTATGGCTTAAGACCTGAAATTGGTGAAATGATTAGAAATAGATTCGTTGGTTGGCAATCACTATCAGTTGATGATATTTTGAGAAAAGCAAAATACTGTAGTGATGAAATAGATGCCAAGCAAGAGAAGCTAAAAGAAAAAGCTATGTGGGCACAAGTAAAAGTGGCTGAACAACAAATTGCAAATTTGGAAAACAAAAATGGTAATCAGAATCAAGGTAAATTTAAAGGTAATTTTAATAAGCCAAGATTGATGGGTAATATTGAAGAGTTAAAGCAAAAACTCTCATGTTTTAATTGCGGCGAAATTGGACACTGGAAGCGTGAATGTAAAAATCCACCCAGAAATTTTAAAAATGCATCATTAAATCCACAGATGCAGAATGAGATAAATCTGCAGCAACAGCTACAGCGACAGGTAGTGAATCAGCAGAGTCAGATTCCACAACCGCCACTTCGAAACTGTGTGAATGTACAGAGATGCAGTACTGAAACGGGATTCTGCGGAGGTGAACAGGTAAACAGACCGCAAAGAGTGAATGTGCCAAATGTTTCTCAACAATATTTGATGAAAGAAAATGGAGGGAGTGATTCTGAGGATTACTTATGACGGTGCCTGAGAGAGGAGGAAGAGTGTGTGCTTGGAGCCACTCTTGAGGTAGATCAGTCTGGTCCATTTGTAAATGGTAAAGTGAATGATGTAGAAATCACTTTTCTTGTGGACACAGGTGCTACCCGTTCTACTGTTAGATCAGTGGAAATAGAAAACCTGCCTCTCTCGGGGGACACCATCCAAGTAGTTGGCGTAGCTAATCAACAAATTAAAACAGATTTAACAGAACCAGTCAAAGTTGAAATTGGTCAATTTAAAGACAAACATAGATTTGTAGTTTGTAACAGCAGTCCTGTAAACTTGTTAGGAAGGGACATACTCTGTAAGATGAATTGCAAAATATATTGCTCACCGGATGGTATAGAGCTTCAAACTCAAGAGGAAGATGGGCTTTATAAGTTAACAATGTTAATGGTTGAAGCAGAGGAAAGTACATTATTTCCTGCATTTGATAAAGATAATCTTCCAGAAGAATTAAAAGAGACAGTCAATGCTAAAATTTGGGATTTGACAGGAAATGAGATGGGTTTGATGAAAAATGTAGACCCAGTTAAAATTACAGTGAAACAAGGAGTAGATTTTCTAAACATTCCACAGTATAAAATGAAAGCAGAAACTATTGAAGGTGTTATACCTGTTATTGACAAATTCATAAAACAGGGTGTACTAAAAGAAATTGAGAGTAGTCCATGTAATTCACCGATTATGGGGATTAAAAAGCCAAACAGAACTTTCAGGATTGTTCAAGACCTGAGAAAGGTTAACCAGATAGTTGTTCCATGTTGCCCTGTTGTTCCAAACCCAGCTGTAATTCTTTATCAGATTCCGCATGATGCAGAATGGTATACAGTTATTGACCTTTGTAATGCATTCTTTACTGTTCCATTGCATCCAGATAGCCAGCAAATTTTTGCGTTCAGGTTCCAAGAGCGTATATTAGCATGGTGTCGTATCCCTCAAGGGTATACAGAGAGTCCATCTATCTTTAACCAGTTGCTAAAGAAATCCTTGGAAAATTTAGATTTGCCTGGAAAAACAACATTAGTGCAATACGTAGATGACCTCCTTGTGGCTGCAAAAACAAGAGATAACTGTGTGACAGATACTATTACTCTTTTGAATCATCTGGCAGATGAGGGACATAAAGTGTCTCCTTCAAAATTACAGTTTTGCAAACAAGAAGTAAAATATATTGGTCACAGAATTGCAAAAGGAATCAGGCAAGTGACAATGGAGAGAATAAAAATGATTCAGGGAATGCAACCTCCAAAAACGCAAAAACAGGTCAGAATGTTTCTAGGAATGGTTGGTTATTGTCGCCAATGGATTAGTGGATTTTCAGTAATTGCAAAACCACTGCACAGACTGACAAAAGCAGACATAAAAGATCCAATTATCCTTACAGAAACTGAGTTAGAAGCTTTTGAAAAGCTAAAAAGAAGTTTGTGTGAAGCACCTGTATTAGGTATGCCAGACTATGAGAAGGACTTTGAGCTGTATTGCAGTGAAAGGTAAGGATGTGCATTATCAGTTCTAATTCAAAGACATGGAAAACTGAGAAAGCCAATAGCCTATTTCTCAGCAGTTCTTGATCCTGTTACAAAAGCATTACCAGGCTGCTTAAAAGCAGTGGCTGCAACAAGTGTAAGCCTTGAACAGAGTGAGGGAATTATAATGGGATTTCCTGTAAAAGTTTATGTACCCCATTCAGTTGAAATTCTTCTTACAAGAAGTAAAACACAGCATTTGACAAATAACAGGTTAACTAAATATGAAAAAGTTATTCTGGGATCAGATAACGTCTCGATTGCGAGGTGTGTGAACTTAAATCCTTCTACATTATTGCCAGATGGTACTGTAACTGAAATCAGAAATGAGAATGACATTGATCATGAGTGTTTGGATGTTTTAGAATATTGCACCAAACCCAGGCAGGACATTAAAGATGTCCCATTACCTGAATCAGAATTTGTTTACTTTGTTGATGGATCATGCTTGAGAACAGATGAAGGTTTTCTGAGAGCAGCATATTCTGTCTGTACAGTTGCAGATGTAGTTGAAGCTTCCTGTCTCTAAGGAATTCATTTAGCTCAAGTGGCACAATTGATTGCTTTGATTGTGCTTGTGAAAGAGCAAAAGAGTTAAAAATTACCATAGTGACTGATAGTCAGTATGGATATGGCGTAGTCCATGTCTATGGTCAGCTCTGGTCTCAAAGAGGTTATTTAACTTCTGCGGGAACACCAATAAGAAATGCTAAATTGATCAAGAGATTGATCGATGGTATTCAGCTACCAGAGAAAATTGCTGTCGTGAAATGTGCAGCACACAAAAAGGGCGATGACTATATAACAAAGGGTAATGCCTATGCAGATGAAATAGCCAAGTATTGCGCGAAGAATAATTTTTCAATCAATTGGGAAAAAGACAATGAACATGTTTTGAACTCACTTATGCTAACATCTGTAGTTGAGACATGGCAAGGAGTGAAAGATTTACAAGATGAAGCAGATGATGAGGAAAAAGACAAATGGTTAAGAGCAGGTTGCAGACAGCGTGAAGAAGATGAGATTTGGGTTTACAAAGATGACAGACCAGTTATGCCGAATAGCATGATTGCAGACATGGCTAGAATGTATCATGGTCCAGGACATATTGGAAGGGATTCAATGATTAGATTGATCAGGCAAACATGGTACAACCCAAAGTTCAGAATAATTGCAGAATCTTTTTGTCAGAGATGCTTGATCTGTCAGCAGATGAACCCAAACAGGAAAACAGTTGTGAGCATGGGAACCATAGGACGGGAGGGTGGTCCTTTTACCAGGTTGCAAATGGATTTCATTGACATGCCACCTCATAACAAGTTGAGATATGTATTAGTGATAATCTGTTTGTTTTCAAGATGGGTGGAAGCGTTCCCAACACGTCACAATGATTCAGTTACTGTTGCATAATTGCTTTTAAGGGAAAGCATACCTAGGTATGGATTTCCAGTGACTGTTGAAACTGATCGTGGAACACATTTTGAAAACAGACTATTACAAATGATTTGTGAAGCATTGAATATAAAACAAAAGCTGCATTGTGCCTATAGACCAGAAGAATCAGTTATTGTTGAGCAAGTAAATGGCACAATCAAGAATAGAATAGCTAAAATGTGTCTTGCTACAAGAATGAAGTGGACAGATGTACTTCCACTTGTTTTCATGTCTCTGAGAAGTACTCCTGATAAAAAGACAGGTTTAAGCCCTCATGAAATTGTCATGGGCAGAGTCATGAGACAAGCATTTGTGCCAGTGGGTAAATTAATGAGTATAAATGATAGCGTCATTTTGGAATACTGCAGGAACCTTTCTGACGTCGTGACTTCTGTGTTCCATCAGGTGGGAACTGAAGTGATAACAAGAGAAAAGGAGCAAGCTCATGATCTGTTACCAGGAGACTGGGTGAGAACAAAAGTTCACCGAAGAAGAAACTGCCTAGTACCCAGGTGGCAAAAGGCAAGACAGGTGATACTTGTCACAACTAATGCAGTAAAGTGCAGAGGTTTGAAGAGGTGGATTCATGCTAGTCACACCATTCGTGTGCCACCACCTGAAAATCCTGACGAAGGTGACACTACAACTGATTCAGATTCTGAAGAAGAACCTGAAAAAGATCCAGATCCTGAAGATCGACAAGGAAGTCGACATATGGAAAATTCAAATGCGAATGAGGCATTGAATGAAGATACTGAAGAAATTGTGATACTAGACTCTGAAAATGATGACGATCTGCTAGAAAAAGAAGCAGAAAAGGAGTCTGAAAAAGAAATTATTCAAGATCAGGAGAGTATTGAAAAGCAGATTGGAAGCTCTGAAAGCAGGAACGGAAATTCTGAAACTGGGAAGTTGGAAGTCATTGCGGAAGAAGAAGAAGACGAAATTCCGAGTACCAGCTATAAGGATGATGTTCCTAACAGAGTGAAACTGCTGAGTAACGAAGAACCTACATTTAGATTTAAAATCTCAGAAACTGAATCAGATGAAAGTGATGAAGAATCTGAAATAAGAAATTTTAGAAAAAGAGCTTGGAGAGAAGAGTGTAACCTGGCTGAACCAAAGAAGAAATTATCAAGAAAAGGAGATAATTGGCCTAATGAGAATGAAGGTCTGAAATTCAAATTAGTTAATAGATCAAAAGAGCAGGTTGATGAAGTTTCAAGTCAAAAAGGAGATACAGATAAGAAAATTCAAGCAGGAAAGAAAATAGAAGTGATTAGCAGTAGAGCAAAAAGAGTTGTAAAACCTAACCAGAAGTACAAGTCCCCTGAGTGGACGTATATCATCATCCCACCTGTGGTGGAGGTGAATAGTAGTAGTCAGGAAGATTTAGATGACACAAGTGATAATGACTGATTTTGTTTAAATATAAAGTTGTAATTTGAATTTGGCATAAGGCTGAAGAAATTGTGTTAGGTGACACAAGGTCGAAGAAATTGTGTTAGCTGGAAAAACACATTGATGTAAGACGCAAGGTCGAAGAAAAGCTGTTAGAAAATAGGGTTTTCTTTTTTTTAAAAAAAGTAAAATAGGGGGTATAGTAATTTTTGAATTTTTGTTTTTTTTGTAAGGCTCTTGTTCTGAGTAAAAGATGTCTTCTGTTAATAACAACTCAAGATGTTCTATTCTAAGGAGATGTTGCAAAATGTCTTCTATTTGTGTGATTTTATTAATTTTAGTTTGGTTAATTTTAGCTGTCATTTTCCCTTTTGGAATTGACAAGGAGATGCACAAAGCTAACATGACAAGTAAAGCTATGGCTAAACAAGATAATCATGGTGCAGCAGGCAAAACTAACAAAGTTATTGATCACAAACCAGAGATCCACCAAGATAGATCTGTTGGTGATTTTTCTAGTAATACTTTCTCAAGACTTCTTTCTGAATATGTTAAAGTAATGAATGTCAAAGACTGTTATATTTGTGTGACATTACCTGCTTCTATGTCGGAGGGGGTGACCTACAATATGCTTCCCCTTACTTATGGCATTACTTGCAGTGTGATAGCTAGTTTATGATGAAATCTTTGCAAACTTAAAAATTGATAAAAGCTTGAATAAACATAAACATGCTGAGCAGATGAGGGAATTTTTCATTGTAACTAATGAACTCACTTAATGAGTACGCTTTTAGAAACAATTTAACTTGTAAGTTGAGAACTGAAGAAAAATCTTTCTTGAATTTAGTTGAAGAGAGAAGGGCAATTTATAAGAGAAACAAAATGCTGAAACAAACCAAATCTAAGTTTTGGCAGATTGAGGATGAAAAGTTAAATGGTAGAATAATAGAAAATGTTGCTATTCATAAAGATAAACCTGTTAGTGGAAAGCTTTGTATTAGAAGAGATAACACGCTTTTTGATAATTATTTTGTAGGTGCCAGTCAATGTGAAGATACTATCAAATTTTAGGTGGATGGGGATACAAAGGTGGCAAGGATCCAATTTTTCCTGGAATTTATTTTGTGTGTGGGGACAAAGCCTACTACAACCTCCCAGACCACTGGTATGGGACTTGCTTTGTTGGTTTAGTTTTTCCCCAAATTTTCCATGTTGACAGAAATGCAAAAGGTTCATTTGAAATCAGCAATCATCTGAATAGATTCGAAAGAGAACGTTTTTCAGAAATTTTGGGAGATATTTTTGGTGCAGTAATACCTTTGGTGGGTATAACCCTGAATGCAGTTAAAATCAGAAAATTGTCTACAATTGTTGACAGATTGTCTACTGATACTGCTAGTGGTTTCCAATTAATGGATACTAAACGTATTGCCATAAGATCTATGGTAATGCAGAATCGTCTTGCACTTGATATTCTGCTAGCTAAAGAGGGAGGAGTTTGTGGAATTTTACATGTCCAGCATTGCTGCACATACATCCCAGACAAGAGTCAGAATATTGAATTGTACATTAAAAATATTACAGAATTACATTCAGAAATTGTACCTTTAGAAGATGAAGATTTTTCAGAACATTTGAGCAAAAGATTTGCAGCAATCAAAACCTGGTTTCAAGAGATTGGTAGTTCAATTTTAGGCAAAATACTGACTCCTTTATTAGTTATAGTCTTTGTGATACTTATGTTAAAAATTAGTTGCATGTTACACAAGAGAAAGAAATACTTAAGGGAGAAGAAGAGGATTTATGAGCTCAGAAAGGAACAAGAAAAAGAGATAGAACTAGAAGAGTTTCGTAGAACACAATATGAGAGTTACAAGCAGACAGCAGAATCAAAACTTTAGAAACACTAATACAGTGAATGTGAAAACATGTTCAAGGGTTAAAATGTTGCTAAAATTTTGGGTGTAGTTTGGTGATTTTGAAATCACTAGATGAGGGAGTTGATGGAGCGAGGTTCAGAATAATATTTTGTTCTGACTCGCAAAGTTAAACTTTCATAATATTATAACCGTATTAATAAGCATGAAATGAAATGTACTAATCAACTTAGTTTAAAATGCATACACGACACAAGGGACTAACATATATGCTTTATGTTGCAACTGCAAGTACGTGAAAAATAATAAACTAACCTTGTCTATTGTCTTTGTCAATATTAAATGTGGCTGTTTAATTAATGGCATGTGCTTATTTGTGTGTGCTTATGTTAAGTCTTTTCGTCTTTATGTGGCATAAGCTCGAGGAGGATCCTGCGGCCTAAAAGAAGAAAGTAAATATAAATGCTGCTTTCTGTGCACTGCTAGGTAACATAAATTAATGGGTTAATATTTAGCAAAGGGGTGGGTAACAGAATGAATCCTAATCCCCTAATTAATTAATGTCTTGTGTTTGTTTGAATACTAGTTTCCAAGGGAAAGGCTTAAGGCCTAGCGTTTTAAAGATGGTGTTTCAAGTCCTGTCCAGAGAAAGCAAGAGCCCTGCATGGAAACTTTTATCACGTTGAAAATATTTACAAACCCAATTGAAAATTGTATTATACATGCTCTTGGAAGGACTAAATCAAGGACGAGAACCGGCAAAGATTGCCAAGCTAAGGAAGTCACGGCCTGTGACTTGTAAAATGTTTCGTTTTGAGGAAGCTGCGTGACTTGAGAATAAGAGACAATGGACTCTAAGAAAAGTCTGATCTAGGCTTTGAGAAAGGTGATGACACCATATGAGCTGACATCAGTCAGCCAATAAGAACACTGGATGGCAGAGAAAAATATACTTTTTAGTGAGATTAGTTAGACAGAAAGGTATAAAAATTGCCCCTGTGGGCTGGAGGGCGCTACTCGCTTTCCGAATCCTGAAGGGCGTGACGTGCTGAAGGACTTGTTGGCGCACGTAAGGATAACAGACTTAATGATTATTTCCTTTTAGGTGAAGCGAGTTTTAGACAGGGAAATAGAACTTAGGGGATGGAAACTGTTTATTTTACTTAAATCATGCTACTGATTTTTGCTTTGAATTTGCCAGTCTAATATGCTTTTCCTCAATAAAAAGCTGCTAATAAATTACTGATAAATAAAGATTCAATCAAAAATGCTTTTTCTTTGAATAAATAGTTAATAAATAAGATTTTGAAATGACAAGCTGGTCTTGTTTATTCATGGTCTTGTTACCATCAGTTGATCCATTTGCCTTAGTGACTTAATTAAATGATAAATGTTTTAAAAACCATGGTAAGAAATAATAAACTGAAGTTGTATATAAATGTGTAAATAGTTTTGTGAATAGTTCTGATTAATTAGGTCACATGATTCAGACGCTCAAAAATTGTCTTGTTAGTTTATGGGCCTTGGTAAGTGATTCATGATTAATGGTGAGTATTGTGGAGTTAGGTACGTTGGTGAGACCGTTTTTCATTAGCAGTGCTGGATCAACACCCATCCACTAGTCAATTACATGCATACTGGTTGTATTTGGCATGAGGGTAAGTGAATGGATCATAAAAAACATCATGCACTAATGACTTTATGAAATAAAATCAGCAAAAGTAATTGTGAATTATTTCAGCATCAGATCAGAGAATCCTTGACTTACAGCTTGTGAGCTGTAAAACCATGTCAAGGCACCAACTGCTTTACAGTTCATTCACACGCCTTTCATGTGATACCCACCGAAAACCATTCACACTGCCATTTGTGGGCCCAATACAATACAACACTTACATTTACAAACAGTGCCATTCAAGCGCCCATCATTCTCATATGCCAACAGGACTAACACAACAAGCACCCAAACATCAGACAACTGACAAACACACCTCAAGCAAGTCAATACACATACTGGTGGCTACCAGCCACCAACACACAACCAGCCAAGTGTCAGTCTATACACACCGCCAGTCAAGTGCTAATCCGCACATACCAGCGGCTACCCACACCACCAGCCAAACATTAGTACACGCACACCGCCAGCCAAGGGCCAGTCCACACACACCACCAACCAAGTGCCAGTCCACACACACCGACGGGCAAGCCCCACTCCACACAGACCACCATTCAATTGCCAGCCATCTACATCGCCAGTCAGAAGCCAGTCCACACACCCCGCCAGCTAAATTCCCAGTTCAAACACACCATCAGTCAAACACCAGTCCACACACACCGCCAGCCAAATGCCAGTACACACACAGCCAGTCAAACATACATGCAGACTGTCCAGTTCACACACGCACAAAAACTTTCCCTGGTGTCTAGTGGTTTTCTGCAGATGGGCCTAAAAATATGGCTGATCGGCCCCAAAGTGTGGCGGGGGGGTCAGAAAACAGTGAAAATATTGCCCCAATAATAGTCGCTCCCTGACATAGCGATAACATCAGCCCAGGTGTCTAGCGGTTTTCTGCTCCCTTGGAGGCAGATGGGCCTACAAAAATGACCTATCTGCCCCCGGGAGGGAAAGAAAACTGGTTAAATATTCCCCCATTATGGGGAGCGACCCTTGCCCGACAGGGCCGTTCCCTGACATATAAAAAAGAAAATTCCTGGTGTCCAGTGGCTTTCTACACACATTAGGGGCAGATGGGCCTAAAAATATGGCCAATCTGCCCCCAGGTGAGGCAGAAAAGGGCCAAAATATTGCCCCCATAATGGGGAACGACCGTTGCCCAAGGGGCCGCTCCCCAACATATAAATAAATAGCATCCCTGGTGTCTGGTGGCTTGGGGCAGATGGGCCTAAAAATATAGCCGATCAAAACAATGCCCAACTTATTGGGAGCAACCCTTGCCCATGGGGCCGCTCCCCTACACCAAATAAATCCAAATTGCCCAATAAAAAACATCCCTGGTGGCTAGTGGGTTCATTCCTTCTGCGCAATCACAGCCCCACCTGTGATTGCGCAGCAGGAATGCACTCTAAAGAGACACCGGTGGAAATGTAAAACTCTTTCCCCTGGTGCCTCTTTGCCTTCACTGGAGTAAAACTCACCTACCTTCTTGGACCCGCTCGAAGACATTTGCCTCCCCAGCCTGCTCAGATGATGTCGGCATGCGGCCTGCTCGATGACCTCATCAGACAGCCAAGGGAGGAGAGGTTTGGGGGTAGCAGCAGAAACGCTTCTGCTGCCATTCCTGATGGGGGCATGTAGAGGGGCTGCACATGGGGGAGTGCCAGAGCTTCCCAGTGGGTGGGTGTGAAGACGGGTTGGAGTCATTCTCAGCCCATGGCAACCGTGGCCGAGGACGGCGCACAAGGGGTTCAAATTGGATAAGAATGGATAAATGTTCCAGAATGCAAAGAAAACAAGTATTGGCAAAGCCAACTGGTGTTACCTCTGGGACCTATCAGCACTGTCAATGTTTTAGTGATGATGCACAGCATCAGCAAGATATTGTTTAGTATGGTGTAACGAAGTAGGGTCTAGCAAGAAGGAATGGTGGGACCCTTGTACCTCTGAAAGCACATCTCACCCTTATTCACAGACCGGCGAGTGGGAAGACGACCCACACACCGAAGGAGAAGAAAGCGGCGCCTTTAAGTGGGCGTATGCAAACGAGAACGAAGACACTGCCCCGAGTGACGTCAGCGACAGCGTATTGAGCAAAAGGCAGGAAGTCATGTACACAGGGTGTGTACGCACCCCGGAGGAGAAGGTGGAAGCGAGCGGAAGTGAGAGGCGTGAACGGAGAGGCAGAGGAGAAGAGGCGAACGAGTGTCCGGAGGAACAATGCGGAAGGGAAGGAGGAAAAGTGACCAGAGGAGAGCCAGGAGGCCAACGACCCCGTGAACCGCCGTGCCACACTCCCGAGGGAGGAGTGTGGCTGTCACAGGTACGGCGGCGTTGGGCAGCCTGGGTGGGGAGAAGGAGCGCTATCGAGTAGTTGTAAATACCCCTGTGTGTCTCTTCCCTTTGTCGTCAAACTCCATTCTGTTGGCCTACCCCTCCGTCTCCCTTGCCATACCCGTTAGTCACAGAGCACTGTAAATACCAGAATAAGTTTCACAGGGTTCTCCCACACTTCCCCCGGGCCCCCCTGGTGCACCGCATATAGAGGACTCGGCACTAACGGCATCCCTCTTGTTGGTTCTCTTTCATGACACGGAGACGACTGAATCCGGTGTGAAGAATCCTCCAACAGAACAGGAAGGGATAAAAGACCGTCGCCACGGACCCCAGCGCTTTCGCACGAGAGAGGCTGACCTTCAGGAATAGAAGAACTCTTATGTCCTATCCTAAAAGAACCCTAAAAATAAAACCATCCTTGAACCCTGTACCTGGTGTCCCGGTCATCCCTAACCCCACGCCTACATATGGCCAAAAGAAAAAAAGGTGCAATGACACTGCCGCGTAATTTTGTAGACATGTGCATGAGCTGTGATGTGTATGAGCACGTCACTACGCATGCACGCCCCCAAAAATGACACGTGCCATTTTTTTCCTTTATTTAAAATGGATTGGTAAATTAAAAACGATTAAAAAAGAAGTAGCGCAAAAGACAGTGGTCTGGGGGCAAGAGGTTGAAAAGGAACAGACAAGGCAGAGCAGAAAATAACAGACAAGGCAGAGCAACACAGAGAGTGGGCAAGACTTTAAGTGGGCCATTGCTGAGATGGGTCTCTATCAGCCTCTCAATTTTTTCCCTCACCATCAGGGTGAAAAAAATATCTTACCTCTGCAGCAGTACCATCCTTCACTGCCTGTGATTTACCTTCAACGAGACTCGTTATAGTTTGTGCACAGTCTCATCATTTCAGAACTGAAGCATTTTCAATATTATATACAATAATGCCATAGTTGTTGCTTATTTATCTTACGCAAATAACAACCATTGACAAAGCCAATAGTCCCGGTTTGTTGTAGGTGTAATGTCACATGTTGTATTATATATCGAGAAGCAGCAGAATACTAGTTGGGCGGCACACTATGCTAAGCACAGATTTTTAGCTTATGTGTTTTTAAGCCACACCCTTAATTAATAGGACCATGCCACTTTGAGAGACCCCACCCATGTTTATTCATCCCACTTACATCCCTACGTGGGGGAGAAGCACACGAGAAAGTAACAGGATGTTGACAGGGGAGAGGTACATGGAAGAGAGCTTTTGACATGAGGGAGACAGTAGCAGGGAGTGCGGGGGAGAAGAATTTGAGATGGAAACCACATGCACCCTCGTGGAATGCTTAATGTTTGAAGGTAGGATCCTTCTGCATGGTTAAACCCACTTTTTGCCTGATGTTGCTATGGTTTCTGACTAATCTGACTTGGATCCTGCTATTCAGGACCCCAGTCTCTGTGCACCTTCCCTAAATAGGACATGGTGAGTACTTAGGTACACTCCAGATTGGCTAATGGTGTACCCTTGTAAGTCCCTAGTAAATGGTACTAAGGTATTCAAGGCATAGGTACACCAGGGATCTCACATGGGCTGAAGAATGTATTATGCCACCCATGAGAGACCACTCTAATCATGACTACAGGCCTTCCATTGTAGCTTGTGTAAGCTGGTGCTAGCACCACTTACGACAGTAGTGCTAGCCGTAAAACCTAAAAATCATCCCTAAGGCAGGCCTTTCAATCCTGAAGGCAGAGCGCTAGGTTCTAAGTGTGAGGGTGCCCCTGCATGAGCAGGACACCCCTACAATCCATGGAGTCCATTCTCCCGGGTTCTAAGTACATCAGCCATTACGATATTTAGAGTGGCAATGCGTCATTATGAGATGACCATCTCTACACTGGCTGTAACAAACCCGGGAATGTTTGGTATCAAACATGTTGGAATCCATGCACTGTAAAGCTCCTTCGGGAGGCCCTCAATTCTCCTAGTAGAAGTCTTCAAGACCCTGACAGCAAACTATAGCTCTAACCAACCAGAGACATGATTCAGCCCTTCTGCTGCTGAGCCAAGCTTGAGATGAGAAAGGCAGGATAATAGGTATCCTGTCACAGGGAAGTTTGACCACCTCCCAGACAGGACTTGGTGTATTGGGCAGGGTGCCAGCACCACTCTGACTACTTGAAGGGCACATTTGTTGCCCTCCTTGCGTACTCTAGTTCAAACCAGTTCAGGGAGCAGGTGGCTCCTGCTTTGGCGTGAAACTAGACAAAGTACATGGGAGTATCCTCCCTGCTGTCCAGCCCCTCCTCTTGGAGAGACCCCTGAATCGTTCCAACCCTTTCCTTGGGGTACTTAAGGGCTTACCTTACCTGTGGGTGGGTCCCTAGATTAGTCATGGGACAAGATTCAGATCCAATACCACTTCAACTTCGACCATCTGGGCACTCTGGACATCGCTGGACTTTGCTTTGGGAAGCGAGACTGCAACTGGGAAGACTACTGCTGCTCCTGGTCTCGTCGTCCTGCAAGTCTTCTGCAAAGTCTGTGCCTCTGCTCCATACTGGCTTTTCACAAGGCCTATGGACATCCAAGACACCCGACGGAATCTCCCTTGGAGTCAAGGAGTCACTCCCCTGCATCTGCAGGCACTACAATGAAGCTGACCGGTCTGCTGTTCCTGAGCTCCTACCGACTCTGAAAGGTTCAGAAACACAGGTTGTGGTTCTGCTGCTCCTTTAAGGCCTGCACTGTCTTCCTTTCAAGTTGGAGGCCAGTATCACTCTTCGGAACCGCTGACGCAGTAACCCTATGCACTGCGTCGACTTGCTGTTTCCAAGCTTGTTGACTCTCTCCTCCAGAGATCTTCGGGCTACAAGAAGCTCCAGCCTCGAGCATCTCCTGCAGCCAACATCTTCGCCTGCACCGCATCCTTTGCACTGTGGGCCTTCATCCTTTGGTGAGATGCTCGAGGTCCTCTTGTGACTCCTGTGCCTCTGGCCTGTGGGTCCTCTTGAGGGTCTTCTTCGACTCCAGTAGGCTCCCCTGCTTGCTCTGGCCTGCTCTGACTTACCTGCTCATGGTAAGTCACTTGGACGTTGCTGGTCCCAACACTGCACCTTTTTCAACAACTGCGTCCCTTGCCGCTGCCAAGACACTGACTCCTTGGCTCTTGACATCCAAGGTGGGGCAGCTAATGGTCCTGGTCTTCCTCAGTGTTGCCTGGTCCGCACAGCTGCAACTACAAGGGCACCATCAACTCTCCCCCATTCCCAGCATTGGTGGGCATTCGTCTCCCATGCCTCCTGGTCACTCCTAAGTGGCATAGACTCTGTCCCCTCTGCTTGCAGGTACTTCTCATCTCAAACCCACCTTTAGGTTCCACCAGGCACGTTCACCTCCTCCGCCAGCGGCATCTTCCTGAAATCCTCCATTGTGGTCTATGGTGGTTTTCGATGTCACTTTGCACCTATGCACCCGGCTTCCCTGGTGTAGGTTTCCTGGTTCCTGGGGTATCCATGGGTGGGGTAACTCTCCTACCTTCTATCTTCCACAGTGTTTCTTCCAGGTCCACTGGGAAGGGTCCTTCTTCTTAAAAATTGCTTCTACGACTTACCCGTAGACTTCCATTAAGCACACAGTTGTGTTTCCACTCTGCACACAGCCTCTGTGGTGTTCCTAGATACTTACCTTTTGTGGTTCCTTGGATCCCCGACTCTTCTACGTCTTCTGGGTCCATTCCACTATTTTAGTATATGGTTTGGTCTCCCCCTGGAGAGCACTGTGTATTCTGTACTATTTACATATTCAATTGACAAAGTATTGTGGGTATTGTGTTATATCACCGGGTAGGAGATAATACATTGTGTTAGTGAGGGTTAATAATAAATATTTTTTATAACTACACTGTGTGGTTCTTTTTCACTTAACCCATACCATAAGATTAAGTGCTGGTAAAACAAGCTGCTGTACACTTCTTCTGGACTAAGCCGGAAGGCTGCTCTTCACAGCTACCACTTAGAGAGCTTTCTAAGGTTGTCTAAGACCACTAAAATCACCACAGGTGTTGTCTGGATTAGTGCAGCGTGCTATACTTATCTTTTGTACAGCGTACTGACACCTTCGGGTAAAGTCTGCGCTATATAAAAATGCATTAAATAAATATACTTACATAAGTGAGCACCCTAAAAGTGAGATGTGGAAATATATAAACTAGCCAATTCTAGAGATGGTCAAGAGAATATTGCTCTAGGGGAGGCACACACACAAGATGGCCAAGCTAGACAAGGAAAGCTATTGAATAAGGAGCAAGCAAATGAGTGGCAATAAGACCACCCAGTGGTAAGCGATGGGTAGACTGTAAGCTCCTGTAAGTCCTTGATAAGCACGAAATGGGCATTTTACAAGCAGCCTGGGTAGCTAAGCCACTCGTACGTCAATTAAGAAACTCGAAAGCTAGCCTAAGATACACAGCTGTATGTGGGGAACGACATTTCAAATTGTATAATCATTTAAACATGACAATTCAAGAAAATCAACCTTTCGCTTTCATGTTCTTTAAAAACAATCTTCTTCTATGCACTAACAAAGTACTGCGATAAAAACCCATCTTCTTGTATTTGTTACAACTTTAAAGCTGTGAATTTGATAGGTCCTGCTCTTTTCTAGTTGCACCTCTGCCTCACTTTCAGCCGCTAGTGTAGCGCTCCCTTTGTTTTACAACCCTGTGAAGGACATTCATAATGCACCCATTTCGAGCTGGAAGCCATTTTATTATCATAACAATCCTCTCAGCGCTGTGTAGTCAGATGAGACAGAACCGGGGCTCGAGTTACGAGACACACGTCTTCAAACATTGCATCCATGACATTTCGTTCTAGTGCTCCTGGTGTTCGGTTCGTCTTACTCGGTGCTGTGATTGGACCATGGAGGCGGATATCCGGTGGCTGCAGGCGGAAGTGTGTTTCGTGCGGAGCCGGTGCAGAGTCGGATAGCATTTGCCGCACAATAGACTAATCGACTGTCTGCAGGAACCGCAGCAGCATGTCCTTCCCGGCACCGGTCAGCAAGCCTTCATGTCCAGACAACCCTCGGCTATTTTTCGACGTAGAGATCGGCGGGGAGTCCGGTGAGGCAATGTTTAGCCACGGAGAGCGGGAGGTGGATAAGAGGAGCTTCCAGCGCCCGCCAGTTGCACGCGGTCTATGTCACATTGGCTCTTTACAAGGAGTCCCGCAATCTAGCTAAGCATTTTATTTTTTTATTTTTAAGTGTTATATAGTGCTAGCTTGCCCCGTAGGTATCGGAGCACTTTACATACACACTGTAAAAACTGAAAAAAAATTGCATTACATAGTAGGAAGGCGGTAAGGAAGCAAAACGGAGATTAAAACATGATTAATCCCGACTATACATTAGATATGAGCTGTATTGAGTTGTATGATCTTTTAGGGACTTTAGCATGGCATTCCACATGAATCCTTTCCTGACCGACCCCTTAAATATTTTCAGGTTTTGAAAGGGGTTCGCTGCCCCTTCTGTTCACCCGCGTGGCAGGCTGCATGTTAACTCCTGTGGCCTAAAGCTTGTAATATGTAACACGCTTTTACACGTTTTATGTTGGAAAGCTGGGATAATAAACGTAATGTGGCAAATAATTGTTTTTTTTAGTAGCGTATATCGCGCTATGTACGGCACTTTTCCTCCGTAGAGGGCTTTTGTAGCGCATACTGCCCTGCTGCGTCTGTCACGGGCCCTGCGGCGATTCGGGCTACACCCGGCCGTTGAGTAACTATGGTGATGGGTGAAGCGCTGTAAAAGAAGGTAATTCTAGACACACACCAACGCTCAAATGGCAGTCCATATGCAGCACCGGTGCGGCGCTCTGTTGCTAGTTTACAGTAAACCGTAGTGTACCTAGAATAGACTTTCGATTTTCTTTGCTTTTATATTGATGGTGAACGAGTTACCCCTGTGACCCCCACACCAGTATTGTATATCCTTACCGTTCATTGCAGTCTGATATAGCGCATGATCCCAGGCGGTGTTGTAGCCCCACAGTAGTGAGACGCAACCATTCATTTAACTGACAGTAGTGTCGTTTCTTCATCTCTTTCAGTTGGTCGGATTGTATTTGAGGTATTTGCTGATATTGTACCCAAGACAGCGGAGAATTTCCGTGCGCTCTGTACTGGAGAAAAGGGCATCGGCCCTGTATCTAAGAAACCTCTTCATTTTAAAGGATGTCCGTTCCACAGAAGTGAGTTTTATTTTGTATTATACTGAAAAAAATCTTCAAGTGTTTTGAAATTGTATTTGGGTTAGTGTGTTGCACTTCACCCCCAGATATTGTCATTAACACAAGTCAGCAACTGAAACCGTGGTAAATCATGATGGCGTCCTTGTATTTTAATGTACCGTAAGAGCAGCTTACTTTGGTTTTATGCAATACACAGGCCCTGATTATAATTTGGGTGTACTGGTAATTACTGCATGCAGGAGTGAATAGTGCATGACTAACGAATAGTGTGATCACGGATAAAAAACGATTAGGTTTGTATTTGACACATGCTATGTACAGCATGTTGTAAATAACACCCAATTACACGTATGAGAAAAACCAGTGGAAAGTACCGCATACATGTATTTCCAGTCAACAGCTGGTGATTACATTTCCTGAAAATGTAGGGAATGAAAGAAAAGTTGTAAAAACAATACACCCCCCCCCCAACCAATAATGCAAAATCCGCCAAAAAACACTGTTTTGGGGGGGTGGGGGGGAATCATTTCACACGCAACTGCACATAGGCCTAGACCTCAAACAGGGATGTGCAACTAACGTTCTCACAAATTGATTGCAGCAGCTCACACTTCCATTCTGCAGTATACCACCATGACTGCAGCACTTCTAGGCCACTAAATCATGCTATGCTAGATCAATGTTCTGCTACAAAATATCGTGAAGCATGAGGATGGAAACCAGGCTATCAATTAATGACCTCAAATGGCGCAGCAATACAAGGCAAGAGCCAGGATTGACAGTTAGGCTGCAACGTATTAACATGGGTCATGTTGAGATCATGAGTATGTACAGGCTCGGTATGGGCACCATACCAAACATATTCTCATCGGTAGGGATGTCCGCGAGGCCAGCATAGGGATCCACTGCCTCCCTAGCCCCAACCCCCCTAAAAATGTTAGCAGCGCTAGAAGTCTTTGCAATAGGTAACCCACAGGAGACAGTAGGATTGGTGCTTGGTATCACTTAGTCAACCTTTAGCAGAATACTCTGGTAAGTGATGAATGCCTTGCAGAGAATGAGTGCAAAGCAAACATCTATGCTACAGCAGGATTTCCTGGCAATCTAGGGCCAATTGACTGCACTAATCTACACCAGGTGACCTCGCGTAGACAGGCAGGACAAGTGTGCCAAAACTAAGCACACCATTCATGTGTAAATGTGGATCTGTATACTGAACTGCTGTGTAGGGTGCACTAGGTGAAACCACGTAAGGATCCTACAAGAAGCAACATTAGTCAAACTGGTGACACGTCACCCATAACCTAATGTGCATAAAAAGCAACCCTTCACCGTCAGATTACAGTGCAGCAGTTAAGGGGGTGTTGGCAAGGGGTGGACTGTTGTGATGTAGTATGAGTATAGAGGTGTGGACCAGCTGATTAGGTAGGGAAGAGGGTTGATAGTTGTTGTGTCTGGAAGGGGATGTCTGTGGAAGGATTGGGTGAAAAGATATGGTAGTACGCCAAGGGGAAGAAAAATGGGCTGGGGAGTGTAAGGAAAAAAGGGCTTTTTCCAGCCGCCCCCCCCACACACACATTTTGCCCCCATGTGGACGCAATGCTGGTTTTCGACTATTGACGCCTGCTGACCAGTGCCTTTTCCCTAAAACTGTTGTGTGAATTGGCAATCGACTGAGACTTTACCCACTTATAAGTCCCTGATACATGGTACCAAGGGCATAGCTAGTAAAGGGACCCCCAGGGATGTAGCACAGGTTGGTGCCACACTGGACAAATCAAGTAAACTAAATAAATAAATACTGACAGGTCTGCCATTGCATACTGCAGGAGCAGTGCAAACTGCTCGATCTCTTCTGCGCCCTCGCCATGTGTGGAACAGTCAAATGCACTGCTTTTAGTATATGTCGGGCACCCCTGGATAAGGCCTCTTGTTCCCAGGAGGAAATGTGTAGTATATTAAGACTGTAGACCTGTAAGTGCAAGCTTATGTCTCTATAATGTCTTTACCATTAAAGTACAATATAGGTGATAGGCTGTCCATAGAATAACATTGAAATTGCATCCGAGCAGACTAGAGTTGCTAGCTTGTTTATGGTATCACCTAAATATGTCGAGTTTGGTGTCAAACAACGTGCCTTCTCTTCCCTGACACACATCTTGCGTCAGGAAAGGCCGGCATGCATCCAGGGGGCACCTTAGAAGTTGCCCACCTGGTTGCCCCAGCTTCACTTTGCTCTGGCTGATGAGTAGGCATTTCCCTGCACCTGCTGCCTCTAAGACAGGATTCTCACCTCATGTCAGTTAGTGTGATCACTCCTAGGAGTAAGTAACCAGGACTGGGCAGGAAGTAGGTCACACCTCCCTCCTACCCTGCTGGCTAGTGAAGTGGCACATGAGAGCGGTGAGCTTCAAAAGCTGCACCACCTCTAATATGCTTCTGGTCTGTCCCAGAGAAGAGGACACAGACCTCTTCTTGCCCCCGGTGCAATTGGGCAAGATGGGAAAGTAGGTTTGCAGGAGGTGTACACCTCCAGGAAAGCTGGCCACGCCTCCAGGCTGAGCAGCCTGATCTGTACACCTAAAATAGAATTCTGCCATCTTTGAGGGCAGCAATAGTGGGTTCTGGGTAGAAAAGGTGACCTACACCATGGGGTGTGGTCACCTCAGGGGCGGATTAACTGCAGGGACTAGCTACCCATTAACTATGTCCCCCCGCTCCCCTTAATGTTGGATTTAAGACCAGAACCTCAGATCTGAACAACTTATTTTTTGGGAGGGACCAAGAGGAGACCTATGTTGCAGACAAAAGGACTTTGCCTGCTGCACCAAAGCAAAATAGGGATACTGTGTCCCTGAAGCAACAGTTTAGGAACTGAGTAAACAACTCTCGTCCTCAGCTAAAACTCTGTACTCCCTGGAAGACGGACCCCTGCAGAAGTCAGAAGCACCTCGAGTCTCCCTTGGATTAGTTGGTCTAGTCCCCTGTAAAATGCATATAAAAACACTCGCTGGATCTAAAGAACCGCTGGTCATTGGACCCTCTGCGGGATCACCCAAATCTAGATCCTGCTTATTGGGTAGTTAGACTGTCCATGGGATCGTGAGGTCTGCCGACATTGCTCTTCAGTAAGCGAGTTGATGGACTCCTCCCAACCCATGCACGGACGGTGGTGAGGGTGTGGAAGGCGGCCACGAAATACCGGAGGTGGGAAAAGAAACTCTGAGGTGACTCCTTTCTGGGCAGGAGATTTTCTTAAGGAAGTAGGCAGTATAACTGGGTTCGCCTAATAGGAATTCGCAACAGAGACACTAGGCGACGTCTGGAGAGGAGGAGCGTATGTCACATTCAAAGGGCTGCAGCGAGACTACACAATGGGACGTGGGAATGGCTTCTATACATGCGATTAGGACATGCACTTAGGAAACACAGCAGGGAAGGACATGCACTTAGGAAACACAGCAGGGAAGGAGAAACAATAATAGAGGTCAGCCCACTAGTGGATCGAGTGCTTCATAGCAGATACGTGACAAGACAGTTTCCCTATTCTATAAAAAAAAAATAATCAACAATGCTCCAGATCCACGACCTCACTCAGGCAGACATGGGAACAAGATGTTGCACACTAGACGACAAGCAATTGGTGGAAGTACTCCAGGGCCCAAGGGAGGTAGCAATCCGGGCCAGATTCGGACTCCTGCAACTCAAAATACTACATAGGGTAATACACTATGTCCGTGATCTCTAGAAAAGGGAGGTGTGAAGATGCAAGCTGCCACAGGGTGCGGGTTGGAGGATCCTTATATCACTTGCTCTGGGAGTGCCCGAGCATTCGTGCATTCTGGATAAAGATCGCTCGAGAGATGTCGTAGGTGGTGGGTGTGGAATTTCTACTAGACCCCAAATGGTTCCTTTGAATAACGGAGGCTAACGAAGACTGGCCTTGACATATGAAGTTATGGTTGGTAGCAATAGTTGCTAAACGGACCATTGCAAGGAAGTGGGGGGCGACGTCCACCCCAATACTGGGGGAATGAGAAAATGCCCTGGACTGGTACTGGAAAGCAGAGTCAATGATATATAAAAGTAGAGGGTGCCCCATGATAGGAGAGACAATTTGGGCGGCATTGCTGGTTCATTGTGGACTTTAAGAGGGATGCAGGTAACAACTGTATTCTTTATCTTTTTTGACAAGTGAAGGTCCACATAAATAGTCTCCCCAACGTCACTTGCAGCCTCTGCACTCAGGCCTCCGTGACTGCTCAGGTAAGGAAAACCTTGATGCCTAAAGACAACTCTGCAGCCGGAGCCCCATGGCTTTGAAGAGAAGGACCAAAGGTGACCTGCTCTTCCCCCGCTCCCCTCTCGTGGTTACAGAGCAATGCAAGGCCTGAATTCACTTACTGGTTCAGCACGAGTTGCTTCCTAGCCGGAGCCTGCTGCCTCTTTTTACAGAGACTGATCCCCATTGAAACTGATATCGCTCCCGAGGCTGATTTGCCCTGGTCACCCTCGTGCCACTGTTTGTGCTGCCTTGGATCTTGCCCATCACCGTAACTCCTGGAGATTGGTCCAATAAATCGATGTACTGTACCAGTTTGCAGAGCTTGTTCTTCTTCCATAGGATAACGCAGAATTCAGAAATTGCATGGTGTGCACTTTTTAAAGTGAAAAGAATTTATATCAGAAAACGTACTTACCTAAACAATTTCTCTCTGATTCCTAGATATATACAAATCTACTTGCTATTTTCATAAATTGGTGTGGATCTCCTTCTTGAGTAGTATTTTCATTTATTAATCACTCTGTGTATTTGTAGATGTCGCACACTCCTCTGTGTTAAGCCTAAGGCTGCTTGACCAGAGTACCTCTTTATAGAGCACTTTGCGATTGCATAGCAAGCCCTGTCCACGAGTAGGGAACCCCTGGACTCTTTACATGGTATCTCAGATTATTGATATCACTTAAAGAGCCAGCTTCCTACTGTTGAGAGGTTGAGACTTTAAGGAAAAGACAGGAAAAAATGCTCCCTAAGACAATTAAAGGAAGCTGGAGCATGGATACAGCTAAAAGCGGCAGCCTCAAAAAAGAATTCCAAAAGGTATTGGGAAATAATCGCCGACTGCTGTGGCTCTAGAGTGAAATCCCTCCCTATACCCATAAAAGAAGATGAATGGAAACTTCATTTGTTAGAACTGCATAACGCAAATTTTAATTCCTTCAAGTAAAAAATGGTGACACCCGACCAGTCTAAAATTTCTGTATCCAATTACGTACATTCAATCGATGGAGTGGCTGGAGCTATTAAAAAAATGAGATCCTCAGGAGCAATGTGCCCTGATGAAATTCCCATGACCGTAATAAAAAAGGAGCCACTTTTGTGGGCTACCTATCTAGCTCCACTATTTAATCTTTGCTACTCCCAGGGGAAAACACAACCATCCTGGTCGGGAAGTATTTTAATTCCTCTGTACAAAAAGGGCCCTAGAGAACACCCAGGTAATTATCGACAAATAGCCTTACTGGATACGGCGGGGAAAATATTTGCACGTACTATCCTCGATCACCTCACGGAATGGGTGATGGAACAGAAAATCCTCCCCATAGAACTATCAGGTTTTAGGAAAAATCATTCCACTCTAGACAATATTTTTATGTTGACATTAATTGAGGAGAAATACACAATTACTTGTAATTCAAATGTATACTTGGATTTCATAGATTTTTCAATAGCCTTCGATAAGGTAGATCGACCGTTATAGAGAAAATTGTAAGATGGGTTTGCCTTCACCCCATCTATCATTAATTATTGCACTACATTCTCAAACTTGGTGCCAGATATTAATGGGTGGAAATCAAAGTTTATCAGATGTAATCCCTACAGAAAATAGTTTGAAACAAGACTGCTTGTCACCACCGCTGCTATTTTCTCTTTGTATAGCAGTTTACCCGACTGCTTGGCTCAAACTGATGGAGATGCACCAAAGATAAGTACCTGGCCTTTTGCATGTCTTTTATATGCAGATGATATTGTAGTAATGGACCGAACCCCTCTTGGGTTAAAAAGAAAGCTGGTATCACTACAAAAATATACAGTGGGCCACTTCTTGAAAATAAATGTCTCTAAAAGTGAAAATGTAATTATGAAAAGTATTAAAAGTAGAAAATCATGTAAGTTTAGGTGGCACATTGGGAAATATATGAAGAACCAACACTAACAAGAGCCACATGCCTATATCTATGGATAGCACAAAATGGGCCCAAGGAGGGGTCCCAATATTATACACAAGTGACTAGGGCTGACAATTACATATTTCAATCTTCGAGTTACTTAGCAAAAATATTTTTATCATCATGCCAAATATAGTTATCAAGCTTCAGCAATACATAAATACATAGAAATCAACAGTAATAATATACAATGTCCCACACATCACATTCATAGTTATCATTCATACTAATATTCACTCATAATAACATTCATTCATTCTACAAAACCACTTCCTGAAACATCACACATTAATCAAGATGGGAAAGCTGGCAACTGATGTTGAGATGGAAAGATCTCGTGTATCATCCCAATGGTAAGCGGGAACGAAGTCCAGAAACACGAGCAGAGTTAAACGCCTATGCGCGTTTTGGTGTATGGCCCAGGGCAGGGCAACACCTTCACCAGGGCAGAGATGGTTAGGTCGAGTTGGACGCACAAACACACCTGTAGAAATATTCGCTAGAGTTCTTTTAACAAAGTCGGGGATAAGGCCTGACGGTATGATAAAACAGGATCTGTAATCCGCAGAACTACCTCGGAAACGATATAAAGTCAGGTCCGGAGGCCATTCAAGCTACCAAGGATATCATTGAGAGAATGGTTAACGGAGATACAAAGGCAATGAATCAGTACATTTCCTCGATGCGGCAGAAATTCAAGTAGGCATTAATAGTCCATCCAGAAAGGAAAATCCTTCGGCAGTCCAGTGGGGCGGGAACCCCTATGGCTTTCTGGATGGACTTTTAAAGCCTGCCCGCATCAAGGAAATTTACTGATTCATTCCCTTTGTATCTCCGTGAACCATTCTCTCTATGATATCCGTGGTAGCTTGAATGGCCTCCGGACCTGACTTTATATCTGAGATGGGATGCTGATTTCTTGAATTTTTTGTTCGAAGCACTTTGTCAGTGTGTCGCAGAGTGCCTTAGAAAGGGGTGCCACGGTTGGTCAGAGGATCGGAGTTGCTGAGCATGGATATTATCTTAAAGAGCTTGTGCTTGGTGTGTGTATGCAGTGAATACATAGCAGAGGCCTGCATGGGCCTACAAAACCTGAACCTTGAGTTTTCCAGCATTGCAACCCCTTGCCATTAACTCTGCAAAGGAAACATTTACTTTACAGTTGTGTGTTATGAGGTGGCCCATAGGAGCACTGACCGTGTTACTGATCAGGAAGAATTGGAGCAATGGGTAAAAAGTATCACATTTAGGCTTTGTTCATAATGTTTCCAAACGAGATAAAGCAATTGGATCATGGTTTCGCTAGTTGAGTAAAAGATTATAGTGTTCCCAATTCATTTAAGGCAATACTTTAACTTCGTAAAGGAGAGCTTCAGCAACACCAATGTCTTGCTCTATATGGCTTGGGCATCCAACGCATTATATAGGTTTAGATGAGAAAATCTCAGTCATAAAAGTATTGTTTAAACAAATGGGTGTGAAATGTGATCTGCGATTGTGTGGAACATTTCTATCTGCGGTAACAATCGCAGTAATTGGAGCATGGATTAAATGGATGTCTGTATGGAAGAGTGTTTCCTACAGGATGCCTCCTTCTGGAAAGTCGAAGAAATGCCTTTGCTTGAAGGGGACTTGTCCCCTTTCTGATTGTCAGTGACTGAGGCAGGAAATGTCTGTTCCGTACATAGTCAAGAGTGGATGCAAAGCATTGATATTTCATTGATTTTTAGCAAGGAAAGGAGCATGACCTCTTTCCTATGTGATATGCAAATGTTTTCAATGTACAAATTCAGATTCTCAATACTAGCTGCGGTGCTTATTTGTTTTTTTTTTTTGTAAAATTTTTATTTTGCAAGTTATATCATAGAAGTAGAAAAGAGAGGAAAAACAGTGGAAGAGTGAGCAAGAGAAATAGGAAGGAACAGGCGACATTCCGCCATGTATCCCCACACAGGGGGTGCTTTAGAACATGTTCTCAAGAACCGCGAGCGACAGCTTAGCAACGCCAAAGTCTTATGTTGGAGCCTCCAGCGGTGGCGAGGCACGCTCACTGTGCCGTAGTAAGTCCCAAATCTCAAAGAGGAGGAGCGACTCAGTCTCGGTCACAGACCAAAGATAGGCCAAATCGTATGCCCATGTAAGCAAAACCTGTCGCAATAAAGAGATAAACATTCCCAACATAACAACCCACCCCCCCCCCCCCACCCCCCACCCTCAACCCTGGTGGTGGCGACCAACATTCATTCAAATCATCACAACATACGCAGGTGGCTAAAATTGGAAGAGGTGGAGCGCACGAAGCGCCGAGGGACACACTGCTGAGGGCAATCCACGGGACAGAAAACGGACCTGCTTATTTGTTTTTAAATTGGGACTTGATTCAATGTTCAGATGACTGGCTTTGAGAATTTAAATTTATTAACACATTAGCACCAGTATGTTGTGACCGTGAAGGCTCTAAAAACAACCTGACTTTTTAGAATTGCTGAGAGGCTATCACTTTATACAGAGAACTCACACAGAAAACCCTGTTGTAGGTTAGCAGAACGAAAATTGTCTATTGCTGTTATTTTCCAGTATATTAAAGAATCGCCATTGCTTTCCGCCAACTCTCGCTGAATGTTCACATAGGTGTAGTGTAGTGCAACACCTTTTGACATTAGTTTGGTTTGGGATGCGCTAACCTAGTCAATAGATTAAAAAAAAAAAAAAAAGCTCTGTAGGGCCTCCCTTATTAAGGAGATGTCCTGCCATTAATTGCTGGAAAACCAATACACTATCTATTACCATTGTGAAGAGGTAAGTCTTGCTGATATGTTAATGCATTTGGTATGGCTGAAAAATGAACATTTGCACCGGTCTTTGAAACTCGGTTATGCCAACACATCGGAAATGAGGTACTTTTTCAGTTGCACTTTAGACATAGTCTTATTTCTATCTTGTGGTTTTTCTTACATGCACCTGCTGTAGGTTTTCTTCTTTATAATTACTGCTGTTAAGCTAGTTTACTATTCCGTTCCGCTTTTTTTTTTAATGGCTTCCTTCTTTAAAATGCCCATAAATTGTTTTCAAATTATTTTGTTACGACTCATGATATTACAAAGTTGTTTTGTTTATGGTATAAAAGTGGTATAGTAGTTTTATTTTTTATTTTTTATAGTTATAAAAAAGTTCATGCTCCAGGGAGGAGACTTCACAAACCAAGATGGCACTGGAGGAGAAAGTATATATGGCGAAAAATTTGAAGATGAACATTTTCACTATAAGGTAATGTTTTTGGAATAAAAGCATAGTCTGTTTACCAAGTGTGCTCCACTTGAATTTTCACACAAGACTACTAGAAGGGATGATCATCTTGCTAAAGGGGTGCTAGGATACAGCTCTGGCTTCCCTATACCAGTTTGGACTTATGCTACCTGGTACTTTTGATATTTTCGATAAAAGGCTACAGTTGGACCATAAATCAGATTGGTTTGTGATGTCATACAAACCCTAGGTTGATAATGATTGGACATAATTTTAAAATACTAAATGGTCTGCATTCACTTAAGCAGATATGGCAACATAGTCCTTAAGAAGCTACTTGTTCTATATATTTCAAATGTGTAACCAGTTTACTCACTAGCTGAATCTGTTTCTGCAAGTTTCGTAGGTGTTACATTCAATTCATCACTATATTTATTATTGAAATCATACACCTTCAGGTTTGTATGTAGCACGAACCAAACTAAAAGACAGCATAGTGTTGTACAGCGTCAAAGACCAGCAAAAACATAATGATTGATAGCGGTAGTTAGTTTGTGAACTATTAATACAAAGATTGGTGTCTTCTAGCTCTCTCTCTCTCCCTAAGTGGAGCAACATTGGAGTGGTCCTGATGGTTACAGGGATGTTGTTCCAGACCTTGGGTGCATAGGTGGAAATGATCTGCAACCTTGTATTTTCTTATTTCACGGATTAGTCTCCAGTCTGATGGTGCACTGGCTGTGGTGTGCTGAGAACCACCAGAGATGTTGGGCTTGTCTGTAAGATAAGCAGGGGTGCTGGTTGTAAAAGGATTTGTAAAAGATGGAGCTCATATTGAAGAGGGTGTAGCCTGGCAAGGGCAGCCAATGGAGTTCCTTCAGAATGGGGGTGATGTGATCATACTTTATGCCCTGGATGAGACATGCTGCAGCGTGTAGGATGCCCTTAAGGGGTGCCAGTATGGACTCAGGAGAGCATGGAGCAGGGTGTTACCATCATCCACATGTGAGAGTACGAAGGCCTGACTAGCAGTTACGAAGTGATTCTGTGGAAGAAATTGTTATAGTGATCTGGTAATAAACATCCTTTGTTAGGTCTCGCCTAGCGATGCAGCGGGAAGCGCTGTTGCTAGCGAGATCTATTGTTGTTGACGTGAGTCGGAAGAGGGACAGGACATGTGCATATGCACAAAGGACTGCAGTTGTGCACGCGTATGGCAGCGTTTGTACACCTCCAAGGACATGAGATGTGGACGCGTACAGGTAGAGTGTGTTTTCAGCTTGCGCCCTGACAGCAGATGTGCACACGCACGATCACATCTTTGCTAGCTACCAGGCTGCGCGTGATGTCCTGAAGAGTCTTCTTCTTTGACACCTCCCAAAGAGCAGCAATCGCCATGGCCTTGTACTTTGATACAACGCCCATAATGCTTGTTACAGAGTGCTGCCCGGCCCCGGGGGCTCCGGTAAAGCCCACCTCCACATACAAGCTGCGGGCCCCCTCGTGCAAGGACGGGGGAGAGAGCATGGAGGCGGACACTCGCATCAGCAGATCCAGCGTAAAGGTAAACGCTCACGGCGCTGTGTTTCACACCCCATCTTGCTGCATTTCACATCACCCCCTGCTGCAGTTCCACTGACAGCTGCGCCGTCTTACCGGTAGACAAAGTGTATTTTCAGCGGCATGGCTACAGGTCCAGACTTGCAGCTCAGCTCGTATTTCGGGCGGGGAACCAGGGATCACATGCGGGACGGAGGGGTCTTCACATCTTCTCATACCCTGTCAGACTGTGCATAGGCCCAGACACTGAAATCTCTCGTAGCCCCCGTGCCCCTGAACCAGAGGTCCCTCCCCACCGCCGTGCCAGTCCCGTGTCCTGTAACGCCACTCATCGAGGGCAGAGGGTTCTGCCAGATGCCCTCGCCGCACACAAGGAGTCTGCAAGGACCGGCCGACAGGTAAAGCGATGCTTTAATTTTTAAATCACAGTATTGCAGGGAAACATTACAAATCTAGATGCATATTTCTTTTATATTCCGTAATGTAAAAGCTGCCCATTTTTCCTTTCTACATTTGATTTTGAAAAATTACAGTGTCTCATTTGCAGGTGTATGTTTTCGCCCCATTTGGTGCACATCGTTTCAGTTTAAGTATCTGTTTCTGGAGCGCTAAAGGTCTCACGTTTACACAAGTTTAAGCTATTGGCATTGTAAATGTTAATGCCTTTCATTTGAGTCTTAAAAACCAAAACAGAAATAAGTTATTGTCTACAAAGCCAATAGCTCAAACTCGTGTAAATGCGAGACCTATTGCATTGCAAATGCTTGTTTTTTTTGCCAGTATATTTCTTGTGTGTGAGGTTGGTGTCCGTGGTGAATCCAGGTGACTTGCATTCACGAAACTTGGAGTTCAAAGCAGGATTTCTGTCTTGGCTGACTGTAAGGTAGGTGCTGGACATCTAGAACCTGATGCAGGCAGTGTTGTATATCTGAAGCGGATGAGACTTTCAAATAGAGTTGGGTATTATCGACATATTGGTGAATCCCGATGCTGTTATGTGAGTAGAGCACCTAATGGCTTCATGTAGAGCTTGTCGATGACAGCATGGACTCCTTGGGCACTCTGTAGGTGATTCTTTGGGACCGTGAGGTTCGTAGGTGTTGTATCTGCATCTCTGCTACACAAAGTAAAGATGGAATCGATATTGCAGTTCAGAAGAAAAAAAACTGGTCGTCTATTGCAGTGGTTCCCAAACTTTTGACTCCTGAGGACCCCCATTAAGTCACTACTGGAAGCTGGGGACCCCCAAGCAATTTGTACTATTTAAATTTCAAACAAGTCCGTACGCAACCTCACCCCGGTTTGGGATCACACCCGCGAGGACATGAAGGTTTGGTCTCGTATGCCACTGACCATATACGGGAGGTCAGCTATATTCAAAATGGTGGCGCTCCCGCGGCTCGCGTACCATCTGCAGAATCATCCATACCCGATTCCGCCTCGCTGGTTCCAGCAGGTTTCTGCACTGGGTGGGTTCCTCTGGGAGGGGGGTGCTGTCTGGGTGGCATTGCGGACGTGCTTCCTCTCGACATACACTGGTGACCTCGCCACGTCTGATGTACTCTCTTACTACCAAGCAGCGCACCTCTTTGTCCTTAATGATTGGTGGTCCATAAGCTGCTGTATTCGGCGCTGCTTCGGTGGGGTCTTCCATCTGCCACACAAGTAGTCTTTTCGGTCTGGCGGCAGACGCTGCGCAGAATGGGCTGGTGGAATGTACTTACTCAGGTGGACCCCCCTCTGGCGCAATGGCCCACCCAGCCTGCCCCACTTGGAGGCCCTACGGGGTTTGCGGGGTGGTGTGCAATAGGCATCTCCACGTTGGGAGACGTATTATCAGGTAGCACCCTGAAGTCCTTTCAAAACCTACGAGACGAATTCGAGATGCCACGCTCCCAGTTCTTTCGCTACCTTCAGTTCCGGCACGCACTGACTCCGTATCTGACTGACGTTGACCAGCTTCCTGAATTCAGCCCGCTCGAGGCCAAGCTATTTATGGGGGAATTGCCAGACAAAAAACTGTCCCGTATCTACCAGACTCTGGTTCGACACTGTTCCCCTGACTTACAGAGACTCCGGGCTGCGTGGGTCCAGGATGTGGGAGAGCTGGGGGAGGAAGACTGGGTGGAGGCCCTGGCAAGTCCTAGGGGGGCGGCAATTTCCACACGCTTGAGACTAATACAATTCAAATACCTGCACCGCACCTATTTCACCAGGGAGCTCTTGTGGAGGGCAGGCATGATAGGTTCTCCGGACTGTTTACAATTGAGTCGGAGGTGGGCACACGTCTACATACCACCTGGGGGTGCACGGAATTGCATAGGTTCTGGACCGGAGTTTTCAGGTGTGTATCGGAGGTGCTGGCCTGGGAGCTTCCTAGAGACTCGAAATTGGCCTTGTTACATGTTCTGGAGGGAATTGGGGGTAATAGGTAGAAACGACACCTATTGTTGCTGGGACTGACATTGGCAAAACGGGACATTGCTAAAGCCTGGAAGGCGCCCCGGGCCCAGCCCCTGGCCGCCTGGAAGAACGGTATGGATTTTTGCATGGGGCTGGAGCAACCCATATTTCAGGCCAGAGGGTGCCCCCCGTAAGCACTTCAAGAGGTGGGCAGATTACCGCGGTCTGGACTTGGATACTCCACCTGAGAGCGATGCCCTCCTGACAATTTAACAGATGGGGGTTGCTGAGGGGGCTCGGGTGGAGCTCGGATGGGTCTGGCTTGTGATCATGGCATGTACTGACTTTCCTTGTTATCTAGTAGACGGCTGCAGCGCACTTAGGGGGGGGGGGGAGGGTTGAGTGGGGGATGTTCGTATTTTATGAAAACGTCTGACGATGTCCATATTGTTTGAATACTGTGTGCACCAGACTCCGGGGCTTCGGAGCTATGCATTCTTTGTATGTGCAGACGAATAAAATTTGTTTAAAAAAAAAACAGAAGTCCGTGAAAAATACACAAACAAGTGCATGCCAAACAAATACTCTAATAGCTAAAGATTTGATTATTTTATATTGAAAAAGTTTGCAAAAATCTAAAGATTTTAATTGGATGGTTGGTGCTGCACCTCGGCAACTAGCTTTTCCGTGTTTGCTCTTATTTTGCGGCATGCGGCTTCTGCCAGGGCCGCACTGGAAACTCAAGGCAGCCCTGGCAAATGTTGTCAGAACAGTCCCTCCACTGTGCGCACCAAGTGTAGCGAGTGAGCCTGACAACTACAAAAGGACCCTTGGGGGGCTGTCGCCCCCCCCCCCCCCCCATAAAATTTGGAAAAAATGGTGCATTTCACATACATTTGTCATTATATATTGAATTGTATTAGCTTTTAAAGCATAGTAAATGATGACCTTACTTTGTAGCAGGATACAACTATCTTTTGTTGGGACTCCTCAATGATTCCCTCATTATCACCCACCGACAGTGCTTCTTATCTCTCCATAGCTCCTCTGTCACATGTATTGCATTTGTTTCATAGCATCTCTTATACCAGTGTAGGGCAGAGACAATGAATCATAAATGTGCAAATCAGTGTACAGAAAATGTTACATAAGGCAAAGGGGTCTTCAAGGTGTGAGATTTGTCCTCTATACCTGTAGGCCTTTTTTTTGGAATGTGTCATGGACCCCTAGGGGTCCAGGGACCCCAGTTTGGGAACCACTGGTCTATTGTTTATATAGTTTTTATTTGTCAGTTACTTAAGTACATACACATAAATAGAAGGCACAGACTCCCCATGACCATTAACACAAATCTCAATCTTTACCCAGAAAAGGCTTTGCAAATGATTATTTGTGCAAAGCAGTCAACTTTGATGAAGCAGTAAACTGTTGAATTTGCATCAAAATAGCTGCCTGAGGCTTCTGGTGATAGAACGTTTAGAACCTAGGCCAAAATGCTTGAGCTGCACAGTCGATAATGGTGTTGACATTATTTCTGATAATCTGACTTGTTAGAAATAAAGTGCCTAATGCGGGGTAAGTGACTGTGTTTTCCTCAATAATAGACGAGGTAACGTGTCCCTAAAGATGAGATTTAAAACCTTTCAAATAGCAATCAGAAAAAATAAATCACGTATTAGGATATTGGATTCAATGCTTAATTCAAAATCTTTAAATCAGTAATTTGGAACATTGAAGACTTCTTAAAATATTAAGTGCAATACAAACATGGGGGCGTGGCTTGGCCGGCTGCAAAATGGCTGCACTCTTGAGTCGGCTCTGCGGCCAAGCATCCTAATCCGACAAGATCCTGCGGGCATTTTCATCCTACCTGCACTTCGAAGCTGTTTCCTGATTCCGCACAGTGAGAGGCCTTTATTGACTCTACTCTCCGACTCGGTTCAGCGGCTGGGATACACAGTTTTGCAGCCGGCGCTGGACCTATGCGCTGGCTCCCGCGAGGGTCGTTCCAACTCCCTCCGGAGCTGCGCGGGCTCTTGGCGCCACACGCTACGCTGCTGGTGAGCAATCTGGATACAGCGCTTCGTGGTATCGACTCTGGGGCTATTGCTGGCGCAGTTGGAGGCCTGCGAGGTGCACCGCCCAGTCCGGGGCACCGCGGCCTAGACGACATTATTTTTCATCCTCCCCCGGCAGCATCTGATGGCGGCCACTGGTGCCCGGACCCGGTGACTGGATCGGCGGTCCTCCTCGCCGGTGCAGCCCCTGCTTGGTGCGCGCCCCCCTCTTGCCCTCCTTACCGCCCTGCTGAGTGGACGCCATCGGCCAAAGTCCAGTCCTGCGCCTGCTTCTCCTGGCGGCCTGCCTGTGCCCGGATCTCCTTGACCTCGGTCCTGGGTTCCCCAGCACATAATAAAGTGGGGATCGGACTTCTGGCGCACATCGGAGTTGCCCTTGCAGCCACCTGGTGGGCCATCGCCACGGAAGAGTGGCGCACTGGCCTGGCTGGCCGACGTTTAACCCGGCCTAGGTTCTTGCTCTCGACCACCAAATCCTCCACACGTGGATCTCTGTGCAGAGCGCCCCCCGCCGGTGGTGCCCGGATTTCAGCGAGTCCCTGCGGTGGTGCCCCGGGGAACCCACCTGTGTCTTTCCTCCTCACCTGCCTCCCCTTCATATCTTGGACGCCTGCAGCCTGGGGAGCGTCATCGTGCTGCTCTGCCCTCTCCGCGCAGTGGTCTAGTCTGGCTGCCCATGCGCGGTGAGCTGCCATTTTGTGATCAACCTTGCGGTGCCTGCTCCCCCCCCCCCATCTCCATATACTCCACGTTGGTCTTCTGCGGGGGCGATTCCGACTAGGGCGGGTGCCCCCCTTGTTACGGGCTCTCTGCCCCTCACCCCGCTCTGCCCTCTATAACTCTGCAGGTTGTTCTGCTCACCTAAGGTTGGCCTCAACTTTGCTGGGACCCCGCCGACTTTCCCCCTCAGTCTGGCAACCAAGTGAGGTGTCCCTCTGGTGGGATACTGTCTGCCTAGCTACACTATTGCTCCTGCTGTCCTTTATACTCCGTACCACCTCTGAGGCGCCTCGGCTGCACGACTGCCAACCTCTATTGTAGCTGAAAGGTGGGTTCTCCATACCCGTTGCATCTATCCGAGTTTAGAGCCCTCACATCAGCCCTGCCATTCCTCAACGTTTGCCAGTCGGGGGTTTTACTTATCATGGGGAAGACAGACCCGAATAAGCCAAAGATCGCCTTCGACCTCTGCAGGTCATCCCGTCAGGACAGCTCCAGTTCTGAGGGAGGTGACACAGCTGCCATCATGGAGGCGCCCCCCCTTCCTGTGAAGACTACCTAAAAGCCATCCCTACTCAGCTGGACCAACTCTCTGCCCGCCTTGACTCATTAAAAGCCCGTGTGGACACCCATGACAATCGCCTACTCCATGTTGAGTCCAGGGTGTCTGACGCTGAGTATGCCGCTACACAAGGTCGTCAAAAATTGCTCCAAATGGACAAAATCCTAGCAGTTATCTGGGAGAAAAATGAGGACTTGGAGGCGCGCTCCCGTCGGAGGAATCTCCATATAATGGGCCTTCCTGAATCAACCCACATCTCCCGCATGGAGGACTATGTGGAGACTCTGACCAAGGAACTTTTCGGTGATGTTCTCTCCACAGTGTGTGTTGGGGAACGCGCACACCGCTCCCTTGGCCCCCATCCTGGTTGCAGGTTGCCCCCACTCCCTATTATCGCACAATTGTTAAATTACCGGGACCGTGATGCCATACTCCCTGCGGCACGGGATAGAGGTACCATCACCCATCAGGGCAACTCACACTCTTTTTATCCGGACTACACCCTCACAGTTCAGGAGGCCCGGCGCAAATATTTACCTGCCAAGCGAATCCTACAGAAGCATGAGGTCTCGTACTCCCTGGCCTACCCGGCGAAAAACTATTTTCTTTCCTGAACCTAGAGAGGCCCTGGCGTTCGCCAAGAAGCTTGAGAAATCGGCACGATCAGCGCCATCCAAATCCTTGCCTGATGGTGCTGATCGCCTCCGTGACAATAACAGAAGTGTTTTATGTTTCCTTTCCAATGATGCCTGTCTCCACTCTATCTTTGCCACCCTGCTTCACTGCAGGGGAGTCAGCCTAGCCCTGCCATGCCCCTACGGGATAATTCCCTATCGTACTGGTGTTCTTCCTCCTCCTCCTAGTTGTGGGTTCCCGGGGTGGGGTGGGTTGGAATCGCAGCCTGATTTGGGGGGGGGGGGGGGGAGTGGTGGTGGGTGTGGGGTTGGGGGTCATTCTGCTGCTCCTCTTTGGATGTGGAAGTTGGGGGGGGGGGTAGGGCCGGGGTGGGGGTGGTTCTAATGTTTTCATTGCTGTTTTTGAGGTAGACTGGTTGGGTAGGGGTGGGGGGTACTCAGGGTTTTATTTCTTGCCTCCAGGGGATGTGGTTTTGTTTGGCCACTATTTGGACAATCTTCATTGTTTTATCATGTTTATCATGTTTGGACTGCGACACTGCATTGTGCTCCTTGCCTCCCTTTGCCATAAGTCAGCTGATAATATTCCCCCATGTAAGCACTGTTCCTTTAGTCCCTCTCCCCTCCTGTTGATTGCAATCACCTACTCTCTGCATGCTGGGCGTTTCTCCTGTTCACTGGCCTGTTCCACTTCTCTGCTACATATTCACCATATTTTTGTCTGTAGGTGCTCCCTCCGTTGTCCCGCCAGCTGGCGTCCTCTCATTGCGCTGCACCGTCTGTGCCTGCTCGTGGCGCCTCCCACTCGCGCTGTGTACTATAACCATTATGGCCACTACTACATGACTGACACTATCTGCTGGTCCTGAAACATTCGTGGTTTGAATGACCACCGTAAGGCCAGGCTTATTCACTCCCACTTAAGTCATAGGGTGGACATCTGTCTCTTACAAAAGACGCACTTGCTGTCTGGGTCTCTCTCTCTCCAGACTCCAGGCACGTTACTGGGGGGAATCACACTCTTCTTTTTACTCTGCATAGGCAAGGGGGGGTCTCCATTCTGATACGCAGGGGCCTCCCCAGGCACACTGCTCAGGCACTAATTGATCCCGATGGCAGGTATGTAATCCTGCACTGCTCCCTATTGGTCCAGCCCGTTGCGATCGCCACGGTCTGTGGTCCCAACCCTGTTGACCCAGACTTTTTTAATCACATATGGCACCTCCTCTCAGCTGGCTGCCAGGCAGCTGTCATCTGGGGGGGGGGGGGCTTTAACGTCCCTCTATCGGCGGCGCTCGATCGGTCTGGTCCCTGTTCATCCCACCCGCGCACCATTGCAGCCCATGCGTCCATACTAACGGACAACTCCCTTTTTGATGCCTTGTGCCACGTGCGGCAGGATGCCAGAGAAGGAACCTGTGTTACTGGTGCCAGGGGCTGTTGGTCCCGCATAGAGTTCTGGCTGACCTCCCTGATGTCCTAACCTGGCTCACCATCGCGACCCACATGGCGCGCACTTTCTCAGACCATGCACCGATCCAGATTTGTCTTCGCCTCCCCCACTCCCTGCAGCGTGCATTCACTTGGCGACGGGGGTTCGGCCAGAACCACCTCCCCAGAGGAGATTAAGTCCTGCTTTCTGGACTTTTATTCACAGCTTTATTCTGCTGCCGCCCTCCAAAGGAGAATTGTTTTTTCAGCCGCTCCCTCCTCGTCTCCATGTACGCGGACGATGTAACCTTGTATGTCCGTCATCCTCAGGAAAATCTTAGCCCCCTTGTCCGGGGAATCATACGCTTTGGCGGACTTTCCGGCATACAGGTAAATTGGAGCAAGTCTCTGCTGTTCCTTTTGACTGATGCCATCAAGCCATTCACACTGGATTTTCCTTTTGTGTGGGCCTCGGGCCCCACACGCTATCTGGGCATCTGGTTGAGCAGGGATCCAACTTTGGGTGTGTGGTGGATTGGCTGGAGTCCAAGGTTCCGACCTGGAGGTTTCTTACGCTATCCTCGGCCGGCCAGATCGCCATCGCCATCGCCAAGATGGTGGTTCTGCCGAATTCCTTTATCTGTTTTCAAACGTCCCTATACTTCTTACCGCTCATTTTTTTCGCAAACTGCGCTCCTTAATCTTTTTTACTTGTCTGAGCAGGTAAACAGCCAAGAGTTGCGGATGATATTCTCACTCTCCCGCTCCTGACTTCAAGATTTATGCCTTGTGCGCCCAGGCCAGCTTTCTGCACTTTTGGATCCATCCCATCCCTTATCAGCCACATGTGGCCGTTGAGACGGATATTGCATCCCCCTGGCCGCTGGCCACGGCATTATTTGCTCCGGCGGTGCGCCCGCGGGCGGAGGTGAACACGTTCGAGACACTGCGCTGGGCCTGGTCTGGCCTGCGCCGGCTCTCTAATCTTCCCTTACTCTCTGCTAACGCTATGCCAATAGTGCAACACCCTGATTTTCCCCCACTCCAGCCTTCCGGCATGTTTAGGCATGCATCTGTCGGAAGCTGCACTCTACATTCCCTCAGCCCCCGTCCACAATGCCTGCTCAGCCCCCGTCCACAATGCCGGCTCTTGATTTCATATATACATCCCCGACCCCACACAAAATAGTCACCAAATTATACGCCTTCACTCTAAGGTCCACCTCCATCTCTACAAATCGGGCGTGGGGCGCGGACCTTTGCATGGACATTGCGCAGGCTGACTGGCTATACTGCTGCAATCAGACGAAGAAACTGTCACCAAATTACCGGCTTTGTCTGATACACTTTAAGTATTTACACAGACTATACCGTACTCCTGCCCAGCTCCACAAACTTGGTCTCATACCCAGTGACACTTGCATGCGCTGCCCCTGCTGTGGACTGTGCATTTGGCGTGGTTATGCCCTACGGTTTCCGAGTTTTGGCAGGCGGTATTTTCCACTATCTCTGAAATTACTAGCACTATGGTGTAACCTGCCCACCCCTCGGTGCCTACTGGGCTTTGTCAAATTCTGTCCAGATGCTTCTCGACGCCTGATTGCGATGCTGCTGGTCCTTGCCAGGCAGAGGGTGGCCATGTGCTGGGGCCGTAGACCTGCGCCTATGGTTGAGAGCTGGCTGGAAGACTCCTCTAGTTGTCAGACTATGCTATTGGAATTCTGGGATTTATTACCCTTGAGGTCCCGTCCTGTTGACATATGGGGACCCTTGGTGACTTACCTCCACTTCCGTGCCCCTTCCAGTGGCGCTGCCTCTCCCGCGCTCCCCGCCGCCACCCCGGGGCGGCCGCCGGTGCTGGTCAGTAATTGCCTTCCTTTCCTTTTCTGTCCCCCCCAGCACGCAGTACTTACTACTGGTGCTGCAGCCAGGTCTGTGACCCCGTTTGGGGGAGGGACTCACCGAGTAATAGTATTGTATTTACAGTACCACAACAAACTTGTTTCTGGCAGGATGGAGTTGCTTTACATTTCTGATGTTTGGCTGGGTACATACTGTGTAAATAGATATTTTATGTCGCACAATGTAATGTCCGATTTGAATTTCCTCAAAGGTTTTGACATTTTTTTTTAAATGCAAAAATATAGTTTGTTTCAAAATCGATCAAATACATAATCTGTCATAGGGAATTTGTGTAAAGCACAGAATTCATGTGCCATGAAGACCATCAGCATTTAAAAAGCATGTAGCACGAGCAAAATTTGTTATCTACTGCCTGCAGTTAGCATACTGTCTTTGACTAATTGCGTCTATATGGGATGGCTTCTCTTTCTGCAGCATGATCAGGAAGGACTGCTCAGCATGGCTAATGCTGGCCCAAATACGAATGGCTCCCAGTTCTTCATCACGACTGTGCCCACCCCCCACCTTGATGGAAAACATGTGGTGTTTGGCCAGGTGATCAAAGGGATTGGTGTGGTAAAAACGTTGGAAAACGTTGAAGTCAAAGGAGAGAAGCCTGCAAAGGTATGTGGAAACATTCAGTTGACTTTTCGGCTAAAATAACTGCAGTATAAAAGATTCTAGCATCTAGGAATTGAAGAATCTAGCTTACATTTGAAAATAAATTATCAATCATTGGAAGGTGTCTGCTGTAGCACCTTTTTGTAGAATCCTGCCATCCTACTAGGTTTCAAAATGGTAATCTAATACAGTGATGATGTTTTTAACAGGAATTAGCAACAAGCCAATGAGGCTTTATTAATCCTTTTTTTTCCTTTGTTTTAAACTGGTTTGAACATTTCTGCTAGTGCACACGAGGTGTTATAGCATATGTGCCTCCTAAAAGCAGCTGCTTTTACGGAAACCTGGTTAATAAAATTATGCCAAACGATTCAAGTCTTGGGAAAGGTAAAAGTAGAGCTGTAAATAGCAGTACACATACTCTGTGGAAGTTGTGAGAATATGTTAAAACGTTATAACATTTATTCAGTAATTTGCCGATATTCTGTTTCCAGTTGTGCGTCATTGCAGAATGTGGAGAATTCAAGGAAGGGGACGAATGGATGATGACTCCCATGGATAGCTCTGGTGACAGTCATCCAGACTTTCCCGAAGATTCCGATGTAGAGTTAAATGATGTAAGTATGTAAATAGTCTTAGGCAAGATAACATAACACAGCATAATAAATAGCGTAATTAATTTCCGCTTTTTCATGTTCGACCTTTATTAAAAATTATTTTATCATTTTTTGCATAAAACAAATTGTGAAACACAATTTAGTTGATTGAAATCCTTGCACCTTTCTAGTTTTTTGAGTAGGTAATAAGACATTCACAGCTTAGGCTGTATTTTCATAAGGTATACACTTGGTCAACAGTGGAGTTGCAGTGTTGAAATGACTCCACATACCTGTTTCGAGCAGCATGTGTTCCCAACCTTTACCTTTCCTGACTAGATCTGATTTCCTTCTGTACAATATTTTTGCAAAATCCTATTCCGAGAACACGAGCCACAACACCCTGCCTAACATTCAGTGCAATGCTGCATTTAGAGGATGGATGTCTGTTTGAAATATAAAAATGGCTGCACTGTTTGGAGTCAGATTCTGCACAACACCTGGTAATGTTGATGCAAAGGCTCAGATTGTGAACTAAAACTTATATACATTACCACCCTTTAGGGCAGTGCCAAATAATTTTCTTGAATCCCCCATCGTACATTGGCACTGTTGCAACTCACATTAAGGGCCTCATTACGATGTCGGTCAGAATACATTCCGACCGACTCCTTGTCGTACTCCTTTCCAACCGACTCTGGTTCGGGGAGTCCGACTGATTACGATGGTTCCGCGGTCAGACTCCCATTGACTTCAATAGAAGCCTGTGTTCCAACCGACAACATAGGCTCCCATTGAAGAAAGGGGTGATTTCAGAAAACCCTGCACCCTGTGGCAGGCACCCCATGCTTCCTGCTGCACTGTGCATGGTTGCAAAGAGGGGTCCCATGTGTTCCCCCTCAAGGCCCAACCAGAGGCCTCCGGGTGAAGATGGGGAGGGGGCGATATGGGCCCCCAAAGTCAGTCTCTGACAGCCGTTCCGGACTAACTGATTTGGAGAGGATGTCCGAATCCGATATCGTAATAAGTTGGTCAGAAACTTGGTCCATAGAGCTGTACGATTCGGCTCCGGCCATTTCGGAGTCTCCGAATGCCGGTCGGACAGTCCGAGCGGTTACCTACCATTGTAATTGGTCAGATGGAATTGTTTCTGGGTCAGTCGGAAACATTGGTTCCGACATCGATTTGGACAAACTGAATGCCGTTCGGAGCCTTTCCGACGGACATCGTAATGAGACCCCAAGTGTCTGGTCTACTTAGCTATATTCATTATTACAAGTTAAATCAACATTTTAAAGTTTCTTGGTATTAATGAACTTTTTTTAATGGGCTAAGTTGTATTTTTATTTCATTGTTCACCTTTCCCAAGATAGGCTCCCATGTATTTCTTTGGTTGATGGCAGGCAGCATAGTAGATAGTAATTACTGCATATTCGTGTGTTTACTCTGTACCAGGCTCTAAATTTCACCATATGTTCTGTTGCTTGAGTACCAACTTCTGATTATTACTGTAGTCATTGTTCTGTTCATTTATTGTTTTAGTTATGTAAATAATGGTTCAATTTTTTCAAAATGGATGAGGCAGTGATAGCTGGGACAGCCATTAGGCAGGCTTAATCCTTGTCATTACTTTGAGGAAATGGTTTTGTCAGCAACATGTTTGCCACTGTAGAGTACACATATTGCTGGAAAGTTTGTGAAATTGCTTGTATTGTTATTGTTACACTTTTAGTGTACTCATTTGAATGTGCCACAGCTTTTTATTCAGGCTGCCACATTACCAATAGAAATAGCTATCAGAGCAGTCCGGTGGACCTGTACTGTTTCTGAGATATTCAAGAAAAACGATAACCCTAGCTTACTAAATAGAATCCAATGTGCATAAAATCCTATGTTTATAGACTGTTCCTGCCACACTTACCGATACACAGCTAGTGATCGGTAATCCTTCCTTTCCTTATTAGCTTGTAACAAGAAGTGTTTATTACCCTTATTGTTACATATCTTTATTGTTCTCCTGAAGATCTGTACTTCTTTTTTTTGTTAGGTGGAGAAGATTGTCTCCATAGCAGAAGATGTAAAGAATATTGGAAACACTTTATTCAAATCTCAGAACTGGGAAATGGCAACAAAAAAATACAACAAAGCATTGAGGTAAAATAATGTGTAATCTTATTTCTTTTTTTGTGTTTATTGTGGTCAATGTAATACAATCATTTTTTGTAACTCATTAATGTGAACTTTAATTCTACTAATTGTGTGCTGTGTTGCATGTGAAGCATAAGACCACAGCGTAAATTAAACTCTAGTAGTAAAATGGTTAAGCTTGAGGAGCTTAAGTCAAACTGATGTGCTCTGAACATAGGTCTACTGTAGAATAGTTATGGGCGTATGGTATACATTGCAGCATACCCTAAAGCATTCATATTAAAATAAGTGTACGTGTACCAGTACCTCCTGCTGCACAAAACCAGTTACGCTCTCCACTCTCTATTTTGATAAGTGGGGCACGTTTATATTTTTGCTGTAGTAATCTTAAACACATTTTTTATTTTTTGTACCAATCTGTAAAATTATCTTTGTGGCTTGAGTTGCTTGAGATTTATATTAAGGTTGTAATTTAAAACAATGAGCATTGGTCTATAAACCTATTTGGTACAATTTATTCATAGATTTTCATAGTTGTTCAAAAAATGGTATGGCGGCTGACCAAGAAGTGTGATATTTGGGGGTTATGTTTGTGTGGATCAATGCTTGGTGTTGTGTCGTGAGACTGTGCGCTAGAACTGTTGCGGTTCTGGGCGAACTCAAAATGGAAATACATAACTTGTGGGGAGGTGTTATGGTCTGTTTATTAACATGTATTCATTAATAAGAGTGCAATGTGTGATTGTATGCATGCTAATGAATGAAGACGTACAATCCAGAGCTCCATGTGTGGCACATTCATTTGCTTGTCCCAGGCTGGAGAAGACGCTTTACTTGGTTCCAGAGTATATAAGGTAGTCCATCCTTTCAACATAGTTGCATGTGCTCCTTTAACCAAAGACTAGATTTTATTAAAATTTGAATCTCACTGGAGCCAGTGAAATTGCTGGTTGTCCATGATGCCTAGCTCCAAGGTCACCATGAGTTATAGGTACTCTCTGTGCGAACAATAATCTGAGACAGAACACCATTACAATACTTTAATGAACACCGTATGCAGAGATCTGTTAAAGAATGTTGTTTGAAACAAAAACAAATGTTTCTGTAGCTGCAACGTAGGCCTTGTGATGGATAACTCAACAAAATACAAACCACCCCAACTCTGTAATAGATGTAATCACTACTAAAGCACACAGCAGCCTAAATGTCATATAAATACAGGAATTAATTATAATTTTAATGATTATGTATATATTCAAACATGCTATAACATGTTATCTCGCTAGCCAATCTGAATGCTTGGACTACAGAAATTAACTGATATTAAATTGGAATGATTCACGCACACTGACCTACACGGTTTTTTTCATTCTTGTATTTTTCTGTAAGCCTTTGATTGCTGCAGCAGGAGCTACGCAGAAACTGCTCCTTGTCCAGTGGTCAATGGCTTATTAAAAAAGAATAATAGGATTGGGTCCTTGGTCTTTTCCCACTACTTTTTGCTGGCAGCTGCTACTGTACAGTTGCTGGTTAAACATACAGTGACTGCAGTAAATAAGTAACAAGGCTGTGGGTGGGGGGTGGGGCGGTGGCTGAAGGTAGAAAATAGATGCTTCAGGGTTTCCATCAAGACCTTGCATGTATCCTGAAACTGTAAGAGCTGACTTTATCTTGTAAATAATTGACATTCATCCTCAAAATGGTTCTTGAGCAGGACAGTTATCTCACAATGCGCACATTTTTTACAGTTGTTTATTTCCTAACATGGCTTGTTTTAATTGGAATGTTCTACCATAAATGGATTAATTGTCTAATAATGGTTTTAAGCCTTTTTAGTTAACAAAAACACGTTTTACTGTTTGAGAGATTAAAGAGATCAGGATGCAAAAATCCTTTTTCACTGGGCATAATAGTTAGCAACTTTGTAGTATCCGATTGTAATCGCGACTTTTGCTGATAATGGTGATGTATAAGAGTCTCTAATTCAAAAACCTTTGTACAACGTTGTTGTTCCCTCTGCCCCACAACTAAATTCCCAACTACCCTCCCACCCCATGTCCCACTCTTATGTTCAATACATCTTGTGTACACATCGTCCTTGTATAAAAATAGATTACCAAAGAGATACCAAACGTCAAACAGCCTGTTATGAGTCAGTCAAAACGCAGTTAAACATCTCAGTATTTCATGTCTCATAGACTGACCACATGTCCTATTGTATGTTACAATGTTAGTATATTTAGTACCTTCAGCCTCGGTGGTAGGCAAAAGGGGGTTCCCTCCACTGACAAACGGGTAAGCACTGGGTTCCAAACCACTTTATTTCCCTAATGGTTCACCTGACATTATTAGCTAACATTTTCCATTGCTAACATTCCACAAGCGTCGGTGCCATTACGCCTAAGGTGGGGGCTGTGGTCTCTTCTAAAATGAGACCACCGTGGCTGCTCCCAGGCTGTTCTTTTAAATCACTATTGTTTGATTTTATTGTTGTGTAAGCCCCCTCCTAGAGAGGGGGTGCTGAAATGAGCATGTGTTTGCAAACGGGTGCTTTAGAACCTTCTGTCCCACCTGTGCTTCTGCCTTGGCTTGAATGTCAACATAATCGTTTTTGAGAAAGTATGTATCGAGGACTATGATCCTGCTTCACATATGTCCTGCATGGAGGCGTTTGCCAGGAAGGCAAGTGTTGCACCCTTTTTCCTTGTGTAATATGGCACTGCCAACTCCTTCAGTGTCACACTTGCTCACATATAACATGCCTGTATTGTTTCTGCAATCTGTAGTGCTATGGTTCATTTGGACATGGGTGGAGCTTTAGTTGGTGTTGAGTGGTTTAGTTTCCTGTAAGTAGCACATTACTGCTGTCTTTACATCCTGCATGTGTAAGGCCTTCTCAACCTGTGTCTTTGGGTGCTGAAAGAAACCTAGTAAATGTATGGACTAGTAACACAGAAGTGTGTGATGACTTTTGAGAGGAATTGTGAAATTGTTCTCCCAATCTTGTTCTTGTACACCTGGTTCATTGGTTCAAAGGACTCCATTAGGTGGCTGAGCACTAAGTTTCACATGGGTGAGGGTGCTGCTCGTGGTGGAGCTGTTATCTTTGCTACCTCCAGGAATCTTTTGATTATTGATACAACGAAAAGGCTTCTTCCAGTTGGTCTTCTAATGTATGCACTAATGGCTGTCAGGTAGACCTTACGGGTCTACCTTTAGTCTACCATTAGTTAGATTTTCCTCTAAAACATCTGTATGGTATTTAATTACCATGGTTTCCTGTGTTCTAATCTCTAAGAACCCTTCTCTCTTTTCTGCACCAGTGAACATATCTGTTGCATTTAAATGTGTCCTATTTTCTTATTGTGGGTCTCCTGGTCTTGCTCAGGATCTCCATGTTTGTTCTAGGAAGTCGTAAGTGTCCAAATTCTAAGTCCTCAGCAGCCACGCTCCAATTCAGAGGCTCTGGGTAGCATACCTATCCCTTCTGCATTGTGATGTCTTGAGAGCGTTGTATTTATGATAGTCTCTGCAACATCTCTGAGGTGTCAAAATGACTTGTAGTATTGCCTATTGTGGTGCGATCAGAATTACTGTTAACTGCTTACACTTGCTTATCAGTAGAATTGGGGGAAACCGAATGCGAATATCCCATACCAATCTATTGATGGGGAATTCCCTCCTGACAGATGGTGTGGGTACCTGGATGCAAAGCTCTGGCATTTTGGGTTTTCTGGCATTGCAAAGAGTTCTATTATTGGTTTGTCCCACCCTTGAAACTCCTGCAGCACCTGATCTGTTATTTCCCACTCGTGAGCAGCCTGCTTTCCTGATTAGTGCGTCTGTCTCTGTTTATTTCCACTGGCAGGTATATCTCCACCAGGTCTACTTGTTTGTGAATGGCGCATTGCCATTTTTAGGTCTCGCCTAGCAATGCAGCGCATGCGTTGCCCGCCTTGGCGAGATCTAGTGTTGTGGATTTTGCTTCCGAAGGGGGACAGGAGATGTGCACTTACCCGGACAGCCGTTGTGCACGCTCACGGTGTCTCTTCTCTGGCGATCTCAGCTTGCTCCTGGACAGCTGATGTGCCCGCTCCCAGCGTCTTGACGCTCCCACCGCTCTTTCCCTTTAGCGCGCTCATCAATTCCCCCACAGCGCGGCCTGAGCATCTGCGCTGTACTCCAGTAATGAAACCACATATTACAGGATGGAAAGGGGGAGGGTGGAGGGGCTCCCGTCACCCCTTGTACACAGAAGTTCCCGATAATATATTTTTCAGAGAGCCTTAACCACCTTTGTTACAAGAAGTGACTTACTGGTGCCGCAGGGTGCTTGTAAATCTTCCCCATAAGTGCTTAAGTATTGGCAGACTGATATAATAAGAGCATAGTGCTGAATGGGTAATTGAAGAATTGCATGAGACTGACAGGAGGTATCCTACGCTGCATGGGTACTGCTTCAGTATTTAATGGAGTGGACCAATAGTATGTATCTGCTTAGAGATTTGTAGGGATTATGCACAGAATATTTTGTGTACTTGTGTTGGTGCCTAGGTCATTTTATAAGAATACCACTAGTAACTGGAATGATGACGGTGCTGCAGACAGAGTGAACACTTAATTTATAAGTGCTTACGTATTGGTGGAGTGATAGGATAAGTAGATAGTGGTAGATATGTGATTAAAGAAGTGCTTGGGACTGACTGGACATTTCCTACACTGCATGAGTACTAACTGGGTATTTAGAGTGTATCAATAGTATGCAGCTAGTTAGAGGTCTGCTTGGATAGTGCACCAAATATTATAGCTGTACTTGTGTTAGTAGCTAGGCCATTCCATAAGTTCATGACTAGTAACTAGAATAATTACAGTATTAGGTATTGGAGTAATCTGATAAGTAGATAGTGCCAGATGGGTGATTGGAGAAATGCATGGGACAGACAGGAGGATTCCTAGGTTGCATGGTAGTACTTTACTAAGTAGCTGGTTAGAGGTGTGTGTGTATATATATATATATATATATATATATATATATATATATATATATATATATATATATATATATATATATATATATATATATATATATATATATATATATATTACCTACTGGCGGTCGCCAGTAGGTATATATAGTTAGGATTTTTTCTCTATGGGATTTTTGAAAATTCTATGTCTAATAACTTTGGCGTTTGTGGACGGAATTGGCTGAAATTTTCAGGAAAATGGCACATTTTGTTTCTGAGCAGCCCTTGAAAATTTGGGGGGGGTTCGTCAAGGGGGGGCCGAGAAAAAAGGGGGGTCCCAAAACGTGTTTTTAACATTGAGTTTTCCATAGGGCGGTTGGCCTCACTTTTAGCCCGAACGGCTGAATGGATTTGCACGAAACTTGGCAAAATTGTAGGGACTGGTAGCCCGATGTGCCTTTTGTAGGTCTCAATATATGTGCTCCAGTGGATTTTGAGAAATTAACGTTTAAAAAAAGATATATATCTGTAACAGCGGACCTGGCAGCGTCCCAGGACGCGTACTTTACGCGCAACGGAGCTTTGTGAAGCGAAGCTGATTGGTTCTCCGGCGTCTGTCAACATTCCAAAAAGTCCGTAGCGGCCGCTATCTTGTCTCTCGGTAGGATCGAGAGACAAGAGGAGGTCAAAACAAAGGGGGAAATAACTATAAGGGGGCATAGTAGATCCTCGCTGACCCCCTAGGTTTGATGTGGAGGTTTTAAAAGGGCCCCGTGGGGCAAAAAAAAATAATAATAATAATAATCGAACGGCTGAATGGATTTGCACGAAACTTGGCAAAATATTAGGGACTGGTAGCCCGATGTGCCTTTGCTAGGTCTCAATATATGTGCTCCAGTGGATTTTGAGAAATTAACGTTCAAAAAAAGATATATATCTGTAACAGCGCTCCGCTTCGCGTAACGGAGGTTTGCGAAGCTGATTGGTCATTCTGTCACTGGGCTATAGTTGGGCTACATCTGGCTGATATTTGGGCTACATTTGTTTTTTTGTGTGTCTGGCGGCCATCTTTGGGCTACATTGGGCTACATTTGGGCTCCAACATATATATAGGCCAATGTAGCCCAATATATATTTTTCAAAGTTAATTTTCGTAAAAACCACTGGAGCATATATCTTGAGACATAGCAAAGGCACATCGGGCTACCAGTCCCTACAATTTTGCCAAGTTTCGTGGAAATCCATTCAGCCGTTCGAGCTAAAAGTGAGTCCAACCGCCCTATGGAAATGAAGGAAATGAATGGGTAATTTGTAATTAGCAAATAGCTAATCGCAAACTAGGAATGGTAAAGAATCGCTATTTATTCCTTAAAGTTCGCTATTTAGGAAATGCAAAAAACTTTGATGATACATATGGCGGTTCATCTCTAACAAGATAAGAAGCATAGGGATACATTTATGATGACTGGCGCATCACCAGGGATGTGTTAGTCATTCTGTGCCGCTGTTCCGTCACCTATGGTGTGCTGCATTTACAATGCGGCGCATCATGGGGCAAAAACAGCACAGATGCGTGATGTATCTGTGCCGTAAAGGTGGCGCATTGCTGGAGTTGTATCGCAAGTGTGATGAAGCTCCAGCAAGGGTCGGGGGTGCCCCTGTCGCAGGGTTTCTGTTCTCACACAGAACTGTGGACAGAGGATTGGAACCTCGGCGAATTAGGGTGTCCCAAAACTCACGTTAGTAATCAAAAACTCCTTAGCAAGCTAGGTACAGTGTCACATTGGATATAACAAACTCTCAATGTTTAGACAATCCAGAATATGAACTTATAGTACCTCAGGATACGTGGAACTCATGAACAGTCGGTCGTTATATATTTCTTAGAAACCAGAACATGGAGTTAAGAAGAACACATGTGTATTTGAAATGTTTATTTACTAATGCCGTCTTCTCAGGCGTAGTATCTTAGATAATACAAGTACACATATTATCAGTAGCAAAATTACCAGCATAGTTACTAGTACATAAAAAGCGAATGGTGATAGTATGTTAACATGCTGTAAATGAATAAGAGTTAGCAACACTTATAAGCAGCCGCGGGCCGTGGAGGGAGTTACGGTGAGGCAGGGAGGCGGGGAGGGGGAGAAGCAGGGTGGAGAATACAAGTACACATATTATCAGTAGCAAAATTACCAGCATAGTTACTAGTACATAAAAAGCGAATGGTGACAGTATGTTAACATGCTGTAAATGAATAAGAGTTAGCAACACTTATAAGCAGCCGCGGGCCGTGGAGGGAGTTACGGTGGGGCAGGGAGGCGGGGAGGGGGAGGGGCAAGGTAGAGAGGGCTCCACCCTGCTTCTCCCCCTCCCCGCCTCCCTGCCTCACCGTAACTCCCTCCACGGCCCGCGGCTGCTTATATCTCACCCTCCCTAATACACATATTATATTATTTGCTAAGAAGGTCTCTTTGTGTTGGTTTAGGGCGTGCCCATACTTTAGTGTCTTAGATTTGAAGGAATCACATCAGCATACACCAGCTCTCTCTTCATGTGAACCGCATCAACTGTTGTGTATGTGTGTTCGGCAAAGCAATATAAAACCCGCCTCATGCCCAGAATTGGCAGAAGTTGCACTTATGTTATGAGTATGAAGTCGTGGAGATCAGACCTCATAACAATTCTGTATCGTGTTGTTCTTGAAACTTTAGCACTCGCTGTACAGATATAGTTTAACAAGCAAAGCAGATAGTAGAGCAATAACATATTATTCTCATGTAAACCACGATGAACTACTAGGTGGAAAGCTAAAGCAACAACTAAGTGTCGTGTGCAGAAGTTGCAAAAAAGGAAACATGGCGTTTAAACCGGTAATGAGCCCATGCTAACTTAACACGGTGTAAAGATATCCAGGACCTAGATGACACCTCCCCATGATCCGGAAACGAACTGAATAAGATAATAGAAGTGCCATCTCATGAGAGCAGATTGCAAGTTTATATGTGGACGGTCCGCAAGGTAAAGCATTAAAAACTAGGAAAATTTAATGCTAAAGAAAAATAAAACAGCCAAGTACTTTATCGAGTCTTAAGCCAATAGGCAAGGTAAATAATAAAAACTTGACAAATAAGTCAATGAATTGTCAATGAAATGCTAGTACTCAGCATATCAAACATGAAAAAGGTCTATGACATAACTGTGTATGCAAAATAAGCTGCAACAGCCTCCAATAGGAAGTCACCGTCTTCATCCGAAAACAGTTCAGCCATCCAATTTAAAAGCGGAAAAGAACATACGTGCTCTCCCAGCACCGGATCCTCTATCACCATCAGAGGACAGCTCGGTGGGTTTTCAAGAAAGCTCTGTTCCAAGAAAGACTGTGCTGCCGCCAGTAAATTCCAGGGACCAAGTAGTCCATGCATCAATGCCACAGCCATAATCCTTTCGCCAGGACAAACCAACTCGTGAGTAATGATAGGAGTCATCAGCTGATTAAAGTCGACGTCAGGAGAAACCGGTCCGCAGAGACACAAATCAATGGCCCAATCGAAATCACAGGTCAGGCAGTGAAATACAGGCTGGACACAGGTGAAGTAGGAGAATCGAAAAGATAATCCATATGCCGTGCTTAATATCGCCAACGGCATTGTGCCATAATATTCTAGCATGCGATTGCGGAACAGTGTCAGCAGCTGCAGGGTGGGAGGTTGCATAGGAGGGACATCCATATTTAAAAATGTAAAAAAGCACAAGAGCGTCTGCTGGTAATGCAAGTAAAAATGCCAATCCACGAACCAGAGTGGAGAAAATAGAATGAAAGGAAGCAGGGATGACTCCAAAGATTTTCTCAAATGAAGTCACGAGACCACTGGTAACAACTTTAAAAAAGTGCGCCAGGGTCTTTGTGGAGGATGCGTTAAAGATAGTCGGAACCATCTTGCTGAAATTGAAAGGCAAATCTGAATTAAAAGTATTCCTTTTATCGTAACAGTAAGTGAACGGGTTATTTGCTGCAGAAATGTTCTATTTCCTCCCACACATGAACATAGGGAGTTTTCAATCTGGCCACAAATACCAACCTTGGGACAGATTTCAACGGCATGGCAAGAATAAGAGCTCTTTTGTCTCAGAGAGAGGTGGCCTTGAGTTCGGCCCGTGAAACTTTCGTGCTTCACATAGCGAACACCCGTACAGAGGTGCAGACCCTTTTCAATTAACTCAGAACAATCTTCATTATTGAGCATCAAATAACTACCATTTTCCAACAACTTGAACGTGGGGATGATAGCAGGAACTGGCGTGCCTTGCAACACGCAAGCCATATTTGGTCGGTGTTTGTTGCATGAACCGTGTAACTGTATGTGCCTACACATTAGTGAATGATCTGGCGTCTCAGTGCATTCCTCTCCATTCAGATAAACTTCTTGATCATCTTTGAAACATCTGTATGTGTATGGAAGCGACCAGACCTCATGAAGAAAAGCACTACCTAAAGGTTCATAACGACCTATTGGTATATATTTCATACAATTTGAAAACTTATATAAAGCAAAAGGCAGCGTTATTAAACCGTGGATAAGGCACGTTGCCAAAAAACCCGCAATCCTCTGCTGATGATGTCAGTGAGCATGTCATGAATGATGTAATATGTGACATCATCAGCAGTGGATTACGGGTAATAGTATCTCTAGTTTACTCCCCTATAGCTGTCTTTCTTTTAACATAAGTGTCTGTTTCCTTCCCTTATACTTAGTGTTTTTGGTTCGCTTCTAGTTCGCGTACCGGCGAGCGAACTGGGAAGCGAACTAAGAGAAATAGAGGTTGGCACAGTTCCAAATATTGTACCAATTTTTTAATAACGGGGAGGTCGTTCTGAAAAGAACTTTTTTTTTATTGTTTTTGTTGTTTTATATTTTTTTTATTATTTTTCGGAACATTTTTTTACTTTTTTTGAATTTTTCTGAACAGTTTTATATTTTTTGGGGTTTTTCTTGGAGGGGGCAATGAAAACGATTCATTGTAAAGGGCTCAACAGGAGCAACAAAACAAAAAAAGAAGTATTTATTATTTTGGGCGTTTCGTTCAAACTTGCATATGATAGTCAATAGCTCTGTTGATCAGAGTGATGCTTTTTTCTCCGTAGGAAATGAATCCATCGCAAAATACGCAGGTGTTTTACTTCACCAAATTTCATTTGTATATTTGGCACCATCTCCCTGCCCTCTGGTCCCGTTACTTCCGGTACAACAGATCTTCTGGCCATAATAGGGAGATTATCTAGGTCGTTCCGAAACTGTGCAGCACTGTAGTTGTTAGGATGCCACCTAGTCATATGGCGATGCATTGTGTAGTTTCCGAAACTGTATTTTTTCTCGGTTCCTCTGGACAGTCTATCTTGACATATAAGGCAAGTTACGTATCTTGCATTTACTTTTTTCTGACCTTTGGGAATTTTAAAAAATTGCCAAATGAAGTTTTCTTTCCGGTGAGACGTCCTGGGCTGCTCAGGCAAAAACTGCCTCTCTTCGTGCTCCTCGTCCTGTTCCTCTTCTTCTTCTTCTTGTTGAATTATAACTTGAGCAGGTGGTCCACTCTTCCTTGGATGTGGTGGAGGTGGTGGGGAAGCACCAGCTGAAGCTACTAAAGAAGCCATTGCTCAGTGATCACAAAGGGTCTTTCTCTCACAATGATGAAAGTCAGAGTGAGGAAAGAAGGAGGGATTTTCATCATTTGGGAAAAACAAGAGTTCTCAACCAATCAAAAGTGTTCATTTTAGATTATATGACCTAGTCTTACATCATTAGGAAACCAAAAGTGAAATGAACCAATGAAAAGTGTTATTACCAAGTCACATGACTTGCTGTGTTTACGTTAAGCGCTTTGCAGGGCCTCCCGGTTTGCTTCCAGAAACCTGCGCTTTGCGACTCGCTTCGTGTACCAGTTCGCTAACGTAGCACGTCATATGACGTATCACGCGACAACGTGAAATGTCATGCGGACGGGAGGCGTCACGATGTTGTTTTCTAACGCGGCACTTGCGGTAAAGAAACGTTTACCGGCTCGCGGTCTATTTCGCGGCATCAAGGTCAGCTAACGGGAAGCTTCCCGATTCGCGAAGCGGGAACGAAGAAAAAAAAATATTTAAAAAAAAAAATTATTCATAAACATATAAAATATATATTTTTGGATTTAAAGAAGAATACATTTTACAGCTACAGATATTAGCTGTTAAAAAACCAATGAAATTCACAGAAAAAACCATAGGTTATAGACCATATATAGTTAGGAATTAGCATTTACAAAACCTTGAAAATTCACTGAAAAAACCATAGGTTATAGACCATATATAGTTAGGAATTAGCATTTAGAAAACCTTATTTTACTCACACAAAACCATTGAAATTCCATATATAGTTAGTTGCACTAACTATATATCGCGCACCCGCAATCCACTGCTGATGATGTCACATATTACATCATTCATGACATGGTCAGTGACATCACTGATGACATCACTGATGACATCTCATTTGACATCAATGACCACATCACTGATGATATCATTCATGTGACAATACAATGCATCTCCTCACATTTTAATATAACCTCTGTTTCACCCAGTGTTAAAAAGAGAGTATAATTTTTGAAACCATTGACACACCAATACTAGTTACTACATACGCACTCACTGATTGCTACGTCTACACACACCTTCACTCATTCACCCATACAATCATTCATACATACAATCACTCATCTTTACAACACTATCATATGCACTCATACACCTATACAGACACTCACAGTCTGCCACTCATCCATGGAGTTACTCACACACCTAGTCAGTCCTGTAAAGAATCAATGACACTTCCATTTTCTTGTCTATACAGTTAAACATAGAGCACCTTACATTTTCAAACATATACTAACACATACTTACCTTCTTATACAATCATTGATACAAGTACAGATTGATCTGCACAGTCACACACCTCCCAGCTAGCCACACACACACTCAGTCTCCCATACAAATACTTGGGCAATCAATCAATAACCCATATAGTTACTCATATAGCTACTGATCAACACATGCAGCAGTTTACAGAACAACAGACATAATGATGCACAAATTAAGACAGTTTAGTCACTAACCCATGCAGTCAGTGAGACACATTTAATCACTCACTCATACAGTCAGTCATGCACCTACTAAATCCTTCGTCCAGACACTTACACATCCACTCATTCTTCAATATGTAAGACATATTTAAACTTTATAGAAACAAAAAATCACTGGATGTTGTTATCAGTGATGTCATCAGTGATGTCATCAGTGATGTCATCAGTGATGTCATTTGAGATGTCATCAGTGATGTCATCAGTGATGTCACTGACCATGTCATGAATGATGTAATATGTGACATCATCAGCAGTGGATTGCGGGTGCGCGATATATAGTTAGTGCAACTAACTATATATGGAATTTCAATGGTTTTGTGTGAGTAAAATAAGGTTTTCTAAATGCTAATTCCTAACTATATATGGTCTATAACCTATGGTTTTTTCAGTGAATATATATATATATATATATATATATATATATATATATATATATATATATATATATATATATATATATATATATATATAATCACAGCTAATGTAGTTGTGCATTAATAGTGTTTGGATAACCTAATCTTACCTTGACAGTAGTACATATCAAAAAATGCTAAACCTTTTTTTGCTATTATAAGTGCCTAGGTATTGGTGGAGTAATAGGATAAGTAGCTAGTGCTGGATGGGTGATTGGAGAAATGCATGGGACAGACAGGAGGATTCCTTCACTGCATAGGTACTAACTGGATATTTAGAAGAGCGTATCAATAGTATGTAGCTGGTTAAAGGTCTGCATACATAGTGTACAAAATATTGTTCCTACACTTGTATTAGTGGCTATGCCATTCTTTAAGTATATGACTAATAACTGGAGTAATTTCAGTGCTGCAAAGAGAGTGCATGCTCAATTTAGAAGTGCTTAAGTATTGGTGAAGTGATAGGATACGTAGATAGTGCTGGATGGATGAATGGAGAACTGCATGGGACAGACAGGATTCCTAGACTGTATAGGTACTAACTGAGTATTTAAAAGACTATCAATGCTATGTAGCTTATTAGAGATCTGCATGCATTGTGGACAGAATATTGTAGCTGTACTAGTTTTTCTGGCTAGGCCATTCCTTGGGTACATGACTAGTAACTAGAATAATTTCAGGGCTGCAAAGAGAGTACATGTTGAATTTAGAAGTGCTTGGGTATTGGCAGAGTGATAGGATATGTAGATAGTGCTGGATGGGCGATTGGAGAAATACATGGCATAGAAGGATTCCAACACTGCATAGGTATTAACTGGGTATTTGGAAGAGCGTATTAATAGAAAAACTGTTTGAGTTAGTCAGAACACAATCCAAAGAGCATCCCCAGACAATCAGCTCCATGGACGTTACGCCTTCCTGCGAAGACTTCTCTGCCTTCTTAACCCAAAAAACTGAGAGAATAAGAAGCGATCTCCTCAATGACGCTATCCTGTACTCCAACCCCCGACACTCAGCAATACCTCAACCAAAGAACAATGCTACTTGGTCTTCCTTTGACACTTACTCCGTAGAAGAAATTGGCAGACTGCTCAGCGCCTTGAAACCTTCCAATCACCTCTCTGACCCCCTTCCTGCTAACGCTGTAAAAGACTTCTCCCCTTGGCTTCTCCCACTCTGGTCTAAGATTATCAATAGCTCTCTTCAACAAGGATCCATCCCCAACGCCCTCAAAGTAGGCCAAGTCACACCGCTACTAAAAAAACCAACAGCAGACCCCACTGATCTAAACAACTACCGCCCTATTACAAACATTCCCACTCTCGCTAAACTGTTGGAAAAATGCGTTCAACTACAACTGACTAAACACATAGATAAGTTTGATCTCCTAAACGCTCATCAGTCAGGCTTCCGAGCAGGGCACAGCACCGAAACTGCCATGACTCACATAGTGGACGATGCCCTCCAAATCCTAGACCAAAACGATACCTGTCTCCTCATCCTTCTGGATCTCTCCTCAGCATTCGATACAGTTAAACATGAGAACTTACTCGAACTGTTAAACACAAGAATGGGCATATCAGGGACTGTGCTAAAGTGGTTCACCTCATTTCTACACAACCGGACACAAAGAATCAAAAGCAACAACCTGCTGTCCTCTCCGGTTCCGGTATCGCTAGGCGTCCCTCAAGGATCCTCCCTCTCCCCAACACTGTTCAACCTAGTTATGGAACCTCTCACCACGTTGCTACAGGCTTCTAATGTGCACTTTCACATGTATGCCGACGACACCCAACTTTATCTCAAAATACAATCTCCCAAGGACATCATGCTGCTGAACACCACGATCAGTAACACCCAATCCTGGCTTGCAGAGAATCACCTCAAACTCAATGCTCTGAAGACCGAGTTTCTCCTGATCTCACCTCCCGATAAAATATCCACGGCTCAAACATGGCTTAAGCAATTAACGGCTCTAAATGTACAGCCCATCGTAGTAGACTCTGCAAAATCTTTAGGCAGAACACTTGACACCAATCTCAACATGCAGCAGCACATCAGCAAGGCAACCAAAGGAGCGAACTTCCAAATCAATACCCTGAGAAAACTTAAACCATTCCTTCCTGCCAAAGACTTCCAAACTGCAGTACAATCTATAGTCATCCCGCACATAGAATACGGTTGCACCGCCCTCTGCGGGCTCCCCCTAACTACGACGGCACCCCTAAGAGCGTCCCTTAACGCCGCAGTGAGACTCGTCACAGGCTCAAAAAAACACTCACATATCTCCCCGGACTTTAAATCACTGAACTGGCTACCTTTTGAAGCCAGAATCCAACTGAAAATCGCATGCATGACACACAAGGCTGTGCATCTGAATTCACCCGCCTACCTCACTCAAAAGTTGGCAATTTCAGGTGGCTCCCGAACTACTAGGAGCACAAGCAATCTGTTGCTGAAACCCCGAAGATTTCGGAAGGAAAAAACGTATAAACGCTCCTTTTCAGGAATGGCGCCCAGGATCTGGAACTCACTCCCTCCTGAAACAAGGCTCATCACCTCCAACACTATCTTTAAGAAGGAAGTTAAAGCGATCCTCATGGCAAAATACACATGACCTATTTCTACGTATCACTCATGAATCTGCGCTGTAAGTCCTGCCCGTCCATGGCCTATTGTACCCTGTATTATCGAATTACGTAATGTATACGCTCACTCTTTGTATTTTGTTATAATGTTTGATGCACCTGGTTGATTATGTTTATTGTTATATTGTTGACGCACCTGGTTGACTTTGCACACTTTACCCTCTCCACCTCAACGATCCTTACTTCCCTTCTACTCGCACCTGTGGGTCTTTACATCCTGCACACACCCACCTCAACTAGGCCCACCTTTAAACTCTAGATACTCTAAACACGCTTAAGCAAGTATATGCTCCTTGCTATTGCACTTTATGCTATTGACACAACTGTTTGTCTATACTCAGTGTAGCTACATTACCACACCTATGACCTACCTCATGTCCTTTGTCCTACCTATGTAACTAGCACCTTGTACCTAACTACCTCATATATTACTTTGTATATTCGCTTCTTTTACTTTGTATTCTTACTTTGTATATTTTACTTTGTATTTTTTACTTGTAAAGCGCTCTGATATCTGCAAAGATCTTGTTCGCGCTGTATAAAACTCTCAAAATAAATATAAATAAATAAATAGTATGTAGCTTGTTAGAGATCTGCATGCAAAGTGTACAAAACATTGTACCTGTACTTGGGTTAGTGGCTAGGCCATTCCTTAAGTATATGACTAATAACTGGAGTAATTTCAGTTCTGCAAAGAGTGTGCATGTTATATTTAGAAGTGCTTAGGTATTAGCAGAGTGATAGGATACGTACATAGTGCATGGGACAGAATGAAGGATTTCTAGACTGCATAGGTACTGAGTATTTAAAAGACTATCCATGCTATATAGCTGATTGGAGGTCTGCATGCATATTGCATAGAATATTGTAGCTGTACTAGTATTGGTGGGTCTATGGTTTCGAGAATAGTAGTCTGTATTTAGGGTGTGAGGAGGAGGCGGTGCATCAGATCACGTGTATGATGTCATCAGTGATATCATTTGAGATGTCAGTGATGTCACTGACCATGTCATGAGTGATGTAATATGTGACGTCCTCAGCAGTGCATTACGGGGGCGCGAGTTATAGTTAGCACAACTAACTATAACGGCTGAATTTCTCGTTTTGTATGAGTGAAATGTCCAACTAACTATGACGTCCATGAAACCTGTGGTTTTTTTCAGTGAATTTGTGAGGTTTTTTAAATGCTAGGGTTTGTAAAGTGTGGTTACCCATCTGTGAGGGTCTCAAGGTGCGGGGGGCTGCAGATCCGTCTGAGCGCTGAATTCATTTGAAGAGCCAGGCCTTGAGGTCTTTCCTGAATTTGGACAGCGATGAGGATTGCCTGAGTTGGATCATGGTGTTTCAGGTCTTGGCGGTGAGCACTGACTCAAGATGGAGTAAAGTTCGGAGAAGTTGTTTTTAATAAATGGCTGGTAACCAAAACATCTGACAAAGTGTAAGAGGTCACTTCATCCCTGGGCAATTCGCTGGGTGGAGGAGCCAGTGACTTAATTGGACATTGTGCATCCTTTCTCCCTCAGGAAGTGTGTAGTCTGAGTGTACCTGGGTGAATGAGACCACTCTCTCTTCATCAAACACATGGCCCGCCGAGCGTCATTTCGTCAGTCGGGGTTATAAAAGAGGGGTGTGAGAGGTGAGGGGGAAAGGGGTAGGCGCCCGCCTCACCCAACCTGGTTCCAGACCTCCATGGTTGCCCTGGTGATGGGGAACATCTAAAGACTTTAGGGTCTGTGTGCTCTCTTTAAAAAAGGGATCCTCCATAAGTGTGATCCTGCTATTGCTCTATCTTGGAATAGCCAACGTTGTTCCGACTCATTCCTATTCCTTCCTATGAGATCGCTCAGTTGTTACGCTTGATATTACTGTTGGAGGTTTGGTAAGCCAAGGCCACCTGCATTTGGGGGCAAATAGCTAGTCTTTTCTCATTTGTGTTCTTTTACCCAGTCTTCGACTGAACCTCATCTCAACGACCAGCAGTTTAGGGTGGAGGTATTCTGGATTGAAGAGGCCAGCTGGAAGTATGGAATACCCTGTCAGCCCATTGTATTGGGTATAGTGCTTTAAGTTGGGATACCAGAGTTGGGGATATTGAAAGGTTGAGGGCTATTGATTTGTTAACATTACCCCAAAATCCTGAGGCATGGCCAAATTCTGTCAGTTACTTCATGAAAGCTGGGAGAGCGGAGGCAGGGCTTTCCAGGGACACGCAGACCTAATTGGCACATAGGCTGATAGTGTGTTGCTCTCCACCAAAGTTAATGCAGGTGATGAGGGGGTTGTGCCGAACCCGCTGAGCTAGAGGTTCCATGTGGAGAGGAAATGGCGAGGTGATAATGGACACCCCTGCCAACGGAAAATGGCGTTGAGATGCGACCATTCGATCTGACCATCGCACGAGCGGTAATAGCAGCTTAGTATCCATGCTGTGAACCTCTCTCCAATATGCTTCTAATGGGCTTTACGCAAAATAGTCTTTCAACTTGAAGTCGTGGACACACGCGAGGATGTGGCTAACAACTTCGATAAGTTTTAATCAAGGCAGTTTGTTGTTTTGCTCCCTATTTCAGAAATTCTCTTTTGGCATTTGTTTTGATACCAAAAAGCACTTTTTTTCTTTCTATAAAGACCTTTTATGTAGTGTCAGATTGATTTACCAGATGTTGCATGGCTCTTTTGTCGACCCCCCCCCCCCCCCCCCACACACACCTTTTATTTATTTTTTCATTAAGTGTGAACTCATTTAGCTTTGGGATTAAACTGAAGTGGCTAAATTGTACCTGTGTCCATCTCCAGCTGCCCAAACTAAGGTCACTTAGCTTCCTGAAATCTTTTTGCTTGGATTTCAGATTTAAAACCGTTTTGAAACTTTTCAAAATGCAGTGTACAAAAACGTATTTTATATGGCTCAATAATATTATGTTTTTTCATTTAAAATAACATTAGCCATATGTCTTGTGCACGCGGCTAAATTGTGTGTATTTCTTTACTCATGGCAATGTCTCTTACAGGCACTGGTGGCGAGGGATGTTTCCAAGTTTGTTTAGTAACTATTACTATAAAAACCGCTCCGGAGATGTCCCTGGGTATGAGTGTGCTCTACAAGATAATTCAATTCATAAGTGTGTGCTTCAGCTTTCTATAAAGTGAAGGATAAAAAAAATTCAAATTAAAAAAATTTGTGTCCAATACAAATTTTGTCCATAATGACAATCACAATGTGGTTTACGTCACCGGAGTCTGTAATGGTGAGCATGCTTTTCTAATTGGAACCGCCTTCTGCAAGTTGCAGTGAGAGGGTATATTTGGGTGTATGAAGTAATATGAGACGGGAAGTTAAATAATGTATGTTACATGCTTATCTGCCAGTTTGGATCCTTTGTTTTGATAGGTATGTGGAAAGTTCTAAAGATGTGACGGGGGATGACAATATCGAAAAGCTGAATCCCATTGCTTTAAGTTGCAACCTGAATATTGCTGCTTGTAAACTGAAGATGGCAGACTGGCGGGCTGCTATTGAAAGCTGTTATGAGGTATGTTTGTGTTCAGTTGCTGGTTTGCTCTAAATGGAAAGGGGATGAAAGTTCTGTTTGTTTTTGAAGCATTGCATATAGTGTGTTTTGTAGTTGTTGTGCCTTACTTTGAAAGCAAGGATAAACTGAAGAAAATTAAAATGCAGGACCATAGCTCCTGGTAAAAAGCAACACCGAACCTGGTGCATCCACATAAAGCATGCAGAAGCACCATGTTTCCGTTCGATATGAAGACTGTTGAATGTTAGTTTGTTTACTTGTCAGTTTGCCTTTTTTCGTTATAAACACCTGTAACTTAACCAGTTCCCGCACTCCAAGACTCCTTAACTTGGGTGGTAGGTTAGATAACTGGTTTGTTGGTGTGAAAGAGGGATTCTCATTCCAACAAGGCTGATGGAGCCACAACTTCCCTTGGTTGCTGAGGGTAAAATGAATAACTACACGCCCAATAAACTGAGGAAAATAAGTAAACCTAACAAAATACTGTCTTTGCTTATCTAGACTTCGTGCCAGTAAAACCCAAAAAAGGAAACCGAAAAGCATAATTTGTAAAACTGCAACAAATGGATTTAAGAAATTTGACTAGACGGCATGCTTCTTGGGTCTCGCACCTTGCCACGAAGCGCTGTTGCCAGCGTGACTTATTGTCAATGACTTTCCTCTCAAGAGGTACAGAACGTGGGCACGTGCAGGCGATTGGGGTCTGTGGACTTGCATGTACCACATCTCCTGTCCCGCTTCCCGAGACCTAACCAGCATGCAGTTTCACTTTCGCCCCATCGTTGGAGCTGCTCGCAATGGCGAGTCCGCTCCGGAAATAAACTTGATACTGTGCCTTCATCGGCACAAATTGAGAATCCCCCACTTACCCGGTCTGGGGGGGGGGGACACTCCAGCTCCCCTACACATCTGGCCGCACGACGCGGGGCTCTCTCCATAGGCATGGGAGCCCCGCACTGCTGTGTGCCGCTCTTCCTTTTTGGTGCCGGGGCTCTCATCAGCACGGGAGCCCCGGAAAGGGACAGGCGTTGCCTGCACCGGCTGCACACGCCGCCACTGGGCACACGAAAGTTGCAGGTACTGCGCATGCGTGGGCAGCCCTTGCCCTCCCATGTCTTCTCCCCGGGCCGGATGTGAAGTTGCTTTCTATTTTGCTTTTTTGGGGGGGATCCATTTCTTGTTATTCCAAGAGGCCGTATGCATTTTTATTACATTTTGAACCTTGCCGTGGGCCGTGCTGATAAGTGAACTCTGTGTTCTCATTTTGTCTCGTGCTGCTGGATAGTTAAGTGTGACTAGACTGTGTGTAAGGCGGTGACAGTCCCTGCTCAAGACAACGTCTGCGATTGTCCTGCTTAGGTCGTGTATCCTCGATTCGAGGTCCCTCTGCTCAGCCTCAATTTCCAAACATGGGACAATGCCCCTCCCCCACCTCCCGTCCGACCTGATCTACCTGTACACCTGAGGCTGCCAAACCCTGGGCTGCTGAAGGCATCCCCTCAGTTGTGTAGAATAGGCCGGCCTTTTTCATTAGCTTGCATCAAGAAAGCCGTGAAACCTTCCAATGTTTGAGCAGTCGTTGTTGCTAGCTGCCAAATGCCCACTGGGTATCAAAGTTAAAATGACAAAGGGGCATCCGATGATGCACCTGTGTCCACAAGGCGCACCTACGCCTAGCTTGGTCGCGTGTGCTGCCATGGGGATCTTACTTGCACTGAGACTCGAAGTGTTTTACTCACGCTGGCCTGTTTCCAGCTGGAGAGTAGCAGCTGAAGAAAGCAGAAAAGAGGCAGGTGGCACGGACTTAATCACAGGCTTCATTTAATTGCCTTGGTCGCAGACTAAAGCAGTCAGGCTGAACTCTGGGCGCCGAGGAGGGTGATTAACTTGATTCCGACTGAAACTGCCAAGATAGTTGCGCCGGTTTGCTCTTACTCAATACGGGGAGTTTTTGGAGCTCAACAAGCTTGGAACTAGACAAGCTACAAGCCCCCTTAGTCACCTTCTCCGCTCCGACAAAGCGTTTACGCTGTCGTCTGCCGAGAGTTTCTGACCAAAACCGGACAAGGGGCTTGGAAAAAGTCCCTGGAGACTGGCAGAGCAAATACACGAGGAACACCTTTTGAGTCTCCCTTAAATTGCAGAAAGTAAAAGTGGCAGTTTTGTGTAGCACCCAATCAGCTTGTTCACGCTTTAACAGCAAATTCTTCTTGGCTGAACTAACACCAAACAATATGCTAACCACATTCTTTTTTTTTTTTTATTCAAATCATTTTTATTGAAGTGATAAATAAAAGACATAACAATAATTCTTCCTTACAGACATTATCAGGTCAGTTATTGATGGACATTACAGAAGAAAAGCAAGATGACAGTAATAAACAATAAATAAAACAACTCAGCTTGCATCTTTATGTTACAGTTACATACTTAACACTCAGTAGGTAGAGGTCTCAGCATGGGCTCTAGTATGTCACAGCAGATGTGTTCCTCAGTACCACAGGGCAAGTGACAGAACCACTTTAACTCATCATGGAGGTTCATAGTGAAATGATGATGCATCTAGTGATGACCATAATTTCCTATTAGACGGTTTCCATGTGGCTGCCTGCAGCGCTGGATTATTGGCACCTCTTAGGAATGACAGCCATTCTTGCCATATTTTGAAGTTTACCTCTTTCGCACTTTTCCATTTGCATAGTACCACCTTACATGCCAGTGTCAACATTAAGTCCAAAAGTAGGCGGTCCTGGTCATTTGACAGTTGTGGATCTAATGCCCCCAAAAGAACATAGGCAAAGTCCTGTATAGGCCTTATTTTGAATAGGTGGTGAATGCATTCAAATATTTTCCCCCAGTATGCACTCAAAGAAGGACAGTTGAATAGCATGTGTGCGAGATCTCCCGTCCCCGAGTGGCAGTTCCAGCATGTGGGGGAATCCCTTCATTTACACTTGAAGAGCCTATCTGGAGTCCAAAATGCCCTATTTACTAGCATGTACTTCGTTTGAAATAGAATGGGTGAGACTTTTTGGGTAAGAGCCGTCTTATGGATCAAGGCCCAGTCAAAGTCTATGCCTGTTAAATTCGGTTCAGCTTCCCACTTCAGTTCCACCTTCCTATGAGTTTTCCTGGGTAAGGGCAATAATAGTTTGTACACCCTAGAGACAAAGCGTCCCGCACACATGAGATGCGGGATATGAGTCAGTAGCCATGGTGTGTAGGGAGAGAAATTGCGTGCAGTCAGTAGTGCTTTGATTTTTAGGAAATCATAGAAGTCCATCGGAGTAAGATCGTGCCTCTGCTGCAAGGTTGAGAACGGGAGTGGTGTCCTCCCCTCGTATAGATCCCCCACCAAATTAATACCCTTTGTGGACCATGAGTCCCAGAAGAGTGTACAGCCCTTGTGTTTGAGATATGGATTTCTCCATAGGGACATGAAGGACGACTTAGCGAAGGTCAATTTGGTTTTGTGTGTCTGGTCAAGTCTAAGCAAAGCTCGCCTAGTATTTAACATTATGTATTTGGAATGTGGTAGGTGAGACAGGTCCATAGTGAGTAGGGTTTCAAGAGGAGCGTGGTTCACCAAAGCTTCCTCTATGTTAATCCAGACTGGTGTGTAGTGTGGTGATTTCGTCAACCATTGAGCACCTTGTTTGCAAAGGAAGGCTGTTTGGTAGTTCCTGAATGAAGGCAGACCCAATCCTCCTCTGTCTTTAGCTAATTGCAGCTTTTTTAATGAAATTCTGGCTTTTTTACCTCGCCACAGGAAAGTGCCAAACAGTTGATCCACCTTAGTAACAAAGTTGTTCGAGAACGTCATTGGGAGCATGCTGGCCAGGTAATTAACCAACGGAGTAGACATCATTTTTAGTGTCTCCGCTCTGCCCCACCAGGAGAGGAATTTTGGCGACCACCCTTCTAGCAATGTAGATATCTTTTTAAGAGTCAGGTCTTCATTTATTTTCAGGGTGGTGATCAAATCTTTAGCGAAGTCTAAACCCAGGTATTTAAAACATTTGGGCTGCCATGTAAGGCCTGAATCCCCAATGACACTTTTATCACCAATATTGTTCAGAAGCTTGACCTCTGTTTTGTCCTTATTAAGTTTGTACCCAGATACTCTGGAAAACTCCTCAATATCAGTCATGAGCGCAGGTATAGCCTCCTCAGCTCTCTCAGACAGAACCAGTACATCATCTGCGTAGGCAGTTAATTTGACTGTGCAGTCCCCAAATGGGATGCCCACGATTTTGGGATCTTCCCTTATATGGTATAGGAAAGGTTCGATTGCCAGTAAAAAAAGTGAGGGGGACAGGGGACATCCCTGTCTTGTTCCCTGCTTTAAACAAAAGGTAGAGGAGAAAGAACCGCCAGCTCTAACCCTCGCTGAGGGGCAACAGTACAGGGACATTACTAGTCTTATAAAGGTTTCCCCTAAGTTAAATTTGTGAAGGACTGCTTTAAGGAAGGCCCAATCAACCTTGTCGAAGGCTTTCTCAGCATCCAATGTTATTGCTGCTGCAGAAGTGCCTAGCAATTTAGCCTTTTCTAGAACATGTGCCAGAATCCTCGTGTTGTCACTGGACAACCTGTTTTTAAGAAAGCCTGCTTGTGAAGGATGGACCAACTGAGGAAGGACCTTCTGGAGGCGGGCGGACAATATCATAGCCAGGATCTTGCAGTCTATATTGATCAATGAAATTGGTCTATAATTTTTTGGGAACGAGGGGTCCTTCCCGTCTTTGGGGAGAACTGCAATTATTGCTTCAGCTAATGTGCCCCTGACCTCTCCTGAGTTATTTATTTCATTAAATAGATGCAGAAGTGGTTCCACTAGTAGGGAGGGGAAGGTTTTATAAAATTTAGCTGTAAAGCCATCCGGGCCTGGTGCCTTTCCAGATTTCAGATTTTTAATCACATTCCTTATTTCTAAAGCACTAATCGGGGCATTAAGACTCACTTGGTCTGCAGCAGAGAGACATGGAAGATCACATTCGTCTAAGTAACTCTCAATCTTGTCCTCCTCCACCGCCTTGTTCTTCGCATAAAGATCTTCATAGAACTCTTTGAACACCTCCGGTATTTTGCCTGGGTCCGAGTGCGAAGAACCGAAGGCGTCCTTAATGACATTGATCGAGTTTTTTTGGGCTTTAAACTTCAAATATGAGGCTAGACTCTTGCCAGCTTTGTTAGTCACAGATCTTAAATCTCCTTGTTCTGTCAAGCCAAACTCCCGCCCTCTCACTAACTAGCTTATTATATTCATATTTTTTATTAGCCAAGGCGTGTAAAGACATATCATCTCTATCTTCCAAATGTTTACACTCTAGGCTTGCAATTTCACGCTCTAAAGACTCCAGATTCGCATTATGATTTTTATTCATCGCTGACCTGATTTTAATGCACACCCCCCTTATAGTACTTTTCAATGCTTCCCATCTAGTAAGGTCAGATGTGTCACCCATCTTGTTGTCCTGCAGGTAGGAGGAAATTGCGGTCTGTAGCGTGGCCCTATGTTGGTCACTATCCAAGACCTCATCATTTAGGCGCCAAGACGTCTGACGAGAGGAGGGTTTGGTGTTGGATATGGATAAGGAGATGCAAGAGTGGTCAGACATTACTCGGGGTTCTATAGTAGTAAAATCTACCCTGGGGACTCCGTTCTGTGTTATGAGAATATAGTCTATCCTAGAGTATGAATCATGTGGTGTGGAATAAAAAGTATAATCTCTCCCTGTGGGATTTTGAAGCCTCCATGCATCTACTAAGTTGAAGCGTTGACACAGATTGAGAAAGGCTTTATGTGACTTGTTCGTTTTGAAGGGACAGTGGGAATGTCTATCCAATATTACATCCATTGGGAGATTGAAGTCCCCGGCCAATACGTGGACAGCATTATCTGGGATACTTTCAATATGCTTGTTCAGCTTCTCCCAAAATTTTAGGTCGCTAGTATTAGGAGCATATACGTTTGTGACATAAAATTCTGTATTGTCCCTACTCAGTTTGGCTGTGACCCATCTCCAATCATCACTCGCTTCGAAGGACAACAGATCTACCTTAGATTTCCTTGCCACAAGTATCAGGACACCATTCTTTTTGCTCACAGCCTCTGCTCCCGCCACTTCATTATAGAACTTATTTCTCAGGTGGAAGAATTGCTTACTTTCCAATTTCGTCTCTTGAAGTAAAACAATATCACCTCTCAATCTCTTCACATAATCCAAAACCTTTTGTCTCTTAATAGGTTGATTCAGCCCTTTAACATTGAGGGATAGTATCTTCAGTTTGTCTACATTGCAAACTCCCAGCGGAGTACTAATTGTATTATGTGACATCAATAACTCCTATCTTCATCACGCTTTTATATATCACACATGGTAACGGCATTTTTCCAAGATCTAAAGGGCCCATGTGTACGGTGATATGACAGTAGAGACTCCGAGCCTCCCCACCACCAAGCGTTAGACCAATAAGCAAAATGCAAGCACAAAGAAGCCAAAGCAAAAAACACATAAAACATAACCCAACCCCTAAACCCCTCATCCCCCCACCCATCCCACCCCACCTGTGTGTAGTAGGTATGGTGACTGAAGAGAGATTACTATGCAACCTCCCCGTGCGTAAACTTCAGATAAGTTTTGGAACAAGTGAATTTACACAATAGAACAGTTGTATACTGCTAACTAATGTATCTTTAGAAAGGCATATTATCGGGACATTATCTGAACTAACAAGTATAAGTATGAACATGAAGTGAGATTATCAAATATCCGCTGATTCCAGGGCAAAATTTCGACAACAACAACTCCAACTGACTTAGCCCTTCAAAATACCAACTGGTAAGCATTTCAACATGTAATCAGGTGTACATTACCTAACATTCGTCACACTAGTAGGCGATAATAAGACATATTCGGTGTCTGTTAACACAAAACGTGAGTACATACCACGCTGAAAAACCATTCAGAAGTGGGTAAATTCTAAGCAGAGCTCAGTATTGTCGATACCCCTTCAAGCTAAGGGAAGGGGACACAAAAGAGAGCTGTTGGGAAAGCGACAGCAAAGATCAGTCACTTATAGCCTGAGGCCGAAGCTTGATCCCCTGAACCTTCTGGTCTGCTCGTTTCCATTTCCAGATCCCAGGACCATCCAACATGCGCTTCAATTTCACGGGATCTGAAAAGATGTGTGGAGAGCCCTGGATGATCACACGATATTTTGCAGGACCCATAAAACCATATTGAAAGCCCCTTTTCCTCAACAGTGGACGGAGTGCCAAGAAAGCTTTCCTTACGTCTACCGTCTCCTTACTAAAATCCTGCGAAATGTAGATCTTAGCAGATTTCCACAGGATATGGTTATTCTTCCGCATGAAGTCTAGAATTTGTTCAACATGCTGGTAGCGTAGTGGCTTACACACAATAGCTCTAGGGCCTTTTTGATTCTTATTGATCCTGCCCGGTACTCTGTGTGCCCTATCAAACTCTAATGGATGATGAAAGGTTAAGTTAGTAGCTTGGGTGAACCAGGACTCCAAGAAGGCCACGCAGTTCCCATGTTGATCTTCCGAACCCTCCGGAACCCCAAAAATACGTAGGTTCCCCCTTCGGTTCCTGTCCTCCAATTCCGCGAGTTTGCGAGTTGTTTGATCCACAGAAATACATAGGCGCTTGATGGCTTCACACGACTTGACCTCCATGTCCTCGAGTTTGCTGATCCTTGACTCTGCCTCCAGCAGTTTTGCATTGGTGTCGCGGTTATCCTGCCTGATCGCCGCCACTTCTTCTTTGGTCGCCTTCGCCAGATCCCTTACTTCATCCAATCTGCTAAGTATCAGATCGATCGGATCAGGATTGCTTTTCCCTCCTTTGTTGGGCGAATTCGGATTCGACTGATCATATTTGAGCCTCTTCAAGCTCTTCATTAGCTCTTTATTTTCTGCCATGGTTGAATATGGCGCAGGTTTCTTAGTCGTTACAGACGAGTTTATGGAGATCACTTAATTCTATAGACACAAAGACCCTCTTAGGTCACCCAGGAAGCAATACCGTAGTCGTACTGATCGATATTATTTCTTGACCTTATTCACAACCGTGATGAAGCGAGCGCATTTCAGATAAGGGAGGAGGACTTCATAGCCAGTACAGCCGCCATTCTCGCCATTATTTTGTTCGCCAACTGTATGTAGTGCTTGCGTAGGTTGTTTTGCGCCGGTCGTGCTAAACGAAAAACCAGATGCTGCTTACGTCCCCTATATGGATCTGAGCAGGCTACCTGCGTGCTTAATTTTGCATTCGTGTGGCAAACGTTAGCCCCAGAACTTTAGATGCAGGCATTTCCTTGGTGCAGGCACATGGGGTGAAACATTGCTCATTCGCTGGCCTTAATAACTCAAGAATAGTACCCCCATAAACAGACAAACAGTCCATATATCCTGAGGCGAACAAGGCACAGTGTTCATGGATTCTCCCTCTGATTCACTTCTATTTAGAATACATGTCCGTGTTTTCCCTCCAAATTTATATGCAGTCCAAAGTTACAAAGTTCTCAAAACTCTACAAAAGCCCACATGTCACAGATCTCGCCGAGCCGAAGGCAGATTAATTACTTTTCCTTCCCCTTGATGTGCGCCAGTGCTACCAGCGCCTGAGCCGTTGACTCGTTATTAAACGTCGAGATTTGCCGAATGAAGCTACAAATCCGCCATCTTATGTAAGCGCGAGCAGCGTTTACTTTACAGCGGGTGCATTACTCACGCGACCCTCATGAAGGTGTCCTCGACTCGGTCTTTCCACCGGAGCCCCCAGCGGATTATCCAGGGTCTGTGTAGGGTCCTCACAAGGCGTCCGCCGACGCCTGGGTTACCGCGCGGTCTTCCGTCCGCCCTGGTCCGCTTCAGCCACCGGCGCACACTTCAGAGCAGCCAAAACGCCACTTTCTGTTCACGGAATTTGTCGAGCGACCTCACATTCTGCTCCTCTCATGTTCCGTTTGCCGAATCTTGATTTTCGGCCGTGTCAGCGTGGTTCCACTTGCTCCCAGTTTGTTTAGAAGCCTCTGCACGGGTGGAGAGATTCACATAGCCGCCATCTCTCTCGGCGTCCAAACCACGCCCCCCCATGCTAACCACATTCTTAGCTTAAGTTGCATCCTGAAAGAAATAGTTTCAGACATCGGCAAAAACGGATGAATCTGCTGCGCGTGGTTTCTTTTTCTGTTGTCTACTGGTTAGGAAGAAGCCAGTGTAAGGGAGCCTTGTGCTAGAGAGGGAGAAAGTACAGAACTGCTGACCAAAGCGATTGTTACCTTTTGTTAGTGACAGCCATGCTAGTCTTTCAATGACTCCATGGACCGGTGGACGCAATTATCTTAACGGCTATCCTCCATTTTATGTCAGTCTGGCCAAGCATAGCTTCTTTAGTGTCTGGTATTTCTGGACTTGCAGGCAGGGGCGGCCTTCGGCATGTGCAAGCTGTGCACCTGCACGGGGCCACCACGCCAATATATATCCTTAATATAATAATCCTCTGAGGACGGAAACATATTTGCGTGGCGCCCCCTGGCAGGGATTTGGCGGCCTCCAGCTCTGTTCCACTTCCAAACACCCTGACCCGCCCCCCCCTCTTCACTGGCCTCCGCGCTCTGCCCGGACCCCCTCTTTTGGGGCCCCCTACCTGCGCTCCCTGCCCAGGGCCGCCATGGGCCTAGAGCCGCCCCTGTTGCAGCCCTCTGTAGCGCTCTCCATTAGGTGGCTTCCCGTTCAATTCACTACTTGCAGCGAAAGCTTTATTTTCTCACACCAACCTAAGCACAATTTCTGCCATTTGCTTGTCTCTTTCTTAACTTTTATACATTGATTGAACTGCTCTTTATATGTAATCCTGTTAAAAACAAGTATTTGCAGTGCACTATGTCTCGCATTTGAGAGAGTTTGACCTATTTTCATCGTAAATGACAATGCCTTTTATTTATGTGGTTGGAAAAGCTGCAAACTGTGTACAAACATGCCCTTTGTACTTTTAGTCCTTGCTTACGAAAAGGAAGGCTGGCAGTAAAAGAGGCATAGTTATTGCCAGTGTTGCTTCTTGTAAGCAACGACTGTAAGTACAAAGTGCATATTTACGCACTGCTTGCAGGTTTTAAAAATGCATAAGTAAAAGGCATTGGTATTTACAATGCCAATAGCTCAAACGCTTGAAAATGTGAGACCTATTGCATTGCAAATGCTTGTTTAAAGTGTTGCTAACTTTACCAAGCCCAAAACATTCTGATCAGACTGGTATTGTGCTGTATTTATATCATAGAAGAAGGAATTTAGTGCTCGTCTTCACTACCCACACCAGAAATTAGTAAATCTACAAACATGTAACCTCCTGCTCATAAAAAAAGAGCACAGTGTTCTGCCTGAGGAAACCAAGGGATAGAAACCCAACCATCTCTGCACATTTGCTTAAAAAGGATAAGTGTTGGAACTGTCCTGCGTACCCATATGAGCAAGGATTCTTGTTACTTTGTCCCCACATTGCTAGTGTTTTGGTGATTATTAACAATATGGCTGTTCGCAGCGAGGATGCATACAAATGTTGAAGAATATATTTAAAAGCAGCTACACTTGTGAAGATTGTTTTAGAAAACCATATTAGGTAACTGACGATTGAAGAGGAAGGATACTGTTAGAAATGGGGGTCTCTAGTTGGCAAGGCTTTGCACCTTTGTCCAAGTAGGGACCCTTCCTTCTAGTCAGGATAAGGGAGTTACTCCTAAAAAAACAAAACAACCCTGCTCACCCCCTTGGTAGCTTGGCACGAGCAGTCCGGTTTATTCTAGAGGCAGTGTGTAAAGCATTTGCACATAACCAACAGTAATGCAGTGTAAGCACCACAAAAGCGACACCACACCAGGTATTATATTTTTATATACTAAAGACGAGACTAAAAAAGATAAAATAAAACAAAATCCACAATACAGTACTGCAAAATCTTTACTTATCAAAATAACCTTGAACTACAGTTCCTTGTAGTCAATAGCTCCGTCCAGGTCTATCACGGCGTCGTTAACAAACCAATCCAAACAGTTCTGACTGACCGTGGCGTTGCAGGCCAGCTGCAGTGTCGGGAAGACTTGCAAAACAGTACCTTTAGAAATGCAGGGCGTCTACGACCTCTCGTTGAGCATTCGAAATTACGGCGTCTGTTCCGGAGGTAGGTGCAGGAGTCGTCTGGTCCTTGAAGTCCCACACGTTGCAGATTGAATTCCGCATAGTTGAAGTCAGCAGCGTCGGTAGGCGTCTAGTGCTGCGGTGTGAAGTGCATCGGTGAGGCGGGTGATGCCCTCGGGTCGAGGTGCGAAGTGATGCAGTGCTTGTCGCCGTGCTTGGAGGTCACGGTGCATCATTGCTGAGGTGCTGTTGTCAGCTGACTAACTGGATTCTATGGCACTGGTGTCGGAAGGCCATGGCTGCGGTGCAGGATGAGGGTGGTGCGTCGTGTAACTTTACGAGCGGTGCCCTCGAACCACAGTGCAACCAGCGGCGTCTATTTTGGCATGGATACCAAGGTGATGTCGTGGGGCAATGCGGAGTGCGGTGCCCACGGCTCGCAGAGCGGCTCGGTGGCGGCGTCCGCAGGCATAGTGAGACCAGGGTTGCTGTGCCCTCTGCGGTGCCTTCAGGACAGTGTCAGCAGCGTTGTCTTACATGGCGTCTGGTTGCTTTTTCTTCTGTTGCAGCACAAAACACAGTCCCCAGTGCTGAGGGCAGAAGTCTTTGCTGTTCCTGAGACTTCTTGAACAGGGGGCAAGCTCTACCTCAAGCTCTTGGAGAAACTCACAAAAATAGATTGCAGAAAGTCCAGTCCTTTCACTGCCCAAGACTGAAGCAGCCACTGCAGGCAAACACAGGAAAGCACTCAGCAAAGTGGTAGTTCCTTCTCACAGCTTCTCCAAAAGAGTTCTAAAGTTCAGGGGTTTGGGCCCCACTTTTTATAACCCAAAATCCTTTGTCCTCTTTGGCATAAAGTCTGTGCCCAGTCAGAACCAGTTCTGCCCTCTGGTGTGGCTTCCTGGCAGGTGGAGACTGCATTGTTAGAGGCTGACCAGGCCCATTCAGGTAAAAGGAAATCTCCTCCCCCCTACTCTAAATGCCGCCCAGGTCTATTCGGCCCTTTCCTGACCCACCTAGACTATCAGGAGCCACTGCCCTTCTCCAGCCCCTGTCATCCAAAACCAGACCGTCAATCCACAACCTAGCAGAGACCTTCTGGATGGCTGAGCAACAGAACTGCCCACTCTAGAGATTGAGTCCGCCAATCTCGAAACCCACAGTGGGTCACAGTCCTGCAGTGGGTACTGATTATCAAGCAGCTGAACAGGCTACAACTAAGTTCCTTAAAAGTCAGTCCTGTCTTTAGGCTCAAAACAAGTTCACAAGCAAAATGGGGAAAGCTTGGAAATAGCTCATTATTTCCATCCCCGAACATGTATGCACCAGTGGTGTGCAATACGAGCTGGTTTCTTTTCAACCTCCAAATGGAACGGTTACAAAGCATGGCATTATTTGCACAATAGTCTTCTGCTTGGCTTTCTAAAGATGCATCACCTTTTGCTTGTATGCTTTGTCTAACCCTGTATATTTAATTCCCTGAGAGCTCGACAGTCCTGTAAATCCTCTAGAGGTGCTCTTAAGTTTTATTCTGTTGGAATACAAAGGTATACCCTGGCGTCTGACCTCTTGATCCAGCCTATGAGAGACTGATAATTGTGACCGTGTATTTCAGAGTCTGGGTGCATGCTGTTATCTTTACCCCGGTGGCAGATGGCCTACAGTGCTCTGTGTAAAGCCTTTGCAGTGTCCCAAAACGTGAGCCTCAGTCCCGGGTTCCAGAGTTATTTAAAAAAAAAAAAAAAGTTGTAGGGGGTACAGGGTAGGGTTACGCTTACCACCCACCCACCTCCACTGAAGCCAAAAGTAAGCATTTGCAATGCAATAGGTTTCGCATTAGGAAAGTGTGAGCTATTGGTATTGTAAATGACACATTTTTTAATGTGTTGGCTTTGAAAATATATAAATTAATAGCATTGTTATTCACAAAGCCAATAGCTTACACTTTCCTAATGCGAGTCCTATTGGCTATGGCAGTGCTTGTTGGTAGCAAGCAACGACAGTGCTGTTGTGGTGCTGAGTGATGATGTGGTTGGGCTGAGTGATGTGGTGGTGTCCCCGAGGGATGTGGTGGTGTTCCCGAGTGATGTGGTGGTGTTCCTGAGTGATGTGGTGGTGTGCACGTGCATAGATCCGCATCCTATAATCTCGCCCGAGTGATGTGGTGGTGCCCCCGAGTGATGTGGTGGTGCCCCCGAGTGATGTGGTGGTGCCCCCGAGTGATGTGGTGGTGCCCCCGAGTGATGTGGTGGTGCCCCCGAGTGATGTGGTGGTGCCCCCGAGTGATGAGGTGTGTTGGGGAGGGTGAGTGAGGGTGAGGAGGTGTGAGGGTCTGAAGTAAATGGTGGCAGGGCAGACATCATAAGAGAGCGAGAAGAGACTGCGTGATGACTGCGTTGGTCAGTTTCAGAATCATGAGAGACAGAGTCAGCACAGTCTGCGAGGGATCAACGTGTCTAAAGGCAAAGTATAGCGGATGTAGCATTGTAGCTAGCAAGTCAAGTGTTTTCAAGCTGAGTGTCCCTAGAGAGATGGCAACACAGCAACAGCATTTGAGGAGCAAGGCTACTGTAATCAAGCACGGTAGACTTTCACTTCCGTCCAGAAACAAGCTCTTGGCAGCCTTTGAAGTCTGATGCCGAGGCACAAACAAATGGTGTGTTATGTGGCTGGATCTGTGCATGCGCATAGATCACATGAACTGTATGCGATCCGCAGCCGTTTTGGTAGACTGTTCTTTTCCGCTTACTATAATCTCGCCGGGGCAATGCGCCAGCGCATTGGCTCAGGCAAGACCTAAAAAACCCAGTGAGGCCTCCCATCAAGATTCATGGTTTTGAATTACCTAAAACTGCCCCATGCCTTCAAAAACACTGTCTTGCAGTGTGCTGCTGCAGTGGTACTGTGGGAGTTCCGCAGTACCACTAATCAGGAAAATATGGGTTGGGGTCGGCAGGGGTTGCGTGACTGTGCTGTGGTGTTGGTCTACTCTGGGTCATTGGCAGTTCCTCCCTCTCCCCACTCCCCCCTGCTTCCCCCAATCCCTCTGCGCTCTGTCAAAAGCTATACTCATTCAGTCAGTTGGTTGAATATGATAAAAACAAAGGTTAAAGTGGCTAGATATTTGCGTATGGTAATAAGAACTTATTTTGTTAAAATCCTAGAAATCTATATCAGTCTGCATCTTGACTATCCACTCCAACCCTCACAGGTCCCCTACACAAAACAATAGAGGTACCGTCTCTAATCATCTTAAAGTCACCCTCACTCTGGACCCCTCCTCCTCCCTCATCACCCCGCGGCTCAAATGCACACTATTAAACTGTAGATCTGCCCCTAGACACGCATCTGACATAGCCAACCTCATTATCGCACTTGACCTGACCATACTCACCGAAACCTGGTTAACAGAATCTTCCTCCCCACTCATTGACATTCTAGTACCCCCTAACTATCACATCATCAGATTGGATAGGACTGGCAAGACAGGAAGTGGAATCGCATGTATTCACCGGAGTAATCTCTCAGTAACTAGAGCCATCTCCCCTATATTCTCCTCCTGTGAACACATCTGCCTCTACATCAACAGTGAGGGTAATCCAGTATGCTCTCTGCATATTATCTACCACCCACCAGGAGACAACCTCCCATTCACTGAACACCTCATGGACATGATCACAATGAAATCTAGTTCACAAAACACACAAATATTCCTTGGTGATTTCAACCTTCATTGGACTGATCACAACTACTCTATGGTCAATAGTCTCAAACTTCCTCAGCGACCTAGACCTCACCCAAATCCGCAACAGCCCCACTCACGACAAAGGCTCTATCCTGGACCTAATCATCTCCAAAGGTGACGCGACCCAACTCTACTCAATCCAACCCTGTGACTGGTCTGACCACCACATTATCACATTCTTCATCAATGAAAATGTGAAACTCAGCCCGGGTGAATTCACCAACCCCAAGGCCTGGAAAAGAGACCTGAGGAAACTCAATCCCAACTCTTCACCTTCTCCCAGTTATAATCTTCTCCTACCGGCACCACTGATGTTCAGGTTCTCACCGACCACTACCTCAAGTCAATGACCACGATAGTCAACAAAGTTGCCCCCCTTCAGTTAGAGTCTCCTCTAAAAACTCAAAACCATGGTACGACGGTCTGCTTATCGAAGATAGACGAGCTGAGAGACTAGCGGAACGCAATTGGAGATCAGCCCCATCGGCTATGCACCTTAAAACACTAAAGAAAGAGAAACGCTTACTTTAGAAAAATCAAACGCTCGAAAGCACATTTCTTTAGCCTTCAACTAGACCAAGCAAAAAACCGGCCAAAAAAACTATTAGTTAATCAAAACTCTATCCAAGGAAGAACCTCAACGATTACATAGCACAACTTGCACTGTACCGTCCTGTGAAGAATTCTCTACCTTCTTTAACCTAAAAACAGATAACATCAAGAATGATCTCCTCACTGATCTAAGCTTATAGTCCAGCCCCCTCAGCAAAACACCCATTGAACTTAAAAACAATGCTACATGGTCGTCCTTTGATACTTACACGGAAGAATCTATAGGCAAGATCCTCAGTACCCTGAAGCCCTCCAATCACCTCTCGGACCCTATACCTGCCAACGCTGTAAAGGACTTTATCCCATGGCTTCTACCGCTCTGGACCAAAATCATTAACAGTTCACAACAAGGATGCATCCTGGACTCCCTCAAAGTGGGACAAGTATCGCCCATACTAAAGAATCCCACAGCAGACCCTACCGACCCAAACAACTATCTCCCTATCTCCAATATCCCTACCATGGCCAAATTGTTAGAAAAATGTGTTCACCTCCAACTGGCAAAACACATCTAGCACTTTGACCTCCCCAACTCGCACCAATCAGGCTTCCGAGCAGGCCACAGCACAGAATCAGCTATGACACACATAATTGATGACGCGCTTCAAATTCTGGATCAGAATGGTATTTGCCTCCTCATTCTACTCGACCTCATCAGCCTTCAACATGGTCAAACACGAGAACTTACTCGATCTGTTGAATATCAGAATGGGTCTTTCAGGGACAGTACTCAAGTGGTTTACCTCCTTTCTTCATAACCGGACTCTGAAATTCAAGATTAACAACACTATGTCCACACCCGTTCCAGTAACACTAGGTGTCCCACAAGGATCCTCCCTATCCCCAACTTTGTTCAACCTAGTCATGGAACCACTCACCGCACTGCTTCAAGCATCTAATGTGCAATTTCACATGTATGCAGATGATACCCAACTCTACCTTAAACTACAAACTCCTGAAGACATCAAACTACTCAACTCAACGCTTAAGAACACACCGACATGGCTGGCCGAGAACCATCTCAAACTTAATGCTCTAAAAACAGAATTCCTCCTAATAGCACCTCCCTCCAAAGTCCCCATAGCTCAGGATTGGCTTAAACATCTCATTGCACTAAACGTTCAACCTATCATCGTGGATTCAGCAAAATTTTTAGATATATCCCTCGACTGCAATCTCAATATGCAACATCATATTAGCAATGCAACGAAGGGAGCTAATTTCCAAATCAATATCTTGAGGAAGCTGAAACCCTTCCTCCCAGCCAATGACTTTAGGACTGCAGTCCAAGCCCTAGTTATCCCTCTGGTTGATTATGGAAGTGTTGCCCTCTGCGGCCTCCCCTTATCGACAACCGCATCCCTAAGAGCCTCTATTAATGCTGCAGCGAGACTCATCACTGGGTCAAAAAAACGCTCACACATCTCTCCTGACTTAAAATCCCTGAATTGGCTACCTTACGAAGCCAGAATACACCTGAAAATCGCGTGCGTCACACAAGGCCTTACACCACAATTCACCCAGTTACCTCGCTCAGAAATTGACATTTTCAGGGGGCTCAAGAGCCACAAGAAGCGCAGAAGAAATGCGTTACTTAGCTGTAACTGCAGTTATCCAGTATTGGTGTCTTTTATATATTCACATGCCTGAATCATTCCCCCGTCGTCGGAATGGGAATCCCCGGTACATAAATAAACTAATGTCCCATAGACCTACAGATAACTAGGCCTAAAGGCCTCACATTCGAGAACTATCCATGTCCTTTTGTAAAAAGGACCAAACTCTAGAAAAGAGCCAATTAGCTGTCACCTCCCTCTAGCACCCTCCTGGAAGGATCCTCCGTCCCTCAGATTTTCATACGCACAGTGCTAAGTAGGCGTATTACTGACAGAAGTAGGTGAACCCTTCCAGGGGAGGTGGGAGGGTTGCATGTGAATCTATGAAAGACACCAATACTGGATAACTGCCGTTACAGGTAAGTAACGCATTTCTTATCCAGTATTAGGGGTGTCTTACATAGATTCACATGCCTGAATCAGAGTAGCAAGCAATGAACTAAGCACATTTCGGATAGTATAGGATATACAAGTCCTTAGATAACAACATATCAGCCGACTTTTTGAAATATACTTTTGCAAGCAAGAAAATATCATACAATAGAGAAATGTGCATACATGACAAGGATGGAGGGATGAAAGAGGGCTCACCTCTACTAAAACGGATGACTAAGTACTACTTGTCTCACTGTAGCATCATTCATGAGGTCTGTAGCTAGGCAGTAATGCCTAGTGAAGGTATGTGGCGACTTCCATGTTGCCGCTCTACACATGTCTATGACCGACACTCCTGCAAAAAGCGCCAATGATTTAGATATCGCCCTGGTGGAGTGGGCTCGCACTTTAGATTGCAGGGGTTGCCCTGCCTCTTCATGACAAAACGAAATAGCTGCAGAAATCCAGCGGGAAATACTTTGCTTGGTGAGTGGAAGACCTTTCCTGGTCCTACTGTAGGCCACAATTAGCTGATAAGACTTCCTGAAGGCCTTTGTTTTTTATTTTATTTTTTATTTTTTTCAATATAAAATTTCAGGCGGCGCTTCAGATCTAGAGAGTGCAACGACCTTTCCGCTGCCGTAGTGGGATTCGGGAAGAAAGAGAGTCTGATGGGACTTTTGGAATAAATTTAGGATTCGTTCGCAAGACCACTCTATCCTGCCTGAATTGTAGGAACGGTTCCTGTATTGAGAAAGCTTGGAGTTCACTCACTCGTCTTGCGGAGGTGAGTGCAAGCAGGAGGGCTGTCTTCCAAGAAAGGTATTTCAGGTCAGCCCTGTGAACTGGCTCAAAGGGATGTTTCATGAGCTGGTTAAGGACTGTATTGAGGTGGCAAAATTCCCACAGGGGGAAAGGTTCTGTAGAGTCCTTTCAAGAACTGTCTGATCAATCTGTGAGACCAAAGAGAAGGGCCAGTAGGAGATCTTCTGTAACGAGATATTGCTGCCAAGTGGACCCTGATGGAAGCATGAGCAAGGCCGCAGTTCCCCAGATGGAGGAGATCAGGCAGAATCTGTTCCGGAGAGGAAGAGAATGGATGTATGCTTGGAGTCTTACACCAGCTGCAAAATCTCTTCCATTTTAAAGAGTATGTTTTGTTGGTGCTATCCGCCCGTGCTCGTGCCAGGATGGCTCTACAGTCTGGCGGAATATTCAAATTCTGAAGTTCTCTGAACTCAGGAGCCAAGCCGCCAATTTGAGTGAGGCTAGATTCGGATGCTGGACTTGGTGGTTGCTCATTGTGAGGAGAGACGGGAACTGCTTCAAGCGGGTCGGCGGCTCCAGAGATAGGCGGTGGAGTTCCGTGAACCAATGTTGGTGTGGCCAAGTTGGGGTTATCCGAATGAGTGTACAAGGCTCCGCTTTCAAGTTTCTGAGGACTCTGGGAATCATTGGAAATGGTGGAAAGGCGTAGGCAAAGACGTTGCACCATGCGATCGAAAATGCATTCCCTAGGGACCCTTTCTGGGGATGCCAACTTGCAAAGTGTCTTTTAGCCTCTGGAGCCAAATTAAGAGGCTTCCCTCACGATCCTTGAGGGTTTTAGTGGAAAAGGTACGACATGCCTTACAGACTTTGGCAGCATTGTCTGGGTAAAGGCAATACAGGCACCTAAGGCGATGCCAGCTTGTGTAGTGTTGGCATTTAACGTTGTCTTTTGTGGCGAATAGGTCAATTAGAGGAGTATCCCATTGAGAGAATACTTGGTTGAAGGTCTCCTGATCCAGTTCCCACTCGTGAGACGTTGTTTGTCTGCTTAGTGAATCGGCTAGAACGTTGTCCGTGCCTGGGACATATTCCACCCGAAGGGAGATATTGTGCAGGATCAACCAGTTTCAGATTTTCTGCGATTCGTGAGAGTTTGTCAGAGAGCGAGTCCCTCCCTGTTTGTTGAGATAGTGCATCGTCGTGGTATTGTCCGTACGTACGAGCACTAGAGAATTTTCGAATCTTGGGAGAAAGGCTTGAAGGGCGAGGAAGACTGCCCACAGTTCGAGGAGATTTATATGAAGCACTCTTTTGGATAGGGACCACTTTCCGCTGATCTGCAGTTCTTGGAGGAAAGCTCCCCAGCCTCTCAGTGAGGCATCTGTTATGACATGAGGTGACGCTGGAAGTAAGAAGGGCAAGGCTTGAGAAAGATTTTGAAAGACGTCCAACATTGCAGAGTCTTGACAATTTGAGGAGTCCTCTTTGAGATCGTCGAATAACCCTGTGCATTGGACCCATTGTGCCGAGAGCGCCTCTTGGAGAGGGCGCATCTTCAGGCGGCAGGGAGGAACAAGTAGGATACATGATGACATCATCCAGAGTAGGGACTTGAAGAGGCAACCCGTCGAGGTTCACTTTGAGGCTACAAGAACAGTCAGTGTCACAAGCTTTTCCTTTTGCTCTCGTGATGGAAAAGCTTTTTTCAGTTTTGTGTCTAGAGTAGCGCCTAGGAAATGTATACGCTGAGAAGGCAGAAGGACTGATTTTCCCCAATTGAGCGTGAGTCTTAAACAATTGAAAAGTTGCAGACAAGCGTTGGAAGACCTGGAAGCGTCTTCTCGGGATGGAGCCTTAATCAGCCAGTCGTCCAGACATGGAAAAACTTGATGGAGCTCCTGCCTGAGGTATGCAGCCACTGGAGAGAGGCATTTTGCTGGAAGTGTCTGCCTGCTACTGCAAATCTTAAGAACTTTTTTGATTTCTGTGAAATGGGATGTGAAAATAGGCATCCTGAAGGACCAGAGATACCATGTAATCCTCTACATCTAGGAGTTGTAAGACCTCCTGGATTGTTACCATACGAAACGACTGCTTTTTTAGGAATTTGTTGAGGGCTCTGAGGTCTAAAATCGGCCTCCACTTCTTTTTCTGAATTAGGAAGAAGCGGGATTAAAATCCTTTCCCTCGCCGGTACAGAGGACTTTTTCTATTGCCCCTTTCTGGAGCATAAGAGAGACCTCTCTGAGAAGCAGACGTAGATTTTAGTGAAGCATAGGTCGGGGAGTTTGGGGAGGTATGTGAACGAACTCCAAAGAATGGCCGAATTGAAGTAATTGTAGAGCCCACCGGTCCATGGTAATTTGCTTCCAATTGTCTAGGAAATGTGAAATTCCTCCTCCAATTTTTGAGTGCAGAGATGAATTGGAGACTGGCCGAAGGGAAAGGTCATAGTCTCTGAGCATTGCCTTTTCACTGGCCTTTACCCCGAATGGACGCTTTACTGAGTAAAGCCGGTCGCGCCACAGCACAGCAGAGGAGCTACAGCATCGCCGGAGGATTGAAAGTGGCCCCCCTCCCGTCCGCTCCACGGTGGAGGACGCCGGCTGCTACGTCGGGCTTGCAAAGGGACGTGGCAGTCCCCCCCTCTCCCGCAGCACCGGAGACAGGACACGGGCTCAGGAGATGGATGCGACAGGAGGTTATAGCGCCGCCGCTACCCAGAGGAGCGACTGAAGAGAGCCCTGAGACCAACAACAAGAGCAGTAGTTGCGACAGAAGACTGGAACCTGCCCCCATCGGCTCCGTTGGATACCGGGTAATTACCTACGCTGCTTCTCACGGTAATACAGGCTTGGAGCCATGATCTAATCTATGGAGATCAATTACACTCAATTCACATATTTCTGAAAATCGGAAGGGACGGAGACACTTTGTGGATTAAAACATTGCTTCTGAAAAAATTCTGCGGACAGACTCAAAAGGCACACAGAGACTTAAGGTATTTATTTCTCCTACCCGCCTAAAACTACCTCCTTTGTTCAAAATGGCTGAGCCATAAACCTGTAACAATAAATCCCCTCCGGTACCTCTGTCCACGAGGCTCCTCAATTCAACTCCCCCACACAGAGATAAGCATTCCTCCCAGCTAGCTGGAGCATTGCTGGCTCAGATAGAAAGTGAAATTCCTTCCCCTATGCTCAAAGTAATAGCAGCAGACAGAGGACTAATATCTCCACCTCCCCGGCTTGCATGAAGGGGAAGGGAAACTGCTCTTTCATGCCAGCTAGGCAACAGCAACAAACAGAGGACTAATGTCTCTACCCCTCCTATTTGGCGGACATTTTTGACTAGTCACTCTTTGGCGGGCATCATTATCTGAACAGGCACCAAGAACCTAGCATTTTAGACTAATCTCAACTACTGAGACTATCAAATACTGTGCTCAGTTAGGTATTCACACCTTCATGTGAAAGAATGTCTGCCGATTATTGCAGTACTATACTTCTACCGGTATTTTAAACTTCTGTAATGCACAGATTGCTACCTCATACATGAAAGAATGTCTGCCTATTATTGCAATATTATAATTCTACTTATATTTTGAACACTTGTAATGCACAGTTTGCTACCTCATATATGTTGGCTGCTAACTAATGTCACTTTGGATTTTATTGATTTTGATTTTTGGTTCATGTACATTATTGTTTGCATCTGTACTCTGTTCCTATATTCTATTAGTCCGACTGCTACCACATATACCTCATATATCTCCGGTTGCTCACTAGTGTCACTTCTGCCTGTATTTGCGAACATCTGTAATGCGCAGACTGTTACCTCATATATTCTGGCTGCTAACTAAGGTTGATTTTTGATTTTGGGGTTCATTTAAACTGTTTGCACTTTTATCCTGCTCTTATCAGTATTATACTTCTCCTGTATTCTGCACTATTCTGCACATTTCCCCAACCTGCACTCATTCCTACTTTTCTTTCCTGTTACGCACCAACTGCTACCACACATACAATATACTTCTACTGTAGTCTGTACTACTCTGCAAAGTGCTACAACCTGCATCCACTCACACTCTTCTCCTCTCTCCTGTAATGCACCAACTACTACCTCTTATATTTCTGGATGCTCACTAGTGTCACCTCTGCCCCCATGGATCACTTTTGATCCATGTAATTGCTATGTGCATCTGTACCCTGTCCCAGTATTATACTTCTACTTTATACATTATACAAGCATTATACCTCACTCTTGTACCTTCAATTTACTATATGTACTCGCTCTACTGCACACTCTTATACTTTGGTTACGCTGGTTGATCACTAGTGCCACTTCTGTAACTTACTGTATGTATTTGTGTCTCTGCACACTCTTATATTTGGGTATACGGACTGATCACTAGTACCACCTTTGTACTGTGTAGCTTACTTTATGTACTTGTTTTCCTGCACATGTGTACCACTATAGTGTATTATCCCACACCCACCTAAACCACCGCCCCAACATGGATCTTATCGGCAATCACACACATAAAATCAACTACCCACCGACACTCACCCAAAAAGCTGCTAAACGCTTTAAACACAACTTCCTTAGGTCACACTCTGAAACACCCTTTGCTGACATCTACTTCTCACCGATCAATGGATCCCTGAACACTGATATCATCTTCCACACCACACGCAGAGCTCAATGGAGAAAAGCGTTCCTCTCCTTACTCACCGTCTCCTCCACCAAGAAATCCTCTCACAGCCTAACTCTCTCCATCACGCCATCCCAACTCCTTCCAGGCAGAGCCACCATCACTATCTACAATAACGGGATTGTCCTATCTCAATCCACAGACAGGAACCTGGAACTACTAGACCACTTCTTCCCCACTTTCAAAGAGCACCTCTCCAATTCGCGGAACAACACTCATATCTCCTCCAGTCCCACCAACCACGACCTCGTATCTCCTACCACCCACAACCCCTCCAACTCACTTCCGCGCCAGTTAAATACTGCATACTCCTCAATCAGGGATACACCTACCACCCCTGACCAACCATCTCCCACCCACAACCCCTCTATCCCAGCTCAGCACAAACCAACTACTACTTACATCTCAATCAGGGACACACCTACTACCCCGGATCTCCCACCCACAATTATTCTATCCCAGTTCAGCACCAGGCAGTTGCCACACGCGCCTCAAACACAGACACAGATCGCTCCCCCTCATACACCACTCGCACCCCTGCTACCAATCCACGGGCCTCCACACTTATCAACACTCCTCTCACACCTACAGATGGCTCTAACACCCCGTTCACCCCTGACAGCACAGCTCCCTCCCACAACACACCTAACCTAGCTCAACACCAGAACAACACGCATATCGACAAATCCCCCCCATTATCCCCCCATACTCAGTCCGCATTACCCTCTAACCAACTACGCAGAACACACATCCTCTCTTAATCTAACTCCCCCTCCTCACAACAGGACCACCTCCAATCCCATCTCCCCTCCTACTCTCAGCCCCCATTACCCGTCCCTCACCCCCACCACCACTATCAGTCTCCCAGCCTACACCTTGACCCCCCTGCCTACCATCAATGCCCTCACTCATAACACCAACCTCCTACCTACCTCATCCACACCCCTCCCGCCCAAAACTTCTCTCCCTCCTAACACCATCTTGTACACTAACACAACGCAACCCTGCTCGAACACCAGCCCACTCTGACCAGGGAATTCGCGTGCTGGTGGGAGTCACTCACCTTTGACTGCCACCCCCACCACCTACCCCACAATGGACAACATCATGGCCACTCTCTTCCAGCTCAAAGAAGACATACACATCATCAAAGAAGACATACACATCATCAAAGAACTACTCTCCACACACCCCATACACCCCTCACCCACCCCCACCCACACCCCCCCGCCCAAATTGTCCACTACCCCTCCGGCTGACTCCCACACTCAACACGCCCTACACCGAGCGTCAATCCCTGTTCATAGTCGCAAAAACTGTCCTCGGCCCCCTCATCGTCCCTGCAACCCCTCACACAACTACACCTCCCAGCCCAACATGTCCTCCCCCCTTCCGATTAACTCTCTCACTCAACTCTCCCCCTACCGCACCTCAATCCCAGCTCGCAATCGCAACAACCGCCCTCGTCGTACCCACAACCCTACTTCTGACCTTGACACACTCTCCCTTCTCAGCTCCTATGACCCTGCACCCCATAATGACACAACCACCCCACACCTCACCATTCCCACGATACACTCAAATCCCCTTAGGCCCCCCACACTAAACAGCAGATCCTCCATCCCCAATAACCTTAGAAAAGTCCCCCTCGCTCTAGAACCACCTACCACCCTCAACACACCCCATCTCAAATGCACTCTCCTCAACTGCAGATCGGCCTCGAAACATTCCGCCGCCATTGCTGATCTCCTCTTATCGCTGGACCTTGACTTAATCATCCTGACTGAAACCTGGCTAACTGAATCTTCGACACCTATAATGGACATTCTAGTCCCTCCCAACTACCACATTATCAGGCTCGACAGATCAGGCAAAATCGGGGGTGGAATCGCATGCATTTACAGGAACAACATCTCTGTCTTGAAAGTCAACTCCACCTCCCTACCATCCCCAACATCCTGGGAATACATCTGCCTCGACATTATTAGTGAGGGCAAACCGATATGTTCTCTTGACAGCATTTACCACCCTCCCGGGGACAACTTCACCTTCTCCCAACAAATCATGGATATGATCTCAACCAATTCCGGACTGCAGCTCACCCAAATATATCTTGGTGACTTTAACCTCCACTGGAACGATCGCAATGACACGGTGGTAAACAGTCTTAAAAATTTCCTTGACGCCCTTAACCTCACCCAAATATGCAACAGCCCGACCCATGAGAGGCTCTATCCTTGACCTGATCATCTCCAAGAGGACTCTATCCTACTCGAGTCCATCCAACCCTGTGACTGGTCAGATCATCATATTATCACATTCTTCATCAATGAAAAAGTTAAAGTTAACCCGGCTCAACTCTCCAAACCGAAAGTCTGGAAAAGAGACATGAAAAAACTCAACGCAGGCTCTCTTCCAATTAACAGGTGCAATCTCCTACTTCCACCGATAGGCGATACAGACGTTCAAACCTTGACTGACCACTATCTCAACGCTATGACCTCAATAATTAATGAGGCTGCACCTATGCAGCTAAAAAGAGTCTCATCTAAAATCTCCAACCCATGGTACGACGGAAGTCTCAATGAGGATAGACGAGACATGCGAATGGCAGAGCGTACCTGGAGATCAGCTCCCTCTGCAATGCACCTAAAAGACCTGAAGAAAAAGAGAGACGCCTACTTCAGGAAAATAAAACGTTCAAAATCAGACTTCTTCAGCCTCCAGCTCGACCAAGCAAAAAATCGCCCGAGAAAACTGTTTGAGCTAATCAGATCACAATCCAAGGACCAACCCCAACCACTCAACACTGTGAGTAAAGCACCCTCCTGTGAAGACTTTGCTGCTTTCTTTATCCAAAAAACTGACAACATAAAAAGCGATCTCCTTACCGACGCAAGCCTCTACTCCAAACCCCAGTGCCTAGCACCCGCTGAACCAAAAAACAATGCTACATGGTCAACCTTTGGCACATACTCGGAAGAAGAAATTGGCAAGCTACTCAGCACCCTGAAACCATCCAATCACCTCACGGACCCCCTTCCTGCCTCCGCAGTAAAAGACTTTACCCCATTGCTTCTCCCTCTCTGGACTAAAATTATCAACGGGTCTCTCCAACAAGGAAGCATACCTGACTCCCTCAAAGTTGGTCAAGTCACACCTCTATTAAAGAAACCCACAGCTGACCCCTCTGATCTCAACAACTACCGTCCCATTACCAATATTCCCACTCTCGCCAAATTGCTGGAAAAATGCGCACAACTACAATTGACTAAACACATTGAACAATTTGATCTCCTCAACCCTCACCAGTCAGGCTTCCGAGCAGGACACAGTACAGAAACTGCCATGACTCACATAATTGACGACGCTCTTCAAATACTAGACCAAAACGACACTTGCCTCCTCATCCTTCTTGACCTCTCTTCAGCATTCGACACCGTTAAACATGAGAATCTGCTAGAACTACTAAATACAAGAATGGGTTTATCTGGAACTGTTCAAGTGGTTCACTTCCTTTCTTCACAACAGGTCGCAGAAATTCAAGAGCAACAACCAGATGTCCTCGCCAATACCTGTAACGCTAGGCGTCCCCCCAAGGCTCCTCTCTATCCCCAACTCTGTTCAACCTAGTCATGGAACCACTCACTACCTTGCTACAAGCATCCAATGTACACTTTCACATGTACGCCGATGACACCCAACTTTATCTCAAATTACAATCCCCCAATGACATTATGCGTCTGAACTCAACGATCAGAAACACCCAATCCTGGCTGGCCGATAACCACCTCAAACTCAATGCCCTGAAAACGGAGTTCCTTCTGATCTCACCTCCAGCGAAGATCTCCACCACTCAAATTTGGTTTAAACACCTAACCGCTCTCAATGTCCAACCCACCATTGTGGACTCAGCAAAATCTTTAGGCATAACACTCGACACCAATCTTAACATGCAGCAACATATCAGCAAGGCAACTAAGGGAGAGAACTTCCAGATCAATACTCTGATGAAACTAAAACCCTTCCTCCCAGCCAAAGACTTCCAAACCGCAGTACAAGCAATAGTCATCCCTCGAATTGAATACGGTAGCACCGCCCTCTGCGGACTCCCCCTAACCGCACCATTAAGAGCTTCCCTAAACGCTGCAGCGAGACTCATCACTGGGTCAAAAAAGCACTCCCATATTACCCCTGATTTGAAAACCCTGAATTGGCTGCCTTTTGAAGCCAGAATACACCTGAAAATCGCCTGCATGACACACAAGGCGGTTCACCTAAACTCACCCGGCTACCTCGCTCAGAAACTGACAATCTCTGGCGGAACCAGAAACACTAGAGGCACAAACAATCTTCTGCTGAAACCGAGAAGATTCCGGAAGGAAAAAACATATAAGTGCTCCTTCTCGGGAATGGCACCTAGGATCTGGAACTCACTCCCTCCAGAAACCAGGCTAATCTCTTCCGTTACACTCTTTAAAAAAGAAGTAAAAGCTATCCTCATGGCTAAATACGCTGCAACCAGTATCTAGAACTCTGTTAATACTCGGCACCGATCTGTACTACATGTATCTGATTACCCCTTTGCCTACTTGTATGGGTTGTCTCATCACTCACATGATTGGCGTTGCAGTAACCTATTTGTACTGTTTGATTTATTGATTTATCTGTCTGACTATGCTCCCTTATGTACCCCTCTATGAAACCTATTGTAACCTATTTGTACTATTTGATCTATTGATTGATTTGATTTGATTTATTTGTATGACTATGCCCCCTCATGTACCCCTCAATGTAAAGCGCTCTGATATCTGCAAAGATCTTGTCCGCGCTATATAAAACTTTTTAAATAAATAAATAAATAAAATAATATTGTCTAGCTTTCGGCCTTCTTTATCTGGCAGAGCAGTCAATGGGACAGAAGGATTTTTGGACTTCTTCTGAGCCGCCTGAGTAACTACTGAGTCCGCTTTGGGATGTCCTATTAAACAAGCTGGCGCAGGATCCGGCACCCTATAGTTTTTGTCCAAGCGAGGCAATACTGGAGATACTGAGGAAGGGTTTTGCATCACCTTAACACCTTGTCCGCATTTTTGAGGGGGCTCTTTAAAATCATATAAGAAGCAGTCCTGCTGAAAAGAGACCATGGAAATTTGGAAACGTTGAGCTGTCCTCTCAACGACATTATGGAACCCTCCGATGTCTCCAGGAGGAGAGTCTGCCTGTGCTGGCACTGGAGAAGCAGGGCAGGGAATGACCTAGTCATCCTATTCATCATAGTTACATTGAAGCTCTCCTTCAAGTTGGTCTTCCTTCTCGTCCTCATCAGTAGACTAAGGATGTGACAAGATGACTGGATCCGGCTGTAAATTTAAAGGTGGATGTAGATGTCGACGTTGCCATCGTCGTCGATGCTGTTGCCGTGGACACTGCCATTGTCATCGACGCTGTGGCAAGACACTGCCATCGTCGTTGATGCTGTTGCCGTCGACACTCCCATCTTCTTTGACGCTGCCGTCGTAGACGACACTGCCATCGTCGACGCGGCCATTGTCGTCTACTATGGAGACCTTTTTTCTCCTGTCGTTCCTCACAAGGAACAGAGGAGGTTTTAGCAAGACTCCCTCACACCAGTTGCTTCTGTTATAAGTCCCTTTCTCTCCTTTACACCTCTGTGAGGAGATTCAGTTGGACTGCGCCTGTCAGACCCATGGGAGGTCTTTTGAAGGCGTTTTGAGTGCGCTGCTGGCAAGAAGCAGGGTGAGATAGTATTTCTTCTCAGATCTTCAAGAAAAAACGCAGCAGTTGAGGCATCATCACTGTCATACTAGAGACTGGATCTGTTCTAGATTTTAGCTTACGGAACCAGGTAAAAAGACGGCCCTCACAGACCCTTATGTTTTCTTACCTAGAACTTGTGGTACGGATACAGGCAAAAAATGCCATCTTAATGGGGGTCATTCACATAATGCCTCCTTTTAGAGCAAGTAGCGCAAGCTTTAACCCCTTCCATGCCCATGACAAGGTCAGCTCGTCATGCAGTATGTTATGTTATTTTAATTTATATAGCGCTCAGATGCCGCAGCCAAGAGGCGTCCCGGCGCTTTCCAGAGATGGTAAAACACAACACAGCAGAGATGAGTGGAGAGATGAAGTTAGACTGAAGAAAATAAGAAGGTTTTTAGTGCCTTCCTAAAAGGGAGCAGATCAGGGATAGAGCGGAGAGTGATAGGTAACGAATTCCAGAGAACAGCCGCCAACACTGAAAAAGAGCGACCGCCCATTCTAGCTCTTTTAAAGCGGGGCACAATGGCGAGATTTGAGCCTAAGGATCGGAGGGTTCTGGACGGAACATAGTGTTGGATTGTCTGCAATAAGATAGGAGGAGAGGCAGACTTAAGAATTTTAAAAGTTAAGCACAGAGCTTTAAACTTAATTCTTTGCCCAACAGGCAGCCAGTGTAGATCTCGAATAGTACGACGGGCAGAGACAAACTTCGGGAGGCCGACAAGCATCCTGGCCGCCGCGTTTTGCACCCTCTGAAGGCGGGCCAGTTCTGCTTGATTCACACCCAAAAACAGAGAGCTGGCATAGTCCAATCTGGTAAGAACCAGAGCTTGGACTATAATCTGTCTGGTGTCCGCATCAAAAAACTAGAAGATGGGTCGGAGGCATTGCAGGGCACCAAAACAAGTACCAGCTATACGTTTGATATGGGAGGAGAAAGAGAGTTTGTCATCGAGCCACACCCCGAGATTTCTAACTTCAGCAACGGGGTGGGAACAGGGCCCAATTCAGATGGCCACCATTGATCGCCCCAGAGTCCACCTTCCCTACCAAAAATAATGACCTCGGTCTTAGAGGCATTAAGTTGTAGTCGATTGTTCGCCATCCAGCCTGCCACAGCTTTAAGGGCTGACTGAAAGGTAGGGGCATCCATATTGGAATCACCATTGAGTGCCACCGCCAACTGGGTGTCATCGGCGTATGACACCATGGTGAGACCAAAACTATGAGCTACCTCCGCCAGAGGCTGAACATATAAATTAACAAGCATTTGCAATGCAATAGGTCTCGCATTAGGAAATTTTGAGCTATTGGTATTGTAAATGACAATTTTTTTATTTATGTGTTGGTTTTGAAAATAGCAAAATTAATAGCTTTGTCATTTACAATGCCAATAGTTTCAAGTTTCGCAAATGTGACACCTATAGCATTTGTAATGCGATATGTGTTGTATTTACGCGACTAGATGTATTGATATTACAAATAACAATGGATTTTCAGTTTTTAATTAATACTTAAATAAAAGTATTTGTAATTTATAATGGCAATAGCTTAAACTTTTGTTAATAACTTTTGTGAAGATTATGTTAGTTGTATTTTATTGTGACGAAAATCCAAGAACAGAAGTGAAATATTAACATCTTTTTGTGACATTTGTAATAAAGCTTGAAACATTGAGAGAACATATTTGAACCAGTTGTTGTTGAATGGTTGCAAAGGTTGATGCTGTGGTGGTGCTGAGTGATGCTGTGGTGATGCGATAGAGTGAGTGCGATAGATAGAGTGAAGGCGATAGATAGCTAGAGTGATGGTGATAGATCGACATAGAGTGAGGGCGATAGATAGCTAGACAGATAGAGTGTATTTATGTTGCATTGAGTACAGTGTAAGTACGAGGTGTGTAATTATATGGCACTGAGTGGTATTATGGGGAGTGTATTTACGTTGGATTGAGAAGAGTGTAATTATGTGGCACTGAGTGTTAATATGGGGAGTGTATGTTGCTTTGTGTGGAGTGTAATTATGTGTCACTGAGTGGTATTTGGAGTGTATGTTGCATTGAGTGCAGTGTAATTATGTTGCATGTAACTATGTGGCACTGAGTAGGATTTGGAGTGTATGTTGCATTGAGTGCAGTGTAATTATGTGGCGTGTAATTATGTGGCGTGTAATTATGTGGCACTGAGTGGGATTTGGAGTGTATGTTCCATTGAGTGCAGTGTAATTATGTGGCGTGTAATTATGTGGCGCTGAGTGGTATTTGGAGTGTATGTTGCGTTGAGCGCAGTGCATTAAGTAGCATATAATTATGTGGCACTGAGTGGTATTGTGTGAAGTGTATGTTGTATTCTGTAGGGTGTAATTGTGTGGCGTGTAATTATGTGGCACTGAGTGGTATATGGAGTGTATGTTCCACTGAGTGCAGTGTAACTATGTGGCACTGAGCGGGATTTGGTGAGAATGTTGCATTGAGTGCATTGTAATTATGTGGCACTGAGTGGTATTTGGAGTGTATGTTGCATTGAGTGGCGTGTAATTATGTGGTACTGAGTGGTATTTGGAGTGTATGTTGCGTTGAGCGCAGTGTAATTATGTAGCATAGAATTATGTGGCACTGAGTGGTATTGTGTGTAGTGTATGTTGTATTAAGTAGAGTGTAATTATGTGGCACTGAGTGGTATTTGGAGTCTATGTTGCATTGAGTGTCTGGGAACATTTGCATTTCGTGTAAAGTTTCAGTTAAAAATAATGTAAATGAAAGTGCAGATTTTCTAACTGTTTGTCTTTAAACATGCAATCCTCAATTGTACGATTTCTGTGATCTTTCTTAGGCAGGCTGACACAAAAAATATTTTTTAAAAGCAGCCGCCTAATAATCGCCCCGGCACCTCTTTTGTCACAAATTAAGCACTGGAAAAGCGGCTGAAAGTAACCAGCACTGCGGTAAGCAGCTGTAGCTAAGCCACAAACAACAAGGAACGGCAGCTGGCTGTGTGCACGTGCATCACCAACCGGATTAAATATGCAGTAACAGATGACGGCTAAGTAGGTGAATGGGCCAGGCAGGGACATTTATGACAGTGAGACTACAGGCCCGCCCTCCCATCCGCAGACTTATGGAGCACTAGTTTTTTTTTAATAAGCAGAGGAACAGACACCAATTAGATGTATCTATTTAATTTTTAAAGCAGATTTTGTGATCGATATGCACTTCATGAATATGTAAGGAATGCTCTCAGGGAGTGAAATATACCGTCCGGACGACGCCTCAGGGAAGGTTGGCCGAAAATGAAGACCAGACACTAAGAGGAAGGTGGGCCATTAACCCCGACCCACCATATACTTCCTAACATCTTTCCCAGATTTTAATCATTCCAACTGGGGCTGACAAAGTAAATACAGCCACCAGATAAGTACTTTTAACCCACAAATAAAACTCCTCCCTCCATCACTCACTTGGAACATCTGCTTCATATCAATCAGTGCTCCTGTATAATTTACTGGTAGCAGGACGTCTCGTCCCATAGCGGATGGGAAGGAACAGAATGATTAAGCATGCCACTGCCACCAAGGGGTAACCTCGGTGGGTGAGCGTTTTCCTTACAAAACGCATTCTTAATCAATGCAATTCGCTCTGAAGAGTCTTTATCTTTGAAAGAATACACTACAATCCCTACGCAGCTGGGTGGAGGAACCTCAACTACTTAAACGTTGCCGAAGCCCACTGTTCTACATGTGGTGTGCTAACACGGATATGCATACACAACTGTGCATTTGTGCATACCTTAGCGTGGGAATGGACCCTCTGGCTGCTGTTTGAACAATGCAATCCAGCAAGAATAAGGGTTTAGTGGTCCCCGGCGTACTGCACCTGCCGCACCAATGATAAAACCGACTAAACCTCACGGTGTGTGCAGCTGAACATGTGAACGCCGCCCCACAAACGGAAGCTTTAACGCGGCGCTGTTTAATCAAGCAGAAAGGTTTATCCCAACGAGCTTCCTTCTGGGGCCATGGCATGGGTCCATATGCACCTGTACAATTACACTCTGGATCCATTCTAGAGGTGCGCTTTAGATCAACGGTATATGACTGCTCTGGCTCTGTGCGCCGTGCTTTATAAACACGGTCAAGAAACAACTAAGGGTTGGCTCTAATCAGCAAGGCTGAGCCATGAAAGTGGATAACAAAAGAGAGTTGCCAATACTGATCAAAAAATTCATATACTTGTTAGGTACAGTACTTGAAACCAACATTCAAGACCAATGGCTAGTTAATAGCTTTTATTATTCTTAGAGATTTTATCAACACAGAGATTCATATTTTTAGCGAATGCATATTCCAAAGAGACAAACATACAAAAAATATATGCAGCAGGGGGTCAATTTTGGGAATCATTCAACATATCACACATATCACAAGCATACACAATGCAACCATTCGAGAAAGAAAGGGGGTACAAAAGTTAGAATAATAAAAAAGGTACAAAAGTTAGTTTCAATATTTTCAAGATACAAGGAGAAAAAATGAGAAAAGAAGCCAAGGTCTGCGGGGCAATTTTAGCAATATGGTTACTTGATAATTAGTCTAGCACCAAGTACAATCCTATAAAGAAATTAAATGTTTTTCAAAATAAGGTAATGTACACAAAATAGGGGCAAGCAGCAAAGCAATTCTCAACATCAGTGCTTGTCACTCTTGCAGACAACTGTATGGCTATGGCCTACGCGTTTCGAATCCCGTTGGCTTGGGGGGATTCTCTTCAGGGCCTTGGATTTTCTCTGGGTAGAAAAAATGAAAAGAGAGGAAAAAAGTGTAAATTTCAACATAACCCAGTTGATTTTACCAAGTGATCAACATTAGGCGCAACCCATAGTGGCCACCTTTTTCTATTCAGACTTACCAAAATGCAACTAAATGCGTGGAGTATGGAAGCCTCAACTTTATATCAAGGTGGAATATGGCAGAATCTAGAGGGATTAAAACATATGGGCAGTCAGGACGTGGAAACCATACTAGGAAAGCTCTCTACATGGTGGAGTGGGCTGTGTATTTACTTACATTTCTTTCTTGGGAGAGTTTATCACAAGCAGAGGAGCCAGGTTCGCAATAAGGTACTGTGGAGACCTGTGTAAATGTAATCGGATAATACGTCAGAATAATCTACTCGAGATGGATCACAACTGGAATATAATAGCAGTTGTAAAAATGTGCTCACCTACAACTAATCTTATTACATGTTCCGCCTATGCCGGGAAAAGAAGACTCACCGGAAAAGTCTAAGTGAAAAAATGTATATTACTTAAATATACAAACACAAGAAACTGTCAGTAACTACGGCTTTTAATTGGAAAAAACATACCGAGCTGCTAATGAGACTCTCATGCGGTGAAATGCAAAGGCGTTTTGTTCCTTTCGATCCGTTACGTATTTTTAATAATCTGCAAACAACCCCACAAATGGAAATAGTTTAGAAACTGACAAGCGATTTTCTAGCAAAGGAAGGCTGTTAATCAGCGGCGGCGTCTTACCGCGTGGAAGAACACCACTGTTCAAACTGCGCCGGGAGGGTCGCTAGAGTACAGCCCTTGCGGGCGCCTGAAATAAAATTCACGAGGTATGCTTGAGGTTATTTAAAAAGGCAGTCTGTAGCAACAGAGTACTGCAAGAATTCAAACAGCGCTTACCGGCATGTCAATTGGCCATAATCTGTCCGGATTGGTTTAAAAAGGTTAACTGCAAAAGGGAACAGAATGGCTAAATAAGTTAAACCATTCACTGAAAATAGGTCGAATATCGGCGGGGGTTTGCACAGAGAGATACTTACAATGCAGTTCTCGAACAGTTCAATTCGGCGGCGTCTAAGGTCAGCACTAGTCACTGGCTCTTGCGAGGTAGCAAGCCATGGCTACACTGATCTCCCTTTTTATATTTTCCTGGTGGGGCAGTCCGCCCACAACTTTAACCAGGGTGGAATGAATTGAGTGAAATTTTTAAACTATAAGTCGTGACCAATTGGCCTCTGTTCCTTTAACTAGGCTGTCACTCTGTAGTTTTTCACTCCGGTCCAGATTTTACTTTCCACCCTGGTTAAAGTTGTGGGCGGACTGCCCCACCAGGAAAATATAAAAAGGGAGATCAGTGTAGCCCATGGCTTGCTACCTCGCAAGAGCCAGTGACTAGTGCTGACCTTAGACGCCGCCGAATTGAACTGTTCGAGAACTGCATTGTAAGTATCTCTCTGTGCAAACCCCCGCCGATATTCGACCTATTTTCAGTGAATGGTTTAACTTATTTAGCCATTCTGTTCCCTTTTGCAGTTAACCTTTTTAAACCAATCCGGACAGATTATGGCCAATTGACATGCCGGTAAGCGCTGTTTGAATTCTTGCAGTACTCTGTTGCTACAGACTGCCTTTTTAAATAACCTCAAGCATACCTCGTGAATTTTATTTCAGGCGCCCGCAAGGGCTGTACTCTAGCGACCCTCCCGGCGCAGTTTGAACAGTGGTGTTCTTCCACGCGGTAAGACGCCGCCGCTGATTAACAGCCTTCCTTTGCTAGAAAATCGCTTGTCAGTTTCTAAACTATTTCCATTTGTGGGGTTGTTTGCAGATTATTAAAAATACGTAACGGATCGAAAGGAACAAAACGCCTTTGCATTTCACCGCATGAGTCTCATTAGCAGCTCGGTATGTTTTTTCCAATTAAAAGCCGTAGTTACTGACAGTTTCTTGTGTTTGTATATTTAAGTAATATACATTTTTTCACTTAGACTTTTCCGGTGAGTCTTCTTTTCCCGGCATAGGCGGAACATGTAATAAGATTAGTTGTAGGTGAGCACATTTTTACAACTGCTATTATATTCCAGTTGTGATCCATCTCGAGTAGATTATTCTGACGTATTATCCGATTACATTTACACAGGTCTCCACAGTACCTTATTGCGAACCTGGCTCCTCTGCTTGTGATAAACTCTCCCAAGAAAGAAATGTAAGTAAATACACAGCCCACTCCACCATGTAGAGAGCTTTCCTAGTATGGTTTCCACGTCCTGACTGCCCATATGTTTTAATCCCTCTAGATTCTGCCATATTCCACCTTGATATAAAGTTGAGGCTTCCATACTCCACGCATTTAGTTGCATTTTGGTAAGTCTGAATAGAAAAAGGTGGCCACTATGGGTTGCGCCTAATGTTGATCACTTGGTAAAATCAACTGGGTTATGTTGAAATTTACACTTTTTTCCTCTCTTTTCATTTTTTCTACCCAGAGAAAATCCAAGGCCCTGAAGAGAATCCCCCCAAGCCAACGGGATTCGAAACGCGTAGGCCATAGCCATACAGTTGTCTGCAAGAGTGACAAGCACTGATGTTGAGAATTGCTTTGCTGCTTGCCCCTATTTTGTGTACATTACCTTATTTTGAAAAACATTTAATTTCTTTATAGGATTGTACTTGGTGCTAGACTAATTATCAAGTAACCATATTGCTAAAATTGCCCCGCAGACCTTGGCTTCTTTTCTCATTTTTTCTCCTTGTATCTTGTAAATATTGAAACTAACTTTTGTACCTTTTTTATTATTCTAACTTTTGTACCCCCTTTCTTTCTCGAATGGTTGCATTGTGTATGCTTGTGATATGTGTGATATGTTGAATGATTCCCAAAATTGACCCCCTGCTGCATATATTTTTTGTATGTTTGTCTCTTTGGAATATGCATTCGCTAAAAATATGAATCTCTGTGTTGATAAAATCTCTAAGAATAATAAAAGCTATTAACTAGCCATTGGTCTTGAATGTTGGTTTCAAGTACTGTACCTAACAAGTATATGAATTTTTTGATCAGTATTGGCAACTCTCTTTTGTTATCCACTTATAAACACGGTGGCATAACATAAGTAGCGAGATGCTAATTAATAAACGTGCATGTTTGGACATTAATAGATCCATTATTAGTGGCTTAAAACAGAGCAGTGCAGGCAGCCAAGCGCAGGCTGAGATCACGGCTTTCTGCATGACACATCCGTGGGGCCTGTTAGCAGGCATGCCGCTGCAATCTCATCCTCCAAGCCCTCTCCGACGCGATTTCGGAGTATGCCATCAGTGGGTGCATTAACGGTAGAACGTACTGAAAAATAATACGCCTCTTGGGTTCCACTGTGAAGGTGAGGCTAGCGGGATAAACTGCCCTGTGATGGATCGAGCAAAGGTTGAAAGAAGCTGACCTATCATTTGATGGACATGCACGGAGGGCGCTGAAAGTAGGACGTGAGAGATCGGAGCCTGTCCAGTGGTGGGGTTGGCAAGAGTTTAAGCGACAGAGGGCAAACGCTGTTAAATATTAAAGATTCGTTGTGATGAAGGCGGCTACCTATGGTTGTGCAGTAAAAGAGTGGGCAGATGTGTCGGAATACTATAGACCAATACGTGAAGGACCCAGAACGAGACAGCGCTGAGGCCACCCTAACATTAACAAACATTAAATATTAGTAAACGTTGCAGATATCAAACGCTGCACAACGCCCCGAATCGAGCGGACACGAAGGTTCAGAAAGAACGTGTGTATGGTCCTCTACTTTGGGGCACGTCCAACTTCCTGTCTGTTCCCCCTCAGATGCCCCCTGTACTAGGCTCCCAATCACTCTGGGGCTGTCGCCTCACCTCTGTTATCTGTGATGATCAAGTTGTGGCTGCTCCTCCACCTGCCTCCATTATCTTCTCCCGGGTAGTCTCAGCGCCGGGCGCCTCCGAGGGACAGCTCATGGTGCGCCGGCTCCAGGGTGTGCAGACAGCAGGCCGGGCCCTCAGCGCCTCCGCCTCTGTGACATCAGCTGAGGAGCCTCCACAGTGTCCCCCGCCGCCCGCCCTCTCTAAGGCACACCCGTCCCTGATTCTAATAAGCTGCGAGCAAGCGCATCCTGAAAACGGAAGTTCGGGAGCGTCACGCCCGTCTTGGGGCGGGACTTCCGTTTTCCTCAAAGCCCGCGCCCACGGAGTTGATGCCCCGCGGTGGCTGCAGAAGTCAGGACGGAGTGGCGGCGATACGGTGAGTAAGCTCTAGTTGTAAGGGGGGTGGCGTGTGTGTCTGTGTGTGTGCAGGGGGTTGGGAGGCGGCAGCGTCTGTGTGTGTGTGCGTGCGTGCAGAGGGGTGGGGGCTGGCTGTGTCTGTGTGTGTGCAGGGGCTGGGAGTTCGTCTGCGCAAGCGCGGCTCAGACGCGCGCTCCCGCGGTCAAAACTGAGACTGCAAAAGCGCGCGTCTGAGTCGTGTCCACTCTCCTGAATACGGGCCACATTAGGTCTGTAGCAGACTCTCAATGCTCACGCATTGAGAGTAGTCTGCTCGACCTAAAAAGGGTAGGACTAAGGGCCGATCCCTGCGGGACACCCTGGTGAATGGAGCGAGAGGCCGAGACAAAAGGAGGTGTGGATACTTTAAAGGTTCGATCCGAAAGAAAGGATCGAAACCACTCAAGTGCCATCTCTCCGACTCCAGCCTCCATGAGACGATGCAAAAGGATCTGATGGGAAACCGTATCAAAGGCGGCACTTAGATCCAATAGGATCAGTGCCGCCGTCTGACCCTGGTCCAGCATCTTCCTGATGTGTTCCACCACAACCAAGAGCGCAGTCTCGGTGCTATGGCCCGCACGGAACCCGTTCTGGGAATTATCCAGAATATTAGATTCCTGCAGATGAGAAGATAGAATCTGATTAGCATGGGATTCTGCTAATTTAGCTAGCCAGGGGAGCAGGGAAATAGGCCGGTAGTGTTCAGATTTAGTAGGGTCAAGGGTAGGCTTTTTAAGAATAGGGATGACAGTTGCCTGCTTCCATGCCCTGGGAACCGTACCGGTGTTAAAAGACAGATCCAACAAACTATGCATTGCAACACTGGGCGAGATCCCGAAATTGCAAGGGTCTCATAGGGTCGTCTGGGGAGCCAGATTTAACCTTTGTCGTTAAGACTTTAAACTCCTCCAGTGTGGGGCTGGGAATAATAAGCAGTGGTTTAGAGACTGTGGAAGCAATGATATTTTCCCTATAGGGGGCCTGAGAGAAAGACCTATAAATAGCTTCTACCTTTTCCACGAAGAACGAGGCCAAATCCTCACAGTGGGCCAACGAGGCTTCGAGAGTGGTAGTGTTGGTCTTTTTACTAGTGAGATCATTGCATACCCTAAATATGACCTTGGTGGGATTGGTGCTGTACACTGGAGCTGTGCTAATGACGAGCTGACCTTGTCATGAACAATGGTAAATCTGACTTGTCAGCACCCAGCGGGAAAAGCCTTAGCACCAATGTGGTTAAAAAGGCCCTTTTGTCTGATGATAAAAAAGGGGGACCGCTTCCTGAAGAGAATACAGTTTAAATCCAAAAGTTGAAGAGAAATCTGAGCAGAGCTCAGAGGAGACTCCCTTAGCACGACGTGCGGTAGAAAATCTGAGGGACTGAGGCTCCTTCCAGGAGGGTTCTAGAGGGAGGTGACAGCTGATTGGCTCTTTTCTAGAGTTTGGTCCTTTTTTACAAAAGGACATGGATAGTTCTCTAATGTGAGGCCTTTAGGCCTAGTTATCTATGTCTATGGGACATTACTTTATTTATGTACCGGGGACTCCCATTCCGACAACGGGGAATGATTCAGGCATGTGAATCTACGATACACCCCTAATACTGGATAAACTATCCTTTTGAAACCACAAAGATTCCACAAGAAAAAAACATAAACACTTCTTCTCAGGGATGGCACCCAGGATCTGGAATGCCCTCCTTCCAGAAACCAGACTTCCCATCTACGGCATCCTTCAAAAAAGAAGTCAAATCGATCCTCTTGGCTAAATTCACATGAATATAGGCTGAGAATCTTGAGATTCGTTATTTCTCCCTTTTATTACATTGTCTGGCTTGACCACCCATGCACATTTTGTTACCTGGCACTGTTCTCTATTTGCACAAAATGCCTTGTTAAGTACTCTTTTGTCTTTATATTCCATATTTATGTAAAGCGCTCTGATGTCTGTAAGTATCTTGTTCGCGCTATATAAAACTTTGAAAATAAAGTCATAAGGAGTGTATTGCGGGGCCCAAGTTATACTGATCTTAAGCCATAACCATTTGTTGGTTTTTTAAACTAGATTTTATAGTAATACAAAGCCTAACTATTACGTCCCTTTAACCTTTCGGTTTTTTGCAGTGACTATATATATATATATATATATATATATATATATATATATATATATATATATATATATATATATATATATTTTTTTTTTTTTTTGTTTTATTATATATTTGAAATGCCTTTACTCTTGCAAACTGATGCAATGTCGAGCTATCCCCTCAAATTAGCTTATTTCTCCACCCTCTTCCTCGGATGTGGGGAAATATGCACACTTGCAGCGTGGATAAATGTAGTGCTGATAATTTTTTATTATTGAGGTAAATTTGTCAGAGAGAAGCCTAAAAAGCTAGTTAAAAAGTAGGCTTTCTTTGATTAGCCAACCGCTAGTAAGAGATTGAAAAAGTTTGGCAGACGGGAGGGAGCTGGGAAGAAGAGCAGAGCTAATCATGTTGTAAGTACTGATGATAGATAGGGGTTTGCTGATTAGTAAAGAGTAGACCCTGAAGGTGTTCACTTCTTGAAGTCCAAGAAGAGTTTTTGGTAAGTGGCTGGCTGATCAGCAGCAATAGTCAACCAGACACAAAAACAGAGTGAGAGATGTAAGAGTTGGATAGATTAATCGGCTACGTCTCACTGTGTGTGGTCAACATGTTTCTGCCTATATGGTGCTACTGGACAGCATTCTTCAGGACCAAAGTGTGAACCTCGGCGGTATGAGCGCACTACGGATCACCCTAACCATGAGGTCCAAAATGTGAGAAAAAAAATCAAAATTCCTAGTAAACTACTATTAATAAGGAGTCATGAGAGAGAGAGAGACACAAACACAAAGAAAAAGACATACTATAGTTATTAGGTTGCAGTAATCGTGCATTTGCCATTTCATTTTTGTCCTGCACCGGTGCTCTTCTCAAAGTGCACTGTAACCATACCTCATAGAGCTAGGGTTTACAATGGTGAGTATAATTGTACACATGTTCTCACATTATCGGTAAAGGTAGCGGCCACGCCAGCTTATAATGTGAAGGAACCTTGTCAAAAGCGCTTTATCACCTGCACGTCAACTAGGGCGTTCACGGTATTGGTGGGTCTGTGAAGAAACACTATTTGTATCTATAGGAACAGGCCGGTGAAATTTCGGAGAGTGAAAGAAAACTTATTTAAGGAAATATCTTACATGCGGTGTAACAATTAATCAGACCATGGGTCTCGGTAGGGGGGTGGTGGCTAGTAGGCACATGCTGTGGGGAAAAAACTAGGGGAAATCAATTCTGATCTCAAGCGGCAAGCGAGTTACTTATCTCTTATTGTAGCAGTCTCTCACGCCATCCAAGCCAGGCACCTGCAGCAACCCTTACTGACCGAACCCCGTCGATGGCGGTCCGTTGCGGTGTTATAAATAAAGAACTGGGGAAACAAGCAGACTCCACCCGGACAGGAGCGTGGGCGTCTCTGTACGCATCATCGCGTGTACTTCCTCGCGTCTGCATCGGGGATGCTGAATCAGTCAACCAAACCCACGTCATGTCTCAGCCAGTCATGGCTGTAGTCAGCGTTCAGGTGCATAGCAGCATGTGATGAGCCACTGTACCGCTAACTGCCGTTTGGACTTTGTTTCAGAATGAACTTTATTAACAACGCCCAAAGTCCTTTACGAGCAGAAGTCATGCGCAACTGAGACCATGGCTTAAGAGGACGGAACCAGCCGCGTGAGGTCCTTCTAGAAGGCAACCCCAGGGAGACCAAGAAAATCTCTCTTTACCTGTTACTACGTATAGCTCTGCATCCACTAATGTTAAAAAAGCAATAAACAAACCCTGGAGGATAATTACTAGTAGCAATAGAAGATGGGAAAAGCCCCTCTTTTCATTCAAAAAGGGACGAAGCCTTAAACTCCTTGGTTCACACACGCCCTAGAGACCAAGCCATTTTGAGCACTCCTATAACTGACGCATGGGGTTTGCCAAAATTAATGGGTCATTTTCCTTGTACCAACTTCAGCATTTGCCACCTAACGACACACACAAAGGTCCTCAACCTTGAACCAGGAAAGACATGGACACAGAGGGCCCACACGAACTGCAACTCCACAAATGTAGTCTATTTGATCACATGTCCATGTGGGTTGCGTTATGTGGGCATGACAACCCGGAAGGTTAAGCAATGTCTGTGTGAGCACAGAAGCAACATCAGGTGTAGGAGAATAACGACCAAACTAAGCGAGCTCTACATACAACAGAACCACAGAATGAATGACTTTCGTTGGACAATTATCGAACCGGTGAAAGCAGGGCGAAATACACAACAGATCCTGTCCGAAAAAGAAGAAAGGTGGGTCTATCGTTAGGGGACACACAAACGAGGGCTCAATGACAACATCCCTTGGGATACAGTGCTAGGAGAAATTATACAAGAATTTCCAATGGAAACACCTTTTCACAGCCTGGTGAGACCCTTAGAAACACCAGACTAACACTGTTAAATGTATTACACACAACTCTTATAATACAAGAGTAATCACGTGATATGCATATCCAGTAAGACATGTCTTTGAGACTGAATATTCCCCGTGTGTCCTGACCGCTCTTCCCATGTTAAAACATCAAATTTGTATTTCTCTTATTAAAACCATACGTTCAGTTCCACTCGGCCATTGCTCACATAGTGCTTTGGTCGTTGCCATTTTTTTCCCCTTTTACTTAAGCCATGGTCTCAGTTGCGCATGGCTATGGCTCGTAAAGTACTTTGGTCGTTGTAAATCAAGTTAATTCCGAAACCAAGTCCAAACGGCAGTTAGCGGTGTAGTGGCTCATCACATGCCGCTATGCACCTGACCACTGACTACAGCCATGATTGGCTGAGACATGACGTGGGGTTGGTTGACTGATTCAGCGTCCTCGACGCAAGTAAGCACACGCAATGACGTGCACTGAGACGCTCACGCTCCTGTCCGGGTGGCGTCTGCTTGTTTCCCCAGTCCTTTATAACACCGCAATGGACATCGGACCGCCCATCGACCGGGTCCGGTCAGTAAGGGTTGCTGCAGGTGCCTGGCTTTGATGGCATGAGTGAGACTCTGCTACAATACGAGATAAGTAACTCGTTTGCCGCTTGATATCCGAATTAATTTCCCCTCGTTTTTCCCCCACTGGGTGTGGATACTAGCCACCCCACCCCCCCCTTTCGAGACCCATGGTGTGATCGTTACATTGCATGTAAGATATTTCCTTAAATAAGTTTTCTTTCACTCGCTGAAATTTCACCGGCCTGTTCCTATAGATGCAGTTGCTTTTTCTCTAATTTGAGGGCGGGGGAATCGGGGTTTGCCTATTCGGGTGTCTGATTTGTCTATATTGGAGCCTATCCGTTTCTGACTCTATGAAGGTCCTTCTGCAGTCTTGAAAAGATTTTACCTGAACTTTATCAAACACGTCCCTAATCGTTAAGCATTCCCCCACCCTGTCTTATTTGGACTGTATCACTGCGGTTAATGGTCAGGGCAATAGGAATGGTTGACAGGGTAGCCTGGTCTAGTTCCTCTCCTCAGCAAAAGTGTATTTGTATATGTACTAATCACCCTAATTCTTCACTCTAGGGATTTATAGTTGGCCAAAATAAAGGTTATTTTGGTCTCTCCCCTCCTTAGTTTGATCAGAATGCCTCCAGGTAATCTCAGTTAATCCTGTCCAATTCTTTTTCTGCATTGTATCTGCAGTCACAGGGAACTTCAACATGTTCTCCCCGCCCCAGTGTACTATTTATAATATCTGAACCATATGTCTAACAAATGTAAATGTAGTATACTTGTAAAGCGCACAGCTGCCCCAGCAACGGGGCGTCCCGGCGCTGTATAACTCTGGGGAACCCGTCCTGGCTTTCCCTGTGGGATGGCCCCTTGCTGGGAGTCCCCAAGGTGGAGCCAGGCATCCCCGGAATTGTTGGGGCCGTTGTGGAGATTAGGCAAGCTAATGCCCAGAGTTGCCGATTGGAACCCCTGATTAGAGTAAGCACCGAAGCGAGAATTATCGAGTCCGCTGACCAAGGTCCACGACCCTGCCGCGTCGGGAATTGAACCCTGGTCCCAGGCTGACTTCTGCTCTCAGGCCTGCCGCCTCTTGAGGTTCCGTGAAAATCGTTACGACGTTTTGGGCCTCGCCGAATATGGACGAGTGTGGTATCTATGAACCGTAAATGACGAGTTTAGTAAGTGTACGCGGTATCGCCATGCTACTCAGAAGAGTTCGTCTCATTTACAGGTTTTTCCAATGAACCCTCGGGTTCCATTTTAGATACGGCATCCATTTTGTTTCTTGCCCTCACGTAGTCAGCGAACAGGCAACTGTCCGCATCGTGACCTTTTGTTCCCAAGCTTCACGGAAGAAGCATATGCCTTTTCATGCGTCTTTTATGAGTAGGGGGAGGACACTGCTAAAGCAGTTGCCTCCGCTCGAAGGTGATTCTGCCGTGCCGGTCTATTGTTTCAGCCTCGCACGTGCTGGGATCAAGCCCTTTTAAGCTACGATTACGCATCCAATATTATCCTCACACTCTCTCCTCCCTGTTGTCCGACTTCCCTGCAGCTGTTCTTGTCTCTTTCTCTTGCTTATTTACAACTCAAGTGGAATGTACCTAATGGTGGGAAGATGTGCTTTTACAGTTGGAACTGGTGATGTTAATGTAATTATGTTCCGGGGTTCTGAATACATGAAAGCGATCCTTTTGAATTTTACTGTGGGAACTGAGCTGTAACCTTTTGCTTACATATTGTGCAATGACAAGATCTTGTATAAAAGAGAGCGACCCACAAATGCAATTTGAAGCAGACTCTTGGAACCTACACTCTGTTGTACTTCTCATGACTTTTGCATCCCTGCAGTAATAAACGCTGATCTTTGACGCCGAAGGAAGTCTCCCGTGTCTCTGTCTTTAGTGCGCCAGAACAGGTATCCCACGAAGGTTTTAGGTGTTGTTCCCTGGCACCGCTGGGCCTTAAATAGTCCAGTCCTTCACTCTAACCAGTGAGCCACACTACTCCACTAAATCCCAATTCCTCTGGTTCCATCAAGTGTTCCATCAAGTGTCAGAAGGGGTTTGTCTATTCTAATTGTGGTAACCTTAGTCAAAATCTTGATTGTTTGCATTTAGCAGAGTTATGTGCTTGTACGATGTGCAGCTTTCTGTTGGTTTTCCTGGTTTAGGGACTGCAAGCATTTTGGCCTCTGTCATCGAGAGTGTGATGCCCAAGCGGTGTTGTCAAATGAGTTAGTTAAATACATTTGTTATTGATTGTTGAGTCAGGATAGATTTATGTATTTAAAGTTGCCAGTTGTTAAGCTTTGTTAGGAGTTAGTTTGTGTCAGGTTAGGTATAATTCCATTTTGGTCCATTCTGCCCATATTTAAACAGATTTGCGTGAACAGTAAGTTTTGGGTTTGTAGTTTGAATACGATAAAGAAAATGCTATTGTGGGCTGATTTTTGGTGTGTTTTGAGACCTTGTCTCAATTATTTTTTTCCTCTATAAAATCGATTATGCTTCATGAATTTGGTCCTCGACTTTGTACTCTTGACTGTATCAGAAATGTTCCAGATCGCAACCTGGTCTTTGATGCATATATTCAACAAGTACTACTGCTGTGATTCATATGATGCTGTGATTCTGTAATGCTTGGTTCGGCCGAGGGTTTCTGTAGCTTTTTATTTTTATTTATTAACATGGATTAGCTCTCACGGTTTCTTCTGGTGTGGGTGCATGAGTTTTTCTAGATATGGATGTGTACAAAGGTGTTGCTAATAGAAAGTTACTTTTATTTTATGACTACATTAAGGATAGCTATATCTTCCTGTAAGTCTATTCATCACACTCCTGCCCTACCCTCTTAAGTGCATGTTCATTCTTGGTTATTTCCCGATTAGTACACTTGCCACTATCTTTTTTTTTTTTGGTTTCTTTTTCTTTTTTGGCCTCTGGAATGGAGGAAGTTCGGCCAAAGTAATGTTGATGGTGCATTTGTGTTCTTTGGGTGGCCACTGCAATTGGTACATGTATTGGCAGAACAGCCATGGAGCTGCTCGAGAGTCTCGATTTAGTCTGATGCCCACAGCTAAATTTAGATTTAAAAAAAATATACAGAATGTAAATGATTAATTACAATAAGTATCAAAGTTAAAGGAAGTTCATCCTATTGGCGCTTTTCAGCTGTAAATTTTTATTGTACATGAATCGCTCTGCATTACTCTAACATTACTCTAATAAACCAGTATTCTTCATTTTTAGGCTCTTGAAATAGACCCGTCAAACACAAAAGCACTTTACAGAAGAGCTCAAGGCTGGCAGGGACTCAAAGATTACGATCAGGCATTGGTAAGACTTGGTTCTCTTTTTGGGTTAAACGTTTTTAGGTCTCGCGACCTATCGATGCGCGTATGCGCATCGAGCGGAGCGAGAATTCATGTCGCAAAATCCTCTTCAAACTAAGGGCTTTCAGCCCGGTGTTTTCTTGCAGTTCACGTGAACATGCACGAGCATTCACGGCCAGGGCTTCTCCTCCCCTAGCAGCACTCCTCCCACACCAGCAACTCCCCCCTCCCACACCAGCACCTCCCCTCTCTCTCCCCGCAAACACAGCCTTGCCGTAGCAGCACTCCTCCCACACCTGCACCTCCCCCTCCCACACCAGCACCTCCCCTCTCTCTCCCCGCAAACACAGCCTTTCCTTTCATTTCTCCTCCCCCTCCCCAGCCCGTAGCAGTTCCCGTAGCAGCACTCCTCCCACACCAGAATTTTCTATTTTTCTTTCAATTTGGTACGGGAACTAATTGTTCATTGCCCGGGTAAAGCATATTGCTTCTGTTTTTAATCCAGCTCTCATCATAATTGGTTCTCCAGGGCTTGCAGAAGTTCGTGGGAGTGAACCGTGCCGTTTTGTGAGAGCTGTGTGCTGTATAACTCCCCACCGCAGACCCCATTATGGGGCACCGGGCCCTTTCCTGGAGAGGCGAGCCTCGAGTTTCTTGGCATGGTTTCATCTCTTCCCCGTGCTCTGGAACAGACGTTACTCACAAACTGCCCACATTTGTAAACCAGCATTGCTCAACCTCAGCAAACTATGCAGTGTCCTTCACCCCTCCCTCGCTGCTCGCTCGTCTCGTATTGCACACGCGCCATGTTTGGTAACAGATTCTCTGCCTCCCGCGCTCTTTACCCCTCCTCTCTCTATCCCTCTCTCTCCCACCCTGCCGCTCATTTTCTTTTCGCTCCCCTCTCCTGTCGGACCATGCCTCCCTCCTCTCCTACCGCCCCCGCAGCCTCTCGTCCTTTTCTCCCCACTCCTCCACTCTGTTTTCCTAAACCCTCCCTGTTCAGCTTTCTTCTCTCTTTCTCCCCGTCTCCGCTTCCCTCCTTCCTCCGCGCAGCTTCTCTTCGCACCCCCGTCTTTTTCACCCACTCTCTTTGACTTTCCTTCGACAATTCGCGCTCCCCGCCCGCCTTTCTGCTCTCGTTTTCCGCCCATAGCCTCTCCCCCCTCTCTATCTTCTGCCTCCTTATGTCTGGTAGTTTCACGTGCTCTCTTCTTTCCCCCTGTTTTTCAGATGCACTTAAAGGGAACAACACTGCGGTGTGAGGTGCTGGATGTAGAAACAAGCATTGGCATAGCCAATAGGTCTCGCTTGTGGGACCTTATAAGTATTTAGTAACAAGGATATTGTGCTGCAAAACAAAATACTTATAAGGTCCCACAAGCGAGACCTATTGGCTATGCCAATGCTTGTTGTACTGTGGTGTACTAATTATGTATTTTCTTTATTTAAAGGAGGATCTTAAAAAGGCCCATGAAGTTGCACCTGAAGACAAAGGTAAATTCACTGTCATTTATTTCTGTGTGTCAACTAAAGTACTTGCTTGTTAAGGCTGTTACCACCTCGTGTGCATTGTTGTTTAGATGCCACACTTAAATTGGAGTGAATCTTTAACTGTTACAATTTGAGTTTTTGAACGAAATACCACATTTCCTTTGATCATGTAATGTATGCAGCACGCATGCCTATATAAACTTTATTTATAGCTACCAGTGCTATTTTAGAGAAATTTCCAGGCTTTAGTGATATTTTTGAACATTGTAAAAGTATTTGGGACCCGTCCGCAATTCCACAGAAATCTACCCTGGCACGGATAAGATGGTTAATACAGAAAATACATTTTCCTACCTCTAGATGGCAGGCTATGCACAGCATGTGATCTACAGCTCACATGCCTTGAACATACATTTTATTGAAAAGATAATTATTTACTTAAATACATAGGAGAATTTTTTGGCAGATCAATGAAGCAAAGACTACACTAAGCTTCAGTGACAAATGTAATCTAAGGCATTTGTAGAAGAAAATGGTCTTATGAACTGGGGTGCAGACGACTATGCAAACTTTTTACCAAGTCATTCTTTACTCATTTATAAAGTGGCAGGTGTCTGAAATAAACATTTTGGTACTTTGTGTTAGCCTGAAAATGTAGGGCCTTACATTGATCAAGTTATAAGTATGAGTGTACAAAATGCAACCTCTGCTAATGAAATAAATTCAGGGCAAAAATATATTTTGTCTGTACGGGAAACACCATGTCTGTTTTCGTCGGAATTTGCAAGAAAACCACTGACAAAATGGTTAATTTGAAGATTCTTTAACTAGCACAGAAAATTTGTGCAAATAGAGGCATCTTGAATAGGAAACTTCCTTTAGGACGAAGCCGGGATCATGCTGTGCCTTCACAGCGCCGGCAACAGAACACATTTTGTCTTTAGCACTTATTCAATCTTGCACGGAAGTTGTTACAACAACTTGCTTTAGAGGGGTGTAATGGTGGAGTGGAGGTGGAATTAAAGTTCAACACCTTCCCTACTGTTGCGCAGACTGGAGGTAGAATAGTACATTTAACTATTCCAATATCCTGCGCCCCCCCCCATCCCCCAAAGGCACGTCATTAGAATGACTTTAGTACACAACAAATGCGTGCTAAAGACACATTCGTTCAAATGAGTTCCTAAGGCATGTGAGAATCTCGTGTGGAATTCATTCATACATTAATCTTGAATATTTAGCTGAGGAATGTAAAGGCACCCTTGCGTTTCAACATTAAGGTTGAACAACTTTGTATGTGTATGAAATGGTTTCTTTGCCTAAATTGTAATTCATTATAAATTTTCCACTCAATACCTCAGGGCTAATTGTGCAAAATAAAAATATTCTTCCGCAGAATTGTTTTCCTAATAGTATTGGTGCACCCCATCGAAACTCTCTGGAACTTAAGAAAGATGGGTCCAATAAGTTTCACATAAATAAGGGTTTCAATTTCAAACTAAGATTGATTGCCAGAATAGTACCAACATCATGACCTGTGTGGGTACCCCTTTTGGTTTTTTTCCTGGGAAAGCAGAACTTAAAAAATGCAATTAAACCAACACCAATGATATTGCAATATGAAATTCCAAATTTGCAGTTTTATTAATTGAAATATAAAACAGTCATCTATGCCATACTTTTTCAAATCCTAGCGCAATGACCTAAATCTTTTCCTCCCATGATCAGTAAAATAACTAGTGGCACTAATCCAATAGTCCGCCTCATTCTTTTCCCTTTCAACTACCCATGCCAAGGGTTTTTAAGCAACCCACTACGCCCAAGTTTCTATATTCTATATCCTGCACTCTCCTCTTTTTACAAGCCTGTCAGTAGACTGACCTCCTATATCTGACAAACGTGTCATTTGCAGCCTTGAACCTAGTGTGTACCATAACTCACACCAAATGGAATGCTTGTGACCTCACCCATAATGTGATAGATGCAATTACAAATGTCGCAAGTAAACTTCCAGAAGAGAATAAATATCATTACCTGTAACACTCCGAAAGGGGAAGACTATCGATGTAGTATTTATAGATTTGAGTGTATAATGTTAATTAGGCAGTGATTTTGGGGTTCTTATCTGCTGGTACAAATAGTGTATTTATACGCATTCCATATGGTGTCTGAGTTATGGTTTAAATGTCTGTTGTGAGAGTTATAGATTGTGTTCCTAACTACTTTCAAATCTCAGTTTTTGATTTTAATGAACAAGTTACTTGTCTTCGCTAACGATACATCTGTAAGAGACATAGATTAGTTATGGATTCCTCACCTTAGAATTAGCCCCAGGCGTCAGACTGGATCCGGAGAATTTTTTCTCACAGCAGTACCCCTGTGTGTCGATAGGTGGCGATGGTCGACTCCGCATTCGTTGTTTGCGTCGTGGTTGCTGGAATGACGTCGCGGTATCTACTTGGATGCCGCACGGGCGTCAGTTCTTTACACTACATTCCACGCCAGAAGCGCATAGCCATGCAAGACACTGACCACTGGTGCATGAAAAGTAGTTCCCTGAAAGGGAGTCCCTCACTCTAGAAGTCAGTTCACAGAATGGGAAGGATGAGTGGTGCGGTGAGGAATTCATACCTAATCTATGTCTCTTACAGATGTATCGTTACCGAAGGTAAGTAACTTGTTCATCTTAAAGAGACAGTTATGAATTCTTCACCTTAGAATAGATACCCCAGCAATGCCAACCCCGGAGGTGGGCCTGAAAACCAATTGTCTTGTGGGATCCAAATAGAAGGAAAGCTCATGTTTTGGATCCAGACGATGTAGCGGCTCTTCCTCTTTAGAAGGATGCAGAGGCAGAAAGAAGGTGGGCAAAGTGATGGTCTGTCTTATGTGGAAAGAGGTAACCACTTTGGGAAGGAAAGAAGACCTATTGCGGAGTACAACTGTCCGGATGTACAGCCACGAAAGGAGATTTAGAAGAAAGGGCTTGAAGCTCACTGACCCTGCGAGCAGAGGTGATGGCAACCAAGAAGGCCATTTTCAAAGTTAAGTCTCCAGAGGATAGTTCTGTAGCAGCTCAAAGGGAGCGCACATAAGATAAGTCAGAACCAAGTTCCAGTCCCACTGGGGCATTACGAAAGGAATAGGAGGACAGGGATGAGTAATGCCCTTAAGGAATATCTTTACAAAAGGGGACTTGAAAAGAGAAGGTTGATCAGGAAGCCTAAGAGAGGCTGAAATGGCGGAGAGATGGCCCATAACAGTGCCCAGAGCTGAGCCCTGCTAGGCCAAAGAAAGGAGAAATAAGATAACCTCGGAAAGGGGATCGACAGCCTTTGCAGTGCACCATGCCACAAATTTGTTCCATCTGCAGGCATATACCGTTTTAGTGGAGGGACGCCTGGCTGCCAAGATAACGTAACAGACTTCGAGAGGAAGGTTGAAAGTAGTCAACTGCTGCTGCTCTATCTCCACGCAAGGAGGTGGAGGCTGGACCAGTTCGGTTGAAGGACTGTCGTCCCCTGCTGCTGCGGCAGAAGATCCTCCCGAAGAAGCAGTGTGACCGGAGGATCAATGGCCATGCGTAACAGCTCGGGATAGCAGACTCTTCATGCCCAATCCTGAGCCACAAGAATGAATTGCGCCCGGTCGCGCTCTATCTTCTTCAGCACACTGGGCAGAAGTGGTATAGGCGGAAAGGCATATAAAAGACCGCAACTCCACCCGCGACAAAAATTGTTGCCTAGCGAGTGACATTCCAACGTGCAGAACTGTTGACATTGCGCATTCTCTTCGTGGCAAATAGATCTAACCAGGGCTCTCCCCACTGCTAAAAGAGGCCTTGCACCACCTCAGAGTGAAGACTCCATTCATGATCCATCATGCAGCTGCGGCTGACTGTCTGCTCTGGCATTCAGAGAACTTGCCAGGTGTTGAACCACCAGGGATATGCCCTGATGTTCCAGCCATGTCCAATGGCGGCGAGCCTCTTGACATAGGGTCCTCGACTCAACTTACCCTGTTTGTTGCAGTACCACATGGTGTTGTCTGTGAACACTTGCACTACTATTCCCAGGACAGAGAGAAGGAATGCCTTTAGTGCAAGACTAATGTCCCGAAGCTCTAGAAGGTTGATGTGGAGACCAGAGACCTCTGATCTCTGCCTCTCCCATGTGGCCGCCCCACCCCAGAAGTGATGCACCCGTCACCACTGTAAACTCTGGTTGGGGAAGAGCGAGGGATCTGCCATTGACCCAGTCCTGGTTCGTGAGCCACCACTGCAATTGTCGAGCAGTGCTGTATGAGATCTGGATGCAATCCGACAGATTCCCCTGATGCAGTACCCACTGGAACTTCAGGTCCCACTGCAGAGCCTGCATATGCCACCTGGCATGATCCACCAGCAGGATGCATGAGGCCCAGCAGCCTTATCTTATCTTAAGTGCAATTTGTAGAGCGCGCTGACACCCTATGCTTCCTGGCGCTTTGAGACAGAGTGAGTGAGGAGGGAGCGTGAGTGGCGGGATTTTAGCCAAGAGGAGGGAAAAGGTAGGTTTTAAGCGATTTCCTGAAATTCAGAAGGGAAGGGGGGGATTTGATGGAAAGAGGGAGGAGATTCCAGAGGAAGGGAGCCAGATGGGAAAAACGGCGACCACCGAATTTCTTGGTTTTGGGAACAACTAACAGATGACGGTGGGCTGATCGGAGGTTTCTCGTTTGACAGTGGGGGCAGATGAGGGATTTCAGAAACGCGGGACCAGAGCAGTGGAGGTCTTTGAATGTGAGACAGGCCACCTTGAAAGCTGCCCTTTGATTTATTGGGAGCCAATGAAGACTCTGGAGTAAAGGTTTAGCTGATTGGCATCTGGGGGTTTTGTGAATTAGGCGGGCCGCTTGGTTCTGGACAACTTGGAGGCGAAGTAACAAGAATTGTGGGAGACCGTAGTAGATGGAATTCGAGAAGTCCAAGCGGGACAGCACAAGTGAGATGACAACTTGGGTAAGCGCGGCAGGAGGAAGTAAGTGACGAACCTTGCGGATCTTCCGGAGCTGGTACATGCAAGATGAGATTACCGCGCCCACTTGGGCTCTGAGAGAGAGTTCGGCGTCAATGATCACTCCCAGACTCTTTACTGATTTTGACGGGGCCGGGAGGGGGGCCTCGATCCGGGGGCCGGAACTGCGAGCCCCAGTGAGCGTGACTGACTCCAGGAAGGAGGAGCTCCGTTTTCCCGGGGTTTAGCTTTAATTGGTTCATCCAAAGTTGGATGTGGATCATGACTGTGTGGAATGTGTTGATGGCATGAGGTGAATTGAGCGGAAGGATAATCTGTAAGTCGTCAGCGTAGTTGTAGACACTGATGTCCCATTTCTGGAGGGAGTGGATCAGAGGGCGGAGGTATAGGTTAAACAGAAGCGGCGAGAGGGAGGAGCCCTGGGAGACTCCGCAGGACGTGGGAGTTTTTGTAGCGGTGAAAGTTCCCAGGCGGACCGCCTGTGTTCTTCCAGTAAGGAAGGACCCGACCCAATCGAGAGCGGTGCTCTGGATGCCTGCCTGTTGGACACGGTGGAGTACGAGGGCTTGGGGGGACTCCGCGTTGCTCCTGAGTGTGTCCAGAACTGCCAGTATGACGGCCTCAGTAGAATGGGCAGGTCTGTAGCCGGCTTGATTGGGCTCGAGGTGACAAGAGGATTCGATGAAGTTAGACAGACATCGGGTGACATGAGCCTCCATTAGTTTTGAAAAGTACGGGAGGAGGGAGATGGGGCGATAATTCGAAGGCTCCGCAGGGTCGGCGCCGGGTTTTTTGAGGAGGGGCACTAGGATGGCCTCCTTGAAAGAGGTAGGGACAGTGCCACTGCTGAGTGACCCGTTAAGAAGGGGTAGAATGCAGTCAGGTAGCTTGAGGCATATACTCCTCAGGACGGATGGCGGGCAGCAGTCGTTAGGGGAGCCAGATTTCACATGGGTGGCGAGTTCCGCTAGTGAGGAGGGGTCGAGGGCAGGGAAGGTAGTGAGGGTTGAGGGGTTGATAGAGGAAGTGTCCGATGGGTATGGCTGAAGAGGAGGAGGGATAGATTTTTTAATTTTTATGATCTTTTCCACAAAGAAGGAATGAAGAGTGTCACATGCCTCTTGAGTGGGGGTCTGAGCTGGGAGGGTTCTGTCATCTATGGTGAGTTCGTTCATAACTCTGAACACCTCCTTAGATTTGTCGACTGCCGACGAGATCCTGTTGGAGAAATGTTCCATTTTGGCTAAGCCAATGGCAGCTTTGTATTCTTTACGCGCAGCCAGGTAGGACTGTTTGGCTGAGTTGGAATAATCGCGTCTCCAAATACGTTCTGACTGGCGCGTTTTTAATTTAAGGAGCTTGAGGTCATCAGAGAACCACCTATGGGAGTTACGAGGTCTAGTGCAGGGGAATTTGACCAGGGGGGGCAAAGAGGTCGCTGGCTGACTCCAGCAAGGATCCGATGTCGTGTTCTATTGCATCGATGTCGTTAGAGAGGTTAAGGACTGGACGGGTGTCTGCTAGGGTTGTGAGGAAGCCCTGAGAGTCATATGTATTCCATTTCCGTGAGGAACCACCAGCCATCAGAGGAGCAGGAACCTGGCCGACGACAGTGATGGTGGTGTCAATTAGGTTGTGGTCAGACCAGACACAGGGGGATATGTCTGGCGGGGACAAGGCCAGGTTGCAGGTCCAAATCTGGTCCAGGATGTGGCCCTTGTTGTGAGTAGGTTGAGTGACCTGTTGGGTAAGATTTAGACTGTTAAGGGTCTCAAAGAGCTCTGTGGCATGGGGGCCGGCGTTGGTGTCATTGAACCAATAGTTTAGGTCACCAAGGAGGGCAAAGCTGGAATGAAACGTTAGCAGATTAGACAGCTGTTCACTCAAGGTGGTGGAGAAGGATGGCATAGGCTGGGGAGGCCGGTATAAAAGGAGGAGGGTAAGGGCGCCGGTGTCAGTTTCCACGCTGATAAGTAAGTTATCCACCTCGGGGAGGGGGAGGGAATGGGAGTCATTCTGACTGAAACCCGGGATAGTGGCTGAAAGATCTGAATCGGAGCCTGAATATCCCAGACTCGCTGCTCGGGAGGATAAACCCGAACTGTCGTTTCATTTCCAGAACCACTCCGATAAAAGATCTTCTGAGAGGGAATCAGGTGTGACTTTAAAACGTTAAGTGAACCCCAGCGAATGCAGGAGGTCCGTCGAGTCTGGAGGTGGGAGACTATTGCCTGGGGCGAGCCCTTCTAGCCAGTCAAGATAGGGGAACACTAATAATAATAAATAATAAATCCACATTTGTAAAGCGCACAATCACCCGCAAGGGTCTCTAGGCGCTGGGGGCCGTTGGGAAGATTAAGCAAGCTATTGCCCAGAGTCACATGGTGCTGGGCTAACCTGCCACCGGCGCCGGGGATCGAACCGTGATCCCCAGATTCCAGCGTCAGTCGCCCTGGCCGCGGCGCCACACCTCTTCCACTAGAACCCCAGATCTGCGCAGATACCACCACCATCACTTTTGTGATCATCCGAGGGGCGCTGGGAAGGCCAAAGGGGAGCATGGTAAACAAAGTGCTTGTGGCCTCCTGTGAACCGTAGGTAACGCCGGTTGGCCGGGGATTTGAAAATAAGCGTCCTGCAAGTCCAATGCTACCATCCCAGTCTCTTGGGTCGAGGGCAGAGAGGACCTGAGCCAGTGTCCACATTAACTTCTCCTTCCGGAGGAAGCGGTTGACGTTCCTGAGATCCACCAGAAAGTAGTGGGAATAGCAACCACAACCTACTTCTAGGACAGGAACTCGCTCTGTGGCTCCCTTAGCCAAGAGAGCTGTAACTTCTTGCTTGGAGAAGGGCCAGGTGACCGTCCGACATGCAATTGGTCTGAGGTGGCATTGACTGAGGGGTAGTCTTGAAGGGGAGGGAGTAGCTCCTTCGGACTATCGGCAAAACCCACTTGTCCAGCGTGATGTTAAGCCAGTGGGGGAGGTGATGGCGAATCCTGCCGCCCACTGGCGATTGATGGGCCTGAAAGGCTGGACTAGGAGGGTTTGGAGGCTGCTGTCGAGGAGGTGCAGGTGGACTGGCCTGCCCGCTGGCATCTTGACCCACGGCAGAGAGATCCACGTCGAGGCTGGACACCTTGTGCAGGCCTGTGGCTCTGGGCGGAACGTGGCTGGGCATCCCTTCTGTAGCCACGAAAGGGACGAAAAGCAGACTGCACTGGGCATGAGGTGGAAGCAAGGCCTAAGGATCTGGCCGTAGCCCTAGAATCCTTAAAGCACTCAAGCACGTTGTCTGCCTTGTCCCCAAACAGGCGACGGTCATCAAAGGGCATGTCGAAAAGCATTGCTCGGACATAACCTGAGAAGCCAGTGGACCTCAACCAGGAATAGCGTCTCAGTGCTACCGACGTGGAAGTTTTGCTGCCAAGTGAGTCTGTGGTGTCCAGCCCACACCGGCTAGCGAATTTCACTGATTCTCTCCCTTTGGCAACAGCACAGGAGCGCACGGCAAGGGCCTTCTCCGGGCACTGTGGCAGCACCTGCGCAACAGTGTCCCACACAGAGTAGGAGTAACGTCCCAATAGACATGTCGTGTTCATCGACCGCAGTTCCAAGCTGGGGGAAGAAAACATCTTCCCAAGGTGGTCCAGCTTCTTGGATTCCCTATCAGGTGGTTTGTTAGGAAATGCGCCTTTGGAGGTTGAGGCTTCAACTACCAAGCTCTCTGGGGTAGAATGGGGTCGCCCGGGCCGTGGCGTCAGGGGGGGGTCATCCTGTCCACAGGAGCCCCTGTGTTGGGCTTGGACCAAGTGCTGAAAAGGATGTTCGTAAGGGCCTCATTGAACAGCAGCAGGGGCTCCGAAGAGGCCGCTGCCGGCTGAAGCACCTCGGTCAGAAGGTTAGTACAGACCGCCACCATAGGAAGCTCGAAATTTAGGGCCTCGTCTGCCCTACGCAATACCACTGCATAAGACACACCATCCTCCATCTCCACGGTAGGGGGAGAAAGCATGCTTCGGTCTGGGGAGGTGTCCAGACCACTGAACTCATCTGGTTCCTCTAACTGGTCTGCAAGAGGGTCCACAGACCCCTCCCATTCTTCCTTACCCTCTCCTGGTAGCCACTCAGGGTGGTAGGAAATGTCAGGGGAGACTAAGGGTACAAAAGTACTGGTTGGCGCCGTTCCCGACGGTCTGGCTCAGTGTCCTCAACGAGGGGGAGGTAGGGGCTGATGCCGGCTAGGGACACAACTGGTGTTGGAGGCGGCGGGGTGTTGTCACTAGATTCGACGCCGGAGGAGGTATCACGAGGTCGACCGGTGCCAATCTGGATCCAGGCCTGGATTCTTGGGGGGCCCTGCGGCGCCGAACCTGCAGGCATCGAAGGCCTAGAGCCTCCAACAGAGTCCACGGGGCCCGAGGGTGCGCCAGTGATGTCAGGCTGCCCAAAGATGGGTTGCAAGGCTTCGTGAAAGCTTCGAAGCTGGGCAGGGCTTGCTCCGGCTCCCGGAAAGGGAGGGCTGGAGTCGACCCAACAGGCTCTGCGGGCAAAGCCTGACTACCTTCCGCTTCCCGCGTCTGCTGACGGACGGGGACAACGCATAGAGCGACTATGCTGCTTCGCTTTCTTGTGCTTCAACCTACCCATAGATGAAGACTTGGATGGCGAGCGGTGGTGGTTCAACAAACTGTCCCGTAACCTCCCTCTCGACCTTGAACGGCACGGAGCGGACTGCCAGGCCTCGAAGACTTTGGGGTCATGGCCCGCCAGTCGGAGCCCCATTTTCGGGTCGTGGTCGAGCTCCAGACACCATAGGTACACTAGGTGCAGGGTCTTGACCATCCTCAATTTGTGACAGGAGTCACAAGTCTTGAAGCTGATCCGACGTGCCATTCCTCCGTGCACCAGGAGTCTTATCGACTCAAAAAAGGTGTCAACAAAAGTCACAAAAACTGAGTAAAAAAGTGACTCGTTGCCGCTCTCTCCAGGTCTGTACTGGCTGGCGATGAAAAAGAAAGAATCTAAGTAGATACCGCAACCGCGACGCCAACGACTAACATGAAGTCAACCGACTCCTCCTATCGACGTGCAGGGGTACTGCTGAAGAAAAAATTCTCCGGATCCAGTCTGACGCCTGGGGGTAATTCTAAGGTGAGCAATCCATAACTAATTGTCTTTCAGATTTGTAACTATAACCACTTTTTAAAATGTGAATATCTAACGTTTTAAAACCTATATTTAGGTGTTATATTCAAAGCTAACCATAGCTTCACTTTGACCTTTTTATTTTAAGGTGCATTTTCTTTTGATGTTATACCACATCCCTCATTTTCTTGTGGCTAACCTCTGTGGAGCACCAGGTTCTGTGCCAAACTCACCTTGAGAACAAGTTTCTGGAGTGTGAGGTCTGGCACATTGGACCCCCCCCCCCCCCCCCCCCCCCCCATCCTTGTGGTTTGCAACCCCAAATATGCCTAAATGGCCTGTAAACACAAAACCACAGCAAGTTTCATGGGCCTCTGCTGGACCTTCAGTGGAGTCTGAAAACCTGGTTCTGGGTACACCAATCCTGTTCCCCATTATGGCTTCATTCATTAGCTTTTCTAAGGTCAGAGATTGAACTCTGTGAATTAACCGTCCAGATATCTGTATAACTTAACCTTCTGTGTGCAGATCGAAACTATTTGAAAACGCTAATATCTTAAGCTACAGAACAGAAGTACACCTAACCAAGTAAAGGCAGTTCCTCAAGTAAAGTTCTACCTTCATGCCAAGTTAATTGTGATTTCATTCGGCAGTTTTTTTTCTTGCATTGGACTGCAAAGATTCCCATGGGATTTAAAATGGCAAATGTCGTATTTTTGGCAAACTCTCCAATTTAGTGGCGCCCAAGGTAGAAAATTTTTTTTTATTTGAAAGTTTGGAGCAGATTCATTGAACAGTGCCAACGTTAAGAAAATTAAATGGTTACTTACATGTAGGAGTAGTATTTCAGCTTTCTGAATTACTGCTACATATAAGTAGCCATTTCATTTTGCAGTGTTTATCTTTTCAAATTGGCATGCTGTGCATTGATAATATAGCGATGATTCATTGTCCTGTGGAGGTAAACAAAATACCAGCTAAATGGTAAAAGCTGCATCTCGGCTGGAACTAAAAAAACACTAGACCTGGCTCAAATGCGAGAGACTAATGGGATGTCTTATTCTGGATCTGCAGACGCAAAATATATACCATATTCTCTGGCAAGCCATGCAATTGAAACCTCTTTGTAATCCTAGTAATGACATGTGAGATCATGTTTTCGCAATGCCAATAAAGATGTTGAATTTAAATATGCAGGATTGTTTTACACAAAGTTGGTAAACGTTTTGACTTTCTTTTTTTTTTTTTTTTTTTTGCAGCCATCAGCGCTGAACTAATTCGAGTCAAGCAGAAAATGAAGGAGCAGAAGGAAAAAGAAAGGGCCGTATACGTTAAAATGTTTGCTTCGTAGTGGAAAATGTGAATTTTGTTTTTGACTATTACGCACTGGTTGCCTGTGGCAGAGGCCTTCAAAGCAGCTGATAGCAGATGGCTTCAACCTACCTTTTGTCATTAGTTTGTCACAGTACACCAAAAAATCCTGTTTAAGAATATATAGATACTGTTGTGTTAACAGTCACAATGTTTACAACTTACAAACTCAGTCTCTTTTCCCCCACACCTCTTAGTAAAACAGGACTGTTATGAAATTAATGTGATTTCCTTTTATGATTTTAAGTAGTTTTATTTATAGTTTGACCATTTTAAATGCAGACCATGTATTCATGTTACTGTACACTGGTTATGTTTTCGTAACACTGTCAGTAATTGGAAAATGAATAAAAAAAATACAGTACATCTTTAAAGGTAGTTTATTTCAGTACAAACTTACATTGAGTTTGAATGTATTCACCCAAAACATTAATTTCCGAGGCTTCACTTACAACAACCTAGCACCTGCAATTTGTAAATAGCGGTCACGTTTAATTAAAAAAAATAATACATATGTTTACCATCACAATTTAAACTGTACAGACCCCAGTCCATTCATGGACTGAAAGTTTATTTACAGCACTACAGAGTCATTAAAGGCAGAATGTTGGAACAAGGCCCAACTACTTGAAGGTATCCGCTGTCTTACCACCATCTTTCCATAGTTCACATGCCGTTATAAGCAGGACCCCCACCACCTTCAGGAACTACCCAGTTAATATTTTGGCTGGGATCTTTAATGTCGCATGTCTTGCAGTGAACACAGTTCTGGGCGTTAATTTGTAACCGTGACCCTTCACCAGATTCTAAAGGCACATATTCGTACACACCTGTGGAGGAAGGAAGAGGAGTTATTTATTTCATATATACATTTATATTGTGGCCATATGTTTTAAACCAGTGACCAAAACTAACAAGTTACGTACTTTCGGTAACACCTTTTCTGCTAGAGACGTTTTTATCCAATTCCTCACCATGTGAATTTCCCCAGGTGCTAGACTTGGATCTGCAAACTTTCATAGCAATTCCCTTGCACCCAATAATATTCGAAGTTATTGGCTAATAAAATCAGAACTAGCAACCATTTGGTGGAGATCAGACATATATATATATATAGTGCAAACAAGACCCCTAGGGTAGCACAGCGCTTCATATATTTACACAGGTAAACAGATGGTGTAGAGTAGTAACTTAAGAAAAAGTACAATAATGGATAGGACCAATCAAATAGCTCATCTGAATGGAGGGCATGTAGGTAAAGTCATTGTAGTCTTAAGATCTGGTCAAGATGGATACAGACGCTGGAAGAGTATGAATTGAAGTTGTTGCTTAAGAATGACATGCAGGATTCGTCCTGCTAGTAGGAGTGATGTAGTGCCAAACTTTGGAACCACTTTCCATGAAAGATTATTTCAGAGCGGTTTTTTTATACAGTGTTTCAAGTAGGAGGGAGTTACTGCTCCCTAGGCAACAGGAGCCTCCTGACATGACTAGTTTATGTCTCCGTTAGTTTCATTTCCTACCATTTAGCGTCTTGTGAACAATGCAGGACAGCTTGAAAATTGTACTGGCTTCTACAAGGAACACATTTAAAGTGATTATGACTGGGAGATCTGATCTGAACTGGAGGTGCCTCATACCAGTTAAACTAAAGCATTGACAGCTGCTTTTAGAAGAGTCTAGTGGATTGGATTACGCCAGACAGAAAGGAGTTTCCATAGTAAAACCTCAAAAGTGCTAGCAACTAAAATCATCAGCGGGGATTAAAACCTTTCTCCTGTGAGGAGTCTAATTGGGTAAATTGCTCCTTTGGACGAGGGTTTGTGCAAGTGCAGATTTAGATTCTTGCCCAGGATAAAGGCCAACGATTTGGCACTCTGCAATCGAGGGTTTTGCAGTTTTGAGTCATGGAACCAGACTTGCGCTGGCAGGTCATTATGGAGCAGGGAGTAGAATGAATTCAGTTTGCAGGGGATTTGAGGATGGTGAAGTGTTAGCGAAGCTTGAATGCCTCTACGGATTTCTGACCGATCTGGTATGCCCTATGGAAAAACAACTTTCAAACACAGCGGAGTTCCATCATCATACACATGCAAGGATAATTTAGCTGGTCTTGGGAGGCAGCTGATTGGCTCCTTGTTTAGACTGAAATGTCTAGGAGAAAATGTATCCTATTAGGGACGCCTTGCTGATGTTGCAAGGGACTGGAGACAGAATTGCTATTTTGACTTATTATGAACAATTAACTAGATATGATTTAAGCCATCGAAGGATTGTGCCACCGATTTCCCCCATCTGGTGTTCTATCAATTGAAATAAGGAGGCATGACTGAATGTGTTTAATGTTGTGTTGCTGACCGATCAAGAGGCACAATTCACCCTAGTGTAGTAGGCACATTGCATCATTCCGTATTTATAATCTAAAGCCTGACTAAGTCATAAAGCAGACTGTTTAGCTGTTTCTCAACACTGCTGTCAAGGACTTTAGAAATGAGTTATGAGGCAGAAGTTGTGGTCTTCCAGACATACCCCTTTTTTCGGTGAGGGGGAGTGGTGGTAACTTGACCAGTATTCAGCCAGTCAGAGACTAGCCCTTGAGTCAGTAAGATATTGGTTGTCCTTGTCATGAAGGATCATTGCATGTTTTTCAAAAGTTTAGCAGGATGACTTCAGCTAATTCTGAGAATGGTTTGATATTCATATGAGCAATGCTTGGATGGTTAGGCACTCATTGAAAGATTAGCATGTTTCTGGTTTAGGGATCCCATGAGGAGACCTGGCTTAGGAGAGAAACGGAAATCGCAATGTTTTTTGGTGAGGGAATTTCAAGTGTGCCTGTGAGGTCGGTATGATTATCTAAGGTAGAAAAGCTTTTACAGTTTTTGGCTGCTGTTCTCCTTGTGCCTCAATGATCTGTTTTTGGTATCCCTGGCATTTAATGCACTGAAATCTAGGCTTTTGTTTAGAGCGGATTTCAGCACCACATTCATCCAACAGCTCTAAGTGATTTCCGTTCTTGTAATTGTTTACCACTGGGTGGACCTTGCCTATGGAACTTTAGGAGGCAAGTTCTTCTGCTATTTCTGTCATGACAGAATTGTGTTGATACATGATCATTCTAGTTTCCAACTCTGCTGGGATAACAAATAGTGATAACTAAACTCACACAGGTGAAAATCCTAAAGTTGGGTCCGAGGGGGGGAGGGTGGGGGGAAGGTAGCAAACTGATCACGCTGACCAGCAACTTGGAACTTAATGAACAACTGATGGCAAAACTTTGCTGGGATATAGAAATATATATTTAAAGGTCAGGTAAACGGAGTCTTGAAGTTGGAGGGGTTTTGACACCTGCTCAATTTCTTGAATCTGTCCTGCAGAATTTCCTTACAAAATCCAAGATCAGAATGTAAGCAGTATGATCTGGATATTCAAATGACAAGGTTGTGCTAGAGAATGATGGAGAAGAGGTAGCTATATTCGATAATCTGGAGGACTAAAAGAAATCATGCAGTGCAGTAAAAAAAAGTTGCTACGTGAAGGGGGGGCGGAGCCTGACAGAGCAGCAAGATGATCGCTCTCTAGAGAGGGTCTGCCAGCCGTTATAAAGATTGGCATTAACCCTGCTTCCATGGGCGATCTAATCCTACCTGCACCTACTTCTGCTTTCTTCACACTATCTGGTCTGCCTTGTTCCTGCTGGGGCCCAACCGGGGGACAGAACAGATGCACAGGGACTGATCCCAGGAACAGCCTAGTAGACTGCTGTGCGGCACAGCGCTGCATCTGCGTAGTATGCTTTCTCCCTGCTGCCTGTCTGAGAGACGGCAGGCAACTACCAGACCCTAATCGGGCTGTCTAGAACCGCAGAGCAGCGGACCACTGCCTGCTGGCTTAATCAGAGCATTGACTGCACGGGCTCGCCTCTGTAACCGAGGAGTGCCCCATCGCTGGCGCTTCAAATGGGCTGCCCGGGCCTGCGGCGGTAGTCAGGGGCTTTACATTTGCCCCCGAGGAGAGTGGGTTGAGGCCTGGCTGGGCCCAATTGACTAGGGACACACCACCTGCACATGCGCGGGGGCGCCTCTGTGCTTTGATTCGCCACCTGCCCACAGGGTGGTATGACTATGTGTGCTGCTTCATGCGCAGCCCGGGACTTTTGGCCTCATGTCTTTTTGGGCCTCACCCCATGCCCTCTAGGACACTCCTGCACGGCATCGGAGATACTACAAGGTTCTTTAAAGTGGTCATAGCACACATGGTGTGGCCTATTCCAGACAGTGCATGCCAGTCGATATCCTGCACAAGAAGACCAACAAGGCGGCACAGATGGACAAGACTACCTACAAGAAATCCTAATATTTCAAGTCCAGTCTCCGGAGTATTGACACCAAACTAGACACCTTTGCGAATTGCCCTAATCGAATGAAGGGAAGGGTCCACAAACACGACAACAGATTATACAATCTAGAAACCAGGGTCTCTGCGGTTGAAGATGGCCTGGCCACATCCAGTGTACAACTCCTAAGCATGGATAGGGTCCTAGAAATCATTAAAGCCAACAACTAAGACTTTGAGGCGTGACCAAGCCGCAATAACATCCGTATTATAGGCGTGCCAGAATCTACAAACAGAATGGAGGACGACTTGGAGACCATGCTCCATGATCTCTTGGAAAGTACCTCTCAGTATTCATCGTGGAGAGAGCCAACAGTACACTGGTACCCAGACCACCCAGAGACCCATTGTGGCCTGCCTGCTCAATTAGAAGGATCAGGATGCAGTACTGTGCCACGCCCAGAGCAAAAGGACACGCACTTCCACGGAAACACGCTGTCGTTTTACCTGGACAGTACCCCCCTCCCTGCAGGTGGCGCACAGTTACTCCCTGCCAAATAGCTACTACAGAAGATTGATGTCACCTTCGCCCTGCAGTACCCCTCTAAACCGTGCATCACACATGATGGCAAAACACATCACTTAACAGATCCGAAGGCCGCTCTGAAATTTGCCAAGCTTCATAATGAAGGAACATGGCTCGAGCCACCCGTCGCCATGTACCGAGGAAGGGGGGTACCATAGACTACATCAAATAGAGCAGTCAGTTTCGTTAAAATGACTGATTGCAGCCTCCTCATTTCATATTCCTTCTGTGCACTAAGTGTTGTCCTTTCTTTGGATCCCTTTTGGATACTGACCGACCTGATAGTTAGGGCGTCCTTTCTTATTCAGTTGCTGGACCATGGAATGACTCACTGAGCATATTTGCCCACTGAGCATATTTGCCCCATCAGCCACTTGGTCTACTTCAGACTGGGAACTTGGCTTGACTCCGCCTCCAAGGAAGATTCCTCTACAAGAAGTTGTACATGGGTTTGGGAGGGGGGGGGGGCTTATGCATTCTGCATTGTTTGGGTGAGGAAGTAGGAGGGGTGGATTATTGAGCTAATGTTTAATCTGGTTTGCTGTAGTGCTGTTTGCACTAGGGCTGCATGTGCTGCGATGACACTCTAGTGTCACACTGCACAGTTGAACTCTCTCCCATCCAATCTTTGTAGCACAATGAACGTTGAAGTTTCACCTATGCATCCGTTCTCTCAACTTTCATAGTGTCATGACCGCTATAATTCAATTCCTCACATGGAATGAGGGGACTCAACAACAGACATAAAGCAAGGCTATTCTACTCCTAAATTACAAGTTGCCAGATATATGCTTCCTCCAAGAATTTCATCTCACAATCTTAACTGCTTCTCGCTTAAAAGCAGGCAGGTGCACAGACACACAGCCCATTGTATTCCAATTATGCATGCAGGACTGCCATCCTGATATGAAGGGATATTCAAAGGCACTCAACACACATTGTAAATGACGCAGAAGGTAGATTCTTTGTAAATGACACACAAGGTAGGCTCACAATTGTGGCTGGCGTTCTACACCAACACTCAGACTATGGGCCCCAACCTTGACAGTCCAGATTTTGTTTTGTGCCGGTAAGGCGCCGCATTACAGACATGGGGCTGAGCACAATTATGTGGGTGGGGGCTTTAATATCATATTAGACCCGGTACAGGACCGCTCGGGCACACAGCCACACACTATTATGACCGAGGATTCCCTTGTAGAGGCCTTAAAGCAATTAGAACATGTCTGGCGACACTGAAGGACAGTCTCCGAACACTAGAATTAGACAATCCTGCGTCTCAGTCCCCCTCTACCATGGCTCATTTCCTGGAAGTACTGAGCGAATATAATGGCGAGGCGGTGCGGGAGCTGAGCTTCCTCACTCGTGACGTGTAGATACGGTGAAGGGGGGTGACGCGGGAGGACTCTTGCACACATGCTCCGGTGACTCCACGCCTCTGAATATGTAATTGAACTTCTTGACGAGCAGCAAGAGTGGCACACTGCAGCCGAGGCCCTACTTCGCATTATGGACTCATATTATGTCAACCTCTATAGTACTACTGTCTCTCCAAGCACGACCAAGATTCAAAACTACTTGGACGCATTACAGTTGCTCTGGCTTGACCACTCACTCCACAAGCTTCTTGGCTCACTCTTTACTAAGGAGGAGATCTTGCGGGTCATACAGGGGCTAACTGGCAATAAGGAGCCATGCCTAGATGGTCTGACTTCTTCCTTCTATAAAGAATTAGATCCTTTATTGATGCCACACCTACAAGCCATATTTAAGGCCTCTGCTGGCGAGCTTCCTCCATCCCTCCATGAGGCTCTCATTATCCTCAAGCCTGACAAACCAGCTAACTGCTGTGATTCATTCCAGCCATTATCAACTTGATATGATTCTTGCCAATCATCTACTCTCACTTTTCCCCAATATAGTGTGCCTGGACCAATCAGGGTTTGTCCTGGGCCGCTCTACTGCGCACCACCTTCTGTGATACACTGGAGGTGCTGCCAAAAGTGAATAGCATCCGGGAGAGGCTCAGAAAGGTCTTGTTATTGGGAGCATAGATAGAGCCAAGCACCAGTGTTTTATCCATGAAGCAAAGGTTTGTGAAGATCCAGCGACTTAGTCCGTACAGGGCTTAAAGACTTTGCAAGAGAGTTTCTGGCAGAGCAGAATCGTTATGCCACATTTTTTGGTGCGGGTGCGCCAGCAGAACCCAGTTGTCCACTACTACTAATCACCCTGCCCACACAATCCTGTTTCAGTTTCAAGGATTCTTCAGGAGAGAAGTGAGTCTCTTTAAGTGCAACATCAGCCCACTGCGTCCAGAGACAATGCAGTACATTTTTGTGCTTAATATGTGGGTCATGCCATTTGCAAACCAGCTTGGCAGGAGAGAAAGAGTACGAGAGAAAGGATAGCCCCCTCCAACTGTGGCCAACAGCATCTGGCATACACCAAGGGGGTGGAGAAGATGAGATGAAACTTGGAAGGGGAGGACGAGAGATAGAGGGGGCGGGGACAATGGAATGGTAAAGGGCCTGTGATATAAATACGTCCTCCGCATGCTATCCCCGAGTCCCTAGGATACTCCTATTGGGGTTTAAGGCTGACCTGTGGTCTTACATCCGGAATGGTCACCGACCTGATGGAGAGCTTCCAAACTGTGGGCAGATTGCACCTCCCACACTTGTCATTTCATAGCCAAGCCATTCACCTCAGTGGAGACCCCGGCATGGGTGTGTATTGAACACCTCACTGAACCCCCACCTTGTTTATCACCACCATGCTACATGGGACCCATACACCCTTCCTGGTGAGGAAATAGGGTTCTTGCGACCACATCATGGGAAGAGACCCCCCCCCCCAGACTCGTGGGCATCTACCTGCGACTCCATAGTCAAGCACCGGTGTGGCACAACACTGCTATTCATATTGCTGGTGCCCTGTTTGCGTGGATTTTATGGTATACAAAGGGGCTGCACCACACTGATCACTTCATCATTAAGCGCACATTCAACCAGTTTTCTGCGTTTTGGGCAGAATATGCATTCTCCCAGTACAATTATTGGAAGCACCAACAGCTGTCTCATTGTCCAGTCTTCCCCCTACTGCAATATTTACGTCTTTGGGGCAAGTGTTAAGGGTTTGTCTCTGGCATCTATGGGATACTCGAGAGTATTCACTCTAGCCTTACACATTCCCAGGTGCACACTAAATGGGCAAATAATCCTTGGCAGGGAGGACTGGGTGTGACTGGTACAGACCCATGCCAGGGTCCTTCCAGCATACCGCCTCGATTTCCTATATTTCAAGGTCTTTCACAAGGTGTATTGGACTCCAAGGTAACTGTCAGGCAAAGCTTTTACCCAATAGCCACTGTTGGCGGTGCTCGGTAGGAAATTATGACATACACCACATCCTCTGGAGTTGCTGAGCTATCCAATCCTAATGGACGGCAGTGTGGGCACACCTATAGAGGTTGCACCACCATGTACGTCCCTCTGCCCACCTGGCACTCCTCTACGATACTACAGATGGCCCGACGTGGATATTCACACTCAACGGTGGCTTGCCAAAGTGCTGGCAGTAGCCGAACTCTGTAAACCCCCCTCGGGCATGTTTCTGCTGTCTTTGTCACAGGGTTGGTCCTGAGTCCCTTGTGTTTGCAGGGGTATCGACCATCTTACTGCATGGTTTTCCTGCTCATTTCCACCTACTATCACCAATGGCTATCGACCCTCTTCCCATTGAATGCAGATAACCCGCCATGAACACTAGACTCCTCTGTCCAATGCCCACAGTCTCTGCGGGGATGATGCTGGCTGCGCAGGGCTTGTGCTCCCCAAGTTGGTAGCAGCCATCAGAGTGGGTGCGTTCACCACCGGGCTCCTTTGAGATCAACTAATGTGCACTGGATTGTCTTGAATGTAGGAGACTGCACTTGGTACTCTGATTTAGTGCTCTCTTTGATGGTTTATATTGTTATTACTCAAAATGATGGTAGTAGCCGTTTACTGCACTCTTGTTCACAGGTTACCAACCAGTGCAGTAGACTACTGGGTTTATCCCTGTACATGTTCTCTATCTGCACTCTTGGGGGACTTCCTTGGTGCCCCCGCTTCTTAGGTCTCCTAGCTCCCCCTTACTTATAGCCCTGCTTTGCCTCCTCAATTCTTCCGCCCCCCCCCCCTAATTTGCCTAATGGACATCCAGAGGAGCAGCTGTTACATCACCCAGGGAGAGTTACAGTGACACCTAAATGCTTAGTGCCCACCTCAGTTATGCTTCCGGCGTTAGCGCATTCGTTGTTCATACTTTTCAGGGACTCCTGTTTGCTGTGTGTCCTCCCCTCTCAATTCTGTTTCCTCCTTTTATTCCTGCATTGTCTGGCATAGTTATTTGCATTGTATTTCTGTCAATTAATATCATAAAACAAATAAAGGTTGCAGGGGAAGTTACACTTTTTTGAGACTCCAGAAGAAGTGTGGGAATGGTTAGAGATCAGGGGAGATGCGATGCCCCCGCACATGGCACACTATTCACAAACCATGTGGGGTACTTATGCTAAGTGTCTCGTTGCTACAGTCTGTCTGGGGATGACTAAGTAAAAGAAAGTCCCTCTGGGAGAACAGAGGGTCACTGTCAATGAGGATGCCATCATGAAGCTCAGCACTGTGGAGACACAAGGAACTATGCAGATTTATCACCGGTAACAGAGGGAGCGGTCACTAGGACTCTGAGCTCCACACTGGACTTTGCCGGACACTCTGGCTGCTCTGTAACTAGGGTGTGATGATGATGCCTAAACGCTTGAAAATTGAAGCAACTCTACTGCAGACATGACGGTGTATCTGTGCAAGGCTGGGGAGTTGAGTTAGTGAATGAAGGACGTTGTTGAGATGTAAGACTGCCTGGTGGACCCCTGGAATGGCTGATCTCATTGTGCAACTAGAAGAGATATAATGGCATGGGTTTACTCCTTGTAGAAAATGACTGTTCACTGTTACATGCTGCAATGATTAGCTTACTTATTTATTTTGAGAGTTTTATATAGCGCGAACAAGATCTTTACAGATAACAGAGCGCTTTACAAAGGCAGGTGGAAGGGTAGGGGAACAAGGGGGCATAGTAGGGAGGTAGATCATCAAGTTCATGTACATAGCAAAAATATTACGTATAGTACAGGTATGAGGTAGCAAGGCGTAGTTGGAGCGTAGGCCCTCAAAACGCTGTAAATACTACAGAATATTATTATTATAACAAATATTACGTATAGTACAGGTATGAGGTAGCAAGGCATAGTTGGAGCGTAGGCCATCAAAACGCTGTAAATAATACAGAAATAGAGAAAAAACTGATATGAGGGAGCAAGGATCTAAGCACTTTAGACTAATATAAGTCAAAACACACGTGCATAGGAATATATAGGCTATATCATAACAAAAAACTGGTAATACTGTTCGCAATGTAAATCAAACGAATTGTTCAAGTGTATTTAGCCATAAGGATACTTTTGACTTCTTTCTTAAAAAGAAGGGAGGAAGAGATGAGCCTCGTTTCAGGAGGAAGTGCGTTCCAGATCCTGGGCGCCATTCCAGAGAAGGAGCGTTTGTAAGTTTTTTCCTTCCGGAATCTTCGCGGTTTCAGCAGAAGATTGTTTGTGCTCCTGGTAGTTCTGGACCCACCGGAAATTGTCAACTTATGAGTGAGGTAGCTGGGTGATTTCAGGTGTATAGCCTTGTGCGTCATGCAGGCAATTTTCAGCTGTATTCTGGCTTCAAGAGGCAGCCAGTTCAAGGATTTGAAGTCAGGGGAGATATGCGAATGCTTTTTTGATCCAGTGATGAGTCTTGCTGCCGCATTTAGTGACGCTCTGAGGGGTGCAGTTGTCGTTAGGGGGAGGCCGCAGAGGGCCACGCTGCCGTAGTCTATGCGAGGGATGACTAGAGCTTGTACTGCTGTTTGGAAGTCTTTTGCTGGGAGAAAGGGTTTCAGTTTCCTCAAGGTATTTATTTGGAAGTTCGCCCCCTTAGTAGCCTTGCTGATATGCTGCTGCATGTTGAGGTTGGTGTCGAGTGTTATGCCTAGGGATTTTGCTGAGTCCACGATGGTCAGTTGGACATTGAGTGCTGTTAGGTGCTTAAGCCATGTTTGTGCGGAAGATATTTTCGTGGGAGGTGAGATTAGGAGGAACTCAGTCTTCATAGCATTGAGTTTGAGGTGGTTATCGGCCAGCCAAGATTGGGTGCTTCTGATCATTGAATTCAGACTCATGATGTCTTTGGGGGATTGTAACTTGAGATATATTTGAGTGTCATCAGCGTACATGTGAAAGTGTACATTGGACGCTTGTAGCAGGGTGGTGAGAGGTTCCATAACTAGGTTGAACAAAGTAGGGGATAGGCAGGATCCTTCAGGGACACCTAACGCTACCGGTACTGGGGAAGACATCAGGTTTTTGCTCTTGAATTTTTGAGACCTGTTGTGTAGAAAGGAAGTGAACCAACGAAGCACAGTCCCAGAGAAGCCCATTCTTGTCTTTAGGAGTTCGAGTAAGTTCTCATGTTTCACTGTGTCGAATGCTGAGGAAGGATCAAGAAGGATGACGAGGCAGGTATTATTCTGATTTAAGATTTGGATGGCGTCGTCAATTATGTGAGTCATAGCGGTTTCAGTACTGTGCCCTGCTCGGAAGCCTGATTGGTGTGGGTTGAGGAGATCAAACTGTTCTATGTGCTTTGTCATTTGTAGTTGGACGCATTTTTCTAAAAGTTTGGCGAGAGTGGGAATGTTGGTAATCGGATGGTAGTTGTTTAGATCAGTGGGGTCGGCTGTTGGTTTCTTCAGTAAAGGTGTAACTTGTCCAACTTTGAGGGAGTCCGGGATGGTTCCTTGTTGTAGTGAGCTATTGATAATTTTAGTCCAGAGTGGGAGTAGCAAAGGGATGAAGTCTTTTACGGCGTTAGCAGGAAGAGGGTCAGTGAGGTGATTGGATGGTTTTAGGGCCAATCCAGGTGATTGGATGGTTATAAGCCAATCCAGGTGATTGGATGGTTATAAGCCAATCCCAATTGGCTTATTTGGATGAGCGTGACAGGGGTAGGGGCATGTTAGACAAAGTGAGTTTTCTGGTGACTGTTTGGGATGCTGTGCATGTCCTGATTGATAGTCGCTTAGTTGAAGTAAGTAAGTGTGTGTGTGGTTTTTTTTTTTTTTTTTTTTTTAATAGTTTGCAGCAGTCATAGGGCACAGGGTGGGGAGGGATGGCCGATAACCGCTATGTACCTTGATGGGGGACTGACCATAAACTCCTGACTTGGAACGTCAGGGATTGGGGACCTACACTAAGTGATTTAGAGTGTTCACTTTTTCGAAACAACAAAACATCTCTATAGCATGCTTGCAGGAAGCACGACTATGCAGGTGAAAACACGCTTTGCTAAGAATTGGCGGGCGGTTTTTCCACTCCTCCTGCTCAACATACGCTAGGGTCACATTAATATGTGTGGCACCTAGGATCCCTTTCTCCCTCACATAACTAGAGGCTGATATGGGTGGCCGGTCTGTGCTGCTAAGGAGAGCATTGGACGGTCGGGACCTGACTACACTGACCACCAACCCCCAAATTCTGATGACCTTGTTTTTCCAAAATATGCAGGACCTGATAATAAACGATATACATGTGCCCCTCCTGTGGCTGGGTGACTTTAATTGCATATTGGACGCTGACTTGGATAGACTACCACCCACGTTGTGTACTAAACTGCTGATTAACATGCTTTGTGGCGTGATGGGTGACCCGGGCATTCATGTTAGGCAACTGAACCACCAAGCGTAACAGGTATAAACCTGCTATTACGCTACACAAAGCAAGCACAGTAGACTTGTGGTGGGATCCCCTAGAGTGGAAGATATTGTGCTTACCCACTTGGCATGTTTTTTTGTCTGATCAATCGCTACTCTGATGTGTTGTGGAGTCAGCCAGCACAGGAGGCTCGATCCTGGAGGATGAGGACCCGGGTGGGAGGGAGGCACTGTATTATGCGTTGTTGGAATACATGATTTTTATGGTGTGCAATAGCGAGTAGGGCTCTGGAAGGGGAGGCCCTGAAAGCAATGATGAGGGGCAATTGTATGGGCTTGACATGCGGTGTATGGCGGCAGCTCAAGCGGGAGCTCTGCAAGGAGTCGTCGTCCCTGGCCTCGTTGCAGCCGAATGAATTGTTGCACCCTGATGTCGTTTGCCAGGAGCAGGCAGTGCGCAGACACATTAGTGATATCTAGATCGGCTAAATAAATATATGCTTAATAAGCAATAACGACGATTGCATGGAAAAGGGGATAAGTCACGTCGCCTGTTAGCCAAGGGAGCACTCCCCCGTCACTGACCACACATTTGGTATTAACAGATTGTACAAGGGTCGCTAGTAAGTCTGGTATAGCAAATGTGTTTCAGCTGCATTTGCAGTGAGTATACACAATGGACTCCACCATCGTGCCGTGTCGCTATGCTCCGTTTCTGGAGGCCTTACCCTCCCAAGGCTGGAGGTTCTGAATGCGGAGGCTATAGATGCCCAATTAAGCCTGGAGGAAATACACAAGGTGTTGAAGGCACTTCTGCAGGCAAAGGCTCAGGGAAGGGATGGATTACCACCCTAGTTTTATCAAGCGTTTTCAGCTACAGTTGCACAGGGGATCCTGAAAGTCCGGACAAGTGCGTGAGAACTGTGTTCTGCCCCCATCTGTGAGAGGGAAATCTGTATGTCCCTTAAACCTGGTGGTAATGAGTCGGACCCTGCAGCTTATCAGACACTCACCATGATTAATAAAGATATGAGTGCTGTGTAAATTGCTTGCTGATCGTCTGATGCATCAGCTGCTGCATGAGGATCACTGTTGGTTTATACCACGCCGGAACACTGACATGAATCTGCAACATCTTGCCAATGTGCTCCATGAAGTGAAATGTTGGGAGGAGAAGTTGGCACTGATGTCAATCGACCTAGAAAAGGCCTTTGACACAGTGGATTGAGGCTACCTGTTGGAGGATCTGAGCACCATAGGAATAGGGCCGCAGTTTTGGTGTTGTGTCCAGCTGCTCTATACAGGTGAGTGAGGATCAGAGTTGCTCAGGTGTGTCCATTGAGGAGCGGAACGCGACAGGGTTGTCCCCTGTCGTCGCTATTAGGCTTACCAATAGAACCTCTGGTGATCTGGGTTTAACAGGTGCTGGTGCACTGGGCTTCTGTCTGAGTGGTGCTAGCCATGTCATCTCGCTGTATGCGGATGGCGCTCTCTTCTACATAGCCTCTCCAAGTGAAGCATCACCTATATTGTTGCAACTCTTAGATGAGTTTGGAGACATGTCAGTCCTTTGCCTAAACCTCAACAAATCCCTACTTTTCACCCTAGCGAAACTGGCTGCCACATTGTTGGTCTGCCTCCAAGGCCTTTACTGGTCACTAGGAAAGTTTTGTTATTTGGGCATTCAGGTGGTGCACACTGACGCTCAGCTGCTGCATTTAAATATGGGCCGGGTCATTGCTGCATTATGAAAGTCAATGGCCTTTTAGAATACATGACCACTCTTGCTGATGGGCAGACTTGTGGTGTCTAAAATGGTGGGGTTGTCCCGTTGCTTGTACGTGTTACAAAACTCTCTGTCCCATCCCATAGGTGGTCTTTAAATGGTTTAGCTCATCATTCATCTCCTTGCTTTGGGCAGAACACTGCAGTAGAGTGGCCCTACACATGCTGACCTGGCGTTACGTGGAGGGAGGCCTGGAGGTTCAGAGACTAGACTTGTATCACTATGAGGCACATTTACAACATGCAGGTCGGTGGTTGGACAAGGGGGACAATTGGGAGAAGCGGTTGTTGAAAGGACTGGTGACTGTGGATTGACTGCCTGTAGCCTTGATGGAGGGAGCAGGAGACACAAGGGACTTGCCATACATAGAGCGCCACACCGCTCACATATGGCAACCAAAAGTAGAAGTGGTCTTGAAGCACGCCCCTTTTCAAACGGACTCACCATAAGGATATTGGCCCCAGTCTGGCAAATGATGGACCATATATCCTTTCAGGTATGGAAAGATGGCGGATGTGCGATGTTGGGGGAATTGTATCCAGGTGAGTTCTTCATTACATATGAACAGACTTGTGAGGACTTTGCACTGGGACATTACGCTGGTTGACTCAAATAGCCAGAACGACTTGACCCACGTAAGGGGTGTGTAGATATATATAGATGACCCCCTAAGAGACTCCACTGCATAACCCCAACAGGGCCTGATGACTGCCTGCCATAGTGGTTCTTTTGGACATGGGTGGTGTCTGACTTATGGAGGGTCACATGTTTTCATATAGACTGCCTACTGCTTGTTGGGCTACATTAAAAAGCCAAAGGGACGTGAGCTGACATATTAGTTCTTGCATCTGCCCTTGGTATTAACTAGGTGCACAGAAGCCATCACCTGCATAGGTCAGCATATCTCTTAAGTAGAACTCAGGCCCCAGGATGTGCAGGAGTGGATGCTGGCTGACGAGATGCATATAAAACTGAGCAGATGAGATGGAAAATGTGAGGATGACCTATGAGTGTGGAGGGAGATATGTGATATATTCCTGAACCCTGATTTGGTGCAGATTCCACAGATGGTGTTGATATGGATGTGAGCATAGCTGAGGATGAAAACAGACAGGGGTGATGCATCCTTTACAGGATTGACTGAATGGTTGGACTGCAAGATGGGTGAGGATGCATGTAACAGCACGCCCTAGGTATGGAATATCCAAATGCTACTCATCAGGGGGGAGTGCTGCGGGGAGGGGGGGGGTATTAAACTCCAGCTTACGGCCGAACGGAGGTAAGTAAAGAAAGAAATAAAACTATTTACATTGCCCACGCTTCAACGCCAAATGGCAATGCAGCGCGTGCAATGTAATTAGTTTTATTTCTTTCTTTACTTACCCCCGAATGCCGAAGTTTACTACCCCCACCCATCACTTCCCCTCCCCATTCCCTCGAGGAGCCACTAATTATCAGGGGGTATTTCCCTTGCCTGTGCCAGACCTTGTACACTGTATTGTCATACCTGTACTGCTGCTGCTTGTTTGTTCAAACTGAAAAATAAAGGTTAAAAAAACACATAGGTGGCTTGTTTGGGAGAAACTGGATCATTAGCTCAGAAGCCTCAACCACCTTGGAATATAAGATTCTGAAATCCCGAATAAAATTAACTCATGTGTTCAGAATAAGCTATGCGTTTATTGTTGTCTCCGTATAGTTGTGCACAATTCAACTGATTTTTTATCTAACACACTCTCCTCAATGTTCTTTCTAACTTTGGGTATCACTATATATCCTACTTACCAACAAATTCTACAATCCTACGGTTTTAGACTGTTTATCTATACTCTAATTTGTTTCCTTGCTTTATTGTATTTTATTACGATTTTAGTTTTATGTTACTGAGCCATAAAAATCGCAATGATGATCTTGAACTTAAATATAGCGGGAATACAAGGTTATTCTTGAAAGTACCACCCTTGGCAAACTACCAAAATCCTGCCTATACTTGAAACTACAGCAAAAGACAAGCACAAGAAACTGGGGGGTTGACTTGTATTATTATAGACTCTGTTATTCCATTTGCATTATTTGACATATCCGAACACACACTACTCGTCCACATTATATGGTCTGTAGATCTGCACGATAATATGTAACGTATCGATGACATGCAGCCAATTTACATAGTAGCGAAAACAAACGACTTGGAAAAGGTCAGGGGGCAATGGGAGATTAAAATTTACATGACATTCATATATAAATATTGGCAATTTTATTACGCTAAGACTGCACAAGTCTCAATAAACAGTAGACATGAAAAACTCCACTGAACCCAGGGCTTTAAGTGGGGAGGAAAAACTGGGGATGCTCTAAAAGGGCCGCGTGGCAAATTTCTTAACCTCTTCAGTGCTGCGCTAATTTCGCTGCAGTGCTGAAGGGTTTAAAAGCGTATTGGCTCATGACGGAAATGTTCCGTCATCAGTACCGGAGCACCGACGCTGATGACGGAACCGTTCCGTCATGAGCATGGAAGGGGTTAAAGGGGTGTGGCCTATCAGAGTAGGGGCATGGTCTAAATCAAGATAACTAGCATTGTGTGCTTAAGAAAATCATGAAGTCGCACCCAGCAAAGGATAATAAAATAGGCAAAAAGATATATTCATTAAGTATAAGCCATAAAATACCAAACACTTTAAAAAACATGTAAAAGTTATTTACATTACTTGGAAATCTATTGCAGGATTTCCCCAAATCCTTGAAGATATTCACTGTGTCTATTTTGCTGGGGTTTCTCACAACAATTTTCTTCGGCAGACCGGCTACCTTTTGCCAGCCAACTCTTTACATACAGCTTTGCGTCAAATGTTTCAAATGGAGGACCATTGAGTTTTACCCATAAGCATGTAAATGTAAAAATGTAAATTGATACTTGTATAGCGCACTACTCACCCGCAAGGGTCTCAAGGCGTTTGTACGTATACCGCTGTGGAACCCATCCTGGCTTTCCCTGTGAGGTGTCCACTCCTGGGCACCCCCAAGGTGGAGGCCAGGCATCCTTAGCGTTGTGGGGGCCGTTGTGGAGATTAAGCAAGCTATTGCCCAGAGTTGCAGAGTGGCACTCCATGATTGTAATAGGCACCGAGGCTAGAATTATCAGGTCCGTGGAATTTTTGAGCCCAAGACCCGCCGAGGCGGGGAATTGAACCCTGGTCCCGGGCTAGACCTCTGCATCAGGGTCTGCCGCTCTAACCATTGAGCCACACTTCTCCACAAGCATGAAGAAATGGTCTCTACAAGAAGAGAGGCCCTTGTTGGATAAGCAATTAAGTCCATTGCGCTGAAACCTCTCCCGCAATCCGCATTACTTGCTGGCAGGGTTTCCATGCAAACTACTAACTTTTTTAATGCTTCAGGGATTTTCTTTCCACCAAAATCTTTGAAAAGTCTAAAAGCTTGGATAGTATCTCTTGCTGGCAGCTGAAACTCTGAACACAGTTTCTGGATATCTGTTTCACCATAAAGAATGCATTCATCACCAGAAGGCAAGTTGCCTGCATCTAGCACACTGAAGCTGGCTATAAGTTCTTTCTCAGAATCTGGGGCACATCGTTTATTGATATTTACAGACAGACTTTGGTAAAACGGATTTTGATTAAGGACACAGAGTTACTTCTACCATGGAAAAGAGGAACATTCTTGAATTTGCCCTTGTCAACTGCTCTCTGAGCCGCAGAAGCAAACTCCCCTGGTGTGTCCTTCATTGCTCTAAATATACGTTCTTGACTAACCAAAAGTCTGTGGGCATTAACAATTGTAATGTCCCTCCTCTGTAAGGAGAGTGATAAGGCTTTGAGCTGTTGAAGTGCATCACACATTACCCCCAAATCTCTGATAAAAGAATAGGCTGTAAGCTTCTTCAAGAGACCGTCATACTTACTCCGGTCTCTTATGGGTCTGGATGGGTATTTAGAAGCATGCTCAAAATGTTTGCACAAGGCAGGGAAGCAGTTCCAAACCGCTTTCACAGATCTGTAACTGGATGTTACCCATCTAGTATCAAGCATTTTCCCTATCTTCTGAAGCTGTACACATAGCTCGCTGGCGGCCAGATTTAGCTCTCTCTGTTTTTTTGGTGATATGCCGTATGTGGCATACGAGTCCATGAAAATCTTGACGTGATTGACCCCAGCAACCTCATCAACTGTATCTGCCACAGCAAGTTCTACTCTGTGAGCCAAACAGTGCCATGTCAATACAAGATTTGCAAATTCTGATTTCAGCAACGCTACCACTACTCCTTTTTTTTACCAAACATTACTGCTGCTCCATCTGAACATACTGCAATCAAGATATCATGTAGCAGACTTTTTGTGAGTTCAACTTTTTCGAAGTAGCTTAGGAGAGCTGTCTTTACGCCAAGGGCATTTGTTTCTGCCAGCTCCAGAAGGCCGAAACAGATGGTCACTGGGGTATTTTCATTTCCAAAAATGCCAAGGAGGTAGATGATTAAGGTAGAAGCATTGCCAATAGAAGTGCTTTCATCAATTAATACTGTGATCTTTGGTTTGTGTTGTCTGATATCACAGACCAATCTGTGTTGCATTTCCAGTGCAATGTGTTTTATTATTTCAGTTGCAATCACATTGCTGTGCAAAACACGGCCCATTGCACTGCCATTCTTTGCCTGAAGGAGAATTAGATCAGGGTGGTCAGTGAAAGGGTGATTTATTTTTTTTGCCAAGTAGTAGGCAGTGTCAAATACCCTGCATGTGCTCTCCATATGTTTTGCATTACATTCGTGTACTGTCACCACCAATGTATTTTTCTGCCGAGCTGTAAGAAGGTCTTCAGCTGCCAAGTGAAAAGCGCTCACATTATGCTTCATAATCTTCTTCCTGAGCTGTTTCTGCCTGAAAGCTTTTCTGTCACCATAAGGACCAACCTCGCCACCTGCCCACTCTTTACTTATGCACATGCCCTGGGTGTTATTGTGCACTGAAAGACCTGTTGATTTAGTCTGTTTGCAGGAAGAACATCCAATATTGCCAGCCTTAAGATACAACCATTTATATTCCTCTTGAAAGTAATACCACTGTTAAGTGTTCCAGCAGTCAGGGAGTATGACTGTTTCTTTCTCTGGCATACGTTGAAGTCTTTGTAAAGGTGGACTGTCCTTGGCAGACTCTTGCTGAGTTTTACTAGCATCATCACTAGTTGGTTTGCGATGGACAAGACTCCCCTGTGACACGCTGGCGCTTCAGTGACGGTAGGAAGTTCATCATTGAAGTCTGCATGGACTTGCGCTTCAGAGCAGAAGCAGATAAGCCACTAGTAGCCATGGTAAAATTTACACCTTCCTTCTTGAAGGCTGGACTGGTATATCTGAAAACAAAAAGAAAATCTTCCTCTGCTGATTTTGGTTTCCAGGTGATAAGGCCTTGCGTCACGCAACGAGAATATTAAGCCTCTTATCTGCAACAAAAATTGTATAGTTTACTCCAGTGATCAACAATGTTTAATTGGAGTGCCATTTGGCAGGCAGATGTTACTCTTCATGTTGTGCTGCTCCTGAAAGGATCTCTCATTGTGCAGTGGAACAAGAATAGACTACTGCATGGAATAAAGAATATCCTGAGGCACTGCCATTCTACTGCGTCACTGCAGCAAATAAAGAAATATTATTTTACACTCCCACCCTTCTGCTTCGCACAACTGCATAAAATAATGACTATCCCAGGGCACTTCCACCCTTCTGCTTCGCTTCATAGAATATTAGCAAAAAATAAATATGGATAAATACAGACAAAAAATTGATTCAAGTTGTTGCAAAAGCAGGATCCAAATATAGCATTTTAAAGCACAAGTGTGAAGAAAAATTACAAACATCAAAAATGTGGCCAATCCTCTAACTGGTCTGCTTGCAAAATAACCCCCAAGCCAAGCACACACAGCCAATGGAAACAGGCCCTCTAAGTATTTTCTACACTTTGTCAGCCCTTCTCACCAGCGTTGTTATGTTTAGAAGGGGGCACTGCCAGCAGTTCTTCGCAGGCTGCTATATTTTAATGTGCCAGCACTTCTCATTTTCCCTCATTGTGGCCTAGTTTGCGCCAGTACCAGACTCTTTTTCGGTAACAGCTGCATCCAAAGTCCCAAAAGGTGTATTTTTACCAACTACAAAAAAATGGTTTTATCCTCATGTAACGCAACGGGGCTATTATGTAAAGCGCTCTGATGCCCAATTCGGGTCAAGTTCGCGCTATATTAAACAGTGGAAAAAAACAACTAAGTGTACTTAGGAGAGGATATTCCCAAAACAGTTGTTTGGAGTAAATGCCAAATCAAGACTGGAGCAAACTTAACCATCACCAGAGAGAAATTCCACAGTAATCGGTGCAAATTTGCCCAAAGTTTTTTTTAAAAATCTTTATTTATTAAGTTTTCCTCGGGAAACAGCACAAGGAAGAAACAACCAAAGAGGTCACACTTGTACATATCACAATCGTTTGATCAACATATAGGCACTATACATGGGCGAGTGGCCAGCACGGGCAGACATCTGTCACAGAGGAAAATCTATGCGGTTAAGTGGAGCAAACAATACACAGTAATAAGCAGTTATGGATATTCATACAGATAAGTAACGTGGGTAGTGGCACCAAGCGGACAGATCACCAATACCAGCACTACCAAGTCATTGCAAGAAAACATACCCTTTCGATAGCAAGGCATATAGAGTGTAGCGTATGTGAAACCTTGCTTAAACTCCTGTCCTGTCTATGTACTGGGATGGGCCATGTCTTCCCCACAAGCTATCCCCTACAGCGTCCCATATCAGTGTACTACGGTGTGCCTCCTAAAGTGTTCTCGTGAAGGGTCCCGTCAAGGTGATAGTTATAGCCGTAACATTCAGCTGTGGACCTCCGAGTCTGAAGATATTGCCGTGTTACTTAACAAATAAATCTTGAGTGGCCCCCAAATATCCTTCGGCCTGCTCTGTACTGGTGTCAATTCTGCATAGATAGTATTCTGGTCCTGACAATAAACCAAGTCATCAAGCCATTCCTTAAACTTAGGAGCCCTACCCCGTCCCCAGCGACAAGCAACTCGTCTCTTGGCTAGTAATAGTGCGACATCCGTGAACTTTCGAACAGGCTTGGGTACATCCCTAGTGTATCCTAATAGCATAATTAGTGGGTCTCTGGCAACTGCCCCGGACGTCATAACCTGTAGCGCGGCCTGTACCTGCGTTCAGTAGTCAAAAACTCCTGGGCATTCCCAAGCTAAATGGAAGAAACCCGCTCCCGCTGTGTTGCAGCGGTCACATCTATTGGTATCTGCCAATTTAAAACGCAATTTTCTCACAGGCGTATAATAGAATCGTTGTAAAAATTTGAAATGAATGATCTTTAGCCTACTGCTAGATGTAATATTAGCCGTGACAGCACAGCAGTAGTGCCATTGGTCGTCAGTAATATCCCGGTCGAAGTCTACAGTCCAATGCCGCCGCGCCGAGCTCTCAGGGCCTTGGCGCCTCGACCTAATGGTATTATATAGTCGAGAAACAAGATGGCGGCCGTCCGACAAAAGCATGGTATGCAGTGACAGGACCACTTCCGGCTCCTCCGGAAAGTTGGGCAACACTTCCCTCAATCCCTGTCTAAGGCGGATGTAGTAGAACACCTCCAACGGCGTAGGTGTAACTGCATGAAACAGCTGTTCCTTGGTACGGAACCGTCCATTTATGAACAAGTCCCCCCACACAGAAATGTTCGTGCGCCTACACATCAATTGGAAACCAGTTTCTTGCAAGAGCGATATGCGAGGGTGGTACGAAAGAGGAAGTACCGGGGAATACAATTGCGTGGCACCAACGAACCGTACTATCCTACTCCACGCGTCAATGGTGCAAGTGACCGTGGTAAAAGGCGTGGTTATATCCTTGACCGTACCCAGTAGGAGACCATTAAGAGGAAGAGGACGTGCAATCCAATCCTCTGCAGCGATTTGTGGCATGCATGGCGTGGGTTTCACCCAATGATACGCGTATTGCACTTGGGCTGCGCTGTAATAAAGTCCAAAGTCCGGCACATCAAAGCCTCCTGCCTCATAAGGCTGGGTAATGATGGTCCAGCGCAGCCGAGGTTGCTTTCCTCCCCAAAAGAGACGTAGGAGCTCCGAGCGCAGTCGTTTGAAGAAAAAAACGCCTGGAAAATATGGTATATTCTGGAACAGGTATAAGAATTGTGGTAGCACCACCATCTTTATAAGCGACGCCCTACCCGCCATCGATAGCGGCAGAGCCTTCCAGCGCGTTACATTATCAGCTAATTTTGTGATGGCCACTCCATATTTCGATCTAAGCGTCACGTCCTTGTCCAGAGATATGACAATACCCAAGTATCTAAGATCTGTATCGCACCATTCGAGCGGAAAGTCCAGCTGGAATTTCGTAACGGCACTCGTGAGCGGGAAAAATTGGGACTTCTTCCAATTCACATGCACTCCTGACAGTCTTCCAAAGACAATAAACTCCCGTAAAATAGGATTAAGGGTGGCTTGGGGATGTTTTACATATAGCGTAATATCATCTGCATACAGCGATACTCCAATTTGGCGTTGAAAGCAGTGAAAAGCACTGGCTCTGTGCAGTTGACGGATTCGGCATGCCAAAGGCTCAATTGCCATAGCAAAGAGCAGAGGGGAGAGAGGGCACCCCTGCCTGGTGCCTCTCGTTATCGGCATTGGGGCCGATAATAATCCGTTAACGACCACTTTGGCAGTTGGTCTGGTATATAATAGCTCGATCCAATTAACAAACAGTTTAGGGAACCCCATCCTATGTAATATGGTAAATAGGTACGTCCATTCGACCGAATCAAATGCTTTCGTGGCGTCTAAAAAGACAGCGGCAACAGGCAATTCCGGAGCAATTGTCTGAATCAAAGAGAACAGTGTTCTAAGATTATGGGTAGTGGCGCGGCCCGGCACAAATCCAGCCTGATCCGGCAGGACTATTTTAGACATAAGCAGCGATAGTCTTTTTTTGCCAGCACCTTTGCAAGGATCTTCGCGTCGCAATTGATGAGAGATAGCGGCCTATAGGAGTCCGTGTCCGTCGGTTCCTTACCCGGTTTCAACAAGGAGGTAATAACCACCTCCCTCATCGATCCCGGCAGTTCCCCAGCTTCCAGCGACTCTTCATAGACTTCTTTAAGAACCGGCGCCATGATATCAATGTAGCATTTATAAAACTCCGCGGGGAGTCCATCTGAACCCGTCGCCTTACCATTGGCAAGCGACATAATCGCATCTCTGATCTCATCAGTCTCCAACGATGCACTAAGGAACTGCCTATGCACATCGCTGAGCCAGCACAGTGCAATATCATCGAGAAAACTGCCCATATCTACCTCGGAAGTTTGTTGAGAAGTGTACAGTTGCTTATAGTGTATAAGAAATGCCTCCTGAATCCCTCTCGTATCCTGACAGCGTATGCCGTCTGTCGTGACTATTTCTAATATATTGGCACTGAAGCGTGGTTTCCTCGTAATCGCGGCCAGTACCTTACCAGGCCGTTCCCCTTCGCAGTAACGCCTTGCTGTCCAATACTTTCCCTTAAACTTAACTTCTCTCGCCGCCTCCTCTTCAAACTCGGAGAGTTTTTCTCTAAATGTATGATGTAGTTTCAAGTCACCTCCTCTTGCCATCCCAAGTTCAAGCTCCTTAAGCTCTCGCTCTAACCTGCCCAATGTCCTCTGAATGTCTTTCAGTATCCCCCCACCCTTGGAAATGCAAATACCCCTAACCGTGACCTTGAATGCCTCCCACACCATCTCTACACTATCAACTGAGTCCTTATTCCTGGGGAAGAACTCTTCGATTTCATCACCCAACTCTGCTCTAAAGACTGCATCCAGTAGCATAGTAGGGAGCAATCTCCATGGAGGTTTTATCCTATCATGACCCGGAATCATCAGGGACAGCAATACAGGGCAGTGATCTGAATATGTTCTGGGCAAGTGTGTCACCTTATCTATTCCCGGGCCCAGCCCCCTTGACACAAAGCAGTAATCCAATCTAGCCCACGTGTTAGCGTAGGACGTAAAGTGAGTGCCCTCTCTGTGCGCAGGATGCGTGTATCTCCAACTATCCACCAACCCCGCTTCCTCTATGACGCCCAGCAGCACATCCCTCGCCTGCCTGTTATACTGTCCACAACCATCTGATCTATCCATACCTGGCACTAGTGTAACATTAAAGTCCCCCCCCAAATAATATGTGTAGCACCCGCCAACAACACATGTCCCCAGAGCTTGGTGAAAAATTCCGGTGTGTCGACATTCGGAGCGTAGCAATTTACTATAGCAACAGTATCTATGCCAAGTCTACCCCATAATATCACAAAGCGTCCTTCAGGATCAATAACCTCTCCCAGCACCTGGTAGGCAATAGATTTTTTTGATTAGAACAGCAGTGCCCCTGGAGTACGAAGAATATGAGGAGAACTTTTTGACAGAGGCCCATTTACTAGCATATTTAGGATCTGATCTGGGGCAAAAATGCGTCTCTTGTAACAGGGCTATATGTACATTATGCCTATCCAAATAAGCAAGGATATTTCTGCCTTTTCTAGAATCATTAATGCCCCGCACGTTCCAGGACATTATCATCAGTTTACTCCCCGCCATATCAGCCATCATCATTGGTAGCAGCCGCAACAATACTTACCCGCACTCTCCACCGCCCATACGTGCCAGCCCACATATTACAAGTACTATGCAATTCCGTGTGGATCCTCTGTATAATGCAACCAAACTCCCATGCTTCCCCCCCTCCCCCTGACCCCCCCAACTAGCTCAGGCTCCCAAACAGCCATACCCACAATATCCCAAAGTCTCATCCACTTCAGTAATGCGTTAAGCATCCAACTCGTGAACTCTCCCCCCCAACCCCCTCCCACTGAAGCATCCCCAACTCTCCAGCAAACTGTCCCTCCCCCTCCCACACCACCGCTAGCAAACCCCCAATGAGCTGCAGTGCAAAAAACAATGTCAATGGGGCACACCCTAGTGGGGTCATCTAAAGGCACGCACTTCCCCACCCCCTTCATCTCGTACCGCAGTACGAACCTCCCCGCGGAGGTGTCCACCAGAGAAGGGGGTGTCGCCTGGCATACGTTACCACCATCAGTCCCAACGTCGACTGCATCAGCATCTCGTATCCGCAATAGAAGTGTCCATGCAGAGTCTCCAATGCGGCAGCAGAGATTAAGTTGTCTAGTATGCCTCCTTCTCATCGTAGTTCAGCCATTAATCCATGCCAGCCTTGAACTCTGATGTTTTTAGTCTCCTTCCTCTTCTACTTCTCCCTCAGCGTGACGGGGGCTTTGTCCTCTCCGCAGCGATTTCAGGAAGTCCTCAACTTGTTGCGGGTTCACAAAAAAATGTTGTTTCGCTTGGTGCGTGACTCTGAGTTTTGCAGGGTACAATAGAGCATAATCAATTTGCAGGTTTCTGAGCTTCCGTTTCACTTCCAAAAACTTCCGTCTTTGGTCCTGTACCATAGGTGTGAAATCTGGGTAGAGAGAAAAATTCACTCCGTCACATGACAGTTGTTTCGTGGTTCTGGCAGCCCGCAAAGCAGTGTCTCGGTCTCTATAATTCAGTAGCCGCGCTATGATCGGTCTGGGCGGCACGCCTGGTTTGGGCTGGGGACCTAAAGATCGATGCGCCCTCTCAACAATGAATTGATGCGAGAAGGCCTCCTCACCCACTGCCGTTTTTAAAATCCGTTCCACATATTCCTCCATCCTCCCAGTATTCGTTGATTCCGGCACACCTACCACGCGTATATTATTGCGGCGGCTGCGCGCTTCCAACTCTTCGTTCGTTGCAGCTATCACCCGGAGGATATTGTCCATCCTCGACAGTCTAGTATCATGTGACGCCACAGTATCATCATTGTCCGAGATCCTTCTCTCCGCCTCCGTGATGTGTTCCTCGTGAACATCCATTTTCTGTGCAATAGCGTCCATCCTGGAGGAGAGTCGATCCACCTTGTCCACCACCGTCGCGAACCCCTGTTTCATCTCTTGCAGGATAAGGTGCATATCCGGCGCGGCCGCGTCGCGGCTGTTCCCAGCCACTGGCACGTCGTGAGGCCCTCCAGAGTCCGAGTCCAATCTAGCGTTTTTCTTCGACGGTTGGGTCGATTCAAAGGATATTTTCGGCTGTCGAGTGTCCTGCCGCCCCATGGTAGCGCTCTTTGCCGACCTACCCCTAGTGACAGAGGTCCCTTTACACCCTCCGCCACCTGACGATCCGAAGGTTTCCGACATGAACTGGCGCAGTCCCAGGATCCCAGAGCAGCACACCAGCAGTGCTCCAACTGCGTCTCCAGCAACCTAGGTCTCCAACCCTCGTCGCTCCGTCTCCAACTCCGTTGTCCCTCAGGTCTCTATGCACTCTTGAATAAAGTGTCACGCTACGTCGTATATATTGTGCAGGGGCTAGTCCAAGCGAGTCTCACAAGGTCCCAGCACTTATTGCCCAGTAGCGGGGCTCACGGAGCCTCACAGCTAAACCCCAGCTCCACCAGCGCAATGTAGCAGGCAATGAGCAGCATGTGTTCTCTGAGGTGCTCCTTACAGTCCACAGGCTTCCCGGTCACCAATACCCCAGAAAACATAGGTCTCTCCGTGCAACAGATAGGGGGCAGTAGCTCCGTGCGTGGTTCCACAGTACAGCAACTGGTCGTGCCGCCACCCCGTGTAAATCAAGCACTGGGCCCCACGCAAGGTTAGATAGAGCCTTTCAACGTTTCGCGCTATCACTGCAACATCCACACAGACAGTAAAGCTGTTCTCCGAGCTTCGCCTCTACTGCACCGTGTCGCCAGTATGGTGCTCGAACCCAGATGACATACGAGCCCTTAGTTCCCAAGCAGCACAGTCTGATCAATTCCGCGCCGCCTGGGAGTCCAACGGTCGTCTTTCACAAAGCGCGGTTCCTCCCGCTGTTAGGCGCCACAATGTCTGCAGCAGGGCCTCCACTACCAGCACTTAGCCCAGCAATCCTCACCGCTTCCGAGCGCAGGGAAACAGGGGGGACGTGCGGATGGCATCAGCAGTTATTGCAACGATCAAAGTAATTCTCCTCCGTCACTCCCAGCCTGTCCGGTGACTCTCCAGGCCTCTGCTCTGCCCCCGAATGCCTCAGGCTGTCTCTAAATCTCTCACTCGGACCCTTGCCCTGCACAAGTCCAATAGTATCGGAAGCAGTGTGCTCAGCCTTGTACCTCCAGTTCCGATCTACAACTGCTCAGGTCCGCACAGCAACAAGCATTTCAGGGCCTACCGACCTCGTGAGCTCGCCGGTGTCTCGTAGGCTCAGCTCCCCGTCCCGCACACCATAGGCTCCACAGCTATGACCGGCTGGCACTTCCGACGGGGATATCTCAGCAAGTACGGGACCGTGGCTCTCCAAAATTTCAACGAGTGTTGAAAACGATGCTCTGCATAGGTACACCGAGTTTCGTCGACTTTGGACGTGGTGAAGAAAGGATAATGTCAGGATAGCGGCACAGGCTGCAGGAGCCTCACACAAGTGCGGCCATGCTGCTCGTGCGCCCTCTAGCGCCCTCCAAATTTGCCCAAAGTTTGTAGAGCTGGCTTTAAGTGAGCACTTATGGTCCGGTCCAATTCTTCCCATTATTCTTTAATTATTCTCTCATCACATACTTAAGGGAAACTTCTAATTTCAAGTAAGTGTTATTTGGTATCCCACTAACCAATTTCGCTGAGACTGCATAGTTAAAGGCACTTGATGCTGACTAATGGTTTCCTATTGTTTGATGTAATTTTTCAAAAACAAAAAATATGGCATAATTCAAGCATTCCACCCATCACTTTTCCCTCACTGAGAAACCCAAGTGTAATGGAATTGTAAAATCAAGAGTCGAAGCGAAGGTGCACATCAGCCTTATACCTGGTACCAGTCAGTGTGATTGTATATTTCCCATCCGTTTAGAATGTCACACAGGACTTAATTACATCAGTGTTAGTAAACATAGGAAGAGCAGAGCAATGTGAAAGTCGATGAAAATGAAACTCAGATGGGTCCGTCTGAGTTGGCTTTACAATTGACTTGAGGTATCTACTTACTTCTGAAGTGTGCCTGAACATTTTCAATGCAGCCACAAGTTACATTACGCTAGATCATTTAATTGTTTTTATTATATTCAGTGGCTGGGTGGTTTATTGGTATTTTCCAGCGCTGGCGCAAGTCCTTCTGAAGGCTCAATGGCTGTGTGTGCAAGCACCGGCGCTAGAGTGTATGCCAATGTCTGTATGTATTTCATGTGTTATTGTTCATCCTATGTATGATTTGACATGTGTGGTTCCACGTTATCACATATGTGTTACTGTAAACGTTATTTATTAGACGATCAGTGAAACAGAAGCAGACACCTTGACGGACTAACACACAGAAGGGAATATAATGTAAATGAAACAACCCATGGATGGATAAACTGACTGATGGGTGGATGGTCGGTTGGTTAGAAATAGACAGGATTGAGAAAAAAGACGGACAGGTATGTATCTAGAGAAATCAGACAGGTTTTTGAGGCATAGAGATGACGGGCCAACAGGGGCAGGGCTGCACTGGTAGTGTGCATGTTTAGGCAGTTAGTGCTTGTTAGACCTGGCACCATTTGCGTGGGTCTCCCTTTGATTTTTTTTGCTGTTGCCTCATGTATTTTTGCTGGTGTTAGATGCTTTGGGCACTGTGCCACTGCTATCCAGTGCCACAGTGCAAGTGCTCCCTATTGTAAATTGATGTATTAATCAGTGGTTCCATGTTTGGTTAACGTGTCAGACCCTAGTCTAGTGCACTGAGTGTGCCCAGGGCGTGTAAATCCAAATGCTGCTGGTGGGCCTGCAGCACTGGTTGTGCAACCCACAGAAGCAGCCTTGTAAAATGTGTCTAAGGTCTGCCATTGCAGGGCCTGTGTGGAGTCTGGTACTGTCATGCTGATTGGGTAAGTGCACCCACTTGCCAGTCCCTAAACCTTCCCTTTTCTTCATATCAGTCACCCTTATGGTAGGCCCATGGGCAGGGTGCATTGTAAGTATAAGGTAGGACAAGCCCTGTTGTGTGTGGCATGTCCTAATTGTGAATTACAGCCATTTTCGTTTTTCCCTATGGCAAGGCTACCTGTTCTCCATAGGCCAGAATGGGCTGTTAGATTATTACATGTTTATAATCTTAACTGCCTCAGAGAACATGGTGGAAATTCCAGTTTAGTATGCCTGAACTCAGAATGATAAAATACATCTTTTAGTGAAGTTGGTTTTAACATTCTGTATTTGCAAATACCACTTTTAGAAAGTAAGTATTTGCTTGTCTAACCATTCAAACCGGCCTCTGCTAGATTGTGTATTCCTTTGTCTGGTTTTGTGAGTGACAGGGCTGGGGGATTCCAAGAGACCGGCTGAGTCACCCAGTGGTGAATAGAGAGATCTGCATCTAGATGGGAGGGAGGAGTTGCACCTGAACCTTGAATAGGGCTGTGCCTGCCTTCCACAATGCTGGCTCCAGCCCCTGGGGAGCGGCTGATGTCTCTGCCCTGCACACTGAAAGAAGAGAAGGAGTCCTGTAAACAAAGTGCTCCAGGACTGTACTTGCCTGTTAGACCTGTCAGTCCTTTGGGTGGTCCCGCCTTATTTTTTCTCCCCTTTTTGCCTTCTATTTTTGTCCACTGTAATTTTTGGTGTTGACCTTAGGTCTCTGGGCGCTCCATTGTTACTAATTAACAGTGAAGCGCAGGTGCTCCACTAAAATGGAGAACGAGTAGAAGGTCATCTACAAAATGGTGGCCTGCCAACTGTCAAGTTTTACCTCCTAGCTTGGTGCCATAGGGTGACATGAGGGGTTCCAGAACCTGCTGGTCCACTCTAGACACTCTGGGCCCAGGCTATAAAAGGTGGAATGTTGTGCGGCCATTTTGTGCTGTAAGGAGATCATAGGTGAAGGAAGAGGTCAGCTGGAGTCCAGGCTGTGGAGTGAGTAGGTTGACACACTGAGTGGGGGCTGACTGCCTTCAGAGGCTGCTACTCCTCTTTGTGATACTACCCCCTGAGCCATTGATCTGACCCTGCAAGGCCTCTGCCAAGGAAGAGTACGAAATCACCAAGAAACCCCCCCACCCCCATGAAGGACAGAGACTGGGGTGATTTGACCAGTCTGGTGAGGGTGAGTGGTGCGGAAGACTGATATTGCAGAACCCTACATCTATTGCCGCCCTGCGCTGTCTTATATTGACTCCCTGCAGCCGGGGGTGTACCTTCAAAACCCTGCCATGGTAGCGGAGTACTCACAAAATTGCCGCCGTTGGCCCTCCGGGACCCTTTTGTGTGGGAGGGGTGCTGCTCTCGAGTGCTGGAGGCGGCGGTGCATTCTGGCCTAATTCTGAGTCAGGAGCGCATCGCAGGCCGGCCTGAAGGGAAGCGCATCGCCTCAGGGAGCTGGTTGCCAGGCAGCGGGAGCTTGGAGGAAGACCGCCTCAATCGGAGGAGTGACGGGGAATGAGGTGGAGTTAAGCGCAGCTGAGGGAGGAGTTCCCCTTCGTGTGTGTGCGTGAGGAGAAGGCCGCGCCGGGAGCCCGACCTGTCACCAGGGAGGATCGTAGATCACCGGGACTGCCTTCAGTGCCTGGGGTAATTCAGGCCTTTGTCCCTGCAGGTATCGGCAGTTGTTGGACGGGGTAGGCAGGGGCTTGGGCTGGTGGGAGGCGTGTCCCGCAGAGGCTTTAGCGGGGGTTGAAGAGAATAAACCCAGCCCCAGTCACTGGGAGAAGAGCGAGTTGTGGGCAAGTTGTGAGCCCGGGACATAAGATCAAGAGGATCCCTAATGATAAAACGCCCTGCCCATGAAAAATCAGCTCCTGTGCCCGCTGTGACTGACCAGGAGCTGGATCTTTTGAAAATCAATGGTTGGAGGCATGATAATCCCTGGGAATGGGGAGTTCCCTGCCTGGATTTCTAATTAACTATGACTGTAGAGTATGCTCAATTTGACTAAGAGTCTGCCTGTGTGATTAACGATTTTACTTGCTCCTTCCTTCCTAGGCATTACTTGACCTGTATTGATTGTAATTTATCGCTGAGAAATGTATAAATGTGACTTCCTTTGAGCAGCCACTAAACCTTTTGCTCAGCCTATATAGCTTAATGAGTTAGTGACTGGAACACGCTTCTGCACATTAATCTATTACTCAGTCCAATGGCTGAATAGGGACTTTAAGTGACATTTAAAACTGTGATATTTATTTGTTTACAGAAACAAGAATCTTAATGTTAAAGCATTCAGAAATGAAGTTTTGTTATTGCTGACACATCTGAGAACGGAATATAAAGGAAAGATAAAGCCTTTCTACTTTTCTAAAAGACGGTGTGGTGTAATTTTTGGAGTGGAGGTGCACTGAGTTGAGTGTGACGCAAGTACAATACAGAAGTCCTGGAGTTAGGCCTTTCCACTTTGTGCCAGGCTACCCTAGGTGGACCTGTGCCCCCGGGTCCAACATATTAGCGTTCAGCGGTGGGATTAGGGCTTGTGCTTGCGTCCACTTGACAGTGGCTCAGTGTGCACCACGCACCTTACACCTGAATTTTTGTTTTCTTTTCCTGATTGGAGTTTTCTCCTAGTTGGTCTCCCTAATCGAATATTTTTGATTTTTCCAAAATCCTTTCTTGTGCTGGTGATAAATAGTTCTTATTTGACACCTCACTCTTAAGAAACCCCAAATAAATGTCTGAGGGCCCGTCTGGTAAAATGGAGTTTGAGTTGGCTGAGTTAGAGACTTAGTCAGTGGTGCAACTTAGGGAATTTTGCCAGGAGAAAGGGGTGTTCTTCAAGCGTGGTGAGAAGAAAGTAGAACTCCAAACCAGCTTTAGAGCATGGGTAGCAGCTCACCCAGATGGGGAAAGGGGGGAGGAAGAAGGGGATCGTGACACCATCATAGAAGTGGACATGCTGTACCAAACCGAAGGGGGGAATCTGTTACAAGGTCCTGGGACACCTTCGAGGGCGGGCAGTAGTGTGTCTGGAAGGAGCCTGTCCTCAGCAGAATTAGCGGACAGGAGGGAGAAGAGACAACTGTAATTAGAATTGGCCCGATTGGAGAAGGAGCGGGTGAAAAGGAGGTTTCTCCATGAGCTTATCTTAAGGGAGTTAGACCTCAAAGCCCTACAGATAGGGACCCCCAGCAATCCTATTGGTGGCAGCGTACCTAAGGAGGTTACTAGGGAGCCCAGACCCTACTTGCCCAAAGATGTAGTCGCCAGTTTTAGTGTAGGGGATGACATTGCCAAATGGTTGGCTGCCTATGAGGTCTCGCTAAGAGCCCATGGGATTTCAGAAAGTAATTGGTAATTGGGGGGGGGGGGCGTGTACAAGTACATGCCTCCAGTGAGGAGGGATGCTCTTTTAGCTCTAGAGCCGGAGGAACAGACCAATTACCCCACAAGGAAGGTTGCCTTAATCAGAAAGTTTGGGCTGACCCCTGAAAAATATCGACAGAAATTTCGGAACAGCCACAAACTAACTACACAAAACTGGGTGAACTTTCTGGACTATGCTAAGAAAGCATTTGAGGGCTGGGTGCAAGGCAGTGAGGTTACCGATTATGAGGGGTTGTACAATTTGTTCCTGAAGGAGCACCTCCTCGAGAAATGTTTTCCGGAGCTGCGTCAACACCTGGTGGACAGCAAGCTGACTCACCCTAGGAAGCTTGCAGAGGAGGCGGACATCTGGGCTAGTACCCGGGTGTCCTCAAAGGGGACTGGAGGGGATTCCCAAAGGACTGGTCAGGGCGCTCCCCAGAAGAAAGAGGGGGGAGACAAAAAGAGGGAGTTCTCGAAAGGCCCCCAAAATAGCTCGCAGGGGAAGGGATCCGGTTTCCCTCCTAAGGTTAATCAACAAAAATCCCCCTATCCTGACCATAGTCAGCAGCCTAGGGTTGTCCGCTGTTATGAGTGTGGTGGGATTGGGCACTATAAGGGAGATGCCAAGTGCCCAAAGAGACCACCCCCTCCCACTGGAGGAAAAACCCCGGGAGTAGCTAGTGTAGTGCTCGGGGAGGAGTTGCCTTTAGATCAGGGAGGTGAATGGGCAGGGATAACCTTAGTGTCCCTGGGAGACAGCGAGATGGTTCCTAAGAGCCAGGTGCCCCCAAATACCACCAGGTATGGGCAGTGGGTCACCATCAACGGCCAGAGAGGGGAGGCTCTGAGGGACACAGGTGCCAACATGACTATGGTAAGGAGACAGCTGGTGTCCCCAGAGCAGGTGATTCCAAACGTACTCTACCCAGCTGTGATGGCCGACGGCATTATAGGTCACTATCCTGTGGCTGAAGTTCCCTTCGAGTGGTGAGGGGTCGCGGGTCTCCTACGAGTTGCGGTGAGCCCTGCCGTGCCAGTCGATTGTCTGTTGGGGAATGACCTGGAGCACAATGCTTGGAAAGAGGTGGAATTCTGGACCCATTCAGAGATGCTGGGTACACCTGATTGGACATGTGCAAGCACACGGTCCACGACTGCCCGGAGGGCGAGTTCGCAAGGGCTGGAGCCTGGAACAAAGGCACAGCCAGCTGCCAAAAAGGGGAAGATCCGGGGACAGGGAAAACCTGCCTCGGCGTCCACACCCCGTGAGATGGATGTGGCACCTGAGGTGATGGTCCCGGAGTCCACGGAGGGGGATATTGTCTCCCTGGAGGACTTACCTATCCCTGCAGAATGGCATGTGGAGGGAGGACCTGCTAGGGAAGAGTTTTGTCAGGGGCAGAAGGAGTGCCCTACCCTTGAGGGTCTGAGGCGACAGGCCGAAGCCCAGGCAGCAGGTAACATTGCAGGGAACTTTCATATCTACTGGGAGGATGGCCTTCTCTACAGCGAACCCAAGGCTCCGGTGCACGGTTCGTCACGAGCCTTGGTAGTTCCCCAACGTTACCGAGCCTTTCTCTTGGAGTTGGCTCACGAGATTCCCTTGGCAGGACACCTGGGGCAGGACAAGACCTTTGCCCGGCTTGTCCCCCATTTCTATTGGCTTCAGATGAGGGTAGCGTCCGACACTTTTTGTAGGACATGTGTGTCTTGTCAAGCCAGTGGGAAAACAGGGGTTAAGCTGAAGGCTCCCCTGGAACCACTACCCGTCGTTAGCACCCCCTTTGAAAGGGTGGGCATCGACATTGTTGGGCCATTGGATCCACCTACTTCAGCCGGTCACAGGTTTGTTCTGGTGGATCATGCCACCTGGTACCCAGAGGCTATTCATTTTAGGACCGTTACTGCACCCGCGGTGGCTCGGGCCCTGATGGGGATCTTTACCCGAGTGGGTTTCCCCAAGGAAGTTTTGTCTGACAGAGGGGCCAACTTCATGTCAGCATACATGCAGGCTATGTGGAAGGAATGTGGAGTTACTTACAGGTTCTCCACCCCTTACCACCCCCAGACCAATGGACTGGTGGAAAGGTTTAACAAAACCTTGAAGGGCATGATCAGGAGTCTGCCTGAGAGCCTGCGGAGGAAATGGGACATTCTGCTACCCTGTTTGTTGTTCTCATACAGGGAAGTGCCACAGAAAGGAGTGGGCTTCAGCCCCTTTGAACTTCTGTATGGGCACCCTGTCAGAGGACCTCTCAGCCTGGTGAAAGATGGATGGGAAAAGACTCCCAGGAGGCTTCCCCAGGATGGGGTGAGCTATATGCTGGCTTTCCGTAGCCAAATGGCTAAGTTGTGGGAGCAAGCTTCTGACAACCTGGGAGCAAGCTTCTGACAACCTGGAAGCCAGCTTCTGACAACCTGGAAGCCAGCCAAGCAGTCATGAAAGAGTGGTATGACCACAATGCTCACCCTGTGTAGTTGGAGCCTGGACAGAAGGTGTGGGTCATGGAGCCTGGAGAGCTTAGTGCCCTCCAGGATCGCTGGACAGGCCCCTTTGAAGTGGTTGAAAAGAAGGGCAAGGTCACTTATCTAGTGGATCTTAAAACCCCCAGGCAGCCCCATCGAGTGCTCCATGTCAACCGCCTCAAGCCCCACCCTGAGAGGCCCGAAGTCATCCTGATGATGGTGACTGATGGAGCAGAGGAAGAGGAAAGTGAGTCTCTCACTGATCTCTTTGCGTCCCAAGAGAAGGATGGGTCGGTGGAGGGGGTGATCCTCTCACCATCCCTGACTCCCGAACAGCGGAGAGACTGCCGTCAAGTCCTGGAGCAGTATTCCTCGCTGTTCTCCCTTATCCCGGGAAGAACCCACCTGTGTACTCATGATGTGGACACAGGGGACAGCCCACCTGTGAAGTCCAAGTCCTACCGGCTGTCAGATAAGGTGAAGGCCAGCATCCACAGTGAAGTCACTAAGATGCTGGAGCTGGGAGTGATTGAACCTTCAAGCAGCCCCTGGTCCAGTCCGGTGGTTCTGGTACCAAAAGCTGCCCCACCGGGCACCACTCCAGAACTCAGGTTCTGTGTGGATTACAGGGGACTGAACTCTGTGACGAAGACTGATGCCCATCCTATCCCAAGGGCGGATGAGCTCATTGACCGGCTGGGAGCTGCCCAATATCTAAGTACCTTTGACCTCACATCAGGGTACAGGCAGATCTCCCTTACCGATGGAGCAAAGGAAAGGTAAGCCTTCTCCACTCCTGAGGGCCACTACCAGTTCTGTGTGATGCCCTTTGGGCTCAAGAACGCTCCTGCCACTTTTCAGCAGCTGGTGAATCAGGTCCTCTCCGGTATGGAGGCCTTCGCTGCTGCTTATCTTGATGACATCGCTGTCATCAGCAGCAGCTGGGAGGACCATTTGTGTCACCTTCAGGCTGTCCTACAAGCCCTGAAGCAGGCTGGCTTGACGATCAAGGATAGCAAATGCCAGATCGGGCAGGGGTCGTTAGTGTACCTAGGCCACTTGGTGGGCCTGGGTAAGGTGCAGCCCCTCCAGGCTAAGATTGAGACTATCATGGCCTGGGAACCCCCCAAGACCCAAACTGAGGTCCGAGCTTTTCTGGGCCTAACAGGATACTACTGTCGCTTTGTCAAGGGATATGGCACAATTGTGGCTCCCTTGACTGAGCTCACATCCAAGAAACTCGACGGGTAGTCTGGACTGAGGCGTGTCAACGAGCTTTTGACACCCTAAAGCAAGCCATGTGTGCGGCTCCTGTCCTAAGGGCCCCTGACTTTTCCAAGGAAATTATCGTCCAAACGGATGCATCGGAGCATGGCATTGGGGCAGTGTTATCGCAACTCAATGAGGAAGGTCTGGACCAACCTGTGGTTTTCCTATCAAGGAGACTGCTCTTCCAGGAACAGAGGTGGAGTGCGATTGAGCGGGAAGCTTTTGCGGTGGTATGGGCTCTGAAGAAGTTGCGGCCATACCTGTTTGGCTCGCACTTCCTTGTTCAGACTGACCACCAGCCCCTTTGGTGGTTGATGCAAATGAAGGGCGAGAATCCCAAGTTGCTAAGGTGGTCCATCTCCCTACAGGGAATGGACTTCAGGGTGGAACATCGACCTGGAGTGGACCACGCCAACGCTGACGGTCTCTCAAGGTACTTCCGCCTTAGTGACGAGAACTCCCAAGGGGTTGGGTAGCTCTCCCCACTTTCAGCTGGGGGGGGGGGGGGGGACGCGTGTTAGACCTGTCAGTCCTTTGGGTGGTCCCTCCTTATTTTTTCTCCCCTTTTTGCCTTCTATTTTTGTCCACTCTAATTTTTGGTGTTGACCTTAGGTCTCTGGGCGCTCCATTGTTACTAATTAACCGTGAAGTGCAGGTGCTCCACTAAAATGGAGAACGAGTAGAAGGTCATCTACAAAATGGTGGCCTGCCAACTGTCAAGTTTTACCTCCTAGCTTGGTGCCATAGGGTGACATGAGGGGTTCCAGAACCTTCTGGTCCACTCTAGACACTCTGGGCCCAGGCTATAAAAGGTGGAATGTTGTGCGGCCATTTTGTGCTGTAAGGAGATGATAGGTGAAGGAAGAGGTCAGCTGGAGTCCAGGCTGTGGAGTGAGGAGTTTGACACACTTTGTGGGGGCTGGCTGCCTTCAGAGGCTGCTACTACCCCCTGAGCCATTGATCTGACCCTGCCAGGTCTCTGCCAGGGAAGAGTACGAAATCACCAAGGTACCCCCTCCCCGTGGAGGACAGAGACGGAGACTGGGGTGATTTGACCAGTCTGGTGAGGGTGAGTGGTGCGGAAGACTGACATTGCAGAACCCTACATCTATTGCCGCCCTGCACTGTCCTATATTGACTCCCTGCTGCCGGGGGTGTCCCTTCAAAACCCTGCCACGGTAGCGGAGTACTCACAAAATTGCCGCCGTTGGCCCTCCGGGACCCTTTTGTGTGGGAGGGGTGCTGTTCTCGAGTGCTGGGGCTGGCGGCGCATTCTTGCCTAATTCTGAGTCTGGAGGCGGGGTAGCATCGCAGGCCAGCCTGAAGGGAAGCGCTTCGCCAGGCAGCGGGAGCTTGGAGGAATACCCGCCTTAATCGGAGGAGTGCCGGGGAATGAGGCAGAGTTAGGCGCGGCTGAGGGAGGAGTTCTTTGTGTGTGTGTGTGTGCGTGAGGAGAAGGCCGCGCCGGGAGCCCGACCTGTCACCAGGGAGGATCGTAGATCACCGGGACTGCCTTCAGTGCCTGGGGTAATTCAGGCCATTGTCCCTGCAGGTATAGGCAGTTGTTGGACGGGGTAGGCAGGGGCTTGGGCTAGTGGGAGGCGTGTCCCGCAGAGGCTTTAGCGGGGGTTGAAGAGAATAAACCCAGCCCCAGTCACTGGGAGAAGAGCAAGTTGTGGGCAAGTTGTGAGCCCGGGACATAAGATGAAGAGGATCCCTAATGATAAAACGCCCTGCCCATGAAAAATCAGCTGCTGTGCCGGCTGTGACTGACCAGGAGCTGGATCTTTTGAAAATCAATGGTTGTAGGCATGATATTCCCTGGGAATGGGGAGTTCCCTGCCTGGATTTCTAATTAACTATGAATGTAGAGTATGCTCAATTTTACAAAGAGTCTGCCTGTGTGATTAACAATTTTACTTGCTCCTTCCTTCCTTCCTAGGCATTACTTGACCTGTATTGACTGTAATTTATCGCTGAGAAATGTATAAATGTGACTTCCTTTGAGCAGCCACTAAACCTTTTGCTCAGCCTATATAGCTTAATGAGTTTGTGACTGGAACAAGCTTCTACAAATTAATCTATTACTCAGTCCAATGGCTAAATAGGGACTTTTAGTGACATTTAAAACGGTGATATTCATTTGTTTACAGAAACAAGAATCTTAATGTTAAAGCATTCAGAAATGAAGTTTTGTTATTGCTGAGACATCTGAGACCGGAATATAAAGGAAAGATAAAGCTGTTCTACTTTTCTAAAAGACAGTGTGGTGTCATTTTTGGAGTGGAGGTGCACTGAGTTGAGTGTGACGCAAGTACAACACAGAAGTCCTGGAGTTAGGCCTTTCCACTTTGTGCCAGGCTACCCTAGGTGGACCGGTGTCCCCGGGTCCAACATTGCCTTCCACAATGCTGGCTCCACCTCCTGTGGGGCATCTGATGTGCCGGTCCTCCACTGTGAAAGGAAAGGAGAAGTCTGGTAAACCGAGTGCTTCAGAACTGGTTTGGACTGGGCAAAGGCCCCTCTCCCCTCAGAGAACAAAGGATTTTGGGGTATAAATATTGGGACCCTGATCCCATGAAATTAGATCACTTTTGGACTACAAGGAGAAACCTTTACTGAGGAGAGGAACCTAAAGAAACTGAGGAGAGACTATTCCCATGCTGAAGTGCTGCTTGGGGGATTGGCCTGCAGTGGTTGCCTTACTGCCAAAGGAAGGAGAAAGGAACTTTGTGTACTTTGCTTTCAACTTGTGAAGGATCTCCAAGGGCTTGGAAAAGAGCTTGCCTCCTGCGGAAGTCTCAGGGACAACTGACTTCCCCCCAGCTCCCCAGAGTTCCTTTGGAAGTGCCTGCTGCTGTTTTGGGCCTTCTGAGGAACTGCGTGTCACAAGGAGCTGGAAGCGCGACTCAACGAGAAGAAGCGTGTCTCCGTCGCTGTGCCTGCCGTCGCAACTCCGAAGGAGGGTGTCGCTGCTGGAACTGTCGCACTGCACCGCATCAGGAGAAGAATCTCGCAACGAGGTCGGAGCGTGTCGCCATCGCTGTACCTGCCGTCGCAACTCCGAAGGAGGGTATCGCCGCTGGAACTGTCGCAATGCACCGCATCGAAGAAGAGCACCTTGCATCCCCGAGAAGCGCGCCGCCGTCGGAGCTGCTGCTATCGCATCTTGGATGTCACCGCTGTAGTTGTCGCATCGAGCAGAAGCTTCACGCATCGTGGCAGAAGTGTCACCGCTGGAGCTGCTGTCATCGCATCGCTGAACCAGGGTATCGCCGCTGCAGTCCATGCATCGAACCGAGAACTTCTCGAATCCCCGAGAAGCGTGCCGCATCTGGAAGATCTTCACGTCTATTTCTTTGCACCTGAACTTTGCCGCATTTCCCTTGCTGCGACATTGCTTGTTGTGGAAGTGCAACGCAACCTAAGGTATATTAACGCAAAGTGTCGCATCTAAGAACTGAACTAAACTAAGCCTAATCTACCATCTTAAAGTAATAGTATTGTGTATTTTTGTTGTTTATGGTCTTGTGGTAACTCTATATAAAGTCTACTTATTTTTTATAGAAAACCTGTGTGGTGTCCATTTGTAGTGTGGTCACTGGGTTACTGTATGTGGTCACAAATGCTTAACACAACGCCTCTGAGATAAAGCCTGTCTGCTCGTGCTAAGCTACCAAGGGGGTGAGCAGGGGTTATTTTAGAAGTGTAATCCCCTTATCCTGACTAGAGGCGAGGGTCCCTATTTGTCACACGTACCTACCTGTGCCAACTAAAGACCCCCAAATCTAACAGTGCTGTATAAGGTAAAGTTTTTTCTGTACTCTGTAACATGTGGTCTGTACACAGTGGATGCTCTTCAGCTGTTTACTATCATGTGGACAATTACTTTTACACAGAAACATTCATATGCGAGTAATAATTTGGTTCTACTTCTTTCTGTACCCTATACTGTGCCCCACCCTGCTCCCACCCAACAGCAGATCCTAATTAAACCCAAGCATCTGCTGGATGTGGCAGCCTTGGGCAGTTTGTACTGAGCAGTGGCGTAATATAAAATAATGCCCTCCGCAGAATGTGAAGAGGGGACCCTTCGCCTAACAAGGGGACAGGAAGACTGCCTTCAGGCAGCCCATGCAGTGGAATAGCAAGTGTTGTGGGCTCTAATGCAGGGAAGGAAATATGGTCCCTGGCCCGGTGTTCCTGCAGTCACGTCACGTTTGGTAGTTACGCCCTTGGGTCCAGGGCTATTTTCAAATAAATAGTAACGCTAGAGCTTTACAGGAAGCTTCAATCAAAGTATACATGGCTCGTTGTTAAATATAAGCGACGTACAATATAACCATAACTATAAAATGTACTAATATGCCATTACTAATATTGTAGCCAATTACAAATGCACTGATATTATAGAGCACAGGTGCGTGTAATGCAAGAAGGACGTAAAATACTTATATACCACAATAAAATAAAGCAGCAAATTATAATGGCGCAGCATCTTTTGAGTGCGCATACATTCTGCTGCATATACATTACTGCCGCACACCTCACACCCTAACCCTGTAGAGTGCGCTTCTTTTTCACAATTGATATTTTCACCGAACGCGACACCACTGCCAACATCTACAGGGTCCTTTCATTTCCCTACCGTGCCCAGGCGTCGCTCGTAGTTGGTATTTAAAAGCAACCGCTCTCCTCATATCCGCTTATATCAGTTGTCTAGGGCTTGGGTGGATTTGCTGCCGTTCGGGAGGTGACTGAAAAGTATAAGGGACAATTAACTGTGCGGACTCGGGGGGGGAAACTGGGGAACCAGTGGTGCTCAATATTTGCCTTGATTTCCCTTCGAAGGGCTGTTCAATCTTTTCTACGCATACGCAGTGCTTTCTATGCGTGTGCTTTACCACTGCAGATATAAATCAATTAACAGAACAAGTCAGCATTGGCAGTGAGAGTGTTTTGAAAAAGATGATTGGTGCTTTGTGGCGGAATGAGAAAGCTGCGGGGAAGGGGATTAAAAAAACAGCCATTAAAATACTCACGTTGCAGGCTGGGAGGGTAAGTCTTGTGTGGCTTCAGAAGGATCCTGGCTGAGCCAGCTCTGATGCGGAGGCAGGGTCCCGACGGTGCCGGTAGGGCTGGGGAGGCGCCACAAAGGTAAGTTTCCTTTTAACTGCTGCTGGATTCTGTTGTAGACCCTCGTCCCTCGCTTGCTTTAAGGCAGAGCAGTGTCACACCGGTTGCTGGAGAAATCTTGCTGCAGGCCGTAAAAGCAGGGTCGTGACGGTTCTAACCAGCTGTTGTTGTGCTGATGGCTGGTACGATGACGTAGGTGGCGCTGCGTGTTCAAAGAGAAGGGAACTCCCGAGAGGATGTGTCTCTCTTCAAAGGATTTCCCTTCCTGCTACAATGACGTCACACCTTAAGCAGTGCGCGCGCATGCTCACTCAAAACTCCAAACAAAAACCGCGATGTCTGGTCACTCTACCTTTGAGGCCCAAAAATAGAGCCCCCTAGAAACCCGTTTCAGTCCCCCACAGACACCCCCGTCCCCCACAGACACCCCCGTCCCCCGTCCCCCCTTAAAGCCCTGACTGAACCTACTATGCCCCTGTACGAATGCTTACAATAGACCCTTCAGTAACTCTGGAATGTCTCAGATATAATTACCCAGGACAGGCTTGGTTCTGCCGAGAAGTGGTGTCTTTTAGGAGGGAATTATTTGTAAGTCTAGCTAATATGCTATAGTATACAATCAGCCACCCCTTTATGGCTCTGTAAAGGAAATTTCACAAACTGGCATAAGAACAGCTGCTCTAGAGCAGCTTCTGGTGCAAGGAAGACAGGAGATGAGTGTGATGCACAGACCAACCCTTCGTTTGTCGTTTGGGTTCAAGACATACCTACATGTAATGATACACCAGAGATATGTGCCACTCTTGTCCCATTTTATTTCCCTACAAGAAATACGAGGCCCGCTTCGCAGAGTTGACTGAGATATTGCTAAATTTAGCTTGAACATATGGCTAAGTGCTACAAAAATACACTGGACGCTAATGCTGTGTCCGATTGCTTAGCCACACGTCAAAGAGGTCTGAAATGTTGGTTGTTTCTCCATGTAAAGATTATTTCTGGTATTCCTGTCCATTATATTGGCCTGTATGACCTGCAATTGGTCATTCCCGTAGCCTGTTTAATATGCTGCACATTGGCAATGATTGCTCTCTCTAGTGTACGCTGATACAGTACACCAATCGGTTGATTAATGTTCGCTTGTATGTGCTGCTTTGGTTTTTGAGAGCCGGTATAAGGAAAACGTTACTGAACCTGTAACAAGCAGCAGCTTGCACTGTTTTAGACTCACATGTTGTGCACACGACTGCCATCTAGGGGTGGGCATAGAACAATGCAAGTGTTTTCAGTTTGGCGACTGTTTGCGATGCCTCCCTGGAACCCCACAATGCACTAGGACACAGTCGATATTTTAACTTGTGTTTTTCCTGCTGAGTCTCATCTAAACAGGTGGGGTATGGCGCATGAGAATCTATGAAATACAGGCTGCAAACATATTACGAGTAACATTTTTCGTTTAGAGCATGTGCTGCTGTAGATCACATTCAATATGTAGACAAAAACAAACAGTACCCAGAATCTCGAGGAAGTCGGTTGCGAACAGAGGTGGGAGATACTAGGCATAAAGTCATTCAAACAGTTTGTCAAACCTCTGCTTCCCAACTAAGATGAATATATGCACAAAGGCTTGAAAAATGTGTGAACGGAAGACCAAGTGAATGCCACTGGGACTCGTTTCTTGCAAGTGCTGTGGAAACACCGTAGTATTGTACAGTGCACACTTGGCCTTAATATAACACAGCTAAATGCACCTACCAAGACATTTGGCCAAATCTGCTTTTGAGAAGAACTCCTGAGATGCAGCCAGGAAAATGCAACAAGTAGTTGCTTTGTTTTTACTAACAGTTGAATATGATCCATGCCGTACAAGATACTCCTTCTGACATTTACAGTATATAAAGCCCTTTCTGCACGAGATACTGGCTTTGGGGAAAGAACATATTACACTATTAGATTGGCATGGATGGGTAAGACCAATTTGGGTTTAAAATGAAGATATGTACTTAAAGTACTTTCTAGTGGTGGACCTTTCAAAATGGTTCATTTATTGAACTAGTTTGGTATTCACTAACCCTTCAGAGGGAGATGGAACTGACGAGGAAGACCAATTTCTAAGAGGGTCCGGAGAGAGCACAAATAGTACAGCTCAAAGCCCCTGATTAACCAGCTGAGGAATATATTAATGTCCCAAGAAGGTGCTGGGGTACTCTGGGAGGAATTGCCATTTTAGGCCCTTCCATAAAGGCCTTCATAACAAGGATTTTAAAAATAGATAGAAATTGTCTGTTATGGCGGTATGTGGTAACTGTCATCAGATACACACATATTCAAGTTTAGGCCAAGCCTGCTGTTTGTAAATGGAGCAGGTAAACGAGTTGAACTGCTAGTGCCAGAGGATCTATATTGTTTGTTTCACAATTTAGAAAGCATTTCCATTTAGGCGCATAACATGCTCTTGTGGTAGGTTTTCTAGCTTGTCTAAGAATTTCCACACATTCTTGAGGCTGCTGCAGGCACTGCAATTATATGACCTCAGGTACCAGATTGAATGACTTAGGGCTGGGGTATAAAAGTTTGCCTTTGCCTGGCACAGTTGGCACAAAGGCCGTTATGTATACCAAAAGAACAAAACAGACTGCCTGTAAAGGATTATTTGGCGGAATATCTCGCATACCATGCTTTCCAAGACATCCATGGAAAGAAAGAAAGAAAGAAAGAAAGAAAGAAGGAAAGAAAGAAAGAAAGAAAGAAAGGGGGAGAGAGATAAAGATAGAGAATTATATATGTATATATATATATATATATATATATATACAAATAACAGGATGTTTTTAATCAAGCATAAAGGAGAACATTAGTGCTATAATCCCGAATTTTTATTTTTTATTACTTTGTTTCTTTTTCATAATAAAAAGAATTATAAAAACAAAACATTGGCATCAGGTGATCAACAAATAACAGCGTTGCAGGGGTTAAAGTGTCATTCGTACAGAATCATAAATTACAATGTATAGAAATTTTGGGATCACGGGGAGTCCTGAGTGTCAACTTCCCTTTGTCTTGTCGGGGGTGTACACAAGTCGCCACGATGGCTATTCCAGGCCCCCCAAATCTTCCCCCACTTCTCCGGGCAACCCCTTGCCACATATACTGCCCTTTCCCTAAACATACCCCAGTCTAGATCCTGGGCCCACTTGGTATGCTGGGGCGACCGGCTGGATCCCCACAATTGAGCAATATTACGCTTCGCCAACATGCATGCCAACGTCACCCACTGTTTCTGATACCCATTCAAATCTGTGGGTTCCCACACATTCAATATACATCTCCGTGCCTCTGGTCGTATCTCCTCCCCCAGTACCTCTCCGATCACGTCATGTATATTCGTCCAGTAGTTCTGTATCTCTTCACAGTGCCATAGGATGTGCATGAAAGTGCTCAGGTCTCCACAACCTCTCCTACAGTCTCCGCTCACTGCTCGTCCCATGTGCACTAATCTCGGACCTGTGATATATGATCTATGTAGGATCTTAAGTTGCACCAACCTAAGCCTCATCTGAATCGCAACCACTTTGGGAGAAGAAACAGCCTCAACCCAGTCTTCATCATCTAACTCTAACCCATCCGCTTCCCACGCTGTTCTAATACTCCCCAGTGGGTCTTCCATATTATTTACAAGCTTCCTATATATTAGGGAGATGGTTTTTTCGGGGATATGACCGTCAAGCACACGATCTTCAAGGGGAGAAGCCTCCGGAAGCTCTGTGCCTCTAGGTATGTGGGCGAGAAGGGCGTGTCTAATCTGTCGATATCGAAAGTGTTCCCGGTCATGTAGACTGTATTGCTTTTGAAGAGACTCGAAAGTCTGCATATCGCTCTACCCCCATACATCTTTAATCCGACTAATTCCGATGAGGTCCCATTTATCGAACCCTCTAGACTTCCAAAAGCTTCCGAGTCTCTCTGAGCTAAACAGAGGGGTGGCCATTGTCAGTCTCCTGTTGTGATTCTATCTAAGACCCTAATTCGATATTCCCGATTTATGCCCTTGTATGGTTATAACAAATAATATCCTTATAAAGGCATAAGAATCATATCCATATTTAGTAATAGCCCATGCATTCCAAATACGGCAAGGCTACTCCCATAGACTCCTAGAAAGTACAACGCGTTCTTTAAACAAACCAAGCCTCCAGCAGCCCGGGAAATCCCCCTGCTTTTGTTTCGATTTGCACAAGAACTCCTGGAGTCCAGAAATAACTGTTAGTTCTTAGTGACGTCTTATGTCCAACCTTACGTCAAACCCGGCACCTTTCAGGTATAAATATACCAACGTTGCCTTAAGCAAACACACGGTGGTTTGGAGCTATCTACTTACCCGAAGCCCAGCTGATGCGAGAGCCGAAGGAAGCCGCCCCTCCCTTTTGACGCACTGAGAAAGACGCTGTCTTTTTCTCCAGCCGAGAAAATCCAGCTCCGGTGTTTCCAGTCACCCTTGCGGGTTGACTAAACCCTTATGAGAATTCTTGATTCAGATTCCTTGGCAAACACCAATTTAACTTAAACTGCAACTTACTTACTCCTTCCCAAGTATTAGGCTTAGGTCAGGTACACCGGGGTAGGCGTATCTTACAAGCACCAGTTGAGTACGTTAGTCAATGTTTTTATGTATGTATATATTTTATCCATTTTAAAGTATCATATGGCTAAGAAACCATATCAATGCTTTTACAGTATTATTTCATAATACTCCTTTTACTGTACGCACTTTACTTCATGATAAGTATTGCAATTATGGCAACTCACTTCTCTTGCATGAGAAAGAAGACTGCTCAATAAATAACACCTTTTATTGAAAACGTCCGTCTTCCTATTTCTCTGCACTCTGGTGAAAATAAGTATGCACGATTGACTGAGTGAAATAACCGTCTATTGTTTTCACACGACTCTAGAGATATACTCTTTATTCTGAGGGAGCAAAGTTGTCATGTTTATGCGGTTGTCAGAAACTAATCCCTTCTTGTCTATTCAGGAAAGTTAACCCCTTCCTATTCACTCGAGAAAGTTTCTAGTGACCTCTGAGCTAGCTGGCAAACCTAATTAAGTCTAACATAGTCAGTAGAGACCTAGATGACCTCAGTCCTACGTCTAAACTGTTGTTTATGTTATTCCAATGCGCAGAGCCTATTGGGAATATAGGAACTACACTACATGGCGCCCAACGTTTGGTAAGGCGATAAATCTAACGCAAGACATTAGAGTAACTCAGTCGTGCTTTTTCACACAGACTCCTTTTCTCGTAAAATCTCCAATAGACGTCTGGAGTGGGTAAAAGGTTAAAATCCACCGGAACTAAGTAGGAAGAGATTCCTATGTATTAGTTTTTGGTTTAGTCAATGTTGAAGGATACAGTGTTCCAAAATATTGTGCACCTAATCTTTGTTTCCTTGAAACTTGATCTGCAACAAAAAGCTTTCTGTTAGTAAAAATGACGGAAAGTGACGATGAAAGGGAGAAAGTTAGAATAGCAGCTCAACTCCTAGCGGATGACACAAGTCTCCAAGACAATGATCCGAATGCTATAATCATTCCGGTAAATGTAAGAAGAACTATAACTAAAAAACGTAGAGAAAATGGAGTATCATCACGAGGTGGTACAGTCATATTCGTGGTAGAGGCCCATGAATATCGGCAGACAGAGGTATTCTATTCATGGATACGAATTCCACTATTACAAAATAGAGGAACATCCGGATGAATACGCTCCTTTCGAGGACGTTGAAATCCCACTAACTTACCAAGAGCACCTGCTCTAGTTTAATGGCGCCCTAAAACATAAAAATCACATCACCAGGCTCGGACCACTAGGTAGACCAGGAGCCACGGGGCCGGTTCTAGCCAGCTACACACCACATCCAGACATTGAAAAAATGTCAGACCGGGAACTTTTAGCTCAGCTAAAACTACTAATTAAAATACATAGACAATTGGTCCAATATGTCATGCGGACTTCAACAGTCCAACCAGCAATAATAATTCCACAGACCACCCCTCACCAGGGGAACACGAATAAAATCACACCACAAAATATACAATCAGCCATTGGCAAAATACCCGCAAAACGGGAACAAATTCCATTCTGGTTAGCACAAAAAATCACTCAGATAGAGGCAGTATTTCCTGATACTACACCTCATGAGAAATACAGAATTCTGACTATCTGCCTTCCAATGGGGGTCGCACCACATGTGGAGGACTGTGACACTTGGGGCACAGTCTTTGCTTCGATATACACAAAAATACATGGTGTTCCGTCTATGGCGATAATACCAGATGTGCTACGACAGATTCAAAATGAATGCGGTCCAGAACCTGCTTTAACTCTGGGTATGAAATTACTGAAAGACTTTAAGCAGGTCTCGGCTATATTATTAGCCAACATAAAAGGAGATGCAGCATCTGTGGCGATCCGCCAGAAATTGAAAGAAACTGATATAGCAGAACAACCATTTGAACTTGCCAGAATCATAGAAAAATTCTATGAAGAACTAGGTAGAGATAGTTTGGGTGGGAAACCAATAAAACCCCAACTAACTGAAAATCCTGAAAAAGCATTTATTAAAAATAATCTAAACACTCCAAAAAAGAGTTGGGATGGTAACAAACAATCCACTCCCAGAGAAAAACTTTTCCAGTCCAGAGGAAGGTCTCCTCAACTGAGAGATAGATCTCCAGAAAGAGGAGGCAAGTCTCCCCAGAGGGAGCCCTCTGAAAAAAGATACAACCTTAGAAATAGGGACAATTTGAGAAAACCTGACCGTTATCAAGATATTGATACACGTCCCTCTCGATCTTTTCAGACTTCCTCACAGAAATCGGAAACAAGAGGACGGTCAGAACACAATGAAGAGCACGTCAAGTCCAAAGACAAGGAACCTGCTCGTCAAAGTAAAAAATTACAATTTCCAAAAAAGAAGGTAGCAAGTAATAGAATAAAACATGCCGAGGATACTGAGGACACAACTGAAAAACGGAGAGTGGGCCCAGACAATGCTAGACAGCGCAGCAGAAGTAACCATAGCTCGCAAGATCCTGATGAATCTTCTGGAGACAGTTGACACGAATGAATCCATTCAGGTGGAAACTGCAGACACCAGAGTTAGCAAACCCCATACATTTTACAAAATAACATTGCGTATAGAGGGGGACAAAACTAGGAAAGTAAGGGGTCTCTTTTGGGATAACTTATCTAAAGGCTATGACATCCTGTTAGCTGAAAAAGACTGGCCACCAGAGTTTGTCAGGGAGTGCCCTCATGGCGAAGAAATTAGAAAAAAGAAGAAAAAAGAGAGACTAAATAAGGTTTATTATTTGTTGAAAAAATGAAATAAGTTTAGGTGCGTAGCACCAAGTGAACAGTGCACGGTTAGTTGGGCCTACCACCCAACATAAACAGGCTACATTCATAAGGGACTGACAAACCCAATAACCGCAGCACCATTGTGTACAACAGGCAAAACAGGAGAACGGAGTGCTCCCTAACCCAACAAAAATCAGTAATAACCATTGTCAAACTAAGGGAGGCACCCAAGTAGAAGATCAAGATGCAATTTGATAATATTACTGGCATAACTGAAAACAGGGCTACAGTCATGGCTTACACGGCAGAACAAGCTGAGGATATATACTCATTAATTAGGGAAGTACGGAACATGGATGCCCATGGTGGATCTATAAGCCAACAGTTGAACAATTAGAATATTTAACTCGGAGACAATTGAACCAGAGGATGCATGCGTCAACATTAATCCAATATCATAAAGCCAAAAGAATACCCAGGGGACTACGTCTAGCAATTAAACCAATGCTTTTTCGCTTCAATCTGAACGCAAAGTTCATGGAAAAATGGTACAGCATTTTGAATAAGTGTTCATTAGACCTTATATTGCTCATTATTGATGAACTGGCTAAGACAATTCATGAGTTGGAGGAGGAAATCTTGAATCTTAAAACAGAACTAGACATGAGATTGGAGGCGGATACTTGGAAAATCAACTTAGAAGGGATCAACCAGAAACTAGATAAATATGAGAAGGAATTACAGGAGGGCAAACTGCGCAAGTATAAAAGGGACACCATAGATTATAAGTTGAATGAAGTTTATACTTGGGCCGACATCTATGCGCGACGACAATTTGTCCCTAAAAAAACAACAGTAACAGCACATTCATCTGAGGAGAGCATAGTTACCGAAAAAGAAACATCAATACAGAGAGGCCCGGTCCGAGTCTCCACAGAAGGAGCATCAGTCACATTGGAGATAGCGGAACAATCTACAAGCAATGTTAGCACACCTTTTTTGTCACAGGTACCACAACAAGATCGACCACCCACGCAGCAGTCAATATCAGCAAATGCAAAACTAGGAGAGGAAGAGGCAGGAAAGGCCTTAAGGAGCGGAAGGAAAGTGATCTGATCATCAACATATCATCAATTGAGCTCACTAATCAACAAGTAAAAGTACTTAACAAAGGTCTTACATATGTACCTACCACTCAGACCAACGAAATGGAAACGGAGGGAGCTTTTTTTAGGTTCATGAGGACACTTAGGCTACGACATTATTTCACTAATATAGTGGAGACACTTGGAACGGATGATACAACTACAACAGGACAAATAGAGGAGTTTAAACCAAAAAGTGTGTTTCAACCTCCTATCACGCATAAGATGCTAGACACTTTTGAAGTAATGGTTAAAAAGGACTTGCAAAAACTAAACTACAACAAACCTAAGCACAGCAATATGACAAAAAAAGAGCGAATCACTTTGCAGAACCTATCCACTAATAGAGAAATAATGATTCAACCAGCAGACAAAGGGGGAGCCTTAGTGGTGATGGATGCACAATTTTATGAGTCTAGAGTTGATCAACATGTTTCAGATCAAGGGACATACTTACGGTTGATATCTGATCCTATCCTCAAATTACAGAAAATGCTAGAAGAGATTTTACAAACAGCAGAAGATAACCAATGGATTGACCAGAAAGTGAGAGCATACTTAACTACCAAGTATCCGAGGACACCAAGGTTATATATGATTCCCAAAGTGCATAAACATCTCACTAACCCACCGTTTAGACCAATCGTGTCGGGGTGTGGGTCATTATTTGATCCCCTCGGCAGGTTTCTAGACCATTTTTTACAACAATTTGTACAAAACTGGGGTTCTTACATACGGGACACAACGGATTTTCTAAATAAATTAACATGGACAGAACAGGGCTTTCAACCAGAATGGATTTTATGCACTATAGACGCAGTGGCTCTTTATACGTCGATACCCCATGAAGCGGGGATAGAATCTACTGAATGGGCTCTCTTGAAAATGGGAGAACTGGCAACACACAAGGTGTTTTTGTTACAACTGTTAAAGTTTTGTTTACATAAGTTATTTTTTGTGGAAAGAACTTCACTATGCCCAGTTGACTGGTACGTCAATGGGTTTTGCAGGAGCACCAGCTTACGCCAATATATTTATGGCCCAATTTGAAGCAGAAAACATCATGAGCAGAGCAGAGCAGATTGGAAACATGTGAAAATGTATTGTCGTTTCATTGACGATATTTTTTTGATTTGGGACAGCACAAAAGAACATTTGGAAACATTAATTCAGGAGTTGAATACAATTAATGCCAGGATTAAGTTTACACACAAGATAGAGTCACAGACAATAGATTTCTTGGACGTCAGAATAGTCAAACAAGCATCGGGCTTCTCAACTCAACTGTACACAAAACCTACAGACAAAAACAATACTCTGGAATACACTAGCTTTCATCCAAGGAGCCTGATTAAAAATCTTCCAAAATCCCAATTCACAAGGATCAGAAGAATATGTTCAGACAACCAAACATGCATAAACACCATGCAGCAACATAAAGCCTATGGAGAACTGGGGTTTTTTGGAGTACAGGGAAATACTAGGCGCACAGCACACGTTAGTGTTAGGTATAGATAGGTCTGGGTGCAAGTAGGTGAGGGGACAAAGGCCCTAAACCCCTCCAAGAGTGTGCGAAGCACACGCCATACAAAGCAAGAACAAAAACCAAATGCACACCAAAATACAGTATAGAGAGAGATGTCTCAATGGACATTAATAAGTACAAGTAACAGTGATCGAAGCAAAGGGAAAACGATTGTAGTACGATTCCTCTTTTATTGCATGGATGGCCAGCCGACACGTGTTTCGTCGTCAAGCGGTAACAGTGCTTGCACGACTCATCAGGGCTGTAGCGCGAAGGGAATGGACCACAGGTCGCTTAGCCGGTGATACTTCCGACCCGGCCCCTGCTCGAGACCAGGTTATCAGTTGTTAGTGGATGTGGCTCCAGATCCAATCAGTTCATGCGGTACCGCTGTGTGGGAGTACCCGTCCTGCCGACTTTCGCCCTGACAACCGATCTCGCCGAATTGAGCGATCACAAGACTCTTGTCACTTACCACTGAACCGACTACTTAGATACTCAAGTATCTTGAAGCGGATGCTTTATACCATTTGGTGGCACTAATGAACGTCTGTCGCTTGGAGCTCTGTTTACATAACGTAAAGCATCATTTTTTACCGCATGAACTGATTGGATCTGGAGCCACATCCATTAACAACTGATAACCTGGTCTCGAGCAGGGGCCGGGTCGGAAGTATCACCGGCTAAGCGACCTGTGGTCCATTCCCTTCGCGCTACAGCCCTGATGAGTCGTGCAAGCACTGTTACCGCTTGACGACGAAACACGTGTCGGCTGGCCATCCATGCAATAAAAGAGGAATCGTACTACAATCGTTTTCCCTTTGCTTCGATCACTGTTACTTGTACTTATTAATGTCCATTGAGACATCTCTCTCTATACTGTATTTTGGTGTGCATTTGGTTTTTGTTCTTACCATGCAGCAACATGCCACCAAATATGAAGCTAGAGGATATCCTCACAAGGAACTTGAGGAGAACATGGAGAAAGTGATGGCATTAGAAAGAACAAGTCTATTGAAACCCAAAGTGAGAACCTCTGAAGAAAAAATAGTGTTTGTGACGAAATATACCACCCAATCTAAAGAGATTAAAAGGATAATTAACACCAGATGGGAACTTTTAATGAGCGAACCAGACTTCCATGGAATATTCAGAGAATTACCGATGCATGCATATACCAGAGGGCAAAATTTGCGCGAAAGATTGAAGCAGAAAACACTAATACCAGCAACGGTGACACACAAAGGAATGAGCAAATGTATGAACTGTACAAACTGTAATAATGTAATAACAGGTAACACCATCACTCATCCTACCACAGGAAAAGTTATAAACTTGAGACACAACAGTGACTGCAACACAACAAATGTAGTATATGGCACAAAATGCCCATGCGGGAAACTGTATATAGGCAAGACGGAACGCAAGATCAAGGTTCGTATTACAGAACATAAGAGCAGGATTCGTAACCAGAACATGACATCACCATTAGCAGCACACTGGAAGGACAATTCGCATACGATTGCTCCACTACGATTTTATGTGATAGAACAAGTAGTAATTAAGCAAGGAATCAACAATCAACAAAGACTATTGCAGAGAGAATTATTTTGGATCAAATATCTGCAAACACTAATTCCAACTGGCCTCAATGACAAATATGATTTATCATGTTACTTATGAGCAAAATTCTAAGCATCCAACAACGTGCAGCACAACTAGATATTTAGCCACAAAGACCTCAACAAAAAGATAACAGTGAGACCAATAAAGCAGCAATAAGACACATCCAGATGGAGTAGAAATAACTATTTAGCCCCACACATTAAGAACATTGGATTCAAAAGGGTAGTTAATAACTAATCACATGGTGAGCTACAGTATAAAAATGTTTTTTTTATCAGCAGCACAATATCGTGATTATTTAGCAATTGTTAACTGAGAAAATATATATGATGTTGTATTATATTCAAAATAACACTCAGATCACGCTGTAACAATTTTATATGATTAATCAAAATTCTTTTTACTTTTTGCTATTTACGAAAAGCATGAACATCACACTATAACGGGGCATTCACTAATTATTTCTACATCACACTAAACATTGAAGAATAGTGTTAAACACGCGTTTAGCGTTTGTTTTCATTGATGAGGATGAAGATCGAGAAGGCGGATACCGTTCCAAGATGGCGCATGCAAAATCGCGGTATAGAGTACAGCAGTCCGTTTTCAGTCGTAGTGATCTTAAGCTGAATCACGGGAGCTTTGTTTGTTATAGAGGCATCGGCGGTAATGGTTGTAATCGTAACGGGAGTTTAAACAGGTTGCAATTCGGAGAGGAAGAGTAGCAATCTAGGTAAGCTTGGATGGTAGCATCAAAACATATTGTTGATAGGACAAGTGGCAGTTACATGAGATACTGAAAGTGGTTTTGTCTTTGTGAACTTTGCAGAGAGAACAGCGTGACAGTTGGAGTAAACAGGTATGCGGGAGCGTTTTTCTAAAGAAGGCAACTCTTGTTCAGCGGTTCATGAGGTCAGAGTGTTTAATGTTGGATTTGCGGTTTGTTTATTTTTCAGAAAGAAATAGTGCTGGATAATCAGGTATGCACATTTCCAAAACGAATTTGAAATGCGAATAATTAAACGAGTAAAAGCAGGCAGAACATTCATTATGTTTCTCGTTTATTACTTAGGGAGCTTTGTTTGAAGCTACAATATTAGCGGTAAGCGGATTGATTATATTCTTATTTGGATTGGTTTTTTGATAGTAGGTATCAATAGTTGGGAACAAATATATATGGAGAGTTCAATATATATTATATTTTGCTTACACAGGTTAGAACATTGAGCACAACGCATCAAGGTATGAGAATAATCACAGTATATATCTGAACATATACATGGGCACCCAATAATCGCAATCACATCGTCATTATTTTATTTATTTTGTTCAGGTTCGCCCCTGATGAAGGCACATTGGTAGTGCCGAAATGCATTGGGCCTTTTTTACATATTGTATATCTAATGGCACTGTAAATCATTACATGAATATCAATGTTAATGTTATTTTGACTGTCATTTTTGAAAAACACATGGAATGTGAATAACAGCAGAAATAACAATAAGGTGGTTATTGACACATATGATAAAGATAAATAAAAAGAAAAAAGAGAGACTAAATAAGGTTTATTATTTGTTAAAAAAATGAAATAAAGTTTAGGTGCGTAGCACCAAGTGAACAGTGCACGGTTAGTTGGGCCTACCACCCAACATAAACAGAAGAAATTATTATGCCTGCCTTCTCAAATCATATTCCAATTCATAAAAAATACACATTTGCAAGAAAATGGGCAGTGGCCCAAGCCCCTGCATTATATAAGAATCATGTAGGATGGGATGAGGATTCTCCTCCTCACAAAATCCAGTTAAAAAGTCAACCCACTGCACAAAGGCAATACCCAGTTAAACAAGAAGCTAAAAAGCAAGTCAGCGAGATCTTAGATCAACTTGAATATCAGGGGGTGATTGAAACATGCACCTCACAAATGAACAATCCTTTGTTTCCTGTCTCCAAGCCAGACGATTCATATCGTCTAGTTTTGGACTACAGACACTTAAATTCCTGTTGCAAAACATTTGCAGTACAAAACTCACACAGTGCAGCACTAATGAATAACATCGTGCGCAAAAAATATAAAACGACATTAGATATCTCTAATGGATTCTTTTGTCAAAACATTGCACCTGAAAGCAGGTATTTGACCACTTTCTCAATAATGGGGTCACAAAAACAATTCTGTGGACTCCCACAGGGATTCAAGAACAGCCCAGGATTATTCTCAGCAAGGGTAACAGAGTTACTACAAATATATGATGATGAGGCATTATCTTATGTCGATGACATCTATCTCACAGATGATGACCTGGAGACACACTTGAAAAGAGTGAACACCATAATACTTTGGTTCGCAGCTGAAGGGTACAAATTCAACTTTAAAAAGTCACGAATTGCTCTCCTAACTGTCCTGTTTTTAGGATATGAATTATCAAGTGAAGGCAAGAGCCTAGCAGACAACTTCTTAGAGAAGTGTGCTGTACTCCAAGCACCTAAAACGCTGAAGAATTTACAATCAATACTAGGTTTCCTTAATTTCAGAAGAACATAAATTCTAAATTCTAAATTATGCAGAGAGGGTTAAACCTCTCTATGAATTAATAAAACCTGATTTCAAACCAATTAATTTGACTCAGAGACACATAGAAATTTTAAGATCATTGCAAACAGACATGTTAGCTAAAACAAAATTACAAACTCGCGAAAACGTACGCAACCTTGTAATCCGAGTCATCCCAGGAAGATGCAGATTCACGTACCTGACCTCTAATGAGGGAGAAACGGTACCAATAGCTTACAAATCTCACTTGTACACACAAGCTGAAATGAAATTCAGTTCTACTGAAAAGATTCTAATAGCGGTTCAAACTGCTGTAGCAAAAGAAAGAGCCCAAGCCCAAGGCAGAAGGATATCTGTTTTAACAGCAGAATCAGCCCTTGAGGCATTAACAAGCCCACATAATCTGAATGCTGTGGCACTAGATCCAAAATGGATACAATGGGAACATTCTCTTGCTGCAGAAGACGTGAAGCACTATTTTGACCCAAAAATGAAAAAACTAGAAGATCTAGAATACGAACAAGAATATCCTCTGCCAATCGAAATTCTGCCTCTCGAATAGTACACATGTGTAATCTACATGGACAGATTTGCACAAAACTACGCAGCGGGCGCGATTGTTAAAGGTCGCTGGCGCTTTGGTAAATTCAGACCAATAATCACCAAAACTGAATCACTCAGAAACTGCTCAGCTCAGCGAGCTGAAATAAGATCTTTAAAGATGGCGCTTGAAAATGCCGATCGCGAATTCCCCACACTAATAGTGTGCGATTCGCATTACTGCGTCAAGTCTTACAATAATGACATGCAGACATGGATCAAAAATGGTTACAAAGATGACACAGGAGCCACAATAAAGCATAAACAGCTTTGGGAACAAGTAGTTCTTTAGCAGAAAGAACTACGAAAGACTCACGTGATACATACACTGAGTCATCAACATGATGGCGTTCACGTTGCAGGGAATTCATTGGCTGACAGAGCCACAGCGGAAGCGGTTCAACCGGCTTCCGTAGCCACAAAAAAGTGTTCTAAAAAACACATAGACGGAGAAACCATGCTGGCGGTAAAAGCCTCGTTAAAAGGCGACAATGCAGCATTACCTCTCGGCTATCCACTCAATAATACATACATAATTGATGCAAACTCCGTTCCTTTTGCTCAAATCCCTGGAGTGGGGGACAGAGTAATTCCAAACACGAACCGGAGAGTCTTATTGATAGCAGACGAACACATGGGAGAGGGTCTAAGGCACCAAGAGATCGTGAAATCTCTAAAAGAATTACAATCAGAATACTGGTGGCCGGGGATGAGCCTGCAAAATTACAAATTTGCAAAGGATTGTCCAAACTGCAACAGAGATCGCAGTCGTGAACCGGACCAGACCACTGCCAGAACACCGTTATTAGAAAGCATCAGGCTATCTATACACAAAAATCCAGCAGGAGAAATGCGTTCCCATAATTATTAAGACTAGATTCACTTAAAAATGTGGCCCCAGCGCTCGGCTGATGCCAGAACTGTTATAAAAGATTTGAGAGTCTTTATCGACACATACGCAATTGGCATACTACATTCTGACCAGGGTCCTGCGTTTAGCTCTCAGGCTTACAAGGAGGCCATGGCCAGCATGGGCATTGCATTGCGGTACTCTTCTCCCTTCCATCCTGAGGGAAATGCGGTAGTGGAAAGAAAAAAACGGGACATAAAGCAATCTATAACGGCGAGGGTATTAGGTTCGGGTGATGGGTGGGTCCAACATTTAACAAGTGTCCAACGTAGTCTTAACAATCTGCCAAGAAATTCTCTAAAAGGTTTAATTCGCTACGAACTATTGTTCGGTACTAGAATGCACATTCAGGACTTAGATAGTCACACTTCAGTGGTAGAAGAAAAAGCCTTTGATATCAAAGACCGTTTGGCTGTTTTACAGGACTTAAATGAAACAAGAAGAAGTCTGAGTAATATAAAGTTAAAGCCAACAGCCACTGAAGAAAATCCACCTGTCCCAGCAAGACCTGTCTGGATTCCAAAGATTGGGGATCTAGTCAGAGAGAAGATCGCGGTGAAGAAGGCATTTGGGCCTTCTTACAGAAAAGCAGTACCTGTCTTAGCTGTCAGCGGAACAAGATCAGTTGTACTACCGCCCCTTGCTGGTAAAAAGGAGAACAGAGTTGTATCCATCGACCTGGTAAAACCACAATCATGTGGCCAATAATAAGTAGTAGGCCCAGTGGACTCCCAAGAAATAGCAGAAGACCAAATCTTGCTACAATCCAAGAGGTTCAAACTGAGAGACTAATCACATTTGATAAACCTGCAGTGAACAAAAAAGGACTATGCAACAAAGCCATGGAACCTATGCCTCTTGAAACCCAAATTGCAACAGTTCGTCAAGAAACACCTGTCTACAACGATGTAGCATCAGACTATGCTAATGAAACAAAGAAAGATCGAAAGACTAATGAAAATGAGGAAACAAATCCAACAATTGACAGAACTGCATCTAGCTACTTCATCAATTTCTATGACTTTGCTGAAGATCCAAGTGAGCATGAAGAAACGCCAGCAACAAAAACTTTCAAAGACAAAGTAACTGAACTTTTTCACCAACTAAAAGAAACATATCTGATTTCACCATGGATTGAATTTTGGATTGTGTTAGGTGTACTTTTCCTCCTGCTTTGGCTCATCATGGTTCTATGTTTGGGAAAATTCATTGAAGGAAAATATAGTACAATGGACACAGCAAGTCAGAACATTAACTTGGTCCTAAAACCTCACAGATCCTCTCACATCGAGAAAAGAGAACTGTCATCAGTGACCATCACAGCCAATCCAATACCTGGTAGGGTAGCATGGGACAAAACTGATCATGAAATTTATGGCCCGATTGAGCTCTTGAAATATCCACACCAGTTTAAGGTTTCCTTAAGTGACTTTGTGACACCAAGTACTTTCTCTGATGATTGGGACTTTGAAAACATTAATAATATGATGTCAGATTTAGTAATGTCAGCTAAATTCACAGAACATGATTATTTACAGGGCTCATCAAATTATGAAGATTTATATTGTTATAATCATTTTGGTCATCACTATTTACATAAATCTGCTCAACCTAGAAATGTTTTTACTTATAACCAATGGGAACATTGTCCAACACCGCCAAAAAGCAGCTCGAAAACATTTTATGAGAAATTCCAATACTTCTCAGGGTTTAACAACAGTGATCCAGAAACGTTTTATTTTAAAATGTTAAATAAGACAGGAATGAAAACAATGTTGACAAATACTAAATTGATTTATTCTGAAAAAGTTTATGACAAAATGTCTACATTTGGTTTTGAATTTTGGAAAAACAACATTGAAACAAAAACCATCTGGGGTTCAAAAGACTGGCAGGTACAAGGTCTAGAAGCATTATTTAGAGCCTGCATGATCCCAGAACAGATAATATTCCTGAATGACACAATTCAGCAAACAACCTGTCTTGGTTTAGCCAAGATAAAGGACTTAAATAAACAGTCTATTCCGAAGCCAATACCTGATAGTAATAGCACTACAGATGTTGAGATAGACGTATCCCATATTTTACACCAAAACAGAACAAATCCTGATTGGAAAAAATGGTTGATCTGGCCCACAGACACTAATAACTGTCAAGCTAGATTCCTTAACAAAATACAGGGGTTAAAACAGAACAGGCCAGACCCAAGATATTCCCAGAGACAACATCCAGGGATAGTTACACCATACAGTGTAGGGAAACTATGCCTTGAGTGGCTACAGAAATCCACACTGGCTGAAATTAAGCAACACTTGACTTTACTTAAAGACGGTGCTGACTTGCGTGATTTCATACTGGGACCACGCAAAAAGCGTCAAAAACGTTTCATATACGCCGGTATATACGCTGCTTACAACGAGGCTTGGAAAGTAACACAAATTGAAACAGCTGAAAAAATACGAGAAATTGATCGTATAAATTTGGAAAAATCACTTTCTGTAGTGGACAATGGGTTAACGACTCTGTCCTCCAGAATATATTCACTGGACAGCATTGTATCATCTGCTATTGATATAATAGAGCAGGACTTGCTAATGTTACAACATGGTCAGTCCCAATTGCGTTCTATTGTACAACTTGGCTGGACGTTGCATATCTGCGTTCAGGCTACGTGCCACGGCGTCTAATCAACATAACGTCATTATTCTCTATCTTTAACCTTACTGATAAATAAATCAGTTTCGCACAAAAAGGAGCAGACTATACGATTCTGAGTATTGAAAAACTTGAGAGATTACCATTGACAATGTCAGAAAGATCTGTCATTGAATGGATAATACACGGAACAATTAGAATTCCGATAACAACTTTCCAGTTTAAGTATTGCCAACAATATATACCAGCAGGCCTGTATGAAAGGTTGGGTAAAGGATACATCAAGTCAACATGGAATTTACCTTATACACACAAATGTTATAGTGAAGGGAAATAAGAGGTATTCCTTAGTGGTAACAATTGTAAAAAATCACTAAGCGGTACACTTCTGTGTCAAGGTATTAACTTGCATGGAGCCTGCGAAGGGTCTTCAAATAACCTTTCATGCCACCTGCATGGCACTCCTGCAACACAGATAGAGCCATTCTTTAGACAGCTTTCCAACGGCAGCTACGTTCTAATAAGTGACCACAGCTGTTGTGGCATGGTGCCAGGAATAGCCTATCTCGTGAGCGTTACTTCCATGGTCACTTGCTGTATGCAAGTATTGTATCCAAACAGCAATCCAGACATGGAGGCGGCAATATGGCCTTCTTTGAATATCTCTTCTATTCGAAGAGAATGCGTGTTGGACGTCTGTCTTACACTACCATCAGCAGTACCAATGGATATCGATACTTTGCTAGGTCCGATAACGACTCATGCAACGTGTTGTCCCCAGCGGCTACCTATTCTGATGACGGCATTCGTTGAGACTTCACCACTACGAGTAGGTGGCGGTGAAGTACAAGAGGAAAGCAGCACCAAACAGGTACAACCTTCTGTGAGCATTGCTGATCCAAACATCGATGATAGCAATCACTCTCACATATGCACTGTTTCAGCATTTTAGAACTTGGTCGAACTTTCACCTGATGTTGTAGACCAATTTTTCGCAAGCCTGTCTGATATGATGTTCTCTCCAGTCAACGAGAATAACTTTTAAAACAACGAGCACACTGAATTCGGCCTTCAGTTTTTGATAAACACAGCTACTGAAAACATTTGGAACTACTTTTTTCCCGGAAAGCGAAATTATTTTTTTTTCACTTCCAAAATATTTACATTTTTTCTGGCACATGGACTCTGCTTAAAGTAGAACTATTCTTAAAGAACAGACCTTCTATTTTTAGGATAACTAGAGACAATATTTTACCTCAGCCTCTAGCACATGTACAGTATTGTATAAATATGTGATGAAATGGTCTCGACCTTCTTTTCTGTATACAGAGCCATTTCATGTGTAATTTTCGCAATTCGTTCAGCTGATATATATATGCATTTAACTGAATGATACCACTGCTTGAAAAATGTACAGTACCAATACTCATTTTTCGTGTATTTACCATATACTATTTCAAATGTGATTTATGTATTTTGGGGTGGGTTGCAAAACACACATGCATCGTTATATGTTTAATATTGCTTAGTTTTTAGTAATGATGGACATTAATACGTGGAGTCGGTGTTGTGATTCTATCTAGGACCCTAATTCGATATTCCCGATTTATGCCCTTGTATGGTTATAACAAATAATATCCTTATAAAGGCATAAGAATCATATCCATATTTAGTAATAGCCCATGCAGTCCAAATACGGCAAGGCTACTCCCATAGACTCCTAGAAAGTACAACGCGTTCTTTAAACAAACCAAGCCTCCAGCAGCCCGGGAAATCCCCCTGCTTTTGTTTTGATTTGCCAAGAACTCCTGGAGTCCAGAAAGAATTGTTAGTTCTTGTGACGTCTTATGTCCAACCTTACGTCAAACCCGGCACCTTTCAGGTATAAATATACCAACGTTGCCTTAAGCAAACACACAGTGGTTTGGAGCAGAGCGGCTATCTACTTACCCGAAGCCCAGCTGATGCGAGAGCCGAAGGAAGCCGCCCCTCCCTTTTGACGCACTGAGAAAGACGCTGTCTTTTTCTCCAGCCGAGAAAATCCAGCTCCGGTGTTTCCAGTCACCCTTGCGGGTTGCTGGGAGATCGAGTCCTGAGAGAGAGATACAAGACCTCCTACATTCTATTACCAAGGTACGGAGCTGACTAAACCCGTAAGAGAATTCTTGATTCAGAATCCTTGGCAAAAACCAACTTCACTTAAACTGCAACTTACTTACTCCTTCCCAAGTATTAGGCTTAGGTCAGGTACACCGGGGTAGGCGTATCTTAGAAGCACCAGTTGAGTACGTTAGTCAATGTTTTTATGTATGTTTATATTTTATCCATTTTAAAGTATCATACGGCTAAGAAACCATATCAATGCTTTTACAGTATTATTTCATAATACTCCTTTTACTTCATGATAAGTATTGCAATTGTGGCAACTCACTTCTCTTGCATGAGAAAGAAGACTGCTCAATAAATAACACCTTTTATTGAAAAAGCCCGTCTCCCTATTTCTCTGCACTCTGGTGAAACTAAGTATGCACGATTGACTGAGTGAAATAACCATCTATTGTTTTCACACGACTCTAGAGATATACTCTTTATTCTGAGGGAGCAAAGTTGTCATGTTTATGCGGTTGTCAGAAACGAATCCCTTCTTGTCTATTCAGGAAAGTTAACCCCTTCCTGTTCACTCGAGAAAGTTTCTAGTGACCTCTGAGCTAGCTGGCAAACCTAATTAAGTCTAACATAGTCAGTAGAGACCTAGATGACCTCAGTCCTACGTCTAAACTGCTGTTTATGTTATTCCAATGCGCAGAGCCTATTGGGAAAATAGGAACTACACTACACTCCCCTCCCAACCCAAACTCTTGGTAGCCGCATGCCAGACATGTACGGCATGCGCCGTCGGGCCCGCCAAAGTGGATCTTCCAGGCTTGGCATATAAGGCTTTAATGATGTCTCCACCTGGTGCCTGCCCCCGGTCCATACCATAACCTGGGTCCCCCGGGGGGGCTATAAACCATCTGATTCACCACCGCCAGATGCGAGGCCCAGTAATATTTCTTCAAGTCCGGGAGACCAATACCCCCATCGTACCACGAGAGAGTCAGCTTAACAAAAGCAATGTGGGGCCTGCCATCCCAGAGGAGCTGTCGCTGGAGTGCCTCAATCTCTCTGAAGTAAGTCCCAGGCACTGGATCCATCGTGTTTTGGAGCACATAAAGAAACCGGGGCAGGGCCATCATCTTAAACAATACTGCCCTCCCCAGTAGCGACAAGGGGAGAGCCCTCCAACGCTCCAAATCTTTTTTGAACCAACTCAAGGGGGGTTCCAAGTTATTAGCATATCTCACTTTTGAGTCCAGTGTTATATATATATATATATATACCAAGGTATCTATATCCCACTAGCTCGATCTTTATAGGGCAGGACTGTGGGACCACAGACGGTTCACCCGATATCACCAATGTCCAATTTATAGCAAACCCAGAGTATCTACCAAATATGGCCAGGACATCTAGGAAAGTAATCGGGGACGCCCTGGGGTTAGTGAAATATAACAGGATGTCGTCCGTATAGAGCAAGATTTTATCCTTCCACTCTGACGTCCATGTCAAGCCACGTATCAACCGGTCCCACCGGACCTAAGCCGCCAAAGGCTCCAACGCCAGCGCAAAGAGAAGTGGGGACAATGGACATCCCTTTCTCACGTGACGCGCAAGCTCAAAGTCAGCTGATTTACAAATATTTACGGAAGGAGCAGCATACAACAGTCGAACCCACCCAATAAACTCAGAGCCAAAGCCCATCTTAGCCAAAACAGCAAACAAATAAGCCCATTCAACTCTGTCAAATGCCATAGTGGCATCCAGGGACACCAAAACCGCCGGTTCCAGTATCTTCCAGGATCCACCCAGAACCCTGTGAAGTCTCCGCAAGTTCAGGGCTGTATTTCGACGTGGCATGAAGCCAGATTGATCGGGGTGTACCAGAGTAGTAATGACCATGACCAGTCTAGTTGCGAGTAATTTCGCTAATATCTTGGGCTCTTCATTGAGAAGCGAGATGGGTCGATAAGAGGAAGGGGAAGTCAGAGTCCTGAGTGCCTTATGAATAACTACAATATTCGCCACCCATTGGTCATATGGAAGTTGTCCCAGCTCTTTACTTTCTAAAAACATATCTCGAATATGGGGAGCAATTCTATGGGTGTTCAATTTATATAACTCTATAGGCAACCCATTAGGACCAGTGGCCTTCCCAGATTTTATATTTCTAATTGCTTGCGAGATTTCATCATCCGTAATGGGGGAGTCTAAATAGTTCCTATGGTCCTCTGAGAGATTCGGCATGGCTATATCTCTAATCATTTCGCCATTTTCGGTCTCGGTAAAGTTATTCGCAGAGGCATATACGTCTTTATAACACTCAGAAAAGGCATCCGCCACTCCCTGTGGATCCATAATTCTATCAGGTCCCGACCCTTCTAACTCAGGCACCAAATGAGAGGCCCTCTCTCCATGTTCTAACCAGGCGATTAACTTACCGGCCCTATCTCCATGTTCGTATACTCGATTTTGTAAGTCATTATTTTGAGAGACTGCCCTCTCCCTGGAGAGGCCCTTGTACTTATCTTGTTTCAATTACAACAGATGCAGGTCTCCCCGAGTGGCAGTCTCAGCCACTCGTTTATCCAGACCCACAACTTCCGCCTCCACCCTGGTTACCTCTGCCTGGTGTTTTTTCTTTTTGCCTGCAATTAAGGAGAGGACCACAGCTCGCAGCACTACCTTATATGCCTCCCACAGAGACTGCGTTGAGGCAACTGTACCCACATTTTCCTGAAAATAGTGTTCCGAGATTTGTCATATCTCCCTTTTTGTAGCTGGATCTTCCAAGTGCCATGCATTAATTGGAGCAACTCTGCCAACCGCAGGTTGCCCAATCTCAACTTCTAACCACATCGGGGAGTGATCTGAGATGCCCCTCCCCAGGTATCTTGCTTCTCTAATTGTGTCCGCCATTGCCGCAGGTATCAATATATAGTCTATTGTGCGCAGCGGACACAAGAGTAAAGTGTCTCCAGCTATCAACCAGTCCCAGCGATTCGAGAAAGTCAGAGAGCCACTTCTGTGATGGTGTATGAAGTCGTGCCGGGAATCTATCTACTCCCCCATCAAGCACCACATTAAAATCTCCCCCCCAGCACCAGGAGACCCAGGGGCAAGGTCAGACAAACGGCACTCAAATCTTTAAAAGTCTCTGTTTGAAGGGCTGGCGGTACATATGTGGACAAGAATGTAACCATCTTACTCCCCAACTTCCCTGAGACACCCACATACCTGCCCCTCTGGTCTGACCATGTAGCCTGCTGTTCAAATGGAAAGGAATTTTTGATGAGGATACCAACTCCCCTAGAACCGGATGTAAACCCAGCATGTGCCAGCAATTTATATCCCCCTTTATGGAGGGCCATGCACCGATTCCCAACTAGATACGTCTCCTGCAAAAGTGCAACTTCCGGGGAATGTCGTCTAATCAGCTGATTTACCATTCCTCTCTTGATCTGGTCACCCAGACCATTAATATTCCAGCTCAACACTCTTATTCCCAATCCCTGACTAGTACGAGACATTTAACCCACGCCGCTAGCATTGAATTGCAAAACTGTCATCTGATGTAAAAAAGATAAACATAACGCTAATAATACTGCACTGTTTACATTCGTGATTTCAAACCCCCCTCACAACTTTTGAACCCCCACCCTTTACCCTGCACCCCTGCATGCGCACATCCCCAACTAGCAGTGTGCCTGTCGCCCCCACACTAATCTACAACTAACAAAGTAGTAAATGGAGGGAGGCCTAGACGACCCGCCCGGCACTCCCCACCCAACCTCGCCATTACTTCTTTGCTCCGGACTGGCCCAATAATTCCCAACCTAAGGTAATTCCGGACCCGCCCCATCCCTCGCTCGAAACAGATAGCAAATTAAGTCCTGTAATCGCCATCATAAGTTCTCCTATTGTTCTTCTGCTTCCTCTCGACCTCGATTTTCCACCTCCGCAGAGTTCAAATTCTCCAACCAGTCCGACGCCACCTCAGGATTATCAAAAAAACAGGCCTTCCCATTAGATTCCACCCGAAGGCGGGCCGGAAACATCATTGCATATTTCAGCCCTTTGTCTCTCATCTTCTTTTTCACCGACAAGAAGCTCAGACGTTGTCTCTGCACCGCCTGGGTGAAGTCCGGGAAGAAGGAAATGGTCACGTTCTCATATTTTAGGGGAGGCCCGCACACGCATCTCTGTCGCGGAAGTTAAGGACCTTCGCAATCATGGGGCGGGGCGGTGCCCCGATCCGTCGCCTCCCCCCGGGTACCCTGTGCGCACGCTCGATCGTGAAGAAATTGCTTAGTCCTTTAGGCTTACGGTGGTTAAGAATAAGATCTCCTACAAACAGGTCCGGTGCTAGACCTTCTGATTTCTCGGGCAACCCAAGAATGCGGACGTTGTTGCGCCTGGCCCACCCTTCATAGTCATCCAGCTTGCGATCTGTGAGGACCTTTGAGGTTTTGAGGTCTCGCACCTCTTGTTGCAGCAAGGATACGTCGTCGATCAGGCTGGCCGTCTTGACCTCCAATGTCCTCACTTTCTCACTTGCCTTAGTGAGATCTGCCCGTATCAGCCCCATCTCAATCGTTACTGTATCAAGCTTAACATTTAGGGCCTCCATTTCTGACCCAGGGATGACTAAACCCCATTAATGGCTTCAATGAGATCTGTCAAAGTTGGCTCAGTGGGACCAAGCATGGACTCCTCTCCACAAACCTGGGTTCTTTTCACCTCCGTCGGGGACCCCTTGGGCAGGGTATAACGGTCCAGCTTGTTAGATTGAACACTTCTGGATCCCTTGGAGGACCTGGGCAGAGATCTATCAACATCAGTCTTAGTCGCCATCTAACTCCCTTGAGTATTAGTTCCAAGTACCCTTCGGAATCCACTCTAAGCGTTCAAATCACAGGGCATCTGCCCCTCCTTGATATCCATCAACAACAGGACGCCATTCTCACCTCCGTCGGTCCAGCTCTGTTTATGAAGCGATTATTGGCTCAGATTCCTTCCACCTCCAGGCAGGGGCAATCCTGCGACTCGTTGCGTCTGCAGAGTCACTCCCGCAAGCAAGAGGCCCAATCAGTTCAGACGCGGGCCATCCACGTCGCATTGAGACTCCAACGCCTCCACCATGTTAAATAGGTTACTCAGGCTCCAGGAGGAAAGCCAGACAGCCGGCCCGGCCACAGAGACTGTGCCGACAATCTGTCCACCGTGGCACATCCAGCCACGACGTGTCAAGCAGCCGATGGCGACAGGCGGACAGGAGGGGGAGGGGGAGGGGGGGGGGGGTCTCCGCCAACAGCTCACAGCACCACTGCTCCCAACTCGCGCTGCCCCCATATGGTGTTAATTCTTTTGGGGGTATGCAGCATTGGTTGTTGTCTTTGGCACTATTCAAAACCCCACTGAACTTCCGGGGCAGTCTCACCGCGGGTCCCGGGTAGGCATATACGTCATGTCCCACCCCTCTCAGGGAATTCAAACAAGTTCGGGGGAACTCGGGGCGCAGGTGGGGCCGGACCGGGGTCTTCCCGCCACCGGCCCCCGTTGTTGATGCACTCTGGGGCGGCCACAAAACTAATCGAGGTCCCGGCTTCACCGGACCTCCAGGCCTCAATCTGCCGGTCAACACAACTTCGGCCCGAGCCTCGGATACGGCCAGAAATTGAAGTCACGGGCGTCGCTTCCTATCAAACAACCGGGAGCGGGTCGAGGTCCCAGGAGACAGGTCAGGATGATGTGGTGAGGTAGGGAGTTCGGCGGAGCCGGTCTCCTACGTGGCCGTCTTGGTCGCTCTTGAGGCTCCTCCCCCGAAAACATTTTTTTAATCAAAAATATAAATTATTTTTTGTCAACAGCATCATATAACAAGCATTGGCATAGCCAATAAGTCTCGCCTTTGGGACCTTTTAAGTGTTTAGCCATGCAGCACATTATCCCATGAGCTGTGCCACCAGGTCTTGAGGAGCTATACAAGTGCTGCATACTGTGTACTCTTTTTAAGCAGTATCCATATGCAAATGGTCTGATTTAGCAGTGTGCCACAAAAAAATAATAAATGGTTTTGCCAATATTATAGTGCCCCATCCATTTTCAGCCCTTCCCCCAAACACCTCATGACACCTACAAAAGACTGAATGAATAAAGGCGACACTGGCAAGGTCCAGCAATATTTCACACCGCCGGGCCCCTCGCAAGCATCCATGGAAAGGTAATAAAAAGTCCACTTACATTCAGTTTATTAAAATGGAAGAATCCCTGCGTCCTTATTATTTTTGCTGTCACTGGTGACGTTGGTGTTTAGAAGCATTTGTTTGATCTCCACACCATCCATCCACTGCTATGCAGCTTTGAAGTAGTAGAAGAGTGTGGCATAAAGTGTAGTCAAGATTAGGCAGCCTTGGTCTTTACAAGTGCCTGACATTGGCTACTAAGAAAAACCTTTGGACCCCAAAACACACTTAAGTATTGGTTACAGATTACACGCATTTTCCTGCTATTCTAATTTCACATTAGATTGTCTGGCTGTCTCTTGTCTCCACCACTGGGGGCGCTGCCGTGTTGGGAGGTGCACAGGCTTTAACATATGCCTACTCCAGATCAGCTTGAAAGCTGATGACTGAGCTGCATTGCGCTTTAGGTGAAGGAGAGTCACTTGTGTGTTTAATGTACACAGCGATGAATGCAGTCAGTAAGAAAACATTGACTCAGAATGTATTACTTATTTCGCTGTGTGCTAAATGTTTAACAGGTTTGCTCGGACAGCCAGGCCAAGCCCACATTACAGCACCTAGGTCATGGGAGTGTAGATTGGCACACGATATAAGACCCTGCGGGCTGCCCTCTCTTCACTGGGCCCGTCTAGTCTAAGGCCTGCTATATACAGTACACATACAGACCGCCAAATATAGCTGGCAGTTGACTGGTGCATGCCCTTAATGCACCTCAGGAACCGAGCTGCTGCTCGTTTTTAATATAACCTTGTTTTTTATTTATTTTAACATTTCAGTTATTATCCCCTGTTCTTAATTTGCGCTGACAGCGCCTGGCCCTCACTTGCACTGTAACTCGGTGACACTCACCGCTGTTTGGCGGGTCCGCTTCCCGGCGCAGGTCCGTTTTTTAGCGCCATCTTGGATGGGGATGGTCGAGCATTAGCGCTGATTGGCTGGTATCGCGCTCTAGTCGCCAGGAGGACGCTAGGCGTATACTTAAGAGAGGTAAACCTCAGGCTCTTCCTCTATAGCTGGCAGTTGACTGGTGCATGCCCTTAATGCACCTCAGGAACCGAGCTGCTGCTCGTTTTTAATATAACCTTGTTTTTTATTTATTTTAACATTTCAGTTATTATCCCCTGTTCTTAATTTGCGCTGACAGCGCCTGGCCCTCACTTGCACTGTAACTCGGTGACACTCACCGCTGTTTGGCGGGTCCGCTTCCCGGCGCAGGTCCGTTTTTTAGCGCCATCTTGGATGGGGATGGTCGAGCATTAGCGCTGATTGGCTGGTATCGCGCTCTAGTCGCCAGGAGGACGCTAGGCGTATACTTAAGAGAGGTAAACCTCAGGCTCTTCCTCTATAGCTGGCAGTTGACTGGTGCATGCCCTTAATGCACCTCAGGAACCGAGCTGCTGCTCGTTTTTAATATAACCTTGTTTTTTATTTATTTTAACATTTCAGTTATTATCCCCTGTTCTTAATTTGCGCTGACAGCGCCTGGCCCTCACTTGCACTGTAACTCGGTGACACTCACCGCTGTTTGGCGGGTCCGCTTCCCGGCGCAGGTCCGTTTTTTAGCGCCATCTTGGATGGGGATGGTCGAGCATTAGCGCTGATTGGCTGGTATCGCGCTCTAGTCGCCAGGAGGACGCTAGGCGTATACTTAAGAGAGCCATGCTGACGCGCAGCGGATACGCGCTGCGGGGACGCCAGATTGACGCCGGAGTTACGCCAGAGTTCAGCCCGTCTGCGCCCGTCCGCGCTGAGGACGCGCTGCATGACGGGCTGGACCCTGGGCCTCCTGGCGTGCATCCTCCCCTACCACTGGAGAACTTGTACGGTACCCTTCTTTCCCTGAGACCCCATGCGCTTTGTTGCCATCATCGGCTCAGACCCGAGGTTCTGAGCCGGGCCCGTTTGTGTCCCTCTTGTAACAGTTCTTTTGCTTGTCCTATTCAGGCCCGTATCCATTCTATCCCTTTGCAGCCCACCAGCCATATCTCCCAACCCAAACAGGGTTTTTTGATCAATGCTCGTTCTCTGATCAGACATGGGATTGAATTTCACGACTTTGTCAGTTCGAGGAATCCTGACTGGGTCTTTGTTACAGAAACTTGGGCTTCTGAGTCCGCTGGCCACGATCTGCTTTTGGCCATTCCTGAAGGATACACCTTCCTAAGGTTTGATAGAGAACGTGGTAGAGGTGGTGGAATAGCCATTCTTTTTAAATCTACTCTTACCTGCACCATAAAACCCTTATCGGTCTCTACGGATCCCTTTGAGGCGCTTTACTTTTGTATTGTGCACACCCCGGTGAGTTCTTTTTCCGGTATTTTACTCTATAGGCCCCCTGGGTCCAGAGTCAACTTTTGCCCAGAACTTTTTAGAATTTTGGAACCTTATTTTGGTAGACCTCAATTCACCATTCTGGGCGATATTAATTTTCATTTGGAGGATTCTGCTTCGAAAGATACTTCCTCTCTGCTTAATTCCCTGGAGGCATGCGATTTTGTCCAACTAGTTCTCCACCCGACCCACAAGGCAGGGCATGTCCTTGACGGGATTTTTTCTAACGATTCCAGACTAGAGGCCGGTATACCGGTACCAATTACCTGGTCTGACCATCTAGCAGTCCCACTGTCTTTAGACATTCCCTGCCCTGATGTTACGGTGGGCACTGGCAAAAAACTATCTAAAAGGAGCTTCAAAAACTTTACTAAGGAGGCTCTTGCCCCCTTTATTCGTAACATCAGTATTTCAACTCAGCGGAAGGTGGATGAATCGGCCCAAGAACTTACTGATGCCATTACCAGAGCCGTTGACGAACTAGCCCCCCCCCTCCTTGAAATCTGCAGCTAGACAGAAGCCATCTGCTCCCTGGTTTTCTGCCGATCTGAGGCTTCTCAGACAAAAATGCAGACAGAAGGAACGTGGTTGGCGTAAATCCTGGGATCACAAAGATAGAGAAGGCTATAAGAGCCTACTACGAGAATATAAAAAGAGAGTCATTAAGGAAAAACAGGACTATTTTTCCAACCTAACCTGTTCTTTAACATCTTCCAAAGAGCTTTTTAAAATTGTAGACTCCCTTTGCTCTCTTCAGGTCCCTGACCCAGTAGTTGCTTCCCAGGAGCTATGTGATGACATATCAAACTTTTTCTATAAAAAGATTGACGATATTTACATAGCCCTAAAGTCGCAGAGGAACTTGCTTAGTTCGGAGGACTCCTCGCAAATTACACGTCTGGAAGCTTGGAATAAAGACTCCCCTCAGTCCCTTGAACACTTCCCTGCTCTCTCTCTAGAAGATCTTAATAGCCTGTTGGATAAAACAAAATCTTCATCCCCACTTGATCCAGTTCCTCTGAAAGTACTTAAGAACTGCAGAGAGATCATTCTTCCCCCGATGCTGGAAGTAATGAATGGAGCCTTGGAACAGGGTATCTTTCCGTCACTCTGGAAGAGAGCCATCGTAAAGCCGCTTCTGAAGAAGACCACCTTAGACCCTGGAGTGCTGAAGAACTTTAGACCCATCTCTCTGCTGCCGGCCCCTGCTAAGATGTTGGAGACCCATTTGAATTTCCATCTTTCAAACGTCCTTGACACCTCAGGCTTCTTGGATGGGTCCCAACATGGCTTCAGAAAGCTGCATAGCACGGAGTCTGCCTTGACGAAAGTCATGGATAACATCCGCAGAAAAGTAGATTTGGGTCTCACCACCGTACTAGTGCTGCTAGATCTTTCAGCAGCATTTGACACCCTGTCTCCCCTGACTTTAACATCTAGGTTAAGGGAGGCAGGGGTGGATGGACCGGCGCTCAGCCTCCTGAGCTCCTTTTTACATCAACGAGAGCAGCGTGTCATGCTAGGTGAATACCTCTCCCCTGCTAAGTCTTTGCAATGTGGGGTGCCACAGGGGTCGGCATTGAGTCCGACCCTGTTTAACATCTACGTGGCCCCCCTTGCAAGACTAGTAAGATCTCAGGGGATGGAGGTAGTGTCGTATGCTGACGACACGCAGATTATGGTATCCCTGACCCACTCTGTAAGTGAAACTGCTTCTAACTTTAGGGCCTGCATGCAACTTGTTGCAGAGTGGATGGTTTCTAACTCCCTAAAGTTGAACGGGGACAAGACAGAGGTCCTGGTCTTTGGCAAGGACCAGGACATGTGGTCAGGTGATTGGTGGCCTCCTTCGTTAGGTAGCTGCCCTATACCTACACAATCTGCCAGGAACCTAGGCGTCATCTTTGACACCCAGCTCTCCATGGAGTTTCAGGTTAATAGAACGGTGGCTACCTGCTGGGGTGTCATTAAGACCCTGAAAAGGATCGTGCACTATCTGTCCCCACAGGCACGGAAACAGGTGGTGATTGCCCTTGTTGGCTCAAGGCTTGACTACTGCAACTCAGTATACGCCGGGGCCAACAAGGGCCTGCTTCAGCGTTTGCAGGTCATACAGAACGCTGCAGCGCGGTTTGCTCTCGCTTTGCCCTGGTTGGCATCTATGACCTTAGCGAGGAAGAACCTCCACTGGCTCCCCATCCCCTCAAGGATCACTTTTAAACTTCTTTGCCTTACATATAAGGCCCTAATTGCAGGCTCGGCTGATGCCCTTGGTTCATTACTCACCAGATATGTTCCGAGCAGATGTTTACGATCCAGCGAGCTTAATCAACTGGTAATTCCCAGAGCCAAGAAGGCTAGATGGGGGAGTAAAGCTTTTTCCATACTGGCACCTTTGATGTGGAATTCCCTTCCCCTTGAAATCAAACTACTTCCTTCCCTCGACCTCTTCAGGAAGTCACTGAAAACTTGGCTCTTTATTAAGGCATACCAGTAGGCTCTGTTTCTGTCTGCTAACAGCTTTTATTTGGCTTAGGCGCCTTGACGCCCATTGGGCATAGTTGCGCATGACAAATGATATTTCATTCATTCATTCAAGAATGTTTAAAACATTCTTAAAACATTATGTTTTCCATTGTGTGCGTTTACAGGGAGACAGGGCGTGACACACAGTAGCGCTGTGACTCAGCTGGTCTGAGAAACCCCTTCTGTGCAAGGATTACCAGCTCACTGTGTGCTTGTATCTCTTCAGCGAGTGGCGCTGTGATGAGGCAAGAAGGCGTGTGGCACACGGTCGTATGCCTGACATGCGTAATTCGCAGGTGACTCAGCACATTTTTACGGGGAGCTCCAACATTTTGTGTAATTCCTCCGACGCCGGCCTGCGCTGGTACAGTCAACGCTTATCTCATGGAAGCAATATCGCTGCGTTCAGCTCAGTCAGTAAGTCAGAATGTCTTTGTTTACTTTACCTAGAGGTGCTTATTTATATGTTTTTGCTTCGTTGTTGACAAGCACTTATTTCTTTAGTGCACGCTGTGCTTAGTGAGCGATGACGAGGGAGGAAAGCCGTTGCTCGACCGCCATCTGTTTACAATTAACTCGACCGCGAGGCGCGGGCGTGATAATTAGAAACAGATGGCGCTGATGCTCGCTCTCGCAAGCCGTAGGTGGATACAAAGGTGGGACATGCACCCACCTTTGCCCAATTGTGTGCTGTCTTTTTAGGAAGACGCACGCAAGGCCCAATAGCGTGTGAGCACCACAAGCACAAGCTTCAAGAAAAGCTGTAGCGATTCCAAGAGTCCTTCTCCTAGAGCAGCGCATGCGCTGCACTAGGCTCAACCTAAAAATACATATATCTATACATTTGAAAATGAAAGATATGACAATAAAAATAACCCAAAGAACAACATGAACACAACAAGAAGAATAGAATCAAAAATTAGGAACAAAATATACTAGTAAATAAAAAAAACAAAAATACACACAAAGAATTAGTTGCTTTGAATACATATAGTTAACAAATAATTTCCTCAAAGCATGCAGTTGTTAAATATTTGTTAAATTTTGATGGCCGTGTTTCGGGACGACCTACAGATATGGTTACACCTTCAGGGCGCTAGGCTGATTAAGCATTGGAGCCGCAATCCAATACCACAGGAGCACATCTTCACTCCGTTCTTTGAATATATGGGCAGATGGTAATTGATTCCATCGCCTCCCTGGAAACATTAAGATGAACTCAGATTTAATATTCATGTGTATGTTTGCTCTATTTGTTTATTTACTAGTATATTTTGTTCCTAATTTTTGGTTCTGTACTTCTTGTCTTGTTTATCTGTGGGCTGTTGGTATTATTGAGAGTATTTGTTGAATGAATGTGTTGAGGTGTATGGGCTCTTGAATCTCGGCTTGGATGGGGCTTAAGTTTTGGTTCTCAAACGTAGCGGGACAGCATCCTCTTTGTTCTTTGGGTTATTTTGTTTTATCAGGTCTTGCCCTTGAGCTGTATAGATACATGTATTTATATATGATGCTGTTTACGATAATTTATATTTTTGATTTAAAAAATCCTTTTTCAGGATTATAGCACTAATGTTCTACTTTATGCTTGATTATAAAACATCCTTTGTGTGATAGATATATATACACAATAAGACTCCATGGATGACTTGGTAAGTAAGCATCCTTTAGTATGGTAAGATATTCCGACAAATAATCCTTTACAGGCAGTCTGGTTTGTTCTTTTGGTATACATAATTGTTTCCCTGATTTGTTTGCCTGTGCATTAGTTATCCAAGGGTCCTCATTTTAGGTCTCGCCTGGCATGAGCAGCGCATGCGCTGCTCTCACCATGCAAGGTCTTCTTGGAATCAATACGATTCCAGAAGTCGTGTCGCTGCTCTGCCTACAATTCTGATTCTTGGGCGTTGTGTGACATGGATGATGCAAAACACAGTGTAATGATTGCACCGGAGGCAATCATTACTCTGAGGGTTGCCACCCTGTCCGCTTTTGGCCCCGCCCAGAGTGATTTGATCTTTTACTTCCGGAAATTACACAGTGCCTTTATCTTGTGGCTCATCACTATTTTCTTTCACTCGTGTTTAGCAGCAGGGAAGGAGGCGCGTGAACCCCCGTTTCTGTAGCATGCTTGCTCTCCCTGCTCTTCGGTTGGGGCGAGGGGGCTAGTATCCACCAATGCTCCGGCTGCAGTGCGGTCCTCTTTCACTTTCAGGAACGCGCTTGTTATTTTTGTCTTCTTTACATCGGAGCGCAGCGCAGCACACACTTATTTCACCCAGGCTGTTCCGAGGCCTGCAGCTAGCAACGCCCCCGTCCCTTTCGCATTGGACCGAGAACAGAGCTGGAAATGCTTATAAGCTTTCATGTCCACGGCGCGCATGCTGTTTATTTATAGTTTTTTACATTGTGCTGTCATCATGGTTGGTTGGCGCTTGTGGTGGAATCAGCATGGCGGGGCCTCAGTCAGTGAGTCCATGAATGAACTGGGCTGCGCGGGTGCTGTCGGGCGCACGCTATTTATTATTTTTTTACTTCTGTGCATTGGAGCGCGGCGCACACTTTAGGGACACCGCGCTCTGTTTATTTCACCCGGGCTGTTCTGAGGCCTGCAGCTCGCAACAACCCCACCTCCTTCGCGTTTGACTGAGAACAGAGCTTAAAATGCTTATATGCTTTCATGTCCGCAGCGCGCATGCTGTTTATTTATAGTTTTTTACATTGTGCTGTCAACCATGGTTGGTTGACGCCTGTGTTGGAATCAGCATGGCGGGGCCTCAGTCAGTGAGTCCGTGAGTGAACTGGGCTGCACGAGTGCTGTCGTGTGCACACTATTTATTAATTTTTTACTTCTTTACATTGGAGCGTGGCGCACACTTTAGGGACACCGTGATCCGTTTAGTTCACCCAGGCTGTATTGAGGCCTGCAGCTCGCAACGCCCCCGCCCCCTTTGCGTTGGACTGAGAACAGAGCTTCAAATGCTTATATGCTTTCATGTCAACATCTGTTGACTCCAAGCCTTGTTTCTACCGTAGTGCTCACACATCTGCTTGCGCCATTTGCGTCCTGCCTTTTGTGTCTCGCGCCTTCACCAGCCTCAGCTTACATGTATGTGTCCTCTCTCTTAGAAAGTCAATCACACAGATTCACAGTTAACCAGAAGGCACAATCAATATTTTATAAATCGGGACTCAAACAGGAAACGATAAGAGAGCAATAGCTTTGGAAAACGTGCTTGAGGGATTCATTTAGCTGATTTCCTCCAAATTCATCTAAACCATTTTGTCTGGTGGCTTGATAAAAGAGGCACACTCATTTCAAAGAACAGGCACTAAAATAATGGAGATCATAATTATTAACATTTTTTACAACGATGGAAGGCTGCGTATTTGGCAGATCTAGTAGCAGGCACATAACATGCTGAGCAGCCTCGCTACCAGGGCTGTTCTGAGGCCTGCAGCTCACAACGCCCACCTCCTTCGCACCCCGCCCCCCCCGCCGCCCCCCCCCCCCCGGGTTGGACCAAGAATACAGGTGGAGATGCTTACATGGATGTCGCACCGTATCACAGCGAACACAGGCTACCACGCTGCGTCTCAGCTGACTAACAGGAGGGCACGTCACTGAACAAACCTCAGGCTTCTTGCAGAGGAGCTGTGGATTTCTTTTGAGATATTTTTACAAAGGCACCTGCCACCCTTCACATTCTCGCACCAAGGTCGCAATGGCTCAGGAGAGAGCCTTTGATGAAGCGCGGGTAAATTTGTAGAATAGTTGAACTTGGATGTGACGGTAATGTGTAAATATTTTCAGACCGGGCACTTGCCGCCATTGGAAATTCACTGGCAAAATGAGGTGGTTTGTTAACCAGGGTGCTTTATTTTATCAATGTGTGCTCTGTCGTTGGTCACTCAAATAAACATATATCTTAGACATAATAAATGTATGTGGTCATTAAAAAGGTACATACCGTACATACAGACTACTTTGGGAATCTTTAAAAGTAAAAAGTACCACCTTGTTAATTTGGACATTGTTCTAACTTCTTCACCCCTCATTCACACATTCTTCCAGTTTAAAAAACTGAGCATCTAGGTCCTCTTGTGGCCTTTTACTACGTGGTATTAGTACATGCTTTGTTTTTTTTAAACATTAGTCAAGGAAACAGCTTCAAAATGGCGGCACACAAAATGCTATAGTGCTTTTAACTTGAATCAAGGCTCTTGTCTTTCTGTCTGTGCGTTAAAAAGCCTCGGAATGTATCCATAAATGTTTTCTGATGCAAGCATGTACTGCTGATTCAAACTGCTTGATCCAGTGTGTAGTAATTGTTTAGCTCTTGAATTACTGGTGGCACAGCACCCAGCATAATGTACTGCATGGCTAAACACTTATAAGATCCCAAAGGCCAGATCTATTTGCTGTGCCAATTCCTGTTTGATTTGTTGAAGACAAAGGCAGTTTTTCATTTGAAAAGATTGACATCTACAAGAGTAGGAAGCACCATTGTTGACTTGCCCATTACATTAGAGGCGCATTTTGTGCATTACACAAAGGGCCACTGGGAGTGGGGAAAGGGAATCATAAGCAAATGTCCCTGAACAATGTATCCACAGGCATTCCCCAGAGACCGCGGGTGAGAAACATGTCGACTTTGGTGGGAATATCTACTGAGAACTATGGAGTTGATTTCCCACTTGTAAATTTGCTGATGTCATAGTGACTAACATGCTGGATAACTGTGGCAAATTGGTGCTTCCTGTTTTTATATTTAGAACATGGTGGTCATAAAGTCTGTTCTAATTAGTACCTCCTTCCTGTGAAGATTGGTTTTGAATGCTCGTAGAGCTAATAGAACTGCCATGAGGTGGAACAATTGACGTATATTAGCCTTTCCTGTTCGAGCCACTAACCCTGAATGGCTAGGCTGTTCATATGGGCCCCATTGCCCATAAGGGATGTCTGTGTAGATGGCCCTATGCATCTGTCGAGAAACAATCTGTCCAATTGTTCTTGATCCACCACTGTAGTTTGAGCTAAAATACTGGAATCTGTTATTAGATCCTCACAATCCTCATCTGCAATAGGTGCATGTCAAACTGTCCCTATTAAACCAAACAATGCAAGAAGCCATCATTCCTAACAGTTTTATTAGCGATCTTACTGCCAAAGGACGTAACATCTGATAGAGACTTCTAGCTGTAGATTCCTTAACTTTGTATTTCCCAGGTGTCAGGCTGGATCCGGAAACTTCTGCCCAGCATGACCCCTAGCGCGTGCCGTCGGGTGGCTCCATTCGGCTCCGCATGACGTAGTCGGCAGTGTCTGTTATGATGTCAAGGTCACCTATGTAGGCGCCACCCAGGCCCTCGGACGTCAGTTCTTTTCGATCCGAGCCAGTTAAGCACCGACCTGGGAAGAGCTACCCCTCTGTCGCTTTTTGACATGTTTTTTCTCGACTTTTTGTCGAATTCGGAATTTTTTCGATCTTCATGTGCGAGGGATGTCTTCAAGGAAGGCAGGTTTCAAGCCGTGTGGTGCCTGTCACCGACCCCATCTCATCTGTCTTTGGTGTCTCGAGCGCAAATTCATGTTCGGACTGTCAGGCTCCGGCTCCGTAGGCCTTGATGGAGCGGGCAATGAAGCTCCTTGCAGGCCCCAGCACTCAACACCAATGAGCGAGACTCCAAGGAAATCCCAACCCAGATTGAAGAAGAGGAGGTCGCAGGACCGCTCCAGGAGCCCTAAGGCACAAGAAGAAGAAGACAAAGAAGTCCAAGCAGACTTCATTTTAACTGGGGCTGTGGTCCGTCGACAAGTCAGGTGAAGAGCACGACGCTGTAGGCATGGTTCCGCAGAGCCGGAGCCTGGGTCGACTTCGCGCCTACCTCCTTTTCTGGGAGCCGGAGCGTCCCCACTCAAGTAAAAGAGTTTTACGAGGCCATGCACCACGTATTTGATGGGCCAACCATGCTGGTGAGCCCTCGGGCCCCGCGGGGTCGGAAGAGGCCCCTTCGGGCTCAACGCCGTCTGCTCCATCCACGACAGGGCCTTATTGTTCCGATCCCATAACCAAGTCGACGCCGGTCGTGCCAACGCGACCTCCTCTGTCAGACCCGAAGTCGGTGCCTATGGCGCCGCCGGTGCAAGCCCCATCCTCATCCAAGACGACAGGGTGCCGGAAATACGTCGCTTGATGCTTACAGAACCCAGGGGTTCTATGTTGTTGCTTGAGCACTTTGAGTATGTGCAGGCTCAGGGGAGGAATGGGAGGGGTGTAGGGACCCTCTGGAACACCAGGAAGTCTCTGCAGAGCAGTTGGACTGGTAGTGGGAACTTGTGGAAGCCAGTGGACGGGACAGTTTGAGACACTGGCATGCTCTCTCCTCCAACAGTGGCTAAGGAGGAGGGTGCATCCTATGCCATGGTAGTAAAAAGGCCAGCTGAAGTCCTTGGACTAGAGCTACCCTCAGTGTAGGTCAAGACTAATCTCCTGACCGAAGTGCTTCAACCTGGGGCTTCCAATTCCGAACCCCTTTTGCCCTTTACTGAGGCACTTACACACGTTATTCTGGGCATGTAGTCCAAGACTAGTAAAGGGGCTCCTTTGAACAGGACGGTTGCCCAGCTCGGAGCAATCATAAGTTCCTCAGGCAACACCCCACGCCTGAAAGTTTGGTGGTGCAGGCTTCTACTTTCCATGGCGCGTTCCTTTTCGCCCCTCCAGATAGGGAATTCAAGAGGATAGATGCATTTGGGAAGAAATTGTTTTCTTCCTCCAGCCTGGCATTGCGATCGTGAACACCGAATGCTTACTGGGCCGTTCTCCCACTCCCTTTGGGAGACAGTTGCGCAAGTGCTGCCACATGTTCCGGGGGAGGTCCAGGCTGTTTTCGCCCAAGCAGTCAAGGATGGGAGAGATGCAGCAAAATTCACCATAAGGTGTGGTCTAGATACAACAGATTCGTTGGGCAGATTGATTTCAATGACAGTGGCCTTAAGGCACCATGCCTGCCTTAGGACAACTGGATTCTTGGGCAATGCCAAGGCCAATCTGATAGACATGCCCTTTGATGGAACCTGTGTTTTTGCGGGAAAGGCAGATTTGGCCATGTCAGATTAAAGGACTCTTGAGCTATGGCCAGATCCTTGGGCCTCTCCTCTACTCTACTCCTCGTGGCTAGTTTTCCTTTCTTGTCAAAGGAAGGGGTTTCCAGCTGCATCAACCCTATCCCAACCACCGTCCTGCATAGACTTCACAAGCAGTGCAGGGACGTGGTGTTTCCGATCCAGGAATGGAGGCCAGTAGCCGTCAGTCACCCAACCCCCCAACAGATGCAGCCTCCAAGCAGTCCTAGGCTGACTCTGCAAGACCACACTACTCCAGTTGATGGGAGAATTTGTCATCTTTTCCCCCACTAGAGATCAATAAAATCGTACAAGTGGGTCTTGCAGATCGTCGAGGAGGGCTATTCTCTGCCTTTCCTTTCTTTTCCGCTTCCCATTCTGCAAAATCAGGAACGGCTGACAGAGGATAATCTAAAATTGCTCCAGGAGGAAGTTACAGGTCTCTTGGCCAAAGGAGCTATAGAAAGGGTCCCGGTTTCAGAAGTAGACAGTGATGGTTATTCCCGCTAGTTTCCAATTCCGAAGAAGAACAAAGGGTTGCTGCCCATTTTAGATCTTTGGAACGTCAATCTCTTCCTCAAGAAGGAGATGTTCAAGATGCTCACTTTAACTCAGGTTTTGTTTGCCCAAGACCTTGAAGACTGGATGGTTGCATTGGACCGGCAGGATGCGTATTTCCACATTCCCGTTCTGCCGGGCCACAGGCATTACCTACAGTTCAAGGTAGGCCCGAACACATTCAGTTTACCATGCTCCCCTTCAGCCTTACCAGTGCCCCTCAGGTGTAAACGTGCCGCAGTCACACCTGACTCCTTCTCAGACGCTCCCTTTCATCAAGGCAGTTCTGGACACAGTGCAGTTTCAGGACTATCCACCCGAGCAGCGAGTCCAGGATATTATGGTTAGGATTCTCATGTTTCAACCTCTATCCTGGATTACGGTGAGACTGACTCTGGGGCTGAGGAGCCTCAAGGCCTCCTGTTGGTAAATCATGCCAGGTGGTGTATACGGGCTTTGCAGTGGGACTTTAAGTTCCAGTGGGCACAGCATTGAGGAAATCTCACCAACATGGTCCAGATCTCGGAAGGAACTGCAAGAGATCTATAGAGGTGGTTGACGAACCACGATTGGGTCAATTGCAGACCCTTCTCCCTTCCCCAACCAGAGCTCACACTAGTGACAGATGCGTCACTTCTGGGATGGGGCGGCCATATGGGAGAGGTGGAGATCAGGGGGACACTGGTCTTCGGCGGAATCGGGGCTCCACATAAATTTGTTGGAGCTCTGAGCAATTCGATTGGCATAGAAGGCATTTCTTCCCTCTGTGAAGGGGAAGCTAGTGCAGGTGTTCATGGCCAACACCACCGCTAGTGGTACTGCAACAAGCAGGGTGGGGGGGGGTTGGGTCGTGGACCCTTTGTCGAGAGGCCCTGTGTCTCTGGACATGGCTGTAACAGCAGGGCATAACTTTGTTGGTTCAACACCTGGCAGGTTCTCTGAACGCCAGGGCGGACAAACTCAGCCATTGATGACTAGCGGATCACAAATGGCGTCTCCAGTCGGAGATGGTGCAAGCTCCCTTTCAGCAGTTGGAGAACCTTGGTTAGATTTGTGGAGAAGCGTGGCTCAGTGGTTAGAGGCGGCAGACCCGGAAGCTGAGATCGACCGTGGACCAGGGTTCGATTCCCCACCTCAGCGGGTCTCGGGCTCATAAATTCCACGGTCTCGACAATTCTCGCTCCGGTGCCTACTCGACTCACGGGGTCACACTCTGCGACTCTGGGCAATAGCTTGCTCAATCTCCACTACGGCCCCTCGTGGCGGGATGCCTGGCTTTCACCCTGTGGACACCCTGCCGGGGTTTCTCACAGGGGAATACCAGGACGGGTTCCCTAAGCAAGCGCCAGGATGCCCTTTGGGTGACAGGTCTGCGCTATATAAGTACACCTACATTTACATTTACAGATTTGTTCGCCTCTGAAGAGAATGAGCAGGGTCAGCAGTACTGTGCGCTGGAGTTTCCAAGGCAGCTATCGCTCGACTATGCTTTTTGTTACGAGTTGAGCTCAGATCTGCTGTACACCTTTTCACCGATACCACTCCTATCCAAGGTTCTGAAGAAGATAAGGAGCGACCGGGCCCAAGTCATTCTTGTGGTTCTGGACTGAGCGAGGAGAGTCTGGTATTCAGAGCTTCTGAAAATAAGCATTGATCCTCCAATCAGGCTGCCCCTTCGGGATGATCTTCTGTCGCAGCAGCAGGGGAGGGTTCTCCACCCGAACATGCCTCCATGCGTGGAGATTGAGAGGCGGAGGTTGATAGCTTTTGACCTTCCTCCAGAAGTATGTAATGTTATTCTGGCAGCCAGGAAGCACACCACTAAGACGGTATATGCCTTCCGTTGGCAGAAATCTGTTTTATCCTGTTCAGCAATTTCTATGACTCTCTTCATGCTTCCCCTTCTACTGTATTTCTAGTCATTTTAACACTTGCCCTATAAGGCTCTGCTTTGGGATCTCTGAAGGGTTATCTCTCTGATTTGTCTGCCTTTTTGCCGCTGCCAGCCCAGCCTTCGCTCTTTAAAACTCCTATTGTACATAGATTTCTGAAAGGAGTGGCTCACCTGTTTCCACCCACGCCTTTTGTTATGCTGCAGTGGGACCTTAATTTGGTCCTCACCTACCTGATATGTGCTTTCTTTGAGTCCTTACATAATTGTCCCCTCCAGCTTTTGACCATCAAAACAGCTTTCTTATTGGTGATTATATTGGTCCGGAGAGTGAGTAGCAGGCTAGTCTCCCTATTTAATGTCCTTTCTGGATAAAGTGGTGCTTCGCACCTGGCTTCCTTTTTGCCAAAAGTTGTGACCCCATTCCATCTGGGTCAATCCATCACGCTGCCCACCTTCTTTTCTCCCCTGCATCCCTCTAAAAAGAGGAGCGTCTCCGCCGACTGGACCCAAAAAGAGCGTTGTGGTTCTACCTTGACTGCGCAAAAGAGTTCCGGAGGACGGCAAGCTTTGTGGACTAATATTGTAGGGCTAGGGCTACTCACCCCTTTTCAGGGCCCTAGTCATGCATACGGAGGTGTCAGTTACTTCGTGGCTCTGCACTTCTGGCGTGGAAGAAAACTAAAAGTACATGCGACTGGGTGGCACCTATATAGGTGACTGCGACATCATAACCGATGCTACTGATGCCGCCGCCACAAAGAACCGAATGGAGCCACCCGACGAAACACACAAGGGTTATTGCTCAGCAAAAGTTTCCGGATCCAGCCTGACGTCTGGGAAAATTCAAAGGTAAGGAATCTGAGGCTACATAGAGTCTCTACCAGATAATATGTTACTGACGTTAAGTAACTTGTTTGTCTAGTAAAGGGAAAGCAATCTCTGAAATGCATTGACTTCCTCTTGGTTTCAACAGAGCTTGCCTGTCATTTAGTTGAGAGTTGCCTGTAAGAATGTTTGGGTTGAGGGGTGGGTGCTGGGTGCTGATTGCGGGCCGTTGTGAGAGTTTGCTGTTAATTGCAGCACTGTCATGTGCAGCAATTAACAGGAATATTTTCACAACGGCCCGCAATCAGCACCCAGCAGCGCTCTGTTTAGAAAAGAAATGCAGCAAGTCCAAAAGCATGATGTGTAAAGCACACGTCATGCTTTTGGAATTTATGCGTGTCTTTTCTGAATAGAGAGAGGCTTCGGGCTGATTGAGGTATTCCTGTTATCATCGGGGAGAGAGGGGCTGAGGGCCCCCGTACCACAGCTGTGTTGTGCAGATGCATGCAGCAGTAACCCTACAGCCCCCACACACATAAACACACCCTACGGCTGGACGGGCTCCAGCTGCAGCCCAAACCCCCTTCTGACCACTCACACCCTTCCAAACTCGGGGACACAGGAGCAGCCTCGCCACACCTACTGGGACAAGCAGGAACAACCCCGCCCCACAGTGCCACCCGTCGTCACACCTGGGAACTGTTTGGGATTGCATCCAGGCCCGGTTCTAGGGGGGGGGGCAGTCCCACCCAAATATGAGCCTGGCCCACCCAAGCAGGAGCCTTGGCCCTCGCAGTGAGGGCTTAAAGGCAGGCGCGCAATGGCATTGGGGTCAAAGGGCTGTCTGTGTGTCTGTGCGCCCGGCTGAGACAGCTTCCCGAGACAGTTTTTGAGATGATCGCAGCTGCACCAGAGAACTTCACAGGTCATTAAAGACCATTTACATATTAACGAGGCATTGTTTATTTTTTCACCCTTTCATCTCTTCATGGCGAAAGGCAACAAATCCTTTCTTTGACATGGGTAACCTTTGTCTACTGTCCTGCTGCGTTTATATTTCTTTTCCTATTCCTAGTCACCTTTCCTGACCCCTTATCACATCAGGCTGTGACACAAAGTTTGACTACTGGAGTAGGTAAGAGAATGTGTTATGCATTTGTTTCTTTTTTAAATCTACGCAGGCTCAGCAGGACACATACTTCATGTGTGCTCCATTTAAACAGTTTTTATCATTATCATGGCTGATGCAGGACAACAATAAGGCAACACAATATGCCCAGATAACGCTGGTGATTAATGATCCTGTTGGTGAGCAATCATTTGTCTGTTAGTAGTTTTTAAATGCAGATGAACTGTATTTTGTGTGGATAGCTCAGTGTGTTACTGCCTTTGTCACAGATATCCTTGTGCTACTTGCAGTTCAGCAGTTGCAATCGTATCATAGGACAGTGACCAATGAACTGTCATCCAAGAGCTGCATACAAACATGAATGGTATAGTTAGGACTTCGCTTTTTTTGTTTTGTGATATAGTTAGAACTTCCCCAGTCTTTCATTATTCTAATGTTGCTAAAAAGAGTATGTTTGGACAGATATACATTTTTATCAGTAAATCTGACCCCCATGGAATACTCTTTAAATCCTAAGGTTGTGTTTCCCGGACCAAACCCTCTTAAAATATACTGCCCACCAGTATGGATGAAATGTGATTCCCACACCTTGTAATCCTCATTGGCTAATGTGAAATTCCCTGTAGACTGGTTTACATACTTTCATAATTGATTGTCTCTGTATAATGTGTGCGTGGTGTAAAGTACTGACATCCACTACACTGATATGAGTATCGCTATACAACAAATAAAATGAATATGAGAGAGGGGCTACGTAAAGATGAGGGGCGCTGGTGGAGGGTGGCAGTGAGGGAATCTGAGGAGGAGGTAGTGGGAGAGGCTGTGGAAAGATGAGGGGCACTGTTGGAAGGTGGTAGTGAGGGAAATTCAAGGAAGAGGTCATGGGGTAGAGGGAGGAGCTAGGGAGAGATGACGGGCACTGATGGAGGGTGGTAGTGAGGGAAATCCAAGGAAGAGATCATGGGGTAAAGGAAGGGAGGAGCTAGGGAGAGATGAGGGGCACTGATGGAAGGTGGTAGTGAGAGAGTCCGATGAGGAGTTCAATAGGGGGGACTACGGGAAGAAGCGACCACATCACTCCCATGCTATCCACCCTCCGCTGGCTTCCCATCGAGGCTAGAGCTATCTACAAGACTGCCTGCATCACCCACAAAGCCTTGCACTCCTCCTCCCCGCGCTACCTGGCGAATAAGCTGAAACTCTCTGGAGGCTCTAGACCATCACGAAATGCGGAAAATCTACTGCTTGAACCTCCCACTTTCAAGAAGGAAAGATCGATGGCCCAATCCTTTTCCGGCGGCGCAGTGAGAATCTGGAACTCACTTCCGCCTCAGCTCCGGACCACCACCTCCTCCCAGGCCTTCAAATCTGACCTCAAAGTTCTCCTCCTTCAAAGACACTTCCAAATGTAATCCTTGCCCTCTCTATTATCTGAAGAATACCCTTCCATTTAGTTAATCTACTAACTTGACTATGGAAGTGTCTTCCCAGTGTGTTCATGTGGTCTGAGAGTTCGCCATTTTTTTGCAGTATTATCCTTCTACCCATGTTTTGTACTCGTGTGTAACATGCACCCGTCACTTTCTCTTGTAACACACTGTTCTCTACCTCTTACATTTGGTTGTTTTCGATACCTGCACAAGTGCCACCAGTGCCTACGTAACGTTTGTTCTTGTGCTTGAGTGTCCTCCTTATATTGCAGTATTATACCTTTATGTTTATCTTGTACGCTTTTGTAACCGGCACACGTCACTTTTTCCTCCTGTAATGCACCGTTTGCTACCTCTTGTATTTTGTTGGCTCACGATTGTCACTTTTGTAATGCACCGTTTGCTACCTCTTGTATTTTGTTGGCTCACGATTGTCACTTTTGTAATGCACCGTTTGCTACCTCTTGTATTTTGTTGGCACACGATTGTCATTTACCTCTTGTATTTTGCTGGCTCACAATTGTCAATTTTGCTTCATTTAATGTAACGTTTGCTTTTGTATTTTGTTCACATGGAATTTTCTCATGTATCAGTTCTGTTTCTATTGTAAAGCGCTTTGACACCTTCGGGTAAAGTCCGCGCTATATAAAAATGCATAAATAAATAAATAAATAAATAAATACGATGAGATGAGGGGCGCTGGTGGAGGATGGTAGTGAGGGAGTCTGAGGAGGAGGTCATGAGGGGGAGGGGCTACAGAGAGATGAGGGGCACTGGTGGAGGGTGGCAGTGAGGGAATCAGAGGAATAAGTCAATAGGGAGGCCATGGAGGGATGAGGAGCACTATTGGAAAGTGTTGAGAGATACTTAGGAGTATATTTATGAAGGGGTTTTGGGTCTTGTTTGCCGCACACAACATGGAGAAAAGAAATGCAGCAAGTTTTTATATAGTGCGAACTCAACCGAAAAAGTATTGCAGCTCCTTACATGATTTATTATTATATATTTTTCTGTATGCATGGGAAAATTAATTGATTTGCCCAGAATCACAGGATTTTAGGCTGACCTGAGACTAAAAACCCATCTCCAAAATCGACAGCTCAAGCATTAAGCCACAACCCCAACCACAAGAGCGGAAGCATTTTCATTATTATATACTACTTGATTAAAAAAACAACTATTGATAAAGCCAATTGTCTTGGCCAGGGCTCGAGTCGGGGTACCACGCGGGTGGACGGCATCCCCCCCACTTATTTTACTGGGAGCTCCATAACTGGAGCAAATGGAGCCACATATTCACTCTTTGGCCTCTCTGGGGTGAGATCGGAGCCCATTCAGAACGCTGCTCACGCGCTGGCTGCAATGACAGAAGCAGCAAAATATCAGTAGGGTGGCACACTATATGATGCACTCATTTTTAGGTCTCGTGACCTATCAATGCGCGCAAGCGCATTGAGGGAGCGAGAATTCAAGTGCTCAAAAAACTCGTGAAACCAAGGGTTTCGTTTGTGCGGTTTTCATTAAGTTCACGTGAATCACGTGAGCAAACAAGCACGCACATTCACGGCCGCACAGCACATCAAAGGGCTTCGCCCAGCGTGCGCTCTGCGGCTTCTCCTCCCCTAATTAGCAGCTTCTCCCATGTCTCTCCGGCTTCCCTCCGGCTATTTGCCACACTCCTTGCCTCTGTCTTGCCTCCCCCTCCATTCTCCTCCCCTCGCTCGCATTCCCGCCCCCCACCAGGCTCTGCTCACAACAGGCAATCCCCCTTGTTTTTAATTGTTTCCTGCTTTCTTTGGCGCTTGTTTAAATGTCTATGTATGATCCACCCATCTGACATTTCTCCTATCCTTCGTTCTGGTGTTACTCTTTCCCTTCCCTTTGGTTGCTTTCTTCCTTGTTTTGTTAATGTCGCACTTTTGTAATGTTATGTTTTCGTGTCCGGTACATTAGTAAAAAAAAATATGGTTTATGTTGCACTTGTGCTGTCCGCTACATTGGAAGTGCCCGGACACATCCTGTGAGGCAGATGAGTTCTTTAAGTGTCCGACTGGCATGCTGCTGAGGCTTCCTGCTTGATAGTACAGAGATGCACAACGCTGCACGTGGTTGCTTTGCTCTTGCAGGAACGTCAACGGGTAACAAGCTGCCGTGTTGGGTAAATTGGACGCCACACAATCCTTCACCATTCATTTTTCAAACCCTGAGTATTTCATCATTTGCGGTCCAGATGCCAAAAAGTGTAGTGGAGAGACTAGAATCAAAACGTCGCGGAAGCAAATCAGGTTTATTAGGGAAGAAAACTAGCACTGGCGTTGCCAATAGGTCTCGTATTAGGAAAGTTTAACCTATTGGTAGTGTAAATGACATAAACTTTCCTAATGCGAGACCAATTGGCAACGCCAGTGCTTGTTAGCTTAATTGCTTTGAAGCCACACCCTTAATTGCATCAGTTACGCCCCTTTGAAAGATCCCCGAGTATTTTCATCCCACTCAAAGCCCTGGTCTACAAGCGTGGTCAGGTTCTTGGCGCACATAGCCTTGGCTGCAGCGCACAGAGACCTTACTCTGCCGCACACAGAGGAAAATAATTAGAGGGAACATTGGTTGTCGGTAATGTACCGGGGTGAGTGCCCTGTGTTCTAAGATGGACTCTGAGCTTTGTCTCTTTCGAAAGAGGAAATACAGTGAGAACAACCCTTGTGTACCCATTGTTGCTTATTGAATTTTAAAGCAATAATGCTCCCACTTCTTCCAAATGAAAAGCAAGATGTTCCTATCTGAGTTTGTGTCCGTATGATGGGAGAGCTGTTGTGGAATTCTAGACAGTAACTGTGGACAGAACTCACTGGATCTGAGGTGATGCTCTCCCATTCATTGTGGAAAGTAAAACCAGTATCCCCCCCAACAGTTGTTAAATGTCATGCTTCCTTTGTATAAAGAGGTTACAAAAGTATTGGTCCAATCAACGTAACGGCAGAAATGTAAAAAGGAGTGTTTTCCTTATTTTGCCACTAAATGAGTCATTCTCAAGCTCTTCAGTGAGATCCGATGTCGATCAGTGTGCTCCATGCCATGGCTTCAGTTCGGCTCTCCAGTACTCGAGAGGTGAACATTTTTCTTAAGGCGTAACTATAATGGAGCATTTGAAACATGTCGAAACCAATAGAGAAAAATAAAACAAGTTGATGTAAAATCTGTGTCCTGTAGCATTGTGGGTTTCAGAGGAAGTATCCCAAGTTAACTTAAAATTTAAAGCAGGGCTTCAAAGCAAAACAAATTGCAATGTTTTGAGTTCAATACTAGATGGCAAGTGTGTGCACAAATGTGATCTACTGTAGCACATGCTGCAGGTGAAAAATATATAAATAAATAGTTGAACCGGATTTCAAAGATTTTGTTTTGTTGATGGCTAAAGATTTCCTCCAAGTTAAAAAGATTTACTGAAAAACACATTCCGATCTATAGAAACTAGAGTACCATTAAAGCTTCTTGATACCACCTCCTCCAGGAAGAAAACGGTTAACACTTTAAAGGCAGAACTTTTTTGTGGACCTTTACATCAAGAAGAAAAGTACAGGTGGAAAATAAAATAAAGTTCATTTTCTGCTTTCATACCTGCTGGGCAGAATCTTTGTTCAGGCCCATCGTATATTGCCAAGTTCTTGTTCACTGGAATGCTGTCATCCCTCAATGTCAAATGTGCAGGCTGATCATGTTCGTGGTTTGTACCACTCAAAGCCACAGAGGAAAGGAGGTCAAAGCTGATCTTTCCATCAGGCTTTGGATATTCAATAGGTGTGCAGTCCTTTGCGGGTTTAAGTTGCTCGCAGTCTGCACCTATACATGACAGATTAAGGCATATTTTTTAGATCCGAGGTAAAACTTTGCAGTCAAGACAAACAAGGACTTTATATACGTTTTAATGGCACACATTCCTCCATTACTATGGCCTTGGAATGACAAAACAGTAACTAAAATAGGGACAAGTACCCACTGTGATAATTAAAACAGTACTGGTACACTACTGACTCTTCCGCTGCTTAAAGGAGACATCTATACATATTTAAGTTATGGTTACTAGAAAGAACTGAAAACACACTGAAAATGGCCAATTACGGTCAACTGAACAAACTAACATGCCCGCAAATGCAATGCTTATAACATATCAAATGGCATAAGAAATGTCACTGACAACACCACAGGTGATATTACAATGAAATGATCAACTATGTCATTATGGATACATTATGATTCGTTTCTTCAGATATGTGCTTTTTAATGGTATGCCCAGTTATTTATTGGTAGACACACCATGAGTGATATACTTGGGAGGCAAGTTATGGCCTTGCACAACTGAGGTTGGCGATAAACAGGATGCCCAAACCCCCATGCACCCAAACTCTGCTGTGCTGTAGAACTGATGTGTGCAGCAATTCTGTGTAACAATTCGGAGTAGGCTCTAGGAGCAGGCCACCATATGTCCCGCCTACAGCAGTGCACAGCATTCTCTGATGGCATGGACTGTGGCCATGTCTGATGCCAGCAAACCAAATGCACATGGGCTTTGGCCAGGCACTCAGGGTTCTGGACAGAGGTTCTGCCTAAAGCCAAGCTTGCGCCAAGCCCAAGGGTCCACCATGTGTACTGTACATGGTTTTTGATATGGCTACTTGACGGAGATATCTTTTCCATCGCTTTAACTTAAAATTACAATTTGGACCTGCTAAACCAGTGAGAAGAACAAGTTACTTACCTTCGGTAACGCTTTTTCTGGTAGATACAATATCTGCCTGTGGATTCCTCACTTTGTGAATATCCCCTTGCGCCAGCAACATTCGGAAATTCTTTTCGTAGCTTCGCGCCGACGTGGACTTGGACGTCACCGACGCCTATAATAGGCCCACGCCGGCGTGATGACATCAGTTCCGCCCTTTTTTCCGTGCCTTCGAGGCACACGGACGGACCAATGACAGTAGACATATACCCAGTATACGCAGTACAAATATCAAGGTAACACACACAGTGTGAAGCAAATGCAACAAAACATTTGAAATAAACAACCCCTTGAAAATAAATACAAATACATAATAGAAACTCTGGCATAGAAGAGTGGACAACGGGGAGGCGGGTGGGTCAGTGAGGAATCCACAGGCAGATATTGTATCTACGAGAAAAAGCGTTACCGAAGGTAAGTAACTTGTTCTTCTGATAGATACATCTGCCGTGTGGATTCCTCACCTTGTGAATAGAGTCCCACAGCAGTCCCCACTCCCGGAGGAGGGTGTCCACTCTTCTATACCAGGAAATCCTGAAGGACAGAGCGTGCAAAGTGACCGTCCCTCCTCACTTCGGAATCCAAGCAGTAATGCTTCGCGAATGTGTGGAGGGAAGACCAAGTTGCCGCTCTACAAATATCCTCTACAGGCACACCTCTAGCCAATGCTGAGGTCGAAGACTTAGCTCTAGTAGAATGAGCCCTTATACCCTCTGGTGGTTCCTTACCGGCCAAAGAGTAACAGATCTTAATACAGAGGATGATCCATCTTGACAAAGTCCTCTTATGGACCGCTCTTCCTCTCTTGCAGCCAGCAAAGCCAATGAAGAGCTGGTCATCCAACCGACAGTCTTTAGTTCTGTCCAGGTAAAAAGACACCGCCCTCTTGGGGTCCAGACGGTGTAATCCTTCCTCCTCCTTGGAAGGGTGTGGGGGAGGATAAAAGGTAGGAAGGGTAATGGATTGACCAAGGTGGAAAGGAGTCACCACCTTAGGCAGAAAAGCAGCCCTGGTCCTAAGAACCATTCGATCAGCATGAATGGTCAAGAAAGGGGGCTTGTAACTAAGAGCTTGAAGCTCACTTACCCTCCTTGCCGAGGTTATCGCAACGAGGAAAACTGTCTTAAAAGTCAAAAGCCTCATAGGACATTTGTGAAGAGGCTCAAAGGGAGCACCCATCAGAAAGGTCAAAACAAGATTTAAGTCCCACTGAGGCACAATAAAAGGAGTAGGAGAGAACTTATTTATAAGGCCCTTCAAAAACCTTAAGACTACAGGAGATTTAAAAAGAGAGGGCTGGTCAGGCAAACAGATAAAAGCCAACAGCGCTGAAAGATAGCCCTTCACCGTGGCAACAGCAAGCCCCTGCTGTGCCAGAGAAAGGGCAAACTGGAGAACATCAGATAAATGGGCCATCAAAGGGTCTATAGACTTCTCCCTGCACCAAGTAACAAATTTGGACCACCTATAAGAATAGATGGACTTAGTGGAGTCATGCCTGGCTGACAAAATGACATCCACTACATCAGGCGGGAGAGAAAAATAACTCAGGTTGCCCCGTTCAATCTCCAGGCATGAAGGTGTAAGGTCTGGAGGTGGGGGTGTAGAACCTGCCCCTCCATCTGGGAGAGGAGATCTGCCCTGTGAGGGAGACGGAGCGGCGAGCACGAGGAGAGGTGGAGAAGATCTGTGTACCACACCCTTCTTGGCCAATCCGGGGCTATCAATATAACTTGGGCCCGGTCTTGGCGAATCTTACTCAGAACCCGAGGGATCAAGGGTATGGGAGGAAATGCGTAAAGGAGTTGTGAGCCCCAACTCAACTAAAACGCGTCCCCCAAGGCTCCTTGCATCGGATACTGGAGACTGCAGAATAACAGGCAGTGAGCATTCTCTTGAGTGGCAAAAAGGTCCACCTGAGGAGTCCCCCACGTCCGAAAGACATTGCGAACTACCTCCGGATGAAGCCTCCACTCGTGGTCGGCAGAGAACTGCCGACTGAGACTGTCTACACGAACGTTCTAAACTCCTGCCAGATGATTTGCCATCAGACAAATCCGATGGTCCTGAACCCAGGACCAGAGGCGCCGAGGCTCTCTGCAGAGACACTGTGACCCCACTCCTCCCTGTTTGTTGATGTACCACATCGCGGTCGTTTTGTCCGTTAGGACCTGGATCGAACGACCGCGAAGGGAAGAGAGGAAGGCCTTGAGCGCCAGACGTATCGCCCGCAACTCTAGAAGGTTGATATGAAGCAACCTCTCCTCCGGAGATCAAAGACCCTTGACCTCCAGGTCCCCCAGATGAGCACCCCACCCTAGAGTGGATGCATCCGTTATTACTGTGGCCACCGATGGAGGCAGTTGGAAAGGCTTTCCTTGCGACAGATTGCCATCCACGCTCCACCAAGACAGATCCGCCGCAGTTTCTCTGGAGATCCTCACTGACTCCCTGAGATCTCCGCTGTGCTGATACCACTGCCTGCGGAGGCACCACTGGAGTGCCCTCATGTGCCAGCGTGCATGGTTGACCAACAGAATGCAAGAAGCCATCAGACCGAGCAGGCGAAGGACCTTCAGGACTGGAACAACCGCTCCATTGAAAAATAACGGAATCATTGCATGTATGTCGCGAATCCTTTGAGGAGGAGGGAATGCACGGCATACAGTTGTATCCAGTACCGCACCTATGAACAGGTTGTGCCGTGAGGGCACCAGGTGAGACTTGGGTACATTTATCGAAAAACCCAACCTGTGCAACTACTGAGTTGCCTCTTGCAGATGATGGAGCACCTAATCCGGCGACTCCGCTTTGATCAGCCAGTCGTCCAGATACGGGAATACAGGAATCCCCGACCTCCTGAGATGAGCTGCCACCACTGCCATCACCTTGGTGAAGACTCGAGGCGCAAGAGTAAGGCCAAACGGAAGGACTGCAAACTGGTAGTGTTGCGACCCAACCGTAAAACGGAGATACTTTCTGTGCGACTTCAAGATGGGAATATGAAAATATGCATCCTGCAAGTCGATCGACACCATCCAGTCTTCTTCCAGCAGCGCTTGAAGAACCAGTGGAAGAGTGAGCATCTTGAACTTTTCCTGTTTCAGGTAAAGGTTCAAGATCCTGAGATCCAGAATTGGCCGAAGTCTGCCATCCTCTTTGGGGATCACGAAATACCGGGAGTAGCATCCCTGACCCCTTTCCTGCTCTGGAACCACCTCTATCGCACCTTTTCGAAACAGCGCCAGGACTTCTTCCTGCAAAAGAAGCAAGTGGTCCTCCGAACAATAACCCTGGCAAGGAGGGTAATTTGGGGGAAATTCCCGAAAAGGAAGAGCATACCCATTCTCTACAAGATTGAGAACCCAAAGATCCGATGTTATCAATTCCCAATCTTGTAGAAAATGGGTAAGCCGGCCCCCCACTGGGACCACATGATCCAGAATGGCGGATCTAGGGCTGCTTTGCTGCGTTGGCAGGGGGCTGGGAAGGGGAAGAAGAGGAGGAGGAGGAGGAAGCTTGACGGCCTCTAGGACGGGCTCTTTGCCTGCCCCTGTATGAATTGTACAGCTTATTTTGCTGTTGCTGTGGCTGCTGCTGAGATGATCTGTAGGAACGAAAGGAAGATCTGCCAAATCCTCTGAAGCGCCTTCCAGTAGTACCCCTAGACTGAAGGCCCAAAGATTTCGCAGTGGCCCTACTGTCTTTAAAACGTTCCAAGGCTGCATCAGCCTTCTTGCCAAACAATCCTGAGCCATCAAAAGGCAAGTCCATCAAAACAGACTGAACATCTGTAGAGAACTCCGATGTTTTAAGCCATGCTGCTCTCCTAGTGGCCACGGAAGAGCCCATGACCCTTGCCACCGAATCAGCAGTGTCCAGCCCACTCTGAATCACCTTCCTCGCAGCAGCCTGAGTGTCCGATATCACCTCCTGAATATCCTTTCTTTCCTCCTCAGGGATTTTCGGAACCAACTGCTTAACAGAATCCATCAAGGCATGGACATACCGCCCCATCAGACAAGTTGCGTTGGTTGACTTTAACGCCATACTGGCTGAGGAGAAGACCTTCTTGGCAGCTTGATCCTGCTTTCTGGACTCCTTATCCCCAGGAACCTGCGAAAAAGCACCAGCAGACCCCTTCGAGCAGGCAGCCTGCACAACCAAACTCTCAGGCAGGGGGTGCGTTGACAAAAAATCAGGGTCACCAGGTGCAACCCTGTACCTCCTCGCCACTGTCCTAGAAACTGCAGAAGCAGACAAAGGCTTCTTCCAAACCTCATAGATGGATTCAGCTAACGCATCATTAAAGGGCAGCATTGGCTCAATAGAAGAGGAGGGTGAGTGAAGAACTTCAGTTAGAAGATTTGGCTTATAATCAGCAGTGGGCAGAGTAATGTTCAACAAATTTGCCGCCTTTTTGATAACAGTGTGATAAGGTACCACATCCCTTGAAGGCACATTCGACACCGAAGCCAAATCCCACTCAGGAGACAGTTCAAGCCCACTGGCCTCTCCCAGGTCCTCAAAAGTATCTTCAGACTCCTGCAACTCTCCTTCCTCCATATCTGCATACCGATATTGTTCTTCCTCCAGAAGTCTCTGGGCTTCTCTCCGTGACCTTTCCTTCACGAAGTCGAAGGATCCGGAATCGACACCGACGGGGCCGGGCCGGCGTCGAACCCGAAGTCGGATGAGGTCGTTTCACACGAGGTCGAACAGAATCCTGCTTCGGAGTCGTAGGCACCGGCGTCGATGGAACCGGCGTCGACGGAGTCGGCGTCGTACGCTTCGGCGTCGACGACCCAGGCGGTGTCGGAAAATGCCAATGCGGTGGTAGAGCTGGCATAAAAGGCATGAAGGGCGCAGGAGCATAAGCTTGGGGAACACCCAAGCTAAAAGACATAGGACCCGTGGGACCAACAGGTGCACCAGACGGGTACATCGCCCTGGAATAAACACCAAACATGGCGTTCAGGAAATGAGATGGATCCTGACCTGGAGCCGGAAAATCTGGATACGGTCCTCCGGGCTGTTCCCGAGGAGGCGGAGTCGATACGACGTCGACCTCTTCCTCGAGTCCCGGAACCGGGGTCGACGAACCCGCAGGCACCGGAACCTCGGCCTCACCAGCCCCCTGCACCTCACCTTCATCCTCCAGACCAGAAGGATTGGACGGATCTGGAGAAGGGATAGCCATCTGCTTCGGTGACTCGGGCGAATTCGGATGCGAAGCTTCACCAACAGAGTCCTGATCCTCCGATGCCGAAACCTCCACTTCCTTATTAAGAAGTTTGACCTGCGACTTCGGCCTCGAACCAGAGTCCTTCCCTGAGTGATGATGTGACTCATGGCTCCTCTTCTTATGTTTTTTCCTTGAGGATCTTGAAACATGAGCTGAAGACTACTCCGAGCGCGACTTCGATCGAGATCTCGACCTCGAACGTCAAGATCGAGACTTCGAAGTCTTTTTAACCTTCTTACTCTTCAGCTTTGCCACAAGGAGTTTCGTCTCCCTTTCTCGCAGGGCCTTTGGGGTCATCTTCTTACAACAAGGGCAATCCTCGACGTCATGGTCGGAACTCAGGCACCAGACGCAGCACTCATGCGGGTCAGTAATAGACATTGTCTTGCCACATTCTCCGCAAGCCTTAACCGCTTCAGCGTGGCGCGAATTTTCGCGCTGTGCTGAACGTTCCATTGGGCTTATGGAACCATGACGGAACGGTTCCGTCATGAGCACAGCTCAACCGACGCTCATGACAGAACCATTCCGTCATGAGCATGGAAGGGGTTAAAGCCAGTCTTCTTCAACGACATCTCGAAGAAAACAGAAACAGTAATAATAGAACAAGAGTAACAAAGTTACTAGGAAGCTACAGTACGATCCGAGAAAACCGTTAGCGTCGACGACGCGCAAAAAAGGGAACTGATGTCATCACGCCGGCGTGGGCCTATTATAGGCGTCGGTGACGTCAGCGGAGTCGCGAGCGGTGCTGTGCCTCTATGACGTCCAAGTCCACGTCGGCGCGAAGCTACGAAAAGAATTTCCGAATGTTGCTGGCGCAAGGGGATATTCACAAGGCGAGGAATCCACACGGCAGATGTATCTATCAGAAACCCACATGCTCCGTGGGTAAAGGGGACACTCCTACAGCCACCTTGTCACCCCCCATTGCTTTTTTCAAGGTGCAGGCTTCATGTGCCTGGCATCCTGTAATGGCTGTCGCAGCAAAACAAAATGGTTACTTACCAGCAGGAGTGATTTTGCAGCTTGAAGAATTTTCTGAATTCACATGCTGTTTTTGTTCAGGTATAATTCCACTTTGTCAAGAACCTCTGTGAGACATTCTTCGATTTCTTCATTCTTTGTCACTGTGAGCCAGACGTGACAGACTCCACAGAGCCCAGTGGCAGAGGCAGCGACGGTGATCAGCAGAGGGTGAGCAGTTGTGGCTGAGGAGAACAGGGAGAGTCTGAGGAGGTGTGAGAGCTGGAAGCTCTTTGCTGCACCTTGCAAATTGCATTGCCCTCCTAACATCAGCCCGGCCCTGCCCGCAACCGTCAGTCCAGAATCTTTTTACTTGCCCCACATCTGCTTCATAGCAAGCGAGACAGCCGCACGGAGCAGCATGAGGACTTATTGTCGGAACCAAGGAGAGCCAGAGAAGCAAGAGGGGAGACACAAGGTGAGTGCACGGCTCCCAAGCAGCACAAGGTGCCATTAGGGCATCTGCACTAGGGGAGGATTACCGTTGCATCCACCATTAGAGACGGCCGTCCGTGTCTGCTGCTAGAGAGCCAGCCGCTCCGTCAAAAGTGAAAGCACAGGACTGAATCCAGTCTTCCTTCTCTATTGAATTCAATGATTTGGCACCCGACACTGGGAGCAATCTGGTGTATTAAATGAACTACAGTTGCTCTATGCCCAGAGCCTACACTCTCCGGAGAGTGATGCTAAGCAAGTCGTAGACGTCAAAGTACAGGTCACAACAGCATCCCACTTATCACCATAAAACTACAATTAAAAAAAACCAAAAGACCATATCAGCACTTTAGTAAACTGGCATACCAGCACACTGGCATCTAAGCCAAAGCCAAACAGTTGATACAAAAAGAGCGCAGGCACACAGGTGCTAGTAGCCAAGCACCCTCCATCAAGTGCCTCCCTTATTAGAGGCCTCTTTAGGGCTTGTGTGAGGTGGTCTCCCGGGCCTACGTCGCCAATGAGGTCAGGGTGGGCCATTTTCAGCAGGACTGCCAGGAAGAAACACAACTCACAAACCTCTAAAAAAATTGGGCCTATTTGTACCACCGAAAGCCTCCTGTCCCCTACAGCAAAAGAGCCTAAGGTGCTACCTGGAGGAAGCTTGACAATTGAGATCCATTACCCTCAAGAGGGCCCCATCTATTCCAATTTAGGCACCTAACATCTTCCAGCCAAATACATACAAAAAATGTAGCTTTCTAAAAGACGCAGGATCCAAGCTGTATTCCAACAGTGAGGGCCTAACTGGATTGCTGCGCCAATTACAACCAGAAGTGGTTACTTACCACCCCCGGTCCCCAATTGGGCCTCATCTCATCCAGACATGTCAACTGAAACTGACAACCAGCGATCATAACCATGTCCTGTGGGCATGTGTTGTATTCATTGAGCCAGGTAAATTGGCTAGGGAAATATTGGATGATCAACTGTTTGATGAGGATTCTAAGAAAATAGTTGTAGTCTTTCAGGATGGCACACTGTTAAGGACAGTATTGGAAGTAAGGACGCCCATACCAGGCAAAACTTTTCATTCTGTCAGGGATGCAGATCTTTCCTAAGTACCAGACACCTTGTGGACTATGGGTTCTCATGATGTAGGCTTTATTCATACAGCTATTCCATTCAGAATTATCCAAAAGGAAAGTGCTATTCTACCTAGGGTGAGACAGCAACTTTTTTATGAAGAAGCAGATGAGGGCATCGCCCCTACTATACAGACGTTGCTAGAACAAGGAGTGATTTACCCTGCAGTATCTCCTTGTAACACCCCAATTTATCTGATCAAGAAATCCAAGGGTAAAACCTGGCTTATGGTTTAAAGCCTGCACCCTGAATGATGCAGTAGTACCAGAATTTCCAATTGTTCCCGACCCTTGCATCATTTTGACGAATACTTCTCAGAATGCTAAATATTTCTCTGTTAAAGATATCAAGAATGCCTTTTTTTAGCATCCCTCTCCATCTAGCCCGCCAGTATTTGACAGCGTTCTCCTATTGCGGGATTCAGTATTTGTATTCTCGTTTGCCGCAAGGGTATTGTGAGCCCCCCTAGCATTTTTGAGAGTGGTGAAAATTGACCTGTCAAATTTTAAGTTGTGATACAGTACATTGTTGTAGTATGTTGATGACATATTAGTTTGCAGTGCTACAGAACAACAGTGTAGGAAAGATACTATATCTCATTTCGTTACTATTGCACAGAAAGGATACAAGGTAGGGAGAGGCAAAGTTCAATATTTCTAGGAGGAGGTCTATTACTCGGGACAATTACTGTCAGATTCTGGTAGACTAGTAACTCCTGAGAGAGTAGCATCTATACGTCAAATGACTGAGCCAGAAACTGTTAAGGGAATGAAAACGTTTTTCGGTCTCTGTAACTAGTGAGACAATGGGTCTTTGATTACAGCCCTTAAATAGTGCCTTTGCTGGCTTCTAATGAACAGGAAAAAGACAGAAATGATAAGATAAAGTGGACACCAGAGATGAGTGAGACTTTCCAAGAATCAAAGACTGAGAAAACAAATGCCCCAGTTTTGGAGACTACTGACTACACTAAGGAGTTGTTTCTCTTTTGTCATTGCAATGGTCAAGTGATGACAGCTGCCCTTACACAGTAACACCCCCTAGTAGGACACAAACCGTCTGCATATTTTAGTCAATAGTTGGATTCAGTAATGAGAGGACATTATCCTTGTGCGCAAGCTCTTGCCACTGCAGCCTCTGAAGTGCGGAAGAAAACCCCATTGTTAAGGGAGCACCTTTGATATCTTATGCAGAGCATGAGGTCTGCAGTCATACAGAAGGCTAAGGCTACCCTAACTACACAGAGAGTGTTAGTATATACGGTGATACTACCACTACTATTTTTGAAGGTGGTGAAGTGTCATACAGTGAACCCTACAATATTCTTTGCTCATCCTAAATTAGACTGAGGATGATGTGCATGACTATGCAATGTATATTACTAATGAATCTGGTCAAGCAACAGACGATCCTATTACAGGTAGCATTGTACATAATGGTGACTGTTATTCTACTGTTGACCAGGAAACAGGGATAAGACATACAGGTGCAGCAGTAGTCAGAGCACAACAGCAGGATCCTTAAGACACACTCAGCATAGAGCAGCTAACATTACCAGCACATTATTCTTTACAAGCATCAGAGCAGATGGCAGCTCTTTAGCAAGGAACATGAAAAATGATCCCAATCTATTCAGATTTGACTTACGTAACTACTACTGTATATTCTTGCATTATGAGATAGAGCAGGAGAGGCTTCCTTAAGTCAGACGGGGGTCCTGTTATGCACAGAAATCTTTAAGAGGCTTTAGTAGATGCACTTCCATTACCACAGGCAGTGTCAGTTGTGAAATGTGCAGCACATACAAATGGACACGATTTTGTGTCACGGGGAAATGCACAAGCAGATTAGGCAGCTAAAGATGCGGCTAGGCGCACATGCCCACCTGTACCATCAGGTTTACAACATGTCACTGTTTTGGTGGTCCAGACTGATTTGTTGTTGGAGTCTGAATTTGACACTACCATAGCTAATGTCACGCCACATTATACTATAACAACACATTTATATCTTCAAGAGTTGCAGGAAGATGCTCCACCACATAAGAGACATTTATGGGAGGCTAGAGGATGCTCAGAGACAGGGAATGACTTAGTTTATAGACACATATCTAAAGTTAAACCATTGATGCCTCAGGTTTTACTTATGATGGCTCCTGATCAATTCCATTTACCAGCCAACCTCTCAAGATAAAATGTATCTAAGCAAATACAACAAGATTGGATTGTTCCTAACTTTCATGATATACTTATCATGCAATTTCATAATTGTATTGTTTGTCAACAATTCTCTCCAAATCCCACGTTGAAGGTAATAAATTCTACCATTCTGCATCCACAAGGCCCTTTTAAAGCTCTCCATGTTGACTTTGTGGACATGTTAGACAGGTGCAACAATTATCAATATCTTATAGTTGTAGTTTATCCTTTTTCCTGATGGACTGAAGCATGACCGTGTATCCACTGTGATGCTAAGTCAGCTATTACTTTTCTGATTCAGAGCTGCGGAATTCCAGAAGGGATAAGATAGGATAACGGCACACACTTTGTTAATTCAATCTTTACACATCTCACAACATTGCTAGGGATAAAACATTAACTATCTCCTGTTTATCATCCACAAAGCAAGGGTATTGTTGAGCACCTGAATCGCCTGCTGAAAAAGAAGATCAGCAAGCTATGTGCCACGTTGCAGAAGAACTGGTTGTATTGCTTACCATTGGCACTCTTCTCCCTTAGGAACACACCTAGTTCTGATTAGCACCTGGCATCCAATCAGATAGTTACAGGGAAACCTATGAATACACAAATACCTGCCACTAGGAGTGAGGTACAGGGAGAAAGTACAGCTGGTATCCTAAATGATTAAATGCATGTTTGTCTCTCAGAATTAACCAAAGTTTCAAAATTAATTTCCAACAAGGTAACCAAAAGGAAAGAGAAGTATGCCAGTGCTGAGGTCAACTTTCAAATTGTGCTCACAGGTGACAAAGTTTTTGTGGGAAATTTGTTCGGAAAAGGAAATAGGCAAAATTTGGCGGGCCGTTCAGCGTTAAGATAGTAACCTCACTGCCCTCAAGGTAGATGGCAGGAAACCTTGGAATAATCTATTGGACAATCAATTAAACCTTGCATCACACCAAGTACCACCAGCAACGTAAATGGAACAAGAGAGGGGAAGAAGATTGAGATTGTAAAAATATCCCCCTACACTTCCACTTTTGGATCAGCAGAACAAATTTAAGTATTTTTGTTTTCATTTTTGTCTTCTATTACTATCACTTGTACTATTGATCTTTTATAGCAATGCATATTCTAGCTCTACTAGTTACACCACACACCTGCAAAGACAACTCTCTACTCATGCTGTGTCCCACAGTATTCATATCAAATTATTAGATAACATATCAGCACATGTCAAACATAGGTTCAGAAAGTACTATTGAATCATGTTTCATTTGCTCTTTAATTCCTCATGCCATAGGATCAGATAGGCTACATTCAACTAAATAAGTACCCAAAGCACTGCTCTATGTCTTTTGCATCTCCACCTGTGTAGGATTAAGGCCTGAATGAAGCTAACATATGTTAGGGTATTACAGTTTCTAGTGAATGCCACAAAACATAACTCTTGAACAAACGTTTTGTTCATCCTTTCAGATAAAACATTAAGGATGAAACAGCGCAAATAAAGACAACAGGTCGTCCTCACACTGCAAAATGGATTCAAATGGTCTTAGGTTTAGGGTTATTTGGAGCAACACGTCCGTTATTTAGTAAATGTTTTACCCCTAGATTGTGTTCTTAGGCCAGGATTTAGAATTACTGGATCAGTTTATGCCCATGGTCAATGGCATTCTGATATCAAATTTTCACGCAGGGTCATGTCTTTATGGAACAGTATTGATACTAGTCAGCATGCTGTAAAAAAGTATGCGTGTATAAGGGATGATAATGCTGTGCGTTACACCTGGAATGGTAGTACAGTAAGTCCTCAGAGAGTCATGAGATTAACATCTGTTTCTTTATGTTTCAGAGGAAACTGCACCGTTAATGTAGGCAGGAATATCAACTGCAGTGCCACAATAGATAACACCGACATGAAGGGGGCACCTCCAGCTTCATGGACTATTATTGGCAGGGTGGAGAAGTACTGTACGTTAAGCTACCACCAAACTGAAATTGCTTATGTACCATGGTCACCTTGCACGCCCCTGTTTTGGTAATTCCTGGAGTTAATCTGTCAACACTTCATGAACACCCCATGAGCCATCCAACAACTTAGTTACATCATCGCCGAAGGAGAAGAGTATTATGGCACTGTTAGACCTGTCAGCCCTTTGGGTGGTCCCTCCTTATTTTTCTCCCTTTCTGCACTCTATTTTTGTGTCCACCGATGTTTTGGATGTTGACTTTTAAGCCTCCGGGCGCCTCATCACTGTTAATCAGTGCTGAGGCGCAGGTGCACCCTTTCTAAAATGGTGGCCCTGTCAGGAGTTACCTCAGAGCCCTGGCCCATAGGATAGCATTAGGGGGGGATCTAGAACCTTCTGGTGACCTGGGCCTAGGTTATATAAGGGAGCTCACTGGTCGGCCATTTTGTCCACACTAAGGAACTGACTGGAGTGCAGACTGCTTTGTATGGGGGATGGTGACCCCAGGTTGATGGTTCTTAGGGGCTGCTGCCTGGTATGGTAAATCTGCCTCCCTACCTGCTGAACTGGCCCAGCTGTGAGAGGAATCTAAAGGACCCAGTACCAGTGTGGGGAGTGGTTATTGATCTCTATCTTCCCCATTGAACTTTGAGATCGCCAGGCCGCAGAGGGACCTCATGTCGCCTAGTTAACAGGTGGTGAGTGAAAACCCTGAGGGGACCTGCGCTGCTGCTGTCCCTCTGGGTTATCTGTGCAGTGAAGGAGGGGAAGGGGAAGGAATATGCTACTTACCAGTATGCGAAACTGGGACACCACCTTTGGCATAAATTTAGGGTTAGTTCGCAGCACTACCCTATTAGCGTGAATTTGTATGAATGGCTCCTGAATAGTTAGGGCTTGCAGCTCACTAACTCTTCTGAGTGATGTTATTGCAACTAGGAAAGCTACTTTCCATGTTAGGAATTGTATCTCACAGGAGTGTAGAGGTTCAAAGGGTGGTCCCATTAGTCTGGTAAGAACCACATTGAGGTTCCAGACAGGTGAAGGAGGGTGCCTTGGAGGAATGATTAGTTTGAGCCCCTTCAGGAAAGCTTTAATAGCAGGTACTCTGAAGAGTGAGAGGTGCTGCCTGTTTTGAAGATAAGCTGCCACCGCAGCTAAATGTATACGAATGGAGCTGTAAGCCAGATTGCATCTGTGTAAATGTAGGATGTAACATATGATGTTTTGAGTAGATGCATCTAGTGGATTTATGTCATTATTTTTACAATAGATGACAAATCGTTTCCATTTCGCCACATAGCAGGCCCTGGTGGTAGGCCTCCTTGCCTCTTTGATAATATTCATACAGTTGGGAGGCAAGTTGAGGTAACCAAACTATGACCTCAGGAGCCAGATCGCAAGGTTCAACTGTTGCGGATCTGGGTGCTGAATGTCGCCATGGCTCTGCGTTAGAAGGCTGGGTGTTAATCGCAGCCTTTGATGAGGAACCACGGAAAGTTCTAGGAACGTGGTGTACCATGGTTGCCTCGCCCATGTTGGAGCAACAAGGATTAGTGTCATTGAGTGCTGTCGCAGTTTGCGTGCCACTAGTGGTATGAGTGGGTCTGGGGGGAAAGCGTACGCAAACCTGCCTGACCAGTTCATATCGCATTGCCCTAAGATTGTGGATGTGGAAACCTGGCGGCGAAGCTTTGGCAGTTTGCGTTTTGTCTTGTGGCGAACAGGTCTATTTCTGGGTGACCCCACCGCTAGAAGTACGGCTGCAGCACTGAGGGATGTATCTCCCACTCGTGCATCTGGTGGCTGTGTCTGCTGAGCAGGTCCGCCATCTGGTTGTTCTTGCCTGGGAGGTGTTCCGCCATGATGAAGATGTTTCTCTGAATGGCCCACTTCCACATGCTTTGCGCTAGATGGGACAACTGTGGCGAGTGTGTCCCTCCCTGCTTCTGTATGTAGTACATGGCAGTCATGTTGTCCGTCCGGATTAACACGACTTTGTTGCACAAGTGTACCTCGAAAGCTTTAGCGCCAGAAAGATTGCCATTAGTTCCAGCATGTTGATGTGCATCAGCTTCTGCTGTGTCGTCCATAGGCCCTGCACTGTGTAATGGAGGACATGCGCTCCCCATCCCAGGAGAGATGCGTCCGTCGTCAGCACTATTTGTGGTACAGGCTCTTGGAACGGTCGTCCCCTGCAAAGGTTTTGTGGTTTCCACCAATGCAGAGAGCTGTATGCGCGACCGGTCACCAACACTAGGTCCTTCAATTGTCCCTGAGCCTGGTTCCACTGCCATGCCAAGCACTCCTGGAGCGGACGCATGTGTAGTCTCGCGTGAGGGACTATGAAAATGCAGGAGGCCATCATGCCTATCAACTGCATAAACACCCTTGCTGTGAGCGAGTGTTGTGGTCTGAATTTCTGAATGAGTAACTGAATGCTGTTTATTCTGGCTGTGGTTGGCTGCGCCTTTGCCGCCAGAGTGTCTATTGTGGCTCCCAGGTACTGCTGTACGTGGGCGGGCTGAAGATGAGACTTTGGGTAGTTTAATGAGAATCCGAGGCTGTGTAGGAGGTGAATAGTGCGGGACACGTGACTGGCACATTGGTGGGCTGACTTTGCTTAGATGAGTCAGTCGTCTAGATAGGGGTAGACGTGAACATGGTTTCTCCGTAGGTGTGCAGCCACTGTCGCTAGGCACTTGGTAAACACCCTGGGGGCTGTAGTTACCCCGAAAGGCAGTACCTTGAACTGGTAGTGCTTGTTTTGGATGGTAAACCGGAGATACTTCCTGTGTGCTGGATGTATTGGTATGTGGAAATACGCATCTTTTAAGTCTAGGGTAGCGAGGAAGTCCCCTTGACTGAGTAATGGTAGAACCTGCTGTAAAGTGAGCATGTGAAAATGTTCTGACAAGATGTATTGGTTTAGGGGCCTGAGGTCTAGTATTGGCCTGAGAGACCCGTCCTTTTTGGGGATTAAGAAGTACAGAGAGTACACCCCTGTACCCTGTTCCTGTATAGGGACGAGTTCTATGGCCCCTTTTTGCAGCATGCTGATAACTTCTTGCTGCAATAAGTCTATGTGCTCTGCGGACATAGGACGATGTTTTGGGGGTATGTTGGGTGGAGTGGATGTTCGCTCTAGACAATAACCATACTGAATGAGTTGTCTTACCCACCTGTCTGTGGTAATGCTTTCCCAGACTGGCAGGAACTGTTGTAATCTGCCCCGGACTGGTGTTACATGGTCCGGGGGCAGCGACAAGGCGTCACTGCTTAGTATTGGTGGAGGATCTGGTGTTGTTATTCCCTCGTCCTCTGCCTTTACTGCTGTTGCCACGGTATCCACCTCTGTTTGTTTTAGTATAGGTGGTCTGCGTGTTCCCTTAGTTGTATTGAGTCTGCTGGGATGCCTGTCCTCTTGAAGCTCCTCTGTTATTGGAGCGACGAAAGGAACCACCTCTGAATTGTTGAGACTGCAAGGCCCCCATAGATTTGGCTGTCTCTGTGTCTTTCTTTCTTTTTTCTAAAATGGAGTCCACATCAGGACCAAATAAAAAAATCAGGGTTTACAGGCCGATTTAATAAAGTGGTTTGAATCTCTGATTTGAACCCTGAGATACGCAACCAAGCATGCCTTCTGAGCATGACACTAGTGTTGATGGCTCTGGCTGCAGTGTCAGCTACATCCAGCGCACATTTAATGGAAGCGTTGGATATGAGTTTCCCTTCCTGTATCAGTGTTTCTGCTCCTTCTTTGTAGGCATCAGGCAAATGTTGGAGCAGTTGCTCCAATGTGCCATAATGTGCCCTATCGTATCTGGCTAATAGGGCTTGTGTGTTGGAAATTCTACAGATGTTAGCTGCTTGTGCAGCTACCCTCTTTCCAGATGCTTCTAACACTTTAGACTCTTTGTCTGGAGGAGGAGCATCACCAGTGGTCTGGGAGTTGGCATGTTTACGAGCATTGGAGACAACCAAAGAGTCCAACGGCAACTGTCCCTTAATGTATGTAGGGTCCACAGGCGCCGGCCTGTATTTTCTTTTAATTCGGGGGTTAACAACCCTTGCTCTGGTGGTCTCTTTAAAAATGTCTCCTGCGTGTTTGAGGACACCTTTTAACATTGGCAATGTTTTAACTGATTTCTCAGAAGTGGAGAAAGTGTCAAACAAGAAATCCTCCTCAATTGGGTCAGCATGCATGTCCACATCATGATTATGTGCTGCCCTCTCCATTAGTGCGGTAAACGCCGCTGTATCCTCTGTGGGCGAAGTTTTTACAGGATAAGAAGGAGTATTAGGGATAGGTTGTAACTCCCCCTGGTCAGCAGTGTCCGTCCAGGTTTGAGCCTGGTCATCTTGATCATTGTCCGCAGGGTAACTATATTGTTCGTCATAGTTGTACCCTAGCTCTTCAGTAGAGCGTGTGGGTGAGTACGCATAAGTGTCTTGGTCATGGTACTGCACACTTTCAAAAAGGACAGGCGATGTGGAAGAGTCCCTTTTCTTTTTTAGTGGAATTTTATAGGATTCCAGTGGATTTTCCGACCTGATCTTTCTTTGATATATAGTAAGTGTACCAGTGTCGGCGTCGATATGGAGCTTTGACTGTTCATCATAGGAGGGCTCCTGATACACCACGCTTGCTTCTTGAGGATGACTTCCCTTCCCAAGTGTCACAGTTTTGGAATGTTCGATCCCCTTTGTCGTCAGTTCCCTTAGGTCGTGCCGTTGGGGGCAGTCCGAATTTTATGGGCGGTTCGGGCCTGGCGTCGATATGGCACCGACGGACTTTGCTTTGTCGTCGTGCTTTTTACTTTGCGTCGACTTCGGTGCTTGCGCCGGAGGTGCGCTCTTCTTTACGGATTCGATTTGCTCCTTCGAGGCGCCTTTGGCTTTTGGCTCGAGGGCTTTGATGAGCTGTTGTTTTTCGACTCGGTGCCTCGGTTCGAGGGCCCTTTGAGAGTCAAGTCCTTTGTTTGTGTCGCTGTCAGTCGACGCCGACCTCGTTGGTTCGACGTACTTGGCTTTAGCGAAGGACTGTAGCGCACCAATCTTCGGATCGACCGGTAAGAGCCCCCGAGTGAAGTGGTAGGCCAGAGTGTGGCTGGAGTGCTTCCCATCTGTTCTCCACACTTGTGTGTGGGATAATTTGGAATATCGTATCAGGGGTAGGGGACTATTAAAACTAACAAAGAAAGTGCTGGACAAAGGGAAGATCGGGGAGGGGAAAGAGATAACTGTAAGTCACAGATCCTCATTGAAGTGGGGCCAGAGGTTGTATTCGGACCTAGATTCACGCATGGGTCTGTGAAACAGAACTTGAGGAAAGTTCACAGGCAAGAGAGGAAGGTAATTGACTCTGGAATCCAAAAACTAATCACCATCTGTTGGTCTAGGTCAGCGGTCCTAATTGTTATGAACTGGATGGCCGCTTAATTTAAATGCAATACCTGCCTATCTTACCTCTAGTATGTGTGATGGCCTTTTAGGCAAAATGAAGGGATTACCTGTTTTTGATTTATGAAATGTATTTTGCGGCTTGACTTACTTAAACTGCAAAGTAACTGCCCGAGTTAAAGTATTAAGTGGAACTGCCCAGCTCATTTCATCTGCTGGGTACTGAATTATAATCAAATGGAATGTAATGCCTTAATGTTATGAATAATCATATGTGGAAATGCTTAAGATGTAAAGGTCTTCACTACTAAAAACTGAAGTTGATCTAAAAACACAAGATAAAGCATTTCCATTCTTTTCTAAAGACAGTGTGGTGTCATTTTTAAGTGGAGGTGCTCTGAGTTGCTGTATTGAGTGTGACGCAAGTACGACACGTTGCCTTGGAGTTAGGCCTTCCAACTTGTAACCAGGCGACCCCGGGTCTAACAGGCACTACCACTTGGAATGATTTTCCTCAAGAGTACCAGTTGTTTAATGATGTAGAAGTGTTCTTTGGAAATATTCTGCCAATTGTTCAGGCAAAGGCAACTGCTAGATGCTACAGATAACTCAATGGGAACTCATGAGATCCATAAATACTTAGAAAGATGGATTTAATGCCAGAAATGAAGAAGGGCGTGCTATGAGAATAATAATGCAGCACCGTTATGTACTTGACCGTAGAATGACCATGGAAGGAGGGGTAGGTGCAAAGATGGCGATGGATGCGGTACTTTTGTTCCAATGCACAATGCAAATAATGGAACTCTGTCAGAGGCAATACAAAATTTACATAATCTACAGAAGAAAATGGTAAATGAAGAAGGCGCCCCAGATAGTTGGCTTAGTGGGTGGTTTTCTTTCCATCCCGGATGTTGAGACTGTTAGAAGTCTTATTGCCAGCTCTTGTGGTCCGGTTATTGATATATTAAGGTATTCAATTAATGTTAGCATGTAGTAGAAGGATCAGTACAAAGGAAGGAGGAATGTTCCCAGTTAGGACACCAACATGTGTAGCAGATGCTTTGGGCAATATATATAACCTAGAGCCAAGTGCAGTGGAACCAGTAGTTGAAATATTAACTAGAGGGGGGGGCTGTTGGCAAGGAAATGAAATGTGGGGAGATTACCCTACAGCAGTCCAGTCAAAAACAATATAAAATTGTATGTGGTGAAAGAGCAGCGCAGGCCTAAATCTCATGCTGATGCAAGAAAATGTGAAGAGTTCACTGGAAAATAGGAGCGCATGGCCTGCAAGGTCTTATAAAAGGAAAACCAGTGTTTGTAAGGTTGAAGAAATGTATTCTCTCAGCACAAGCACTATTCTGTTGTCCCAGTAAACTGAAAACATTATTGTAGAATAGGAGCAAGAGACTGAATTAGCCAAGAGAACACAGAATCTGATAAGAATTCTTGGGAGCAGAACGATAAACACCCACAAATATACATGTATTCAAAAGGAGTAAATACATGGCTTGATAAATATTGTTAGAATTACAAAGAAGAATGTGTAGGAAATAGGTTAAGAGGTTAGGGACACAGGAGACGAGATATTTTCTGTAACCAATATGCAATTATTAAGTAATTTATTATTTGACCTTTTGTAATAAGCTTTGTTCATGTTGCTATATAAGTGGCTGCCTGTGAAGCAGCAACTTGAGACTAGCTGTTTACCTGTGTGGAGTTAGCTACTCTCGCAACAGTAAAAAGCTGTTTTTGCCTTACCAGGAAGAGTCTTGTCTTTTTCTTCATCTCAGTTTCCCCGCAACTTTTCTCATCACTACATTTAATAAAATCAAATTAAATAGGAAACCACTAGTAAGTGCTTAGTGTAGCATTATGCTCAAAGCTCCTGATTTGTTTAATATCCTTTAATTTTAATTATTATTGCATTTTCTCTATTTTTAATATATCAATAATAATTTTGAAATGAGCGTTGATTACTTTTAGGATTAGCATTAGGATAGGACGTAGAACGTAGAGTTAATCTAATGTAATTTATATAACTCAAAATTTTAAGTTGGGTAGGGCTGGCATTAGGGTGAGGATGTAATAATTAAAACTAATGTAATTAATATTAAACAAAATGAAAAATGCACTAACTTTTAGTAACAGTATTTGTAGTAAATACAGATTCTTCACATTATGAATCAACCTTGTGCAACAGTTTGGATTAGGCAATTATGAAACAGCTTTCCTAATCACGCTGGCAGGTGATGTCATGGCTCCAAGAGGACCACGCTAACTCCCACATTTGATGCCCAGAACCATATATGGTGCTATCAGGTGCTCAGAAGTCAGTCGCTTTTCTTTTCCCCCATGGCGTTAGTGGCAGAGATGAGCCTGATGAACTTAAAGACAACCTTGTCAGGGGGCGTGGCCCAGCAACATGGCCGACAGGACGGGAGCCTTCTCAGCTCCCTTTTCGTCCGCCCTAACTATCCTGCATTTCTCCTTGAAGCCCCGCAGCAAATCCGACTTTCAAAAGATGGAACGACATGTGAACCCCCCTGGGTCTGCCTGATTGAATTTGTGCGAGTTGAGGCTGGCGGATGTGCCAAATACGAAAGTGCGCAGTGCTGATCGGGCCTGCGCTGGACGCCCCACTGCACCTGGAGCCCTCCCGGAGGAGGCTTGGCCCCGGGAGGGGTGCGGGCGCACCGATAGGGACAACCCCCCCATCTGCTCAACTGCCGCTGGTTGTGGCTGCTGGCTTCATGACTTGGGCTTTTTTGGAGTGGCGATTCAGGAGCAGAGTGTGGTGTCATACTCGACAAAAACTCAATCTAATCTCCCACATCAATTCCATTGCAAAGTCTGCTCGATAAAAACTGCGCCTTCTTTGGGGAATTTGTCGCTTTTTCCCGGAGCAAGACCTTAAAACCCTGGTGCAATCGCTGGTCCTCTCCAGACTGGACTACTGCAATTCTCTTCTTACTGGCCTCCCCAAATCCCACCTGTCCCCCCTTAAATCTGTTCTCCATTCGGCAGCTCGTTTCATTAATGGGGCCAAAAGAAGCGACCACATCACACCGATGTTATCCACCCTTTGCTGGCTTCCCATCAATCAATCAATCAGAGCATTTATATAGCGCACTACTCACCCAGAGGGTCTCAAGGCGCTAGGGGAGGGGGGTCCGCTACTGCTCGAACAGCCAGGTCTTGAGTTGCTTCCTGAAGGCGAGGTGGTCCTGGGTCAGGCGGAGGTGGGTCGGGAGGGAGTTCCATGTCTTGGCGGCGAGGTAGGAGAAGGACCGTCCCCCTGTGGTGGCTCTTCGGATGCGGGGGACGGCGGCGAGGGCGTGGCCGGTCGATCAGAGCTGGCGTTTGGGAGCGTAGAAGTTGAGGCGACTGTTGAGGTACCCTGGGCCTTGGTTGTGTAGGGCTTTGTGTGCGTGGGTGAGGAGACGGAAGGTGATTCTCTTGTTGACCGGGAGCCAGTGCAGGTCTCTCAGGTGTCCGGAGATGTGGCTGGACGGGTGATGTCCAGGATGAGTCGTGCTGAGGCGTTCTGGATCCGCTGGAGTCTCTTCTGTAGTTTGGCGGTGGTTCTGGCGTAGAGGGAGTTGCCGTAGTCCAGGCGGCTGGTGACGAGGGCCTGGGTGACCGTCTTCCTGGTCTCGGTGGGGATCCACCGGAAGATCTTACGTAGCATGCGCAGGATGTTGAAGCACGACGAGGAGACGGCGTTGACTTGTCTGGTCATGGAGAGGGAGGAGTCCAGGATGAATCCCAGGTTGCGTGCGTGGTCTGTTGGTTTGGGTGCGCTGCCTAGGGCGGGTGGCCACCAGGAGTCGTCCCAGGCGGAGGGTGAGGATCCTAGGATGAGGACTTCCGTCTTGTCAGAGTTCAGTTTCAGGCGGCTGTTCTTCATCCATTCGGCTACCTCTTTCATCCCTTCGTGAAGGTTGGCTCTGGCGGTGGCGGGGTCGTTGGTGAGGGAGAGGATCAGCTGGGTGTCATCGGCGTAGGAGATGATGTTGAGGTTGTGCTGGCGTGCGATGGCTACGAGGGGGCTCATGTAGACGTTGAAGAGGGTTGGGCTGAGCGAGGAGCCTTGGGGAACGCCGCAGATGACTTCGGTGGCTTCAGTTCTGAACGGGGGGAGGCGGACTCTGTGTCCTTCCGGCGAGGAAGGAGGTGATCCACTCCAGTGCCTTCTCCTGGATTCCGACGTCGCTGAGACGCTGTACTAGTGTACGGTGGCAGACAGTGTCGAAGGCCGCGGAGAGGTCTAGGAGGATGAGGGCTGCTGTTTCTCCGTTGTCAAGCAGTGCTCGGATGTCATCGGTGGCTGCGATCAGGGCGGTCTCGGTGCTGTGGTTGGCCCGGAATCCAGACTGTGAGAGGTCGAGGGATCCGTTCGTCTCGAGGAAGGCGGTCAGCTGCTTGTTGACGGTCTTCTCGATGACTTTTGCAGGGAACGGGAGGAGCGAGATGGGGCGGTAGTTCTTGAGGTCGGTGGGGTCGGCTGATGGCTTCTTGAGAAGAGCGCTGAGTTCGGCGTGCTTCCAGCTCTCCGGGAAGGTAGCGGTGTCGAAGGAGGTGTTGATGATGTCCCGCAGGTGGGGTGCGATGACAGCGTCGGCCTTGTTGAAGACGTGGTGGGGGCAGGGGTCGGTCGGAGATCCGGAGTGGATGGAGTTCATCGTGCGGACGGTGTCTTCGGTGCTGATCGGGGTCCAGGCGCGGAGGGTGGTGGTGGGGGGCGGTGGTTCGGACGTGGCGTGCGTCAGTTGAGTGCTGAAGCTGTTGTGTATGTCCGCGATCTTGTTGTGGAAGTAGGAGGCGAGGGAGTTGCAGAGGTCTTGCGAAGGGGTGATGTCGTTGTTTCCGGCGTTGGGGTTGGAGAGCTCTTTAACGATGTTGAAGAGTTCCTTGCTGTTGTGTGCGTTGTAGTCCAGTCGTTCCTTGAAAGCAGTTTTCTTGGTGGCGCGGATGAGTTGGTGGTGCTTTCGGGTGGCGAGCTTGAGGGCAGTCATGTTGTCCGGTGTTGGGTCTCTGCGCCAGGTTCTCTCGAGGGCTCGGCAGTTGTTCTTGGAGCTCTTGAGTTCGTCGGTGAACCATGGGGCTCTCTTGCTGCCGGGTCTGCTGGGTGGGGTCCTCAGGGGGGCGAGGTCGTCTGCGCAGTCGCTGATCCACTGCGTGAGGTTGTTGGCCGCTTGGCTGGGGTTCGTTGCGCTGGTGGGTGGGTTCTTGCTCAGGGAAGTCGCGAGCTGGTCGGCTGAGATCCTGTTCCAGTTTCTGCGTGTAACCTGTTGCTGGTGGTGGTGGATCGTGGTCCTTCTGAAGCTGAAGTGGACGCAGCTGTGGTCCGTCCAGTGGAGTCCGGTGGCGTGGCTGAAGGTGATGTCCTTGTTGGATGAGAAGACGGGGTCGAGTGTGTCCCCGGCGTAGTGGGTGGGGGTGGTCACCAGCTGCTTGAGTCCCAGGTTGGCGAGGTTTATTTATTTATTTATTTTATTCGATTTATATAGCGCGTTATACCCTGGGGTCTCTAAGCGCTTTTCCAAGTAGCACCAATGGATTCCTAGGTCAGCACAAACAGACAGCTTCCTAGATTAGTGCAGCCAGCCTTATAACCCCACCCAGGCTTCCTGGCACAGGACAGTTTTCAGCCTCTTCTGGAAGGCCATCAGATTAGACTCCCTATGCAGATCCATCGGCAGATTATTCCACACTGCAGGGAGGGTATTTGAAATCGCACGACCACCCACCGTGGCTAGTCTGGCGCGTGGTTGGGTGAGACGAGAGGCATCGGCAGATCTTAGTGCCCTGCCCGGTATATATGGGGTTAGACGGGTCTTGATGTATCCTGGGGCCTTGCCATAGAGTGACTTGTGAGCAATGCATAGCCCTTTAAAGAGCACCATCTGTCTCACCGGCAACCAATGTAGCTCGCGCAAGAGTGGAGACGCTTGCGAATTCCTGGGTTTCTTGAAAATGAGCCTAGCGGCGTCGTTCATCACCACTTGGAGTTTGTTAAGAAGTTTTTGGGGCAATCCTATGTAAAGCGAGTTGCCATAATCCAGCCTTGATAATATCATTGCGGAAACCGCCTGTCTCAAGGTTGTCCAGCAGGGTGGTGGTGTTGCGGTCGTTGTTGTTCTCCAGGTGGAAGTTGAGGTCCCCGAGGAGGATATAGTCAGCGGAGAGGAGGGCGTGTGGGCTAATGAAGTCGGCGATGTCCTCGCTGAATTGTGTGCGTGGTCCCGGGGGGTCTGTAGATGAGGGTGCCTCTGAGGGTGGTCTTGGGGTTGATGTGGACCTGGAAGTGCAGGTGCTCGGCGGGTGAGAGGGAGTCGTCGGTGTTGGTCGTGATGCGGATCGTGTTCTTGTGGATGATGGCGATGCCTCCTCCGGTCTGGTTGATACGGTCCCTACGGATGATCTTGTAGCCGTCTGGGATGGCGATGGCGATGTCGGGCGCTGAAGAGGCGTTCATCCAGGTTTCCGTGAGGAAGGCGACGTCTGGTGAAGTTGTGTCGAGCAGGTTCCAGAGCTCGACGGCGTGTCTGTGGACGGAGCGGGTGTTGAGCAGGATGCATTTCAGGTGGCTGCTGCTGTTGCTCGCCTTGGTCGGTGCTGGAGAGGTGCAGGTCCGGATGCAGGTGAACTTGCAGGAGTGGCAGCAGAAGGGTCCGTGGGTGCGTCTCGGGGTGGCTCGGTAGCAGCCCGGGAATCTACCGGCGTTGAGTGCGTAGAGTTCGGTGGCGTCGTAGGTCCGGCGGGTGGGCTGGTTTCTGCGGGGGCCAGGGGGTCTGGCACTGGGCGCGGTCCAGGCGCGGACGGGCGCAGACGGGCTTACCTTTGGCGCACCTTCGGCGCTCAATCGGTGCTCCCGCTGCGCGCGTCCGCTACGCGGTCGCTCTGGGGGAGTCATAAGAAGGGGGACGGGAGAGCGGGTCAACTGGGCGTCGGTCGCGGTTCGGCCAATGGGCCGGTGGTGGGCAGGGCCTGTGTGGAGCTGCGGCGGGAAAAACTGGCGAGCGGGCGGCTCTGCTGTGGCTGGGCCGCTCGGGGGGGCAGGTGGGCGTCGGCGGCGGAAAATGCGGCAAAAAGGCTGGCTTGTCAGGAGCAGGAGGCGGCAGGAGGAGCAAGGGGGTGACCCGGCCTGGTGAGAGGCGCAGCGGTCGAGGCTAGAGCTATCTACAAGACTGCCTGTATCCCCACAAAGCCTTGCACTCCTCCTCTCCTCGCTACCTGGCTAATAAACTGAAACTCTCTGGAGGCTCTAGACCATCTCGTAATGCGGAAAATGTATTGCTTGAACCTCCCACTTTCAAGAAGGAAAAATCGATGGCCCAATCCTTTTCAGGCAACGCAGTGAGAATCTGGAACTCACTTCCGCCTCAGCTCTGGACCACCACCTCCTCCCAGGCCTTCAAAACGGACCTCAAAGTTCTCCTCCCCCAAAGACACCTCCAAATTTAATTCACGCCCTCTCTATTATCTGAAGGAAGACCTCCCATTATTGAAAATTCTTTTCTCCATGACTATGGAAGTGCCTTCCCAGTGTGTTATTGTGGTTGGAGTGTTTGCCATTTATTGCAGTATTATCCTTGTACCTGTGTTTGGTACTCTTTTGTAACATGCACACGCTACTTTTCTCTTGTAACACACTGTTTTCTACCTCTCACATTTTGTTTGCTTTAGATACTTGCACAAGTGCCACCATTGCCTATGTAACATTGTTTGTTCATGTGCTTGAGTGTATGCCAGATGAACAAGTTACTTACCTTCGGTAACGCTTTTTCTGGTAGATACAATATCTGCCTGTGGATTCCTCACCTTGTGAATATCCCCCTTGCGCCAGCAACGTTCGGAAATTTTCTTCGTAGCACGCCGACGTGGACGACGTCACAGGAGGACGGCATCGCGCGCGACTCCGTCTGACGTCACCGACCCCTTATCAGGCCCACGCCGGCGTGATGACGTCAGTTCCGCCCTTTTTTCCATGCCTTCGAGGCACACGGATGGACCAACGATAGCAAATATACAAGTATACAATGTACACAGTACATCTTAGAACAAATTCAATACAATAGTATAAACAATATATACAGAAAGACCAGGTATAGCAGAGTGGACAACGGGGAGGCGGGTGGGCATGTGAGGAATCCACAGGCAGATATTGTATCTACCAGAAAAAGCGTTACCGAAGGTAAGTAACTTGTTCTTCTGATAGATACATCTGCCGTGTGGATTCCTCACCTTGTGAATAGATTCCCACAGCAGTCCCCACTCCCGGAGGATGGTGTCCACTCTACTACACCAGGAAATCTTGGAGGACAGAGCGCGCGAAGTGGCCATCCCTCCTCACCTCGGTATCCAAGCAGTAATGCTTCGCGAAAGTGTGGAGGGAGGCCCAAGTCGCGGCCCTGCAAATATCCTCAACAGGTACACCCCTAGACAAAGCAGATGTTGCAGACTTTGCTCTAGTTGAATGTGCTCTAATACCCTCAGGAGGGTCCTTACCCGCAAGGGAGTAGCAGATTTTGATGCACAGGATTATCCACCTGGAAATAGTGCGCTTGTGCACCGCTCTGCCCTTCTTGCAGCCAGCAAAACCAACAAACAGCTGGTCGTCCATCCGGAAGTCTTTAGTCCTGTCCAGATAGAAAGACACCGCCCTCTTAGGGTCCAGGCGATGCAGTCTCTCTTCCTCCTTAGACGGGTGAGGGGGAGGATAGAAGGTAGGAAGGGTAATGGATTGCCCAAGATGGAAAGGAGTCACCACCTTAGGCAGAAAAGCAGCCCTGGTCCTGAGAACCATCCTTTCAGCATGAATGGTCAGGAATGGGGGTTTGGAACTTAGAGCTTGAAGCTCACTTACCCTCCTTGCCGAGGTGATTGCAACGAGGAAGATCGTTTTAAAAGAGAGAAGCCTCAATGGACACTTGTGCAAAGGTTCGAAGGGAGAGCCCATTAAGAAGGTCAGCACAAGATTCAAATCCCAATGAGGAACAACAAAAGGGGTAGGAGGGAACATATTCACGAGACCCCTCAAGAATCTTAAAACTACCGGAGATTTAAAGAGAGAGGGCTGATCCGGCAAACAGAGAAACGCCGATAAGGCCGAAAGATACGCCTTGACCGTAGCCACAGCCAAACCTTGCTGCGCCAGATAAAGAGCAAATTGTAAAATATCAGATAAATGAGCCTTCAAAGGGTCAACATCCCTCTCCCTGCACCAAGAAACAAATTTTGACCACCTATAGGAATAAATGGACTTAGTGGTGTCGCGCCTGGCAGAGAGAATGACATCCACCACATCGTGAGGGAGGGAAAAAGAACTCAAGTTGCCCCGTTCAATCTCCAGGCATGAAGGTGTAATGTCTGGAGGTGGGGGTGTAGAACCTGCCCCTCCATCTGAGAGAGGAGGTCTGCCCTGTGAGGGAGACGGAGCGGCGGGTGAGAGGAGAGGTGGAGTAGGTCCGAATACCACACCCTTCTTGGCCAATCCGGGGCGACCAATATGACTCGGGCCCGGTCTTGACGAATCTTCCTCAGAACCCAAGGAATCAAGGGTATGGGAGGAAACGCGTAAAGGAGTTGACTTCCCCAACTCAACTGAAACGCGTCCCCCAAAGCTCCTTGCAACGGATACTGGAGACTGCAGAATGACGGGCAGTGAGCATTCTCGCGAGAGGCAAATAGATCCACCCAAGGAGTCCCCCACATCTGAAAGATGTCGTGAACAACCTCCGGGTGAAGCCTCCACTCGTGATCGGCAGAGAGCTGTCGACTGAGACTGTCTGCCCGAACGTTCAGAACCCCGGCCAGATGATTTGCCACCAGACAAATCTGATGGTCCTGAACCCAGGACCAGAGACGCAGAGCCTCTCTGCAGAGACACTGCGACCCTACTCCTCCCTGCTTGTTGATGTACCACATCGCGGTCGTGTTGTCCGTCAGGACTTGAACCGAACGACCGCGAAGGGAAGGGAGGAAGGCCTTGAGCGCCAAACGTATCGCCCGCAATTCCAGAAGGTTGATGTGAAACAACCTTTCTTCTGGAGACCAAAAGCCCTTGACCTCCAGGTCTCCCAGATGAGCACCCCACCCGAGAGTGGATGCATCCGTTATCACTGTGGCCACTGATGGAGGCAGTTGAAAAGGCTTTCCTTGAGACAGATTGCCCTCCACGCCCCACCAAGACAGATCCGCTGCAGCTTCTCTGGAGATCCTCACTGACTCCCTGAGATCTCCGTTGTGCTGATACCACTGCCTGCGGAGGCACCACTGGAGTGCCCTCATGTGCCAGCGTGCATGGTTGACCAACAGAATGCAAGAAGCCATCAGACCGAGCAGACGAAGGACCCTCAGGACTGGAACAACCGCTCCATTGATGAATAAAGGAATCATCTCCTGTATGTCGTGAATCCTTTGAGGTGGAGGGAATGCACGACATACAGTAGTGTCCAGTATCGCACCTATGAACAGGTTGCGCTGGGAGGGAACCAGGTGAGACTTGGGTACATTTATTGAAAAACCCAACCTGTGCAACAACGGAGTTGTCTCTTGCATATGATGGAGCACCTTCTCCGGCGATCCCGCTTTGATCAGCCAGTCGTCCAGATACGGGAATACAGGTATCCCCGACCTTCTGAGATGTGCTGCCACCACTGCCATCACCTTGGTGAAAACTCGAGGCGCAGTAGTAAGTCCAAACGGAAGGATCGCAAATTGGTAGTGCTGCGATCCCACCGTAAAACGGAGATACTTTCTGTGCGACTTCTGAATGGGGATGTGAAAATACGTATCCTGCAAGTCGATCGACACCATCCAGTCTTCTTCCATCAGCGCCAGAAGAACCTGAGCAAGGGTGAGCATTTTGAACTTCTCCTGTTTGAGATAGAGGTTCAAAATCCTGAGATCTAGGATCGGCCGAAGCCTGCCATCCTTCTTGGGAATCAAAAAATACCGGGAGTAGCACCCTTGACCCCTCTCCTGCTCTGGAACCACCTCTATTGCACCCTTTCGGAACAGAGCCAGGACTTCTTCCTGCAGGAGAAGCAGGTGATCCTCTGAACAATAACCTTGGCAAGGAGGGTAATTGGGAGGGAACTCCTGAAAAGGAAGTGCATACCCATTCTCTACGAGATTGAGAACCCAAAGATCTGATGTAACCGATTCCCAATCTCGTAGAAAATGAGTAAGCCGACCCCCTACTGGCTCTACATGATCCAGAATGGTGAATCTAGGGCTGCTTTGCTGATGCGGGTGGGGGTTGGGCATTATTGGAGGAAGTGGAGGAAGAGGAGACTTGACGTCCACGTCCACGACCCTTCTGTCTACCTCTATAGGACTTATATAGAGGGTTCTGCTGCTGCTGCTGTTGTTGTTGACCTTGTCTGAAGGGACGAAAAGAGGATCTACCAAAACCCCTGAACTTTCTAACTGTCGACCCCCTCATCTGGAGGCCCAAAGATCTTGCAGTGGCACAGCTATCTTTAAACCTTTCCAAGGCTACATCAGCCTTTTTGCCAAAAAGGCCAGTCCCTTCAAAAGGTAAGTCCAGCAACGTAGACTGCACATCCGCAGAAAAATCAGAGGACTTTAACCACGCGGCCCTCCTGGTCGCAATAGAAGAACCCATAATCCTGGCAACAGAATCAACCGTGTCCATGCCACTCTGAATGACCATGCGTGCAGCAGCTTGAGTGTCAGAAACCACCTCATTAAAGTTCTTCTTATCTTCCTCAGGAAGCTTAGGTGATAACTGCTTCACTGAATCCATTAATGCATGCACATACCTTCCTAAAAGGCAAGTAGCATTCGCTGATTTAAGAACCATGCTCCCTGAAGAGAAAGTCTTCTTTGCAGACTGATCCAATTTTTTTGACTCTTTGTCAGCTGGCACTTGAGGGAAAGAGCCCGCAGCCCTGTTAGAGCAAGCCGCCTGCACCACAAGACTTTCTGGAGAGGGATGAGAAGAAAGGAACGCAGGGTCATCAGGAGCCACCCTATAGCGCCTTGCAATAGCTCTCGACACAGCAGGAGCAGACAACGGTCTCTTCCAAATCTCCTTTATTGGATCCGTTAAAGCATCAGTGAACGGCAGTGTAGGTTCAACAATGGAAGAGGGAGAGTGTAAAACCTCAGTAAGGATGTTGGGCTTGTACTCAACTGTGGGCAGCTTCAAGTTGAGAAGATCAGCAGCCTTCCTAATAACAATGCGATAGGGCGCCACATCCCTAGAAGGAGCATCAGAAGCCGAAGGTAGACCCCACTCAGGAGAGAGCTCCAGACCACTAGCATCACGAAGGTCTTCAAAGTCATCATCATGATCAGGAAGTTCACCTTCTTCCACATCCGAATCTCCATCTTCCCTTTGTTCAAGAAGACGCTGAGCCCTTCGTCTCGACCACTCCACTCGAACCGAAGTCGACGGATCCGGTAACGACTCCGACGGAGCCGGTTCCGACGTCGAGCGAGGAGCTGGGGCAGCAGGAAGACGAGACTCACGGATTGGCGTGGCACCTCGATCCAAACTACGAGGTCGATCCGGAGTCGGCGAAGCCGCATGCGGAGTCGAAGACCTCGGTGGAGCCGTACCGAGCCAAGGTGTAAGAGGCGCCGGCATAAAAGGAGCCGGGGCGTACGACTGAGGAATGCCCAGATTGTACGATAATGGACCCATGGGACCAACAGGTGCTCCAGCGGGGTACATCGCCCTGGAATATACTCCAAACATCGCATTGAGAAAATGCGAGGGATCCTGACCAGGACCAGGAAAGGGAGGGTACGAACCTACCGGATGTTCAAACGGAGGTCGTTCCGATACATGTTCACTCTGACCTTCTGGGTCCCCAGGAGTCTCCATCGGAGTCGGAGTCTGAGGAATCACCTCTTCTTCCTCTTCATGTTCCGAAGGATGTAAGGATACCGGATCCGGTTCAGGTTCCGGAGTCGGAGAACCTTCGATTGACAAGGCAGGAGAAGGAGAAACAAAGTCCTTATGGTGTTTGCGAGACTTTTTCTTTGAATCAGAAGATTCCTTCCCTGAATGATGTTTTGAACTGTGCTTCCTCCTCTTATGCTTTCTCCTCGAAGAGCTCGAAGCGTGACCCGAAGCCGACTTGGATCCAGACCTAGATCTCTCCCTGGACCTTGACTTCGCCCTGGATCTCGACTCCGCTCTGGATCTCGAACCCGCTCTGGAACTCGACGCCGATCTCGACTTCGATCGAGACCTTTGCTTCGACTTAGAGCGTCTCGACGTCGACCTCGAATATCTTCCAGTATCCTGTTTTACCTTCGCGAGAAGTAGTTTAGCTTCACGCTCACGAAGCGCCTTTGGGTTCATTTTAAAACAGGAACTGCAGTTCTTAACGTCGTGATCCGAACCAAGACACCACAAACAATCCTTATGTGGGTCAGTGATAGACATCATGCGGGCACAAGACCTACATTGCTTAAAACCTGTCTTCCTCGACGACATCTTCGATAAAGAATTAAGTCGCAAAAGAGAAACAGTGACAACTAAATAACAGCTAGATACTAAGTATCGCAGAAGATCCCGAAAACCGTTAGCGTCGAAGACGCGGAAAAAAGGGAACTGACGTCATCACGCCGGCGTGGGCCTGATAAGGGGTCGGTGACGTCAGACGGAGTCGCGCGCGATGCCGTGCTCCTGTGACGTCGTCCACGTCGGCGTGCTACGAAGAAAATTTTCGAACTTTGCTGGCGCAAGGGGGATATTCACAAGGTGAGGAATCCACACGGCAGATGTATCTATCAGAATTTGCAGTATTATACCTCTAATTGTACTTTGTTTTCTCTTGTAACCTGCACACGTCATTTTTTCCTCCTGTTTGCTACCTCATGTATTTTGTTTGCTCACAATAGTCACTTTTGCCTCATGTAACTTAACGTTTGCTTTTTTAATTTGCTCACTTGTAATTTTCTCCTCTTGTATCATTACTGTTCCTATTGTGAAGCGCTCTGACGCCTTCGGGTAAAGTCTGCGCTATATAAAAACGCATAAATAAATAAATAAATAAATCATGCGGGTGAAGCAGCCCTGCGCAGACCCCTGGCCAAGTGAGTGGAGCTCCCGTGACGCACTGCTTTCCATCGCCGTCCGGGAGCAGATTGTGGCGATACTGAGTACGGTGGATCGGGAACTCGGTTGGTGCAGGTGAGTGGGCCTATGGTGGATTGTCTCTCCCGGCCAGGCCTGGCAGGCGAATCGGTCTGTGCTGGGCCTGGTCCGAGTCCGAGTCATTACGAGCCGCGCTTGGTGCCCCTCCCCCCTCGGAGCTGAAGATACTGTGCGGGAGCCTGCGGGATCTCGGGGTGGAGCAAGTACGGGGGGTTGTGGTCCTTAGGCAGGGCCTCCCCCTTCCTGCGAGTGAAAGCCTGGGCAATACAGGGATGTGACGATAATGGCCATAAGTGCTGGCGCATTGACACTGCCACGGTGCCCCTAATGAGTGTGGGGGGCCGTGAGAATCTGCAGCTGCACATTTTTGAAGACCCAGAAAGGCTAGACATGCTAAAGAGTAGCCTGCGATGTTGACCTGGCTACATATTGATTGATCTTGCACGCACAAGCGGCCTATGTAAACTGCTTAGCGGTGATCTCGGGGGAGTGGCTGGAGATCCATAGTGACAGATTGCCGCCTGGAAAAGCATGAGGCCAGAAGCGACTATGGGTGACATGGCCGGACGGAGATCGTCGGCGGCAGCAGCAGAATCGAGTGGAATCACAAAATGCTCCAGAGACATTGCAGAGGAGGATAATGGTGGGTGATGACGGGACGCTGCAGTCTAACCCCCTTGTGGAGAGCACTGCGGAGGTCGACTTGCCGGGAACTACTTCTGCTCGACAGGATGCCCAGGATTAGACGTTGCCACTAACAATGGATGTTGTGCCCGAGACTTTGTTGGAGGACCTTCCTGAAGGTGGCAGTGAAAGTGATTAATCATGGCCTGCTGGGCTTCACGCTGCTTTTTGTCACAGGACCGTGGTAATGCTGTATGGTGCTGTTGGTTGTTGCGGGCCTAGGCATGGGGAGGGGGGATGGGCTGCGCTACTGGTAGCTTAGATAGGACCTTGGGGGTAGGGGGATGCCTGGCTTAATTACATATGAAGCGGGAGTACTACAGAACGGCAGTGGGACTTTTTTTGCTTTGTGCTGGGTGGGGGGACTGGGGATGCAATGTTTTCTTTTTGTTACCCCTATTGGGCCTGGTGGGATGATGTGCACGTCCTGGCACGAGCAGATGGGTGGGCAAAATAGTCTGTGATGATAGTCGAGAGTTGTCCGTGGGTGGGGGAGTAGGTGGGTGTTGTTGGTTCAGTTTTTGTTGTGTGGCATTATGTTGTGTTGTGCAAAAGAGCATATCGCTGCAGAAGAGTGTTGAGTCCTGGCACGATGTCAGACAGGTAGTGTGGGTACATGGCCATGGCAGCGGTGGTAAAGTTTCTTAGCTGGAACGTTATGGGTTTAGGCACTTGCACCAAACTCCATAGGGTCCTTTAATTCCTTAAGCAGCATAATAAAATGGCTGCGTGCTTGCAAGAGACGCATCTGGATGATGTTGGGGTGGGGTGTTTGGCACAAAAGTGGAGGGGACAGGTGTTCCACTCATCGATTCTACCTATGCTATGGGGATGTTGATTTGGGTGGCACCTGGGGTTCCGTTTACACGACAGTACGCCAAAGCGGATGTTAAAGGTCGCTAAGTGTTATTGCGAGGTAAGCTAGATGGTAAAGATATCAGTTTACTTACTTAGTCCTCCAATGTTGATGACCCACATTTTTTTACGGCACTGCAGATTTGGACACTCCCCTGATATGGTTAGGAGATTTTAAATTGTGTGCTTGACCCGGAGCTGGATAGATGCCCTCCTAGAAGGGATACCAAGCCGCGTATGACCGAGCAGTTGCAAAAACTAATGGGTAACCTGGGCCTCCAGGATATTTGGAGGGAGCATCACCCGATGCAGAAGATAGTCACTTGTTTTACGGCCACCCACAACACACATAGTCGCCTTGATAGGGTACTAGCGACAGAGCACCCAGCATTTATGGTGGCAGAGGTTACTCATTTGGCTAGTTTTTTTGTCCGATCATGCGCCTGTGTGCTGCACAGTGTGGTGGGTAACAGGAGAGCAGTGCCCCTGCGGGTGGCAGCTCCCTGCTGATGTTTTGGAGGACCCGGACGGGAAAGAGGCAATTTTGAATGCATTGACAGAGTATTTGTCTCTTAATTGGGGCACTGCAAGTAATAGAGCTCATGAATGGGATGCGATGAAGGCGGTGGTCAGGGGAGCGGCAATGGGTTTGATGTATGGCGTTTGGAGGCAGCTACAGGCTAGGGAAAAAGAATTGGCTAATCTCCAATCAGGACCACAGGGTCAAGATGACACTCCGGTACAAGAGTGTTTAATACGGGAGCAGGCTGCAGACACTTGGGATAGATTGGACAAGTACACTCTTATAAAATATCACCAGCGGCTACATGCAGAGGGAGATAAAGCAGTTCGCTTGTTGGCCTGGTTATTGTGTAATGAACAAGACCCCCCTCTTTGGTTATCTGTCTTAGAACTCAGTCAGGCGAGCTGGTCTATGATCGAGCAGCTATGCTGGAAGTGTCCTGGCAACACTTGCAGTCTGTATATAGGGTAGACCTTCTGGTGTGTGGAGCTTTATATTCCTTTCTTGGAGGGCTTTCAATTAAGACATGTGTCCAAAGAAGTTAGGACAGAGCTCGATGAGCACATCACTGAGGAGGAACTGAGGGAAGCGATAGCGGACATACCTGGGCAAAGGCACAGGGAGGTGACGGGCTGCCCATTGAGTATTTTCAAGCATACTCGGCGGTACTGGTTTGACCTTTGTTGCAAACCTTTAATGAGTCTTTGAGAGTGGAATTTTGCCCCCTACGATGAGCGAGGGTGAAATGTGTTCGATTCCAAAGTCGGGTGGTGATGTACAGGACCCAGCGGCATACCGACCACTGACAATGATTAACTCAAATACAAAAATCTTATGTAAAGTACTGGCCAAACATTTGGGACCGCACATGGCTCATTTAGTTCACGGGGATCAGCGTGGCTTTATCCTGAGCCGTAGTACGTCTATGAACGTGTGACGGTTGGCGCATGTACTGCAGGAGACGCAAGGGGCCCCCAAGGAGTTGGCTCTGGTGTCCATCGACCTTGAAAAGGCGTTTGATACGCTGGACTGGGGGTATCTACTGGAAATCCTTGGAAAGCTGGGGATGGGACCACGTTTTTGCAGATGTGTTAAAATCCTATCTTTTATCTGTTTTTTCCCTTCTGTTGCAGATTTCTCTTTAACTGAGCCCTCAGTGCAATTTTTTGGTTTTAAATGTGGCTTAATAGGTTGAGTACCCAGGTAATCCCTACCTACAGAGGAATAGACTTACATGATTATTTTTGGAAGTTCTTGTTCACAGTCCTGAACTGGAACTGCTTCCAGTCACGGACATATAGCTAGAACGGAGCCCTCTTCCATTATATTACTAAGGATGGCAGAGGATACTGTAGAGAAGTTCTCCATTAACTTCATTCCCAAATCCAGAGCTGGGGCAGCTCTGTTCTAATTTTTGTACTTAACTGAGTACATTAGGGAAGACTGCTAATGAAGGCGTACCATGCATAAATGCTGATCATGCCCCAATTGTAGCATTCCTCAAAGAGATACACCATTCCGAGAGGGAGACAGATAGTCAATATTCTATATAGGTCTTGAGGGAGATGGTATATATACACACTGCTTCCAATTGATTGGGCTTACGAATTTAATACCTCACCTACCTCCACATGGGTTATATTGTCAGGTTTAGGAACAGGAATATAACCAGCCAAAACTGGTCATGTAGCTCCTTCACTGTTAAATCAGTTTTGGTGTTCATGGCAAGGGATTTCCAAATCTTGGTATGCTCTGTAATGACCGGCAGATCTACCTGCGTGTATTCTTGAATCTTCCCTGAGGCTCAAACCAAGAGTAAAATGTCTCAAAGGCATATGCTGAATATGCATGTATTAGAAAAGTAACCCCCACCCCCACCCACTCTCCCACCCCAAATCAGGGACACCTGAAGCTTTGAGGTTTTTAATTACTGCTACCCTGCAAATGGGCTCTATAACAATAGGTGCTGCCATATTGAAAGGATTCAGTTTGGAATCAAATAATTAGAAAACCCACAGAATGGGGAATTAACCTTTTATGAATCAAGCTTGACAAACCTACGGAAAGAGGTGCTCCCTTATTCCCAGTTGGAGGTAACTACATTTACTACAGGTGTCTCTGAAATTACATAATGATGGTTTAGATGTGTGTAATAAGTGTAAAGTACTCAAGGCGTAATGTAAAATACGAACCCCACATTGAGCACTGACTGCTGCGTAAGTTACGACTTTGACATAACTCTACAAGGATTGCGTTTCCCACCCACGAGTGACACAGGTGAGCTTTGTTCAATGCACCACGATGAATACAAAAAACAGGTTAATGCAGCCTCGCAGGGTCCTATTCAATGTGTGATTGACAGAGATCAATCAATCAATCATGTGTTTGTAGAGCGCAGCTACTCACCCGTAAGGGTCTCAAGGCGCTGGGGAGGAGCAGGATCCAGTCCATCAAGGAGGGGGTCTGTCGAAGAGCCACATTTTTAAGTTTCTTGTGAAGATGGGGAGTGATATTGTCTGTCTGAGGTGGAGCGGTAGGGCGTTTCAGGCTCTGGCAATGAGGAAGGAGAAGGAGCGGCCTCCTGATCTGGTCTTTCTGGCGCGGGGACCCACGGCGTAGAAGAGCTGGCTGATCGTAGGATTCTTTGGGGTCAGTTGGCTGTTCAGGTATGCGGGTCCGGTGTCGTGGAGTGCATTGTGTGCAGGGCCGGACTGGCCGTAGCGGGCACCGGGCAATCCCGCGGTGCGACGCACGGGTGGGGGGCCCAGTTTAGGGTCCTGGGGGCCGTTTTTGTTACAGGGCCGTTTTTGCAGCATAGCTGCAAAATCGGGCCTGTAACATTATCGGCCGAAAACCGGCCCTGGTAAAGAGATCGGCGGCACCCAAACCCCCTGGGGGAGGGTGGGGGGAGGCGGGTGAGCCCGTTGCTATGGCTGGTTTTGGTTCCCAGTCAGGCCCTGCTTGTGTGCGTGGGTGAGAATCTTGAAGGTGATTCTGGTCTTGATGGGGAGCCAGTGGAGTGTGTGCAGGTAGCTGTTCAGCATTCTGCCCATCAATAACTGTTTTTGCATTTGTCACCCGAGTGGGATGGGTATGCCCAGACGTGGGTCCCGTGCACTCTATGCCACTGGAGTCAAGCTAGCCTGGCTGATGAGGGGCAATACCCCGAAACAGTCCAACCCTGACAGTCCGGCTGAACTGTTCCCATATAGAGCAGAGTCAAGACTGATTTGCATATGGTGGGTATAAAATTGAATGGCTAAGGGAGCAAAAAAACTATGGATTTAGGACCAGATCTCTGTACTGGGGTGAATGTTAGATACTGTTCAGTATTCTGTCCATCACTTGTTCTTGCTGCTTTACATAGATCAGCTAATGGGATATTGTGAGAAAGTGCCATCTTTCTTGCACTGGTATGCCCCCACTTTTCTCTGAACTGCTGATGTACTTTGACTGAGTGTGCCCTGGGTTCCTGCCAACCAGGTACCCAGGGCCTGTGTTCCTTCCCTAAAAACTGTGTTGAAACTAAAACCCAATTGGCATCTCTGGCCAACTATCAGCCCCTAGTAAATGGTACCCTAGGTACCCAGGGCATGGTGACCAGAGACCTGAGGCCTGCAGCACTTATTGTGCCACCCTCAGGGGCCCTGTACGCTGACACCCACACACTGCTTTTGCAGGCTGAGTGTCTAAGTACAAAACTAAACAAAGAGTAGACATGGCACACATCCCTGTGTGCCATGCCCACAGACCCCACTGCCCTGGCATACTTCAGTCATCCCTCTAGGTGGGTGCCCTATGCCAGAAGTGTGGGCACAGGTGCACGAGCCCTGTGCCCCTACAGTACCCAGGGCCATTCCTGGGCACTGTAAGTGCAGTGATGCCATTAAGAGTATATGGTGCTGGGAGGTTGTCATTACGAACTCCACAGCACCATAATGGCTACACTGAAAACTGACAAGTTTGGTACCAAATGTCTCAGCACATTAAACCCGCACTGATGTCAGTGTGGGATTTAATGTAAAATGCACCAGAGGGCATCTTAGAGATGCCCCTGAAAACCTAACCTACAATCCACGTCTGGGCTGAGTGGCTGCCACACAGCAGACATATTGCTGGAACCCTGGGTGGAGAGCCCCCTGCTCTCCTGGGCCTGCAACAATGCACATCCTGGGCAAGGTGCTAGGTCTCCTCCCCAAGGATGGGCAGGGGGAAGCTTCAAAGGCATGCCGCCTCTGTGAGCTTCTCCAGACCATTTGCTGTACCCAGCAACTGGCCCCCACCAGTTCTGACCCCCACCTGGAGGGAAGACTGGCGGGAAAAACGTCAGGAAGGGGGGTGTGCCAGCCTGTGCCAACCCCACCCCTCAGGTGGGGGAGACTAGGTGAAGCACGACAACAGGCTCCGGACATCTTGAAGATAGGGAGCCCTGCCCAATCACAGCTAGGCTCCTGCCCCCTCCCACAGGAGAGGAGCAGGCTAGGGCTGTACCACCCCATGACAGGGACCTATTGGTCCCTGCCCTTGCCCTACCTGTGACGCCCCTAAATTCAGTATTTAGGGGCTCCCTGAACCTTCCTTCCTTCCTCAGATCCTGAAAAGAAGAGAAGAACGAAGACTAAGAAGAAGAGGACCCGCCATGTAGCTGCTAACAACAGGACGACAACAACTGACTTTGCCCCAGCCCTACCGGCCTGTCGATCCTGGAACCTGCTCCTGCCTAAAGCCCGGCGACTCATGTGGACAGCAATCTTGGGACACCCAGAGGACCTGCCTGCCTTGACCCTCTTAAAACCTGGGACTCCCATCAGCAGAGGCTCTGCTGCAACAACCTCCCTGGTGCCAGCCAGGAAGCTCCGGACCAGCCCACTCTTCACCCGCCGAGCCCGGCCCGTGCCAGAGTGATCCAAGACCACAAGGACGTCCCCCCTGCGACCCGAAGTCCAGTGCCCAAAGACCCTCCTTGACGAACCAGACGACACCTGCAGACTCAGAACCAGGGGCCCCCCAACCGCGAACAGCTGAGGGTAAGCTTTTCCGATACCCAAAGACACCCCTGCACCCGGCGCCCTACAGCCCCCTGTGCCTCCCTTTGGGGTACCTACCTGTGCTCCAAGATCCCAACTTACCTCTCGACGTGCTGATCGCCCCTGGAGAGTCTCCGCCCCTAGCCTGCAGCCTTTGTTCCCTTTTTCCCTTTTCCATTGGATAACATTGAGCGCTCGACGGCTCAAAAGCACCCTGCAGCCAGCCGCCCGAGTATCACTGAATGTGCCACTTTTATCCTATCCTGCTTCCCCTTTGTCCTAAGCAAGTGACCAGGAGCCTAGCTCCCACAGCCGCGTGGCCTGCTAGCCACTAACCGGAGGCCTCCTGTCCCCCATTGGATAACATTGGGCCTAACTACTCTGCACCCGGCCGCCTCTGCGCCGCTGAGGGTGAACCAACTGTACCTACCCGACACTGGGTGACCCCTGAGTCTATGCCCAGAACCATAACTTCACCAGTCGAGTACTCACCAGGAAACCGGTAACTTACTTACCTGCCATTGAATAATATTGATTGGTTTGACTCGAAAAATCTTCTAAGTGTCTACTTTTGAAAACGTAAAATATTCATATAAAATCATCCAAATTCCGAAATACTCACCTGTGATCAGGAGAGGAGCCAGTACTGTACCCTGTAGCCCAGTACTGAACCGCAAAAGTAATCCCTAGCGGGTTTACTAGTAACTTGTATTTTCTCCATAGGAATCCGTTGTCTGCTTTTTTATGAAATTTCTTCTAAGTGTCTACTTTTGAAAACTAGATATATTTTTTAAAAATCATACGAAATACTGAAACGTAACTACTTTCCTGTTTTTAGTTGAGACCCCAGGGCTGGCCCCAGGAGCCCAGTACTGGATTACAAATGTAACGAGATCGTAATTTACCTGCAACCTGAATTTACTCCCATCGGATAACATTACCAGATTTCTGTAGAAAAGTTTCTAAGTGTGAACTTTTAAAATAGCTTTTTATTCCTGAAAAATCACTACAATACATAAAACGTTTTTGATAAACTGGTTTCAGCTTAGACCCCAGGACTGAACCTAGGGGCCAGTCCTGGAATTACCAAAGTAATCTACAAAGTAATCAACTGTGTTTATATAAGGAAATCCATTGAGCTCAATGCTAAATTGTGTGTAGAACTGTGTTGCCTACTGCAACCCCTGTACCTATTGTATTTACAAAGTTTATTGCCTTTCTGCAAAGTACTTATCCGAGACCTCTCATATTGAGAACAGTATATTTTGATACCTGTTGGTTCTAGAAATAAAAACAACTATATCTTTTGATATAAAAACAATTGGCCTGGAGTTCAGTCTTTGAGTGTGTGAAACCTTTTGCTGAGTGTGTACAACAAATGCTTTACACAGCCCTCTGGTACTGCCTTACTGCTCAACCAAGCTACCACTTTAGAGAGTAAGGTCACACCTGGCTTTAACCTCTGTTATACCTCTGGGGTTTGTGGACTCTATACACACTGTACCTTATTCTGGTCCAGAACATATAGACCACTTTCTCACAGATATTGCCCAGGAAAGCCATGGAGGCTCCTATTTTGCGAGTAGAGTGTTCTGTAGGGGCGTTGGTAAAGTCCATTTGGCTTTGGCATAACATGTTTAAATAAATTTAATTTTCCATCTGGTAATGCCCGATTTGGATATAGGCTTTCCTTTGTGAAGAGGATAAAAGGCAGAAAATAGTTGTTTGGTTTTCCGAAAGTCTTTTTTTTTTTTTTTTTTTTTTTTGGGGGGTTCAAACTGCTTTATTGGAGGAAACAGAGTATGGTACACAGCTCGATCCGCCTACAACCCGGAGGCTGGCAGCAAAAATTATGAACAGTACACAGCCCAGAAGCCGGCATCCCGGGGGCCCGGCGGCGTATAGGAAAACATACAGGACGCTGGTTCTGCAGCCCGGGGCGTAGGACAAGCAAGGATGAGCAGCAGTTGAACAGGGTGTTGTAGTCGAGAGATGAAATCCCTCTCCTTTTTTTTGTTTTTTGTTGTCAAACAGGAAACAAAACTTCCCAACTTAGGTAACAACTATGAGGCTGTATAAGACTGTGTGAAAGTTCCAATGAAGGGTGGTGTAGCAAGGCGGGTCAGGCAGGCCGCAGCCCATGGGGGAGCTAATGTCCAGGATTGCAACCCAGTGAGGCAGAGGTCTGCAAAGGTGCATCCCATAGAAGCATGGATTATAACGGGGTGTCACTCAGCAGTAGTGTGAGGCGTGCTGTGGATGCAGAAAAAATAGGATATGCATGCCCAATCACGAGGGGGGTGTGGGTCAGGCCAAGAGAGGGCGGCCCAGGTCACTCAGGACGCTGCAGGGGCATGAGAGCGCATGGGGACAAGGAAAGTCAGACGGTGCAGGAGGTATTAACGGGTTGCGATCCGGGAGGGACGTCAGCGCGTGGAGGAGGGGGAGGCAGATCATCCGATCGTGCATCGTCATCCGAGCGCGTGAGCAGGTAGTGCATCAGAGGTTCCCAAATATCCCTGGGCCTACAAGAAAGGGGTATCAATTCAGCAAAAGTGGTATGCTGGTCTTGGCAATAAGTCAAATCCGTAAGCCAGTCCTTAAATTTGGGCGCCCTTCCTCTGCCCCAGCGACAAGCAACACGTCTCTTGGCTAAGAGCAAGGCGGTGTCAACAAATTTCCTGCATCCTCTAGGCAAGTGCACTGTGTATCCGAGGATGGCGATCAAGGGGTCTGCGGGCACCGTCTCACCCACCATCTCCGCGATAGCCTCCACAATCAGCTGCCAGTAATGAGCAACCTGGGGACAGTCCCATGCCAGGTGTAGGAAATCAGCATGGTCGGCATGGCAGCGTTCACATCGGTCGCTGTCAGCTAACCCGAACCTATATTTCCGAGCCGGAGTATAGTACATCCTCTGAAGGAATTTGTAGTGAATAATTTTCAATCTGCTGCTAGCAGAGACGCGAGAGGTGAGCGTGCAACAGTATTTCCACTGCTCATCGGTAACATCGAAGGCAAGTTCAGCAGCCCATCGTAGCCGAGCATTGGAGACCGGTTCCGGAGCAGCGTTTCGGATTTGGCGGTAAAGACCAGAGACCAAGTGGGTCCCGTCTTGTGATCCCAACAGGAAATGCAGTGGCGCTAGGGTCTCAGGTTCATTGGGATAATCAGGTAAGATGTCCCGCATCCCCGCACGTAGCCGAATGTAGTAAAAGAGTTCAAGGGAGGTGTGGTCCTGTGCCTTAAAGAACAGTTCCTTAGTCTTGAAACTACTCTCATGGAACAGGTCGCCCCAGCAGGCGATGAGTAACCTATCACATAATTGACGGAAACCTCGTTCCGACAAGAGAGATAATTGCGGGTGATAAGTAAGCGGTAATTTGGGAGAGTAGGGCATCGGACACGACAGGTGTCTAGCGATGCGGCGCCACGCATCTAATGTGCTGGAAACTGAGGTATGCGCAGTGGTGATGGATGTCTCAGGACAGTGTAGCAGTCCGTTGAGTGGTATAGGGTGCACGATCCAGTCTTCCACCGCTATGTGCGGCATGAAAGGAGTTGGAGCCATCCAATGGTAGGCAAAGTGTGCCTGTGCACATTGGTAGTAAGTTTCAAAATTAGGGATGTCAAAACCTCCTCTATCGTAGGGAAGGGTCAGCGTCGACCATTTTAAGCGGGGGGATTTGCCGCCCCAGAAAAGCCTGCGCAGCTCCGCACGGAGCGTCCTGAAGAAAAAGGCGCCAGGGTAGTAGGGGATATTGAGGAAAAGATATAGGAAGCGGGGCAATATCACCATTTTTATGAGTGAGGCTCTTCCCGCCATGGAGAGTGGTAACGTGACCCACCTGTCCACTGAAGCCGTTAATTTGGTCATGGCCACTCCATAATTGGCACGCAGCGTCTCATCTTTATCGCGAGATATGCGAATCCCCAAATATCTAAGATCATCGCTACACCACTCCAGTGGGTAATCGAGAGGGAAGGCATGCACTGCATCCGTGAGGGGGAAAAACTGCGATTTTGCCCAATTGATGTGGACACCCGACACTCCTCCGAACAATATGAATTCTCGAAGCAGGGGATTGAGATGCGTCTCGGGATGTTTAACGTAGAGCGTGATATCATCAGCATAGAGGGATACATCTATTTGCCGCTGCAGGCAGTGCACTGCCCCCGCCCGGTGTAACTGCCGTAAACGACAGGCGAGTGGTTCGACCGCGATGGCAAATAGCAGGGGAGAGAGCGGGCATCCCTGACGGGTGCCTCTAGTGAGTGCAATTGGTTGTGACAGGCGGCCATTGATTAGCACCCTCGCCGTCGGGTCCGTATACAAAAGTCGAACCCAAGAGAGAAATAATTTGGGGAAACCCATGCTGGCTAAAACCGAAAACAGGTATGGCCACTCGATCGAGTCGAATGCCTTAGTGGCATCTAGGAACACGGCCGCGACAGGGGTGTCGGGGTGGACCGTGCGAAGCAAGGTAAAAAGGGTGCGAAGATTATGGGAAGTAGACCTTCCTGCCACGAAGCCAGACTGATCAGGCAGGACAAGCCGGGTCATGAGCAGCGACAGCCGGGTAGCTAAGACTTTGGCTAGTATCTTAACATCGCAGTTTAGGAGGGATAGTGGACGGTACGAATCGCAGGTGGCAGGGTTTTTATCCGGTTTCAGAAGGGAGGTGATCGCCACTTCATGCATAGAGCAGGGAAGTATCCCGTCGGCTAGTGATTCCGTGAAGACCTCACTGAGCACCGGTGCCATTATGTCAACGTAGGTTTTGTAAAATTCGGCCGGTAAGCCATCGAGCCCCGGCGCCTTGCCATTCTGAAGGGACATGATGGCCTCACGGATCTCATCCAGCTCGAAGGGAGCCGCAAGAAACTCCCTGTCCCCATCGCTGAGCCAGCACAGCGCCACATCGTTAAGGTAGGCAGCATATGAAGTGTTTTCCTCTGCTGTAGAAGTATAAAGTGAAGAGTAGTGTGCTGTGAAGGTGGATAGTATCTCTGCCGGGTCCCTGACAGCCGTGCCGGTGTCATCAATAAGCTCCAGTATAGTGTTGTGCACCCGTGGTGGTCGTGTGATTGCAGCAAGCACTTTTCCGGGCCTATCTCCCTCACAATATCTCCGGGCCACCCAGTGTTTACCCCGGTATTTCGCCTCCCTGGCTGCCTCTTCTTCAAATTTTGACAGTGTCTCTCTAAAGGTGGCGTGTAAGTGTGGGTCAGAATCCGTGATCATGCGGTGTTCCAGAGTCCGCAGTTCGCGTTCCAGTGTAGAAATGGACTGCAGGATATCACGCAGCACCCCATGACTTTTAGAGATGCAGAAGCCCCTTATGGTGACCTTAAAAGCCTCCCAGATGTGCTCAACTGACTCTACCGAGCCCTTATTTCTCGGGAAGAAATCTGCTATCTCCTCCCCCAGCTCAGTGCAGAAGACATTGTCCAAGAGTATATCAGGACGCAGTCTCCACTGAGGACGTGGATTGTCCCACCCGGGAATGCTGAATTGCATAGACACAGGGCTGTGATCGGAAAAGGTTCTAGGAAGGTGCTCTACTCTTAACAACTCTGCAGCAGCTTCTCTGTTAACTAGGAAGTAGTCAAGACGCGCCCATGTCCCAGTGTGAGAGGTAAAGTGTGTCCCTTCCCGCCCCTGGGAATGTAGATGTCTCCAGGCATCCAAGAGACCACCCTCCTCCATGATTCCCTCCAGCGTCTCCCTGGACCGGGGCTTGTAGGAGCTGACACCATCCGCCCTATCCATGGGGGGCACCAGTGCGAGGTTGAAATCACCACCCCATACAACATGTCTTGCCCCAACAGCTACAATCTTCCCCCACAATGTGGAAAAAAAGGCAGGAGTATCAACATTCGGTGCATACATAGATACAAATACATAGACATCGCGGCCAACCCTTCCCCACAGTAATGCATACCGCCCCTCCCTGTCCATTGCCTCTCCGAGATGAAGAAAAGGCACTCCGCGGGCAATGAGCACTGCAACCCCCCTGGCATAGGTCGAGTAAGAGGAAAAAACACGAGTACTAGCCCATTTCGTCGCAAAAGCGGCAGCGCCCTGAGCAGGCAGATGCGTCTCCTGCAACATAACAACTTGCACATGATGTCTGTTCAGATAGGCAATGATATTTCTGCATTTCTTAGCATTGTTCAGCCCCCTGACATTCCACGATAAGCACGTCAATCTAGCATTTGCATTCAATACCGCCATGGATACAGAAAGCCTATATGTGAAAGTGACCTAGCAGGCCTAATGACAGTGCCACAGCCGCCCCGCCCCCACCCAAAGAAACACCAGTTCAGCATATAAAAATACAGTCTGAGCAACAGAAGCCTCTTAAAATCCAACCTCCCCCCACCCACCCCAGCATCCCAAACATGCCAGTAGCCATGGATCCCACCCTCGCAATCCCGCACCCACCCCCCTTTCAACCGCAACAGCAACTCCAAAAAAACACAACCAAGTAATGGGGAGCACCCAGTAGGGGTAGAGCATAGAGTGCGCACTGCCACTACCTGGTCCTTAGCTCCAGTACTGTACCACCCTCGGTGGAGACTAAGGCCAAGGGAGTGGTCCTTGGCATACATTACCACTGGGGTGCAGTGTCCATGCAGGTCCATCGTTCTCACAGCACTCCAGCCACCAAAGTTCTATACGCTGTTGGAGGGCCATCCGTTGTGGCCGGCACCGTGCATTTACCATGCAAATATAGTTAATTATCTTGTTGTCCAGGGGGTAAATCAGCATTCTCCAGGTCCTCTGCAGGCACATTTCCGCCTCTGCGCGCTGTTCGAACCGATTTCAAAAAATCCTCGGCCTTCTGCGGGTTAGTAAAGAAACGCTGTTTACCCTGATGGGTAACTCGTAGTTTCGCCGGATAGAGGAGGGCGTAGTCAATTTGGGCTTCCCGCAGCTTTTTCTTTACGGGCAGAAACTTGCGCCGTTCGTCCTGGACCATCGGCGTGAAATCAGGATAGATTGAGAACGTAACCCCATTATACTGCAGTGATTTCTGAGTCCGGGCTGCCCTGAGGGCCGTGTCGCGATCACGATAGTTCAAAAGCCGTGCTATTATAGGCCTAGGAGGTAAGCCAGGCTGGGGCACTGGTGCCAGTGATCGGTGGGCCCTCTCCACTATAAACTGAGGAGAAAAAGCGTCCTCTCCTATGGACCCTTTAGGCAACTTTTCCACGTAGAGCTCCATTCTGCCCGTGGCCGTGGATTCCGGCACGTTCGTTATGCGCACGTTGTTGCGGCGGCTTCGTGCCTCCAAATCTTCGTTCTTTGCCGCTATGACACGTAGCAGGTTGTCCATCCTGGCCAATTGTGACGTATGGGTCGCGGTGGTGTCTGTATTGTCGGAGATCCGTTGCTCCGCAGCCGTAATGTGTTCCTCATGGCGGTCAACCTTGTGCACAAGGGCATCCAACCGGGCCGTGACCCCATCCACCTTCTCCACGACAGTGGCGAAACCCTGTCGCATCTCTTGGATCAGACTTGTAAGATCCGCCGCCGGGGCCGGGGGCGGGGGGGTGGATTGTGGAGAAATATGTGCTCGGCCCTGGGTTCATCTGCGTCGATTTAGCGCTCTTGCGCGCGTTGTCGAAGCTCAGTTTAGGCTGGCGATTCTCAGGTCGCCCATGGCAACTCCCAGCGACGGACCACAAACCCGGACGGGCAGTAGCAGGGCAGTTCGATAGGAGTATAGGCCTTGTAAGGAGTGGGCAGTTGGGGGTGGGCAGGTGGACCCAAACGCAGCACGATCTGATAGAGCAGAGCAGGAGAGACGTCGCTGAGCCCCGCCGGTGTGCACCCCCCCAGGCCCCAGTGGAGCACCCGTGAATGTCCGAGCAGAGATATGCAGGCCTCGTTGAGGTCACTAGCGGTGTTGGGCTAATGGAGAACAAGTCCCAGGCATTAGGGTCCACAGCAGCCCTAGGTCAACAGGATCCAGGTCAGCAGGATAGGCAGCGTCGGTCAGCAGCGAGATAGCGTGCCTCACGGGAAGCGCCACACAGGGGGGCAACACAGGGCCTCCACGCAGGGTAGAGATAGAGCAAATCCTCAACCAGACAGGGCCATCTGGCGTGGAGACGGCGCAGGGGTCCGCAGGCAAGGAGCACGCTCCAGCGGTAAGTGCCAGCGCGGCGGGGCAGGCCCCAGTCCCTGCAGGTCCGCCAAGCCGCGCCGCACAAGCCAGTACCGTCAGTGAGGCGGGGAGCAGTCCGGGCAGGATGGAGCCTCGTCCGGCATGCGAAGAGCAGCCCCCCTCCTAGCACAGCAGTGAGGGTCTAGCGGCGATCGGGGGAGGGGGGGGGGGGTTGCGATCCAGCCCGAGGCAGGGCCCACAGTCGTCTCCTACCTGCGCGGCGACCGCCGCACTCCTTCACAGTAGGGTCGCAGGCTGTGGCGATGAAGAGCGGCCTGAAGCCTCGTGGCGATCCCCAGGGTCGCGTGGATATGGCAGCCGGACCGGCGCTTGCCTCAGTTCCAGTGGCAGAGTCGGCTAAGCTGCAGCTGCACGTATCTTCGGTTCTGGTGCACGCAGAGCCTCCAAATTTGGATCGGGTGTGGAGAACGATGCCAGGATACAGGATAAGAACTTTTGGGGTGAATCAGCACCCCGTGGCGCAGGATCAGTGGAGGATCTTGTACCAAGGGACGGGAGCTGCGTGTCTAGGCAGCCATTCCGTAAGCGCGCCCTCTAGCGCCCTCGGTTTTCCGAAAGTCTTTAGTTCTGTTGATGTAATACATTAGCGCTCTTTTACCATCTAATGAATAAAAGAGCTCTTTCTTCAACTGAGCCTGGGTGAGGTAAGAAAACGGGTAACTCAACTGATGGGATAAAGGGGAGAACACCTCTGGAAGGAATTATGGGTTGGTGAGACGAACCACCCTATGCCTCTGTAGTTGGAAGAAAGGTTCTTCTAGGGTTAGTGCCTGGAGCTCACTAAGACGTCAAAGGTTAAGTGTTGGCAATCAAAAAAGCAACCTTCTAAGATAGAAATTGGAGGAACAATTATGTAGTGGTTCAAATGGTAGACCCATAAGTGATGACAAAGTTAAGATTCCATGTAGGAGCAAGTGGAGCTCAAGGTGGAATCATTCTCTTAAGGTCTTCCATAAAAGCTTTGGTAAGTGGTACTTTAAACAAAGACAAATGACCACTGCAGCCAGATATAATCGTATGGAAGTGGATGCAAGGCCAGAGAGTTGTAGATGTAGAAGGTAACAAACAATGTTTTGTATAGTAGCATTAAATGGATTGACGGGTGCCGCTCGTAGCGGTCTGAGTGCCTGGAAGTTGTGCCTTGACCAGCTGAGGAGGGAAGGGAGCAGAGCAGAACGGGACTACATCTCCCAGGAGCCCCGCAGCCACCGTCACCGCGCTCCGCCCACTGACGCCCTCGCTTCGCGGGACGTGCGCGGGTGCGCGCCGGGCCCGTCCGAGACTGTTGAGGCTGGGCTGGGCCAGTGCTCCTCGTCTTTATTTCTTCTATATATATAGGGTCATCGCACAAGGAACTAAGAAAGACTAACAAGTGCCACCCTCTGGGTAAGGACTAGCTGAACCTTCCACTTTAGACTAGATTATTTAAGTGTTTGTGCGGCACTTTTTTAACACTCAACTTCATTAGCTTTGTGTATATGGTTCATTTAATTTATTTTTAGCAAGATTGTGATTTCACCTTTTAATAATGTCAAAGCGGAAGGGAAATAAAACTTCTGTCGAGCATGCAAGTGCAAACATCGATACTTACCTTGTTAGAGCAGTGAGTGTGATTAACAATGAAATAGTTAGAGCGGAACGGGGACTTTCGCTGGATTTAGGTAGCTTACCAGCAACGCCCCTAATACCCCTGACAGAACACCCACGTAGATTGCAGGGAGCCCATTAGCTCAGGTATTATGTCATCTATTGGTTTAATACAATCACCAACAACACCGGATGATACCCCGAGTACATCAACGCAAAGGTCGCCTGCCCCCAGAGTTAGAAGGGGTTGCAGAAAGACCCAAATTAAACGGGGTCCAATTAATATTAGCAAGGCCGTCAAAATACTACCTGCACACATACCAAGTATAGATGAGCAACCGGGTAACATTAGCACTGTGGTTTTAAACAACGCACAGGTTGAGCAATTACTTAATATTTTTGTTGCTAAAATTGAGTTTTACCAAAACACTGACGAAAAATTAGACCACCTGACTAGAGAGGTCATAAGGATAGGAGGAGAGATATCTCTCCAAAATAAATTATAAAAAATTTCAATGAAAGTCACGGAAGAATGTAGGGCTAGTAATTCCACTGTGGAAACATCCAAGATCGAGGTTCAATGCAGCAGGGGGAGGGCTAAGGCTACTACAGTGGAGCTTAATAGTCAAACCACTAGTAGAGAGAAGAGTCATGTAGCGCCAGAACCTAGGGGGGAAAAGTAAATCTATGAAGCTAAGCGCAGTAATACTATAAATTTACCGCCCAATTGTGCCCCGTATGTGGCTGTTTTAACGAATGTTCCACCCCTGAATCAAAATATGAACCCAAATCAGGGGGAGACCCACGAATCTCTTAAAAACAAAACGGTATCCTGGCTTAACCGTCAATGTGGGTTCCCTGTGATTTACTCCAATCAGATCCTTACTACGAGAAGGGTCAATTGGATTGGAAATTCTAATAAAAGTGTCAAGGGTGATTGCATTATCATTAACTTAAAAAAAAAAACACACTATACCACAACCTCCCTGATAAGAGCTACATCGTTACCATATACTGAACAAGGTATCACATTACACCCACTTGGCTATTTTTATAGCCTTTTAACGCATCAACCAAATGATAGAGTAAATAGAGATTTTCTTCCTTCTAGTAGATCCCCCGACATTCATTCAATTTTTGAGGTACCTGTATTTAACCGGCTTCAAGCCCTGAGTACCCTAGATGTAAACGATTGACATAACCAGGACCGCCCTATAATAGAAGTGGCGGTTTCTCCCAGACTTGACGAAAAAGAGGGGGAAAAACAAGATGATTTGGGGGCTATGTATGTGGATAAACCAAGCAAGGCCACAGATTTAAGAGGAGATCATATAACCGAGCTAAGGACGGGGGATGCCCGGACAGGAGATCCCATTCGAGAGCAGATTACTATCTGTGGCAATAAAGGGATATCCATTGTTAGTTGGAACATTGTTGGCCTCAAAAAGGGAGACGCTGGGTTGGATGGATTTTATCAAATAGCATGATATCATTTGTTTCCAAGAAACTTGGTGTACGGACTTGGTTAACTATGATGGCGTTGTTTCTTATAACTTACAAGCGCAGGGATCGGTGTCTGGAAGAGCTAAGGGTGGTCTCTTGATATTGGTCTCCATAAATCATTCTTTAACAGTGGAAAGGTATCTGAATGCTGGGGTCCACTCACAGATTCTTTGGTTGCACGAGAAGCATGCCCATAATGTTCTTTTAATTAATTACTACAATAAGATATTTGACAACACGCATAGAGTTGTGAAGGATCTAGAGGCCGCTATAGAGAAATTGATTGCAGAGGAAAATGTTATTTTTGATTTTATTTGGGCGGGTGATTTTAATACCTCAACTTGTACTATGTCTTCCCATAAGGTATGCGGGGTTAAAAGTAATACAGGAGTCGATGATTTGCACTTCCCTCATAACATTTATGGTGAGTCACTAAACAAAATCATGGCGGATCACGACTTGGAACTTTTGCATTATGTAAATGATGAGCGTGGTTATACCATCCCTACCTATACAGGCAGGAACACAAATTCTATCATTGACCATGTAGTTGTATCATTAATATTACAACACTTTGTATGGCTCCAATGAGAGAAGAAACCTTATTGAGTGACCACAATTGTATTATTTTAGTAACTATTATCTGGGAAGGCAGGTCTGTTCCCATTACGAGAATTGTGGAGAACATTGAACCACACAGACCTAACGGGATCAGAATAAGATGGAAAGGAGGAAAATCTGAGGTCGTATTAAAAACCATTGTTAAAGGGTTGATCGTTGAAATTTATGACATCCTGAACACTGATAATGACCCAGAAACGTATTTTAGGGAATTTTAAAGGCATTAACAAATTTATAGATACAACTTTTACTAGGTTTGGCAAGGGGAAAACCACTTATAGTAAGGGATGGTTTTACCATACCTGTACTGCATTGCTTATCGAACTAAAGTAGGCATTGGGGACCAGGCCAAAGGATCAGAAATTGGTAACCCAGCTGAGATTTGATTACAATCTAGCGCTTAAGGGCAGGAAGGGAGAGCTGCAGCAGGAGGCCTGGGAAAAATTGACACAGGCAGCGGAAATGTCTAATTGTGCCCTCTTCTGGGCAACGGTTAATTCCCCTTTCCTAAAAGATTACTCGATCCCAGAGCTTACGTCCAATGTTACTAGTGAGTCCTGGGTAATCAATTTTTCCACCATATTCAAATCTGATTGCCCCTATGGTGCTAACTGTAGATCTTGGCCTATTGTACCTCTAGATTTTACAGTAGCGGAGGTAGAACAAGGCATTAGTGCCAGTAAGGGGGGGAAGGCCCAGGGGCCGGATGGGGTGCCTATAGAGGTCTATAAAGCTGCTCAGTCGCTGTGGAGTCCCCTATTAACTATTGTATTCAATGCAGCTGTGAGCAGCGGTGTTCCACCGACTTGGGGCGAATCTATCATAATCCCGATCCACAAGAAGGGAGATAGCGCGGTAGTTTTTAGCATCCGACCTATCTCCCTATTAGACTCCTCTGTTAAAATCATGAGTAGGATATTGCTGGTAAGGCTGGAAGAATGGGCGGAGGCGAAAGGGATCTTGGCCAGTAGCCAATATGGCTTTAGGAAAGGGCGCAGAACACTTGACCAGTGTATAAACTTAGATCTGCTAATTGGGAAATACACCCAGGCCAAACAGGGGTCTCTTTATCTCTGCTTTGCAGATTTAAGTAGTGCCTTTGACTTGGTGGACCATCCCACCCTATGGACAACGCTGTTAGAGCTTGGGGCCCCGGAAGGAATAATCTTCTTCCTAGCCCGGTTATATGAAAATCTGCAAACCAGCGTCCGATATGGGGTAAGAGGGGAGTGTACCCCCAAATTTAATGTTAGGAGTGGCATTAGACAAGGCTGTATGCTTGCCCCCCTGCTTTTTACTCTTTTTATTAACGAGGTAGATGCAGTTTTAAAAACTATAAGTGCTGATGCTCCTCAGGTAAAAGGGATCGACGTGCCGGTATTGTTATATGCGGATGATGCTGTGTTACTATCTAGGACCCCTATTGGCCTCCAGCGTTTAATAGATCGTTTTTCCGTTTTTATAAAGGACTGGAAACTGCTTATCAACAAGAATAAAACCCACACTATGATCTGTGGGGTAGGCCATAAGAGATCCCATACCTTTTTTATAGATGGAGAGATAGTGTCACAAAGAGATACATTTTGTTATCTAGGAATCACCTTCGCCAAAGATAGAACATGGCTGCATGAAATTACCAATGTTCGTGCAAAGATGGCCAAAAGTGCCCACGGGGTTTTTAGATTTGCGGCAAAGTTAGGCGACATACGCATCTGGGATATGATGTAGATCTATCAATCCAGATGTGTGTCTATTGCCTTATACGGGGCTGGGGTGTGGGGATACTGCCTTGATGGATGTCTGCAAATTGAGGAGAATATCTTCCTCGAAAAACTATTGTGTTTACCAACCTCAGCCCCAACTGATTTAACCCACAGAGAATTAGGGATGAATTATTTGTCAGATCTGATATCCCTAAGGCCCCTAATGATCTGGAGATCTATCAGGCAAAAGGAGGAGACAGCCTTCAATAGACTTGTAATTAACGACTGTCTTGCATTGGATAAGCATCTTAGGATCCCCTGGTTAAAATATATTGTACATAGTTTTCAGGAGATCTTTGACTTATCCCTATGCTGCTGCAGCAATCCCAAAAACTGAGATGAAGATCATATTTATGTCCTACAGAGCTAGGAAGCGGGCTAACAGTAGTGGTTTACTGTCTACCTGTATGTTCTATAACAAATATATAGATAGTGAAGGTTTTCAATTATACCGAAGTCCGGTGACAAGACAGTCACATAGATTTGTCCTTATTAGGCTTAGGCTCGGGCTGGTACATCACCTGGTGGCTTTCCCACACTTTAAAAAGCACCTGGTTGGCCCTTGCCCGTGCGATGGTCAATCCAAACAAAGCACATTGCACTTTCTTCTCATATGTAACCTCTACATGAATTTACGTATTGCCTACCTCAACCTATGTTCATAAAATATGGAGTCTGTTCTGTAAATGATGCTATGAAGTTGATTTTTAACCGCTTCCGTGCGGCGCCGATTCCGCCCCTGTGCTGGACATTCCAGAACAGGGTGCGGTAGTGACGGAACCATTCCGTCATCAGCACAGCTCAACCGTGACTGATGACGGAATGGTTCCGTCACAAGCATCGAAGGGGTTAATATGCAAAATCCAGATATTTGCTTTTTTACTCCCACCTTTTTATACAAATCAATTAATGCCAGGAAAAGTATGATGTTTTAATTTATGTGTGTATAATTGATTATCTCTGCAATGTTGTTCAAATGTGTATGTTTTATGTGCTTTTACAGTCATTTTTGATATGTACAGAATAAAGCCTTATGAAATGAATGGATTGATACTGTTATTATGACAGTAACATACACATCTTCTCCAATAAGCTGCATACCATGCTTTAGTAGTAGACCTACAAGCTTCTTAGAGAATAGTCATAAATTCAGGTGGAGAATAAAATAACCAAATTCTATGACCTCAGGAGCCAAATTGCCAGATTGAGTTTCCTGGGATTTGGGTGTCTGACTTCTCCATGGATCTGAGTGAGAAGGTCTGGGTTGAGGGGAAGCTTCTCATGTAGAACTACTGAGAGTTCAAGAAGTGTGGTGAACCAGGGCTGTCAGGCCCATGTGGGAGCTACTAGTATGAGTGTGAGGGATGATAGCCTGAGCTTCCGAACCAGAAACGGAGGGAGAGGCGGAAACGCGCATGCAAATATCCCGGACTACATCACCATAGATCATTGCCCTAGGATAGTGAGTGTGGGAACCTAGCGGCGAACTCTGGGCATTTTGAGTTGTCTGCAGTTGCAAACAGATCTATTTGTGGAAACCCCCACTTATGAAAGTAAGAGATGAGGACTTTGGGGTGGAGTTCCACCACGTTGACTTTTTGAATCCTGCTGAGGAGGTCGGAAAATGTGTTATTTGTTCCTGGGAGGTGTTCTGCTAAGAGATGAATATTGTGATGTAGAGCCTAACGCTAAATGGCCTTAGATGGGCGTGATAACTTTAGAGAGTGTGTCCCCCCTTGTTTTTGTACATAGTACATGGTTGTCATATTGTCTGTCTGGACAAAGACCAACTTGCCGATAAGGTGAGGTATGAACGCTTTCAATGCTAGATGAACAGCTTGATGCTCTAGGTAATTGGTATAGAGACCCTGGAGTTTGTTGTCCCAGAGACTCTGGACTGTGAGTTTTTTTAAGTGAGCTCCCCAGCCTGTTAGTGATGCGTTTGTTGTCAGGATGATATGGGTAACCGGGTCGAGGAAAGGCCGCCCTTTTAACAGGTTGTTTGTGGAGAGGGGTTGGCCTAACGGCTAAGGTGCTCGACCTCGGACCTGGGGATCTGGGTTCGAGTCTCGGTAACGACGCCAAAAACCCCCTGTGATTCTGGGCAAATCACTTAATCTCCCCGTGCCTAAAAAATGAAAGTGTGTCCTCATGTAACGTAACTGGTGCTATGTAAAGCGCTCTGATAACTGATTCGGTTCAGTTCTAGTTCGCGCTATATAAAACTCCGGAAAAAAAAACTCCAAAAAAAAAGAGCGATGAGTATGGCAGTCTGTCAACACTAGATCCTCTAACTGACCCTGTGATTGAGACCATTGCTGTGCTAGACATTCCTGCAGCATAATCATATGTAACAGTGCATGTGGCACTATAGCGATGTAGGATGCCATAATCCCGAGTAGGCCCATGACAGTTCTTACTGTTAACAGTTGATTGGTTTGGAAATGTGGTATTAACATTTGGAAATGTTGGATTCTTCCTGTATTGGAATGGGCTAATTCCACCTGTGTGTTCAAAATACCCCCCAGATACAGCTGGATCTGTAACGGCTGAAAATTAGATTTTTGGAAACTGATGGTGAAGCCTAGCTGAAGGTGCAGGTCCAGTGCTTAATTTGAGCTGGTGGTTTTCGGTGCAGAGCATCAGCACTTAATCATCAACACCAGCGCTTTTCATGGGCACCAGTTAAGGATTTGCCCAGAATCACAGGATGTTGAGCCGACGCAGAGACTCGAACCTGGTTCCCCAGCTCCGAATTCGGCGCTTTGGCCATTAGGCCACATCCTACCCCCACTTTCATAGTTAGTAGTGGATTCTGTTTTAAGCAGCGCTAACAGGAGAAATGGGCTGGTGCAAGCTGCCTCCTGATGAGAGCCCCAGCACTTATTCTTTTACAAATTAACCACTGAGAAGGCCTCTAGTATTGTGTGTGTATTGTTGGCACAGAGGAAGAGTGCTGGCTTCGATAAGCCAGTCGTCAAGATGTGGGAAGATTTTGAGGTTTTGCCTGCATAAGTGTTCTGCTTGCTTGGCAATTGGTGAATACTCGAGGTGCAGTAGTCCCTCGGAATGTGAGGACTTTGAATTGGTAATGTTTGCCTGCTATCACAAACATTAAATATTTGCGATGAACCGGATGTATTGGAATGTGAAAGTAGGAGGCCTTTAAGTCTAGGGTTGATAGAAAGTTACCTTGCTGTAAATTTGGGATCACGTCTTGGAGAAGGACCATATGAAAATGCTGTGAAAGGATGTAATGATGTATGGGTCGTAGATCTGTAGAAGAGGGACGGATTCTATGGCTCTTTTGGGTAGAAGAGTTTGAACTTCCTATTTGAGTAATGTTTGCGGTTCCAGAGAGAGGCTGAGAGTGTGAGGTGGAATGTTTGGAGTTGTGGTGATGAGCTTCAGACAATACCCATGCTGGATATTGTCCAACACCCACTGATCCGATGTTATGGATCGTAAAGTAGGGAAAAACGGTTGCAATAGTCCCCTGACAAGTGTGGAACGATTGAGTTGAAGGAGAAGAGAGTCACTGCTATGTGGTGGGTGCAGCATCACTTGGGCAAGCACCTTTGCCTCTCTGTGTGTTGCCCATGTACGTGCCCCTATAGTAGCATCAGGGAGATGAGTGGTGACTCTGCCGTCAGTCGTATGAGGAAGAGGCTTTGGAATATGTTGATTTTGAGCCCGCCCTATAGGAGGAGTGGCGAAAACAGCCACGTGACCCTGGTGTTTGTAATGCACCCATGGATTCTGCAACTTTCGTGTCTTTTTTCACCTTCAAGAAACTGGTTAACCTGTGGGCCAAAAAGGTGTTGCCTATCAAAGGGGACATTTAACAGGCTTTGTTGGACCTCTGGTATGAAGCCAGATATGCGCAGACAGGCATAGCAACCCAACAAAATGCTAGTGTTAATGCTCCTAGCAGCAGTGTTTGCAGAGTCAAGGGCATACCTAATGGAGGTATTAGAAATAAGCTTGCCCTCAGCTACAAGCTCCTGTCCTCTCTTTTTATGCTCCACTGGGAGGTGCTGGAGGAGCTCCTCCATTTCTTCCCAGTGGGCACAATCTTATCTTTGAATCTATGGAGAAGGGTTTTTGAAGGCCAGGGAATGTAGGCGCTCAGTTGTGTAACGCAACTCGTTGCTCTGAAAATATATTTGGAATGTGCTACTAGGAGAGGGGATGAGCCCTATAACCCCTCAATGTTGTGCGTGAAGAGGTTCTCACACTTCCATAATGTACATCTAAGCCTAGGCACACATCAGAGTAAATCAACAGTATGTATAGTCCCTAAACAATTTGTACACATTCAAATCAATGATCCATGAACATATGAAGGTAATGTTGCTTTGTCTTTAATTCAGTTTTTCATTCGACCGAAACAGTACCAGCCGACACGTGTTTTGTCGCATTTGGAAATAGTTCTGTGACTTCCTCAGGGCGCACTGCCAATGATAATTCCAACCCGGCTTGGCTATTTCTTTGGAGTAGTACTGGTCAATGTGCGTAAAAGCATCAAACTGCTGGTTAGGGGATTTCCCAGCTAGCCACAGCGTGTTCTGAGTATGGACCCAAAATTTCAACTATATGTTTGGGATTAGTTTCCTGATGCGGGTGCCGTGAGGGTGCAAAGCATCAGACGGTGGCTACACTTAGCAAAGATCTGTAGCGAGTGTGCTATGGACTACCTCACGGACGATCATTGTGTTCTGGGTATGGACGGAGTAGTTTCTGTCCTGTAACTCCAGTTCTGTAGTAGGGGTATCTCTGTTATAGTCATAATCTAGTTAATAGTCCCGCCCATGTGCGAGGACCCCGGCAATCAAAAATAATCTCTTAAGTTGTCAGAAAATTGCAGAACTGCAAAGACACTTAAGAGAGAATTTAAAGACAAATAATGCAGCCTATATCCACAGGCTACACTGTCCAGTACTTCAACTAGAAATTCCACCAAAAATCCACAAACAGCAAAGCCTGTCCAGATTTCCCTTGCTTTAACAGCAAAACCCCTCTGGAATGATAGAGAGGAAGGCATGGACAGACAAGCCCCATTGGCTGCCATTATGTGGCTTAAATAGGGTACTGTGCCTTTAAGAGAACTTTCCAGAACTTCTCCCAGTATCCCAGAATGCATAGCAGGTCCCTCTCACTTTCAGTTCTTTTTGAAGGCGTAACACGCCAGACCTGTCGCATTCCTTAAATGAACATCTCTCTCCACCGGGAAAGCGGGAGGGCGCTTATGACTATAACAGAGATACCCCTACTACAGAACTGGAGTTACAGGACAGAAACTACTGCTTCTGTAGTAGGGGATCTCTGTGTATATTCATAATCTAGTGAATAGAATGGCAAGCCCATCCCCACACCAAAGCGGCGGTGGAGGAAAGAGAATTAACACCACTATTGTGCGAACAGATTTCGCAGCGAGGACTGCCCAACCTGAGCGTCTGCCCTGGCATCAGTGTCCAGGCAGTAATGCTTAGCAAAGGTATGGACCGACTTCCAAGTGGCCGCCTTGCAGATTTCTGCAATCGGAACATTACGGAGCAATGCTGTCGTGGCAGCTTTGCCCCTGGTGGAATGAGCCTTAGGCTTACCTCCTAAGGTCTTATTAGCTTTTTGGTAACATAACTGTATGCAGGACACAATCCACCTAGAGATAGACTGCTTAGAGGTCGCAAGACCCGTCCTGACTGATCCATAATTGATAAACAATTGGTCAGACCTACGAATATCTTTGGTCTTATCCAGATAAAATTTCAACACCCTCCTAACATCCTGGGAATGCAACGACCTTTCCGCTGGAGATGAAGGATTCTGAAAAAACTTAGGCAAAGTTATGGTCTGGTTGACATGAAAATCAGAAATAACCTTGGAAAGAAATTTAGGGTGAGTACGCATAACAACCTTAGCAGCATGAAATACAGTATAAGGTTCTTGGCAACACAGCGCCTGAATTTCACTCACCCTGCGGGCCGATGTAATGGCCACGAGGAACGCCGCCTTCCAGGACAGGTGCTGCAACGAAGCCTTATGAATAGGTTCAAAAGGCTCCTTCTTCAACCTGGACAGCACCACATTCAATTCCCATGAAGGCGAAGGAAGCCTGACAGGAGGGAACACTTTCTTCAAGCCTTCCAAAAAAACTTTGATCACAGGGATCTGGAAGAAGGAAGTCTGCGAAGGGCATTTCCTGTAGGCAGTCAAAGCAGCAGGATGAACCTTAATAGAATGGACATTAAGGCCAGACTGCGCCAACTGTAGAAGATAAGGAAGGATGACATCTTCCTTACAAGTCGTCGGATCATAGTTCTTAGACTTGCACCAGATACAAAATCTCTTCCACTTGAACGCATAGGAAGTCCTAGTGGAAGGTCTCTTAGACTCCTTCAGTATGTCCATACAATCTGCAGGGAGATTCAAATGACCATATTGCACTATCTCAGGAGCCATGCTGCCAAACTAAAAGACGAGAGGTTGGGGTGCAACATCAGCCCCCCGAACTTCGTGAGAAGGTCCGGCCTGCACGGCAGCCGAATGTGAGGAAGGAGAGACCGGTGAAGCAGGTCCGTGAACCACCACTGTCTGGGCCATTCCGGGGCAATCAGTATCATCCGCGCCCTGGACTGGGACAGCTTGATGAGAACCGTCGGAATCAGGGGAATGGGTGAAAAAGCGTACAGAAAGCTGTTCGACCAGTTGATCCATAACGCATTCCCCAACGTCCCCGGCTGGTAGTACCTGGAGGCGAAGTCTCGGCATTTGCTGTTTTCGGCGGTGGCGAACAGATCTACGTCTGGAGTCACCCACCTTGCGAAGACTTCTCCTAGTACTTCGTCGTTTATGACCCATTCGTGGTTTTCCTGAATCAGTCTGCTCAGTGCGTCTGCCTGAACATTCTGCACACCTGGCAGATGGGTAGCCGTTATCGTCAGTCCTCGAGCCAGAAGCCAGCGCCAGATCGCCTGCGCCTCCTGCGACAGGGTGCGTGACCTCGAGCCTCCCTGCTTGTTGAGGTAATAATTTAATTTAAACAGCTCTGAGTTCCAGGAAATTGATGTGGTACTTGGACTCCGTCGGGGACCACGTCCCTTGAATCTGTAGGTCTCCGGAATGCGCTCCCCAGCCCTGGAGAGAAGCATCCGTCACGATAGTCTGAGTGGGAATGTCCTTGTGGAAGGGAACCCCTCTGAGGAGATTTTCTGCTGAACACCACCACTTCAGAGACTGAAGAGCATGCAGAGATAGACGTATCTTGTCGTCCCAAGATCCTCTCCTCTGATCCCACTGATCCTCCAAGCACTCTTGCAACAGTCTTATGTGCAGCCGTGCATGGGGCGTTAGGAAGATACATGAGGCCATCGATCCTAGTAGAGAAGACACCGTCCTCACTGTCGTGGATGGAGTGGTCATAAGAGCCCGAGCCTTCCGAAGCAGTGATAATCGTCGCTCCTCCGAAGGAGACACGCTTGCTGACAGCGTATCGATGGAGGCTCCCAAGTACTGAATGCACTGGACTGGAGTCGGAACCGACTTGGACATGTTGATGTGCAACCCCCGCTTGTTCAAAAGAACGCACGTCTTCTGGAAGTGCGCTTGCGCTTCCGTGAATGAGGAGGCCTTGATCAACCAGTCGTCCAGGTACGGGTAGACAAACACCTTGTTCCTCCGTAGGTGTGCGGCTACCACCGCCATGCACTTTGAGAATGTTCTCGGCGCAGACTTCAGTCCGAATGGCAGTACTGTGTATTGATAGTGATTGGCGCCGACTTGGAACCGCAGGAACTTCCTGTGTTTGTGTGCAATGGGCACATGGAAGTAAGCATCCTGGAGGTCTATGGCACACAGCCAGTCTCCCCGTTGCAGCTGAGGATAAATCTGATGCAACGACAGCATGCGAAACTTTTCTCTGCGAATCCACTTGTTTGCTTGTCGCAAATCCAGAATGGGCCTGAACTCGTTCTTGTCCTTTTTGCGAACCAGAAAGAACCGGGAGTACAGACCTCTTCCTCTTTGAGACAGAGGTACGTCTTCTATCGCCCTTTTCCTTAACAGGATATCGGCCTCCGCCTGGAGCTCGCGCAGTTGATACTGCGAGCTGACCGGAGGAATTGATGGAGGCGGGCTGGTGAACCGAAGACTGTATCCATTGCAAACAATATTCAGCACCCACTTGTCCTGAGTAATTTTTCTCCACTCTGCCAGAAAAGATCGAATGCTTCCCCCCACCGGAGCGGGTAACAGTTGCAGGGGAAGTAAGTGCTCAGGGCCTAGACCCGGTCTGGCCCTTAGTCGCTGGGGCCGACTGATGGCCGCCTCTGCCTCTCTGGCGCTTCTGGAACGGTCTTCTGAACTGCTGCTGTTGTTGTTGTTGCTGCTGTTGTTGTTGTTGTCCAGAAGACTGGCCACGCCCTCTGCCTTGACCACCGAACCGACGTTGGAACGGACGGTACGACTTCTTGGTCTCCTTCGGCTTCTCCAAACCCACCGCTGTGAGCGTTTCGGCCTCCGCCTTCATGCGGGCCATTTCATCATCAGCGTGCTTCCCGAACAGGGTTTCGCCAGAGAATGGCAGATTGGCAACCCTTTGCTGAGCGTCCGGCTTCAGAGACGTAAGGCGTAGCCATGCATGTCGTCGCTGGTTAATTCCGTGGCAGAAACCATGCGCCGCCAGCAGAGAAGAGTCGGCTGCAGCGCTGATGACTTGATTCGCCACCAACATCCCTTCGTTCAGCACCTCTTGGAAGTCTTCCCGCTTGTCCCGCGGTAGGAGCTCCACAAACTGTTGAAGGGATTCCCAGAGGGCTCTGTCATACCGACCCAACAAGGCAGTGGCACTAGCTGCCTTCATTGAGGTCGCCGAGGTCCCACAAACTCTTCTCCCAGACAAATCCAACCACCTAGATTCCTTATCTGGTGGAACTGTGGAGGAAGGTGTGGTGGCATGCTGTTTGCGCGCCGCCGTCACAATCACCGAATCTGGAGGGGGCTCCATCCTTAGAAAGGCTGGGTCTGAGTCCGGAGCCCGGTACTTCTTCTGCAGTCTGGAAGGTGCCGCCTTAGTCACTGCTGGGGTGAGGAAAAGATCCATGGCCGGTTCTTCCAGACCCGGCACCAGTGGCAGTAACGGCCGAGACACATGCTTCTGGTGGAGCGTCTCAAAAATGACTGATGTCTTGGGAGTGGGCACCGTCAAAGTAATGCCCAATTTCGCCACACCACGTAACAGTACGTCCTGGAAGGACACCAGATCATCGATCGGTGAAACTCTCGTGTCTGGCGAATCCGACAAGGTCGGGGAGTACTCCCTGGTCCCAGACGACCGGGTCAGGGAACGAGACCTGTGTCTCCTGTGGCGCCGTCTAGATCGTGTGGAAGACCTGTGATGCGAACGTTCCCTTCTCCTGGAGCGGGAGCGCGACCTCCCAGCACGTGGGCGCTCCACCGGTTTCCGTGGAGGCGTCTTCCGTGGCCTATCCTGGGGCTTCGGAGTAGGCGTACCCTTAGGAGGTGTCGGAAGCAGAGGCAGCGACACCGACTTCGGTGGCCTAACAGGAGGCCTCTCCGGCAAAGGCGCCGGCCCATGAGGTGGGACCGGCGGCGGAGGTTGCCCCGCAGGGGGTAGCGGAGGAAGTGAAGGTAGCGGCGGAGGAAGTGAAGGTAGCGGCGGATTAGCCGGAGGAGCCTCCTTCGGTAGAGGTGGAGGAGTCACAGGCCTTGGCGGTGTATATACCACCGAGTACACCAAGCCCGGTGACTTCTTCGGGGAAGGAGCCTGTGACCCAGACCCTCCAGAGCGTGAGCGACGCCTCAGACGTCCTTCCCCAGATCCAGCGTGACTTTTCGCGCCAGAATCCCTTCTGCGCCGCTTAGGGGAGGCGGAGAACCTCGGGGACGCTGATCTCTTCCTGCTCGACGTCGAGCGTCGTTTTTCAGGCGTGGAACGGCGACCCCTCGACTCCGGCGTCGAACGCCGTCTCCTCGACTCCGAGTGCTTCTTCCTCGACGACGACCGTCGCCCCCTCGACGACGAACGGTCAGACCTCGACGGCGAGCGTCGACTCTTCCTCCTCGTCGACCGTTTCCTCACAGTCCTCGACGTCGAGGATCCCCTCGACGGCGATCTGCTTGACGGCGACCGGCGTCGAGTGCCGGTCCCTTCCTTAGTCGACGGCGATGCCTCGACTCCGACGGCGACGACGACGAAGACGCCGTCGGCGGTGACTTCGACGGCGGCCTACCCAGGCCTCTCGACATCGACCTTCCACGCTGTCTCGACCCAGAGCCCCGGGGAGAAGGGGAACACACCGTCGTCATCCCTCTCGACGTCGTCGATGCAATCGACGTTGACGGAGACCAGGACCGTTTGCTGGTCTTCCTGCCTCTGGGGAGCCCCCCAGAGGCCTCAGCAGGGGCAGAGGGAGCCTTCCCAGCCTGCCCAGACCCACCTGCAGCCTGCAGTCGCCTCTCTTCCAGGCCTTGGAGCCTAATCCTCAGCCTTTCCCTCAGAGTCCTTGTAGAAAAGGTCTGGCAGATGTCACAATCTTCAGGGACATGCTCTTCAGGGAGGCAAAGAATGCAGACGTCGTGTGGATCAGTCTTGGCCTTCTTCCTTCCACATGCTGGGCACTTGTCGAATAAAGCAGGCATTTTAGATCCCTAAAAAGCCTGAACAAACACACAGAAGTGAAAGGAAACACCAAGAAGCAACTGAAAACACTTTTAAAGCCAAAAAGTGTACAAAAACTCCAATAAACCCTTGAAAAAGGGAGAGCTCAATGCACCAGAGTCCTGTAAGCAGGAGCCGGAAAAAAGAACTGAAAGTGAGAGGGACCTGCTATGCATTCTGGGATACTGGGAGAAGTTCTGGAAAGTTCTCTTAAAGGCACAGTACCCTATTTAAGCCACATAATGGCAGCCTATGGGGCTTGTCTGTCCATGCCTTCCTCTCTATCATTCCAGAGGGGTTTTGCTGTTAAAGCAAGGGAAATCTGGACAGGCTTTGCTGTTTGTGGATTTTTGGTGGAATTTCTAGTTGAAGTACTGGACAGTGTAGCCTGTGGATATAGGCTGCATTATTTGTCTTTAAATTCTCTCTTAAGTGTCTTTGCAGTTCTGCAATTTTCTGACAACTTAAGAGATTATTTTTGATTGCCGGGGTCCTCGCACATGGGCGGGACTATTCACTAGATTATGACTATACACAGAGATCCCCTACTACAGAAACAATCTTATCTTGCCAATAACCACATGGTATTAGCAATACAGAGGGACTGGCGGACTGCGCTGCTACTGTTTTGCCAGAGGCATCAGTAAGCTTACTCTCCTTATCAGGAGGTGAAGCGTCGCTGGTAGCCTGGGAATGAGCACTTTTATGGGTGTTGGAGACTACGAGAGAGTCAGGTGGAAATTGCCTTTTGATATAAATAGGATCAGAGGCTGAGGCTTTGTAATTTTTTATCAACCCTGGGAATTATAATATGGGCTCGAGTGGGATCGTTTAAAAATATCATCAGTATGTCTCAGCATACTCTTAAGCATGTTAATCCATGAATTGTAGTACACAGGACTGAGTAATTCTGAGATGAAACCAATTGACAGATAAGCAAGGGCAACAAAGCTATTATTTTTTAAAGCTATTCTGTTTAAAAATGAAAGTATAAAGTGTGGGGCAAATGGTTTGGCTTGATACCACTGTGACGGTCCAAGTCTTATTATGCAAATGTGTTATCTGGGGATTGATGTACCCACTCAGGGGGGCCTACTTTACCTTTGTTGACGTCAAGGAGGAGAGGTGTTTTAACTGTGATGTGTGATTTGCTACTAATGAATTTGCTTGTTTAAAAAATTTCAATAAAATTGATAATCAAAAAAAAAATAAGTATAAGAGCCAAGAAGTTTATAAACACGAAACATATTACAAATATGTTTTCCTACTTTCTTGTAGAAAAATGTAGGCTTCAACAAAATATTAAAATCATCTAAACACAGTTTCAAATATTTAGTGGCTGACTTGAAACATTAAACAAAAAAGTTGACCTTTATGCTTCAGTGTCCAGGGTTCCATTCCTCTCAAGATCCAATAAAAGATTCCAGTGTAAATAATTCCACCGTACAGTCCCAATGGTGTGTGGCATGAAGGTCTGATGTTCCTAACAGAATAGAGTTCCTTCCACACCCACGATTTCTTTAAATTGTCTTCATATTCTGGTACATAGAGTCCTGGAAAGAACAAGACAGCATTTGGGTTACGAGCAGAACAAATCCTAATGGGTTCATACATCATTTGAAGCCTGTAGGCAGTATGAAAAATCACCAGTGCTATTTCTGTAGTTAATTTGAAGTTTAATAAAAGAGTTGCTGTCACTAGGCTTTTGTGTAACAAAATATATACAGACATTCTTCATTAGGAGACAAAGGTCAGATCGAGAACAGAGAAAAATAAAGGAAGGAAAGATGAACAAGAAGGGTGGGAAAAGGCTTATTTATTACTGCATCAACCGGACCAGGAGGTTATAGAATGGGTTGCGATTAACAAGGGTAGTATACAAGTACATCATTTGGATAGTGAACATGGTAAACAATGAAAAATCTAAACAAAGGGATAATTATGTATGAACTTTAAACTGTAACTATCTTAGCAAGGTATCTTTAGTGCTATATACTGGGAAAATGGATATGGAGCTTAACAAGAAAACACATCTAAGTGTGTATTAAAGTAGCTAAGAGGGACTGGGAGGAGGACCATTGGCAGCAACTTAAATCTGCTGCCAAAGTAAAAGACTCAACCCTGTTTTGGAACTTGGTTAATAAACTGGATAGAAGAGGGGTGGAGCCAATATTAAACCATATAACGGAACAGCAGTGGCATGACCATTTTTTTAAATTGTACTGTGGAACAGTAGGGCTAGGGCAATCAACAGGGGCTTATAATAATCACAGTATGGAGAAACAAGTGCAGACAGAAGCCTTTGCTCCCCGGGAAGTGCAGGATGCTATTTTAAATATAATACCAGGAAAGGCGGCAGGCCCGGACGGGCTGCCGGGCGACTTACTTCTGCACGACCCAAAACTATGGCCCGACCTCATTGCACGTATAATGAAATTAATCATGTATGGACACCCTGTCCCCGAATCATGGAAAGGTGCAGAGGTTATAACCATATATAAAAAAGGTAACAGAGAGGACCCTGCCAACTACAGACCTATAAGTTTAATTGATACAATTCAGAAGGTAGTTGGCAGGGTCATAATTAATAGAATAGGGACATGGCTAAATGATGACAATATTCTGACCCAATTTCAAGCGGGCTTCAGGAAAAATGTGGGCACGATGGACCAGGTTTTCAGGTTCTGTGCAGTATACTGGAAATCTGTGTCCATCGCAAAGGGTAGCCTATATTTGGCCTTTATAGACTTAAAAACTGCATTTGATGTAATCCCCCGTGATAAGCTCTGGAAGGTCTTGTTGGACATGGGGTTCCCGTGCCAACTTTTGCAGTTTTTGTTAGGCTCCACAAAGATACTTATGCCAGAATCCGGTGGGGTAGTCAAGGTCAGTTAACAGGGAGGGTGCCAGTCAGCATAGGGGTTCGCCAGGGCTGTGTTATGGCTCCGACATTGTTCTCCCTCTCATCAATGGGGTGGTAGACCATTTGAGGGAGGACCCTGCGGATGCTCCAGTCCTGGCTGGGGAGAAAACACCTACCCTCCTCTTTGCTGACGACACCCTCCTGATGTCCAAAACCCCATCAGGTTTACAGAAACTCCTCGATCGTTTTAGTATGTTTTGTGTCGAGCGAGGGCTAATTATTAATACCACCAAAACAAAGCTGATGGTGCTATCTTCTAAAAAAAAAAGGCTAGGAAAGTCCATCTCACCTTAAATGGGGCTGCTTTAGAGGTGGTTGAAGAATTTGACTATCTGGGAGTCAGGTTATGTAACAACATGAAATGGGACTCACATTTAGCAAAAATGCTCCTAAATCTCACAAGGGTTTCTGGAGTAATCCTGAGGAACCAGCGCCTATCCATTAGTAGGCCAATAGCACCGGCCCTTGCAGTATATGAGGGAAAGGCGCTAGCTTCGGCAGTTTATGGTTCCGAATTATGGGGAGGAGAGGATACGATGGATTTGGTAAGAGCTGAGAATAAGTTTGTGAGAGACTTAGTATCGCTCCCCTACTCGACTCCTCTGAAACCCCTTTTTAATGACATGGGCAAGCGATCAATTGCGGATATAGTACGCCTCCGCCCCTTGCTGTTCTGGGTGCGCCTGAGAAGGACACCAGAATTGGAAAACTATGCTTTGGTGTTGGACGAGTTGATTAATTTGAATGCCTCAAACAAAATAAAGTGGCTCAATAAATTAAGACAGCTGGTGATGAGTCTAGGCATGGCAGAATTGTGGGTCTCCTAGGCACCTCCCCACAAACAAATTGTTACATTTTTTTTTATTGGGAATGGGTAGAGGCTGAGGAGCTAAAAAGTACAAAGTGGGGGCCATTGACATACCAATTTTTGGATCATAAGCCAACTAGGAAGTTAGAGCCCCTTCTGGATTACATTCAAATCCCTAGAGATAGATCCCTCTTCTTAAAGTTGAGATATGGTATACTCCCCCTGAAAATGTTTACAGCGGGGTGGAAACGAGCGAGGGATCATGATGCCACTTGTCCAGGCTGCCCATGCACGAAAGAAACTCTACCCCATTTTTTGTTTGCTTGTAGGGCTTATAAGTTCCCCAGAGCAAGATGGTTAAAACCTGTGTGCAGAGAGATGGGTGTTAGAGATTTTAGGATTGCATTACGTATCCTTTTAACTGGTACAACTTCCATGTTCATTGTCTGTGGGGTTGCAAAGTATCTTTCTAGCGCTTGGCTTATACGGACCAGGCTACTAGATAATATTAAAAAATAAAAAACCCCACCTTATGTAGATATATGAACATATTGAAAATGCACTTTAGTCCTCTGTAATTATTCCTTTTTACTGTATAGAGTTTTTTTAAATTATTTTTAAAATGAAATGTATGTAATACTTTGTATATTGGTTTTATGTTCAGTAAATGTCTGTACTTTTATGATATGAATATATCGAATAAAGTATTACAACACATCTAATTTGCAGATTTGATTTTGTAGGTGTTCAGAATTTCAGGCATCAAAATGGATTTACACCTTGTCAATGAAATACCCTGTGCTATGTAAAGTTTTTTATGGCGGTATGGTGGTTGATGACGGCTTGTGACTTTCTGCGCAAATTACATTTTGAAATCTAAGGGCAAGCAATAGAAGTCAATGGAGAGAGGGCGGATATTGTTGAATTTCCATGCTCCAGTCACCTGAGGAGCGGAAGTGTGGTGAACTTGTTTCAGTGAATCAAAGAGCATAGGCAGTCCACAAAGAACAACGCTTTAACCCGAAAAAATCCTAGCCCTGTGTATAGTATCACAGGACCGGGGTGTGTATGACCTAGACTAAGCCTTCAACAGTTAAAATTGGATGGAATTTTCAAACAGGTGAAACTGGTACAAGGTTGTTGCAAGGTTGTTGCAGTGATTTTATGTATATTAATTTAGAAGTTCAAATTGTCACTAATAGTCAAGCTTAGGAACTTCATGTTAGAGAGGGCCTTTCCTCTGCAAATCTATAGAAATCTAATTTTATATGGGTCAGTACAAAGAAACAAGCATTGGCAAAGCCAAAAGGTCTCACCGATGTTGTTTACCGACGCTGTGCACCAATGGGAAAACACAAAATGCTTTCTGCTGATGCTGTGCAGCATCTGGAAAAAAGGAAAAGAACGCAAACAGTAGTGACACGGCTACTGTCATTTCACTGGTGAACACATGCATAAAGATGTATATGCCCTTGCATGCGTCATGACGAGGGCACCCTTTACTTTGCTTTTTTTGTTACAAGTCTGTTTTATTTTGAAACAACACCCCTAGGAGGGGCACAAAGACACAGCGGTAAGCCTACAACTTCTATCTGAGGCCGGCCGCGATGAAGGCGCAACAGATGTTGCTCAGTGGAGGTAGATAACACAGCGCCTTGCCTACAACCCCAAAGGGCCGGCCGCGTGGCTTAGGAGAAGCTCTTGAAGTCGCTCAGCGTTACAAGAACCCCAATGGCGAATCAAGGGGGGGGAAGATGAGGGAACAACAAGACCATTACGTACTAACAACCCAACAGGGGTTCGTGAAAATAGAAAGAAGCTACAGAGGAAAGAGAAAGAGGGAAGGCGAAGAGGAGGTAAGACAGAGACAGAAGATAGACGAGCAGTGTGGTGGGTAATTCCTTGGATGGAAGGCAGCGTTAGGCCGTGAGGGCCAGCCGCCGGAGCTCCGGTGTTACAGGCATCGCTTATGGAAGCAACCTAGTAGGATCTGCAGGGACAATGGCATCCTCAAAGAGATGTAGGGTCGTAAGTCTAGTGGGCATGTTTTGTGCATGCTCCATAGAGCACAAGTAGCGCACCAGGGGCCTCCAAACTGCCTCAAAGCGGGTGTGGCGCATCTGGAGTCGCGCCGTAAGGAGCTCCATTGCCAAGACGTGCCACAGGCGCACAAACCAGGATGTTATGGGAGGTGGTTCAGCCTTCTTCCAATACAAGGCTATGAGTTGCTTGGGCGCACCTAGCATCTGTAACGTTACAATCCAGTCATTACGGGTGAGGGCCTTAAGGTTAGATGGTCTGACACCCAGCAGGATCGTACCTATGGCTTCAGGCAAAGGGAACCCCAGTACCCCCCTGATGTGTCTAAGGACCTCCTTCCAGAACACGGTGAGGAGCGGACACGCCCACCATAAGTGCACGAAGTCCCCCGTCGCAGCCCGACATCGCCAGCACAAAGGCGAGACGTTAGGGAACATCTTGTGGAGGCGCAGGGGAGTATAATACCATTGGGTCAAAAGCTTATACGCGTTCTCTCTCTGTGGGATGCTCCGATACATCTTGGGGATATCTCTCCACACCGCTTCCCATTGTGAAGGTGTGATATCCGTGTCGACCGCCACCTGCCATCGATGCTGATACGGGTGCGTGGGTGTGAGTGGCGGGTGCTGTAGGATGTGGTAGATCTGGGAGATCAATCGCTTCAAACCCCCAAGGGTGCGGGCCAGACGTTCGAAGGGGGTGAAGGCCCGTGTAGCCGCCCGATATACACTCTCTTCAGAAGCCCAGTGTCGGAGCTGGGCGTAATGTAACCGCGCAGCGGGTTGCAAGCGAAACTCCTCACAGCATTGACTGAATGATTTAAAAGAGCCCCCGTCGAACAGGTCGCAGAGCACCCGACAATCCCCCCGTATCCAGTTCTCAAATGCCCGGTTGCGATGGGCCGGCGGGAAGTGAGGGTTAGCCGCTATGGGCGTATGCGGAGATGGGAACGTAGTGAGGCCCCTGGAGACAGCAGTGGCATCCCAGATGTCCAGCACTATTTTTGTGGGCACTGCCAGGTACGCCAAGGCAGGTCCCAAACAGTGCGTCCAGTCACCGCCCTGTCCATGTGGAGCCACCCTTTTTCACTTTCCCTGACCCCCCATTCGATCACAAATCGAAGGTGTGCGGCCCAATAATAATGTACCAAGTTGGGACAGGCTAGTCCTCCTCTGTCGCGCGGAGCCATAAGGATTTTCTGGGAGAAATGGGGGCGCTTGCCACCCCAGATGAAGGATATGAGCTCACGCTGCAAACTTCGTATGCAGTGCAACGGTATTGGAGTGGGGAGACATTGAAACACGTACAGAATTTTGGGAAGGATCGACATTTTGACTGCATGTAGGCGACCCAGCCAGGACAGCATCAGGGGTTTCCACCGCCGCAGATCATCTAAGACCTCCTTTCGGCAGGTCCGCCAATTAACAGAGCTCCAATCATCGAGGGAGGGGGTCAGGATGAGGCCCAAGTACTTGATATGGTGTTCGGCCCATTGATAGGGCACAACCCCTCTCAGGGTGGGAAGGTCCTCCGCCGGGATGGTAAGGTTCAGGGCCCAGGACTTGTTGTGGTTGATCTTTAGGCCGGAGGCACATTCAAAAAGACAAAGCGCCCTATGCACAGCCGGCAGGGAGTCTTGCGGGCGCGTGAGAGTAAGGATCAGGTCGTCCGCAAACATCGCCACCTTGTTATCCCGTCCCCCGTGTGCTATCCCGTGTATGTTTGAGTCGCGCCGTATAAGCTCCGCGAGGGGTTCCACTGCTAGAGCGAATAGGAGGGGTGAGAGGGGGCACCCCTGTCTAGTGCTCCTATGAATCGCTAAGGGCTGCGTTAAGGCACCATTGACTCGAATGCGAGCTTGGGGCCCTATGTATGGGGCCATAATCCTAGCAATCATCAGTGGACCCAGCCCGAGCTTACAAAGTACTGCCCTGAGGAAGGTCCAGTCCACCCGATCGAACGCCTTCTCCGCGTCCAGCGAGAGAAGGCAGGCCGGTATTTTCCAATGCCGCACTTTCCCTACAAGGTGCGCAAGTTTGCGCACGTTATCCGCCCCCTGGCGATCACGGATAAAGCCAACTTGGTCAGGGTCCACGAGCCACTGCATATACGGATCTAAGCGTTGGGCGAGGATCTTAGTGTATATTTTAAGATCCGTATTGAGCAGGGCAATAGGGCGGTAGGACGCGCACAGTGCGGGGTCTTTCCCGGGTTTCGGGATTAACGCTATCTCCGCCATGCCCATGTCAGGGGATGGTCCCACCTCATCCGAGAAAGAGTTGAACAACCTGAGGAGGAAAGGCCGCAACTGGGCCTGAAACGTGCGATAGAAAGATAGCGGCAGGCCATCCGGGCCCGGCGTTTTCCCCAGGGACAAGTTCTTAATCGCCGTCGTGACCTCATCCTCCGTAATGAGGTGTTCCAGCGCAGCCGCGTCCCCAGGCGGCATCCGCGGTCCCTCATAATCGTCAAGGACGGCTGCCATCGCGTCTACCGACACAGGCTCACTTCTATACAGGGACGTACAGTAGTCCACAAACGCGGCCTGTTTGGATGTTTCCGTAACCACTTTCGATCCGTCCTGCAGCTGGATGCTAGTGATGTGGGCCTTGGCAGCACGTGCTCTTAGCCTTCCCGCCAGTAATCGGCATACCTTATCGCCACCTTTGAAGTACCTTTGCTTCAAGGCCAACAAGGCACCTTCCGCCTTGTTTGTGCGCAGCAGTCTGAGTTGCCCCCAGAGAGTGGCCAAGCTTCTCCTAGTGTCTCGAGACGGCCGTTCCCGATCCTGTATCTCGGCTTACTTAATATCCGCTGCCAACTCAGCCTCCAGCTTGCTGGCAGCACGCCTGCGTGCAATCGCCAGTGAGGTGATGTGGCCCCGGATCGTGGCCTTGAAGGCGTCCCAAACCACCGGGAAGGGCATGTCCGGGGTGTCGTTGGAAGCAAAGTAGGCGTCTATGGCCTCCCGGATGCTATCGACATCATCAGCATCCCGGAGAACACCCGGCGGGAAGGACCAACGGGCGACAGGCAGGGGACGCACCGCCGGATCCTGAAGACGCATTTCAACATGAGCATGATCCGACAGTGAAATATCCGAAATGGAAGCATCCAGCGTGTCTCGAAGCAACTCCAGCGACGGAAAGAGATAATCGATTCGGGAGTAAGACCTATGGGAATGTGAGTAGAAGGAGTAATTGCGAAGGTCCGGGTTGTGATAGCGCCACACGTCAAGCAGACCTAAGTCAGCAATCTGCTTGCGCAGGGCAGCGGACATCACCCCTGAAGCGTTGGAGGTAGTACTACAACGATCCAAGTCCGAGTCCCACACCAGGTTGAAGTCTCCACCCAGTATCAAGTGCGGATCTCCACAGGATATCTGCTACCTCAACATTGCCTGGAGATAGCGGTCTTGTAACTGGTTGGGGGAATACACGTTGCATAAGGTGAGCCTGCGCCGTCCCACACATACCGTAACCCTGAGGAAGCGCCCATACCCACTCTTATAGGGCCGGGAGTCCCCCCGCCTGAAACCAGTCCTGCACAATATGGCCACCCCTGCAGTTTTAGTGTCCGCTGCCGCCCAAAACTGAAGAGGGTATTTGGGGTGGGCCATGCGGTGTGTGTCCCCCTGCAGTAAATGAGTTTCCTGGAGATAAATAACGTCAGGTTGCTGTTGGAGGAGGTAGCGCCAAACCTGTTTGCGTTTATTAGGGGAGTTCAGGCCCTTAACGTTAAGTGACAAGACCATCAAGGCATCAGGGATAGTCGCAGCCATAGTAGATTTCGAGCAAGATCCGCCCACATGCCCTGCTCCCACCAGTGCAAAAGAAGAGGATCATAGGAAGTCGCCAGAGGGCCCACTCCCCCCACCTAGACAGCAGTCGCCACCCCGTCTCCATCCCACCACCCGCCAGCCCAGAGGAAAGGAAGAAGGAGAAAGACCAAGGAAGGGAAAGCAAGGAAGAGAAGGGAGAGAGGAAGAGAAAGAGAGAGGAAACAGCAGGAGGCCAGGTCCGCCTCAAATATATCAAGAACAACAAAGGCCAACAGGGCCACAGTGTACTACCCCAGTCACCGGGCATCCTCTACCCAAGGGTTTGGACGCACTCAGAAATGTCACTCCCTATAGGGCAGTAGGGGGGCACTCACAGGCAGGGGGGGAGATCTCAGCCCCGGCGGCCCCGCTGTTCGAACCAGAACCAGGGGCATCTTGTGACCAGGTGGAGTAGTTGGGCACACGAATGGTCACCGTTTAGCCCCTGATGATGGACCAAGCGTTGTACTGCAAGTAGGGCCCCAACGTGGCCACGCCCATCCCGCAAGTAGCTCCGGGGGAGTCCGCCTGACGAGGCCAGGAGCAGCGGCATGACCAGGAAAAAGACGCCCCCCAACCTCAGAAGGAGCCCCAGAAGGGAACGTCCCAGCGAGTTGCAGATCATGGGGTGGGCGGCTGGGAGGACCGTCCATCTCGATCACCCTCCAAAGAGCAAATGTGCGCTATGATGTCCTGCTTAGCCTGTGACGCGGATTTCTCGTCCACCGGGGGGATCGACGATATCTCCGAACCTTGGTTCAGTCCGGACGGGCAGGTATCCTCTCCAGTTGACGTGATCGTGACGGGCTGTGGGTCGGCGACTCCGGTAGCTTGAGGAGCTGCGCTGCTTCATGGTATGACCGGAGGACCCTGCGCTTGTCCTCAAAGCGAAAGATGAGGGCGAAGGGGTGCCCCCACTGGTAGGCAATGTTAAGAGCTCTCAGCTTCTCCGTGACCGGTCAGAAAGCTCGCCTCCGACGCAGGGTGTTAGGAGCCAGATCCTGAAAAATGTGTATTTTGTGGCCTCTGTAGGTGAGGTTGGGTTTGTCCCGGGCCGCTTTCAGGATAGCTTCCTTTTCAGTAAAGTAGTGTACCCGCGTCAGGATGTCTGGGAGGGGTCCCGCTCTACCCGCCGGGCCGTATACTCGATGAGCGCGGTCTAGAGTCGGGGGGGATGCATCATCGTCCCCCCAAACCTCATGCAAGACCTGCGCCACGTAGGTCAAGATATCTGCCCCTTCCTCATCCAATGGAACGCCACGGATGCGGAGGTTGTTCATCCGGCTCCTGTTCTCAAGATCCTCCTGTTTAACCTGCAGTTCAATATTCTGCTCCTCCAGGGCCACCACTCTCTGCCACAGCTGTTCCTGGTCCTCCGTGCGCGCATCAACTATCTTCTCCAGGCCGTCTACTCTGTCTCCCAGCTCCGTGACCTCCTTGCGCATCTCCTTGACACATGTTTGCACCTCTGTGCGTAGGGAGCCAATTTCCGTCTTGAGATCAGACATGAAGAAGGCCATGAAAGCCTGGGTCACCGGTGGCGAGTCCGCAGTCGCACCCGCGGGCCCGTTGGTCGGCGCCGCCGCTCCAGTCTTGCCCCACATAGCCATCACCGACGTGTCTTTAGCCGCTGCCGCCGGGTCCTTGGTACCTCCTTTGGACCGTGTCATGATCAGGGCCGCAGGGGAGGGCCACGTGCCCAATCCGCCGCAAGCAAGCCTGGGACGTATCCACAAGGGGTAGTGAACAGGGGAGCCTCGGCACCTCAATCCCCCCCACCGCACTCCCAGCGTGTCAGATGGCAGCAGTCTAGGGACCAGTGGTTGGGGCCCCTCGTCCACCACGGATCTCGGTGGAGGGTGCGTCGAAGATCCAAAGCGATGCAGGGAGAGAGCGGAGCCCAGCAGCGCAGAGTAGTGTACAGTGAACTTCCGTCAGAGCGGGTATGCTGCAGGGCGGGGGGCAAGATACGGGGGTGCGCACAGCACGATGGACAGCAGAAAGAAGCGAAGCTGTTGAGAGTCCGGGTCTAGTAGCACCAGCAGTCCCCTTAGCCCGGTCCTCCACCCAAACAGGTCAAAATCCACTCCACTGCAGCAGGGGCAGGGCGCACGTGTGGCTAGGTATATGGTACCCCGCAGTGGTAGGTAGTATCCCCCTCCAACAGCCACCAGCACCCAGCAAAAACTCCAACACAGGATTAGAATGAAGAATGACCCTGTTCCTCTGTAATTGTGTACCTGGCCCTTAAATAGTCAGCGTCTGTAATTGACTAATATGTCTAAGAAGAGTTATGAGGAAAGATACCTTTCATGAAAGAACCTGGAATTCTGCTGTGTAGAGAAGTTCAACAGATAGTCCCATAAGCCTCGTGAGAAGTACATTTATTTATTTTTGCAGTTTTATATCGAACAAACTTAACCAGAAGGTATCAGATCGCTTTACATGAGCACCAGTTGCATTTCAGATGGACACATTCATTTTTAGCCACTGAGAGATTAAGTGATTTGCACAGAATCACAGGATTTTTTAGCCTCGCGTCAGAGTCAAGCCCGTTACCCCAGCTTCTAAGTCGGCCGTTCTAGCGGTAAGCTACATCTTCTCCCAGTTAAGATCCAAGCAGGTGTTGTAGAAAGTAGGACCTTCTATAAAAGCTTTGACTACATGGATTCTTTAAAGTGGGAAGCGTTTCCTGTTTTGCATGCTTTCAGCTTTGGCTGCTAAGTGAAGGTGCATAGACCTAAGAGGTAGGAAATTATATCCTGGACCGTCACCTAAAAAGGATCAAAGTGATTTGCAAGGTAGTAATGCGCAAAATGCTTCCACTGGGTAGCATAGTACACACGCACGAATGGTCGGTCAACAGGCCTCACATAATAAAAACCATACACTCCTCTGGGAGGTTTCAATGTCCAATTTCCAAGACCTCAGATGCCAAATTGCTAGGTTTAATTGCCTAGACTCTGGGAGTCTCATAAGGCCCTGGTGTTGAGTAAGAAGGTCTGGCTTGATGGGGAGCTTCCAGTGTGGGCTGATACACATCTCTAGCAACATCAAGTACCAATGAGGTTCATGGAGATGTGCGTCATCTTCTTGACCATGTATGGAATGAGTGGGAGAGGTGGAAAAGCCTAGGCAAATATCCCTGACCAATTCATCCAAACTGCATTGCCCATGGACTGTGCATGTGGGTACCCACAGAAGAAGTGTAGGCATTTTGAATTTTCTTAAGTGGTGAAGAGCTAGAGGGCTGGGCTTCCTCACTTTCTAAAATACTTTGTAGGACTTGCTGGTGAAGATCCCGTTTGTGGTCTTGTTAATGCATCCTGTAGAGCAGGTCTGTAAGGTCATTGTCTACACTGGGAGGTGTTCTGCCAGGAGCTGCATGCTGTGTCAAATTGCCCACTATCTAATCTGTTGTGTCAGGGCAGGTTGCAATGGGTGCAGCCTTGTTTCTGTATGTAATACAGAGCTGACATGTTGATCATTTTTATAAGGGCTACCTTGAGCTTTGTTTTTCTAAGCGCCCAACTACCAATAGATGTCCTGGCACTGTGCTCTTCAGGACAGTAAAAGAGGCAGGAATTAGAAAGAGGTGAAGAATGAATGTTTGGTGAATTATAGCTATTATTAGAAGAGATGATTTTTTAAAAGAGTTTACATAATATGAGAAGACTGGGCTAGGTATGAATAGTGCAAGCCAAGAAATTCAGGTAACAGCAGTTATCACTGTGAAAGAGGGTCCTCCTAGACAATACCTACAGAACCTGGGGATAGAGACCAGATAAGAGGGTGAAGAAAGAAGCAGTCTGAGTGGCGAGTATCTGATGAATATCTGAGACATTTCACTGTATGGGAAAACGTACAGATAGCCCCTTTACAAAAAAAGAGCTCTTTAAAGATGCATCTCTTATGAACTGGAAGCCAGTGAAGACTTAAGATGTGTTGTGATTATTGCATGTTTGGGGATGTCAATTACAAGCGTGTTACAGGATCTGTGTGCCTTGTACAGTTATTTTGGAAAGATGTGAGCCCCATTCTATGTGTTGGTGATCAAGCAGAAGAAGGTCCTAGTCCATTGGCTATGTCAATTCTTGTTGTGGATTGTGGGCTTCTATCAGGGAATTGTCCAAATCAACAAGTAACTTACCTTGGATAGATTATCCACCAAAAAGAGAATTACCAAACTGCGACTCCTCACCTAGATGCCAGACTTGAGCCAGAAACGTTTATCCAGCATTGCTTTGGCGTGTCTCTAGGTGGTCCTGTATGGCTCCAAGCTGGCTCTGTACCGCCCCATGAGTGACAGAGCAGAGATGCATTTAAGCAACACCCATTACACGGATGCCAGTTTTTCCCGTCTTTTCGCCTTCTGATCCCTCAGACACAGAGCGTGAACAGTTATTGGTAGCACTGTGATCATTTCTGATGTTAAAAAAAGGCCCCTCCACAGAACGGGAGGTGGGAGGACAGTGGGAAATCTGCAGTTAGAAAAAGTATTGCTCACGAAGAGTGTTATCGAAGGCAAATAAAATGCTCTTCTGATGGATACCTTTCAGATTCCTCAGACATCAAAGCAGACCCCACCAATGGAAGTTCTGTGAAGTGGACTCAGGCCAAAAAGACTTGCATGATTGAGCAGACAAAATGCCCTTCCTGAAAATATCAACACAGAAATTGGGATGCACACCATATTCCTATTCAAAGTTCGCCATATGTACTCAGTCATCATCCAAGAATGCGTGATTACTGACCTCCTGCTTTGCCCTGGGTGGCAGGAAAATACAAAACTGAATAATGTGGGGCATCAATTTGCCTCAATGCGTGAGTACATGGGGATGTAAGTGGTGTGTGTTGATTTATGAGCAAGCGTGGTGTGACAGAGGGAGGTAAGGCAAGTAAGGGGGTGTGTGATATGGTGGTGGGGAGATGTAAAGAAGTGGGAAAGGCATGTGAGTAGGATTGAGAGCGGGAGGGGTGAAGGGAAATTACAGAGATGAAATGTCAGCACCAGTGTTGTGTTTGATGAATGTTGTACTCAGAGTGCATTGTTAGAAAGTAGAGGAGGAGTTGAGACACAGTAAGAAGGGTGGGGAGGAAGGAGCATGTAACCGGAATCTGTTTAAAAATTGGGGATGGTATGTTTTCTGAAAAACATATTTTTGCAATATGCTCAATTAGACAAATGTGCAACTTGTTTTGGTTGTGACAGGATATCTGGGTTTAATAACGGTTTTCTAGTGAGGATGATTTTTTTACATATACCTAACATTGGATACTGTAATGATGTTGAATGTTTTAATTTTCATTTGTAGTTACCCCTGAAGAAGGGCTGCGCAGCCCGAAATGCATTGTGTTTCAATAAACACTGCTTCGCACGAACTACGCGTTTGTGCGTGTTCTTTGACAGAGGTCCGGATGGGCACACTTGGAGCATGAGAAGGTTGGAAAATAGCATTACACTCGACCTGTGGATTTAATGGGAATGAAGCCTCGTAAAAGAACATCAAACATAGAGTACATCGATTACAATGGTTTATAATATACAGAAGAGTCGTACACCTTCTTGCAGCAGTGCGACTGGCTTTGGGGCAAATTGTTGCCCCACATTATTCAGTTCAAAATGCCCTTCCTGCCACACCTGACTGTGGACATGGGGAGGGGGTTAGGCCCTTACCAACAACCACCATGTATCTCTAAGTATAAACGCAAAACAACAATAGGTGGCTGCGTGATTTAAACATGTTACTACTTTTTTGTAAAGATCATTTTACTCAATCAACATGACATCTGATCCTTTTTACACAAGATCACATCACTATTCAAGCTTCAATATCATTTCAATGAAGGGAGTGATACCAGCTCTCAATTCTGAGCTATGCAAATTCTTAAAACCATTGTACTCAATCAAAAGATAACAAACAAACAAATGAAAGCATAAATAACAAAACAAGGAAAAACAGGTGACATTCAGTGTTCAACCAGTCCTACAATTGGAGAGCCAGAGCGTTATACTAACAACAGATGCTCTTGGTACACAGTATGGGGGTCCAGGCTTATCTAATATGGACTTGAAAAAGTAATTTTTCGCTAAAACTTAATTATATTTCTCCATATTGATGTGCGTTGTGCAAAGATACCCCATTGTTCATGGTCAATAAGCCCGGAACCCCATACTGTGTACCAACCTACCATCCTCATCCCCATTCTGGGGTGTCCCTTGTTCAGAATCAGTGCCCAAAAAATAATAGAGCCTCTGCTGGCATGTCCTCCATGGTAGCAGTTGCACTTTTGTAATCCAGTAGCGTCATGTCGGTTCAGATCGGGCCAAAGTTGGTTTTGTGTCCGACATCGGAATCAGAATTAGACCCTCTTCCGGTGCCAATGGTGTTGATACCGAAGCAGACATTGAAGGGCCCAGCGTAACTTTTGGAACTGAAGTAGAAGTCTGTACAGGATTCAGTATTGGGCTTGAAGCTAGTACCAAAACGTCAGATGGCACAGAAAACTAAGCCAGCAACCCTGCAGTTCTTTGAGACCCGAAGGCACACCAGAGGGAGCTTGAAGAGCACAAAACTTCTGCAGAACGGCCTCCTTGAATGCATCAATCTGCTGTGGCATCACTGATGACCTGAGAAACTTTGTGTGATTAGTTGGGGGATCGGCTCTGCAACTGGGGACTTACGAGGGTCACAACACACATCATGACACCCTCATGCCTTTTCTCTGTATAGAGAGTGGTGAGAAGCGTCAAGTCCTGCTTTGTTTTATTTTTCTGTTAATGTTTGGACTTTGATTTGGACTTACCAGATGACTTCGACCAAGGAGTAGACTGCTAATGGGAAAGACCTCAAGAGCAGAATCAAGTCCATGCCACTGACTTGGAGCAGAAGCATAACTTACACAAGTGCTACTACTTGTTCTTATGTTTGGAGACATACATTTTTGCATCTTAGTCCCAGAGTGCCTCTGGGTGCATGAGGGTGCATTTATCACACAACGTCAACTCATGGCCTGAGTCCAAACACCACAGATACAAGAAACAACAAGCATTTGCAATGCAATAGGTCTCGCAGCATTAAAGTTTGAGTTACTGGCATTGTAAATGACAATGCTTTGCATGAATTTTCTTTTCTTTAATTTGCAATTGGTATATAAACATTGTTTGTGAATGGTTAGCTGTTGCTTATGCTAAGCAACGTTGGCAGTCATATAGAGTGCTAGTCTTGCTTGTTAGAAGCATGCTGATTTAAAGCACTCTGATACCTGCGGGTTAAGTTTGCGCCATATAAAAGTGAAAACTAATAAATAAATAAAAAAAGTCTACCTGTACCACGTCCACCAGACCATAAATAACGTGCAAAAAGAAAAGACCATTCACCATCTCCTTCTAGGGAATGGGGCTGCCAGGCCTTAGACAATAAAATCCATTAACACCCAGGCACAAACGCAATTAACTGTAATTGTTTTATTTGTGGTGTCCCAGAGTGATGTGGTGGTGTCCCAGAGTGATGAGGTGGTGTCCCCGAGTAATGCGGTGGTGTCCCCGAGTAATGCGGTGGTGTCCCCGAGTAATGCGGTGGTGTCCCCTAGTGATGCGGTGGTGTCCCCTAGTGATGCGGTGGTGTCCCCGAGTGATGTGGTGGTGTCCCCGAGTGATGTGGTGGTGTCCCCGAGTGATGTGGTGGTGCCCCCGAGTGATGTGGTGGTGCCCCCGAGTGGTGCCCCTGAGTGATGTGGTGGTGCCCCTGAGTGATGTGGTGGTGCCCCTGAGTGATGTGGTGGTGGCCCTGAGTGATGTGGTGGTGTCCCCGAGTGATGAGTGGTGGTGTCCCCGAGTGATGAGTGGTGGTGTCCCCGAGTGATGAGTGGTGGTGTCCCCGAGTGATGTGGTGGTGTCCCTGAGTGATGTGGTGGTGTCCCTGAGTGACGTGGTGGTGTCCCTGAGTGACGTGGTGGTGTCCCTGAGTGATGTGGTGGTGTCCCCGAGTGATGTGGTGGTGCCCCGGAGTGGTGCTCCTGAGCGCTCTTGACGGCTACAGTGTACCTCTCACACAAGTACTCTTGGCTCAGGATTAGCATACATTAATTCCTGAATGAGGATAGGCAGACTATATTTGTGTATTCTGCTACAGATTTGTTAGTCTAGGGGATTAGGGGCACGGGGCTGGGATCAAATCCTCTTGTATGCTCGTATTAGGATGCGGATTTCAATTTTGGAGCGTGGTGCCTTCTGGAGACCACTACCAGCGGGGTTTTTGGCACCAGTCAAAGCTTTAAAAAAAAAAAAGGGTGCGATCTTGCCTGGACATATCAAGAAGCCTTCTATACAAACGTTCCTGTCCACCGCCGCAGGCTGCGCACCTCTCCACCCATCTCTTGCCAGCCTGTCTTTCTTCCGTGCCCAGCATGCCCACCCCGAATTGACAACCGCCACCACCAGGCCAGCAGTACCCTCCACCCACTTCGTGTCCTTGCTGACTTTAACTCATTGACACATGCAGAAAGGGATAAACCAGGCACACAGTTGTGTATATTGACAGCACATCTTCTTGGCCCACCCATGCCTTGCCATGATCTTGCTATATCCAGAATTCTGGAGCACAGCCTGACTACACGTAGTCTAACGGGCTCAGATACAATCTAATGGGCCCATCATTTAGCTTCCTGAGGAAGTCGCTTCGCATTTCTATTGGAACAAGTGCTAGCAATCAGTTTGACCCACATACCAATGCCCCTCTATCATTTGCTAGCACATGGCAAGGTCATTCTGTGAGTTATAAAATGATAGTACAAAAGGTAGATTCTGGAGACACAAGGACTAATCCTGCGAGGTTACCTATCGTGCACATTTACACTCTGCAATGCTTTTGGTTTTAACTGATTAACCCTCTGTAGTGGCACATCTGCTAATAACTCAGAAGAGGCAGGTGAATGCATGTAAATAAGATGTTGGTCTTTCCCCGGAAAACATACGCACACTCGCTTTTTTGTTATCACATCTTTACTTCCCAGAATAGCACAGTGACATAATAAAGATGTAGTGAAGTAAACCGTTTATGAATAACCGCAGTGCGCAAAACATTCGCCCTGGTCAAGGCTCTCGGTGCCAGATAAAGCGCACATAGACAGTCGCTTTGCTATGTATATAGGCAGTCTATCTTTTCACCAACTCTTTGAAATGAATATGCTACTTACCAGTATGCATCTGTTCTTGGCATGTAGGGCTGCTGACATTCATATCTATAGCATAGATCGCCGCCTAGTGTTGGGTCCGGATGATTGCACATTGTTGTCCTGGAAGAGTCTTCGAAGTATCACGAGATAGGTGGCTCCTCCCCTGGACTACAGTGCGCATGGACATCGACTCCATCCACCAGATTGCTTTTAGCCATTGTGGCGAAGATGGAGTGTAACAGTGTGAGCGATAACCATGCTAAGAATAAGTGTAAATTCTGCAGCCGCTACAGGCGCCGGGGAGGAGGGCGGGCGATATGAATGTCAGCAGCCCTACATGCCAAGAACAGATGCATACTGGTAAGTAGCATTTTCAGTTCGAGGCATGTGAGCTGCTGAATTCATATCTATAGCATAGAATAAATAGCAGTCCCTCCATTAACGGCGGCCGCCTGTGCCAGCTGCAGACGTTTGAAAAAGTGTCTTAAGAACAGCCTGCCCCACAGTTGCTTGCTGCTTGGAGTGCACATCTACACAGTAGTGTTTAGTAAATGTGTGTGGTGTAGACCATGTGGCTGCTCTACAAATATCTTCCAAAGGGATATTACCAAGGAAAGCCATGGAGGTCCCCAACTTGCGGGTGGAGTGGGCTCTGGGGGGGACCGTTAAAATGCGCTTAGCCTTGTGATAGCAAATTTGAATACACTTAACGATCCACCTGGCTATACCGGCTTTGGAAATGGGGTTGCCTTTGTGCTGGGCTGAAAAGGCAACGAAGAGTTGTTGTGTCTTCCTAAAATCTTTGGTCCTATCGATGTAGTACATCAAAGCTCGTTTGACATCAAGAGTGTGGAGCATTCTTTCGGCTACTGTCTCTGGGTTTTGAAAGAACGCGGGCAGTTCAATGGTCTGATTGACATGGAACTGCGAAACCACTTTAGGAAGAAATTTAGGGTTAATGCGCAGCACCACCCTGTTGGAGTGAATTTGAATGAATGGCTCTTGAACAGTGAGCACCTGTAGCTCACTAACACGTCGTAGAGACGTAATGGCAATAAGAAACGCCACTTTCCATGTTAAGAACTGAATCTCACATGAATGTAGAGGCTCAAAAGTTGGTCCCATCAACCTGGTGAGGACCACATTGAGGTTCCACACAGGAACCTCAATGTGGTCCTGGGAGGGATGACCCGTTTCAGTCCTTCTAGGAAGGCTTTAATGGCAGGCACTCTGAAAACGGAGAGATGCTGCCGTTTTTGGAGATAAGCCGCTATAGCGGATAAGAGTATCCGAATGGAAGCATATGCTAGATTGCATTTGTAAAGATGTAACAAATAACAGATGATGTTGGGAGTGGATGCATCTAGCGGGTTGATGTTGTGTTCAGTACAGTAAATGACAAACCGCTTCCATTTTGCTGCATAGCAGGCTCTGGTGGTGGGCTTTCTTGCCTCCCGTATGATATCCATGCATTCAGGAGGCAAGTCAAGGTAGCCAAACTCTAAGACATCAGGAGCCAAATCGCCAGGTTGAGCTGTTGCGGATCTGGATGCTGAATGTCGCCACGGCTCTGCGTCAAAAGCTTGGGTGTGAGGTGCAGCCTTTGATGCGGTACCACGGAGAGTTCTAGAAACGTGGTGTACCATGGTTGGCGCGCCCACGTTGGAGCAACCAGGATGAGTGTCATCGAGTGTTGCTTTAGCTTTCGTGCCACCAGCGGTATGAGAGGTGCTGGGGGAAAAGCGTACGCAAATCTGCCTGACCAGTTCATCCATATCGCATTGCCCTGCGACTGTGGGTGAGGGAACCTGGCGGCAACGCTTTGGCATTTTGCGTTTTCCCTTGTGGCAAACAGGTCTATCTCTGGATGACCCCACTGCTGGAAGTACGGGCGGAGTACTGATGGATGTATCTCCCACTCGTGCATCTGGTGCCTGTGCCTGCTGAGCAGGTCCGCCATCTGATTGTCCTTGCCTGGGAGGTGTTCCGCCATGAGGAAGATGTTCCTCTGAATGGCCCACTTCCACATGCTCTGAGCCAGATGAGACAACTGTGTAGAGTGTGTACCTCTCTGTTTTTGAATGTAGTACATGGCCGTCATGTTGTCCGTCCGGATCAACACGACTTTGTTGCACAGATGTACTTTGAATGCCTTCAATGCCATGAAGATTGCCATCAGTTCTAGGTAGTTGATGTGCATCTTCTTTTGCTGCGTTGTCCATAGTCCCTGCACTGTGTAGTGGAGTACATGAGCTCCCCATCCCTGGAGAGATGCGTCCGTCGTCAGGATAATCTGTGGCACAGGCTCTTGGAACGGTCGGCCCTTGCAAAGGTTGTGTGGATTCCACCAATGCAGAGAGCTGTATGCCCGACCGGTCACCAACACTAGGTCGTTCAACTGTCCTTGAGCCTGCGTCCACTGATGAGCTAAGCATTCTTGGAGCGGACGTATATACAGCCTCGCGTGCGGGACTATGAAGATGCAGGAGGCCATCATGCCTATCAACTGCATGAACACTCTTGCTGGAAGCGAGTGTTGCGTTCTGAACTTCTGGATCAGCGACTGAATGCTGTCGATCCTCACAGAAGTTGGCTGAGCTGTGGCTGCCAGAGTATCGATCGTCGCACCCAGATATTGCCGCACATGGGCTGGCTGAAGGTGCGACTTGGGATAATTCAGTGAGAACCCCAGATCGTGAAGAAGGTGAATGGTGTGGGACATGTTGGCGGCGCACTGCTGGGCCGACTTTGCTTGGACAAGCCAGTCGTCCAGATAAGGGTAAACGTGAACGTTCTGCCTCCTGAGGTGCGCAGCCACTGTCGCCAGACATTTTGTGATCACCCTGGGCGCTGTGGTCACCCCGAAAGGTAGGACCTTGAACTGATAATGCCGGCCCTGAATAGTGAACCTGAGGTATTTTCTGTGTGATGGATGCAGTGGAATGTGGAAATAGGCATCCTTGAGATCCAAGGTTGCGAGGAAGTCTCCCTGAGTGAGCAACGGGAGAACCTGCTGCAGTGTGAGCATATGAAAGTCTTCTGATAGAATGTACTGATTCAGGGGTCTGAGGTCCAGTATGGGTCTGAGGGACCCGTCCTTCTTTGGGATTAAGAAGTACAGGGAGTACACTCCCGTGCCTTCTTCCTCCACCGGCACGAGCTCGATTGCCCCTTTTTGCAGCATGACGAGTACCTCCTGCTGCAATAAGTTCAAATGCTCTGTGGACATAGGACGGTGTTTTGGTGGCATGTTGGGTGGAGTGGATGTTAACTCCAGACAATACCCGAACTGGATAGGTTTCCTGACCCACCTGTCTGTGGTGATGGATTTCCAGACCGGCAGGAACTGCTGGAGTCTCCCCCCGACAGGTGTAGTATGGTCGGGGGGCAGTGACAGGGCGCCACTGTTTGTTGGTGGCGGAGGAGCGGGAGTTGTTGTTTCCACGACCTCTGCCCTTGGTGCTGTTGCCCCGATAGCCGCCTCTACTCTGCTTGGTGTAAGAGGACTGCGCCCCACCTTTATTGTATTGCGTTTGCTGGGACATCTGGCCTCTGGAAACACCTCTATTGCCTAAGCGACGAAAAGTGCTTCCCCGAAACTGCTGGGACTGGAGAGCCCCCATGGACTTTGCAGTCTCGGTATCCTTCTTAATCTTTTCTAAGGTGGTATCCACCTCTGGACCAAATAACCTATCTGGGTTTACTGGCTGATTAAGGATGGTGGTTTGTATCTACGGCTTGAACCCGGAGATTCTGGGCCAGGCCTGACGTCGCAACATCACACTGGTGTTAATGGCCCTGGCCGCGGTGTCCGCCACGTACAGTGCACATTTAATAGAAGCGTTGGAGCTGAGCTTCCCTTCCTGAATAAGCATCTCAGCTGCCTCCTTATACTGATCTGAAAGATGTTGTAACTGGGTCTCTAGTGTGTCATAGTGCGCCCTGTCATATCTGGCCAGTAGCGTCTGAGTGTTTAAGATACGCCAGAAATTGGCTGCTTGAGCCGCCACCCTCTTCCCTGATGCCTCCAGCACTTTAGATTCCTTGTCAGGGGGAGGAGCATCACCAGTGGTCTGCGAGTTCGCCCTATTCCGGGCATTAGAAACGACCAGAGAGTCCAATGGCAACTGGCCCTTGATGTAGGTAGGGTCGCCAGGTGCCGGCTTATATTTCTTTTCAATCCTAGGGTTGATCACCCTGGCCCGTGTGGGTTCCTTAAAAATGTCTGCAGCATGTTTTAGAACACCTTTCAGCATGGGAAGAGTCTTGACAGTCTTTTCTGCTGTGGAAAAGGTATCAAAAAGGAAGTCCACTTCGATAGGGTCAGCATGTAGCTGGACGTCGTGGTTTTTAGCCGCCCTCTCAATTAGAGCATTAAATGCCGTCGAATCCTCAGTAGGAGAGGTCTTGACATTGTACACCTGGGGGTCCTGGGCAGTTTGCTGATCCCCTGGGTCACCTGCAACAGCCCATGAGTCTTGGTGATCCTCAAGATCAGTGTTGGCAGGAAAGTTATACTCCTCGTCATCACCTTCTCCACCCTCCACATCTGAATAAGTGGGTGAGGGTGTAGCCACTCTTGGAGTCCGTGGAGCAAGTGGCTCCACCAGAACTGGGGAGTCCGCAGCAGGCTTCTTGCGCTTCAAAGGAATCGTGTAGGACTCCAAAGGCTGCGTTGCCGTGATCTTCCTCTTGTAGAGGGTAAGTTTCCCGGTGTCGGCGTCGATAAAGTGTTCCGACTGCTCCTCCACCAAGGGTTGTCGATGCTTTAAGCTCCCAAGCGGCTGAGAAGGCTTTGACGCCGCAGACACTTGCACGGGCGCTTCTGCGACCGGCCGCGGTGCGAAGGCCTTCGGTGCTACCTTCAGCAGCAACGTAAACAGGAGTGGCGTCGAAGATTTTGGCGTTGTGGCAGCTGGCTTCGTGGTGGAAGCATCCTTCGGAGCGGCCGCGGAAGCCTTGTTCCTGATGCGTTGTAGGGAGTCCGACACCTGCTTCGTAAAGGAAGCGGACGATTTTGTCGACCCGACAGACGTCTTCGGTCCACCAGCGAGGGAAGACTCGAGCGTCAATGCCTTGGTTTTATCCGGCCGAGGTACAGGATCAGCCCTTTTCGGCGCGCTGTGCCCTCCTTCCGTGCCGACGGCGCCGACGTTTTCTTGTCGGGGGCCTTGACCACTGCGTGTGGGGCCCCAGTCTTGGGACCGACGCCCTTGGCCAATTTTGGATCGACGCCCTTGACCGACTTTGACTCGGCGCCCTTGACCGACTTCGGCTCGGCGCCCTTGGTCGACTTCCCTGGGTAGACAGCCTACTTCGGCTTTGGCTGCCCCGACGTATCGGGAGCGGAGGAGGCGGCCGGAGGGACAGACGTCTTCTGTTTCGACGGCGTCTCTGTTAGTTTCGTTTTCGTCGACACCGAAGGTTTCAGTTTCGGTTTCGTTTTGACCAACGTCGGCTCCGCAGAAGTGTCCGTAGCCGGGCCCGTAGGCGAGGCCATGGATCTGGGTGGAAGGTCTTGGGTAAGGCCGTGTGGCGATCCCTCGACCTGAGCCTTAGTGATTGTCCGATCGGGGCTTAGCTCTTCACATGAGCTATCTTCCGTGGCCCCATAGGCCTCATTGTCGTCTCCTACCTCGTCGACGACGTCTTCTGCATCGACCACCTCGACGTCCGCGTCGTATGCGTAGTCGATCTCCTCCGCCGGAGGGGAAACTTGCAGATGAACTTCTTGCTCGTCTGCTTCTTCTCTGTCGAAGATGTCCACCGGTGCCGGGGCCGACTGCCGGGGCTCCTGGCGCGCCAAAGTCGAATCGTCTTCTTCGATCGAAACCTGGAACAAGCCATACAGTTGGCTTCATCGTGGTCCGGCGACAGGCACTTGTTGCACACCGGGTGGACGTCGATGTGGGGGTACTTAGATCCGCACACGGGACATTTCTTGAACGGGCTCCGTTCCATGATGTGTCGTTGAAAGTTTTGCTGCGTCGACTGGGCCTCGAGCACCGAAGAGCCACGCGACTCCTCTGGACGTCCGACTCGGGAACTGAGCCGGAACAGAGCTGGGACCGAACGCGAAACAATACCGACGGTATAGGAAAAAGGACTTCGGGCCTTAAGAAAAGTCTATATCGATTCCGAACTGGAGATGTCGAATATACATCCGAACCCAATGGCGGAAAAAAACAATCTGGGGATGGAGTCGATGCCCATGCGCACTGTAGTCCAGGGGAGGAGCCACCTATCTCGTGATACTTCGAAGACTCTTACAGGACAACAATGTGCAATCATCCGGACCCAACACTAGGCGGCGATCTATGCTATAGATATGAATTCAGCAGCCCACATGCCTCGAACAGTATGTTTCTGGCATACTCACTACCACTGTGGATCCAGAAAGGCACGCTTCCATCGCTGTGCACAAGGTGCGGTCCCTTGAAACTGTACTTATATTCAAATCTGCGATGCGGGACTGAGGAGGTATCAGTGCCCGGTTCAGCGGAGCTCAGGTGGAGGCAGAACAATAGAACTAATGACAGTCCCCGGGCTACGAGAGAGAGCTGAAGCCGCTTCATGGACACTGCCATCTTGGCTCTGCTGACTTAGACCTAGGTACAGGAGGGGACATGGCGAAATCCTGCAGAGCCAACAGGGCGCTCTCTGATTGGTCAAGCTACTATGGGAGCAGGTCAAAAGTCAGACGGGTTTTGTTTACTCTGGGAGCCATGAAGGCAGCTGTTATAGAAATAAAAGACAGACATAATTAGCGGTCACTCGGCTTCCTCTTGAAAAAAACATGTGCGCTTCCTGCAGATACTGTTAGTTTCATATAATGGGAAACGCGTGCGAATAATGAAGACTCTCTCTTTACAAGCTTACAACTCATGGCACGATTTAATAAAGAAAGACATCCGTATATAAATTGGTTGTCTGGCTATAAATATACTAAATACATTAGTTGTAAGAAAAATATTTCGAATTTATTAGTGAGAATGTACTTAAGACGTCGGTAGAAAACCTTTCCTAGAAAATGTGCTACATAAGTAAGTTAATAAACGTTTGCTGTTTGACAAAGTAAAAACTTGAAATTTCAACATGGCCGAGCCATGTGTATAAAACACCACCTTGCTTGTGTTTGCTTTGGAATGACGCTGTTCATCCAGCGGCACTTCTGCACCATAAACGACCTTTTGGGTATTGCTTAATGAGTTGCACTAGGTGAACGGTAATTCTGGTTACTCACGCATCATTTTTTTAACCCACCCGTGACCTGCCAGTTGTTTGCTCCTGTATAATATGGCCATGTTTACATATTTCGTAGTTGTGGCATTTCTGTTATTGTAGTACTGCCACTGTGTGAAATTTCAATGCCTTGTGTTAGACAAAATGTGACACGTTGCGTGACACTATTATGAGACGGGCATACCAGTTACGTCTCTGTGATGAGATTGTCAGAAAATGCCCCCGGAATCCGGCCGCGGCCGCACCGGAAGTCAGGTAAGGTCGCCTGTGACGGGGGCGGGGCCGCGTCCGGACCGGAAGAGGAGGCAGGCGGAGTCAATGTGTCTCGCGGCCCGGGGCTCCTGTGAGCGGTGGAGAGCCCCGGGGCCGCCAGCAGGAGGTTGTGCGCCGCGTGTTGAGAGCAGAGTCCCCCGAGATTGGCCAGGTAAGTTCCAAAGGGCTGGGGGGGCTTGGTGCACTCGTGTGTGTGTGTGTGTGTGTGTGTATGCTCGTGTGTGTATGTATGTGTGCGACGGTGACGGTGGCGGCGGGGGAGCACTTGTGTGCGCGCGTGTGTGTGTGTATGTGTGTGGGGGGGGTCTCTGTATTTATGTGCATCCGTGTGCCCTTGTGTGTGTGTTTATGTGTATGCGCATGCGTGTGTTGTAGTGGGGCTCCTCTGAGCGGTGGAGAGCCCCGGGGCCGCCAGCAGGAGGTTGCGCGCCGCGTGTTGAGAGCAGAGTCCCCCGAGATTGGCCAGGTAAGTTCCAAAGGGCTGGGGGGCTTGGTGCACTCGTGTGTGTGTGTGTGTATGCTCGTGTGTGTATGTATGTGTGCGACGGTGATGGTGGCGGCGGGGAAGGGGGGGTGCACGTGTGTGTGCGCGCGTGTGTGCATGTGTGTGGGGGGGTGTGTGTCTCTGTATGTATGTGCATGCATGTACCCTTGTGTGTGTGTTTATGTGTATGCGCATGCGTGTGTTGTAGTGGAGCTGCGCGCATTGCAAGAAACTTGCAACAGCGCTCGTACTTGTGCGTTTGTCAGTTTGAAATCGCCTCCAAGGCAATGCGCGCGGCCAGGATTGTCTCCTGGAAAGCACACACGGCGACAATAGGTTATCGGCGGAGACGCGCTTCCGCGCGCTTAGCCGAGACCTAAAAAGTAACCTAACTGGGATGGGATATTCCTTTTTAAGGAGGATTTCACCCACCATAGGTGGCATGCTTAATCATCGGGAACCTCCTTGCACCGTGATATCTAGTCACGATGCGGGACACAACCTTTTCACTAGAAAGGAGGAGCTCAAAAGATGTTTACAAAGATCTGGTAGGTGCCCTACAATGAGCTGAAGGGTAGAGAGGTCAGCAGAGCGTGCAACAAGTCATGTGGTGGTTTAAAACTGCCTGCAGGGTAAGCAGACACCTTTATTTGTGTGCCCATGGGTCAGTATTAAAACAAGGGACACTGCAGAAGTGAATTACACCTGCTGAGGTGTGTCAACACGGAAGGTCAACATATTTCTGCCATTATACCCTCAGATGAGGTGTTTTGGCATTAGTTTGGACCTTATTTATTTACTTATTTATAAAGTTGTACATAGCGCGAACTTAATCCCGAAGGATATCAGAGCGCTTTACAATTTGAGGGGAATGAGGTAATAGATCAGTACAAGAGTCAAATAGGGAATATACATAGGCATTGCATAAATCGTGCACATAAAAAGACCAAATATAGGCCTTGGCTAGGCGTATAATGGGCTAAGCATTGAAACATAATGACAAAGGGGAGCAAATACAATAGTAAAGTACCAGATTGACATCCTTTCTTGTAGTGTGTCCGATGCGCTTAGAGCTGACATTCGCTCCTCTTATGAAGGAAAGAACTTTTTCAAGGGGAATCTTTTTGCTTCCAGTTTGAAAGCAACATTGGAGGAGATTCTCCGGATTTGGAGCAGAGCCCGAGAAGGCTCATTGACATGTTCTCTTTTTGTGGAAGATCTGGGGTTTCAGGAGGAAGGAATTAGCACTCTTCGACGGTCTACCCCCTCTGAATAGTTTTAACTTTTTTGCCAGGTAATTGGGGGTTTTGAAGTGGAGGGTTTTGTGCGATAAGCATAGCGTAGCACTGCCATCGTCAAGCCTCGGTAGAACAAGCGCTTGAACCACCTGCTTGAAACCGGCTTGAGGTAAGCAAGGTTTGAAGTTCCTGAGTGTTCTCAAAAAGTGGTTAGCTCCCTTGCTTACGTTGCTGATATGGGTCTTCATATTCAGATGTTTGTCCAGTGTGATTCCTTGAGATCTAGCTGAGTCAATAATGCGGGGGGGAGCAGTTGAAGGCTGTGAGTTGGTTCATCCAGAGGTCAATATTAGGAGTGTGTTTCGGGGGAGAGATGAGAAGGAATTCTGTTTTGGGGGTGTTTAGCAGGAGGTGGTTCTCAGTTAGCAAATTTTGAGTAGTCAGTAGGGTGGAGTTGAGTGAAGTGATGTTGTCCGGGGAGGAGATTTTCAGGTAGAGTTGGGTGTCGTCTGCATACATATGGAAGCGAATGTCCATGGATTTTAGTACATTAGCTAATGGTTCCAGAAACAAATTGAAGAGAATGGGAGATAAGGAGGATCCTTGGGGAACCCCCATGGTGACTGGGGATGGGGATGGTTGGGAGAGAGAGTGGTTCACCTTAACTCTTTGGGATCTGTGCTGGAGGAAGGACGAGAACCATTGCAGCACCTGCCCAGAGAGGCCCATCCTTTGCTCCAGAAAATCTAGGAGGTTGTTGTGATTGACAGTGTCAAAAGCAGAGGAAAGGTCGAGTAGGGTAAGGAGGCAAGATTCATTTCTGTCAAGCATTATTAGGATGTCATCCATGATGTGAGTGAGAGCCGATTCAGTGCTGTGCCCACTACGAAAGCCAGATTGGTGTTGGTCCAGGAGGTGGAAATTTTTCGATGTGCACACATAATTGAGACTGGATGCATTTTTCCAGGAGTTTGGCTAGTGTGGGGATGCTGGAGATGGGCCGGAAGTTGTAAAGATCTGTGCTGTCTGCTGTAGGTTTTTTTAATATAGGTGTTACCTGGGCCTCTTTTAGGCAGTCTGTGATTGTACCCTGTGAGAGATAAGCATTGATGATCTTTGTCCAAATGGGGGAGATATAATCCTTAATTGCTTTGAAGATGGTGGGTGGTAAAGGGTCACTGAAGCGATTGGATGGGTGCTTCTGCTCCAGAAGATGGGCTCAAAATGAAATAATACAATACAAAACATACAGTGATCCAATGGTTAATTGAAGACGGTTTCACTGTTAGTCACCTGTAGAAAAATATAAACAGCTAGGTTACCATTTCCAAAGCAAAGGCAGCTTTTTAAGTTGTGCCACCTGTCACCCAAACAATGTGATATATACAATTGAACCTATTGTTGGTACATGTAGATAAGACACACTTGAAACAACTGAATTAGACACAATTGAAACTGCTGCAGTAAGTGCTTAATATATCAAAACGGGTGTGCATGCACAAACCCAGAAAACGATTTCCTGCAATCGGCAGGTGTGGTGCTTCAACTCTGGGGCCCTGGCATGGGTACTCTCTATCCTAAAGAATTATGCAGGAGAGAGTAGGACGTGGAAAGTAAAAGCTCTGTGGTACTTGTGGAGATAGAGAAAGTAAAGAAAGCTGTCTTGTAGGCATGGAGCGCATTTAGAGTGGAGGGCAGATTGTTAGACAACAAAGAAAGCATGCAAAGAAAGACCAAGCGTGAGATGGACTTTTCTGCACTGCCTGTCCCTTCTTAGCTCCTACGTACCCCAAAAAGAGTTGGTTGTCCACCAGGAACTCTTTTGTGCAGCCAAGATAGAAAGAAAGCGCTCTTCTTGGATCCAGACAGTGGAGACGCCCCTCATCTTTAGACAGCTGCGGGCAAGCAAAGAAGGTGGGCAGAGTGATGGATTGACCCAGATGGAATGGGGTCACTACCTTTGGTGAAAAGGAAGCCACTTCGTCTGGTAAAGACATCAGGTAGGGAGGCATGCAAGATCACAACTGCAACTCACTCACTCTTCGGGCAAATGTAATCGCCACTAAAAAGGCTGTCTTGATGGTCAGCAGCCGGAGGGGACAGTTATGTAAAGGCTTGAAGGGAGCACACATTAGATAGGTGAGGACCAAATTTAGGTCCCACTGTGGCATAAGAAAGGGCGTGGGTGGAAACAAGTTAGCCAGCCCTTTTAGAAACCTAAGTACATTTGGAGACTGGTCAGGTAGCCGCAAAAAAGCAGACAGAGCAGTAAGGTAACCCATAAGAGTTCCCAAAGCAGAGCCCTGCTGGGCAATGGTTAAAATGAATAAAAGAACCATGGAAAGAGAAGCAGAAAGAGGGTCAATAGACTTTTCTGTACAATATAATACAAATTTCTGCCAACGGCAGGCGTATACCGTCTTGGTGGAGGGCCGATGGCAGCCAAAATAACATAACATAGTTCGGGACGAAGGTCAAAAGCCACAACTGCCACCGCTCAATCTCCATGCATGGAGGCGCAGAGTTGACAGGTTTGGGTGGAGAACCCTCACCGCTGCTGCCACAGAAGATCCTCCTGAAGGAGCAGCCTGATCGGAGGATCAATGCTCATCTTCAGAAGCTCTGGATACCAGACTCTCCTCGCCCAGTACGTAGCCACAAGAATGACTTATGCCGGTCACTCCTGATCTTCTTCAGAACTCTGGAAAGGAGTGGTATGGGCGGAAAGGTGTACAGCAGGCCTGAGCTCCACACTGATGAAAAGCATGGCCAAGCGATAGCTGCCTTGGGAACTCCAGCATGCAGTACTGCTGACATTGCGTGTTCTCGTCGGAGATGAACAAATCTAACCAAGGTTCTCCCCACTGCTGAAAAAGACCTTGCACCACCTCGAACTGGAGATGCTATTAGTGATCCACTAGGCATCAACGGCTGAGTTAGTCTGCCCTGGCGTTCAGAGAACCCGCCAGGTGTATGCCCTGCTGTTCCAGCCATGTCCAGAGACGCAGGGCTTCTCGACAAAGGGTCCATGACACCACCCCACCCTGCTTGTTGCAGTATCATATGGCGGTCGTGTGGTCTGTGAACACCTGCAGAGAGGGAAGAAATGCTTTCAATGCCAATTGAATCGCTCGGAGCGCCAACAAATGTATGTGGAGCCCCTACTCCGCCAGAGACCAGTGTCCCTGATCTCCACCTCTCACAGATGGCCACCCCATCCCAGAAGTGACACATCTGTCACGACTGTGAGATCTGGTTGGGGAAGGGAGAGGGGTTTGCTGTTGACCCAATCGTGGTTCGTCACCCACCACTGCAAGGTAGAGCCAAATGAATACCAAAAATATATATGCCCTCAACTCGTGTTAGTGTAGAGGGTGAGAAGTAGACTTTTCATTGCATCACTGACAATTAAGCCTGCGCTCAATTCCCACACATGGAGGCGCAGAGTTGACAGGCTCGAGTGGAGAACCCTCCCCTTCTGCTGCGACAGAATATCCTCTCGAAGGGGAATGCCTGATCGGAGGACTGATGCTCATCTTCAGAAGCTCTGGATACCAGATTCTCCTCGCCCAGTCCGGAGCCGCAAGAATGACTTGGGCCCGGTCGCTCCTGATCTTCTTCAGAACCCTGGGCAGGAGTGGTATGGGCGGAACGGCGTACAGCAGGCATGTTCTATACTGAGGCAAACAAATCTAACCAAGGTTCTCCCCACTGCTGAAAGAGACCTTGCACCACCTCCGACATGAGATGCTATTTGTGATCCGCTAGGCATCGGCAGATGTTGTCCGCTCTGGTGTTCAGAGAACCTGCCAGGTGTTGAACTACCATGGTTATGCCCTGCTGTTCCAGCCGTGTCCAGAGATGCCGGGCTTCTCGACAAAGGGTCCATGACCCCACACCGCCCTGCTTGTTGCAGTACCACATGGCGGTAGTGTTGTCCGTGAAGACCTGTACTAACTTCCCCTTGAAAGAGGGAAGAAATGCTTTCAATGCCAATCGAATCGGTCGGAACTCCAACAAATGTATGTGTCTCCTGATCTCCTCCTCTCCCAGATGGTCGCCCCATCCGAGAAGTGACACATCTGTCACAACTGTGAGATCTGGTTGGGGAAGGGAGAGGGGTCTTGAGGTTCCGTGGATTCTGGACCCATGTCATAAGCACCGTCGTATCATGACGATTTTGGTACCAGCAGACCGAGAATGAAGAGTATGCTATATACGAGTATTTTCGCCATATTCGAGGGACGAGATCACTATGAAATCAGAGATTCCCTTATGAACCCTCTGGTTCCATTTTGTGTACGGCAGCCATTTTGTGGTTGCCCTCACATAGGCCGATGACTAAGGCCAAAACGAGTCTTAGGGACACGTACACTTTGGCGGACTTCTGTGTGATCTGGGCAAGCTGACTCCACTGCCCGAAGCCAAACCTGTTCGGCCAGTTACTTTCCCAGTGGCCGATCGAGATTAGGGATCAAGGCACAGCACGCCATAAACCCTTCATTGCACACAACTATGTCTAATCTTACTCACACCTGTCTCTGTTCCTGTTTTTATGGCCTGCTTTACGATGAGGAGGTGCCCGATTTTATTAGGGGTCCGTCCGATTATCTGATGAAAAGTGTTGGGCCTTGCAGGGTAATTGATTGTGGGCTGGACAAACTGAAAAATGGGCTTGTCATCATGAATCTGCTTTTCTTTGTCGTGAAAATATGTGAATGGTCAACTGTAAATAAGGAATGTTTGTCTGAAGCATAATATTTGGTATAAAAGGGATGACTAGCTTTGTAAAGTTGAGCAGTCTCCTGAGAATATACACCGAGCTGTACTTCTAGGATACCGGTTACTGGCTGCAGCCAATAAATTTGATCTTTGAAGTCACCAAGAAGTCTCTGCGTTTCTGTAGTCTGAGACAGGAGAACTCGAAGTCTTTGGGTGTGTCCCCTGGCACCGCTGGGTTCTTAAAAACCCGGTACTTCATTTGGCGCCCATCGTGGGGCGATTTTCAGCGGTACCGGTCCAAGCCAGAGGTTCGTGAGGAGCTTCGTGTGAAAATTCTGGAGGAAGGCCAACCACTTCATCGACCCCTGTATGTCGTTCGTGGTCCGAAAGTCTTTGCTGCGAGGTTCCCCGCCTTCCGACGGCTATGAAGGACTGCTGCCCTATCGCCCTGTCTTGGACCCTTTGATGATTTGTAGAGCGAGATAGACGAGTCTTCTGGTGACGTCATCGATACCTCAGTTAAGTATGAGTGGAGCGTCTCCCAGTCCTTAGTTTAGGTATCCCATTGGGATCTTTGATTTGGAACTTGCAAGTACCAAAGCCGAGGGACTCGTGTATTCACGAGACTATCGTATTCGATAATCCTTTGAAGTTTGAAGCTAGACTAGAGAGCGAAGATGCCTGGTCCTAGCAGACTTGGAAATTTGTTTTGTCTTGGTTGTAATAGGGATTCCTGATTGGAGGACTCGTGTCCGGTTCCTCCAATTGGAACTCCAACCTATGAGCTTTATGTGAAGCACGGCGTAGGCCCCATCAGATATAATGAAGTATGGATCCGATACACCAGGAAAAATGGTGTTCTAAAATGGCCCCAATACGGTAGTTTTGACACATAGATTTTAGATAATCTAGAGGTTAGACTTAAGAAGAAAGCCCGGCCGGCGATGTTGGACTCTTTCCGCCTATGGCGAAAGGAAGCCAAACAGAAAGAAATTAAATTAGCAAAGAGAAATAAAAGAGAAAAGGGTATCTCGATAATGCAAGCTGCTATGCAGTTTAAAGATAACGAAGAAGAACAGGCGAGTGAGCAGTTGCACAGGCAACGTAAAATGGCGATTGATAAATGCTATCCAGTTTTGTCGCCTCTTCAGCAAGATGCAGCAAAGGAACTTGAGAAAGATCCTTTAATGTCACATTTATTGAGTTCGCCACCTCCCTATGCGCAGAGTGCTACAGCACCTCCGCAACCTTTAGTTGTGCAACCTCCGGTTGTTGTGCCTCAGGTTCTTCCACAGCCGCCAGCTCCTCTTCAGTTGGCTCCTACTCCTCTTGTGCAGCATCCTCAAGGGCCGCCGACTTTGCCACCTGCTCCACCTGTACTTCCTACGACTTTGCCTACTGTATCGACTATTTCCCCTGACATTCCTTCTGATACTGCCTCTGCGTCTGCCTTGTCTCATTCTGTTTTTCCTCCTGTGCTTTTGTCGACTTCTCCTTCTGCTCGACAAAGAATGACTTATACTGTTGCTAGTTCTCCGTCTCCTTTCTTTGGGGCATCAAGTATGACCCCGGTTTCAACACGCCAACAGTTGCGTAGTCAATTGCCTGATTCTAGAGAACGGGAAATATTGGATCATTTGGCGCATAAATGGGTTACCGACCCCACAAGATATGAGCTAGAGTCTGTTATGGATGTCTTCCGCCAATGGGAAGTACCGAAGCAGAGATATGTTTTTGAGAAAATGTGTGTTTTTCTTTGTGAAGAATTGGAGGATAATGATTTGGAATCCAATCCGCCTGATTTGTGCCGTGTACGGTTTGAGTTCGCAAAAGGCACGATTGTAGGTTCCAATGTTGAGAAAGCAGTTGCGACATTATTATCGTTTAGGAGTGAGGGTATTTCTCGGTCGTTGTTTGAGCCTGATCCCTCTATTAGAAGGAAGGTGAGACAGTATCCCATGAGAGAAGTCCCTCCGGTGTGGAAAGAAGCAGTTCAGGCTGACGCTGGTCTTAACATTGATGCCGTACCGGCTCATTTTCAACGTGTTTGGGTACATGTTCCATGGAAAAGAGCGGAAGTCTTGGCTCTTAAACAGACCTTACCTGACCCCCGTAAAAATCCTGCATGGTATTATAAGGAATTGTCACAGACTGCAGACTCGTGTATTATGAATCTAGCTGACATAGACATGTTGTTTGGAAATGTTGTTCCGCAGCCTCTATGGGGATTGATCCGTCATACGGATCATGCGCAAGAGTTAGGTGATACATGGGCTAATATTAGCGCTGCGAACGACAGACAAGTTGGCGGTGCTAAACCTGAGCCTTTAGTAGTAGACCTCCCTGGTAAGATCGTTACTTACATGAAGACTTTAATGCCTGCGATGCGTGTGAATTGGGATAAGTTGTCTGCATGTAAGCAGAAGAAAGATGAAACAGTGTCCGATTTCTTCACCAGGTTTGAAGAGACGTTTATCGACCACAGTGGTCAAGATATGAGTACAGAAGGTGGTCAACGGTTGTTCGTTGACAAGTTTGTGCACAATTTGCTTCCCGAGCTGTGTAAGAAATTGAAAGATTCAGAGAGTTCTTGGGCCGTTTCCTCTTCAGCACAGATATTGGCTACTGCACAGTACTACGAAAATAGGGATAAAGATGAGAAGGATAGAGCAGACAAGAAAACTAAAGAGTTAAAGACGAAGGTTCTTTTACAACAGGCGTATCCGCATCGTGGTGGTCAGCGTGACTATCAGCAACCTCAGCAGTTTCAGAGGAACTCGCAAAGTTTCGAGTATCCTCAACAGCGTGCTCTGGTAGGCCCCAATCAGTGTTCATATTGTAGGGAAGAGGGTAATTTCAAGTATAGTTGCCCTATTTTGTTACAGCGTATGAATGGTGCTTCTGGTGCAAGAGGTCGAGGTGTTCAACAAGCTCCTAGAGGTAGAGGACGTGGAAATTTCCCCCAGAACACGAGTCCCTTTCCTCCTCAAAATTCAATGAACAGTTTTGATCAGCAGAATAATGCGTCTGGTAGGACGACTCAGTACTATGCTGATGACTACTATGCAGAAGGTGAGAATATGGAAGGTGATGATTGCCAGGACAGCCATAGACAAAGAGAGGGAGTTGTTTCCGTTCCAGTAGATCAGAGTGGACCTTATGTGGAGGTGATTACATCAGGAGTATCAGAGCCTTTTCTGTTGGATACTGGTGCTACAAAGAGTTCTATTATGCACTCTAAACTCCCTGGCGCACCTCTGTCTGGCGAGACGAATGTTTCAGTAGGTTTTTCTGGCGCCCCGGTTAGAAACCCGATTTCTAGTCCTATGTCCCTTTCTGTTGGACCTTGTGAATTCGAAGCACCCCTTATTCTGACGACAGGTTGTGGTGAGAACTTGTTAGGATTGGATCTGTTGAAAAGATTGTATGCGACACTGTATTGTTCTCCTTCGGGAGTACAACTTACACTGGGTAAGAATGTGGTATCCTCGATGTATTTATCGAAGGATAAACTTCCGACAGAATTGCCGTTTCTTCCTGATATTCTTTGGGCTACTGGTCCTAATGATGTGGGTCTTTTGGAAATACCGCCATATATTGTGACATTGAAAGCCAATGTTAACACATTCTCCAATACAAGATCTCTAGTGAAGGTGAAAAGGCGTTGCTAGCGATCATTTATGATCTGATTGAAAAAGATGTAATTGAAGAAACAAGAGGTAACGTTTGCAATAGTCCTGTTCTGCCTGTTTTGAAGCGTACTGACCCTTCTCAGCCACCTGTTTACAGGTTTGTGATTGATCTTAGAGAGGTGAATAAAATAGTTGTGCCACAATTTCCAGTTGTCCCTGATATCACTGCCTTATTAACTATGATTCCGGCTTCAGCCACTTGGTTTTCGGTCATTGATTTGAAGAATGCCGAGGAGAGCAGGGATATTTTCGGCTTCTGTTTAGGAGGTCAAAGCTTCCGGTTCAAACGCGCTCCTCAAGGCTACTGTGAAAGTCCATCGATATATAGTCAGGCTTTAAAAACACAGCTTGATACGATTGTTTTACCTGATGGCGCTACCCTTATTCAGTAGGTCTACGATTTGCTAGTCGCTGCAGATACTGAGGAAATTTGTAAAGAAGCCACGTTGTCGTTGTTGCGTCATTTGTCTGATTTGCATCACAAAGTGTCTCTTTCGAAATTGCAATATTGCCGACAAGAAGTGACCTACTTAGGTCATCTCTTATCGAAGGAGGGAAGGAAACTGACCCCAGAAAGAATTCAGGCAATTGCAAAATTGAGTGTGCCAATGACACAGAGAGAAGTGCGTGCTTTCTTGGGTATTACATCATATTGCAGACAATGGATACCACATTTTTCTCTGCTGGCCAAACCGCTAGTGGCATTGACCTGTAAAGATACACCGAATCCCCTTCCGTGGTCTGAAGATTGTCAGAAAAGTTTTTCCGAGTTGCGTGATGCATTGTGTTCGGCTCCTGTGTTGGGTACCCCCGACTACAGTAAGCCCTGTACACTGTATGTCCATGAGAAAGAAGGATGTGCGTTGTCAGTGTTGACACAATCTTTTGGGGACAAGCAGCGTCCATGTGCGTATTTCTCTTCGACTTTGGAGCCGGTAGCTAGAGCGTTGCCGAGTTGTTTGAGAGCCACTGCGGCAGCAGCTGTTTCTATTCGGCAGTCTGCTGGTTTGGTGATGAATAATACATTGATTGTAATGGTTCCACATGCAGTGGACACTTTATTAAACAGGACCAAGACACAGCACTTAACTAGTGCTCGATTGTCAGGTTATGAGTTGACACTTTTAGCGAGTCATGTGCACATAAAAAGATGCAACACGTTGAATCCAGCTACGTTGTTGCCGATTGTAACAGAGACAGATGTCTCTGAAAAGCATGATTGCTTTCTTAGGACAGAAGAAACGAAAGGGAGAGTAGATCTTAAGGACACTCCTCTTGTGAAGTGTGATGGTACCTTATGGGTGGATGGTTCATGTTTCAAGCTTCCGAATGGTGATACGACTGTGGCATATGCTGTCACGACTTTGCATACGATTGTTGAAGCTGCACGTATCCCGCATAATTCAGCTCAAGAGTTAATTGCACTTACGAGAGCGTGTGTATTATCAAAAGGAATGAAAGTTACCATATATACTGACAGCCAGTATGCGTTTGGCGTGGCTCATAGTTTTGGACGATTGTGGAAAGAACGTGGGTCTCTGACCTCGCATGGAGCCAAGATACAGCATGGTCAGTTGGTGAATGAGCTTCTTGAGTCACTTACCTTGCCATTGCAAGTTGCGATTGTGAAATGTAGTGCACACAAGAAGGTTACTGATGATGTTGGTCGTGGTAATGCGTTTGCTGATGAAGATGCAAAAGAAACAGCAAGAGATGTGATGAGTAGAATGTATGTTGCGGGCCCTGCAAGATGGATTGGTGATGTTGGAATGTGTGAAGATACGATAGAGAGTGTGAAGTCTATTCAAGCTGAAGCCACAGAGAAAGAGTTGAGTGTGTGGAGAGAGAGTACGGGTAAATTAGATGCAAATGGTTGTTGGATTGAATTGTCAGAACATCAGCGATGGTTGTTACCCGATGCATACGTGCTTGCAGTGGTTACGATGGCGCATGGAATGGCTCATATCAGTGTGAAGAACAAGTTACTTACCTTCGGTAACGCTTTTTCTGGTAGATACAATATCTGCCTGTGGATTCCTCACCTTGTGAATATCCCCTTGCGCCAGCAACATTCGGAAATTCTTTTCGTAGCTTCGCGCCGACGTGGACTTGGACGTCATAGAGACACGGCACCGCTCGCGACTCCGCTGACATCACCGACGCCTATAATAGGCCCACGCCGGCGTGATGACATCAGTTCCGCCATTTTTTCCGTGCCTTCGAGGCACACGGACGGACCAATGACAGTAGACATATACCCAGTATACGCAGTACAAATATCAAGGTAACACACATAGTGTGAAGCAAATGCAACAAAACATTTGAAATAAACAACCTCTTGAAAATAAAACAAATACATAATAGAAACTCTGGCATAGAAGAGTGGACAACGGGGAGGCGGGCGGGTCAGTGAGGAATCCACAGGCAGATACTGTATCTACCAGAAAAAGCGTTACCGAAGGTAAGTAACTTGTTCTTCTGATAGATACATCTGCCGTGTGGATTCCTCACCTTGTGAATAGAGTCCCACAGCAGTCCCCACTCCCGGAGGAGGGTGTCCACTCTTCTAGACCAGGAAATCCTGAAGGACAGAGCATGCAAAGTGACCGTCCCTCCTCACTTCGGAATCCAAGCAGTAATGCTTCGCGAATGTGTGGAGGGAAGACCAAGTTGCCGCTCTACAAATATCCTCTACAGGCACACCTCTAGCCAATGCTGAGGTCGAAGACTTAGCTCTAGTAGAATGAGCCCTTATACCCTCTGGTGGTTCCTTACCGGCCAAAGAGTAGCAGGTCTTAATACAGAGGATGATCCATCTTGATAAAGTCCTCTTATGGACTGCTCTTCCTCTCTTGCAGCCAGCAAAGCCAATGAAGAGCTGGTCATCCAACCGACAGTCTTTAGTTCTGTCCAGGTAAAAAGACACCGCCCTCTTGGGGTCCAGACGGTGTAATCTCTCCTCATCCTTGGAAGGGTGTGGGGGAGGATAAAAGGTAGGAAGGGTAATGGATTGACCAAGGTGGAAAGGAGTCACCACCTTAGGCAGAAAAGCAGCCCTGGTCCTAAGAACCATTCGATCAGCATGAATGGTCAAGCAAGGGGGCTTGGAACTAAGAGCTTGAAGCTCACTTACCCTTCTTGCCGAGGTTATTGCAACGAGGAAGACTGTCTTAAGAGTCAAAAGCCTCATAGCACATTTGTTAAGAGGCTCAAAGGGAGCACCCATCAGAAAGGTCAAAACAAGATTTACGTCCCACTGAGGCACAATAAAAGGAGTAGGAGGGAACTTATTTATGAGGCCCTTCAAAAACCTTAAGACTACAGGAGATTTAAAAAGAGAGGGCTGGTCAGGCAAACAGATAAAAGCTGACAGCGCTGAAAGATAGCCCTTCACTGTGGCAACAGCAAGCCCCTGCTGTGCCAGAGAAAGGGCAAACTGGAGAACATCAGGTAAATGGGCCTTCAAAGGGTCTATAGACTTCTCCCTGCACCAAGTAACACATTTTGACCACCTATAAGAATAGATGGACTTAGTGGAGTCACGCCTGGCTGACAAGTTTACATCCACTACATCAGGCGGGAGAGAAAAAGAACTCAGGTTGCCCCGTTCAATCTCCAGGCATGAAGGTGTAAGGTCTGGAGGTGGAGGTGTAGAACCTGCCCCTCCATCTGGGAGAGGAGATCTGCCCTGTGAGGGAGACGGAGCGGCGAGCACGAGGAGAGGTGGAGAAGATCTGTGTACCACACCCTTCTTGGCCAATCCGGGGCGATCAATATAACTTGGGCCCGGTCTTGGCGAATCTTCCTCAGAACCCGAGGAATCAAGGGTATGGGAGGAAACGCGTAAAGGAGTTGTGAGCCCCAACTCAACTGAAACGCGTCCCCCAAGGCTCCTTGCATCGGATACTGGAGACTGCAGAATAACGGGCAGTGAGCATTCTCTTGAGTGGCAAAAAGGTCCACCTGAGGAGTCCCCCACGTCCGAAAGACGTGGCGAACTACCTCCGGATGAAGCCTCCACTCGTGGTCGGCAGAGAACTGCCGACTGAGACGGTCTGCACGAACGTTCTGAACTCCGGCCAGATGATTTGCCATCAGACAAATCCGATGGTCCTGAACCCAGGACCAGAGGCGCAGAGCCTCTCTGCAGAGACACTGTGACCCCACTCCTCCCTGTTTGTTGATGTACCACATCGCAGTCGTGTTGTCCGTCAAGACCTGGACCGAACGGCCGCGAAGGGAAGGGAGGAAGGCCTTGAGCGCCAGACGTATCGCCCGCAACTCTAGAAGGTTGATATGAAGCAACCTTTCCTCCGGAGACCAAAGACCCTTGACCTCCAGGTCCCCCAGATGAGCACCCCACCCTAGAGTGGATGCATCCGTTATTACTGTGGCCACCGATGGAGGCAGTTGGAAAGACTTTCCTTGTGACAGATTGCTTTCCACGCTCCACCAAGACAGATCCGCCGCAGTTTCTCGGGAGATCCTCCCGGACTCCCTGAGATCTCCACTGTGCTGATACCACTGCCTGCGGAGGCACCACTGGAGTGCCCTCATGTGCCAGCGTGCATGGTTGACCAACAGAATGCAAGAAGCCATCAGACCGAGCAGGCGAAGGACCTTCAGGACTGGAACAACCGCTCCATTGAAAAATAAAGGAATCATTGCCAGTATGTCGCGAATCCTTTGAGGAGGAGGGAATGCACGGCATACAGTTGTATCCAGTACCGCACCTATGAACAGGATGCGCTGGGAGGGCACCAGGTGAGACTTGGGTACATTTATTGAAAAACCCAACCTGTGCAACAACTGAGTTGTCTCCTGCAGATGATGGAGCACCTTCTCGGACGACTCTGCCTTGATCAGCCAGTCGTCCAAATATGGGAATACAGGAATCCCCGACCTTTTGAGATGTGCTGCCACCACTGCCATCACCTTGGTGAAGACTCGAGGCGCAGTAGTAAGACCAAACGGAAGGACCGCAAACTGGTAGTGTTGCGACCCAACCGTAAAACGGAGATACTTTCTGTGCGACTTCAAGATGGGAATATGAAAATACGCATCCTGTAAGTTGAGCGACACCATCCAGTCTTCTTCCAGCAGCGCTTGAAGAACCAGTGGAAGAGTGAGCATCTTGAACTTTTCCTGTTTCAGGTAAAGGTTCAAGATCTTGAGATCCAGGATTGGCCGAAGCCTGCCATCCTTCTTGGGGATCAGAAAATACCGGGTGTAGCATCCCTGACCCCTCTCCTGCTCCGGAACCACCTCTATCGCACCTTTTTTGAACAGTGCCAGGACTTCTTCCTGCAGGAGAAGCAGGTGGTCCTCTGAACAAAAACCCTGGCAAGGAGGGTAATTTGGGGGAAACTCCCGAAAGGGAAGAGCATACCCATTCCCCACGAGATTGAGAACCCAAAGATCCGATGTTATCAATTCCCAATCTCGTAGGAAATGGGTAAGCCGGCCCCCCACTGGGACCACATGATCCGGAATGGCGGATCTAGGGCTGCTTTGCTGCGTTGGTAGGGGGCTGGGAAGGGAAGAAGAGGAGGAGGAGGAAGCCTAACGGCCTCTAGGACGGGCTCTTTGCCTGCCCCTGTATGATTTGTACAGCGTATTTTGCTGTTGCTGTGGCTGCTGCTGAGATGGTCTGTAGGCACGAAAGGAAGATCTGCCAAAACCTCTGAAGCGCCTTCCAGTAGTACCCCTGGACTGAAGGCCCAAAGATTTCGCAGTGGCCCTACTGTCTTTAAAACGTTCCAAGGCCGTATCAGCCTTCTTGCCAAACAATCCTGAGCCATCAAAAGGCAAGTCTATCAAAACAGACTGAACATCTGTAGAGAACTCCGACGTTTTAAGCCATGCGGCTCTCCTAGTGGCCACGGAAGAGCCCATGACCCTCCCTACCGAATCAGCAGTATCCAGCCCACTCTGAATTACCTGCCTCACAGCAGCCTGAGTGTCCGATATCACCTCCTGAAAATCCTTTCTATCCTCCTCAGGGATTTTCGGAACCAACTGTTTAACAGAATCCATCAAGGCATGGACATACCGCCCCATCAGACAAGTTGCGTTGGTTGACTTTAACGCCATACTGGCTGAGGAGAAGATCTTCTTGGCAGCCTGATCCTGCTTTCTGACTCCTTATCCCCAGGGACCTGCGGAAAAGCACCAGCAGACTTCTTCAAGCAGGCAGCCTGCACAACCAAACTCTCAGGCAGGGGGTGCGTTGACAAAAAATCAGGGTCACCAGGTGCAACCCTGTACCTCCTCGCCACTGCCCTAGAAACCGCAGGAGTAGACAAAAGCTTCTACCAAACCTCATAGATGGGTTCAGCTAACGCATCATTAAAGGGCAGCATTGGCTCAATAGAAGAGGAGGGTGAGTGAAGAACTTCAGTTAGAAGATTTGACTTATACTCCGCAGTGGGCAGAGTAATGTTCAACAAATTTGCCGCCTTTTTGATAACAGTGTGATAAGGCACAACATCCTTTGAAGGCACATTCGACACCGAAGCCAAATCCCACTCAGGAGATAGTTCAAGCCCACTGGCCTCTCCCAGGTCCTCAAAAGGATCTTCAGATTCCTGCAACTCTCCTTCCTGTATATCAACATACCGATATTGTTCTTCCTCCAGAAGTCTCTGGGCTTCTTTCCGTGACCTTTCCTTCACGATAGAAGTCGAAGGATCCGGAACCGACTCCGACGGGGCCGGCGTCGAACCCGAAGTCGGATGAGGTCGTTTCACACGAGGTGGAACAGAATCCTGCCTCGGAGTCGTAGGCATCGGCGTCGATGGAACCGGCGGCGACGGAGTCGGCGTCGTACGCTTCGGCGTCGACGACACAGGCGGTGTCGGAAAATGCCAATGCGGTGGTAGAGCCGGCATAAAAGGCATGAAGGGCGCAGGAGCATAAGCTTGGGGAACACCCAAGTTAAAAGACATAGGACCCATGGGACCAACAGGTGCACCAGACTGGTACATCGCCCTGGAATAAACACCAAACATGGCGTTCAGGAATTGGGATGGATCCTGACCTGGAGCCGGAAAATCTGGATACGGTCCTCCGGGCTGTTCTCGAGGAGGCGGAGTCGACCCGAAGTCGACCTCTTCTCCGAGGTCCGGAACCGGGGTCGACGAACCCGCAGGCACCGGAACCTCGGCCTCACCAACCTCCTGCACCTCACCTTCATCCTCCTGACCAGAAGGATTGGACGGATCCGGAGAAGGGATAGCCATCTGCTTCTGCGACTCGAGCGAATTCGGATGCGAAGCTTCACCAACAGAGTCCTGAGCTTCCGACGCCGAAACCTCCGCTTCTTTATTAAGAAGTTTGACCTGCGACTTCGGCCTCGAACCAGAGTCCTTCCCTGAGTGATGACGTGACTCATGACTCCTCTTATAATTTTTCCTTGAGGATCTTGAAACATGAGCTGAAGACGACTCCGAGCGCGACTTCGATCGAGACCTCGACCTCGAACGCCGAGATCGAGACTTCGAAGTCTTTTTAACCTTCTTACTCTTCAGCTTTGCCACGAGGAGTTTCGTCTCCCTTTCCCGCAGAGCCTTTGAGGTCATCTTCTTGCAACAAGGGCAATCCTCGACGTCATGGTCGGAACTCAGGCACCAGACGCAGCACTCATGCGGGTCAGTAATAGACATTGTCTTGCCACATTCTCCGCAAGCCTTGAAGCCAGTCTTCTTCGACGACATCTCGAAGAAAATAAAAACAGCAATAATAGAATAATAGTAACAAAGTTACCAGGAAGCTACAGTACAATCCCAGAAAACCGTTAGCGTCGACGACGCGGAAAAAAGGGAACTGATGTCATCACGCCGGCGTGGGCCTATTATAGGCGTCGGTGACGTCAGCGGAGTCGCGAGCGGTGCCGTGTCTCTATGACGTCCAAGTCCACGTCAGCGCGAAGCTACGAAAAGAATTTCCGAATGTTGCTGGCGCACGGGGATATTCACAAGGTGAGGAATCCACACGGCAGATGTATCTATCAGAAAGGGATTTGTAAGTTGTTGGCACCAGTATGGCAAAATGCTGGAATTCCTAAGTGTGCAGAGAATGTGGTCAAGAATTGTATGGTTTGTCTGAAATACAATCCTGGTAAGGGAACTCCAACTCCAGCTGGTCATTTTGCGCCTCTAACGTATCCGTTCGAGGTTTTGCAGCTAGATTTCATCCACATGGAGAGGTGCAACAACTTGAAATACGTACTCGTTGTTGTTTTTGCCTTTTCGAGGTGGGTAGAAGCATATTCCCCTAAAGATTACACTGCTTTATCCACAGCTAAAGCCCTTGTCAAAGAGTTTTTCCCTAGGTTTGGTTTGCCGAGAATGGTCTGGAGTGATAATGGGAGTGAATTTGTGGGTCGAGTGATGAAGAGAGTATGTGAAGGGCTAGGTATACGCCAAAAGTTTCACGCTGCAAATCACCCCCAATCAGCTGGACTAGTAGAGTGCTACAATGGCACTCTAAAACTTAAACTTGCCAAGATACAAGCGAGCTATGGTCTTAAATGGCCTGATGCGTTGCCATTATCACTTTTATCGACAAGAATGACTGTGCATTCACGAGTGGGACTTAGTCCGTACGAGATTGTGTTTGGCCGCCCGGCCAACATATGGGGAATGCCAAGACCGACAAAATTCTGTGAGATTGAACACCCTGTACTACTTGATTACTTGTATGATTTTACGGCTAAATTGCGTGTCTTACACCAACAGGTTCACAATACTTTGCCTCAGGTTTCTGAAGATCCAGGGCACATCATCGATCCTGGATCCTGGGTCCTAATTAAAAACTTCCAGCGGACAAAGAATGATCAGCCCCGTTGGACCGGCCCCTACCTAGTCCTTTTTGTCAACGAGATCCGCAGTGCGAGTGGAAGGAAAGAAGAACTGGATCCACGGCATACATTGTAAGAGGGTCCCTTTGCCTCTGCCGTACGACCGGTGGGTCCAGGAGGGTATTGCTGACTCCGAGACTGAGACTGTGCCTCGCTTTCTGCCTTTCAGCGATGCACGTTTAATTGGGACAAATTCTGAGCGTGAAAGTGACAATCTTTTGCAAGACACCGTGCCACCATCAGTTCGATTGGACACTGCCGAGCCTGAACTCTTATTCCAAGACCAGACGTTACCTGGAAAAAAACGTTATAATCTGAGGCCTAGAACTATGGACAAATAAAAACCTTTTTCTTTGCTATTTTTGAAAGTGCAGCTCTCTCATCTGAGAAACTTTTTTGATTTTTGTTTTTCGAACCACCATCCGGGTTCAGCTGTAGGGTCGCGGGCGACAAGTCTTTGGAGTGCAAGCCGAAGACACAAGGTCGACGGTTCTGGTTGGTTCTTGGGCGTTTCCCTTGGACTGACAGACGCATTCCTTAGCACGGAACACCCTACCTCCGCGAGCAGCAAGGTTAGAGGATGGAGTTTTTCGAGATGGAGAGACCTGCCAAAGAGATGAACTTTAAAGCCAAAATGTGTATAATGATGACCAAGAAACGTTTTCTGATATTATGCATTTTTCATGTTTTTGAGTGACATTTGCACCCACTACACAGCCCATACCTCCTTCTACTGTTTCCTCTCATTCTTTTCACCCTCTGCCTGAACATGAGTCCGTTAGAAGATTAGAGTTCGTCAATAACTCCTTCGTTCAGCTTTTGCACCAACACCAATTAGTAGTGAACACGACTACTTTTGGGTGTGTGGTCTCATGCCTCATACTACTGATAAAGGTATCCCTTATTTGGTCCTGCCATTCAGCCATAATGGTTCTGTGTGGGCATACAGAACGATGTTCATCTATGCTCGTGAAGTCCAACCCCTACGTTCTGTAAAAGATAATACAAAGAATAGTGCTCTAGTTAAGGGTATAGTAGATATGATTAGAGGAGCTACTTCCTATGAGACTATCCCGAAAGATGACACACTAGCGTATATTGGATGGAACGTGACCGGATATGGAGTTAATCTGAGTGAGAACCAGCGAGCAAAAAGATCCTCTCCGATTTGGATTGTACCCCATCAGGGTCACCTATGTCTGCAAGGTAATGGCAAGAATCCCAGAGCTCAGTTGGGGAAGAGTATCTGCACTGAGACATATGTTTTTGCATCCCAGACTTCCCCATCGTTCCTAGCAGCTAAGGGTACTTATTTCGTCTGTCATGATAGAGCATACACATGGTTGCCCCCTGACTTCTCGGGCACATGTTTTGTTTCGTTCCTGTTGCCTCCCACCTACACAGCTGCGGCAGATTACCACAAGACAAGGGTAGTTAGAGGTGTCTTCAGTAAGGAAGATACTGCAGGACAAGAATTGGGAGATTTCTTCAAGGGTTTTCTGCCGTTTTGGGGACCTATGGTTAACAGCAGGAACATAAGGCAATTAACGAGGGTGGTCGAGTCCACCATAGTTGAAACTGCCGGTGCCCTTAGTAACTTGACTGCTGAGCTCCAGTCGGACCGTCTTATGACTCTTCAGAACAGAGTTGCGTTAGATGTCATACTTGCAGACCGAGGTGGGGTATGTAAAGTGATCCAATCAAGTTGCTGTGTTTTCATTCCAGATAACGCTCCGACAGTGTACCAGGCCATTTCCAAACTGCATAAGATCTCTGAATCTATTCATGTGGATAAAGGAGATTGGTCGTTGATGGGGTGGTTCTAGGAACTGTTATCCGCCTGGGGATGGAAGACTCTGATGGTCATTGGGATAATCTTAGCCATTCTTTTCCTGTTCTGTCTTTGTGTACAGTGTGCTCCTGCTATATGTGGCCTCTGTGCTACATCGTGTGTAAGGAAACCTGTATCGAGAGACGAGCTAAGTAATAGGATGATGCTACAGCAACATCTCAATGAAGTTATGAATATAGACCTGGACTCAGATTAGCGTGAGTGTAGGTTATTGCCTATGTAAGGGCAAAAGGAGGGTCTGAGGTTCCGTGGATTCTGGACCCGTGTCATAAGCATCGTCGTATCATGACGATTTTGGTACCAGCAGACCGAGAATGACGAGTATGCTATATACGAGTATTTTCGCCATATTCGAGGGACGAGATCACTATGAAATCAGAGATTCCCTTATGAACCCTCGGGTTCCATTTTGTGTACGGCAGCCATTTTGTGGTTGCCCTCACATAGGCTGATGACTAAGGCCAAAACGAGTCTTAGGGACACGTACACTTTTGTTGACTTCTGTGTGACCTGGGCAAGCTGACTCCACTGCCCGAAGCCAAACCTGTTCGGCCAGTTCCTTTCCCAGTGGCCGATCGAGATGAGGGATCAAGGCACAGCACGCCATAAACCCTTCATTGCACACAACTATGTCTAATCTTACTCACACCTGTCTCTGTTCCTTTCTTTATGGCCTGCTTTACGATGAGGAGGTGCCCGATTTTATTAGGGGTCCGTCCGATTATCTGATGAAAAGTGTTGGGCCTTGCCGGGTAATTGATTGTGGGCTGGACAAACTGAAAAATGGGCTTGTCATCATGAATCTGCTTTTCTTTGTCGTGAAAATATGTGAATGGTCAACTGTAAATAAGGAATGTTTGCCTGAAGCATAATATTTGGTATAAAAGGGATGACTAGCTTTGTAAAGTTGAGCAGTCTCCTGAGAATATACACCGTGTTGCACTTCTAGGATACCTGTTACTGGCTGCAGCCAATAAATTTGATCTTTGAAGTCACCAAGAAGTCTCTGCGTTTCTGTAGTCTGAGACAGGAGAACTCGAAGTCTTTGGGTGTGTCCCCTGGCACCGCTGGGTTCTTAAAAACCCGGTACTTCAGTCTGCCGTTGACCCAATCGCAGTTCGCCAACCACCACTGCAAGAGAGAGCCAATTGAATACCAAAAATATATATGCCCTCAACTCGTGTTAATTTAGAGTTTGAGAAGTAGACTTTTCATTGCTTCAATGAGAATCAAGCATGCGCAGGATGTTCCTCACCTAAGAAAACACTTTGTATCTAAAAAACAAAGCACCCGGGAATGATCGGTGACACCTGAAAAAGGAGCACTAGACAAATAATACATCTTATTAGTAAGACACTTATCGAAAGAATGCTAGAACCTAATTAAATATTTCATTGGCAAACAAAATCCATTGCCATACAGCCCAACAAAAGCTTTGGAAACAGACACTGGATATAAGACCGGATAACCCCATTGTGGCTAAAACTGCTAATATTCACTCTTCCTCTAGCCCTTTATTTTAAACTTTTAAACATTCGGCAGAGTCTCCGAGCACTTGTTTTAAAAGCTAAAAGAGGAATCAATCTACCTATACCAATCTCTTGCTGGTCAAGGTAATTAATAATGCATGAGTTAACTAATAAAAATAGAAATCAAAATTACCACAAAATGAGGCCTGATCCAGTTCATTCATGTTAGAACTGTAAAACCATAGATTTGTAGTAGACCACAAAACACTTTAATTACACCACTGCCACAAAAACTAAAAGGTCTCATTTCTCATAACAAAAATCAGCAGTAATTTACAACAGTAACCCTAGGGACGGAACAAGCTCACCTTTTGTTTTTGACTGGAGATTTTCATTGGTTAGTTGGTTAAAGATACATTCAGCAGCCACCATACCACTTTTCATTGCTGTGTGCGTGCCTTTAATTTTTGGGACATTCATGAAACCAGGACTGCAGCCAACGAGAATTCCACCAGGAAAAGTTAGAGTTGGTAAAGACTGAGAGCAGAGGGAAACAATAGGACATAATATCATCACATTGTTTATGCACTTAAAAACTATGCAATCAAACAAAATCGCCCGCTCTCAAAACCGCAGAGAGCAAAGTAATGTTTTAAAAGTGAATTTCTCAACATTTTATGATAACAGCTCATTTAGGGTGCTTTATGGAAAGCCTCAACATATGCACTGGTTGTTTGTTTCCTACAAATGTGAACTAATGCACATCACCTGCATGTGCTACTTATTTAGAAATATACAATAAAAACGGTGACCTATGATCATGCTGCCAAATTTACAGTGGAAGTCCAAAAAAACACCTTGACTGGACAATGTGTTAACAAGGTGAAAAGAACATGGGCATTCAAATCAAAATAAAATAGGTCACTGCAAAAATAGTAAAACGTTTTTCTTCTCCAGATTTAAATGGGGATCCATCTTTCAACGTTACAATACTGGCAGGTCCACTAATACCTTCTCAGAAGCCTCCCCCCTGACTGAACTTGGCTGCCTTTTCCATCCAGGAAAACCATCATCAAAATTGTACAAATGGACAAGCAAAGCATCCTTTGATTTAAATAAAGGAACAGGAACCCACTAGAACACATAATATGGTGTTTCCAATTAAAGCAATTTATTTTGTATATTTATTCAATGTATATTTTTGTCAGCATAAGCCTTAACACAACATTACAATCACAATAATACATTTTTAAAAGGACTGCATGATCACTTCACGATACAACAAATAAAGCAATAAAGCACAATAAAAGCAGTAAAAAAATAATCTATTCATTGAATAACAAAGATTTAAAATAGAGTTCAATAGAAACTTTTACCGCCCACCTACTCAATCATACCTTACAAAAAATGATAAATTGCATAATACAGTAAAACAGATATTTATCAGCTCTAAAGGATAAGTAAGGCGAGCTAGGATCAACCTGATTTTCACATATTCTTATACTTGCCAGTCACAATCCAAGCAGCCCAAATATACATGGTCAGTACAAGGTAAATGAGAGGCTAATCCATCCTATTACACAAGGCTTGGGTATCTGCCTCACTAGATATAAGCATCAAATAAGGGGGCAAACAATTTTGTATGGACAATTTATGTTTTGGGGCAGAATAACAAAAAATAAATTAGGATATCTTTATCTCCCCTGGAACATTTGCAGAATTCATCATTACCCTTAGCATTTTTCCATCTGGCGTATACGTTTTTGACGAAAGTATACCCAAACTCAACTTAATGTATGGCAAACTGTTGTATAACAGAACAACGCAGGTAAAAATATTGCATTCCTTTACAACACATTTTTTACCTCACATTTATTTAGGTCGAGCCTATTGCAGCAGCGCGCATGCACTATTCGCTCTGCAAGACGTGCAGTAATGGAGTATGCAGTGTTAGCACCGTCCACTCTCCGCCTATGTTTTTAATTGGCTCGTTTCATTGTCTTTTGTAAATGCTGCCTTCTGATTGATTATGAGGCTTGTTAGTCCCTCCTTATTATGGCCATGTCGTCATTTGTATCCTCCCATGGCTACTGGCCAATTTACTTCGAATGTTACACGGTAAGGTACGTGTCATTTAGACTGTGAGCAGTACTTTGTCCGTGCCTACTCGCCCCCTTCTCCCCCTCCCGAACTCCCATTGTCCGTGTTCCCCCTCCTGTTGTCCGTGATGCAATGCAATAGGTCTCACGTAAATGAGAGTCCTGTTGCATTGCAAATGCTTGTTTAAGGAAGGTCCTGACTAGAAGAGGGGGTGGGTGAGCTCCCCTTGCGAACAGCAGGCATTGTTCCTTGTCTGTGTGTTTTGTGTGTCGTACTATGCATGCTCTGCATGATTGTTTATTTCAATGGCTGGTTTGGGGATGTGTGTACCCCCAACGAGCCACACGTATGTTGGTTATATGTGTGTGATTGTTTTCCTATGTTCCGTTTTTCTTTTGCATGTTCCGTTTTTCGTCTGTGTGTGAGGCTGGAGTGGTGAGTATCACCACGAGAAGCATGCTGGTATGTGGTTTGTTGTTTTGTCCTCTTATGATTCTTCATCACACTAATCGTGAGCTGATTCCTTGTGATTCGCCAGTATGCCAAATGACTGGCTTTGCAAGCAGCCGGAGTTCGTGCTGTATTTTCACTAGGAGACCATGCCAGGAACGTCACAGAGAGGCAGATCTGTCTCAGCGATAGGCGCACTTTGTTGGTCAGAACCAGAAAGGCAGGAGACCCGACAGGGGGATGCTCGGGTCCAAATCTGCTCTCGGGAATCTTTGACTCAATACTGCGGTGGGGGAGCCCTAATAATTATGTGATGCTTTGCATATTGAAGGGTTGTGGCTTTCGGTGTAAACATAAAGGGACCAGGTCATCTCAGCTCAGGCGCTACAAAGCAGCGATAGTCTCCAGATGGTGCCCAACACTTTCATGCTAGGTTATTTGATTTTCCCAGTCCCGTTTAGAGTTGGGCTGAAGCAAGTACAGGAATTTAAAGTTCAACAGGCTTACATTCTGAACACAGGCGTATGTGTGTAAATACTAGGTGGGCACCTGAACGTCTTCAGACCCAAACACATGCCTGGCCTCAGATGACCTAGGCATACATGTTGGTCAGGATTCTGCTGCATGCACCGTGGTTAATTCTTAGGTTAAATCTCTTCTTATGGCCTGCCAAATGTTGTTATTCTTTGCTCTTGCTTTTAGTACTTTTCTGGACTTTGGCGTTGAGTGTCATTTGGAGTGTAGCTCCGAAACATTGTTTGCAGGATTTTGTGGTTACAGGCACCTCTGGATAATATTATAGACTGGTACTCAGAAGGTTAAGTGTTCAATTCCTGGAGTTTATGTGAAAGGCTGGGAATGTGTAAACAAAAAGAAACAAGCATTTGCAATGCAATAGGTCTCGCATTTGCGGGAGTTTAAGCTATTGCCATTGTAAATGACAATTCCTTTTATTTATGTTTTAAAAACCAACACGTAAATAAAAGGCATTGCCATTTACAATGTCAATAGCTCAAACTCCCACAACGGCGAGACCTATTGCATTGCAAATGCTTGTTTAGCAAGTACATGTTTTTACCTCGTGTACCATTACTACGCATTATAAGTCTAACTAAGGTAAGTATTAGTTAGGTAAGTTTAAATAAATATATATATTATTATATAGACATAGATGTATTTAATTTTTGTCTTTTTAGGGGGAAGACCCCTAAGCTCCCATACTTACCTTAAATGCTTGGGTGGTGAAAGCCTATACGTGGTAAAAACATGCGTGGTAAAGGCAATGCGAGGTAAAAATCGTGTTGTAAAGACTGCTTCCCATAGCAAACATCATATCTCAGGGTATATATCGTCTGGGCAGAATCTAAAGCCAACACGGTTGTTATTATTAAGACATCCATGTACCAAGGAGCCACTCTGATCAGAATTATGAATATTCTGGATTATATACTGCCAATAAGCCTCCTGAATTTTCAAGAGTGTATTATCTTTAATGGCAGTGGGATTCTTGTAGATAAGATTGAGCAGTTTTAGGATGCTTTGAACCTGGTACCACCAAGGCCTCCTAAATGTTCCAGGATAGGAAACTATCTCCCTCATGGATTTCAAGTATAAACCTACGTGCTGATTCCTGTGTAACTGAACCCAATATAATATTGGGGTAAAGGCAATGATGTCCAAGATGGGGTTTATACCCAATTCTAAGTAGAGGGCGGTTAAGGGTGTATTCGTGATTTTTCTGGATTGTAGAAACCTCTATCTGACCCCATATTTCTGAACCATATATCACTGTAGATACTGCCTTTCTATATGCATGCAGCAACATGCTCAAGGCCTGTAGCCCTTTTTCTTGCTTAGATCTAGAAATGGTAGTTGCAGCTTACTTTAATATAGCTGCAGCTTTTTCCTGTCTTGACTCCAAGTTAATTTAGTATTGCATCATATGCCATAATAATGTCAGACGGAAGGATCCTCAGGAACCCTCCCCCCTCCACCTCCCCCTCAGAAGCCCACTGTCCAGCAGATCTGTCTCTGACAATAGTATGAGCAGAGGAACAGAGTGTCTAGACGGGGGAAGGGACTAGGGTGGGTACACCAGGGAAGGGAACTTGAAAGAAAAAACAACCAACCACAACACTATGTGCCAATGTGCAATTTACAAGACATCAATCAAGTACTATTAGCAGTAAATCATTTGTAGGGAAATCTTATAATTGCACAGCTGTGCAAGGAGAAATAATGTAAAATCATATATATCAGAACGGCTACAGGTTGGTTGATATTAAATCTGCTACCTGCAGATCAACATACACTTGAGGCGGTTTCAGAACTAATCTTGAGGAGCTTGTGACGAGAACATGTCCCTAACGGAATCAAACTTTTGACCCAACATAATATTCACAATATCCAATGAGTGTACATGATTCAACAATTTATGTGGACACCCCCATAGGACCATATGGCATCTCAAAAGTATGCAAGTATAATTCTGCAGTATGAGAAATATCGCTCTCTAGAACTAACCAGGCTTAAACCCATGCGTGTGACCAGAGAGCAGTAGAGTGCAATGAATAAAGGCCACAATATTTGGTACCAGTCTGTTATGTGCAATACTCGGGAGCCACAAAGTCCGGATGGCCCTTACGAGTAACACAGCGGGAGCGGGAAGCCGCACAAAACATGCTCCTGAAATAGACGAAGGTGTGCAAGAACAGGCATTGCAACCACACTACCAATAGGCCGGCAACTGACTGCAGGGAATAAAAGTCCAAATAGCTTCCTATGACAGTATGGCAATAAAGAAGGAATGCTCCCTCACTACTGTGAACCCTACTGAAGGGCCACAAGCACAGACAGATCTTACCATCCAATCAAGAAGACGGGGAACAGGAACTGATGACAAATACCCAGAACCAGAAACTGAATAGCAGCCAATGGCCCCAGTGATTCCCTGGGTTAAATACAATTCGTATATGGCCACTAAATTACTGTGGTTTCGCAACATCTCGCCACTCTGGGTTTTCTACTGTCACCATGACGGCCACCTTGTAGTGTACAAGAACATGCAAATCTGGTACCTTCCAGAATTTCCAACAATGGCGAGTCACATGTACATGGTGTTTTCCATATATTCCATGCCTTTCTTTTTCAGAGTACAATGCGGGATGGGCTACGGTACAGCAAACCCTGACAAAATCCTTTCTAAGGGTTCATTATGAACAAAAAAGGAGCATCTTAATTCGGTCCCTGAGTGATGTGGTGGTGTTCCCGAGTGATGTGGTGGTGTCCCCGAGTGATGTGGTGGTGTCCCCGAGTGATGTGGTGGTGTCCCCGAGTGATGTGGTGGTGTCCCAGAGTGATGTGGTGGTGTCCCAGAGTGATGTGGTGGTGTCCCAGAGTGATGTGGTGGTGTCCCAGAGTGATGTGGTGGTGTCCCAGAGTGATGTGGTGGTGTCCCAGAGTGATGTGGTGGTGTCCCAGAGTGATGTGGTGGTGTCCCTGAGTGATATGGTGGTGGTGTGAGGCGTGCAGCAGTGTGAGTAATGCAGCAGTGTGAGTAATGCAGCAGTGTGCAGCAGTGTGAGGCATGCAGCAGTGTGAGGCGTGCAGCAGTGTGAGGCGCGCAGCAGTGTGAGGCGTGCAGCAGTGTGTGGCGTGCAGCAGTGTGTGGCATGCAGCATTGTGTGGCGTGTAGCAGTGTGAGGCGTGCAGCAGTGTGAGTAATGCAGCAGTGTGCAGCAGTGTGTAGCATGCAGCAGTGTGTGCAGCTTGCAGCAGTGAGAGTAATGCAGCAGTGAGAGTAATGCAGCAGTGTGAGTAATGCAGCAGTGTGAGTAATGCAGCAGTGTGAGTAATGCAGCAGTGTGAGGCGCGCAGCAGTGTGAGGCGTGCAGCAGTGTGAGGCGTGCAGCAGTGTGAGGCGTGCAGCAGTGTGAGGCGTGCAGCAGTGTGCGGGGAGCAGCTGTGTGCCGTGCAGCAGTGTGAGGCGTGCAGCAGTGTGCAGTGTGCAGCAGTGCGCAGCAGTGTAAGTAATGCAGCAGTGCGCAGCAGTGTAAGTAATGCAGCAGCGTGCAGCAGTGTGAGGCGTGCAGCAGTGTGAGGCGTGCAGCAGTGTGAGGCGTGCAGCAGTGTGAGGCGTGCAGCAGTGTGAGGCGTGCAGCAGTGTGAGGCGTGCAGCAGTGTGTGGCGTGCAGCAGTGTGTGGCGTGCAGCAGTGTGTGGCGTGCAGCAGAGCTTGGCGTGCAGCAGAGCTTGGCGTCCAGCAGTGTGGGGCGTCCAGCAGTGTGGGGCGTCCAGCAGTGTGTGGCGTGAAGAATAATGCTGGCTAACAAATGCCGGGAAGCTAGACTAAAACAAAACCCAAAACATCGCCTCACGCCGAAAGCAAATCTGTTACGGGGGGGGGCTGTAGCTGAAACTAAATAAAGGTGACGTCGTACATTATGGGAATGCTTGCATGTTGATTAAAGGGCAGGCCATGGTTGAAGAAGCAGCACAGGCGTGCTACGATTATAGGAGGAGTGGTTCTGCCTTTTGTTGCCGACACCGTGCAGTGGCCACAGTTAATGTGTGGTGTAGAGTAGCAGCACGTCGTGGAGCATCGGAGCAGAGTCAGCTCTCGCAAATAGTAATTCTTCTGTTGTCTCTGTGTTTATTTCGGTTGTAATGCAAGGAAAACAAAGTTTAAGATGGAAGGACTAGCGCATTGTCGCAAGTACCTATGTGGGCACTAATCAGGAAATACAATAAAAAATGTAAGTGGTTTGGTGTGAAAGATGAAGCGGGCGGCCGTGAAGAGGCACTGCGCTGATTAAGGGAAAGGAAACACGAACACTTGCATGCAGAGCTTATAATGGGAGAAGTTTGTATGCCACAAGTAATCATGGTGATCCATGGGGGTGAAAAAACAACAACAAGCTCTTGGCATTGCTGTGGCAGGGGGCGGGTGAGCGGAGCGGGAGCGTATTCCTTTGAAGTCTGATGCGGGGGAGAGGATCCTTTGAAGTCTGATGCAAGGCACAGACAAATGGTGGTGTGACGTGGCTGGTTTGTGCACGCGCATAGCTCACATGAACTGTTCGTGATCCGCAAGTTTGGTAGAGTTTTTGAAGTGCTTACTATAATTCTCGACTATCTATTCCTGCGGGATAGAATAGTCGAGACCTAAACAGTGCGTATGCAGTATAAAACTGCATTAGTCTGAAAAACAAGATCTACATGTTTCAGCCTTTGAGATCAAATTATGATCACGGCCTTCCTCAGGACCTAGAACTTTTATCGCTACTGCAAAGAAAGTGAACATATAAGAATTAACAGGGTATGTACATTTCCAAATAAAAGTGGTTGGATACGATACAACCTACTTTTTCCTGTGTCTTCGTATTAGACCTTATGAAACATACCTATTAAGTGAAGCTGATGGCACAATTTCAGAGTCACAGGTCACTTCTTCGATTGTATCGCCACAGGAGGCAAGCACACCGGTAAATGAAGGACACTTGGCTGTAGGTTGAACCACATCACCTAGATCATAGTGCACAAACTAGACCTTGCCAGGAATACCGGTTAGCGGAGTGTCAATGTATGATTGTATGAGAAGCTTTTTTAAGTGACCATGTTACTGTAATTACTGAACTCCTTAAATGCCTGATACATGCTTTTGAGAATTAATGTCATTTTTATGCTGCTATGATAATCGTACTGATATGCTCGCCCAGGATGTCATTGTGACTTAAGTTGTATGTATATTGTTCCATAATGAAACCAATAAAAGCAATAATAAAAATAAAAAAAATCCACCCTCATACACACCATAGTCTCTCGAATGAGATTCACTGGCAATGTCCTTCACTGGTTCTCCTCCTGCCTTTCCAACCGACACCAGTTTGTTCACATGGGCAGCTCCAGGTCACAACAGATCCCCATCACCTATGGAGTCCCCTAGGGTTTCATACTGTCTCTTGTCATCATCTACTTTCACATGAAGCCTCTTGGTGGCACGCAGATAACAGTATCAAGATTCACCCATATGCTGATGGCACACAAGCCTACTTAAAAAGTGCCCTCGGCTTTAGACATTCAACGCTACAAACACTGCTTGCACATGATCCAGACTTCGATGTCCAGCGCCTACTTGAAGCTCAACCCAAACAATTCTGGTTACTTGCCAAGAACAACAAACAAGATACAGTACAAACCTGATCAAAGACATGAACCTTGAGGGCTTCGATTCCCAACTTTAACTCAATTCCAAATCAGTTAGATTCACCCTGGGCACCAACCTCTCCCTCAAGTAACACACTGCAAAAAAGCAAAGAAGGCCTGGTAACAGCTGTGCGTTCTAAAGAATATCAGACTTTTCATTCTTGAAAGACTTCAGAACAGCTCTTCAAGCCCTTATACTCTCCCATCTGAACTGTACTAATTCCCACACTTTAGCCTCCCAGGTTCCACACTGGCATCACTACGTAGTGTCCTACAACCCACAGCACGTCTGGTCTAGGACCTGAAGAAATATGGTAACATCGCCCCAATCTTCCTGGAACTCCATTAGCTTCCCTTGCCGGCCTGCACCATCTTCAAAACCAGGTGCATCATTTAAAAAGTCAACAAGAGCTTCACCCCGCTTATATTGCCAACAAGCTCTGTATCCAGCGGCTCTCAGCATATCAGCAGCAAGGATGAATCAGACTAAAGATAAGAAGTATAATAAAGAAAAGAAAAAACAAGACAGCAGGCCTTTTCCATCTATGACCCAGGTTCTGGAACAACATCCCTCTATCCATCAGGACCACACCAATTCTGCTCCAATTTAGGCAAGAGCTGAAAACTCACCTCTTTAAAGAACACTAATCACAATGCATTAATCATCCATAACCAAGCTGCCTCTCTGATTACTTGTTGACTTCATGCTTGATCACGTACAGCGCTTCGCTGACTTTTGGCTAGCTCTGTATGGAAATAACATATACACACATACATACATACATAGGTTCAGAAAGATGATATTGGGAAAGTTCTGCGGGTGTGCTGCCTGTGGAGAAAATGAGCACTTTATTTCTCATTTTCTTTCCAAACTTTGACACCCTACTTTCCAGTTATTGGAGGGCTAATTGAAAGAGTGTGCTGCTTTGTGGCTGAAGACACAGACTAGGAAGATAGACATCGGCCTGCCTTGATAAATAGTGGAAGGATGCAGTTGATTGTATGGCCTGTGAGGGGAAAAAAAAAAAAGAGTATAGTGACGCTTGTCTATGGAAAAAAGAGTGCCTGATAGGTCTTTGACATTTACTTACACTGACAAAAGTTTGTGGGGATCAAATAAAGAACAGGCCAACTTTGAAATCCCTGGTTGAAAGATGCACCTGTGAAGTGGGGCAAGACTTACTCAGACAAGCTATGGAAACCATGGATGAATGGCGGGACGGAAGATTTGCTTAATATGTGTGTGTGGGTTACTTTAAAAAACACTTCACATTAAGAAACAAAATGGTGGTGTTGATCACTAAGCATGTGTAGCAAAGTACCAACTGCAAGTTTTGCACGAGTTTCTGGTGATGAAATGCCATGTCCTGCTGTAGTTTTGGTGAAGTTTTGGGGTGCAGATACTAGATTGTAGGTTTCCTGACAAACTGAATGACTCTTTGCGGACACATTTTAGACACCTTAATTTAGTTAGAGACTTAACTGGGTGGCACCTGCAAGTCTATTGAATGCTGCATGATTCAAGTTACAAGCAGGTCCCTGAAATGCTAGAGCCAATTCTCCTTCATGGTGACAGGATATAATGAGTGCTGTGTGTCTGGAGTTGGGAGCCAAAATGTTAATTGTGTGTTTTGTGCTGTGTTTTGGCAGTTATCTTGGCCTCATCCACCGCAAGACACCACCTTTCTGCGAAATTAACATTTGGCAGAAAGACTTGCTGAGAAATTTCGGCGGTTGTGTTATTTCATGTCTGTTTTCAGCCTCTAACTGCTATCCATGAGACAAGGAGTCTCTCATTTATGGCCTGCAAGTCCATTCTTGAGAGACAGGAGCAGACTATTGTAAGTAGTAGCAATACATTGGTACCCTCTGTCTTCCATGGAAGCACATCCTAGCCCTCCTCTACACAGGGTTATCTTCCCTCATGCCACTCCTGACACCTAACTAAAAAGACAAAAGTAATATAGGTGCGCCTCACATTGTTCACCCCCCCTTTCTGTCACTGTTTATATAAGCGCGAGTCTCCCCATGAAATGTGCTGTTAAATAGTACCTGTATTTAAACTAAGGTTTACAACTGCACAATTGTTTCACAAGTCTGACTAGTATCATTCTCACACCAGCTTAATCTTCAGACCATAGGTGGCGACATATTCTGCATTTTGCCATCTGCCTGTGCTGACCTTGCTGTGATCCATAGTTTCATAAAAGACTTAGAGCTCGATTTGCAAATACTTTGCTAAGAGGAGGTGTGACTTACTATTCTGTTCTATTCAAGATGTCTTGTATAGCGCACAGCTACCTCGAAGAGCCTCCCAGCACTGAGACATACACACCGGCATGCCTTGGCCATTACCGACAAAATTAGTATAAATTAGTCTTTAGAAGTTTCCTAAAAGAGATATCGGACTGGGCCCATCTAAGATTGGCAGCGAGGGCGATCCACAATTTAGTGGTCAGAAAGGGAAATGAACGACTTACTCTTGAAGTACTTCTGGCTTTCTTATGAATTTCAGTACTCCTGGTTTATTTGTAGTCCCTTTTCACAAAGGTAAATCAACGTACAGCGATCTTCCCTCTCCTAGATTTATGCTTACGCTTAAGGCAAAAACAGACATACTTTGTTCTACATAGCGTAGGCATGCAGCTCTCCCTAAGCTTTATAGTATTATGAATTGAAAAGAATAGGGAAACAGGCATCACTAGAGGAAACAAAAACACACCTCACAAATTTGTTTACTAGAAGCGCCTAAATAAAGCCCACACCCACGGCACTCACATCTTCCGTCCTGTGAGAAGTTGTGGAGACAGCCATCACCTATATTTATACTGTGTCACTGTGCACCGGCATGCATGCTTGTCTGTACACGTGTGTTTGTTTGGGACCTACAATATGTTTTGATGTGTCCGAGTGTGTAAAGAATAATGTTAGACGTGAAATGACTGTTTTTAATTCATTAACAATATACATATTTAAACAGGTCTATGTATATTCAATTGTTATGTTTACATTTTTATAACCTGATTTGTAAAGGTGTCTACAATGCTTACAGTTATATGACTTTTTACGTTTTGATTTTTTCAATATTTTCTATAATTGATTTGTATCATTGTCTGCAATGTTTACAACTAAGATTATTTTTTTACATTTTTGCATTATTTACATTTTTACGATTTTTTAATATTTGTGCAATGTGAAGTGTGGGTATATGCAATGTCAAAATGTATGACTTCCAGTTATATTTATATTAGATTTCCTATATTTTTTATATTATTTGTACAATAGGTTGTATGTGGGTGCATGCAATGTCTTAAGCAACATGACCTATTTTTCCTTTTATTTAGTTTTAGGTGTCGAACTTTTTTGTGGGTAGTCTTACTCTATGCCTCCAGCGATTTGTATGTGATTCCCTTGTAGCAAATGTGAGTGGCCAATTGCTGAGTATGACATACTCCAAAGCTTGGTTGCAGTAGTAGTTTGGGTGTAGTACCCCTGGAGTAGATGTGGGTGTAACTTTAGTGAGTTGGAACTGACACTTTTGTAGTACTCCTGGAATTTAGGATCACAGAGTAAATCTTTGTGAATCAAGTGCATTGTGAATTGGGCCCAAGGTAAGAGGACAGACAAAGATGGAAATCTCCACCTGTACCTTAGTGAACTACATTTAGAAGTATGCGAAGTAGTACTGCTGGAGTACTACTTCGCATACTCAACAATGCATGTGTGAATGAGTACCTTTGTAAAATGGGCCATCTGTGAATAGTATTTGTAAGTAGGTACAGTAGGACTGCTGGTGTACTACTTGACATTCTACAAAATCATCTGGTGAATAGGCCCCTCTCTGGCAAAAAAAATATTAGATCAAATATTTGATCTGTATCTTTAAAAAAAATAGCACAGGACTGTCAAATATGGAATTTGCAAAACCGCTGTAGGCTGACAGGCAATATTTCGCTTTCACTGGGCAGTTTCTCCCTTGCAGCTAGGAATTACACATATATTTCCTTCTGACAAAACTAGAGGCACTGAAGGGTTAAACGGAAAATTCAAGAATGAAGGGCCAAATGAGAATAAAAACATCAATAGAGGAGGCCATTGAGATGCGCCCCACATCCAGCCAAAAGAGCCTCTTTGGCCCCTTCACCGGGAATACATGGGATGTTTTTAAAATACCCACACCTTGTAGATAGTCTTGGGGAGGGACACAGATACCACCCAGAAATACATCCAAATGTTGACGAGCAAAATCTGTCAATTTTTCACCCTACCGCACAGGCTGCATAACAACATTTTGGAATTTAGTAAAGGCAAGGGATAAGGCCGGATGTGGCACATCTACATACTGCCCCACCCAGCAGACCTGTGAGGTGTGCACCAGCTAGGGTAGAGATACTCTCTGGGAGAAGAACTCTGATCACCCCCACTGCTCCCTCTATATTAGGCTGTAAGCTCTCAGTGAATGATAACCATGGTTGTCCTAAACTTGCAGCATACACCCATCAGAAGCCTCATCACGGAAGCTTCTGCTTACTAGTAGGTATCTTACCTCAAGATAGAAGTTTCTGGCATGAAATTAGAAGACCAGGCTAGGGAAAATAACCAACAGCAGGACGCCTCATTTGTTATTACCGATCGACTGGCAGGTGGGTTGGCCATGAGTACCCATGGGTCATCCCAAAGCAAAACAGGTATGGCCTGTTAAACTACCAAGACTGTATACCGGATTGGAATCATGGGCTAGATCTGCAAGGGAATATAAGACCCACATTTACAACAGCTTTCAGATGGATCTAAATGAGGACACCGTAAGCAGGGGCAAAGGTGGGTCACCATGAAACCTCCGAGCGTGGGGATATGCCTGGGAGTCCCATGTACCCTTTGAGTCAGGCTTGAGAGAGCCCTCCCTTGAAGTGACACCACGGAGTAACATCACTCTGTCTGATAGGTATTGCTTTGTGTAATACCTCCATGCCGTGGTCTTACTGTCCCACTGATAAAATCACTGCTAACTAAAGCAGACTTTTGTATAATTTGTTTATTTATTAGGGAGTTTTGTAAGATGCATAGCATTGTGGTTACTTCAGAATAGCAAGGATAGCAAGAAAAGGTACAAAACGAATAGGGGGGAAGTTAAAATCCAGTCAGAGAAGAGGATACCCCAATAAATATTCATTATCACAACTCCCTTTAATAAGGCAGCAGAACTAGAAGGTGCACTGGGGAACAAAAGCAGATGGTGAGCAACGTGGACAATAAAGGCACTTTAATAATCATCGTCCCTAAACAACAGAATCATCATTTGCACGTATGGTGCACAAGGGACCCTTGTTTTGATAGTGTGGATTGCACTTTAGAAACAAGCATTGGCACGAGCAATATGTCTGGCTTTCAATATGCATAAACACAGGATTCACAAATGCGGTTTACATCGCTTTCATGCACCAAGGGAATTTGGCACATTAAAGGCTGCCCTATTTGATATGCAAATGCTGGAAAAAAGTTTCGATATATAATAAATATAAAGATCTGACAGAGTGAAGAATATGCGCACTTTTCAGACATAAAATAGTCCCTAAGCCATTCCAATCGATGTACCCCTTGGAAGATGGAATAATATATCAAATCGTCAACAACATTAGGTGAGAAAGTGATACTCTCCTCCTGGGTAAAAGCCAGAATGCACACTACGTCTGTTTTAAACAAGCATTGTCAATGGCAATTGGTGCTGCTTGGTGGTAAATTAAAGGAATATACTGGAGAGTTTTTTTAAATCTTGTAATAGTAATAGTGTGTATATTATTTTACAGCATAGACACTAAAACACACTTTACTTTTACACACAGGTGAGACCGACTGGCATTGCCAGTACCTGTTTTAATCACAGGCCATATACCACCGTCCTCCATAATCTTTGTGAGCTTTGTAGTGTCATTTTATATTTCTGTTAATTCCTATAAGTAGATTACCTTATGACTTACTACAAATGGAACAAAGGAGGAACTGTTAATTCAATAACCAGAAAGGCGCACTTTTCTGAAATGTTAGATGCCATTACAGTAGGCTGTGAGTATAACTAGTTTAACCTTACCCGTTAATACAGATCCTGCATTCGGCAGGGGCGTAACTTTGTCAGTATGATTTGGGTGGGGGAGGGGGGAGAGCTTCAGATTTCTCAATAATCAAGCTGGGACATCTTGTTAAAACACATTATAAGAGAAGCCGGACAGAAGGGGTGCTTAGGAGGTGGTGGAGAGAGAGAGAGGAGTGCAGATTATTTGGTGTACTTAAAACACAATATTTTTCAAACTAATCAACTTATGTTAAGACCTTTCATACATAAACGAAAGTTTGTGTGCTTTTGTTAGTGTAGGAATGTAAAAATCCCAGGTGAAATCCACGGACACTTCACATTACCCGACACTTCTCACGTTACCCGACTGAAGGCCCTTGTATCCAAATATTTGCTATAGAATAAATTTTTTAAGGGGGTGTAGCACCCCAAACATCCCCCTGGAACTACGCTCCTGGTATTCGGACCAGCAGAGCCGTCACACAGGCGATATGCAAAGAGAAAGACCAATCTACCGAGGGGAACCAAAGAGCTCCTGAACAAACACAGTACCGAAGAAAGAAAGCCACCAATAAGCGCAAGGTAACTGAGATTGACATAAAGGCCATCTAATCTTGAGCCCAGGGTGATTAGTTAGCGTATCATCATAAATGCCAATATTTTAGAAGAGGAAAGGGGGAATTAAAAAAAAAGAAAAAAATCGGGAGAATTAATTTCCCCCATTGACTTATATTGATGGACATGCTATTTCAGTAAGGAAACAGGCAAAAAAAAAATTTCCTACAGAAATCGGGAGTCTCCTGTCTGGTTCGGGTACATTGTCATGAGTAAGTATTGCATACAATGGTGTCTGTAACGAGACCTAAAAAATACGCCCAGAAGACAGCTGTACTGTCAAACCAGACCAAAAATATTTCAAAAACAACTCATCTAGCTTTCAATCTTCCAAGTTATTTGCTCAGTACTGCAAATTTGAACGATAACTTTAAGCTAAACCAGCAAGCCCTTCTAGTATAAAACTCAATACCATTCTGTGATAAGGTTACTAAGATGACTCCATACCCTGTGACAAGTTATGTCTGCTGTGGCGGCGATTAGAAAGAAAAAGTGAAAGACGCATTCATGTGCACAGGGAAGATGAGCAGCAAAGAGGGCCCTTTGGTATAATTAATTGCCGATGCCAGGGTATAGGCAGCATTACACCTTTCAGAGAAAGTTGAAGCTTCACCGGAGGAGAGGCTGTGATTGCTGGGACGTGTAACTTTAGAACAGATAGTTGAAAGCAATATCTTCTTCCCCTAACTCACCCTGTTTGGGCAAGCGGGGCAGAGTGGGTAAGCACTCGGGCTCTGGAGGCATTGCTGCAGGGGCAGGATCTCGCGCTCTGCCCGGGTTCCGCTGTCTCGCGCCGTTGCCCTCACCAGGTACACGCTGGCGCGCACGCTTGCGGTCAGAGGGAGGGAAGGAGGCGGCGGGAGCGTGCCGTCTCTAGGATGCGACTGGAACGTTCTCTACTATTCCTAGTAACGGGTCAAGAGAGGAACGCGAGCGCGCGCCTGCCGGATGGAACGCGCAGGTAGGGGTGGATCACGTTCGCTCGAATCCTCAGAGATAGAGGACCCTCTAGTCCGGTTGAATGGAAGCAGGTATGGTCATACCTGGCCACCGAGGAAGGCTAAAATCACCAAAAATGGGATACGTATGTTCTCTAAAAAAAAAAACGCTAACAAATTCAAGCAAACCCACTGAAAGTGCAGGTTAACCTTTAAAGTGCTGGAAATGGCAAAAAGCCTGGGAACCCGTAAATTGGAGGTCAAGGTGTGACAGCGGAATGGAGGCTGAGTTCTGAAAAAAGAAATCTGATTTCCAATTTAGATTTTTTTTTAACTCTACAGCAAAGTAATTAGCAACAAGGACATATGTGACCTAAATGGTCACAAAGAAGCAGCACTTTAAACTAGCCGAGGCCTCTGACGCTCAACCGTGAGGGATGACCTATCTTAAGTGCCCCGATTGGCCCGAGCCGCCGTCAGTCAGGAGACGGGTCTCGTGCAGCCAGGCTGCTCTTCCGGTGGGAGGGAGAAGCAGCTGAGAGCTAGAGGCGGGTGTGGGCAGCGATGCGAGAGGGCTGGACGAGCAGGCTGTTCAGGGACCGGGAGGCGCGCCGCTCTGTGGGGCTCGCAGGTCAGACCTTACCTCTGCCTGGTTGTGGAAGGAGAGTACGGGGAGAGGTGCCAGAGCGAGGACGAGAAGGGCACGGTAAGCGTTAACGGGGACAGCTGCAGGCGCAGAGCACCGGGATGTTCCACTCCTAAATAGAGGGGGGAGGGGAGCAGGCGAGGGTGATCTATACCGCTGAGGAGGGGTGCTTAGAGAGAAGAGCAGCTACTGGTTACAACGTCTGGGGGCTGGATGTGAAGGGGACATAACGGCTGAATATAATAAGACAGAGCTTGCCGGGCTTGGAGCGCGTGTGCGCATTACGAAAGTGAAGCTTGCGATTACGAAGGGAGCTGTGCACATGCGTGTGTTCACGGGCGCGTCCACAGTCCACAATCGGCGCGTGCCCAGGTCTGTACCACTTGAGAGGCAAGTGGGTAACAATAGATCTCGCTGGCGACATGCGTCGCCAAGTGCGAGACCTAAAAAGGAGCGAAGTGACCAAAAGGACACCAATTTTACAACTAGCAGATGCTAGTTTTCACTGTCAATGACGTTACTTGCTCCCTCAGATGTGCCGACTCATTTCAAATCCAGGGAAACCCAGTTCCCGGATTCTCATCAGGGCTTTGTCACTTTTCTGTATAAGAAAACAATAAAGTTTTATTTACACACTTGGGGCCTCTTCTCTCTCTAATATCACACTGCTGTAGTTCAAAAGTGTGCTTAAGTACCTGTGTGAATTAGGCAAACTGGGCCTTCTTGATCTTGAAAGGAGGCTCAGATTACAATGTCTCAATCCATACTTTGGGGGTAGTGGTTTATTATATTCGTAAGGGATATTGATTCCCTAAAAAGTAAAATATTTGATGTGTATGTGGGTTCTGCATGTTTGACATTTAACACAAATTACTGAAGACAGTGGAAACTAGCATCTGCTAGTTGTAAAATTGGTGTCCTTTTGGTCACTTGGCTCCTTTTTTGACTTTGTCTTTACTTTTGGATATAGATTCATTCACTAGAATGCAAATGCATAAATATATATTGTTTGTACAAAGTATTTTGTCTATGATGTATGATGTTTAGTTTTTCTTTAGTAATCATGTGGAATGTAAATAAGTCTTTGTAAATTGTATTGTATATTAGTGTAAATGTATAGAATGTATTGTTTTTCCTTTTCATGCACAAATGTGAAAAAGAGAGGATAAAAAGAAGTATAAATATGAAGGGTATAAATAAAAATACCAGGTCAAACTTTAGGAATTTGAGTTTGATCGATAAATAGAGATTTTGAAATCGAAAATGGTTTAGGCAATTTTGTGTTTTCTGACGTGCATCTGGAGAGCACAACTTAGCGCTATGTGTATCGGTTGACCACACAGAGGCAGTGGCGCTGCGTGTATCTGGAGAGAACAGGTAACGGGAGAGCACAATAAGCAGCATCGGTGCTGCTTAAATGCGGTATTAGACGAGCAGCCTCTCCTTTGCTCCTCTTGGCGCCCTCAGAGTAATTATTCTGCTTACAGTCAAGCCAGGAAAACCAACTGAACAGATGAAGTGTTAAAGAAGAAGGAATATGCTACTTACCAGTATGCATCTGTTCTTGGCATGCAGGGCTCCTGACATTCATATCTTGTGCATAGATCGCCGCCTAGTGTTGGGTCCGGATGATTGCACCTTGTTGTCCTGGAAGAGTCTTCGAAGTATCATGAGATAGGTGACTCCTCCCCAGGACTACAGTGCGCATGGGCATCTTCTCAATCCTCAGATTGTTTGTTGCCATTGTGGCAAAGATGGAGTATAGTAAAGTAAGAGATGGCCATGCAAAAGAGAATCCTACAGCTGCAACAGGCACCGGGGAGGAGGGTAGGCGATATGAATGTCTGCAGCCCTACATGCCAAGAACAGATGCATACTGGTAAGTAGCATATTCCGATCGAGGCATGTGGACTGCTGAATTCATATCTGGTGCATAGACTGTTTAGCAGTATCTCCTCTAGCGGTGGTCACCTGTACCAGCTGCAGCAGTCTGAAAAAGAGTTTTAAGGACAGCCTGGCCTACAGCAGCTTGCTGCTTTGATTGCACGTCTACACAATAGTGTTTAGTGAAAGTGTGTATGGTAGACCATGTAGCTGCCCTACATATGTCTTCAAGGGGAATATTCCCTAGGAAAGCCATGGATGCCCCCATTTTACGCGTATAGTGTGCTTTTGGGGGAACTGTTAGCGTTCGTTTAGCTTTTTGATAGCATATTTGGATGCATTTAACTATCCACCTGGCTATTCCTGATTTTGAGATGGGATTACCTCTATGTTGTGGTGAAAAAGCAACAAAGAGTTGCTTTGTTTTCTTAAATGATTTAGTCTTGTCCACATAATATAGCAGAGCTCTCCTTACATCTAGTGTGTGTAGGGCTCTTTCAGCTACGGACTGTGGGTTTTGGAAGAAAACTGGCAATTCTATTGATTGATTGATATGGAAAGTGGATATGCCTTTTGGCATAAATTTAGGGTTGGTCCTAAGTACTACTTTATTAGCATGTATTTGCATGAAGGGTTCTTGAATAGTTAGTGCCTGAAGCTCACTCACTCTCCTGAGGGAGGTAATGGCAATCAAGAATGCCACCTTCCATGTTAGAAATTGCAGTTCACATGAGTGGAGTGGTTCGAAAGGAGGTGCCATAAGTCTGGTAAGTACCACATTTAAGTTCCAGACTGGTGAAGGTGGGTGCTTTGGAGGGATTACTCTTTTAAGACCTTCCATAAAAGCTTTGATTGGTGGTACCTTAAACAGGGAAAGGTGTTGCCTGTTCTGGAGATATGCTGCAATAGCAGCAAGATGTAGCCTTATAGAAGAGTATGCTAGACTGTATCTTAGAAGGTGCAAGAGGTAACAGATCATGTTTTGGATGGAAGCATCTAATGGATTGATTTGGTTATTGCTGCAGTAAATTACAAATCTTTTCCATGTTGCTGCATAGCATGCTCTAGTAGTTGGCCGTCTTGCCTCCTTGATAATGTTCATGCAATCAGGAGGTAAGTTAAGGTATCCAAACTCTAAGACCTCAGGAGCCAGATCGCTAGGTTCATCTGATTGGAATCTGGGTGCCTGATTTCTCCATGGTTCTGAGTTAAAAGATGGAGCGAGAGGCGCAGTCTTTGGTGTGGAACTACTGAAAGTTCCAGGGAACGTTGTGTACCATGGCTGTCTAGGCGATGTGGGAGCAACCAGGATCATTGTGAGTGACTGCTGATGTAGTTTGCGTACCACTAGCGGAATCAGTGGAGCTGGTGGAAAAGCGTACGCAAATCTGCCTGACCAGTTCATCCATATCGCATTGCTCTGTGACAACCGATGTGGGAACCTGGCGGCAAAGTACTGCCATTTTGAGTTTTCGTTTGTGGCAAACAGATCTATCTCTGGATGCCCCCATTTTTGGAAGAATGGTTGGAGAACTTGAGGTTGAAACTCCCATTCGTGTAGCTGTTGACTGTGTCTGCTTAACAGATCCGCTACTTGATTGTCTTTTCCTGGCAGGTGTTCTGCTAGGAGAAAAATGTTTCTTGGAATTGCCCACGTCCATATGTTCTGTGCTAAGTAGGACAGCTGTGGAGAGTGTGTCCCTCCTTGTTTCTGAATGTAGTACATGGCTGTCATGTTGTCCGTCCGGATCAACACAGCCTTTTTGCACAGGTATTTCTGGAATGCTTTTAGTGCCAGAAATATTGCTAGCAACTCTAGTTGGTTGATATGCAGTTTCCTTTGTCTGATTGTCCAGAGCCCTTGGACCGTGTATTGAAGTAAAGGGGCTCCCCAACCTGTCAGTGATGCGTCCGCTCTTAGTACTACTTGTGGAAACGGCTCCTGGAACAGTCGCCCCTTGGAAAGGTTTTGTGGGTTCCATCACTGCAGAGAGTTGTAAGCACGACTGTCTACCAACACTAGGTCCTTCAGTTGTCCCTGAGCTTGGTTCCACTGCCGTGCTAGGCATTCCTGTAGTGGACGCATTTGAAGTCAGGCATGAGGGACAATGAATATACAGGAGGCCATCATGCCTATGAGCTGCATGAATACTCGAGCTGGCAAAGAGTGTTGTGGCTGAAATGTTTGGATGAGAGTCTGCATGTTGGCTATCCTGGCTTGATTTGGATAAGCTTTTGCAACTCAGGTATCTATTGTGGCCCCCAGATATTGCTGTATGTGGGAGGGCTGTAGATGTGATTTGGGTAGTTCATGGAAAAACCCAGGCTGTGTAGCAGCTGGAGTGTCTGAGACGTATGTCTTGCACACTGCGTGTACGAGTGTGCCTTTATGAGCCAATCGTCCAGGTATGGAAACACGTGAATGTGTTGCCTTCTGAGGTGTGCAGCTACTACCGCTAAACATTTTGTGAACACTCTTGGGGCTGTGGTTACCCCAAAGGGGAGAACCACAGTGTGCCTTTATGAGCCAATCGTCCAGGTATGGAAACACGTGAATGTGTTGCCTTCTGAGGTGTGCAGCTACTACCGCTAAACATTTTGTGAACACTCTTGGGGCTGTGGTTACCCCAAAGGGGAGAACCTTGAACTGATAATGTTGATCTTCTATTGTGAACCTGAGGTATTTTCTGTGAGCTAGATGTATAGGTGTGTGAAAATATGCGTCCTTGAGGTCTAATGTTGCTAGGAAGTCGCCTTGCTGGAGTAACGGGAGTACTTGTTGTAGAGTGATCATATGGAAGTGCTCCGAGAGTATGTATTGGTTTAGAGGTCTGAGGTCCAATATTGGTCTGAGGGACCCGTCCTTTTGGGAATAAGGACGTATAATGAGTATACTCCTGTCCCTTGGTGTTGAAAAGGGACTGGTTCTATGGCTCCCTTTTCTAGCATGGATTTGACCTCTTGTTATAGCAGTGTGATGTGTTCTTTGGACATAGGACGGTGTTTGGGAGCTATGTTGGGTGGAGTAGAAGTGAGTTCCAGGCAATAACCATACTGGATAATTTGTCTCACCCACCTGTCTGTGGTAATTGCGTTCCAGACTGGTAGGAACTGTTTGACTCTGCCTCCGACTGGTATTAGATGGTCTGGAGGGAGTGTGATGAAGTCACTGTTTGGCGGCAGTGGAGGCTCTGGTGTTATTGCCGCGACGTGCCCTGCCCTTGTTATTATTGCTCCTGTAGCCTCCCCTGTTGGAGCCTTTATTAAAGGAACTTTGGGTGTTGCTTTTGTATGTAGAGGAAGTCTGAAGTGTTACCTCGTGCGGTGCCTCTGTAGGAGGAGCGACAAAAGGAACCTCTATGTTGTTCAAACTGCAGTGCGCCCATAGATTTTGCCTAAAATGGTATCTACTGTAGGGCCGAACAGGAAGTCTTGAGGCTGGTTGGTTGAGGATGGTGGATTGCACCTCGTTCTTAAAACCAGAGATGCGTAGCCACGTGTGTCTGCGTAGTAACACGCTAGTGTTATTGGATCTGGCTGCTGTGTCGGCTGCGTCAAGTGCACATTTAATGGAAGCATTAGTTATAAATTTGCCTTCCTGTATGAGGTCGCTAGCCTGAGCTTTGAAAGGTTCTGGCATGTTTTGCAGTAAACCTTCAAGCTGGTCGTAGTGTGCTCTATCATAGCGAGCTAGGAGAGCCTGTGTGTTTGCGATCCTCCATGAATTAGCAGCCTGTGAGGCCACTCTTTTGCCTGAGGCTTCCAATATTTTAGACTCCTTGTCAGGAGGTGGTGCGTCTCCTGTTTGCGAGTTGGCTCTTTTGCGAGAGTTTGCGACTACCAGTGAGTCTAAAGGCAACTGGGATTTAATGCAAGTAGGGTCTGTAGGGGCCGCCTTATATTTCTTCTCAATCCTGGGATTGAGCACCCGTGCCCTGGCTGGATCTTTGAGTATGTCTGGCGCGTGTTTTAGTACCCCTTTCAGCATAGGAAGTGTCCTGACATTTTTCTCGGAGGTAGGAAAAGTGTCAAATAGAAAATCTTCTTCTATTGGGTCAGTGTGCATGTCGACCTGGTGGTATTTTGCTGCCCTATCTAGCAGTTGGTTAAAAACAATGGTGTCGTTTGTAGGCGACGGCTTTGTAGGGTATGGGGAGGTGTCAGGGATGGGTTGTGTGTCATATGGATCATTTTGATCCTCCCATGTGTCATCCTGAGCCTGTGGATCCTCTGGGTCATTAAAATTGTCCTGAGGATCTTCCCCCATGTTATCCTCATCATTATAGTCTGAGTGTGTAGGAGAGTAGGGCTCAAAAGGCATATTAGGATAGAAAGGAGGAGGAGTGAAAGGCCTAGAGGGGGATGTCCCGAAGTCCTTTTTCTTCAGAGGAACAGGGCAAGGAGTGACCGTGTCCAATGGTCTCTTTTTCCCCGTAATAAATTGTAACTTTGACGGTTTCAGGGTTTATATACAGTTTGGATTGTTCCTCTGATTCTGGATCAGGATGGAAGAGTTCCTCCTCCACTGTCTGTGGCTTTGGCGCCAATGTTTTTGGCTTACTGACTTGCTTGTGACCTTTTGGCTCGAGGGCCTTTGGTTGTGGAGTCTTTTTCGGCTCGACTGTTGTTTTGGGGTCTGTAACCTTTTTTGGTTCGACGTCCTTTATTGGTTTGGCAGTCTTTTTCGGTTCATCGACTTTGTTTGGGTCGACGACCTGTTTTGGTTCGCTCCTCTTTTTGTGCTCGACGCCTTTTTTAGGCTCAGTGTTTTTGGTCGAGTCGATGACTTTTTTCGGTTCGACCGGCTTTGGTTGATCTGCACTCTTTTTAGGATCGACTGCCTTTTTTGGGTCGGATCCTGTTTTAGGATCGATGACCCGTTTAGGTTCGAGGCTTTTCTTTGGCTCGATAGCTTTTAACTCGATAACCTTTTTGGGTTGGGCGACCTTCTTTGGTTTGACCACCTTCTTTGGCTCTACGCCTTTTGACTGGACGTGCTTCTTCTGTTCGACGACCTTTGGCTCGACGACCTTTGGCTCGACGGCCTTTTTTGGTTCCACGACCTTCGGCTCGACAACCCTCTTGGGTTCGACAACCTTTTTGGGGAGAATGTTACTTGGTCCTGGGCTCTCGGAAGGCTTTGTTTTGGTCTTCGGAGCCGAGACGGAAGGGGGGGCTTCTGAAGGGGCTTGTCGATCTCGGCTAAGGCGATGCTTCGACCGGAGCCTTCGGTTTCGGGATAAGCGGTGTTGGGGGCTGTGTCCTCACTGTTTGCCCCCGGCGGGATCTGGTCATCGGAGTCCGACTGGTCCTCAACGGTGACGATTTCTAGATCCGAGTCCGCCGCTTCTGGGAGGTTGTGTTTATCATCGCAGATGTTGTCCGGTTCCGGTGCCTGTCGCTGCATCTCTTGCCTAGTGGCCCGTCGAATCCGGATGGTCTTCTTCATACGGAATTGGGCACACACTGGGCAATTTTCTTCGTTGTGCTCTGGTGATAAGCACTTGTTGCATACTGTATGCTTGTTAGTATGCGGGAATTTGGAGTGGCATTGTGGGCACCTTTTGAACAGGCTGCTTTCCATCGACAGCAGTCCCACGTGGCGTCGAAAGGCCCAACGGCCCACGTCGACGACCGGATCAAGATGGAAAGGTTGGTCGAGTCAAGAAGTACCGAACGAGAACAATACCGTCTAAGTCGAAGGCCTTTTGGCCTTTAAAGTAGTTTAGTTTCGGTTTCCGAAGTTGGAGTAGAGGAACAACATCCGAACCCAATGGCGGAAAAAAACAGAACCCAATGGCGGAAAAAAACAATCTTGAGTATGGAGAAGATGCCCATGCGCACTGTAGTCTAGGGGAGGAGTCACCTATCTCGTGATACTTCGAAGACTCTTCCAGGACAACAAGGTGCAATCATCCGGACCCAACACTAGGCGGCGATCTATGCACAAGATATGAATTCAGCAGCCCACATGCCTTGAACTTTTGGTTTTGTCTTCGATCTCTTGTCTTTAGGGGGCCATCTGTTTCTAATTAGCGTGGAGGCCTGCACTGCCCGACCTCTCAAAGGAAAGAGATCTTGACGAAACCAAGATCATTTAGCTTTGTTATAGGTCAGGGGCAGTGCGCTCCTCCACGCTAATTAGAAGCAGATGGCCCCATGAAGATAAAAAGTTGCTTCACGACAGCTGTGAAGCAGACGAGCCAGTCCGGATGGGCCGGAGGAAAGGGAGAAAGGGCAGTGGCCAAAAAGCATCCTTTTTAATGGGAAGCCAGCGACCCAATGAAAATGATGGGCGGAGCTTCATGTCCCCTTCTAAAATCTACTCTTTCACAATATGTCTCGCCGAGCGAGCAGTGCATTCGCTGCAACGCTAGGCGAGAGCTAAAAAAAATGGGGGTGGGGGTTCAAAGCCTGATTACTTGCTATTGCATATTGTGGCATGATAAATTGCACATTGAGGCATCATAACCTGGTCCCGCAGGTGCAACGTAACATCACATAAAAATGTGTGAGCAACTCTGGTTCTGCTGAACACCTAGGTTTTTTTTTTTTTTAAGATTATCCTTACTAGACTAGTATGCACTCTGTTGTGAGGCATATTGTGCTTAAATTAATACAAGCGCCCTACTAACTCCTTTTTTGTTTTTGTGTGTGTAGTTCAGTCAGAGCAAAGCATCTCTCCTCCCACAGTGTAGATGAATATCTCACCTGCTTGGCCATAGCTTGGAGCTTCTCACCTTTTCACCTGTATCTCAGATCTTTTTGCTGCCTGTCCAAAGCTCAGAGCTGGATGTAGTACAGAGTTTTTCCTCACAGTTCGATGTTGATAAAATCTTCTCTCCTGCTTTGGGTCCCTCTGTGAGCTTTTTAAATGACTTCAAATACTGCTTGGTTCACTGCATGTCTGTATACCAGTATTTAGTATGAATAGAGTCCAGGAGGAAATCCTAGAGACTGCAGATAGTTGAGAGTTATCATTTACACCTCTTAAAGCACAAGTTACTACTTGTGTAACGATATATCTGTAAGAGACATTAGTTAGTATTAGATTCCTTACCTTAGAATATTCCCAGGCGTCAGACTGCATCCGGAATTTTTTTGCGTAGCAGTACCCTTGCGCGTCGGTAGGCGTCGTCTGCGGCTCCGCATCCGTCGTCGGCGTCGTGGGCGCCGTGATGATGTCATCGGAGTACTTAGATGCCGCCTCCGCGTGCTGACGTCAGTTCTTAAACACAGCTTTTCCGCGCTAGAAGCGCTGAGCCATATTAAAAACCAACACTGATGCCATTGAAACTAGGGCCCTGAAGGGGATAACCCCAACCCTAGATATCGGTTCGCAGAACGGGGAGGATGGGTGGGTCGGTAAGGAATCTAATACTAACTAATGTCTCTTACAGATATATCGTTACACAAGTAGTAACTTGTGCATCTGAAAGAGACATGTTAGTATTAGATTCCTTACCTTAGAATAGATACCCCAGCAATACCAACCCCGGTGGTGGGACTGCGAACCAATAATCACACCAGAAAGTCCTGGAGGACAGAACGGCCAAAGAAGCCATCCCTCCGGACTTGGCTGTCCAGGCAGTAGTGTCTTGCAAACGTGTGCAGCGATGCCCACGTAGCTGCCTGACAGATGTCTTGTAAGGGCACTCCCCGGCCCAGGGCAGTTGTAGTCACCGTGGCTCAGGTGGAATGAGCCCGCAATCCAACAGGGGGCTCCTTTCTAGCCAAGGAGTAACATGCCTGGATACACAAGATGATCCACCGGGAGATGGTCCTCTTGTGTACCGCTTTCCCCTTCTTAGCGCCCACGTAACCAACAAAGAGTTGGTCATCCACCCGGAACTGGCGTGTGCGATCCAAGTAGAATGAGAGCACACATTTTGGGTCCAGGCGGTGGAGCCGCTCTTCCTCTTTAGAGGGGTGCGGTGGCGGAAAGAAGGTTGGCAAGGTGATGGACTGCCCGATGTAGAAGGCTGTGACAACCTTGGGCAGGAAAGATGGCTTAGTACGCAACACAACCTTGTCCGGATGGACAGAAAGGAGGAGTACAAGAAAGGGCCTGGAGCGGACTCACTCTCCTGGCAGAGGTGATGGCAACCAGGAAAGCAGTCTTCAGAGTAAAAAGGCGAAGAGGACAGTTGTGAAGTGGCTCAAAGGGAGCGCACATCAGAAATGTAAGAACAAGGTTCAAGTTCCACTAAGGCATCACAAACGGAACAGGAGGGAACGTGTGTGTGATGCCCTTTAGAAATCTATTTACAATAGGAGACTGGAACAAAGAAGGTTGATCAGACAGCCTCAGAAAGGCTGAAAGGGCAGAAAGTTAGCCCTTGATAGTGCCCAGAGCAGAGCCCTGCTGGGCAAGAGAAAGAAGGAAGAGAAGAACCTCAGAGAGAGGGGCAGCAAGAGGATCCACAGCCTTTGCTGTGCACCATGCCACAAATCTGTTCCACCTGCAGGCGTATACTGATTTTGTGGAGGGACGCCTGGCTGCCAGAATGACATTACAGACTTCATGAGGTAAGTCAAATGGCCTCAACTGTCGCCGCTCAATCTCCAAGCATGGAGGTGGAGACTGGACAGGTTCGGGTGGAGGACCGTCCCCTGCTGCTGCGACAGAAGGTCAAGACGAAGAGGCAGACGAACCGGGGGATCGACTGACATACTGAGTAGCTCTGGATACCAGTACCTTCGTGCCCAGTCCCGAGCCACAAGGATGACTTGGGCCCGGTCGCGCTTGATCTTCATTCAGCACTCTGGGCAGAAGTCGTATAGGCGGAAAGGCGTACAACAGACCGCAACTCCACTCGCGACGAAAAGCGTCTCAGAGCGAGTGCCGCCTTGGAAATTTCAACGCGCAGAACTGATGACATTGCGCGTTCTCTTCGGTGGCGAATAGATCTAACCAAGGCTCTACCCATCGCTGAAAGAGGCCTTGTGCCACGTCTGAGTTCAGACGCCATTCGTGATCCATCATGCACCGACGGCTGAGCTCGTCCGCCCTGGCGTTCAGAGAACCTGCCAGGTGTTGAGCCACCAGGGTCACGCCCTGGCGTTCCAGCCATTGCCAGAGGCGCAGAGCCTCCTGGCAAAGGGTCCATGACCCCACCCCGCCCTGTTTGTTGCAGTACCAAATGGCGGTGTTGTTGTCCGTGAACACCTGCACTACACTCCCCCGGACAGAGGAGAGGAATGCTTTCAGTGCTAGACGAATCGCCCGCAACTCCAAAAGGTTGATGTGTAGCCGGGCCTCCGCCGGAGACCAGAGGCCTCTGATCTCCGCCTCTCCCATGTGGCCTCCACAGCCCTAGAGGGACGCATCCGTCACAACTACGTGCTCCGGTTGGGGAAGGGAGAGGGATCTGCCGCTAACCCAATCGCGGTCCGTGAGCCACCACTGCAGTTGTCTCGCAGTGCCCTCCGAGATCAGGACGTGGTCGGACAGTTGCCCTGATGCTGGGCCCACTGAAACTTCAGGTCCCACTGCGGAGCCCGCATCCGCCACCTGGCGTGATGCACCAGTAGGATGCAGGAGGCCATCAGCCCCAGAAGCCGCAGCGTCAACCTGACCGAGACCCTGGATAACGGCTGAAAGATGGGAATCAGAGCCTGAATATCCCGGACCCGCTGTTTGGGTGGATAAACCCGAAACTGCGCCGAGTCGAGAAGCGCTCCGATGAAGAGGAGCTTCTGAGAGGGGCACAGGTGTGACTTTGGCACATTGACTTTGGCCAGTGCAGGAGATCTGCCGTAGTCTGGAGGTGGCTGACGACTGTCTGGGGCGAGCCCGCCTTCAACAACCAGTCGTCGAGGTAGGGGAAGACTGAGACCCCTAACCTGCGCAGATGAGCTGCGACCACCGCCATCACCTTTGTGAACACCCGTGGGGCGCTGGTAAGGCCGAAGGGGAGCACGGTATACTGAAAGTGCTCGTGGCCAACCGCGAACCGCAGGTAGCGCCAGTGGGCCGGCAGGACGGGGATGTGGAAATAAGCGTCCTGCAAGTCCAACGCTACCATCCAGTCTCCTGGGTCCAGGGCAGCTAAGACCTGAGCCAGTGTCAGCATTTTGAACTTCTCCTTCCGGAGGAAGCCGTTGATGTTCCGTAGGTCCAAGATAGGGCGTAGGCCCCCTTAGCCCTTCTTGGGTACCAGAAAGTAGTGGGAGTAGCAACCACACCCTACTTCTGGCCCAGGAACGCGCTCGATGGCCCCCTTGGCCAAGAGCGCCGTACTTCCTCCTGCAGAAGTCGCAAATGATCCCCCGATACACGGTGGTTCTGCGGTGGCATGGCTGGAGGAGTCGCCTCGAAGGGGAGGGAGTAGCCCCTTCGGACGATCTGCAGCACCCACCTGTCCGAAGTGACGGTGCGCCAGTGGAGGAGGTGATGGCGAACCCTGCCCCCCACTGGCGTCACATGGGCCTGAAAGCACAGACTAGGAGGGTTTTGAGGCGGATGCTGCGGGGGAAGGTGTGGACTGACCTCGCCGTTGTCCCCAACCGCCACCAAGGCGGTTTCCACGGCTGCCACCGCGTTGGGTATTACCCTGCGGAGCGTGGCTGGCAGCACGTGTGGGTACACCCCTTCCGTGGCCACGAAAGGAGTGAAAGGCAGCCGATTGCTGGCGCGGGGCCGAGAGGCCCAAGGACTTGGCCGTAGCCCTGAAGTCCTTAAAGCGCTCAAGTGCATGGTCTGCCTTGTCGCCAAAAAGGCGACGGCCATCAAACGGCATGTCCATCAGTGTGTTTTGGACATCGGCCAAAAAGTTGGCGGACCTCAACCAGACGTGGCGTCTGACCGCCACCGTCGTTGCCATTGCTCTACCTAGGGAGTCAGTGGTATCCAGCCCACAACGGATAGAATATTTGGCTGCATCCCGGCCCTCCACAAGGGCTTGGCTGAGTTTGGCCCGTACCTCCAACGGACACTCTGGCAGCACTTCCGCAACCGTATCCCACAGAGAGTGGGTGTAGCGGCCCAAGAGGCATGCATGTTGGAAGACCGCAGTCCCAGACTAAGGGATGCGAAGATCTTTTTACCATACTGCTCATACCTCTTTGATTCCCTGTCCGGCGGAGCCGACGGGAACGCGGTTTGGGAATTGGAGGCCTGGATGACCAGGCTCTCGGGGGTGGGGTGGGTGGACAGGAAACATGGGTCACCCGGGGCCGGGCGGTGGCGTCTGGCCACGTTCCTATCTACGGGCGAACCCGTAGCTGGCTTGGACCAAGTGCCCAAAAGAACGTCGGTCAAGGCCTCATTAAACGGCAGCAGAGGCTCGGCTGAGCAAGACTGCGGCTTAAGGACCTCGGTGAGGAGGTTAGTCCTCACGGCCGCGACGGGGAGCTCAAGGCCCAAGGCCTTGGCTGCCCTCATCAACACCACACTATAGGTTGCTTCCTCCTCCGTAGCCACCGTAGGAGGCGCGACAAAGCCAGTGTCAGGCGAAGTGTCTATACCACTGGCCTCCCCAAGTTCACCTGCCCAGTCCTCTTGAGACTGGCATTCATGTGCCAGAGGATCCTCAGACCCCTCCCAATCCTCCTCATCACCCATCTCCTGATACTCAGGGTTAGGAAAAGATGGGGCCGGTTCATGGAAAACAAACTCTCCGAACGGCGTCTGAAGCGGCGCCGCACCGGCGCCGGAACCGGGTCGAGGGAGGCGTCTGGGACGGCGCCGTCCGACGGAGCCGCGTGGGCGGTGCCACCTGAACCCCCGGCCGCGTCGCGCGAGCGTCGGGGGGAGTCGTAAGAGCGATGACATCTCTTCGACTTCTTGTGCTTACCTGACGACTTCGACCCTGAGGAGTGATGTCGACTCCCGGAGCTATGATGGCTCCGCTCCCGCGACCGGTCCCTCGACCTCCGTCCGGATCGGGACCTCTCCTGGCGCGGGGCGACTGCCGGAGTTAGAGTCGCTTACGGGACCGCTCCCGTCTAGCCTTCGAAGTCAGGGCGCGGCAGTCGGAACAGGCCTTGTCGTCGTGGTCGACGCCGAGACAGTGGAGACACCGACGGTGAGGGTCCGTAACCGACATCAGCCTGTCGCAATCCTCACAGGGCTTAAAACCAGGCTTCTCTACCGGCACCGTTTCGGAGTTGAAGACTCGAGAAAGGACGATCAAAAAGATCCCAAAAAAAGTTTTAGTCAAAAAGTGACTAAGGTACCACTTTTTACAGATCTGCGCTGCTGGCGCGGAAAAAAGAAGAACTGATGTCAGCACGCAGAGGCGGCGTCTAAGTACTCCGACAACGTCATCACGGCGCCCACAACGCCGACGACGGACGCGGAGCCGCAGACGACGCCTACCGACGCGCAAGGGTACTGCTACGCAAAAAAATTCCGGATCCAGTCTGACTCCTGGGGATATTCTAAGGTAAGGAATCTAATACTAACGTGTCTCTTTCAGATAAAAGGTTACGCATGATTGGCCTTTCAGGTCCACTGGGCAGTTTTGCCTATTATTGGCAAAAAGGAAGGAGTGGTGCTCACCAACAGGCTCATGTGTGGATGGTTAATGTCCTTGCGTTGCAATCTAGGAGTCATAGAAGGTGAGTGGACGTTGTAAAAGTTGACTAAGTATAATATCCTGGAAAAGCACGTGTGTTTAACATTCTGTAGTAAAGCGTTGCATATCTTGGGAGGTCTGAAATAGAAGAGTTGATACCTGCCGACTACAATATTCTTCTGATAAACGCAGGCCTTAATGGGAGGATATTCTTCGGTCCATGAGAAGCGATCCTTATGGCCAACATCTCTTGTGGCCATAAGATGAGTGTGAAAGATGAGGCACAGATTCTTAATCGATTCCTAAGTGTGGAATGTTGTGTTTTAATAATGCCACCAAGGGTGTAATAACATTTGGATTCCTTCCATTTAGTTTTTTACTTCTGGCATTAGCCAAGACCCTTTCATTTTACTAAACTTTTTCTATATTAAATACTTCGAGGGGCTTTCAGCTAGCACTCTTCATCCATTGGTCTGTTGTGTCACTCACATTTTTCTTTCACTCACTACATTATACAGCATCGGGCAGTGCTCACCTCCTTCAGCCATTGGTTGACTCCACTGTGAGTGTCTGCAATCATCCGTCTTTAGGAACTTTAGAGGCCATCTCTTTATTAACTTACATCGCTACACTGTTTTTTAATTCCCAATTTTGCTTTTATTTACCCAATGCTTAGTTCCAAAAACTTACCTAGGATGCACTTCAGAATGAAAAAATTGATTTTATGTTGCTAATATAAAACACAAGGGTAAAAACCATTGCCTTTTACAAAGTCAATAGCTGTAACTCAAAGAAACTGCAAGACCTATTGCATTTTTAATGCTCATTGATCTCACTCTTGGCTGCAAATTTCAATGGTATCACCAAAACGCACTATATATGAACCAGGAGGTGCTTTTTTAATCTATATCAGCACATCAGGGAGGGTATAATCATCAACAAGGAAAGAAGGAGGAAGTGGGCTCAATATTATAGTCTTTGCCCCTTCACTGCTTTCCTCTGGATGCCAATAGATCTCATGAGTGAGGGTCACATCACAATCATCCCTACTGATACCATCATGTACACTCACTCCCTCGGTCATTACAGGCATTAGTTTTTGAGGGTTAAAGTAACTCACTTTGCCCGCTGGATCACCTAGGGCCGCTACAGCTTTATAGCCCAAGGGAATTACAAGCGGTTTACTAATTAGGTAGTGTGATATCAGTAACATAGCCCATCGTGTCTGAGGTAGTTCAAAAGCAGGGCTTATTTTTAATTTAACAGAAGTTCCCCCCCAACCCCTGCAGTAATATGGTCATCAGTTATTATATACCCTCTGGGAGTGCCTTGGTATAATGACATGTGCAACGGTTTCTTTATTGTTATCTCAGTGTACCTAGTCGTAGTTATCTATAAAATTATGCTTAGCCCAAGGGGTTAGATTATATCGGAAAACCAAACGCTCCCGATTTGCCATCTTACCAGAGCTTCTGGGCTTCATTCCACAATAGGAACTTTGATGGTAAAAAGTGGTGTGTTCCAATCAACCAGTCAGGCTTTGAGTCAAGGGCACCCTTCTCTTACCAATCCCACCTCTTGGCTCTTCTCCCTTCTCCCTTCACTCTGCACAGCACCTCGCTGAGGTTTGTCTCCTGGTCATCTCACAGGCTTCTCCTGGTCTGCTTCCCTCCCAAAAGGGAGGTAGAACTTCCCCAGGACGGGGCACAAAAATCCTCAATATAAACAGAACTGGCATTAAAAGAAGCAAGCTGCACTGGGAGGACACTACATTGACTGGGAAAAGGTGAGGTACTCTATATGCAAAATAAAACATGACTACCAGCTCTACACTTGAGCAAAGACCGACAAGTCTGTCCTCACGGTCTGTTAACGTCCACATCTGTGATGTTAACTAGGCCAGCTTCGTCCACTTCCTCCACTTACGCTGGTGTTAGTAAAGGCTGCGCCTAATTAGAGCCATTAAATGCAGCCCCTATTTGACACTGTTTAATTCAACCTCTTCATCCTAAAAGGAGAGTATGCAATCGCAAAGTCCTACCAAGGATAAAAACCTGTCAGACTTGAAATGAGTGACTGCTACTTGACAGTGGAGAGCTACCTTATGTAATTCATAGGGCTACTGATTGCACACAATTATCTTTAAATATGCCATGGAGTAATTAAAAAAATTAATACATTTCTCATGAAATTATACTGCAGTGTACAGTCTTTCAGGAGTCCAAATAGGCAAATGGGTATTAAGATGTTCGCACACTGTCTGGATATGAAAGCAGAAGCAAGTGGCATCTATTCAGGCTTATGGTCATAGTTAGGATCCGAGGAACACATTTATGTTTTTACTTTTCTTTAAGTGAAACTCAATTTTTTTTAAAAACATTAAAAAGGCCACAGTGGAGAGTAAACTAACGGAAATGTGTTTACTTTATACTTGCAGGCAGATTATTTACCTGAAAGCCACCTTCATTGAGGGCCCTAGCTCCATAGGCAATGCGCTTTCCACCTTCCAAAGTTGGTGCCACACTCGGATGGTGCTTCCACCTCTGGAACTCTCTGAAAGGATTCAAGTATGGATTTTGGTAGTCTAAACCAACCTTTAAAACGATAAAGAAAACAAACATCAGGATGCAGATAGTTCTTAGTCGAGTTTGAAATACTTGGCTTTACAACATAGTTCAAAATTAACTACAGTTCTCCTTGCTTCGTGTTTGAATCTAGTTTACAGTCTGGAAATTATGCATTTAAGCATGGGGTAAAGAAAAGTGACTCATTTGTAATCCTAGTTCTCTATAATAGGTATCTCCAGTAAATGTATTGTACATATCTTCATTACATTTATAAATATTTATTTTCTTTGTAGTTACATTTTTTCTAAAGTGCTCACAAATACAACTAAATAGGAAAATGTAATAATAATCAGGACAGTACATAATAATCCTTGTACCTCTACAAATTGTGCTGCTACACAGATGGCTTTCTGGCCTCTCCTTGCTTTTGGGGAAGGGAAGCCAATCAGCCAAATTAAAATAGAAAAAAGAAAACAATGTTTTTTTTCTTCACTTTTCTTTGGCTGATTGGGCCTTCGCTCACTAAAGCAAGGGGAGGATTCCAGGCCGCCATCTCTCTACCAGCAACATGATTAGAAGAGGCACAGGGAGCGCTGTGGGAGGATGAAGGTCATTCAAGTGGGAGGCTGCTCATGCTGCTGTAGCGCTTCCTTATTTGGCTGTGTGTGTCGATAACATAAAACTTTGGAAAAGGTTTATCGATGATATTTTGATTTTCTGGAAGGGGGATAAAGCCAGCTGCAATGACTTCTGTGGTTGGATTAACCTTTAAAATCCTTCTCCGAGATTTACCAATACCATATCTGAGTCAAAGGTGTCGTTCCTTGACTTTAATATAAGAATTTCAGAAGGCCAACTGAATAAGACTCTGTATAAAATAAAAAAACGACAGTAACAGCTTACTGTTGTTCAGCAGTCACCACCCCAGGGCCCTGAAAGAAAACCTACCCTTTGGCCAGTTTCTCCCTATCGGGAGAAATTGTAGTTCTATTCAAGACTACAAAACAGAAGCAACTAACTTAGCCGAGAACCTGATGAAACGTCAATTCCCACGATGCAAAATAGCACATGCCATGAAAAGGGCAAGGAACAACAATAGAGAGGCCCTGCTGGAAGCTAACCAGAAAGAACCCATGGAGGCATTAACATGCGTCACATCCTACACACCTGATTCCAGCAGGATCAGGAACATTATCAAGAAGCATTGGGGTATCCTCACTACTGGCAGGCTACAACTGCCAGAACCGAGGTTCGCTTTCAAATGGACCAGCAACCTCAAAGACATGCTGGTCCATACTAGGCCAAAAATACCCTTACAAAGACAACTATGGGACCTCCCACCCATGATGGGCCATTACCCATGTGGCTCGTGTGCAGTATGTCCTTTGACCAAACCTACAAAGGAAATATCTTTTTCCAGCACATTTACCTGAAAGTTGGTCAGACACACTAATTGTAATACCACCAACAGCATCTACATGATCCTCTGTCCCTGTAACCTCTGTTATATCGGCATGACCACCAGAATGGCAAAAACATGAATCACTGAACAGAAAAGTAACATTAGATGCCATCGAGTGACAACAAGAATGTACACTCATTATACAACAGGCAGACACACCTGACACTCTTAGGTGAGTCATTTTGGAAGCACACCCGGGTAATAACCCCAGGGGCGTTGATCAGGATCGAACAAAGGTGGGTGCACAGTTTACCCACTGACAAACAGGGACTCAACAAGGATATCCCATGGAGTACATTACACAGGTCCTAGTACCCCACATCTAGACATATGAGGTGCCCATAAACTGCTCTTCACTGTGCCACGGTGATAGGGGGAGGTATCAACCCCCCCCCCCACACACACACACACAAGACTCCCGCTTCGGGACCGGGGAACAGTCTTCAACTGGGTCCCCGGTTTTACTTTCCAACATGCAACATCAGCATTTTAATTAGGAGGCTGGATGCACTTGTATCGTTTTACAGTGGACCTTTGCACTATCGTGCATTTCCAGTTAGATAAGCATGTGAATTGTACCCATCAATTGACCGGGTTCTACGTAGTTTGCACATAATGACATTAGAAGAGTTATATTATTTCAACTCCAGCGTCCGCTTGCACCTTCAAACATGGTGCTTGCAGGTCGAACATCCATTACTACCTCCAAAATGGCGGCCGCCCTTCCCATCAGTGTGGTAAATCAACACTCTAGTGTGCAGCCACTCGTAATTGACAGACCCAGCGCGCCAAGCCAGCCGAGTATATTGCCGCCACCTGCACTGCCATTGGTACCTCCCGGCTCCGGCAGTGTGGGGTAGGTCTACCGCCCCCTTTGCAGTCCTTGCCTGTGAGTATATACAGAGGGCGACGTGGGCCGATCACGACTTACAGATTCCTCCTGACTATATGCTTTTAACTATTATCCCACTCAGGGTGACCGCCCGCAAAGTCACTCCTCAGAAACAACTGCCTGGTTCCTATTTTTCTGATTTTAAAGGTACGAGCTATTTTCTTGGCCCATTATCCCTCTAGGACATGGGACACTTCCATGTGTCATTTACCTGCCGGAAATCGATGGGGCCAATCTCCTATAGTTCTTAGGTGAGTCAAGAGCTTGCATTTTTTCAGTTACTGTTTCATTGAGGATCCTACACCTGACCACATATCACCATTGATAACAGAGCGAATGAGATATACGCATCAGAATTGTATGATTGTAATACACTTCTATTCACCATGTGGGGCACAACACGGTTGCGTGCTTTGACATGATGTGATGTACAGGGAAAAATTGTAGTTTATGACCAAAATACATGATCATTACTACTGTTTAAAAGGGGGTGGTAATGGATGGAGCATCTGAACCAATCAAACACTCACACCCAGTCAAAAGATCTGGGTTTAATCCATCACCCTTCTTTAGCCCACTCTGCCACCCCAGTTCAGACATGGCTATATGCAAATCAGTCTGACCTTGTGCCTCATGGGAACAGTCCAGCCCGAACTGCCAAGCCATGCCTTCCCTGGACCGGAAACAAGCTTCCGAGGACCGGTTTCTGGCATTGCAGCCGTCTTCAGCCCGGCTTGCTTGAATCCAGTGGCAAAGTGAGCAAGGGACTCACGTCTGAGCATACCCTGCCACACTTATGGCGGCCAAAAGCAGTACAAAAGGGGGTGGTAATGGACGGAGCATCTGAACCAATCAAACACTCACTCCCAGTCAAAAGATCTGGGTTTAATCCATCACCCTTCTTTAGCCCACTCTGCCACCCCAGTTCAGACATGGCTATATGCAAATCAGTCTGACCTTGTGCCTCATGGGAACAGTCCAGCCCGAACAGCCAAGCCATGCCTTCCCTGGACCGGAAACAAGCTTCCGAGGACCGGTTTCTGGAATTCCAGCCGTCTTCAGCCCGGCTTGCTTGAATCCAGTGGCAAAGTGAGCAAGGGACTCACGTCTGAGCATACCCTGCCACAAAGCCATGTCTGAAATGGGGTGGCTGAGTGGGCTAAAGAATGGTGATGGATTAAACCCAGATCAGTTGACTGGGGGTGAGTGTTTGATTTGCTCAAACGCTCCGTCCATCATCCCCTTTTGTATCGCTTTGTTCGCCCTAAGTGTGGCAGGGTACGCTCAGACGTGAGTCCCTTGCTCACTTGGCCACTGGATTCAAGATAGCCTGGCTGATGAGGATTATGAATCCGAAACCGGTCTCAGGATGCTTGTTTCCGGTCCATGGAAGACATGGCTTGGCAGTTCGGGCTGGACTGTTCCCATGAGGCACAGGGTCAGACTGATTTGCATATAGCCATGTCTGAAATGGGGTGGCTGAGTGGGCTAAAGAATAGTGATGGATTAAACCCAGATCAGTTGAATGGGGGTGAGTGTTTGATTTGCTCAAACGCTCCGTCCATCATCCCCTTTTGTATCGCTTTGTTCGCCCTAAGTGTGGCAGGGTATGCTCAGACGTGAGTCCCTTGCTCACTTGGCCACGGGATTCAAGATAGCCTGGCTGATGAGGATTATGAATCCGAAACCGGTCCCAGGATGCTTGTTTCCGGTCCATGGAAGACATGGCTTGGCAGTTCGGGCTGGACTGTTCCCATGAGGCGCAGGGTCAGACTGATTTGCATATAGCCATGTCTGAAATGGGGTGGCTGAGTGGGCTAAAGAATGGTGATGGATTAAACCCAGATCAGTTGACTGGGGGTGAGTGTTTGATTTGCTCAAACGCTCCGTCCATCATCCCCTTTTGTATCGCTTTGTTCGCCCTAAGTGTGGCAGGGTATGCTCAGGCGTGAGTCCCTTGCTCACTTGGCCACTGGATTCAAGATAGCCTGGCTGATGAGGATTATGAATCCGAAACCGGTCCCAGGATGCTTGTTTCCGGTCCATGGAAGACATGGCTTGGCAGTTCGGGCTGGACTGTTCCCATGAGGCACAGGGTCAGACTGATTTGCATATAGCCATGTCTGAAATGGGGTGGCTGAGTGGGCTAAAGAATGGTGATGGGTTAAACCCAGATCAGTTGACTGGGGGTGAGTGTTTGATTTGCTCAAACGCTCCGTCCATCATCCCCTTTTGTATCGCATTACTACTGTTTAACATTATTGTTTGTTTTTCCATTAGGTTGGCCACTCCATCTATAGGTAATTCCCCTTTAGGTGTTACTTGTGGTATATCGAGGTTAGTACACCAGAATACCATAGATGTAGTGTAGATAGATATTCTCACATAAGGTCCTGAAGATTTGCCGTCAGATCATTTAGACTAATAGGGAAGAAACACGTCAACCACACGAGACTGAGCGCAACATCCTGAACCATCACATCAGGTAGTCGCCACTCCAATTTTTAACCAGGTTGGATGCCAGGGTTATTAAAATTGTTATGCCTCACCTTCCTATTCCTGTTTTAATTTGCACGGTCTATTAACCTACACGATCAACATATATACAATTTTAGGCCCCTCACACCCACGGACCAAACTGCAAGGAATAAAAGATCTCCGCCAAAGAGCCCCTCATAGGGTGCCCGTGAGGTATTGCAGCGCCGACCTGATGAGGAGCATGCTCTATGATGAAGCATGACACCCAGCTAGGCTGGAATTTCACTCCCATTCTCCACTGTTAGGAACTGCATACCCTGTTTTGCTTTTATCACGATTGGGCATGTATGCTGGACCTCATAAAAGCCCTTAGTCCCCCCTTCTTGTTTACATAACATTGAAAAACTTTTGAAATTCACTGAAAAAACAAAGGTTAAAGGGAATTGTGCTTGCAGGTATAAGGTGCTCGTGTGGTGGGAGGGTCAGGTGGAAGTGGGGGTTTGGGCACAGAGCCTGGCCATGCACTGCTAATTACCTTACATACTAGATCACTTTTGACATGTGCTAGGACCTAATTGATAAAATCACTGCAACATCCGAAATAACAATTGATGTCAAGACTAGACATGGAAGGGTGTGAGTTCTCGCTACTTTAGGGCACGAGTCATACTCACTTGAGATAACTATAACTAGTGAACTTCAGTGGTTTTGTTAGTTTAGAATGATATGATTTAACGGAAATTTCCATCTAACTATATCGTCCCTTTAACCTTTGTTTCTTTCAGTGAATATATATTAATTACACAGTGGGGGGAGGCCACTACTGCGTAGTTCTAGTTAGGACTGGGTTTCCCTAGGCAATGGATTTTTTTGTTTGGTAATAACAGTCACTGCTTGATGATTCTTCGAACACTTTCCACAAAATGATGTTTTGTTGATCTCTTGAGGTATAAAATAAGTTCTGAACTACAGAAATATCTTCAACATAAAAGGGGAGAAAAAAAATCAGATGCTGTTCTTCATTATTTTAAGGTATGAAGTAATACATTTTCACCAGAAACAGAAACATAATCAGAAAGAAATAATATTATGACTGCTTCAGGCTACATTAAGCAGCAACTAGTTTAGTTAAAGCATTACAAACAGAATAAAGCAGTCAATTTATCAATGGGTGAGGAATCAATCTGGATAGATAACAACAATGAATTTAAAAATTCAAAAATCTTCATAAATACTAAGATATCTGCCAAAATTGACTGCATGGATCTGGACATGATTGCAGAACGGACGGTATTTGTTAACCGTGGCTGCCCTGGAAAATGGAATAAGATCTGGGGGCTTGGAATGACTTCAGGGGAAATATATGTGAAGTGCCTAGAGTCCGGGGGGATGAGAGCTCAGAAGAAGATTTTTAGGAGGGGGGAGGCGTGGGATGGACGATGTGATGGAAATTACTGTGGTGTACTGTATACTGTACTGGGATTGTGTAGTGCTGACATTTTTGATATGTGATTATTATCTGGAAGTAATGTACCTTATTAATGCGGATTATAATAAAAAGAGTTAAAAAAAATACTAAGATATCAAGTCATTACTGTGCTGGGTTCCTTCCTGCAAAGATTGTAGCATAACTGGTGCATCTATCTTTAATAAGTAAGGAACTGCAGATAATGTTACACATACATCTGTGATGATTGAAATAATGAAGAAAACATTCAATATATTACATGTCAAATAGGTGCTCGAAAAACCAGTTGAAATGGTAAAGAACTGAAAAGAAATTCAATAACTCAAGAAAAACACATACAATCACTGTAATTCCCAGCTTTTGGGGACAATACGAATCTTATCCTTTCCCATGAAAGCAAACACACTTGGTCTCCCTGAGAGGATGTTTGTGTTTTCTCATCTGCCAGGCAGTAATTTAAATTCAGAAAGGCAATACAGAAAGCAATCGTCTGTCTAGACTAATGGAATGAAGAATACAGCTTCCTGCACGTTAATTTCTTCCCAATGATCCATTGGACAGCTAGGCCAAAATCAAGTGGGAGGCGGAGGGGATTGTGCAGACCTGGTTTTTGTGTCCCCCTTTTCAGGGGTGGATGGGATTCCTCTGGCAACAACAGAAACAATGCAGGATTTGGAGAGACCTGCTGTTGTCTCCCACAAGTACCACACAGGTAGACCAGGATAGGCAGAATATGATGCGACACCGAAGTGTACATAATGCTGAATAGACTTTACAACTCTGCTGTAACTGATTCTGGGCTGTATTCGAACAGGGATGGTCCTATTCAAATATGGAAAAATCCACTTGCATGCCTGCTACCAGTTACCAGTGAAATCTCCTCCCACTGCTCGGTTTCTCCACTATTAAATGCTTCACACTACCAAATGGGTTGCCTGTACCACGCAGTAAAATGAACTTATCACAAGGTGGCACAAAATGCACAATTAACTAATGAATGCCACTGTGTATGCAAAAATTGTCACAAATGTTGTGGTCTATAATGACATGTAAGCTTATGGTCTAATCTCTCAATGTGTAGCTCTTGATCTGAGGATTCTGTACTTCTTTTAAATTTTGGGGAACTAATCAATTACATGTGTTAATGTTTATGATTTGAAATACATACTGGTTTAAAAACAATAATACAAAATAAATTACCTTTATCGAGAACTTCGGCTCTGAAAGGTGAGCAACACTATGATTTAGGAAAGTAATATAGATTTTTATTGCTAACATACCACAAATCCAACTGCGACTAATGGTTCGCCCTCATTTAGATGATACACGAAAGATCCGCCGTATGTGTGTCTATCCAGTGGCCATCCAACAGTGTGCTCAACCAGGCCTGGGCTCCACTTCTTCTCATCAATAATCCACAGCTGTGAAAGACCAACATCCATAAGTATTTGGCACCAAACAGCACTTATTTTCTTAGTAACCGCATTAAAAAAGAAAGCAACCAAATAAACACGCATTGGCAAGCCCAATAAGTTTGTCTTAAGGTAAACACAAGCAAAAGCAGGCATACACAAATGTGCCCTAATTGCATTTTGTTTCTGTGCAACATGCTTTTTTATGTCACTAAAGTCTGCATCCTACTTTTTAATCCCCAACATTTTGTATTTTTTATTTAGTATTCTTTTGCACACAAAAAATATTTTGTTAAAAAATAACACCCATCAAATATTATACTGCATTTGCATACTATTTTAGCTCCAGCTTAAACATTTTATCACTCCGAATGTGTTGCTTTTCTGGTGGAGGTATCCTTTTCAAAACGGCTTATGTGTTCATTGATAGCCCTGCCCGCATTGTCCGTTTTCAATGTACACATGCGTAATTATTTACTGCGCGACGGATATGCCGAATATGTGCTCGTCCTGATGAGAGCCCCTTGTTGCGATTTAATTGTGGCATTGTAATATGGGGATAGAGGACATGTACGTGTAGATTTCAAAATGTCTGTCAAGTTAGACTTTAAATGAGTTGCTCGCTGGCTGTACCTTGGCCGGTAATGTGGTTTGAACTCTCTTTATTGACTATGATGATTATTATTGATGGTGTTAACTCTGAGGTGAAACCACGTTTATTTATACTATGTATATAAAAAATATATAAATATATATTTTTTAGGACTACTGCCAGTTACACTGGCTTTTGGAATCGGGCAATATTGCAAGGGACTCTATAGAGGATTAGAGAGGTAAGATGGCACTGTCGGTCTCCCGCCTCATTGTATAATTCTTTGCCCCCCGACTCTTTTGTGGGTGGGGTTTTGTAATATCATGACATGGTGGAAATGAATGCATGCATGATTTGAAGAGGCACGCACTAATCGCTGGTATTGGCTTATGCTCCCATCAGATCTTGAGCTTACCCTGGGGCCTATTTATTTTGGAAGATTGTAGGACTCTTGAATCGAATAGCTCAACAGTCCTTGGAATTTACGGTGAGATATATATTTTTTCTCTTGAAGCGATTTACACTGTATTCGAGTGGGGTTTCTTTTGTTTTTGCCTCTGCTCTGATCATTGTTGTTGGCGATATATATTAAGAAGGAAATCAGCTTGATTTCTGTATGCACTTTTAGTCTTAGATATTGTCTTTATTCCCTTTATTAGAAAGCTGTTTTCTACTCGCACTATTCCAACATTGGAATTCATTGGCCCACATATATATACCAACCAGATTGATAGTTTGATATCTGAGGTGAGACCTCTAGATGGATCTCGATCACTGACTTGTTAATTGATATTGTTTTACACTTCTATTCTTCTTCTTTGTTTTGCTCTTATTTCCCCGTTCATTGCTGTTCCCTTTCTTTTTTCCTTTGCCATGCCTTGAGATGATAAACACGTTACATTTTTTCGAACTCCTTCCAGAGCATGAGGATTCTTTATCAAATGCAGACCATATGAAAATCAACTTTGCCCATTGTGCACTTGCCTTACTTTATGTGATCCGTCTTTTCTATGGTATTTGTTGATGTCGATGTGATCACTCATGTGTATGTTTAAATACATACATGGTTTTATTTGTACATATAAATGTTGGGTTGTTTAGTTTAGGATATATGTGTGTGGATATATATATATATATATATATATATATATATATATATATATATTATTCTGTGCTTTTGGTCTTCTCTGTGCCGTTTTATGAATGTAATGGAGTTATGTGTTAAGTCTATATATATATATATACACATATATACATATATATATATATATATATATATATTTGTTTTATGTAATTTGTCTATATGTCTCTGAATGTACTATGTGATATTTAGTTCTGTTTTTATCCGTGTATCTTTTCAGCCCTGACGAAGTTCCTTTGGAACTAAACGCGCCGGCTGATGACCAATTTTTATACTACAACCACAATAAAGGATATATTTTTAAATAGATTTGAAGCTTATTGACTACTTCCTGGTGCACCTTCCTTCTTTGTACGAATTAGATTATCTGGTTTCCAGTGGAGTGGAAGTGCGGCGAACTTCGGAAACGGTTGCACAAACTTTTAATTGTTTTTTTCAAAATTTTGGAACTGAGGTGCTGAACCGTGGTCAGCTGCATTTTGTTTTTCTATTTAGCCCTGTCAGCTGCGGTTGCTCCTGAAAACAGTGCAACTCATGCACTACAATAAAAGCAATTCCTAGGATTCAGGATAACAGTGTGGGACGTTGAGCGACAAATCCTTTTACTGAGATGGGCAAGATCTATTGACTTGGGCATAAAGAAATGGCAGAAGTGGCTGAACCAAAACAAGCAATAGCTCAAGGGTGCTGACCCAATGCCTATTACCTATGTATGTGTTTTAAAAAACAGATCTTTGCTAAGCTGGTCTTAAAAATAATATTAGGTAATATACTACTTTAATACTGGTAAGTCTCTCTTTAAATCCCGAGGCGAGAATGCATCTCTGTACTTTCCCAGCAAAAGTTCTGAAATAGAAGGTAACCATCTTCAGTGATGAAAAGAACCTTAGATGCATCTCAAGCAGACTTTCATCCACTTCATGGTACTGATGCAGCCTTGCTTACGACAACCCCAGGATGATTTAGGATTATGGAAAGAACAGTAGCTGTCATCCTTTTGGATTTAAGTGCTGCATTGGAAACTGTACAACAGTCCACCCACCCCTTCCTTCTACACTGGCTTCAAATGCTAGGCATTCGTGATAAAGCCTTGGCATAGCGGTCTTCCTTCTTGGACAACTGAACCAAAGCATTTTTATTTCCTCTTCACTGTTCTTCTAAAACCTTGAAGCACAGAATACCACAAGGCTTTAGGCTTGTCCTTCAGTCCAACATAATCCTGATCTCACTTCACTGGCAGTTTATTGAGACTTCTGCGTTCTTGCTCTGCACCACCAACATTTCAACAACAGCAGCTATCTACATGATTTGTTTTTTTACTCATCTCTCAATTGATTGTTACAGCTTGGATAAGACAAATACTTTCAGATTCACATATTTGAGGGATCTCCCTCTTTCTGGACTCTCGCCACCAGGGTGAGGTACCACTTAAGTTCTTTATAATTGCGCTAAAAACCCTGGATTTATTTTTGGAACACATCTCCTTTACCGAATACATTACCAGTTTAACTTTCTCCCGGTGTTTTAAACACTGTAATTCCCGCTGTCATCCTGTCCCATATAGGCTACGGCAACTTCCCTATGCAAATCTTTCCGCTTTTGCCATTAGGAGCTTTATAAAAAAAAAGGCCCTTCATTCAGCCCAATATCTTTCCTTGCTTGCCTTGAAGAAATCTTAGCTCTTCTTATGCTCACCAGATTTATATCTCTCTCATCAAGAAAATGCTGTTTGATGGACACTCCTTCTCCTATATCTTTACCAAATACTGGAATTCTCCGGCTCTAGACCTTTACTCTAAGACTGGCTACTCTCTACTTGGAAATACACTTAAAATAATGTTCCATTAACCATCTAGCCATGTTCCAGCCGGTCTTTAGTGCCAGGACACAAACATCCACAATATCAGAGTGCCCTACAAATATCATTAACAGATAATAGGGCTGTTTGACAACTGCACTGTGAAACCCCACATCTAGAAAGTGACAGGATTACCTGATGTGTCATGGAAGAGAGGTTGGGAGGTTACACAAATGTGGCCACAGAAAGAGGCCATGCAGGTAATCCTCAGGCTCTTTTACTTGACAATTTGACTTAAAATAATAGAATTCAGCGTTCCATATCAGGCTGGTACATATACAAAATAAAAAGAAATACAGGACTGGCGCTTTTCAGTACTCTGTGCAAATAGGAAGACCAAGTCGCCCTGGATGGACTGAAACAAGCGTAGAGTGGCAATCTCTTTGATTGCCCTTCTCGGTATACCAATCTTAATATACCAACATAAAGCTCGATTCTCTATTAATTGGGCCCTAAAAAACACAAGAGAGACACTGGACGTAATGGGGGAATTCATCCTGCTGTACTACAGCTTGGTGGTGGAACTAAACTGATGGGTGCATGGTATCAAAGAAACTGGTCAATGAGAGCCAGGTGTGGCTCAGGAAATTCCAAAGATGTGTGGCAATGTGAGAGACAATTATGGATTAGAATTTATACGGGTAGCTATTCTGCAGGGGAAGTGAACATCTGTTTGAGTTTCTACCTTTAGATAGCACAGTACTGAAATGGTATAAGCACTCCTAACCAGCCAAAAGACTCTGGATATAGACTATGATTCTCTGCCGAGACAAAAATGTCAATTGTTTAGCTTGTACAGACTTAGTTTGCCCAGTCAGGTTTGCATTGGTCACCATAGTGATGACAGTCCTCAACTTTTTTTTTTGTTTGAGTCTGGCACATCTTTGGCAGCCAGAAGGGGCCCAGAAGGAGCAGGTTCAAAATGGCCTGCTAAAAAGCCTCAACTTGAAATGGATCAGTTGAGGTATCCAGAAACTCTGTTCAAAATTGCTGGAGAAGCAGAATTAGCTCCAAGAAAGAAGAGGAAAATGCTGGCATACGGGAACAGCACCACTGTCTTTCCTAACAGGCTTGGGTGTGGGACTGTTTCTTCAAAGAAGATTTTCAGTTTGTGTTTTTTTGTAGGAGGCCTCAGAGGATGGCTCCCTAGCAGAAGACTTACCTGAAGGAGTGGGGCGGAACCACTTGGGAGTCTTCTTATTGGCAAGGTCCATCTTTGCCTTCGTCTGCATGTTAAATGTTGCATATTGCATGATAATGATCAGTCCGCTGGCACCACCATCAGCTGTTGTGAGGACCTGACAAGGAAATCTAATTTCGACAGAGTTTGAACATTCAGAACAGCTGTGGACCTGCATTGGTAAAGCTGGGAAAAACGAGAACTAGCTGCAGCATGCCATGTCCTGCCATATACAGACAAGGTCCTCATTTCAAGGGCAGTTGGAATGATGATTGGAGTTGTGTTGTGCCACCTGGTGGGGCTGGAGAGCTATCAAAACAATTCCAGATCCCAGTATGGTGTCGGGGGATATCCATAAGATAAGGAATTTGAAGGAAAAAGTATCCGTCAGAAATGAGCACACACTTCTATTATATGTGGCATATTGCTTATGGTATCAGTGATGTAAAGGTGCACAACATCTGCATATAAAAAGACAACATGATTCCAGTCCATAATTCTGATGGCCGTATTATCTAATTGTTTCTCAGCAGGCATGCCTAAGGGCTGACATATTAACAACAGCATTAGTGAACATCCAGACTTTGTTTCATTCTGAACCTGTAATACCTCTCCGTCTATCCTGACCTTGGCCAGTGTGTCCCTAAAAAAGTCAACTCTGCAAAGTGAGATCTTTGTTAGTTTATTGTACCAGAAATCCGAACGTACGGTGTCAAAGGCCTTTTTAGCATTTTCACCTTCATGTTCTATGAAACCATCTCTCCACTAAGATATAGAAGCATATATATATATATATATAATTTATTTGAGAAGGTTCACTTACTAGGAACAAATCTGGACTGTTTCGGTGTGCCAACTTGTCTATTAAATTTCCCTTACTTTCAGGCCACTATGTTAATTAAGGTCTTGCAATCCATGCTTAACATGCGAGTGGTCGACACAAGGCCTTGACCAAGTTTTTTGGGTGGTTTTGGCATTACTACTGAAATTGCTCTTCGCAATGTGGCCAGCACAGATTCTTGTTCTCTTCTATAGCTACACAGTTCCGACAGCCTAGGTGGGTAGGACATTTCAGTAGGCCTCGCCAAATTCCACAGGCAAAATGTCTTTCACCCTCTGTTTCTATAGAGGTAACTTCAAGCTCTACCAATTTAGCTGAGAATAAGAGCATGCAATATAATAACAAAATAAACAATTTCCGGCTTACATTTTCGATAATCCTACAATCTTCAGAGCAATACAAAGCAGAGGACTCTCTGCATGCTATGCTCTGTTTCCAGGTTGTTACTGTAATCTGTTAGATTGGCCTTTGCAGTTATAATTTTTTTCCAACCCACCCAATTGACTTTTGCTGTCACTCCGTTACTTTCTTTAGGTTATTCAACTTACTAAAGTTACTTCATTTGACAATATCTACATTTTTCTATTTCAAAGGAGTCCTGAGAATATTAGATAGCAGTCAGACCAGCATTAATAGCTCTTCCTCCACTTATTCTGTTTTCTCTCCAACTGCCATCTGAATCACCATTGCAATTTATTGTATTACACTGATTGGCTGTGCTAATTATCTCTCTTATTATTGAATCAGGGTAGCTTCTTTGACTATTGTTACAGACTAACCTTACGATAGCAAGTACTGCTGGCTCCTTCTGTTTTACTTTACAGTTTTCCTTCTGCGTTTTGTACCACAAAACTAGTTTTGACTCAAATTTGCCAATGAGGTTCTGGTACAACAAAGCCTGACCGTGGAGTTAGTTATTTTGCTACTACTAGGGTGGACAACTTCCACTGAGTCCTCACTGGCCTCTGACCAGTGTTAAACAGTGTTCTACAATTCTCAGAAAATGGTCTGTTTGTCAGCAATCTCTTCTTATTGGGTTCTGAAGAAGATTTCCACCTTTCTCACTGGTCACCCGAAACCCTCTGCTCCCCCAGCAGTGTGCTTCCTGCTCCACTGATCCACCCACCAAGCTACCACTTGTGACACCCGGGAAGTGGGTCTCTCAAGCGCCCTTGTATTTTTCAGGAACCAAAGGTGGCAAATTGCTCCTCGTGGGGGAGAGGGTTCATACTTGTCCACAGCGGTCATCAACTGTCAGAGACCGCAACTTACCAGGATGGGCGCCACACTCAAACTGGTCCTCCAACTGCCAACATCTTTCCCTCTCAATGGCATCATTTATCATTATCAGCCCCCTTCACTGTGTTGAACCCCCATCAGTACAAGTTCAGGATCATACAAGGAGAAGGGAAACAGTGAGTGAGGGGACTTCAACAGCGGCCAGCCAACTGATGTAGCTTCTTCCAGTTCGCTCCTGCCTCAGCCATTTAGGTTTCTCCCAGTCACAGTGTCTCAACTTCTGCAGCACGTACAAATATTTGCTCCTTGAAGCAGCCCTTGGGTCAAATGTTTTGCTCGAGTTCCTTTTTCAAGGTCCCTTCATGTGCCACTGCTGGGTGTTCTTTGTTCATCGGATAGGTTCATGAATCTTTGTGGTTAATTCCATGGTTCATGCATTTCACAACGGGTTAAAAGTGGTTCTCTAAGGGAGCGAAGCCAACTCACATCCTCGAATCCTCAAACTTCACACCAAAAACCTCAAATTGGAAAAAACCTGAACATTGCCCAGGTCACTTCTTTTTTATGTAGGTGCGGCAGGTTGTCATGGTTTCCTAGGAGAGATACATTTCATATTTGTTTTGTAAGAAACATTGGTAGCCCTGCTACCTTGAAGAAAATGTATCAGATGTGCGTGGCTCATCATACCCAGCCTTTTCCCAGGTCTCCTTTCCAATCCAAACAAATGTTTAATTACAGCTGGACAACTTGAAAGCTTTCAAACAGGAATTAACTTTATTCTAGAAAGCTGTGCACCCCAAGTCTTAAGTTGCATAGCTGCAAGCAGGAGATCGGTCCCTGAAATTTTCCAGGGGGGCACCAACTTCTTTATTTGGATTTTTTGCACCCTCTCATCACAGAAAGAAAGTTCCACAGGAGCAAACAGGCTTCTCTGTGAGGATCTTGACACCGCCCTTCCCCCCAGTTTAGCCCTTGTGAGTAATTTGAAAACTAGCGCCACAGTCCTGGAGCAAATCATCTGAAAGAGAAGTGCAGATAAAGCTGGATACAACTCTCTCCAATACTCACAAAGGGAAGTAGCAGGCAGACAATGTGTTTCTGCAGCAGCCAAAGAGGCCTTGCCTTCTCTTTCTTCAGTTCCAAGCAAATTAACTCTTTGGAATAAGCTGTGTACAGTAGTTTCAAGGGTGAATTAGTAAAAATCATTATATGTGGACAGAGCCAATCCTAATAAACGTTTCTGGTTTTTCACACCGAGATTTCAAGTAAAGGGACACACTTTTTAACATGGGACATGTTTTGTAGTGTTTACAAACACTATTCCATGGTTTCATTCACTAAAACTCCAAAACGAAGACTACCTAGATCTTCTGGTCTCTTCTTAATGGAGGTCCCTCCTGTCTCCCGTCTTAGTGGAGGTCTCTCTTGTCTAGCAACTCCACCAATGGCCCTCCCAGTTCAGTCCATTTGACTACAAAGGAAATCTCCTGCTCTGTGCTAAGGCTTACCCTAGGCCTCCTGTAGGGTCTAGTTTCACTGAGATGGGAGAGAGACTTCTATAATGGAATAGGTGCTAGAGAGGCCCATGCAATTACATATCTCCCACTTTACAGTCTCCCAGGGGCTTCCACTCTCTCATTCTCGGTATTGTGAAGTCAGTTCTTTGAAGAGGCAAATCGCAGATCTGATGAAAACAAAGACGCGAGACAGAAATGTGTATCCTTTTAGGAAAGTACTTCAGATGTGCTTGGGTAGAATTGCATTTATATCAGGCCTCGAAAAATCTAAAACATTTGGCCAGTCTTGCATGTTGAGTGACTTGTGTATGTATTCGACCTATAAGTAATGCATCGACCCTGATCTGGATACAAGTATTATTAATTGGTTTTTAAGTTGCAATATAATAAGGGCTGCTGTTGTGGTTCTGTGCAACCTCCCCACATATGGCACTCTGCTTACTGAGGTCCATAAATAATTTTTGTGTAGAGTATCATCCATCACTTCTGCCATTTCGAAGTACTGTGAATAAAACAGATTACGTCTAATTGACTTTCAGAAGGATGGAAGTTTGAGTTGACCCTGCTGTGTTTAAACATGATCTGCTGCTCCCTTCATGTTTTCGGCGTTCAACTCCTTGCGGTATTATGGCAGTAAGGAGTGCTATTTGAAGGTTGACAGAGCCCTGCATGGCCATGGTGCGATTAGTACAAAAGGGCTAATGGTGGAGATTTTGAATTTCAGTTTTTGTACCCCTCTGGAGCACAGTTTAAGTAGAGCAAGATATAGGCAGCAACTATGGAATCCATTAAAACAAAGTAAATGCAGCATTGGTGGCACAAGAGGAGCACCATGGTCCTGCATCTAGCTCACTTCTAGCATTTCGTAGTACGTTCATTCAGTGCTTCTATTCTGTCTCACAGCCACTGCTTCTCCTTCATGATACTGGCAGGACTGCAACAGGGATCAATGATCTAACAACCAGTGATCCAAAAACAACAAATGAGCCGTCATTTAAACCACAAAATCATAAGAGTTTATGCCAGCCGTATGACCATATCCTTAGAATTGTATGGAAAGGTTGGGTGAAATGACCATGAAAAACCATACCCCAGCCTACAAGACGAATTCAAATCCATCTGAAGCCCACAGCTACTAAAGCCCCCCCATCCCACCCCCACAAGAGGCTTTAAAATAATATTCAAAAACTCCAATATTTGTTGACACTTACACAAATAGATGCTGGCAAATAAACAATTATCACGTTTGACATTGTTAAAGTGTTAGTGCATGTGAAGGCAGGGACTTGCTTCATTGTGTGCATTGAGAAAAACAAGCATTTACAATGCAACGGTTTCGCCTTTGACAAAGTTACAGCTATTGGCATTGTAAATGACACATTGTTTATTTATGTGTTGGTTTTGAAAACAGATAAATAAATGGCATTGTCATTTACAATGTCAATAGCTTAATCTTTCGCAAATGCGAGACCTATTGCATTTGCACCCACACACACACAGCCACACGCACACAGAGCCACACACAGAGCCCGCACCCCCCCCTACGTTCCTAAGAAAAGACCAAAACATGCCAGAGAAGTCTATAACATCACTGGTACTCGGTATTGGTAAGTGGTAACAAACCCAAATTTTAGGGTCAAAAGTAACAGAAGGCAGACAAATCACTGTTTTACTATGAATGTGTATAGTCGAAAAACACAGCGTGTAGTGAAATTTCAATGGTTAAGATGCGGTGTAGAGAGGACTAGGCAGAATGGGGTGCACACAAACTAAAACAAAGGTGCTTATTAGGGAAAGGTTGTGTGTGAACACATGTATAAATGTGCACTACAATTATTATAGGTGATAGCAGATGGCGCGCTGAAGAGCTCATGGGCGCCTATCAACTGTGGAGATAATGCGGATCCATAGGGCATGGGCACTCACTGGGTACGTCAGTTCATTAATGCCAGGAAGAAGGCAGGTTCCATATAGCAATTGCAGGACATCTTCCTGTGTGGTAATGCTCTTACACTAACCTCTGGAGGCAATGGTCAACTGAGAGCCAAGTACACCCCCTGAATTAATGATACACCCTAAAAACAGGGATTTCCCTGTGCCACCCACCCTTGGCTAACTCCGTACCCGAGGTAAACGGAACCATCGCTGGGCCTGAATTTATTTGGTACCGAGGACAGCAAGATTGCTGAATAATGCTTAAATGACCAGTCCAAACCAACTGTAAGCCTTCAGTCATTTTAGTTCCCTTATCCATTCTATCCACCATTCCAACCGACAAATGGTTACTACCAGGTTGCTGTTATCAATTCATATTTCTTGACATAGAGTATCATTTGTATTTGCTTGGGTCCTTTCACCCCCGAAGAGGAGGGCATCTTGGTGGTGAAAACCAGATGCTTATTCTTCTAACTGAATGGTGCTATTTGTCCCCCTCCGCAAGATGCAAGGCTAAGCGTACCCAGTGGGAATTGCACCTGTTGTATGGGTTATGTTGCACACTGCACCGACATATGTGGACGAGAACGCCAAAATTATATCAACCATGAAATGTTTTGCCTGAGGGCTGAAACCACCATCCCAACCGGTAAGGGGTCACTAAGAAATGTTTTGCCTGAGAGCTGAAACCACCATCCCAACTGGTAAGGGGTCACTCACTACCAGGTTGCCGAAGCCCATCTATATTCATGACATATTTACACTGTGCACTTTAAGCCCCAACGGGGCATGTTGGCGCTGAATAAATAAGGCCAACTGAATGGCGTTATATTGTCCGCCTCTGCCAAGTGGGAGGGCTAAGTGTACATGGCCGGGAAATGAATCCGTGAACAAGAGGTGAACCAGTGAGCAAGAGGATGATCCCCGGGCTGTGCCATGAATGCGTTACTCCACTAATCCCCCCAACCCAGCAACAGAACCAGTGTTTTAATTAATTTATTAGATAAAACGTGTTGATGGCTTGACTAGTACATTTGGAATCATTAGTGGACATACACTCGTACGTACCTTAGCCCATGCTCCAGATTTAAAAATTCCCCACACAGTAAAATATAGACAAAAAGGGGGATAAGCATTGTCGTATAATAACGCATCTTGTAAACTAGAATGATTTCTGAGCCCATGGGGAAGATTCATTATGCACTATAGAAGTGCCATTACATTTGTTGAAGTACTAACCCGGAACTGTGCTTCACACACCATTAAAATGAATAAACCCAGACTGCGCTTGAAACACACGGTTGGCTGCCCACAAAGTGCGGCGTGCCATTTAAAAATTCCAGGCATCTTACATAGGCCTAAAGAACCCACAGACCCATCCGTTCCGCACAAAATGGCCATTCCCTACGATGCCTAAAAGTACCTGTAATCGAAAAATCGTGGGCTACTTCTTGTGCCCCTAAATAACCAAGCTAGAAGTGGGGGAATGCAGATTGCGCAAACCGCTCCTCCCCTTTAGATGTTTGTGTCAGCACGCAAACTTAAGTACTCATCATACCGCAATAGCTGTGGGACACTGTGACCATAGTCCCCGAGTCTTAAAAAAAGAAATGTTCTAATCCCCCAGACCAGTGTAACCAGCCTCCCCAGTGAACACGTGACCCACTAGGTAAGAAGTCAAGCAACAAAATATCCTGCTCAGGTGCCAGTGCTAAATGGAGACTGACCCACGCTGAACTTTTGTTTCAAATTAGCGCAGAAAATTACCGAAACCCATTTTACAAGGAATCCACCTTGCCAACCATGTTCCCCTTCATCTTCACAGACAGGGAAACCTCCAGTAAGGCGCTATAACAATCTTCGTGAATGCAGTGGTTAAGCAAGTGAACGCACTGTGGAAACTTCAAAACTGTATATAAATGCTGTTTATACCGGAAGGCTAGAGGCTCATGTTGCTTTCACTTGCTATAAGTTCATTGAAGCAGTGTCAATACACATCTGCGTAGGTGTAGAATCGCATCCCAAAGTGTGCTTGAAAGCAACGTGTGGCCCAGAATGAAAGTTATTATGTATACACGAGTACGCTCTACGGAAACACCACCTGCTATTTACAAAGTGCAGAGGAGTTAAATGGGTAAAATATGGCTGTGAAACAAACCCCACCTTTCAAATAAATGTAGCGCACATTAGACAGTAACCAGACGCAACGGGGTATGAGAAAACATGTTTTTCAAAAGAGTTTCACCCGATGGCGCCCATGTGATCACACGGAATCCACAACACACTACCTCTGAAGTTACAGCGCAGAACAGCGAAAATATGATAGCAAGCGCTTCATTGAAAAGACCTCATTCTTCAAACTTCTGCCATTCTGGGTGAATCCTGACCCCGAGTATAGTAATGCCTACACCCCAGTGAGAATTAGGAGAAACATGATTTTATGTCCCTAGTCTTAGGTGAAGAGGCACCCCGCAAAAACATTTACCGCCCCTCCCACCAGCCAGTGCTCGGCTCCTCATTTTTGCAGCAACCTCAGATGAGCGAGGTGCCTCCCCCTCATGTGGCAGCTGGAGGCCTCACACCGCGAGCTGCATCTCTCCTGTAACGGCACAGCCCCCACTCCGGTGCGGCCCCTTAAACCACCGCGCGCTTTGGGACACGTTTAGACGGAATATTTTAAAGGTATTCTGTACATAATAGTTCGCTATGCGCCACATTCAGACGGAATATTTTAAAGTGTTCTGCACATATGAACCACCTTTAGCCATAAAGATAACAGTTAGCAACGCAGTGCTCATCAACTTTGTTTAATGCCTCGCACCGCTGTGGGAAAGAGGCGCGTCCCCCACCTATGGCAGCTGGATGCCTCGCCCACCCCGCCACATTTCTTCCAGAAAGGCGCGGCCCCTTAAACTTAAAAAGACATGATTCATATATATGTAAACCGACACGCACTCCATGGGGGAGCGTGCTCTGCGAACCAGGCGTGGCCTCCACTCCGGCGCGCAAACCTTCATCCTACCAAGACATTATTTAATCATCTATGTCGACCAGAACTCCATAATTGAACGCCGTGAGAATGAGGCGCGGCCCCGCCTATGGCAGCTGGATGACTCGCCTGCCGCACTGCAACTCTTCCAGCACGGAGCAGCCTCTTAAACTTCCAAAGTCATTTTTCATTTACATCTACCGACACGAACTCCACAGGGGAGCGCCGCTCTGTGAACCAGGCGTGTCCCCCGCATATGACTGCGAGACGCCTCGCACTGCGAGGTGCTCAATACAATTATTGTAAAGTAACCTCGATCTGAAAGAACGACTCGCACACAAACTCAGTCTAAAAAAAAAACCAAGATCATTTTGGGATTCGGGGGCGGGATTCGGGGGCGTGTTTGTGTGTTTTTCGTGCTCTCCCCTTCCCATTGGCTGGAAGGTAAAATTCCAGCCAATGGGATGAGAAGAGGGTGGGGCTTAAAAAAACACACGGAAACGCCCCCGAATCGCGTCAAGGCGGGCCCTGAACTCAGTGACGCTCCTCTCCTCCAATGGCTGGCCAGCATTTACGAGGCCAGCCAATTGAGAAGAGGGGCGTGTTCAGGCACCATACTAACAACAAAAGATTTCGGCTCCGCCCACCCACTGCTTACGCAGTGGGACGGTAGCCGAAACCTAATGAGAAGTCAAAGGGCCAAAATGTTTAAATGCATATATTTTAACTAAATAAGTGCACTACAGAAATTATATACCTATTTTAATAACTGTCACCTTCTAAACTCTGGCACCAGTATACGCTGATCAGAGACGTCGAGGGAGAGGCCTTGTGTAGATTGAGGCAACTCTGATGTTTACTTTTACAAGCCGGGCCCGCTCGGATAAGGAGATCTAGACTAGTGTAAAATTAAGCTGCTCCATTTTAAGGGCAGGAAAGATGCACAGTGTAAGGCAACAGCAGAATCATGGCCCACTACAGGAGTAAAGGGGTCTCTATGATGACACAGGGCATCTGAATCTGCCTCCAAGTCACCTGGACTGTCGCTTGGCTGGCGGTGTGGATTGCTTGGATCCTCCAGCGTTTTTTTTACCAAGATTCCTATACAAAACTCAAATTTAGCTAAAATGTCACATTTTACCCACCGTCCTGTGTGGGAAAGTTGAAGGATCACCACACCAGCACAAATTGCCTACCACCTAGCATTTCCCTCAATCTCCTATTAAAATTATACCTCACTTGTACGGGCGCCCAAAGCAGAGTCAGCCTAAAAACGTATAACAAAAACTGTCCTTAAGGACAGGATTTGGTTCCTCCTCAGTTTTTCATTTTAAACTTTTTTTAGGTTTACTCTGCTTTGGGCACCCACACAAGTGAGGTATCATTTTTTTTATCAGGAAACAGCGGGGAAAGCTGTGTGGAAGGAAATTTATTCCGGCATGCTGATCACACACAGAAATGTGAGGAAAATGTGTTTTTTTAGCTGAATTTTAGATTTGCAGGGGATTCTGGGTAAGAAAATGTTGGGGGATCCATGTAAATCACACCTCGCTGGACTACCCCAGGTGGCTAGTTTTCAGAAATGCCTGGTTCTGGTGGGTTTACCTAGATGGCCACCAAGCCCAGGAAAAAAATCCCAGGTATCCAACTATCTATCACAAAACAACCTGTTTTTGCAGAGGAGATCCTGCGTTTTGGACCTGGTTTCAACAGCCATCTAGGGAAACCTACCAAACCCAGACAGTTCTGAAAACTAGACACCAGCGGGAGTCTAGGAAGGTGTGGCTGGCATTTCTTACCCAGAAACCCCTGCAAACCTCAAATTAAGTTTAAAAAACAAAATCCTTACATTTTGGTCTGGGATCACCACGCCGGCACAAATTTCCTATCACCCAACAAAAGCCACACCTCACTGGACTCCCCCGGATGCCCAGATAATTTTGATGTCCCCATAATACGTATTGGGCCCTTCCCTGCCACAGGTATTTGGCCCACCCACACAACAGAGGTACCATTTGTATCGGGAGACCTGGGGAAACGCTTGGTGGTAGGAAGTTTGTGTCGGTCTGGTGATTCCACAACTTTCCCACACAGAAATGTGAGTAAAATGCGATTTTTTAGCTAAATTTGTGTTTTGCAGGGGATTTTGGGAAGGAAAACGTTGGAGGATCCACGCAAGTCACACCTCCCTAGACTCCCCCTTGTGTTTTCAGAACTGTCTGGGTTAGGTAGGTTTCCCTCTATGCCCGCCATGCCCGGGACCAAACACACCGGTGACTCAATACCAGGTCTTTTGTTGGTCGATAATTTTGAAGCCTCCACAGTACGTTTTGGGCGTGTAGTTTACAAAATTGTACAGGTTTGCTAGGTGCCGGCTGAGTTAAGTTCCAAATCCACAACTAAAAACATAGCACACAAGCATTTGCAATGCAACAGGTCTCGCCTTAGTTTGAGTTAGAGAATTTGGCATTGTTTATATTTAGCTGGATATTTTTGCTGGTTTGTGCACTGTGTGTAACAGGAATTGCCTATGCACACATGTCCAGTAATCATAACATTCATATTGTAAACATGAACACAGAAAAAGTAAGAAAACAAAGGCAGCAATATTCGTGGATTCTTTAGACTTTAGAGATTTTTGTGCAGATTTGTAATCGTTCCAAAAGCCAGCCGACCCGTGTTTCATCGCGTTTGGAACACAGTTAACGCGACTCCTCAGGGCTTGCGGTCGTGTCGCTTACGTGGTGTAGGTCGCTCCACCGGTTATAATTCCGACCCGGCGGGGCCAGTTATCATCATTGTTCACGGAAGCTAGATTAAAACTCCAAGTCAACAATGTCATAGTACAATGTATATGTCCTCTTAGAAGTCCATAAAAAATTCTTTAGGCACCTCGGTCAGTAGTTAAAACGATTGGGACTACGAGTACATAGGCGCTCTTCTAAAGTTTCGATTTGCTGTTGTGACACCAGGAAACCTCGGGCTATGCTGCAGTGGACAGATTGCGGCACGCGAAAATAGTAGTAGAGATCAGTCCGTTCCGTACGGGGTTCCCGGTTCACTGCCAACTGTATGTTGTCGCTTTAACGTTTATCGTTTTAACTACTGACAGAAGTGCCTAAGGAATTTTTTATGGACTTCTAAGAGGACATATTAGTGTATATGTAACAAGGACCCCCTGTATACAGTAAGAATCAGATTCCTAGACCAGGGATAATGATATGTAACAATCTAGGCAATCATAAAAAACAAATCCACTCTCAGTAATAATAGAATCAAGGAAATTAAGCTACAACAAATTTATAAAGTTACAGTATTTTATTAATGATTAGACATGAGATCACATTTCAAGACCTTTAAAATTCATATTAAAAAAATCAACAATTAGAAAGGTGACATAATAATGAAAACATTTCACATATTAAAACATTCTTATTGTTGAACAAAAAGTAAAAGGGAAATAAGTGGCAGGTTGGTACTCTACGCGCGTTTCGGCGACCAGCGCCTTCTTCTGGAGCAGCCACAGATAATTATGATCAAGATATATTTTGGTGTGTAGATCAATTGGTTGGGATAAAATAGAAGCAGCGTCGACGTCTTGTATTTATACTAGGATGTCCAAGTGACTTCGCACTTTCTGTCTTTGTAGATGGATATTATCTGTTCACCGATGTGAATTTTATTACTGAGAGTGGATTTGTTTTTTTTGATTGCCTAGATTGTTACATATCAACCTTCTAAGAGGACATATACATTGTACTACGACATTGTGGACTTGGAGTTTTAATCTAGCTTACGTGAACAATGATGACAACTGGCCCCGCCGGGTCGGAATTATAACCGGTGGAGCGACCTACACCACGTAAGCGACACGACCACAAGCCCTGAGGAGTCGCGTTAACTGTGTTCCAAACGCGATGAAACACGGGTCGGCTGGCTTTTGGAACGATTAAAAATCTGCACAAAAATCTCTAAAGTCTAAAAAAATCAACGAATATTGCTGCCTTTGTTTTCTTACTTTTTCTGTGTTCATGTTTACAATATGAATATTATGATTACTGGTCATGTGTGCATAGGCAATTCCTGTTACTAGTTATTTTTGTGTCCTTGGAACACACTTTTGAGCGGTTGTAGGGTTTCCCGCTTGCCAGTTGCACCATATAGACACTTTGAAACTATTTACACTTCTGCGTATACTATAGGCTGAGCGCCTGGTATTTCTCGGAGAACCAATTGACCCTTTGTGCACTGTGTGTGTTAGAGATTGGCAGGTTTGTATGTATCTGTGGAGTAAGCATGTGTACTAGAGCGTTCCCATGCCATGTTTACATTGCAAGTGAGGCTAACAGTAGACATATAGACAGAGACAAACATACAGAGAGACACATGCACCGATGCACACAGAGACAAATACACACAAATGCACACAGAGAGACAGACATGCACATAGAAACATACACACAGAGACGCACAGACAGTCACGCACACAGAGACTGACACACGTATACAGACGCACACACAGACAGATACAGAGGAAAAGGGTTTTTAGTGCATCAGAATGTCCCAGGGCGCTCTACCAGATGTGGACGCTACAGGTAGCTGATTAAAATGGAGTAAATGAGGTGCAACAGGCGAGTGGAGAAGACCCCTAACCGCTCAATAGTAAGTTAGTGGGAACTAACCTACCAAAACTTGCAACAATAATGCCTATGTACACATGGGCAGAAGTCTTTCACAGGCGTGTACAGTTATAGAACACACAAGGAGAAAAGCCAATGTCAACAATACAACTAGTACAATTCTTGACACAGAAGTGCTCTGAAAGAGGTTTAATGGTTCAACAGCCAGCCGACACGCCTTTCGTCGCGTGGGAACAGTGTATACGCGACTCCTCAGGGCTGAGATACAGTAAGTATGGCCCAAAGTTCGCTCCACCGGTGATGTTTCCGACCCGGCAGGGCCCGTGACCATGTAGAGGAATAGTTTCAGTACGCGTAAAACTAATCGGGAAAGAAGAAATGCTCCGTCAAGAGTTCAAGTAGATCTGGCAATATCAAATCCGTCTCAGCGTCTATAAATGATAGTACGCTCTGGTCATGTAAAAAGAAAGCTCATATCCCGGGAGAAGTTCAGGTGAGAGTTCCACTGGAGCGGGTAAGCCCCAGGTGAATCAAATTTTAGTTTAGGATCAGTAGGATGTCTGTTCCGAGTGCTCCCGGGTCGCCGTGTTCCAACGATAGGACCCATCGTTGGAACTCTGACCTGAACTTCTCCCGGGATATGAGCTTTTGCCGGACTTCAGAGCAAGAAATCCAAAACGAAGCTCAAGCCAAACCTGCCACTAAGCAACAAGGAGCTGAACACCTCTTCCTGTGTCCCAAGGCTGAACACTCGCACCTACTATTCAAAAGGGAACTAAACAGCCCCTTCTTGAAGGATCACGTCATTGACTTCAGTAAGTACCCTCCTAGTTCCTCCACAGTCAAATGAGCTCCCCTTTTCCTACCTTGCCATTACTGCATGATCTCGAACAATGCAGCTTACAATCACACTTCTCAAACATCCCCATTTATTATGATCGGTTACCCCCTTTCTAGGCCAAAAGAAGCTAATTCTCAAAAGCTGGCCGCCATTGGTCTGCTTTAAAACAAGCAGTTACAAAACAACGTTTGATTTGCAGAAAAAACTTTTTTTTATATTCTCGGATTTAACCATACAACAGTATTCATTAAAATCTACGATACATTAATTTTCTAAAACAAAATTAAGGCACAGAGGCACAGAGGCATTAAGGCTCTAAGGCACAACTACAACAGAGAAAGGACTACCACCCCTGTCCCCCATATGTTATCCCGGTGGCCATCTTTGACTAGTCATCCACTGGGGCGGCCATCTTAGACTAGACATCCCCATCCACTGCTCATACCTAAGACCACTTAGGCTTACAGCCCCTCAACCTCGCAAACTCACCCACGTTTCACCCCCCCCTCCTCTGCCTACGCCTCTTCCATCATGGAACGCACAGGCGAGCACACATACAAAATCAACTACCTTCCAGGGCTCTCCAAAAAAAACGCCAAACACTACAAACACAACTTCCTGAAGGAACACCCTGAAACACCGTGTGTGGACACCTACTTCTCACAGGTCAATGGAGCCACGAGCACCGATATCATCTTCCACACTCTGCGTAGAGCACAGTGGAGGAAAGCGCTCCTCTCCATTCTCACTAGCTCCACCACCAGTAAAACCGCTCACGGCCTGACGCTCTCCATCACGCCTTCCCAAGTCTTCCCAGGCAGAGCCACCATCACCATCTACAACAACGGGATCATTCTATTCCAAGCCACTGATAGGAATCTCGACTGACTCGATCACCTGTTCCCTACCTTCCTAGAACACATCACCAAAGGACGGTCCCCCACCTCACACACACCAGGATGCACCACAACCCCCAACTCCATTCCCCAATATAACCCACCCTGCCCAACTCAACAGCGGAATAACACACACCCCTCGCATACCCCCAATGTAGGCTTTCCTGTTTTCAGTTTCTATTTTTGGTCAATTCTGGTGGGGTTTTTTCAGTGTTTTCAAGTGATTTCAATACCTTCAAAAACAGTGGTTATCAGTGGTTATATATTTTCGCGCCATTAAAAACAACAGAAACAGTGTTTTTCCGGTGCTTGTACAACATTTTGCTTTTATTATTGCTTGCGTTCTGCACTGATAGTGCATGGTATATGGACAGTGTACGTACAGTGTAAATGAGGTCCAAATACATTTTTCCAAATCAAACTTAACGTAGCACACCATACAATACTTCTTCAGTAAGTTTTTGGTTATGCACGCACACACTTTCCTTCCCATGTAAACTTTTATCTGTGAAAAGGCTCTCTAAACATTGGCACTTGAGACAGGCAACACCAAAATAGTCAGTATACAATTTGCTAACTCTGGCCACTGACATAGCTTTCCATGCCAATACTGGTGCACCTGAAGATTGTGATTCTCTGCGACAGGTTCTGCAACATATGCGTTGAACTGGTCGCATATGCCCTCAGAGTTGTTGAAGGGGTCAAAAATGAGGCAGCACTTTTGAAACTCCTGAGAAAATTTCCTTTAAGGAAGGGATCTATAACTTGTGCAAAGTACCACAGTGAGGCTTCATTGACTTCAAATGCCATGGTTGGTGAAGGGATCTTTCTCATACATTGAAAAATAAAAGTTCCTCAATTGCTCCTCAACATTTCTTTGCTTACCAAGTGGCAATCACTCTAACATGGAATATGTTGCTGAGCCAAAGTCACTAAAAGTGTCGCCCAGCCTACTCTCAAGGAGATGTTTCACATCTACACCAATTATGCTGATCACTTGGTGGACAAGGGTGTTTTCAGACTCTAGTTTTTTTTATTATGTCCACTACAGCAGTCCTGCTTTCCTGTAAAAATCTAAAAATACAGTAGAGTGTACTTTTCTTCAAATCATTATTTTTTGCCTGTGGCATCATCACTAAGCAAATGTTCTGTAAATGGTTGCCGCATGGATAATATAGCATTCATGGCCTCTAGGACCTTGAACCGCCAGCTAAGTGACACAGTTGGGATGACTCTTTCTTTGATGCCACAAAAAACACAAAATGAGAAGTATTTGCATTTTAGTTTCCGTGCATAACAAAACAGTGCACCAGAATGGATTAAAAAGTCAACAGCATTCTTCATTAATTCTGAATATTGCAAAAATGCTTTCAGCATACCATCTAACAAGTGGCAAGGATCTCTTACAGGGAAGCACTTTAGCTCAGATATCGATTTTGACAGGTCATCACACAACTTTTTGATATACGTAGCTGAATAACTACAAACAAAATCACTCCAATCTTTGTTGAACTTGGTAAGAACTTTTTGAAGCAGCATTCCAAGTGACACTGCATTCTATGTTTTCCAAAAGATTGGTGTGATGTTTTCACTAGTATCCCAGATTCTTTGTGACTGCACTCTTTTCACATATACCTGTCACTATACCTTGCATTGAATGTTTAAAGGTTGGGGCGTTTGGCAATTCACCTGCTATCAATAATTACACTAGAAAAGGGGACTGATTTATCAAATTTTTTTACCCATTCTCTGTGGGTAAATGTCATGGTACATAATGGGAAAGATTCTAATAAAACTTAAATTTTTCCTATCAGTTAACGACTCAAACGTAGCCAAATAAATCAAATATGATTTTGATTTTTCCTGATTCCCTACAGTTTATAAAATAAATAAACACCTAAAACACGCCTCTAACCCCTGTATCTTTAGACCTAAGACCACAAAACTGTAAAAAGGAAGAAAAAACAATATTTTTGTGACATCCCTAAACAACAAAACTCAAGCAGAATAATGTTAGCCCAGTCTTTCTTACTGATACATTATATAACAAAGTTACATTGTATTGGTCCCTTCAGGAAGAAATAAAAATGACTCTTTCACTCTCCTTTTCGTTTCTTTGAATGACATTTAGTTTGTGCCACTGCAGGGGTTTTTCAGTGTTTATATGTTTACACTGGGCAGGGCGATTTCTCATCCGGTGGGGTTTTATCAGTTATTATAGGTTTAAACCTAAAACCGGACAGCCTACCCCAATGCTATAGTTAGCCAAACACCCAACGTAATCCCCCCACACCCCTCTCACATTGACGAAGATCGTCCCCCTTCACACATCCCACTTACCCTCACCCCTCCTCCCACCCATCCCACACCTCCTACGAGTCTCACTGAACGCACAACCGCCCGGAACATATCCCCCCACCCCCATGGCAGATCTCCCTCCCACCCTATCTCCCCCCCCACTCTCACGCCCCACTTCTCCACCCTCCCAAACAGACATACAGAACATACCGTAACATCCTCCCCTCTCTCCCCCCCACACTCCCAATACCTTCCTACCTCCCCTATTGTCTTCAGTCTACACTCTCCCTTCAACTCACCGGCATCGCCTCCCACCGACATCTCCGCCCCTCCGTCCCAGCCTACCCTGACCTCACCCACACTCCTCGCCCACATTATCTCCCAGCCTTCGACTGCCACCCCACCCACTACTACCGCAGGACACTCCTCTAATGACTGCATACCCCACCCCCCGTCACCAGCTCGCTCTCCAGCTCCCTAGTCAACAACGCCACGGCCCTCATCTCCAACGCTAGCCCCAACCCACCGCTGGACCTGATCTTAACAACCCTCCTACAAGTCAAAGACGAGCTCCAGACCATCAAAGAATTCCTCCACATACACCCCAGACAACCCCGATTTACAACCAACACCTCCGTATCCAACAAACGCCACACCTTCCTCACAGGCCCTCGCACTCAGCACGCTCCAGGGGTGAGACGGCTGGGCGCATACTCTCCACGTTGGCCCTCTATCCCCGACCGCAACAACATACACCACCCTCATCGCGCCCATAACTCCCTGTCGGATCATGACTTAGACACCCTCCTCCGCTCATTTGGCCCTGGCCCGGTAAAGCACACAGCGTCCACACAACGCCCCATACCCACAATTCTCACAAATCCCATTAGGCACCCAACCCTAAGCAGCAGAAGCTCCGTCCCCAACAATCTCAGAAAAATACCCCTCGCTCTAGAACACCCGACCGCCCTTCTCACCCCCAAACTCAAATGCATCCTACTCAACTGCAGATCGTCCCAAAGGCACTCCTCCAACATTGCAGATCTCGTCACATCAATGGATCTTGACCTAGCAATTTTGACTGAAACTTGGCTAACTGATGCCTCTACACCTATTATGGACATACTAGTACCCCCCAATTACCACATCATTAGACTCGACAGGACCGGCAAGACGGGCGGGGGAATCGCATGCATATTCAGGAGCAGCCTCTCTGTTGCTAAAGTCTCTTCCCCCTCCCTCACGTCTTGTGAACTCTTCTGTCTTGATATCTCCAGCGAGGGCAAACCAGTATGTGCTCTACATCTCATCTATCACCCACCTGGGGATAACCTCATCTTCACCCAACAACTCATGGACACGATCTCATCCAACGCTGGTTGGCAGATCACACAAATCTACCTGGGTGACTTCAATCTCCACTGGAACGATCAGAAAGCCGCAGTGGTGAATAGTCTCAAAACTTTCCTTAGCGCGCTTGACCTCACCCAAATATGCAACAGCCCTACACATGACAAAGGCTCCATACTTGATCTCATCATCGCCAACGAAGACTCTACCCAACTAGGGGCAATCCAACCTTGTGATTGGTCAGACCACTACATTATCACCTTCTTCATTAAGGAAAAAATCAAACCAACCACGGCTCAACCCACCAAATCTATGATCTGGAAAAGGGACATGAAGAATCTGAACCCCAACTCCCTGCCTCCCCACCTCTCCAATCGCCTCCTTCCCCCTCCTGACGTTCAATCACTGACTGACCACTACCTCGACGCTATGAACTCAATAATTAATGAAGCCGCCCCACTGCAACTAAAGAGAGTCTCCACAAAGATCTCAAACCCTTGGTATGACGGCAGACTCAATGAAGACAGGCGTGCTATGCGAATGGCAGAGCGCACATGGAGATCTGACCCCTCATCACGGCATCGCAAAACGCTTAAGAACAAGAGAAATGCCTACTTTAGGAAAATCAAGCGTGCAAAAGCTGACTTCTTCAGCCTTCAGTTGGACCAAGCAAAAAACAGACCAAGAAAACTGTTCGAACTAGTCAAAACTCAAACGAAGACGCAACCCTTACTATCAAACGACACAACAAACGACATCCCACACTGTGAAGACTTTTCTGCCTTCTGTAAGCTAAAGACCAACAACATAAGGTGTGACCTCCTTAATGATGTAAGTCGATACCCGAGCCACATCAAAAGACCCGACACCCAACCTAAAAATAACGCATCTTGGTCGTCATTCGACACCTACTCTGAAGAAGCAATACACAAGCTGCTCGGGACCTTGAAACCCTCTAATCACCTCACAGACCCCCTACCTGCTAATGCTGTAAGAGACTTCACCCCCGTACTCCTCCCACTCTGGACTAAAATCATTAACAGCTCCCTTCAGCAAGGTCTCATCCCAGACTCCCTCAAGGTGGGGCAAGTCACGCCTATACTCAAGAAACCTACAGCTGACCCGTCTGACCTGAACAATTACCGCCCTATCACCAATATCCCCACCCTGGCCAAACTGCTGGAAAAATGTGTGCAACTCCGACTAACAAAGCATATTGACCGATTCGAACTCCTCGACCCTCATCAATCAGGCTTCCGAGCGAAACACAGCACGGAAACGGCCATGACACACATAATTGATGACGCCCTCCAAATCCTTGATCGCAACGACTCCTGTCTCCTCATCCTCCTGGACCTCTCCTCAGCATTTGACACGGTCAAACATGAGAACCTATTGGAGCTCCTAAATACCAGAATGGGCTAACAGGGACTGTGCTCAAATGGTTCACTTCCTTCCTTCACAACCGGTCTCAGAAGTTCAAGATCAACAATGTGCTGTCCTCACCTGTGCCAGTAGATTTAGGCGTCCCACAAGGATCTTCCCTCTCACCCACGCTGTTCAACCTCATCATGGAACCACTTGCTTCCTTGCTCCAAGCTTCCAATGTACACTTCCATATGTATGCCGATGACACTCAACTTTACCTAAAGGTACAATCCCCGGAAGATATCAAACTTCTGAACTACACACTCAGAAACACCCAATCGTGGTTGGCCGACAATCACCTCAAACTAAATGCGCTGAAAACTGAGTTCCTACTGATATCACCCCCTGCGAAAACTACCACCACCCAAATCTGGCTCAATCACCTAACAGCATTCAATGTCCAACCCACCATCGTGGACTCTGCGAAATCCTTAGGCATCACACTTGACGCAAAGCTCAATATGCAACAGCACATTAGCAAAGCAACGAAAGGAGCCAACTTTCAAATCAACACTATGAGGAAACTCAAACCCATCCTCCCAGCCAAGGACTTCCAAACTGCTGTACAAGCCCTAGTCATCCCCCGCATAGACTACGGAATTGTGGCTCTCAGCGGACTCCCTCTAACAACAACCGCACCCCTAAGAGCCTCCTTGAATGCTGCCGCGAGACTCATTACTGGCTCAAGGAAACACTCTCACATAACTCCTGACTTGAAATCCCTGAAATGGCTTCCCTTTGAAGCCAGAATGCAGCTGAAAATTGCCGTTATGACACACGCGGCCATACACCTCAAGGCACCCATCTACCTCACTCAAAAGTTGTCTATATCAGGAGGCTCGAGATCCAATAGAAGTGCAAAAAGTCTGCTCCTGAAACCTCGCAGATTCCATAAGGAAAAAACTTATAAACGCTCCTTCTCAGGGATGGCACCCAGGATCTGGAATGCACTCCCTCCGGAAACGAGGCTTATCTCCTCCACTGCACTCTTCAAGAAAGAAGTGAAAGCCATCCTTATGGCCAAGTTCACCTGAACCTTACTGTTGTAGTTCAGAGACTTTGCATCGACTTTGTAACATTGATTATTTGATGGTCCAATAACTTTATACTCATGCATGACTGATCTTATTATGCTACTCACCTACTACCCATTACTATACGGCGCACATCTCCCCCTGATCCCCCTACCCCTTGTTCTCTGGATTTCTAAGTAAGTGATATAGATATCCTTTTAGCCTGAGCTCTCCTGATTCCTTCTGCAGCTGGATCAAAGACTCTGCACCATTTTATATTATTGTCTATTTTAAGTGTTTATTGGTACCTGCTGATCTACATTGTAGCTGGATCAAAGACTCTGCACCGCCTTATATTGTTATATTTATAACAGCACATGACTGCTATTCTAGCATGCTAGCGTTTACTATACTGTACCCAATTATTATGTTTATTCACCCTCCTGTTGCCCACTCCTGTTGCCCCCTGTGAAGCGCTCTGATATCTGTAAAGATCTTGTTTGCGCTATATAAAACTTTGAATAAATAAATAAATAAAAATTACAATATAAACTTTACAAATATAGAACCAGCATTGAGCTGTGCACATCGATTCGAGGCCCGAAAATAGAGCCCGATAGAGACCCGTTTCGAGGCCCCATAAAAATAACTGCCGGTGCTCAGACCAGGACAGACCCGGCCCACTTAAAGCCCTGCATATAATGGGATGAGCAAGAATGCTATTGTGGACGATACAATTATAACAACTAAATCGTACATAAAAATACCTTCCCCCACCCACCTCCCGAATATCCTACATTGTGCTACAACCGGCTGGCATTCAGTTTGGCAGTGTCCCATATTTACAATTACCTAAAGTGGGAACTGCTGTCTTATTTGGGAGGTCAGGTTCGGTCACTGTAAAGGCAGATCACCTTTACGTTCTTTACTTCCACGCCGGTGGGAACTCGTTCCCCGTTCATCCAGGACACATTCGATACGGCAGCAGTTCTAGAGAAACTGCCGCTGCTGACATAATGCGTGGCAGTCTGGGGTAAGTTGTAGCCACTGTGTGATTATGGGATGCCTGCAATGGTTAATAAGTGGCCAGTTTGATGCAAGATAAAGGAGGCCTCGTTGGAAAGGGCGTGCCGGGCAAAGTAAGGCGCACAGGGGTAGTTTTTAGGAGGCTATGAAATCGAGGGGGCAAATCATAAGGGGGGTTGGGGGCGGTCAGCAGGGGGCTTAATGTTGTTTGGAGGCAAGAAGTAGATTCATAGAAGAAAAGACAGCCACACGTTTTCGTGAATGGGAAGACGCAAAGCATTTCCAATGCTAATTGGTCTGGCGTTTGTGGGAGTTGGACGTACTGGCGTCATATTGAAAATGTATTTTACGCATGTGTTTTATATTGGAGTGAACGTACGGGACCGCAAACGTTTCTTACATGAAGCCGGCACAAAGTAAATAAAACACAAATGCATCATTACAATCCACAGGCCGAGACAAACCAAAATAAACAGAGTGATCTTTAATCGTCATGGACTTAAAAAACACCACCAGGCTTCATGTTTTGAAGTTGCGATCTTATTGTACTCCTCAACCTACTAATCAGTGGAATTTGGGGCCAAACTCTGCTTCATTTACGTTTTCTGTGCTGCATGCACATTTCTCAAACTTTCCAGGTATTAAGAAGGTCGCTCACACAGTGTACTTTTTCCTGTAACTTATTTCCAATCCAGCAATATTTTTCCCTACACCTAGACAATGCCAGGTTCGTGAGCCACCTAGCTGTCCGTGTGGGAGTGCAGCCGGGGTTCAGCTCATCCGAGTCCCAGCTAACCCTCGCCTCTCTCCGCAAAGCAATAAAAGTTCACGTTTGTCACTTCACGCAGTGCAGCCACGGTTAATGTTTAGCTGCAGACAAGCCACGGAACAGCTAGAAACAGAAAAACAATACAGAAATGAGGGTTCTCACCTCCAGCCACCTCTGCGCCTCGGTGAAAGCAAAGACGTCCGCGCTTCGCCGGGAAAAGGATAAAAAAAAAAAAAAGTCTGCGAGTGGTGTGCGCACCCCACTGCGAGCATATGTCTTCAATTATCGTGACCCGTGTCTGGCCGCGATAATTGAAGACAAAGAGTCTTTGGTGCACGGAAAAGACACCAATAGGCCATAGGCGGAGCTACGTGACCGCCTATGGCCTATTGTGTGTTCTGTTAAAAAACAGCACGCACGCAAAGCCCAATCAAAATGGACCTTGGAAATAACACGCACAAGCTGTGTGGAATTTCCAGGTCCATTTTTGAAACCCTACCAAAAGGGCTTTTTTTGCTTCGCTTGCGAGCCCTAAAAATGGTCAGTTTTCACTGGAAAAATGATTTGTCTATATTGCGTTCCTGTCGCAGGCACTATGCCTACCAACACAAGTGAGGCACCATTTTTATCAGGAGACTTCGGGGAACACACAATGGTAAAACAAGTGTTATTACCAATTGACTTTCTATACATGTCTGCCTTTCAAATGTAAGACAGTGTGTAAAAAAGACGTTATTTTGAAAGCTGGGAAGATGGCGATTTGAGCACGGCCAACCTTTTGTTGATACTATTTGAAGGGGGGAAAAAAGGAAAATGCTACTTACCAGTGTGCATCTGTTCTTGGCATGTAGAGCTGCAGAGTTGCACACTAAGCATAGATTGCCACCTAGTGTTGGGCCCGGATGTTTGCAGTTTGTTTTGTAGAAAAGTCGTTGGAAGTCACGGGATAGGTGACTCCTCCTTTGGATGATACTGCGCATGGTCATCGGCTCCTTCCCCAGATTGTTTTTCGCCATTAGGGAAGTGATGGAGCTGTATAAGAGATAGTGATGTCCATGTGATATGTATCTAATTGAGATAATACTGGAACAGATAAAGGTAGCCGGGGAGGCGGGTGGGCGTGTGCAACTCTGCAGCTCTACATGCCAAGAACAGATGCATACTGGTAAGTAGCATTTTCCGTTCCAGGCATATGAGCTGCAGATTGCACACTATGCATAGATTACATAGCAGCTCCCACACCTAGCGGCGACCACCAGTATCTGTTGCAGTTGTTTGACACAGAGTTTTTAGTACAGCCACCATGGCTTGTTGTTTAGTTTCCACATCTACACAGTAGTGCTTTGTGAATGTGTGTGGTGTAGACCATGTAGCTGCTTTGCATATATCATCAAGGGGAATGTTCCCTAAGAATGCCATTGAAGCCCCTATCTTCCTGGTAGAATGGGCTTTTGGTGGGATTGTTAATGTACGCTTGGCTTTTTGATAACATATTTGTACACATTTAACAATCCACCTAGCGATCCCTGATTTTGATATGGGATTGCCTTTATGCGGCGGTGAGAAAGACACAAAAAGTTGTTTTGTCTTACGAAAAGCTTGTGTCCTTAATGTAGTACAGCAATGCTCTCTTGACATCTAAAGTGTGTAGAGCTCTTTCTGCGACGGTTTGAGGCTGCGAGAAAAATACGGGCAGCTCAACAGATTGATTTAGATGAAATGACTTTTGGAAGGAATTTTGGATTAGTACAAAGAACCACTTTGTTATGATGCATTTGTAGAAAGGGTTCTTGAATGGTAAATGTTTGTAGTTCACTAACCCTCCTGAGGGAAGTAATGGCTAATAGGAAAGGTACTTTCCAGGTTAGAAATTGCAATTCACATGTATGTAATGGTTCAAAGGGAGGTCCCATTAACCTTGTGAGAACCACATTTAGATTCCACACTGGTGCAGGTGGAGTTCTGGGAGGAATTATTTTTTTGAGTCCTTCCATAAAAGCTTTAACAGCTGGCACGCTAAAAGGAGATAGATCTTGTATATTTTGCAATTATGCTGCAATGGCTGAAAGGTGTAACCTGATAGACGTGTAGGCTAAGTTACACTTTTGAAGGTGCAATAAATATCCAATGATGTGTTGAATGGACACATCTAAGGGATTAATTTGGTTATTTTGGCAGTATATGACGCACCTTTTCCACTTAGCAGCGTAGCATGCTCTAGTGGTGGGATGTCTATCTTCTTTACTAACGTTCATACATTCAGATGGAAGGTTGAGGTAACCAAACTCTATGACCTCAGGACCCAGATCGCTAGGTTGAGCTGAGCTGGGTCCGGGTGTCTGATCTCTCCATGGTTCTGTGTTAATAAGCGTGGAGATAGGTTTAGTTTTTGGTGTGGTACTACAGACATCTGCAACAGTGTGGTGTACCACGGTTGTCTGGCCCCAGTTGGAGCGACTAGGATGAGCGTCAGGGAATGTTGTTGCAGTTTGCGTACCACTAACGGAAGTAGTGGGAGACGAGGAAAAGCGTACGCAAATAGTTCTGACCAGTTCATCCATATTGCATTGCCTTTGGACAATGGGTGTGGGTATCTGGCGGCAAAGTTTGGGCATTTTACGTTTTCGTGGGTGGCAAAGAGGTCTATCTGAGGTTGTCCCTACATCTGAAAGAACGGATGAAGAACTTTTGGATGAAGTTCGCATTCGTGGATTTGCTGAGTTTGTCGACTTAGTAGATCTGCCATGGTATTTTGTACTCCTGGGACGTGTTTGGCTAATAGGAAGACGTTTAGTGGTACAGCCCATCTCCATATCTGCTGTGCTAACTGAGAGAGCTGCAGAGAGTGTGTCCCTCCTTGTTTGTTTATATAATATATAGCTGTCATATTGTCTGTGCGGACTAAGACAGCTTTGCCTGACACTTGAGTTTGAAAAGCTTTTAGGGCTAGAAACACAGCTAGTAACTCTAGGTGGTTGATGTGCAATAGCTTTTGTTGCGGTGTCCACCTGCCTTGCATGGTGTGATGCAGGAGGTGGGCTCCCCAGCCGGAGAGCGATGCGTTCGCTGTTAAGACTATTTGAGGAACTGTCTCTAGAAACGGTCGCCCTTTGGAAAGGTTTTTGGTGTTCCACCATTGCAGAGAACGATGAGTCCGACCGTCTACCAACACTAGGTCTGTTAGTTGACCTTGAGCCTGGTTTCATTGTTGTGCTAGGCACTCTTGCAGTGGACGCATTTGCAATCTTGCATGAGGAACTACGAATATGCAGGATGCCATCATTCCTATGAGCTGCATGAACACTCGAGCTGGTAGTGAGTGTTGCGGCTTGAATTTTGTTAGAAGAGTTTGTACACTTGTTACCCTTGCTGGATAGGGATACGCTAGTGTTAGTTGGGTGTTTATTGTAGCGCCGAGATACTGTTGCATGTGTGAGGGTTGTAGATGCGACTTGGGGTGATTTATTGAGAATCCAAGTTGTGAAGCAGTTGAATGGTAGCGTGGGTGTGTTGTACACACTGGTTGTATGAGCTGGCTTTTATGAGCCAGTCGTCTAGATATGGGAAGATATGTATGTGCTGTCTTCTTAAGTGTGCTGCTACTACTGCTAGGCATTTGGTAAACACCCGTTGCGCTGTTGTGACTCCGAATGGGAGCACTTTGAACTGGTAGTGCTGCCCGTCTAGCACGAATCTGAGATATTTCCTGTGTGCCGCGTGGATGGGAATATGGAAGTAGGCGTCCTTGAGATCTAAAGTGGCAAGGAAGTCGTTTAGCACCAGTAATGGAAGGACCTGTTGAAGTGTGACCATATGGAAATGGTCCGACTGAATGTAAACGTTTAGAGGTCTGAGGTCTAGGATGGGTCTTAGTGATCCGTCCTTTTTTGGTATCAGGAAATACAGTGAGTATACTCCTTTGTATTTGTGGTGCTCTGGAACTATCTCTATTGAATTTTTCTGCAGGAGGGATATTACATCTTGTCTGAGCAATGTTAAATGTTCCTGTGACATTGGGCGCTGCCTGGTTGGTATGTTTGAGGGGGTAGATTTTAGTTCCAGACAATAACCTGATTGAATAATTTGTAACACCCACCTGTCTGATGTGATGTTTTCCCAGGCTGGCAGGTATTGTTGGAGTCTTCCCCCGACAGGAGTGGAGTGGGGCGGGGGAAGAGGAAGGGAGTCATTGGGCAAGGGTAGATGCAGAGCGGGAATTGTTATTTTTACCTCTGCCCTTGTTGTTGTTAGCCCTGTACCCACCCCTTTGGTAGCCCTTGCCATAAGTGGATTGTGTAGGGGCTTTGTATGAGGCTGAGGCTGTGTCTGAGGAGTATCCTCTGGTGGCACTTCTATAGGATGAGCGACTAAATGAACGTCTGGGAGCCAGCGACTGCAGGGCTCCCATAGATTTGGCGATATCTGTATCTTTTTTCATTTTTTCGAGAGATACATCCACATTGGGTCCAAATAGGTGTTGCTCATTGAAAGGTTGATTAAGAATGGTAGTTTGTACCTCAGGTCTGAATCCTGATATACGTAGCCAGGCGTGTCTGCGTAGTAAGACGCTGGTGTTGACTGCTCTAGACGCAGTATCTGCTGCGTCGAGGGCACACCTAATGGAGGTATTTGTAATGTTTTTACCCTCTTGGATGAGTTTGTGTGCCTTATCCCTGTACTTATCAGGGAGGTGTGTCATTATTGACTCTAATTCGTCATAATGTGCTCTGTCATATCTAGCTAACAATGCCTGTGTGTTGGCGATACGCCACATGTTTGCTGCTTGAGACGCAGTTCTCTTTCCTGATGCGTCTAATAATTTAGACTCTTTATCTGGTGGAGCAGCATTACCTGATGTTTGCGAGTTTGCTCTCTTGCGTGCGTTGGAAACTACAAGTGAGTCTAGTGGTACTGGTCCCTTAATGTATGTTGGATCTGAAGGGGCGGCTTTATATTTGATTCTAGTTCTAACTGGATCTTTGAAGACTTCAGAAGCGTGTTTAATTACTCCTTTGAGCATTGGTAAGATGGATGTAGACATTTGTGCGTTATCAAAAGTATCCATCAGGAACTCTTCGTCTACAAGGTCTGTGTGTATGTCTACCCCATGATATTGTGCAGCCCTGTGTATCAATTCGTTAAACCCTATAGTATCATCCGGTGGGGAAGGCCGTGAGGGGTATAAGTCATCCTGAGGGACATTTGGGACATCTGGAGTGGTGTAATCATTCCATGGGTCGGGTGATCCTGCAGGTGTATCTGGATCAGGCATGTTACCCCCCCATATCATCAGAACTATCATCCCGATGAGAGGATGCTGGGGAATGCTGTGGTATGGGAGTTTGTCATGAGGGCATAGGTGGAGGAGAAGGGGTAGGCGGTCTTAAAGGCGAGGTAGCCATGTCCTTTCTCTTTGGATGCGGAGCTGGGGCTGGTTTGTCCAGTGGTTGCTTTTTCGGGGCCAAAATCAACTGTCCAGTGATTGGGTCTTTAGCCAGAGTCTTTTGAGCAGGGTCTGGATAATATAAGTCTTCTACCGGAGGCCGATCTGTAGGTCCTGGAAAATGTTTCGGCACCGAAGCGGCTTGCTTTGGTTTTTTGACTGCGTCCTTTATAGGGGAGGCCGGAGTCTTTCTCGGCTCCGAATGTTTTCTCGGTTCCGGACGTTTTTTCGGGTCGGGTGTTGTTTTCGGATCCGGTAGTTTCTTCGGATCCGATGCTTTTTTCGGTTCCGATTGTTTTTTGGAATCCGAAGATTTACTTGGTTCCGACCTGGGTTTCGGTGCTGAAGGAGTTGTGTGTTTCGGTGCCGATGGTTTGGGCGTTGGCACAGCCGGCGGCGATGTCTTTTTTGGTGCCGGTAAGTTGGCGCCGGCACCATGCGAAGGCTGACTCGAGCCAGAGTCGCCTGAAGGCTTAATTGGCTTCTTCGCGGGGCCCGAAGGTGGGGCAATAGAATCTGAGTGTCGGTGTGCACCCGAGCCCGAGGGTGTGACCGGGGCCTTCTTTGGGGGTGTCGAGGAAGGGTTGGGTCGACGGTCTTACTTACGACCCGTTGCGCTGGAGTGATGTCCTCGACATCCGAATCTTCTTCCTGTTCGGAACCGCTGTCGACGTCTTGTTGTTCTGGGACGTTGACGCCTTCCTCAAAGATGTCGTCCGGAATGGAAGTTGAAGATCGAGCCATAGTTCTTCTCGCTCTTCGGTCCCGGATAGTCTTTTTGGAGCAGAAAGAGGCACAAGCTGAGCAGTCCTTTGCCTCGTGCCCCGGAGAAAGGCAGAGGTTACACACCTCGTGGAGGTCGGTGTGGAGAAACTTCGACCCACATTGAGGACACTTTTTGAAGGGAGTCCTTTCCATGAGCTGGAGTCGAAGCCTAGCTAGGCCCGAAGGCCGTCGACGACGACCGGAATTGAGGTATTCGCGTTGAAAAGTAGCGTCGAGTGAAGAAGCGTTCAAAACTTATTTGAAAGTTGGTGAGGATTGCGCGTCGAAGGAATTCGGTTTCAACACGGAGCGCTGGAAACACATCCGAGCCCGGTGGCGGAAAAAAACTATCTGGGGATGGAGCGGATGACCATGCGCAGTATCATCCAAAGGAGGAGTCACCTATCCCGTGACTTCCAAAGACTTTTCTACAAAACAAACTGCAAACATCCGGGTCCAACACTAGGTGGCAATCTATGCATAGTGTGCAATCTGCAGCTCATATGCCTCAAACACATGCTTTCTTCTGCAGCACTTTTTTCTTATGCCCCCTCACCCCTAAAATACATTTAGCTGTATTTTGGTTAGTTTCTTGATCCCCACCAGCGGAATCCACAAACCCTTGGTACCTTTATAATGCCCAGGATGTTGGAAGAAAAGGACCCAAATTTGGCGTGGATGCCTTATGTGGACAAAAAGTTAATTGGGCTAAAGCGACAAAATATTTCTTTGCGGAAAATGTCGCTTCTGTTGACTCCCCTTCAGTTCTATGGGAGGCTCATAAGGCAGTTCTCAGGGGGCAGGCGATAGTTTCCATCACGGGACATAAGCGAGAAAAGCAGAAAGACCTCATGGCCTTAGAGCTGGAGTTAAAAGCTGCTGATGCAGAACACATAGCCGACCCTACGCCTGAATCGCACCATGCCTTACACTTTAAGCAACAACAGTACAGGGAACATCTCAGACATGAAACGACGCTAGCCCTTACAGCGACCAGACATAGAATCTACGATGTGGGGGATAAAGCAGGGAAGCTACTGGCCTGACTGGATAGGCGAGAGCGTGGCTCTAGAACAATAGCGCAACTGTGAACTGCAGATGGCAGTCTCACGTATGATCCGCGAACAATAGTGCATTCACTAGCTGGACATTTCCAGGAGGTGTACACGTCCTCGTCGAGCATGTCGGAAGCAGAGGCAGCAGCCTTTTTACAAGACATAACAATGCCCAAGCTCACACAGGAGGCATCCCTGGAGCTTGAGGTAGATCTCACGGAGGCAGAGTTGCACAAGGCAATTAGATGCCTGCAGCCGGGAAAAGCAATGGGACCCAATGGGATCCCGATAGAACTGTACAAACTACTGGCAAACACTATTTGCCCACACCTGCTCAACATGTTCACCGACAGCTTAGATAGAGGTGAATTGCCATTGGACCAGCGAATGTTATGTTATGTTATGTTATAGTACGCTTGTATAGCGCATGGCTACCCCAACAACGGGGCATCCCAGCGCTTGCAGACAAGCCCAATTACACAACACCCTGGGAAAAGCGGCAGAATAACTGCTCACAAAGGAACCCTAAATAGAGGAAAACAACCAGGTTTTAACGTGTTTTCGAAAGTGTAAGTGGTTGGTAATGGAACGCACACCTAAAGGGATAGAGTTCCAGAGTTTTGGGGCCAGGTACTTAAATGATCGGCCTCCAGCTCTGCACCTCCGGATCTTGATGGTACAGGCAAGAGAAAGGTCCGCCGAGCGGAGAGCACGCAACGGGACATAAAATGAACAAATTCCTTGCAAGGTTTGGGGGCCTAAACAATGCAGCATTCTATAGAGAACACATAAGGTTTTAAATTGAATGCGCTGTTTCACGGGCAGCCAGTGGAGCCTACGTAGAACCGGAGAGGTGTGACAACGTTTCGGCAGACCGAACAGAGTACGGGCTGCAGCGTTCTGAGCTCTTTGTAGTCTATATAAGGAAGAGGTGTGGCGCCGCGGCCAGGGTGACTGACTCCGGAATCTGGGGATCATGGTTCGATCCCCGGCACCGGCAGCAGATTAGCCCAGCACCATGTGACTCTGGGCAATAGCTTGCTTAATCTTCCCGACGGCCCCCAGCGCCTAGAGACCCTTACGGGTGATTGTGCGCTTTACAAATGTGGATTATTATTATTATAATTAACGATTGTCAAATTTGACCCAAGCATGAAAACATTGCAGTAGTCTAGATGGGATAAGACCATGGCTTGGACAATTGTCTGTCGGATGGAAGGTTCGAAAAAGCAGAGAATAGGTTTTAAAGAGCGTAGGCGACCATAGCAGGTACCAGCTACTCTTTTCGCATGCGAATCCAGGGTGAGTGCGTCATCTAGAATCACACCCACATTTTTAACTTCCCTCTTGGGCGTAGAAGAGGGGCCCAATGTAGGGGGCCACCACCGCTCATCCCACTTCTGAGTATCAGTGCCAATAAGGAGGACTTCAGTTTTAGATGAATTCAACTGAAGACAGTTCTCAGTTAGCCAGCTGGAAATGGCCAAAATGTCCTCTTGAAATTTAACTTGGTCTCCCACGGTGTCATTGGAAAAGGTGAAAATCAATTGCGTATCATCCGCATAGGAAATTAATTTGATGTTACGTTCCCTGGCCAATATGGCCAAGGGGCGGACATACACATTAAACAGCGTGGGCTGAGGGCAGAGCCCTGTGGGACACCGCAGCCTAATGGGAAACTGCTGGATGAGTACAGGGGAGCATGAACCTGGAAGGAACGGTCAGATAGAAATGACACGAACCAATCCAGGGCTCCATCTCCGACACCTATCTCCCACAGTCTCCTTAGCAGGATCCCATGGGAGACCGTGTTGAACGCCGCACTCAAATCCAGAAGCACCACAGCTGAGGTGCTACCCATATCCTGTGCTGCCCTTAGATGTTCCGTAACGGCCAATAAGGCCGATTCCGTGCTATGTTTGGCACGGAATCCATTCTGAGATTCCTCCAACATCCCATTAGTCTCCAAAAAGCCCGTCAGGATGGAATTTACATGTGCCTCCGCCACTTTAGCCAAGTACGGAAGCAAGGAGATAGGTCGGAAACTTTCTGGCTTGGAGGAGTCCAGGGTGGGTTTTTTTAACAAGGGGACCACCTTGGCATGTTTCGAAGATTTCGGGATAGTAGCTGACTGCAAGGACTTATTAATCAGTTCCCGCCCTTCCACCATGATGGAATCCTGAAACAGTCTAAACATCTCTGGTTTGACAGGGTCTTCCGGGGACCCAGACTTGATTCTTGAAGTCAAGAGTTCCATATCTGTCTGAGAGATGAGTGGAAGGGTTAAAAGGGAATAGGGCAGATCCGGTGGGTCTGTGACAGATCTATAAGTCATAGAGGAACCACCAGAGTTAAATGTGTTATAAATCCCTTGAACTTTGTTGATAAAGAAGCGAGCCAGCTCTTCGCATTGCAGGTCAGACATTATGATGTTATTAATCCCCACAGGTGGTTCAGTCAGCTCCTTCACTAGCGCGATGATAGTTTTAGCGCGATTAGTGCTGGCATTGATCAGATCAGTGTAATAACTAGCCTTGGTCTTTTTTATAAGCCTATGATAGGCTTTAGTGGCGGTTCTAAAGTTGGTTTTGGCTACAGAGTCATACGATCGCCTCCAAATACGCTCAAGTACCTTACACTGGTTTTTTTTTAATTGTGAGCGCCTCACAAAACCATGGTTGGGACTGTTTGCGTTTGGGTCTTGACATTTTCCTGGGTATAAAATGTTCCAGGGACTCGTTGATCCACTCTCTATAGACTAGATCTGCCTCCTCCAAGTTGGCCGGGAGTTTATTAGTCTGGCCTCAAACAAGGCCCCATCAAGTTTTTGCCATGAGCGTCTCCAGAGAGGAGGGGGAAGCTTTTCCCCAGAGCTAGCTGGGATCTTAATAGAAATCAGCACCAGGAAATGATCGGTCCAGCTAAAAGGACTGGGGTGGAGACTGAAATTCCCTGGATGTTTGAAAACACCGGTCCAATAGGTGGCCTGCCGAATGGGAAGGCCCTTCAACCAGCTGACATAGTTGGCAAGCTTCCAGATCCCCTAGAAACTTAAGTATAGCCGGGGAGTCACAGGACTCCAAATGGAGGTTGAGATCCCCCAGTACACTAAAGTTAGCTGACTGCAAAATAAGTGCAGAGACATTTAAAACCAATGACTCCTGGAAAGCACTCGCTGGCCCAGGAGGGCGGTAAATCACCAGCCCAGTGAGAGTGAAGGTGTCTGACCACTATAGTGGCTATCCCGAAGCCCGGGAAGCCGCCGTCCGAGTGTACATCCTATCGCCCAATCTCGCTGCTTAATGCGGAGGCGAAAATACTGGCCAAAGTGCTTGCAAATAGACTGCTGGTGCACCTCCCGCAATTAGTTCATCCAGACCAATCAGGCTTCATGCTAAATAGTAACACGGCGCTCAATCTCAGGCGACTGCATGGTGCGTTGGCTCGGGCACACACCCTGTTGGAACCGTCGGTAGTCATCTTCCTGGATGCGAGAATGGCCTTCGACATGGTGGAATGGAACTACCTTTTTGCAGCCCTACCATACTTGGGCTTTGGCCCGAAGCTCTGCGCATGGATCCGTCTCCTATACACCAAACCTCTAGCATGTGTGGCGGTGAATGGCCACATGTCAGACGGCGTGCCGCTGGCGAGGGGAACACGTCAGGGATGCACCCTGTCGCCGCTTCTTTTTGCATTGGTGTTAGAGCCCCTCGCAGCGTGGATTAGGGAAACCCCTTTGCTGAGAGGTGTCTGGTGGGCAGAGGGGTGGGAAGACCGAATTTCCCTCTACGCGGACGACATTCTAGTGTACCTCACCAACCCAGAAAATTCCATACCACTGCTTCTTGAGATGTGCGATACTTTTAGAAAGATCTCTGGATATACGATCAACTGGTCCAAATCGGTCTTATATACAATGCAGGGACCTGTGCCACGGCTCCCTTCGGGCTGCCACTGGTGGTGTCCCAGGACTCCTTCAAATACTTAGGTATTCACATAATGGTGGACCCAGCGGAAATTTTTGTCAAGAATCTGGTGCCGCCTCTGGAGCGCTTACGGAGAGATGTAATACACTGGGAATCGCTCCCCCTGACGCTGTTGGGAAAGGCGGCGTTATTTAAGATGATGGCCTTGCCAAGGTTTTTGTACGCACTTGAAAACATGCCCTTCCGGGTTCTCCTAAAATACTTCAAACAAATAGCAGCGCTAGTTTCGAAGCTACTATGGGGCAACAGAGCGGCGCGAATAGCACAAGCGAAACTGCACCGAGGATGATATGGCGGTGGCATTGCACTCCCTAATATCCACTTGTACTATTGGGCTTCACATCTCAAGATTGTCAATCAATGGATTCACACGCCACAGATAGACCCAGCATATATGGCAGATAGGGCACAGTTGGGTATGCGAAACATGCTAGCTCCCTTATATAATACAGGGCAAGCTATGAGACTGACGGGACCGAAAAAACACACGGTCATGCTCTGGCACGCGGCACAGACACAGCTGGGGTGGAGGGGGATCATTACCAAACTAACCCCACTCTAGGACACTAAGCAATTGGGGACACTGAGGAACAGCAAAGGATTCGAGCAATGGGACAACAAAGGCATATCCACGGTGGGTGACCTGTGGGACAAGGGGACGGTCACTCCATTTGACCAGCTAAGACAACAGTACGAGCTCGCACCTACCGAGACTTTCCGCTACATACAAATACGCCACACACTGTTAGCAGTAATACCACAAGACACAGAGGTACCTGAGGCCTCCCCATTAGAAGACAGGCTGCTCACAGATCACATGCCAAAGCGCGCCACATCGTTTACCTACCGCAAATAATCTGCCAGACCCCACTAAGAAACTGGGAGACAAGTGGGCGGCTGACATTGGAGACATGGAGGAAACAGAATGGCAGGAAGCCTTTGCCTCACCAAAAGAGGTGGGTATACCAGCGTGGCTCAGGCTTGTGCAACTTAAGATCCTACACCGCACATACCTCACCAGGAGCACACTACATACAATGGGCAGGGCATAGCATCCGCACTGCCTCAGGGGATGTGGGGATGAAGGCTCCTTCTTTCACACGATCTGGGATTGTCCCATGATAGCAGACTACTGGCGGAAAATACTGCGTACTATATTGCAGACTGTTAATGTTTCACTGGTGCCAGTACCGCGTAGGTGCCTCTTGAATATGTGGGAACCCAATGACCTATCGAGACATGGGCAGACATGGGTAACAATAGGCCTAATGGTTGCAAAGCGAAATATAGCGCAGAAAAGGGGGGCTGTGGAACTGCCATCATTGGCGGCCTGGTGTAGGGATATGGACCTCACTAAGTTGGCTGAGAGAACTGTATATATAAACCGGAGATGCCCCCGGAAATGGACTAAAATATGAACAGCCTGGAACACGTATGGGGGGAAATCTGCAACCCAATGCCAGAATCTGAGGAAGGTAGCTCTGATGAGGAACTTGAAGAAGGATAGGGGTTTGGGGCGGAGGGGCCACTCTCGCAGCGAGAAATGACCAGCTGGTGGGTGGTGGAATTCAAAGAGGAGTTATGTCTTGAATTATTCCTGATTACTGTAACCTATGAATGCATACATGCGGATTGTCTTGCCGATGGTTTGAATGAAAATAATAAAAACAGTTTTAAAAAAAAAAGTTAATTGGGCCAAAGCCCAAACTACACCAAATAGCTAAAAAATAAAAATAAAGACTTTGCACGGGGAGGAGCCTAGCAGCAGAGGGGTTAATAAAGACAACGATCCACAGTCAATCTTTATTCAGCAAAAAACATAACAGTAAAACTAAATATACAGTATATAATATCTAAGCATAAAAGCGATAGAAGGTAAAATAGAAAATATTAAGACCAGCCTTTAAAAAATAAAAATCATAATTTTCCTAGCAAGATCCGAGTCATGCTGTAATCATATATATAGCTCTTCATAAAGTTTCCTAATTGCAAGTGACATTCTTAGAAAATTTATAAATGAAGGTCTACTGTGCAAAGTTGCTGCAGTAACCCCAGTCTTTCCTCGTGTTGTCTCAGACTTGTACTACGCAGGATAGAAAACAAGAAGGATGACCAGGTTACTGAGTACAGTGGGTAGAACAATGTAAAGTGACTTGTGCTTTGTTTAGAGACATTATTGCGGCGGCAAGGAGGTAAATCATAATGCCATAAACCCAAGTGCACTGTACATATTCTGAAAAGGGTCATGTAAATACGATAAAGGGTGTTAACAGTCACAACTAAATAAGGTTCCATACTCCTTATAGTTGATACCAAATAGTATCCAACTACTGTCTCATGGTCTTAGTCCTCACCAGCCGCAGCTCCATACAATGATCAAGATAGTGCTGTTTAACTGTTTCTTTACAGTTAGGGGTTATCTTTTGTGGGTTATTATACAGTTCTGTGGACCTACTGTCTCCAATATTTTCTTCAAATAAAAGAGCAATGGGATCCACTCTTAAGAGTCAAGCAGTCAGAAATACAGGTTTTTACGAAACCCACCTCCGGATTGCCCCAGCTCTTGTGCCACAGTATTAGCGGTGTGAGCCCATTCATATCCTCTAAATGCAATTACCCTAGTTCCTCATGGCATATAAAGCTAGCAGTGCCTCTGGAGGCGGAGTAATCTGCGGGTGAAACGATTTTCAGTGCGTTGAAAAATGTGCACATTACTATAGGACCACAAGCCTGCGCCATATACCCCTGCTGAAAATGCATTTACTTCTATATACATTTATCATTTCTTTGATTGGTTTATGCCTTAATCTATGTGGAAATCTAAAGATGGCCTCAGTATTCATACTATATTGTTGCAATCTTAATGTTTAAAGTGCATTCCAGCTAAAGGATAAGCTAATTCCATTTCTCAAATGTGATAACCTATTCGTGCAGACTATTTGATCTTTCAGTTCTCAAACTATTACATTTCTTGCACTCACTTCTTAGGTTATACACAGCTTGATCTCGATTTTAATTAGTCATTAAAATCCGATACTCACCCCTCATGCTTCAAATCACCTGCCCTTTTAACACTATTAGAAACAATGCCAATCTCACTACACTTTCGAACAATTGCCAATGTCCTAGTTATCTTTTTTTCTCCAAAACACGCCTATGCATTGTGTTCAAGTGCCATACCCTATTTCTTAACTCTAACAATTTGCTCAGCTCTCTTAAATCAGTTTTCAGTGTTCTTCACTCCAAAGAAACAGCCCTCGCACACAAAGTTAACTATCACCTCAGCTCACAACTACCACTCATCCATTTTTTTTCTCCTTGACCTATCAGCAGCTTTTGAAATGTTGATCATCATGCCTTATCACCTTCACTTATGACCCTACCTATCGCTAGCTCAGCTATCAACTGGTTTTCCTCTTACTTTTGGCATTATTTTTTCCTGACGCCTGGTAATGTAATCACTCTCCACCTACTGTTTCACCAGTTGGAGTGCTGCAAAGTTTGTCTCAGAACCACTCCTTTTCTCTATTCACACCACCACACCTTGTGACATCTGCTCATTTGACTTCCAACACTATCAGTCTATCCATATGCAGATCATTCATTCTTTCCCCCATCCCAAACACAAGTGTATATCTAACTGCTATATGTCCGTAGATGGCCCTATACACCAAGCTGCACTCGTTCCAGACCTGTGTCCTCTACTTTTCTTCCTCTTCTATTTCCCTTCTCTTCCTACCTAAATGTACTTCCTTTTGCAAAACCCTGCCTTATTGCCTCTGTTCTCTTTAGCCCATCCAAGTGGATGGATACTTTTAGTACAAGTGCAGCAATATTCTTCATATATGCAACTATGTGCGAGATCTGCCCATATATCCCATCCCACAGAGACAATGTACTGATCAACCCACTAGTGCTCAGCATTTTGGATGACTTGCTGCTGCTTACTAATGGACCTTACCAATGGTCTTTCTCCACACTGGACAAAGTCCTAGAGCTTGATACTAGAAACCTATAGCTTCTGTTCCACCCACCATTCTATCCCATTTCCCTATTGCCATCAGGGTTGTCTCTCCACAGTTGTTAAAACCAGCTCTACAAATTGTCTCCTGACATTAGAAAGCAACAAAGAATACCTATTGCAAGTCCTTAAAACGCAAGCTGCAAATCGGTTAATAAAACCCGGATCAATCTGTAATTGGTTAATGTGATTTACCCTGAAATGTATATTTGTTTTGTCCATGCTGTTAAATGCATAACGCTCTTGCAAGCAGCTTGGTCTATGTAACTCACCAACCCTGTGTCCTTTTTTTCCCTTGAAGCAAGCAAATAGCGTGAATAAAGGCCTACATTTGCAAGTGCTAGTCAGGAAAAATGTGTAATACCTCTTTTAATCCAATGGCGTAAGTCTGAGGTTGGCAGTGCTCTCGAAGTTTAAATTTCTTGTACAACTGCTTGGCTAGATGCCCATGGCAACCTTCTCCAAACACTGTAACTTTGGCATGTAGCTCAAGTCCCCTTTCAAAGGTACTCTGTGAACAAAGAAAATAAATTAACTATGCAATTCATACACATTAAATATCTGTACAAATAAAGTGATAAAGGGAAGAGAAAAGGTTTTAGTGAGCACAAGTAAGGTTTGCAACAGCAGTGGAGTGCTGGTCTTCACAAAACTCAGGTGTATGAACAAGTTTCATAAATGGCCTCTAGAGAAGATTTCACTGATCAAAGGAGCACTGCAGACAGACTAATAATTACATTGACCCAGACAGATAGAAAGTACTTCATTCCACAAGCGTCCAAAAACGTAATTTACAAATGAAAAGCTCTCACAGGTATAACAGGAAACCACCATGACAAAGGAGAAAAACTAAGAGAGCCCAGCAGTGACATCCTGACTTTACTTAGCAAAAGAAGCTGCTGCCGTTGATGTCACGGTCTCATGTCAGTAATGGGAACTGAACTGGAGGATACACAATATAGCATGGCAATCCACATTCTCTTTTGTTGCAAAGCCATCACCATCTCTATGACGCAAGAGTCATGGTTAAGTGAGCTAAATGTTGTTTTGGGGGTTTAGAGTCAATGTGCCTCTTTTTGCTAAAGGTCAAGTGAAAAGTTAATGAATCTCACCAAGGGCTGCATAAGCCAAGTCTCGTGTGAGCTGTTTATCCAGTGGCTGTGGGATTCACTTTCATTATATACCATCTCTCCAACTGCCCAGGCTAGACATTCCACCTTGAGAAAAGAATGGGTTTCCAAATGAGTTGCTACCTGGCAACTGACTGCTGTTGGAGAGTACTTCAAGAAACAAGGCGTCAAGTACACTTGGGTTACCTCATGATGACCCCAGGCAAATTTGGAAGTGGAATGGTTTAAGAGAATGCCTCAATAAAGTTATCTATATAGCTCATGAACGAGGGCAAAAAAAGACATGGAAGTAAATCGCCGCCTAAAACAAAAACAAACTGCCCCATCAAAAACGTATTCAATGGATCAAGGAGTAGTGCACATGGCTCCACAGAAGAAAAAACAGCCACAGGAGCGAAAAAAATAGAGCCATCCATATCAGCAGGAAACACTGTCCTTGTAGAGAAAAGAATACACAAAGAAAAATGGAACCTCCACTATAAAGTAATGATGATTCCAAACTGTGTCAAAAGGGTGCAACACTGTTTTCGATGAAGGAAGAAATTTATAACACGAGAAATGGATCTATTACGGACTCACGAGTATACACTCACTGGGCTCCCTTTATGTCAGTGCACCTGAGAGACATCTGTCGTCCAGCCCAGAATAAAGATTCCATTCTATCACTTACCAAGATATATGGGCAACGGTCTTTGGCCTCAGACCTCATAACCAAAGGCTACCACATTTCTATGTCCCTTTGTCAGCCTATTTCAGATTATAACTGCTATGCTGAGGAACATGTTGTTTTCCTTTGGCATCGCCTTTTCTGGTAGAGGTTTGATCTAACCGCAGAATCCTTACCTTAGAACAGGGTTCTTCAAAGTTGGCTCTGGAGGCCGCGATACATGCCAGATTTTAAGATAACTACATTTATCTAAATGGGAATATGCTAAAAATCTGGCATGAATCCAGCCCTCCAGGGCATCAGTCTGGATCTGGAAAAAACTTGAGCAGTACCTGTGCACGTAGGTATGCGGTGCTGACACTCTGTGCTCAAGTCATCCACATTGAATGAGATGCGTGTTCCCCATATAGGAGTTACTCCGGCTGGCTGATGTCATTTTCTTTCGTGACACAGTCTGTGCCCACAGATGAGGAGCCACATCAGAATGTTTGTGAACTCTGTGCTGTGATGAACCCAAGGAGGACCTTCCAGATGAAGGAGTCCAGTTTACACAGAAGGTAGGGTCGTAAGGAATCTGTTGCTAGATAAAGTCTCTACCAGAAAAGGCATTACAGAAGGTAACTTGTTCTTTTGAGGGAGACTTCTAACCGCAGATTCCTTACCTTAGGATAGTTACAACAGCAATAACCTCCCCGACGGAGGGACTGTGAACTGATTTAAAACAAAAGGTCCTGGAGGACCAAGCAGGCATAATGCACATGACACATGATTGTCCAGGCATGAGTGCTTTGTGAACGTATGGAGTGGTGCCCACGTAGCAGCCGGACAGATGTCGAGGACAGTCACCCAGCGTGCTAACGCAGTAGTCTCAGCCATGGGCTCTGGTGAGTCAGCCCTCAAGGCTCCCGGAGAATGCTTTATCTGTAATACTTGAAGGATTTGTTTTTGCAGAGTACAATCCATTGAGAGATGGTCTTCTTCTGCACAGCCTTACCCTTCTTTGCTCCAGTGAATCCAATGAAAAGCTGGTCGTTCAGTTGGTGTTGTTTAGTACAATCGATATAAAAACAAAGGGCTCTCTCTGGAACCATACGATTGAGTCTTTCCTCTTCCTTAGAGGGGTGAGAGGGAGAAAAAAAAACATTGGAAGAGTGATCCTCTGACTGACATGAAAGGTGGTCACCACCTTAGGTAGAAATAAGAAAACAAGTTACTTACCTGTAACTTCAGTTATCCAGTATTGGTGTCTTTCATAGATTCACATGCCTGAATCATTCCCCGTCGTCGAGGCGGGAGTCCCACGGTAAATAAAAAAGCAGTGCCAAAAGCACTTTGCAGTAGTAGGCCCTAGAAAAAAGGCCTGAGGCCTATATTATAGTAGCCTATCTACCTCCTTATGCTAAAAGACCCAAAGTCTTTGCTCCAACCAATCAGCTCACAGCACCCTCTAGAACCTTCCCTGCAGAGCCAGCTCTCCTCAGATTTTCGTAGCACAAGTGGGAACAAGTATCCCAAACTTAGAGAACTGACTCTCCGGGGAGGAGGGTGGGTTGCATGTGAATCTATGAAAGACACCAATACTGGATAACTGAAGTTACAGGTAAGTAACTTGTTTTCTTATCCAGTATTGGGGTATCTTTCATAGATTCACATGCCTGAATCAGAATAGCAAGCAGTAAGCCAGGCAAAGTCGGTTGCGGATGGTGGGAGACTTATTGCAGTGCACCCCCATGAGTGTATCGTCAACAACCAACAAACGCTTAGAGATTGAACCATTACTACATCACGTTCAAGTTCAACATTGACATTACGCATTTTCTTTCTGGAAAGAAATCTTAGGCATCATACAACAAAAACACAACATGTTAAATGCTTTCATATATATATCAATACAATCTAATAAAAGCATATACTTTAAATGAAATAAGTGAACATCAGTACCTGAACATTCTCCTTATGGAAACAGGTGACGTAAAACAGCTTGACCTACTGCCGCATCATCCTGACTTGCTGATTGTAGGCAGTAGTGTCTTGTAAACGTGTGGACATTCTTCCATGTCGCAGCACGGCAAATGTTCTCAAGCGTCACTCCTGCAAATAAAGCCGCAGACGCTGCTACAGCTCTTGTGGAGTGAGATCGAACAGACCTTGTCAATGGTCGATTAGCCTTGACGTGGCAGAATTGAATCGCGGATGCGATCCATCTTGAAATTGTGGCTTTAGTGACCGCATTCCCCAAAGTATTTTGACCATAAGCCACAAACAATTGATCTGATCTTCTCAAAGTTTTGGTTCTCTGAAGATAGAATTTTAAGCATCTCTTGATGTCTAAAGAATGCAATGTCTTTTCAGCCTGGGTTGACGGGTTAGGAAAGAAAACTTTCAGCTTGACAGGTTCATTTAAATGAAACTGGGAAGGCACTTTCGGTATGAATGTTGGATTTGTTCGTAAAGTGACATAGTCCTGGGAGAAATGCAAAAAGGGCTCCTTTATAGTGAAAGCTTGAATTTCTCCCACTCTTCTTGCGGAAGTTAGCGCCAATAATAAAGCAACCTTCCATGTTAAGAACTTTAGGTCGGCTCTATGGATAGGCTCGAACGGATGTTTCATCAGTTGTGATAGAACCGTGTTGAGCTCCCATTCCGGTGGTGAGGGCTTGACTGGTGGATAAGCCCGGAACAGACCTCTCATAAATTGCTTGATTAGCGATGAAGAGCAGAGTGACTGAGCATTGGTCCTCTTTCTGTACCTGGATAAAGCCGCTAAGTGGACCTTTAATGATGAAAAAGAAAGGCCAGATTGCGCTAAGTGTAACAAATAGGGCAATATCTTTTCTGCCGATGCCTCTATAGGGTGCAAAGCACTAGAGATGCACCATGCGCAAAAACGCTTCCACTTGAGACTATAAGTCTTTAATGTACTCTGGGCTCTTGCCTTCTCTAGAATGTCCCGGCATTCCTGAGGAATTTGAAGATGCTCAAATTCTAAGAAGTTAGGAGCCATGCGTGCAATTTCAGTGATTGAGGATCTGGGTGAAGTACCTGACCCTCGTTGCGTGATAGTAGCTTCGGAACTACCCGCAGCTTGATCGGTGGCTCCTGAGAAAGTAGCATGAGTTCCTGAAACCAATACTGGCGAGGCCACTTGGGAGCAATGAGGAGAAGGCGACAACTCTCCACTTTCATTTTGCGCACCACTCGTGGAATCAGAGGGATCGGAGGGAAAGCGTATGCATATGTCCCTGACCATCGCATCGAAAGGGCATTCCCCCTTGACCCCTGTTGAGGATACCTGCTGGCGTAGAACCGGCATTTCTTGTTCTGTTGGGTCGCAAATAGGTCCAACCTGGGTTTGCCCCATCTCTGAAACACATAGTTCAACTGGCCGTTGTCCAGTTCCCACTCGTGGCACTCTGACAAAGTTCTGCTCAGTTTGTCTGCCAAGGTGTTGTAGAGGCCTCTGACATGCTCCACTTTGAGGGTTATGTTGTGAACTGTTAACCACCTCCAAAGCTCTTGGGCTTGTTTGGATAGTGTTGCCGATCTCGTTCCTCCCTGCTTGTTGATATAAAACATGCTTGTGGTGTTGTCCGTTCTGACTAAGACCGAGGATCCCACTATCCTGGGGAGGAACGCTTGAAGAGACAGACAAATGGCTTTCAGCTCTAGGCTGTTGATGTGGCATCTCTTGTCTTGCTGAGACCATCGTCCCTGCACTTGCAGTTCCTGGAGGTGACCACCCCAACCCTCCATGGACGCATCCGTTGTAAGAATAAAATCCGGAGGATTCTGCAAGAATGGAAGCCCCTGCTCCAGATTGCTGATCTGAGACCACCATTGGAGTGCGTGTACCATCCTGTTGGTGACTGTGATGGTGTCCTCGAATGAACCTGTCGCTTGATGCCATTGACAGTTTAGCTCCTCTTGCAGCGGTCGCATCTTTAGACGCACCAATGGAATGAGGTTGATGGCTGAAGAACACATCTCCAGAAGTGATGCATATAGGCGAACTGAAAGTGACTTTCTTCTTGCCAGCTTTCTGGCTAACACCTGCAGACGGAGTTGTCTCTCTCGAGACAAGGATGCCTTGCATTCCACCGTGTCTAGGCAAGCTCCTAGGAACAACAGGCTTTGTTCCGGATGCATCTGAGACTTGGTTTTGTTGATTGTGAGGCCTAGCGATGCGAAGAGATTGCAGCATGCCGTAATGTCGGCTCTCACTTTGGCTTCTGATGGACCTTTGACTAGCCAGTCGTCCAAATACGGGAAGACCTGCACTTTTGCTGCCCGAAGAGCTGCTGCCACCGGGGCCAGGCACTTCGTGAAAATCCTTGGGGCCGACTTGAGGCCGAATGGGAGAACTTTGAATTGATAATGGGCGCCTGCCACAGTGAAACGGAGGTACTTCCGATGGTTTGGGTGGATTGGGATGTGGAAGTATGCGTCTTCCATGTCCAAGGAGGCCATGTAATCTCCCTCGTTGAGGCAACTGAGAATGTCCGAGAGGGTGACCATTCGAAATCCCTGCTTCTTGAGATATTTGTTCAGATTTCGCAGGTCTAGGATCGGTCGCCATTCCCCGGTTTTCTTTTTTATAAGGAAAAACCGGGAATAGAAACCCGTCCCTCTCTGATGGATTGGAACCTTTTCTACTGCGTTCTTGAGTAGCATAGCTTGAACCTCCTTGAACAATAAGTGAAGACGAGGGGGAGGGGGGCCCCTGGGCGGAGTTGGTGGAGGTTTGGTGATGAACTCTAGGGTGTGACCATGTTGGATCAAGTCTAACACCCACCGATCCGATGTTATATTCTGCCATTGTTGTTGAAAAGCAGATATTTTCGCGCCCACGGGAAGGTAAGGGGTTGGAGGCGGCGCCCAATTGCTCTCACTGTTTCTTGTGACTGTCTCGTCCTTGGTTGTTTGCGCGCCTTCTTCCTCCTTGACGAGAGAAACCAGCCGATCCAGATTGTCTGTAAGAAGACTGGTAGTTTTGACGGTATTGTGGTTGATACTGTCTGACTTGTTGGTAATAACTTCCCCTGGAAGAATAACCTCGTCCTCTAGCTCCTCTGAACGAACCTCTTTTATATTGTAAGGATCCTAGCGACTTTGCGGTATCCGTGTCAGTTTTAATCGTCTGGAGAGCCTCATCGACATGTTTACCAAAGAGAGACTTTCCGTCATAAGCCATGTCCAGAATTTTCAACTGAACCTCCGGACGAAACGTAGTGGCTTTTAACCACCCTTGACGTCTCAGGACGGCTGCTCCAGCCAACTGCCTGAAGTTCGTATTCGCCATATCTAGAGCGCAGTCGATGGATTCTTCCGCTGCCCGCTCTCCTTCCATTAAAACTTTTCTGGCTTCTTGCCTTGAGTCCTCTGGCAATAGCTCTATGAACCTAGCCATCTCCGACCACATTTGGCGATCGTAGCGTCCAATAATCGCCATTGAATTTGCTATCCTGATGGATGCTGCCGCCATAGTGGAGAACTTCTTCCCAATAAGGTCTAATCTTCGTCCCTCTTTATCTGGTGGAGTAGAAATAGGGGTAGCTGGGTTCTTTGACCTTTGCTGCGCCGCTTGAGAGATTACTGAATCCGGGCGTGGATGACCAATAAGACACGCCGGACTAGAAAGCGGGGCACGATATTTCTTTTCTATTCTGGGTAACACAGCAGGCACAGATGCGGGGTTTTCCATTATCTTTATGCCTTCCTTCCAAATAAACTCAACTATGGGAATGGCTCTAGATATCTTCCTTGTTTCCTCTTTAAAGTCATGGAGAAAACACTCCGTTTGCTCCACTGTAACAGGGAGCTTAAACCTGGTTGATGCCCTTTGCATCAGGTTGTGAAAACCACCTACATCATCAGGCGGTGAATCTGAAGGTTGTGGAGTCGGAGGGGACGGCATGGGAATAACATATTCATCCCATGGGTCCGATGAAGGAATGTTAGGCAACTCTCCATCTTCTACCTCCTCCTCTGATGATGAATCCGGAGTTTGTGGAGGCAAGACCGGTTGTGGAGTGTCCACAATTGGAGAAGCCGGTGGCTGTTGCCGAGGAGGAGCTACCGTGTCAGATTGAGGTACTTGCGGAGGAAAACGCTGTTTGTAATCCGCCAGCATAGCCTGTAAATCCTGTATCAAATTAGGCGGCAACTGAGTGACTTCCGGGACTCTAGGCCTTCTCTGATGATCCAATGAGTGAGGCACTATGATATCCTCTTGGTAATAGTGCTCAGCGTATGAATCCTCCTCATCATCATCTTGGCACTTGATGACAAGCTCGGATGGATGACGTGCCACACCAAAAGCACCCTCATCATCATCATCCTCATAGTCATCTTCTTCATCGTCCACATAGGTTTCCAGAAGATGAGAAGGCAGAAGTGGAGATATGTATGAACCTTGTTGCCTCTTAAAAGACACCAGTTGAAAGTTTTTTGTCGCCATTGGCGTACAAAAGGCCTGATTCCCAGTGGCAGGTCTTAATAAAGCTGGTTCCATCGACCTTGATGACCCCGGAGACCAAGGCGCATCCATTTGTTGAAAAGATGTCGTCGTCGACGGATTTATCGTCGACGAGATCGACGACGAGGGCATCGTCGACGATAGGCTTGCCGTCGACGGGACTGTCGTCGACGGGCTGGACGTCGACGGGACAATCGTCGATGGACTCGTCGTCGATGGAGCCACCATCGACGGGACGGTCGTCGACGAGGCAACCAATGACGGGCTCGTCGTCGACGGGATAGACGTTGATGCTTTCTTCGTCGACGAGGCAGTCGTCGACGGCGGCGTCGCCGACTTCGTCGACGGGCTCTTCTTAGATGACGAGTTTTTTGATGATGACGGCGTCTTCGTCGACGAGTCGTCTACGAGAGTTCTTTTTGTCACGATACTGATTTTAGTAGACACAATAGGTGTAGTGATAGACGTAGTGGATATCATATCCATAGAAGAAGAGGTTGAAGTGGAGACAGTGGTAACTGGAGAGGAGACAGTAGAAGTCTTACTCACTGTTTTCTTTGCCGGATCGTTGGTGGCTGAGGCTCCAGAGACAGAATGTTTGGATCTCTGTGAAGAGCCTGAAGTAGAGTGGGAGGCCTTAACATGCTTTCTCCCCTCACTTATCTTATCCTCTTGAGACCTCGCCCTCTTGCTAGAGGTAGAGGCTCTGTCATCATCATCCTTGGAAGAGGATTTAAGCCACAAAAGGACTCTGGCTTCCCTATCCCTTAAGGTCTTGGCAGGGAAGGTAACACAGATCTTACAAGTCTTTGCCTCATGCTTGGGATATAGGCAATAAATGCAGTCCTTGTGTAAGTCATCCACATGGACCCTCTTCTTCTCACATGTTCTACAGGGTCTGAACAAGGCCTTCTTGTCAGACATCTTGAAGCTCTGAAGAAAAAACTGAGTCAAGACTCAGGGAGACTCCCTTCCACACGACGTGCGGTGAAAATCTGAGGAGAGCTGGCTCTGCAGGGAAGGTTCTAGAGGGTGCTGTGAGCTGATTGGTTGGAGCAAAGACTTTGGGTCTTTTAGCATAAGGAGGTAGATAGGCTACTATAATATAGGCCTCAGGCCTTTTTTCTAGGGCCTACTACTGCAAAGTGCTTTTGGCACTGCTTTTTTATTTACCGTGGGACTCCCGCCTCGACGACGGGGAATGATTCAGGCATGTGAATCTATGAAAGATACCCCAATACTGGATAATTTAGCTTGTCCTTTTAGAGGGTAATATACGGTTGGTGAACCGATAGGGCCTGAAGCTCACTCACCCATTGGGTCAATGTAATGGCCACAAGAAGAAAGTCTTAAGAGTCAAAAGTCTGAGAGGACAGTTATGCATGGGTTCAAAGAGAACACATCAGGTTAAAACCAAAATTATAGCCCACTGGCCATAATCAAAGGGGAAGGTGGAAACATGGGCTGGAAACCTTTCAAGAAACGCTTCACAACAAATGACTTAAACCGGAAAATCTAATTCTGCAACTGCAGAAAAGCCAAGACAGATGAAAAATACCTCTTAACAGTACCCATCGCGAGACCTTAGTGGGCCAATGAGAACACAATCAGTAACACCTCTAATAGTTTAGCATAAAGTGGGTCAATATGCTTGTCTGAACACCAAGACACAAACTTGACCCAACAGCAGGCGTATACAGATTTTGTCGAGGGATGTCAGACTACCAGAGAAACATCAGAAACCTCAGGGGAAGATCAAAAACACTTATCTGTAGCCATTCAATCGCAAAGCATGAAGATAGAGCATGCACAGGTTTGGATGAAGTACCCTTAACAACTGCTGCACAGGAGATGCTCCCGAAGGGGCAGCCTGATCGGAGTACAGATGCTCATGTCCAGGAGTCTGGGATCCCTCACACTCCATGCTTTGACTAGAGCCCCGAGGATGACTTTGGCTCGATTGGTCATGATTTTTTTTAGGACGCTAGTCAGGAGTGGGAATTGGAAAAAAGGCATTCAGAAGTCCAGAGTTCTAAGCGGAACAAGCCCTCTGAGTGAGAGCTGATTTGGAAACTCCAGCATGCAGAAGAGCTGATACTGTGCGTTCCGGGTGGTGGTGACCAGATCGAGCCAATATTCTCTGTATTTGCAGAAGAGAGCTTGTACCACCTCTGGGTGTTGAAGCCATTTGTGAGTTTGTCTGCCCTGACGTTCAGAGATCCTACCAAGTATTGTACAACCAGGAAGATGTTCTGTTGTTCCAGCCATGGCTAGAGGCCATGACCCCACTCCATCATGGTTGTTCCAGTACCACATAGCAGTAATTTCGTCTGCGAACACTTGCCCCAGCCTCCCTTTCATGAATGGCTGGAAGACTTTCAACACCAACTCGATGGCCCGCAACTCTAACATGTTGATGTGGAGCAGAGTCTCTGCGGAGACCAGAGTCCTCTGAGCTCCACATCTTTCAAGTGGCACCTAGTTCTACAAGTGATGCATCAGTCACCACTGATTGCTCTGTGAGGGTAAAGGAGAGGGGTCTGCAACTGACGATATCATGATTCAGAAACCACCACTGAAGATCCTCTTGCAATGTCATTCGAAATCTAGACACGATAGGAGAGATTCCCCAGATTCCCTGCTGCTGTACCCTTAAAAAAAGCCTGCAAGCTCTGGCTGAAGTTTAAGGGGCAAGTTAATAAATCTGCCCAGGGTCAACATAAGTAGGGTCCAGTGACAGCTCAGTTCCAAGTATTTAGGTTATTTCCTTTACTGCAAGCGATCTCAGAGTACCAATGACAGTAATGTGCTTAGTTCAGCAAGATATAAAGTATAGATTTTCCAACAGTTGAATAAAGACAACTGCTCAGTTATTTACCAGAACGCTAGATTAGGAGTGTGGGCAGGGTTAACCAAATTGTACATGTTTAAGTGTAACAAAAACCTAATTCTGTGAGAACAGATAATTTGTGCATGACTGATTAAGGCAGAGTTCTGTTCTCAGCCAGACACAACCATGTCTGTCTGGACAATGGAGTGTTTATTAACTTTGTAGGAAAGTGTCCCTTTTTGAAAAGGTCAACCCCACTTTTTGCCTGATATCTGATGCAATTTTTACAGAAGAGCACTGGGTTCCTGCTATTCAGGTTTCCAGTGCCAGATCTTTCTCTAAAACTGTACAATTAATCATCTAGAGGAGGAGCTTCGCGCGCATCCGAGATGGCCGCGTGAGCACAGGGCTCCCGAAGACCCTCGCTGCCTCCCGCATTTATCCTGGACAATATCCTGATTTGATGGAAGATCATTGAAGACACAACCCGGCTGACGTACTAGCAGGTTTTTGGGTCGAAATCGGACGCAGGGTCCCCGAGCATTGCCGTCTTGAAATTTGCGGCCTTCTCCATGGAATAGCCTGGACCTTGAGTTGTAGCAGTGCCCAGGTCGTAATTTAACAACAACGGCTTGAGGGGATCAGACCACAGCCTCACTTCACTTTCGGTTTCGTTTCTCCGGCGCACTGCCTCACATATGCGGTGTGTCTGTTGATCGAACGAGCCCCAATGCCAGCTCATTGAGTTTCGAGCGGGCGACTGTTTGGCTTAGACTCCACTTGGCTCAACTTTGCCTCCTGCATTCTCGTGTGTGAATTTCAAGGAGCCATTTGGACCAGATCCCAAGCCTCCCTCCGGGGCACCCGACTCGCCATGACGGGCAAGCCTGAGGGTGAGAAACGGAAGGTTAAGACCACTATCCGTGGAGGCTCAACCCAGACCAATGTTATGGATCGCTATACACTTTCTAAAGTATCCACTGGTGGCGCACCTAAGGCCCGGGAGGAGGTTGTCGACGATCCTGCTGTGCTGGTGGACTTAACACTGCAAGACGTGATGGGCGCCATTGCTGTTATTCAGTCTTCTATCGGCCAACAGTATGAAGCCTTGGCTCTGAAGTTGGACACGGTGGCTATTGATGTCAACCTCATTCGAACTGACTTGGCCAAGTCGAATGAGAAAGTGAAGTCATTAGACCTAAAGACATCCAACCTTACCACGGACGTGTCCGACTTGCAAACAGAAGTGCGCAATCTTAGATCTGCTAATGACTTTTTTGCTCGTCGCTTGGAGGATTTTGAAGGCCGTGCACGGCGCAAATAACGTGCGTATTATTGGGGTCCCGGAAGGTTCTAGTTCACTCGCCACTGATCTTCGAGTGGAGGACCTCATTCTTAATCATCTGGCACCGAAGGGCCTGAGCAAATTCTTTGCCATCGAACGTGCGCACAGAGTGCCAGGGGGGCAGGCGAAGCCCGGTCTTCCCCCCCCGTCCGATTATTGCACGGATCTTCAACTTTAGAGATCGCGACGCCATTTTGCAGGCGGCACGGACAAGCGGCCCTACGCAGTTCGAGAACGCCGCTGTTAATTTTTATCCGGACTTTTCTCAATCGGTCCAGAAACAACGTATGGGATTTCAAGGCCTGAGGAAGTGAGTGATTGGTTGGACACTTTGCCGATTCGCCGTGCTGGCCAGGAACATGCTGGTGGTGCTGAAGGGGAACTGATGGACCAAGAATGATTCTGGTGCCTGTGTCCGGAACACTATTCAACGTGACCGGCCGGAGCTCATTGACTTTTTTGATCTTTCCGTTCGTATCTTTGGAGGTAGCGGGGATATCGGGACCCTTTCCTCCTCTGGGGTTTTCTTTGTGTAGATTAGTTCTTGTTTGTAATTGCTAGGGCGACAGGCACACTGCAAATTGGGGTGGCTTTTGAGTCGGTGCAGGGGTGCAAGGTGGGGGGGGATTTGTGTTGGGAACCTTGGGGGGAGGGAGGGACATGTTCTGGGATTGTTTGTTTTTTCTTCTTCAAGGCAAAGTACTTTCATTATCTTCGACATTGGTGTGATGCTCGTTTTGCGATGGGAGTTCATTGTGGATCTGGATGGGGGTAGAGGGTTGAGGGTATTATGCTGGAATGTGAAAGGGTTGGGTGATCGCATAAAGAGAGGGGTGGTTATGCAGCTGTTACGGCGCCTTTCGCCTGATGTCGTTCTGCTACAAGAGACACACTTGATAGGAAACACTTGTCACGCTCTTAATAGACGGGGTTATCGTCTTGCTGCCCATTCTGGATTTACATCTAGTTCTAGAGGAGTGGGTATTCTGCTCAGGGTTTCCCTCCCCCTCGAGGTTGATGATGTGATCCTCGATGCCAGGGGTCGATATGTTGCACTTGTCGGGCGGTGGGAGGGAAAACCGATCTCGTTGGTGTCAGTTTATGTCCCCCCGGGCTTGCAATCCACGACATTTGTGGACCTGGGGCGGGTGGTTCTGGGTCTCCCGGAGGGTGTTTTGATACTGGGTGGTGATTTTAACTCCGTTATTTCTGGCAGGATAGACCGCTCTCCCCCCCGAGATCTTCCTACTGCGCAATCCTGGTTGGGCGACTTCCTAGAAACATTGGGCCTCATAGACTGTTGGAGACTAATGCATCCAGAGCAATCACAGTTTACTTTCCACTCTGGAGCTCATGGCAGTCTTTCTAGACTAGATTATATCCTGATACCGGCGGCACTGTCCCCCTCGATTGGAGAGATTAGACACCTGGCCCGGGGTATATCGGACCATTCCCCTATTTGGTTTCATTTTAATCTTAGCATCGGGCCGAAGGCAGGGTGGCTCCGATTAACCCCTGGTATCTCCTCAACTCTAAGACACGCGCTGAATTGATTAAATCATTTGATCTGTATTTTACTGAAAATGCTGGTTCTGTATCCTCACCTGTCTCGTTGTGGGAAGCTTATAAGACTGTGATCAGGGGACAGGCATTGTCTTTGGTGGGGTGGGCCAAGAAATGTAAGAATGAGGCAATTGTTCAGCTCGAGACTGAAATCACAGACCTGGAGACGGCATTGGAGCAGGAGGTTTCTCGAGAAGCATTACATGTCCTCCGCCTTAAACAATTAGAATATAAAACTTTGGTTACTGATGCTGCAAAGACGATGAGTAGGGAACAGCAGGGACGGCTCTATGATGGGGGTGATAAAGCGGGAAAATTGATTGCCTGGCTGGACAGAAGGGAGAGAGCGAATCGAGTGGTTCCGGTGATTGAGACATGCGGTGGTGTGAGTGTAACTGATCCTGTTGGAATTGTTGAATGCTTTGCTGATTATTTTCGAGAGGTCTATACCTCGGTGTCCGACAGGCCTGAAGAGGATTCGCACTTGTTGCTTCGGGACATAGCGCTCCCATGTTTGTCAGAATCGGAGCGTGATTGCTTGGATGCCACGCCCTCGGTGGATGAGGTGGCTCTCGCGCTGCGCTCCCTTCGCTCCGGCAAGGCTCTGGGTCCCAATGGCCTTCCTGTGGAACTGTATAAGTTACGCCCTGATACTTTAGCTCCCTATCTCCGTGATATGTTTTTGGCTGCGCGGGATAATGGCTCCCTCCCCAGAGATCAGCGTCTTGCGACCATTGTGGTGATCCATAAGGAGGGTAAACCACGAGATCGTTGCTCGTCTTATAGACCCATTTCGCTCTTAAATGCGGAGCCCAAGATCCTCGCCAAATTGCTTGCTAATCGTGTGATTACGGTTATTAGGGACCTGATTCATCCGGATCAATCGGGTTTTATCCCGCACCGTAACACGGCATTAAATTTGCGACGTCTGCATGGTGTTCTCGCGAGGGCCCCGACCCTGCGTGAACCGGCCATCTTGGCGTCCTTGGACGCAACGATGGCCTTTGATACAATCGAGTGTTCTTATCTCTGGGCGGTACTCGCCAAGTTCGGATTCGGCGCGGGTTTTATTGGTTGGGTCAAACTCCTGTATGAAACACCACTAGCCCAGGTGGTGGTTAATGGCCGCGTCACCGTGCCTTTTACTCTTGGGAGGGGCACACGACAGGGTTGTCCGTTGTCCCCGCTCATTTTTAGGTCTCGTAGCGATAACAGCGCGTAAGCGCTGTCTCGCCAGAGATCTTTTGTTACTGACTGTGCTTCCCAGGAGACAGCCCCTAGCCGTGCGCATCTTGCAAAACGCGATCGGCGCAGGCCACGTGCGCGCGAACGCGCTCGCCGTGGCTGTCTCCTGGGAAGCGCAAACATAGACAGGCACACCTCCCCCTGCACGCATGCGCACACACATACACAAGCACACATACACGCACGGAGAGACTTCCCCCCACCCCTCCGCCGTCGCACACACACACGCACACATACAGGCATCCCCCCCTTCCCCGCTCACCGGCACTCCGGACTTGTGCAGCCTCCGACCGCGGGGCTCTCCCTCGGGCATGGGAGCCCCGCATCACCACTGCTCCTCCAGGCACTCCGTGGGCGCGGGCTTCACAAAACGGAAGTCCCGCCTCACGATAGGTTTCGTTTTGCGTGCGCACGTCTTCTTAGGAGTGGGCTTCGTGCACAAGACGGAAGTCCCGCCCCCACCAAAGGTTAGTTTTATGTACATGTATTTCTATTGTAGGGGTTTCTGTTGTACTTGTGAGATCCACATGTATGTCCATTTGGCTTTGTGTTGGAAAGCAAACAGTTTATCACGACTCTGCGCCACTTTCTGTGACTTTGCACGGCTGCAAAGTCCCACCAAACTTGCCCCTTGGTGTGCACCGTTACCAGAGGCTTTGCACCAATCTCTCTAGACCCCCCCCGAGAGGATCCAGAGCCTTCCCATGGGGAGGAGGGGGAGGGCGGTGAACCGCCAGCAACACCGTGCGCTAAATTGGCCACTGATGGGCTAAAATGAGATAATTATGACCGAGAAAAGCCCAGGTCCGCGTGCGTGATCCGGCGAACCGGGTCGATCGCTGCTGAGATGGACGGGCTGATGGCGCCCCGCTGCGCCTAGCGCCTCGTGCCCTTCACAGCTCAGAGCGCTGCGCGGGGGGGGGGTGCACCGGAGCCACTTAACCTGCATCAATGCCAGCCCTGATGGGGTGAAAATGGGAAAAGAGGCGACCGCGCCGGCCGGGGCCCCGCTCACTTAACGCGCTGGTTTCATTACAGAGAATCTAAGGGATCAATGAGCGGGGGGCCGCGGGGGGGGGGCCGCCAGGCCTTAACTGGGTGTCAGGAACGGCATTAAATAAAGATTGTCAACTCGCAGGAGCCGGCCTGTTTGCTGACGGCCCAAGATTGAATTGTTAGTTAAAATTGGGTCTGAGCGGCGGCAGCGGCAGAGTCGGGGGCCCCCGGCGCAGGACTTGTCAATTTGTAGATTGTAAATCTTCCAGCCCTAAACAGCCGGTCCGAGGGGCCCCGCCGGGGACGGGGCTATTTATACCGAGAAGGATTGATTTCTGTTTAGCTTCAGTTCCATCTGATGCTGAGCAACATATAAAAGGCGTTTTTAGGTCCGTGAGCAACAGCACTCTTGCACACACTCAAACTGCTCACCAATTCAAAGTATGCTAAAAATGTTATGCAACGCATTGTCATACACAATGCCAATAACTCAAACTTTAATGCTGCGAGACCTATTGCATTACAAATGCTTGTTGCTTTGGCGTTGGAGCCTCTTGCCGCTTGGCTACGGTGGGAACCTTCGATGAAGGGTATACGCTGGACGCCGGAATTTGAGGATCGTATTTCCTTATACGCGGATGATATCTTATTGTACCTTACATCTCCCCAAAAATCGCTCAATGTGTTATTCAACGTACTTACCTCCTTCGGGAAGAACTCGGGCCTCATCATTAATTGGTCGAAATCCTACATTTATGTACTTGCGGGTGATGTCCCTCGTTTGCCACGGGGCTGTCCCATCCAGTTGTCGCAGTCTGGCTTTAAGTACTTGGGTGTGTTTATCTCGATGTATCCGGCGGTTCGCTATGAACGTAATTTGCTCCCCCCACTCCAACGGTTACGCTCCGATGTAGCGCGTTGGCGTAAACTACCGTTGTCTCCCCTAGGGCGTGCGGCCCTTTTTAAGATGATGTCCTTACCGCGGTTCCTATATGCCCTCCAGAATAGTTTTGATGTCATCCCGTCTAAATATTTTCGGGAAGTAGAATCATTGCAGAGGCAACTAATATGGGACGGATGTTCGCGCATAGCTCTTCCGAAATTGACACTCCCCTGGTATGATGGCGGTATAGCGCTCCCTGATATTCGTAGGTATTATTGGGCTTCCCACCTTGCTGCTATCAACCACGGGATGTATGGCCCGGCGTTGAATCCAGCATTTGAGATGGACAAGTGGCTGCTCCCGGGTGGTGATTATTATAGGGCACTTTACTCTGGATCCTCCCGTTCACAACTCACGGGACCTACCGCTATAGCTGTCCGGGTATGGCATAGCGCAACGGCGGCTATGGGCTGGAGTGATAAATTAACGGGTGTGACACCGCTCTATGCCTCTGCGAAGCTGGGTGGCCTATGGAGGACGAAGGGATTTGATCGATGGGACATGATCGGTATTGGTAAAGTGCGTGATCTCTGGGTTAAAGGAAAGGTTAAGGCCTTCTCGGAACTACAAATAGAGTATAAGCTGAGTGACAGGGAAAGATTTCGTTACATCCAGGTACGTCATGCTCTGAACTCTGTGTTGCCAGTGGGTAGTGCTATTCCGGATTCCTCCCCCCTCGAAGATCGTATACTAGATGGCTATGTGCCGGATAGTACTATCTCACTGTTCTATAAGAAAATGATAAATGACCGATCGAGTCTGCTTGATCGCATCCGTGAGGCCTGGATTGCTGATGGTATTGAACTGGATGACGAGGACTGGCAGTCCGCGATCTCCTCTCCCAAGGAGGTGGCGATTCCGGCCCGCCTCCGTCTGGTCCAACTCAAGATCCTCCACAGAATCTATGTCACTGGTCCCCGTCTGATTCATATGGGTTTCTCTACGGATGGCATGTGTCGGCGTGGGTGTGGTCTCCTTGGCACCTATTTCCATATCATATGGGAATGCCCTGAGGTGGTGCGATTCTGGAAACGTATACATGAGATTATGGATGATGTCACGGGTGTTGTGGTGAGGCCGGAAGCCCGACATTGTTTGTTGAATGTTTGGGGTCCGAATGACTATGACATGTCGCAGCTTCGGTGGGTGACTCTGGCCAACATGGTTGCGAAGAGGGATATTGCTCAGTTGTGGGGTTCCCCAAGGCCGCCTACAGTGACAGCTTGGAAAGAGAGTCTGGACTGGTGCATGTTTCGAGAGAAAACAGTGTATATCGCAAGAGGCAGGCCCAAAAAATGGGGGAAGATTTGGAACCCTTGGAACTCCTACCGTGGAGATATTTGTACGCCCCCGCTCACCGCTATCTCAAGTCCTTCCCAGTCGCCCTGACCTACATCCCTTCCAGCTGTGGTATATTGTTTTGTTCATATGCAATTCTCCCTCTGCCTCCCTCCCCTCACCTGTATTCAAAGACTTTTTTCTCCTGCTATCATGTATCTCCCGTCCTCCTTGAGCACAGACCTAATGGCTGTATTATTACTGTACTGCCTTGCTTGTTTGTTTGATGTTTTGTTTCTTTGTGTTTCAAATAATAAAAAGTAAAAAAAACAAAAACTGTACAATTGTCCCCAAATTGGCAATACCTTTAGCACCCCCTGTAGGTCCCTAGTGAATGGTACCCGTGGTAACTAGGGCATGGAGGCTAAAGAGGAACTTGAATGGCAACAGCATGTATTGTGGCACCCTAAGGGACACCTCAGCACTAACATGCAAACAGCCATTGCAGGCAGCGTGCCATGGTGCAGAGACAAGTGAAGAGATGACATGGCACACCTCCTGTGTGCCATGCCTGCAGACACTGCATGCAGTATAGGTAAGTCACTCCTACATCAGGCCTAGGCCTTAGACCCTAAGGCAGGGGGCACTACACAACATGTGTGGACATATCTGCATGAGCAGATATGCCTCTGTGAAGTCTAAGTCGATTCTCAGATATTACAAATGAACAGGGAAATCATTTTGAGAGCATGTTCTGGACAAAGGTGTTTTTGAGTTCCCCAGCTACACAATGGCTTCACTAAAATGAGAAATGTTAGGTATCAAATATCTCATATTAATAAACCCAGACGGATTCCAGTGATGGATTTATTAATACATGCACCCAGAGGGCAATTAGAGGTTCAACCCGAAAACCTACAGACTACCTGTGTACTGGCTGACTGGTGTAGACCAGCTGCAACCACAGACAGGTTTGTGACCCCCTACAGGAGAGAGACTGCGCTCTCTGAGAATGCGATGGACAACCTACGGATGGAGACGCCACCTGTGATAGGTAGAGCACTGCCGACAGACTGGGCATGTACATTAAGCACTCCGGCCAGATGATTGGAAATTACGCAAATCTGATGGTCCTGAGCCCAGGACCAGAGTCGATGAGCCTCTCTGCAGAGATGATACGACCCTACTCCTCCCCGTTTGTGGATGTACGACATTGCGGTAGTGTTGTCCGTCAGGACCTGAATCGACTGACCACAAACGGAGGGAAGAAAGCCTTGAGTGACAAATGTACCACCCGCAATTCCAGAAGATTGATGTGAAACAATCTTTCCTGAGGAGACCAAAGGCCTTTGACCTCCAGATCCCCCAGATGAGCTCCCCACCCTAGAGTGGAGGCATCCGCTATAACTGTGGCCACCGGAGAAGGAGGTTGAAACGGTTTCTCTTGAGACAGGTTGTCCGAAACACTCCGCCATAACAGCTCTGCTGCAGTGTCTGGAGATTCTGACCACCTCCCTGAGATCCCCGTTGTGTTGAATTCACTACCTGAGGAGGCACCACTGGAGGGCTCTCATGTGCCAGCGTGCATGGTTGACCAACAGTATGCAGGAAGCAAAAAGACCAAGCAGGCATAAGACCTTCAGCCGCTTCATTCTGAAAAAGTGGAATCATAGCCTGGATTCTCTGTGGAGGAGGGACTGCCGGACTCACAGTAGTATCTAGTACTGCCCCTATTAACAGGATGCACTGAGAGGGCACCAGGTGAGATTTGGGTATGTTTATCGACAACACACTTTCGTTTATCTTGCAAATGATGCAGCACCATCTCTGGCGACTTTGCTTTGAGCAGCCAGTCATCCAGATAGGAGAAAACAGGACCCGACCTTCTGAGATGTGCTGTTACCACTGCCATCACCTTTGTGAAGACCTGAGGTGCTGAAGTAAGACCAAACGGAAGGACCTCATAGTGTTAGTGTTGGGACCCCACCATAAAGGAAAATGCTACTTACCAGTATGCATCTGTTCTTGGCATGTAGAGCTGCAGAGTCTCACACTGAGCATTAGATCGCTGCCTGGTGTTGGGCTTGGATGATTGCATGTTGTTGTTGTCTTGGATGAAGTCTTTGTAGTCACGAGATAGGAGACTCCTCCCTGGGACGATAATGCGCATGTGCATCGACCTCATCATTAGATTGTTTTTCACCATGATGGAGTTAGTAGAAAGAAAAAAGATGTCCATGTGTGTATATCTTAGTAAGATAGAACTGGAACAGATACAGGTCCCGGGGAGGCGGGTGGGCGTGTGAGACTCTGCAGCTCTACATGCCAAGAATAGATGCATACTGGGAAGTAGCATTTTCCGTTAGAGGCATATGGGCTGCAGATCTCACACGGAGTGTTAGATTTAGGGTTTTCTAGTTGGCACAGGTAGTTACTTGTGACAAATAGGGACCCTTGCCTCTAGTCAGGAAAAGGGGATTACACTCCTAAATAACCCCTACTCACCCCCTTGGTAGCTTGGCACGAGCAGACAGGCTCATCTCAGAGGCAGTGTGTAAAGCACTTGTGACCACATACAGTAACCCAGTGACAACACTACAGATGGACACCACACAAGGTTTTATATAAAAAAAATAAGTATAGTTTACCACAAGACCATAAACGACAAAAATACACAATACTATTACTTTAAGATGGTAGATTTAGCTTAATTAAGTTCAGTTCTTAAGATGCGACACTTTGCGTCAATGTACCTTAGGTTGCGTTTCGCTTCCACGACAAGCAATGTCGCAGCGAGGGAAATGCGGCAGAGTTCAAGTACAAAGAAATAAAGACGTGAAGATCTTCCAGATGCGGCATGCTTCTCCGGGGATGAGAGTATTTCTCGGTTCGATGCGTGGACTGCAGCGGTGACACCCTAGTTCAGCGATGCGACGGTAACAGCTTCAGCTGCGACACTCTTCTCCCACAATGCGTGAAGCTTCCGCACAATGCGACAACTACAGCGGCGACATCTACGATGCGATGGCAGCAGCTCCGACGGCGGAGCGCTTCTCGGAGCTGCAAGGGGCTTTTCCTCAATGCAGTGCAGTGCGACAGTTCCAGCGGTGACACCCTCCTTCGGAGTAGCGACGGAAGGCACAGCGACGGCGACACGCTCCGGCCTCGTTGCGAGACTCTTCGCTCGATGCGGTGCAATATGACAGCTACAGCAGCGACACCCTCCTTCGGAGTTGCGACGGCAGCAGAAGCGACGGCGACACGCTTCCTCTTCGTTGCGGCACGCTTCTCTCAATGCGGTGCAATGCGACAGCTACAGCGCCAACATCCACGATGCGACGGCAGCAGCAGCGACACGCTTCTTCCTCAATGAGTCGCGCTTCCAGTTCCTTGCGACACGCAGTTCCACGGAAGGCCCAAAGCAGCAGCAGGCACCTCCAAAAGAACTCTGGAGAGCTGGGGGTTGGAGTCTGTTGCCCTTGAGACTTCAGCAGGAGGCAAGCTCTTTTCCAAGCCCTTGGAGATCCTTCACAGTTGAAAGCAAAGTACACAAAGTTCCTTTCTCCTTCCTTTGGCAGTAAGGCAACCACTGCAGGCCAAACCCCAAGCAACACTTCAGCTTGGGAATAGTCTCTCCTCAGTTTCTTCAGGTTCCTCTCCTCAGTAAAGGTATCTTCTTGTAGTCCAAAGTGATCTAATTTCTTGGGATCAGGGTCCAATATTTATACCCCAAAATCCTTTGTTCTCTGAGGGGAGAGGGGCCTTTGCCCAGTCCAAAACAGTTCTGAAGCACTCTGTTTACCAGACTTCTCCTTTCCTTTCACAGTGTAGGGCAGAAACATCAGACGCCCCACAAGAGGTGGAGACAGCAGTGTGGAAAGCAAATACAGTCCTGGAGCACTTTGTTTACAGGACTCCTTCTCTTCTTTCAGTGTGCAGGGCAGGGATAGCAGCCGCACCCCAGGATGTGGAGTCAGCATTGTGGAAGGCAGGCACAGCCCTATTCAAGGTTCAGGTGCAACTCCTCCCTCCCATCTAGATGCAGATCTCTCTATTCACCACTGGGCTGAATCATCCTGTCTCTTGGAATCCCCCAGCCCGGTCACTCACAAAACCAGACAAAGGAATACACAACCTAGCAGAGGCAGGCTTGAAAGGTTAGGCAAGCAAATACCTACTTTCTAAAAGTGGTATTTGCAAACACAGAATGTTAAAACCAACTTCACTAAAAGATGTATTTTATCATTCTGAATTCAGGCATACTAAACTATAATTTCTACCATGTTCTCTGAGTCAGTTAGGATTATAAAATGTAATAATTCTAACAGCCCATTCTGGCCTATGGAGAACAGGTAGCTTTGCAATAGTGAAAAACGAAAATGGCTGTAATTCACTATTAGGACAAGCCACACACACCAGGGCATGTCCTACCTTATACTTACAATGCACCCTGCCCTTGGGCCTACTATAGGGGTGACTGATATGAAGAAAAGGGAAGGTTTAGGGACTGGCAAGTGGGTGCACTTGCCCAGTCAGTGTGACAGTATCAGACCGCACACAGGCTCTGCAATGGCAGACCGTAGACACATTTTACAAGGCTGCTTCTGTGGGTGGCACAACCAGTGCTGCAGGCCCACCGGCAGCATTTAGATTTACACACCCTGGGCACACTCAGTGCACTGTACTAGGGTCTGACAAGTAAAGCAAATAGCCAAACATAGAACCACTGATTAATATATCAATTTACAATAGGGAGCACTTGCACTGTGGCACTGAATAGCAGTGGCACAGTGCCCAAAGCATCTAACACCAGCAAAAATACATGAGGCAACAGCAAAAATGGAAGGGAGACCCACGCCAATGGTGCCAGGTCTAACACTGAGCATAGATTATACAGTAGTATCTCCCCTAGCGGTGGTCACCTGTATCTGTTGCAGTAGTTTGAAAAAGAGTTTTGAGGACAGCTTAACCTACAGCAGCTTGCCCATCAACACAACAGTGTTTAGTGAAGGTATGCGTTGTAGACCATGTTGCTGCCTTACAGATGTCTTCTAGGGGAATGTTCCCCAAGAAAGACACAAAGGCTCCTAGTTTGCGTGTGGAGTGCACTCTATGAGGAATTGTTAATATGCGTTTTTCTTTTTGATAGCATATTTGTATACATTTTACAATCCACCTTGCAAAACCACCTTTAGAGATGGGATTGCCTTTATGTGGTGGAGAGAAAGCTTCCAACAATTGTTTTGTTTTGTGAAAGGATTTAGTTCTGTCAATGTAATAGAGAAGGGCTCTTTTCACTTCTAGGGTGTGTAGAGCTCTTTCTGCTACAGAGTCTGGGTTTTGAAAAAACTCTACTGATTGATTTAGATGAAATGGAGTAATGACTTTAGGAAGGAATTTTGGATTTTTTCTTAAGACCACTTTGTTACGATGTAAAAATGGTTCCTGTATAGTGAAAGCTTGAATCTCACTTACTCTTCTAAGAGGTAATAGCTACAAGGAAAGCTGTTTTCCATGTGATGAATTGTAATTCACATTTGTGAAAAAGGTTCAAAAGGGGGACCCATTAGCCTGGTAAGAACAATGTTTAGGTTCCACTCTGGAGAGGGTGGTAACCTACGAGTAATGATTTTTTTCAATCATTCCATAAATGCTTAAATTGCAGGCACTCTAAATAGTGACAAATGTTGTCTATTTTGTAAGTACGCAGCAAGTGCTGCAAGATGTAGACGTATAGATGAGTATGCCCAATTACATATTTGATAGTGGTGTCCTGCTAGTACAAACCTTAGATACTTCCTCTTAGAAGGATGTATGGGAATGTGGAAGTAGGCGTCCTAGAGATCTGGTGTAGCAAGGAAATCGCCTTGTTGTAACAGTGGGAGCACTTGTTGTAAAGTGATCATGTGAAAATGATCTGAGTGTATATACAGGTTTAACGGCTTGCGATCGAGAATTGGTCTTAGTGTCCCGTCTTTCTTGGGTATTAGGAAATACAGCGAATAAACCCCTGTTCCTTGATGTTGTTAGGGAACTATCTCTATTGAGTCTTTTTGAAGCAATGAGAGAACCTCTTATTTGAGCAGCATGAGATGTTCTGTTGACATTGGACGCTGTCTGGGTGGTATATGTGGAGGGGTAGCTGTAAGTTCTAGACAGTAACCATACTAGATAATTTGTCTCACCCACCTGTCTGTTGTGATGGAATTCCAGACAGGTAGGAACTTTGCTAATCTCCCCCCGACAGGAGTGGAATGCTGTTGGGGGAGCGGAAGGAAGTCACTGTTTTGTGGTGGGAGAGGTTCGATTGTTGTTATTACCTCGACCTCTTCCTTTATTGATGTTTTCTCTGTAGCCTCCTCTAAAATATCCTCTATTGGGGGATGTTTGTGTATTGGCTTTAAAGGAAGCTGAATTGTCTGCTCCAGTCTGCTTGGAAGCTCCTCTGTAGAAGAAGCGACGAAAGGAGCCTCGTGTTTGTGGGGACTGTAAAGCTCCCATAGATTTGGAAGTGTCAGTGTCTTTTTTCATCTTTTCAAGTGCCGTGTCTACAGCGGGCCTAAAAAGGTGCGGTTGGTTAAATGGCTGGTTTAAGATAGTAGTCTGGATCTCTTGGTTAAAAACCGGAGATGCGTAGCCATGTGTGGTGTCTAAGGAGGACACTAGTATTTATTGCTCGAGATGCAGTGTCTGCTGCATCAAGTGCGCACATTTTATTTTATTTTTTTAAAGTTTTTTATTGTCATTCGTGCGAATATACACAGCAGTGTGCCTACAACCATATTTAGGCCGGCAGCGATACACAATCAGTAATGCAATAGGAAAGTCTTCAAAGATTAGTATAGGGGCAATCAACGGGAGCATCCATTAGCATAATAATACTGTACTAGGCAAAGATACGACAGTTCTTACAGCAAGCCTACCTGCAACTAAGTAATGGTCAGCGGGGGCACAGCATGTGGGACAGCACAAACATCATCAGGGTTAATACAACATTGAGGAGAGTCAGCACCGCAATCATCAGGCTCAATATACCATAGTCTCCCCTAGGAGGAACGGCGGCGCAGGGTCGGCGCATAGCCGTCAGTTAGATCTCCATACGGAGCAGCAATACAGTGCACAACGTCTAACAAGCAGAACCCTGAAAATTGATCCCACCTGCATGCTCACACCGGCACGCAGAAACGCCGGCCAGGAGAGGGGAGTCCTAACAACCAATATGGCAATGTCAGTGTGATCCCCCTACACCGCTCCCCCTCCGCCATCGCCCCACCCAGTGCATCTGTATCTATTCCGAGTCCGAAGCCACGGATCGGCCAGTAGCGTCGGCATCCTCCCCCCCCCTGTGATGTAGGTGTGAGAAGGTATGTCTGCAGATCAAGTGCGCATTTGATTGATGCATTGGAGATTAACTTACCCTCTTGGATAAGATCATTTGCTTGTGCTTTGTATTAGTCAGGTAGATGCTGTAGAAGTGTTTCCAACTGATCATAATGGGCCCTGTCATATCTTGCGAGGAGCGCTTGTGTGTTAGCTATGCACCAGGTATTGCTTGCTTGGGCAGCTATTCTTTTACCTGAAGCGTCTATCATTTTAGAAACTTTATCAGGGGGTGGCGCTTCACCTGAGGTTTGGGAGTTAGCGCGCTTTCTAGCATTGGAAACGACTAGAGAATCTAAGGGTAGCTGTCCCTTAGTATAAGCAGGATCTGCAGGGGCAGGCCTACATTTCTTTTCTATTCTGGGGTTTATGATCCTAGCAAGTACAGGATCTTTAAACACTTTGGGGGCATGCTTAATGACCCCTTTAATCATGGGTAGGATTTGAACTGACTCTTGGGATTATTCAAAAGTATCTAGTAAAAAGTCCTCCTCTGCCTCATCGGAGTGCATTGTGACACCATGATAGATGGCAGCTCTATTGATTACATGTCCAAACCCAATATTATCTTCCGGAGGAGATGGTTTTGAGGGGTATGGATGTGGATCTGGGATGTCCGGTACATCTTGTGGGACCGAGTACTCCCAATCAGGTGGATCATTTGTGTAGGTAAAAGGGTCATTTGGGTCCTCCCCTCGCCCCATGATATCATCATCATTATGAGGAGGTGTATGAGGTGGTGAAAAACGAGGAGGAGAATTTTGAGGTGGAATAGGTTTAGGAAGAGGAGGTGGGTTAGAAGGAAGTATAGGAGAAGAAGGGTGCATAAGCGATGTGGCAGAGTCCTTTTTCTTCACAGGCACTGGAGGAGCAGGTCATGTGTCTAACTTCCTCTTTCTATATGGTGCAGTGGTAACATGTCCTGTCTCGGGATCAATATAGATCTTTTTTTGCTTAGGATCAGGATAAAAAAGCTCCTCTTCTGGGGGAACTGCTGCGGCGCCGATTTTTCCAGTTCCGAGCGTGGTTGTTGTTTGTCTTTATCTTTAGCCTTAGGAGGCATGATAGAGTCATTTGGCGTAGGTTTTGGCGCCTTAGCTGGTTTCGTCGGTATGGAAGCGGTCGAAGCCGGCTTATGTACGGACTTGGGTGATTTTGGGTCTGTTTTATTTTTTGAAGTCGACTGTTTTGGAACGGGTTTCGGTGCAGAGGGAGCTGGTGGGATAGGCACGTGCGGTTTGCTCGGTCCCGAGCTACCGGAAGGCTTTTGGATTTTCTTCGGAGCCGGGCTCGAAGGCGGGGCTTCTGAAGTAAGTTTTCGGTCACGATTGGGCCCAGGAGGCGGAGTGTTCACCATTGCCTTCGATTTCGGTGTGATGGGGGGGGGGGGAGGGGGTTGGGGTAGGGGCAGTAGTTCTCACTCTTTGACCCGGAGTGATGGAGTCATCGGAGTCATCTGCCTCGGATACAATTTTGAGATCTTCGGAATCTTCTTCTGGGACATCTGGGCCCTCGTCGAAGATGTCCACCGGTTCGGGAGTTGATCTCTGCATGATTTGTCGAAGGGCCCTTCGATCTCGAATGGTCTTCTTCGATCGAAAAGATGCGCAGGCTGGACAGCTGGACTCGTCCGGTTCAGGTGATAAGCACAGGTTACAGACCTTGTGATGGTCGCTGTGCGGGAATTTTGCTCCACACTGGGGGCATTTCTTGAATGGCGTCCTTTCCATGAGCTATAAGCCTCACGGCATGGATAGGCCCAATGGCCTGCATCGACGACCGGAATCGAGCTGATGAAGTAGAGTCGATGGTTGAGATGTTGAAAGTTATTTGGAAGAAATTAAGTACGTTTTTTCGCGTCGAACTACTTAGAAAGTAGATTTCGAACCGGAGAGGAAAAGTTACATCTGAACCCAGTGGCCGAAAAAACAATCTAAAGATGAAGTCGATGCCCATGCGCACTATCATCCAAGGAAGGAGTCACCTATCTTGTGACTACAAAGACTTCTTCCAAGACGAAAACAACATGCAATCATCCGAGCCCAACACCAGGTGGCGATCTAATGCTCAGTGTGAGATCTGCAACTCATATGCCTCGAACACAGAGATACTTCCAACGCGACTCCAGGATGCGAATGTGAAAATACGTATCCTACAAATCGATCAACACCATCCAGTCTTGCTGCTGCAACGTCAGAAGAACCAGAGCTAGGGTCAACATCTTGAACTTCACCTGTTTGAGGTAAAACTTCAAGACCCCGAGGTCTAGGATCAGCCTCAATCGGCCGTCCTTTTTGGGAATCAGGAAGTACTGGGAGTAGCATCCCTGACCCCTTTCCTGCCCCCGAACCACCTCTAGCGTACTTTTCTGCTCCACCGAGCACCAACCCTGAAGGTGGGGGGAGTGGAAAACTCCCAGAAGGGAAGGGGATACCCATTTTCCACGAGATCCAAAACCCAGAGATCTGAACTAACAGACCTCCAACTTCGTAGAAAATGGGACTTCCGTCCTCCCACGGGACCAACATGCTCTGGGATGGAGGATCTAGAGCTGCTTCCCTGCGGTACCAGTTGGAGGGGAAGGAGAAGAGGAAGAGGAGACTTGCTGTCGAGCTGTGCTTCACAGATGACCCCTACTTTTTCCTCTGTATGACCTATACAGAGGGTTTGCCGGTTGCTGCTGTTGTGACTGCTGCTGTTGTTTAGCTCAAAAGGAAGAAGTCCTGCCAAACCTGTGAAATCTGCAGTACCCAAAACCTCTGGGCTGGGACTGAAGACCCAAGAACCTCCCTGCGGCTCTACTATCTTTAAAGTGCTGTAGCGCCAAGTCCGTCTTGGCACTAAAAAGACGAAAGCCATCAAAAGGCAGGTCCAATAGGGTGGTCTGTATATCAGGTGAAAACCCAGACCCTCTTAGCCAAGCGTGCCACCTGGTATTACCCGAGGAACCCATTACTCTGATGACAGAGTCCGCAGTATCAAGTCCTGATTGAATGACCTGATGGGCAGCAGATTGGGTATCAGATAATACTTCTGCGAAATGGCCCTGAACATCCTCCGTAAGTTTAGGAAGTACCTCTCTTGCGGAGTCCATCCAAGCGTGGATATAAAGACTTAGCAGGCATGCTGAATTTGTAGATTTCAGAACCATACTGGCCGAAGAAATCACTTTCTTGGCCAATTGCTCCATCCTCTTGCATCCTCTATCTGCAGGCTTGGAAAGGAAAGAGCCTGCAGACTGTTTAGATGAGCAGGATGCCAAACTCTAAGGAGAGAGGTGTATGGAAAGTAAAGCAGGATCTCCCAGGGTCACCTTATACCTCCTTGCTATCAATCTGGAAACTGCAGGGGACGACAGTGGTTTCTGTCACACCTCTAAAAGTGTTTCAGTCAAAGCCTCATTAAAAGGTAGCAGAGGCTCTGAAACAGAAGAAGATGAATGGAGCACTTCTGTCAAAATGTTGGATGTGAGCTCTGCAGTAGGTAACAGCAAATCCAGCAGATCCGCTGCCTTCTTTATTACAGATTGATAAAAAGGAAACCTCCTGCGTTGGAAGGCTTTTGGTGAAGAGCGCTCCCAGCCAGTTGATGTGTCCGGTCCGCTAGCCTCCTGTAGGCCCTCAAAATCCTGCACAGGGTCAACAATTTCACCCTCTTCGGCTTCCTCCTACTGCTTCTGATATTCTTCCTCCTCCAGCAACCTTTGTGCTTCCCTCCTAGATCTTATCCTTGGGACTCGCGTCGGAGGTGTCGGACGCGGCGCCGGTGACTTCGGGACCAGCATCGATGGAGGCTCCACAGGAATAGTCAAAGGCGCTGGACGAGGCTGAGTCAGCACTGGACAGGAGTCAGACGGTGCCGAAGAAGACCCATCCAATGGCACTCTTCCCTCCAGGGACTGCACCGGCGTTGAGAACCTCAGCGTTGGGAGAGGGCAACTCCCCGGAGCCACTGGCATGAAAGGTGCCTGTGAGAAGTGAGGTGGCAAACCTCCAAGGGAGTACTAAAGCAGTCCCATGGGGCCAACCTGTGCTCCAGCAGGGTTAGCCACTCTGGCAAATATGCAAAGATCGCATTCAGGAAATGTGACTGATCTCTACCTGGCGCTGGAAAGGCTGGATATCCTGGATCCGGTGCTGCAGGTGCAGAGACCGTGTAGTGAGGCAGTCTAACTGTCTCCGGTTGCGGCATCAGAGACCCTGGAGTGGAGTGGAGTGTGCGGAGGCAAATGCGACGCCTCCCTGGGCACCAGTGAGACTTTATGAGGCTGGGCCGGCGTCACCTGAGGCAAAAGAGGAGAGGGATAGACTTCAGCCTTTCAATTATGTCAGAATAAAAGAGACCCCATTCAGAGTTCCTTCCTTCGAAGACCTATCCATGGCGTAGCTTCTTTTTATGCTTTCTTGACAACTTCGAGGTATGCGGAGTCGGCTACTTGGATCTAGACCTCTTCCGGCTCCTTTTCTGCTTATTTGCCTTGGCCATAAACAGCTTGGCGTCTCTCTATTTTAGGGCCTTCGGATTCATGAGCCTGCATGACGAACACCCCTCGATGTTGTGGTCGCACGAGGCACCATAAACAATCCTTATGGGGGTCAGTAATTGACATATGACCCCCACATTCCCTGCAAGGCTTAAACCCGGACTTCTTCTGGATAGCCATGATACTGTTATAATTACAGGCAGAACCTGAAACAAATAAACTCCAAAAAATGGAGAGCCCTGGAAAAAACCGTTACGAGTCGACGGCTCAGATAAAAGGGAACAAAAGTCAGCACACCGACTAGGTCTTCTTATGGCTACGATGACATCACGCAGAGTCATGTGCGGGGCAGTTCCATTGCGATGCCCTTGTTGACATGGGAGAGCTATGGAGAAAAGTTTCTGTGACATGCTGCGCATGAATTAATTCAAACTGTTAGGAATCCACAGGCAGATATATCCACCAGAATGGAGTATTTAGCTGGCACCCCTGACACCAGGAACTTAGATTTGACGTATCAAGAAGAAAAGAGAAAGAAGAGCAGAGAGAAAAGCGAGAACTGAAGACTACTGTGGATTTATGACACCAAGCCCTGCCTGCCTGAACCAGGTCTCCACAATCGTGACCAGAGACTCGTCCTGCAGCTGACAAGCTTCCAAGAACCCCTGGAGACTGCCCGCCCTTCGCAAATTGTCAAGCAATATCCCTTGGGGTAGAGGAGCTACTCCCCTGCAGTCCACAGGCACTGAAACACAAAGTCCAGTCTACTGAGTTGCCGCTCCATGGCCAGCCCAATGCATCAGTCCTCCAGGAAGAGGACCCTGTGCTTCTGAAAGTCTGATCTGTCACACCCCACCAAGTGAGAGAACAGCAGGACGAACCGGAGCAGCACAAGACCAATACCCAGGGTACCGGACCATTTGCAGCAAACAACACCTGTGAGAGTCCAATCCAGCCTCCCCCTGCACTGAGACCGAACAGCCGTCGAGGGACATCAGCACTGAATAGACCCACTTCCAGGGTGACCCAGCTGTACTGATTTTGCACCCTCAACTGGCGAAGACCGACAACCTCAAGGCCGTAGATTTCAGAGAGCTAGCCAACATTTTCACTCTGCACCCAAGTTCCCCAGCTCGAGTACCGACAAACAGACTATGCTTTCATGTCCATTGGACCCTTGTGACATGAGCACTTCATTGGGAGCCCACGGACTTGTGCCCAAGTCCCCCTCGCAGTCTGTTTCCAGATGGCCCACCTACTTTCCTCCAACGTAGCATGCACAGATACCAACCCGACCAGCACCTCTGCACCCAGACGCCTCAGGGCAGGTAACTAGTAACTACTGGTGGTTCTTTGAGCCTTGGCTCCCTCCAACTCTAAGTCCCAGATCCAGACCCCCAGATATCGATCGCAAATAACGGTATGCAAATATGCCTCTTCTCACATTGGGAAGCATTGTTGCGTAAGGGGACACTGAATAGAACAGTTTACTTACCTGTAAAAATTCATAATTGCAAAAGTACTTATTGACAATGAATTTTTTGGTATCAAAATGTATATCCAAATGAGTTATTTTTCTAAATTGGTCTCAGAATTATTCTTGAATGTGTTTCTCATTTATTGCCTCTGTGAGTACAACAAATGCTTGGTACTACCTTCTGATAAGCCTAACTGCTCACCCACACTACCACAAAAGAGAGCATTGCAGTTATCATTTGCACCTCTGTAAACCAATTGGGGTTTGGCTGGACTCTTTACACAGTGTACCTCTTTTTAGTCCACTGTATAAATAGTTAGTTTAGTAAAAACTTTGAACGTAATCACTTTTTAGGCAGAAGTATTTTTCGTACAACAATATGCATTATAAATTAACATGAGCATTGTGCTTTGTAACATATTTAAAAAGAGAGTTACCTTTGGTGCTCCATCTTTCTGTATGCCCACATCATTAGTGGCGATTCCTTTCACACTGCCATCTTCATGGAACAGAGCCTTAATTAAGAAGAAGAGTAAGTATTTCAAGAACCTAGAATTGGTCAACATGAACAGTCAAAAGGAAAGGCTAATGGCAGTAGCATATCAATTTAACATCTGCACTCAAAACTCAGAAAACCAATTATAAGATATTGTTCTTGTATAAGGCAAAGCATCATGAATCCATAGTTCCAAAATGAATGACTTACCTCAGCTGCAGCATAGCCTGGATACACCTCGACCCCCAGCTCTTCAGCCTGCTCCCCCAACCACCTGACCAGGTGGCCCAGGCGTACAATGTAATTGCCATGGTTATTCATTGGGAGGCCTGCAAAGGTAAATCAGTTACTTACGTTATGGTAGGGTAAAGACCTTCACTCAAAAACAACTTGGGGTTAGGACTTTAGTAGCTAAGAGTAATTTGTTTAGGACCCCTTATAGTGACATAGCAAATTACATTTACACAATTTAAGTGATATGTTTGGCTTTATGTTTATTTTTTGTAAAGTGCATGGCTTCCCGAAGAATTCCCTGCACTGGTGAGAGCTGGACTGAGGGTCGTGACCACATATAAATTAAAGGGGAAACAGCCAACTCTTTAGGTTTTTCCTGAAGGACATTACATTAGGCAGTGATCTAAGGTAGAGTGGGAGGGCATTCCACAGCCTCGGTACCAAATGGGCAAATGATCTGCCTCCCCATCTTGCCCTTTTTACTCCAGTAGTCCTAAGGAGCTACATTAGGGAGGATCTTAGGTGCCTGGTAGGATTGCACATAGATATCAGTTGTCAGAGATTTACTGGGCCTTTTGTATTTATGGCCCTGTAAGCAATACACAGGGATTAAAACTTGAATCTTGCTTAAGTCGGTAGCCGATGGAGATGTTTAAAAGATTCTTTCACTGATACGTAGCTTTGATCTGTTAGTAGGAGTCTTGCTGCTGCATTCTGCACCACCTGGAGTCTCTTATTACATATTTCGGTGAGCCTACATGAAGAGAGTTGCGATAGTCCAGGCGAGAGACCATAAGGGACTGAATAACGTTTTTTTTAAAAGAGATCGGGGATCAATTTGATTTATCTTCCTAATCATTCTGAGTAACGAAACGCAGATTCCTGACAATTTATTGGTTTGATAGTCCATTGGGAGCGTACCATCCAGATAAATTCCTAGGTTTTTTATAAAGGGTTTGGGATCGGGAGGGTTGCCCATATCGTTTGGCCAGTGAATCAGGGGTTTGTGTATGGCAGGGTTTCCCAGTATCATGAGCTCCGTCTTGTCTCAGTTTAGCTTCAAGCAACTGTTTGACATCCAGTTGGCCACCTTCTCCAGACAGGTTATCAACTGTTGGTTCCTTGAATTGGGACCGTTTGTGAGAGAGACAACCAAATGGGTGTCATCTGCGTAGGAGACAGCCGATATGTCAAACTCCTGAACTATGATGGCAAGCTGTCGCACATAAATGTTAAATAATGTAGGGCTGAGTGACGAGCCCTATGGTACACCACAAATAATTGGCAAGCAATCTGAGAAACAATCTTTTTCCATCACTAGATAAGATATGTTCTCCAAAAAAAGAAGTTAGCCAATCCATAGCTTTATCCTGGATTCCTACTTGCCTTAGTCTGCCTTTTAAGATGGCATGATCAACGATGTTGAATGCTGCGCTTAGAGCAGAAGAATGGCAGCTGAGCCTTCATTATCTAATAGAGCTTTGAGCTCCTCTATAAACACCCGTAATGCTGCTTCTGTGCTATGGTGAGAACAAAAGCCCATCTGGGTGTGTTAAAGGATGTCATTTGCTTCTAAAAAAATTGGCTAATGTGTGATTGACATGTTTCACCAGAAGATTGTCAAATAACAGAAGTAATGAAATAGGATGCAGATTGCTGAGTATTCCTGGATCAAGATGAGCTTTTTTTCCTTGTTCGTGTGTAGCTGGTGGCCACAATGATTACAAGCTCCTTTGGGAACAGGCGGGTTATTAACTCCTGGCAATGAAGAGCATGAGGGGTGTAGCAGGGGTCTGAGAATTAGTAGCTAATCTCTAGTGTATTTGTATAGACCTGTGTGGTCTGTACTTTCTCCACTTTTTATTACAGCAGACATGTTAACAGGTAACAAAATACTTAATTTACCAAAAACCCTGGGAAAACAAGGAAACAGTAAACAATGTCCAATTAACATAGTCAGGGACCCCTTTATAGTCATTCGTCCCCGTTGCTGCCTCCTCTTTCTTCACCTCTGGGCCACTTCTCTATTGTTTATTGTATAGGTAATCCTTGCATTTTGGCATATTTCTTGTATTGTGCTGTGTTTTTATTGCAATCGCGACCGCAGGACCGCTTGTTGCTCCTGCGCGGCCGCTTTTTCTCTGTTAGCGTGCTTTAGTTATCAGGGCCTGGCCACTGGAGAGTGCCGTGTGGCGGCCGTGCTCAGCGGGTCTCCCCTCCTGAGCCGGCATGCGAATTCTCGTGAGGCGATCTGCCATTTTCAGCGTGGCAGGCCAGGAACTCTGTATAATCAGAGCTTTGCCCCACACGCTTGGAGCACTACACCCCTCCTTGAGGTATGTATTAATAATCAGCGTGTAGTGCAGGTGAAAGGTTGGTGTGGAAAAAACAGACACCGTCCCAGGCATAAATGCAACCCCTGAAAACACGCGAGTGAGGGTGGTATCCTGCAGGGTTTCGCCCTGTTATTGGACCCTTGGGCAACATATATTTGGCTAGGAGACCCCCACCTTTGTTATACTACACTCCAACTTGCCTCGTGACCCCTGAGCCCTATAAACTTAAATTAGGCGATTCCCAACAGTCACTGTACAGTAACAGCGACTCCTCCGCTATGGTGGAACGGCGTCCTACTGCTTTTCAGCAGTGTCAAGAAGGAAAAATAAAATGATAATACCTACTGTTATTATCATTTTATTTTTCCTTGATGAAAGCAGTTTGGGGGATGGGTTGGGGCACGGCTGTCTTCGCAGCCAGTAGGGCAGGAGTGGTATGTGCACTTAAGTGCACGTGAAGGTTCGGCCAGCCGTTTTGGCCGGCCAAACAGTTATTCACACTTAGCATGTTTTTCATCGGGCTGTGATACACCGCTTAGGTGAAGATCATGCAGGCTTGCATTCCCCATCTGGGCACCGAACCACAGTGCTCAGAACAATCACAATGCTGCTATCATAGGGATAGCAGTGTTGGGATAGGCTTAGTGGAGACTGTGTGCTTCTAGGAAGAGAAGCAAGGACAGACGACGGAGGAACCCAGTGGGTGTGGACAGAGAAGTGAAATGTAATTTTTTAACCCCCGACCCACCACCGCCATCATGTATAAGCAGTCACTGCTGTCCAGCATGAGTAATGTTTAAGAGACCTATATGATGGACAGTATGACCTACTTCCCAACTGACAACCATTTTTGAGAAGTTATGAATCTCTCTATCTTAAAAGCGGTTCAACAGGTGGTGGCTCCCTTGGAGCAGAAATTGTTACAGTATGCCAAGCGCTTCTTTAAACCCTCACCCGCCCTCCTGGGGGGAGGGAGATACCCTCTAGGTCATGCTTTCGCTACCTCCTGGGACGCAAAAGGGATCCCAACCCTGGCATCGATCTGTATGCTTTTGAAAGATTGAAGTGAGCCTTCCTGGACCAGTCCAAGCCCTTGGCACCAGACCTCCCTGTTCCCAAGCCTTCTAGGCTCCAACCCACTGGGGTAGCACACGTTTCTTGCCCATCCAGCCCACTCTCCCTCTGGCTCCTATGCAGGGCACGATACGGGGTCCTGGCTATAGTGCCCCTCGCCCAGACAACCTAGATAGGACACGCCCACAGCTGATTCCCCTCAGGAGACCTCTGACATGCTGGACCCTGAACAGCTTCTAAAGCTCCGCTCCGCAGAATGGGTCCCCGCGGATAAAGTCACGACCTACGTTGTGAGACTATGGAAGCACTTGATAAAGAGGTCCACAACCGCCTTCGGGCGGATTTTTCTTGCCCAACCCTAGACAGCAAAGAGGCACTAATCCCCCCCGACATAGATGAGCATATTGCCACCTTTCTGAGACAATACATACGTGACCCCAAAAAGGGTATAGTTAGATCCTGGCGGGCTTCTCAGGGTGGGCCCAGACGGCAATTACCTTTTTGAGGAATGCGCACTGCGCTATATCGACAGAGGCACCATTCGCTCCTCAAAGATAGACTCCAAACCGGGGGACCTAGCCACCTCAAAAGCTGGCCCCATTGCCCAAAGGGGATTGTTTGGTGACACGGTCATGTGTGATCTGGATAAATTTGTGGCAACTTTCAGTTCGCTTGACAAGGCCCAGGCATCCATGAAATGCATCTTTACGCCCTGCATTTTCAACGCGGCTCGCCGAGGCAGGGGATACTCACACCCTCCAGCCCCTGGCAGAGGCTATAGCAATAGAGTGGGACAGCAGCAGGATGCCTTGATATTCGGAAACTTCTACCCCATGAGAAGTTAACCCAGAACCTTCCCTTTGGTCTGAAATCCGCCCGTGGTGTTTTGCCAAAGTAACACGCCCAGTGGTAGAACTTCTCAGAGCTAGGGCGTTCGGCTAATCGTTTATTTAGATAACATTCTTCTGATAGACCAGTGCTCCTAGAATCTTTCTGTGCATCTTCAGCTGGCAGTCACCCTATTGGTGCTCTAGGCTTCATCATCAATAACAGAAGTCAGTCCTTACTCCCACTCAGTATTTTGTGTTCCAGAACCACACTCAGCCTCCCTTCAAGTAAGGTGAACAAGATCAGGCATGTACAGCCTTGGATGGTGCTCAAATCATCCACCTCCCTATGGCAGATCGGGAGGGTGGAGGGACTGTTGTCATTCTCAATCCAGGCACCTTCATTATCGAGTTCGGCAGCGGCTCAAGACTTTTCATCTCTGGAGAGGGCTAACATATTCTCAGGTGATCTCTTAATCAGAGGATGCCAAACAAGAGATAAAGTGGTGGCTTGCCTGCATAGAAACATGGAATTCCCGGGCAATATGTGGTTCTCTCCCAGACCTAGTCATAGTCAGATGCTTGCAGTACTGGCTGGGGTGTGCGGTATGGAGAATCCTTCACTGGAGGAAGATGGTCCTCTCATGAAAAGACCCTACACATCAATTGCCTCAAACTAATGGCAGGCTCTTTCGCGGTCAGGTATTGGACCAAAGACCAAGCGAAATGCTGCGTTCTTCTCAAAATGTACAACGTAGTGGTGGTGCACTATAACAACCATTTAGAGGGTACGCAATCCAAGTCCCTCTCATACCTGGCAAGATACTCCTGGGACCACTGCCTTGTGAAACAAATCTCGGTGATGGAGGAACACCTCCTAGGAAAATACAATCAAGTGGCCGATTGGCACTCCCGTTACCTGAAGGATACGAGCCTCGGGCAGTTGTACCAGTCGGTTTTCCCAGCCCTTCAGACCAACTGGGGCCTGTTCTCGGTGGACCCATCCGCATCTCACCTGGATCAGAATCTCGCCAGGTACTTCAATTGATGACCGGACCCGAGGCAGTGTCCTCAGATTTTTTCCTCCAGGACTGACACCTGGAACAAGGATACACCCCTACTCCATACACTATAATAAGCCTCTTGACACAGGTTCCAAGACAAAAGGTGGAAATGGTACCAGGGACCCCGATATGGAGATAACAAGTCTGGTATCCAGTTCTTCTGGAACTTTCCTATGATTTTTCAACCACTCTTTCTTGATCTCCTCTGAGACCCCGAGGGAAATCGTCTTTAACTAGTACTAGGAGGGTCGCTTCCTCTTATGGCATGGAGGATTGCAGGGAATGCTAGAAAGTCAGAGGGCTTTCGAGCCCAGCAGCGTCCCTCTTCTCCGAGACATGAGCTGAAAGCAGCATCAAGCCATATAGATTGGCATGGGCTCAATGTTTGGGCTGGTGTCCCCAAAAACCTAGATCCAGTGGAGGCAGACATTGTCCATATCTGGACTATAGCTCCATCCCCACCTTCAGGTCCACGATATTGGTGGGTCACACTCCAGAGGGAAAGCACCCCGTAGTGAGGAAGCTTCTGCCGGGCATCCAATTATGCCTTCTTCCAGAGCCTAGGTATTCAACACTATGTGACGTCAACAAGGTCCTCAAACTTTTCTGGTCTTAGCAGTCCAACAAATATCTTTCAAGGAAGGAAATTTCAGCCAAGCTCTCCACCCCATTATGGCTGATTTCATGTCAAAGGGTTTCGGTCAAAGGGTTTCGGTCAAAGGGTTTCGGATGTCAGAGCATTGGATATTAAGTGTAGAGAATTTACCCCAGATGGGGTTACTTCCAATATTTCAAGTTGTTCAAAAGGTAATTCACGTGTCATTTCTGCCCCTTTCTTTCCAGAATCCCCAAAGGTGTGTGTAATGCGTTGTATAAAGAGCTACGAAACAATGACTGTGGATATCCATTCCCATGGTGAGAGGCAACTGCTTATTACACTCAAGAAGCCATAAAAAGCAGTCTCCTCGCCTAACATCCCTAGATGGATTTGATAGGCTTTGCAATAGGCTGGCATTAATACTAAGGTATTTGGTGCTCATTCTGCTAGAAGGAGCCATGGCTTTAAAGGGGTTCTCTCTCGGAGCTCGTCTGGGAGACATACTTAATGCAGCAGACTGGTCTTCAAATTCTACCTTTAAAGGGTTTTTCTTTAAACCAGTTCCCGGCATTGCATCACTGGTTGTGGAGAAACTTTGAACCAGCATAATCTGCGCCTTCGGTCGTGGCATAGAATGAAAAATGTCCTAGCCATCGTACCAGAAAGTTTCAATTGTATTAAGGACACAGAGGCGAGGATTAGCCCACCGGGGGATAAGACAATTTCTGTAAAGGTAGATATAATCAGGTATTCAATTTAGTAGCATATGTTCATAGGTGATGCATGCATAATGGGGTGATGTCAATTCAGGATATTGTATAAACTGTTTCTGGAGTCACAGGTGTGGAAATTTCATTTACGTATGAATATTTGCGTTCCTCAGGCTCCATTGGGTCTAATCAGGACCGAAGATTATTACTTGATTTCTGTTGCAGGAAGAAAGAGAAGGCAGCAACAGAGACGAAGGACTATCAAAGGGTCCCAGACTGTGTTGATTGGACATTGTTTCACTTTTGAATTTTTCCCAGGGTTTATGGGAAATGAAGTATTTTGTTGTCTGTTAACATGGCTGCTGTAATAAAAAGTGGAGAAAGTACAGCATATTCCTCGCCTCCCTGTCCTTAATAGAACACAGAAGATCTTTGTGGTACCCCCAGGATACCAGTGGTCTCTGGTACAACAGAGCATGCATCTGAAGCACTGAACTGGACTGAGTTACGCTTCTGGCTGCATTGTGCTGCTAGATTATGGGTCTTCTTGGCCTGATTACCCCTGACTTTTTGCCTCTACCTCCGTTATTTATGACTGGCTTAGCTGCTTTGGACAGTTTGCCACTGCTAAACAGTGTCAAAGTGTAAGTGTACCCTGTATAAAGTGCAATGGTAATTAGTTGATATGTTTGCCTTTCTAAGTAAAGTCCCTAGTAAAGTGCACCATGTGTGCCACAGCTGGTAATGCAACTGCTACTAGTGGGCCTGCAGCACTGATTGTGCCACCCACACAAGTAGCCTTAAAAAGGGAACTCAGGCCTGCCATCGCAGGGCCTGCGTGCAGTTTGCTAAACAGCCATGTTGTTCTGTCAAGTGCACTCACTTGCAGACCTTACCCTTCCCTTTCTATGCACATCAGACACCCCTATGGTAGGTCCAGGGTACCCCCTGGGCAGGGTGCAGTGCAAGTGAAAGGTAGGACATGTACTAAGGTGTGTGCCTTGTCCTAACAGTGAAATCTCCATTTTCGTTTTTCACTTTTGAAAGGCTATCTTGCACATAGGATAGAATGTGGAGGCTGTGTAATGCGTTTTCCAGCCTATATTAAAAAAAAGGCTTAAGATGAAAGGGTGAAGTTTAGTATGCCTGAACTCACAATGAAATAACACATTAATTAGGAAGGTGGTTTTTGCATTGTGGGTTCAGAAGCCACTCTTTTAGTGGCTGAGTTTTTGTGCTCTAACATTTCTGTGTGTCTCTGCCGGGCTGTGGATTGACTGTCTGGATTTGAAAGCAATAGGATCTGGGGAATGTCTTGACCCAGGGGAGTAGGAGAGACAGCAACAGGCTGACCAGCATCTGGAGTGTAGCGGAAGGAGAAGTCCCTAGAGGTGAAGCTGCCTGGGTGGCTGCTATAAAACAATTGGCTCATCTCCTGCTGAGTGATTGAGAATCCAGACCCCCACTAATCAAAGGAAGAAAGGTGTCACTGGCAGGGAGGCACCCATAACTGGTTCGAACAGGGATCAGTGCCCCCTGAAACACAGACTTCAAAGCCATTGAGGGGTATAACTATGAGAGCTGAAGCCCCTGAACTTTGGAGAATGGCTTGATCAAGTGTGAACAAGACTGGATCAAGTGTGGTGATGAGGACCTTTGCCAAGGAAGAAACAACTGAAGAGACTGAAGGATAGGACTGACCCTTGCTGTGTGATCTTGGGCTGGCCTGCAGTTTGCTGCTTTAACCAAGGAAAGGCTAAAGGGACTTTGCTGTGGGCTATGTCCCCCTGCTTGAGGAACTGTGCTGTGTCCTGAAGTAACTTATCCCCAAGGGCCGGAGGTGAGCTGGCTCCCTGTTCAGAAACACAGGAACACAAAGGTTTCCAGGAGAGTATCAGCGGCACTGTGTGAGCGTGCCTGTTGCAGTCTGAGACCCTCGTAAGAACTGCCTTGTGATCGTGGGTGCCTGGAGTCCAAGTGAGTCTTAGTGATGCTGTGTGCGTGTGCTTTGTGCAGCCTAAGACCTTCATGAGGATCGGCCTGTGATCGTGGGCACCTGGAATCCAAGCAAGGATCAGCGACGCTGTGCGCGTATGCGTGTGCTTTGTGCAGCCTGAACCCCTTTGTGAGGATTGTCCAGTGTGCACCAGAATCCAAGTGAGTCTCAGCGTCGCTGTGGGCGGGTGCGTTGTGTACCAGGAGACCTTTGTGAGGATTGGCTGTGTTATCGTGTGCACCAGAGTAAAGTGAGTCTCAGCGACACTGTGCGGGTGATCTTCGTGCAGCCTGAGACCGCTGTGTGGAGTGCCCAGTGATCGTGCAACCGGAGTGAAGGAAGTCTCAGCGACGCTGTGTGCGTGTGCTTTGTGGCAGCCTGAGATGTTCGTAAGTGAAGTGGCCCGGACCGGCAGTCCCGGTGGAGCGGAGTTGCCGGCCCGAGCCACCGTTGCCATTTCACAAAGCTGCAGTGGAGGCCCAGCCACTGGACGAAGAGAGGAGAGTGGGTTTGCGCCCCCCCCTGGTAACGTGTGTCGACTCCTTAGGGGGGGGGCTCGGAGGGAGACGCTCTCGCCCTCTCTCTCGTGTTGACAGAGCGAGCCTCTGCTTCAGCTCGTATCGCGGCCCTTATTGCCAAGGGAGTGGCGGTACAGGAGCTGAAGTGCGAGGCTGCACTTTGGGATTACATCATACTGTGTTGGGGGCAACTGTGAGAGGCTGACTGCAGGTCAGAATGAGAGGTGGAGAGACCGCCTAAGGCCCGGTGATCAGGGCCTCAGTGTACTACGAAGTATTCAATTTCTGCAGAACGGAGTACCCGACTGACGTATTACACATTGCATAATTTCTGTATAACGAACTACCTGATTGTCGTATGACGCATTGCCTTGTTTCTGCATAACAAACTACTCAATTAGCATATTGTGCATTGCATTATTCCTGCATAACGAATTACCTGATTAGTGTATACGCATTGCCTTATTTTTGCAAAAAAACATATCTGGTGGTTGTATCACGCATTGCATTATTTTACCTTGCAAAGTGCCTGATTGTTGCATTACGCATTGCATTCTTTTCATTGCAGAGTATCTTGTTGCTACGTTACGCATTACAGTATTTTTACATTGCAAAGGTGCCCGATTCTAGCATTAACTGTATGACATGTTATTAGGAGTACTTGAGAATGTTTAGAAGTGCTCATTGACATCCCCAGAACATACAAGGGCTGGCTGGCCTAACAACCGGCCTGGAGAAATATTACACAACCTCATATGTTGGTTTTATATTGTGTGGTCTTATCGTATATCTTTTTACATAAAGTTTATACTCGTTTTATAACACTCGTGGGGAGTCTATTTGTGGTGTCATCATTGGATTATTGTGAGCGTGGTTGCGAATACTTAAAACATTTGCCTTGAAGATAAGCCTGGCTGCTCGTGCCAAGCTACCGAGGGGGTGAGTGGGGATATCTAAGAAGGTGACCTTCCTTTCCCTGATGTTGGAACGCGGGTCCCTACTTGGCCTAAGGTACCTACCTCAGCCAACTAGGGATCCCGGGTCTAACAAGCATGCTATCCAGTGAGTGGCTCCTCCTGCGCGATCAAATGCATGAACGCAGCTCATGGTGGTCAACAACATGTCTGGTTGATCTTAGAACCATAAACCACTTGGAAGAAGGGAAACGGACCAGTCAAAATCAACAAAGAATAACCATCTAAAGTCCTTAAATCAAGCACTGCAAATATGTTAAGCCCCTGACCACAATATGAAATTCATGCAAAGGATTTAACTTGAAATACATATTTTTGTCCATGCTGTTGAATGCCTACAACTCTTGCATCTATCTCGATAAACCCAGTGGCTAATTGTAGGACCACAAACTACTTGGGAGGTGATTGACGGCCCAGCTTGAGTGTCCTTTATTTTTAGTTGGTAGCGATTTCACTCTCTAGCCCTTGCCTGTTATACAACCAACATACCTGGTCCACCCAACCACAGGCAAGTGCATACAGTATTCCTGCCAAACAAACACCCTCATGTCTTTTTCTTTGCTGTCTTGTTACAGGAATTGCAGTGGATTGGTCTCTTTATGCATTTTCACCACCACTAACTGGTCCTTACTCATGTCATGTTAAAACCAGCCAGACAGCCATTTTTCTGTGAGGCACTCAAGAAACACTTATGACTGTAACAACCAAAGATGCCTGAAGTAATGCATGGATCAGTTATACAAGAAATCTCCACCATCAGCATGACGATGGGAACTTTTGATCAAAATGTTCGAGCTCTCCTATCAATTCAATGGGATGACACCACATGTCCGTCGTAAACACCTAGCTACCACTGAGAGAAGACTGGGAAACTTACAAGTGGGTCTCAATGCTCAACTGGATTGGGATGTAGAAATATGGAACTTTAAATGGAATGTCATCGATCTGAAGGACCGCTCGCGGAGGGACAACATTCCCTTCTATAGTATTATGAAGCAGAAGGACAACATAATCACATTTCTGGGTTTGTGTCCCACTTCCTGCATCTACACACTTGAAATCCAAAGGGCACACAAGCTCTGGTTTGACAGACAGCAGTGAGCCCCTGCACTTGCCTGCCTTCGCCCCTGCCAATATGTGTGACTTATCCTATGAGCAGCTAGGAAGAATGAGGTCCCATACATAAAATGGTTGACTATTCTCATTACACCAACGTTAAAAGGAAAAATGGCCTTCACTGTAGACAGGAATCATAAAATTTGGCAATGCTGGATCGGGGAAATCATGATTATCAGAGTAGATGGCAAGACCACGGAGTTTCATGAGACAACAGCTGGAAAATGTCCTAAAAAACACTTGATTGTCATTGATGGATGTGATGCCACCCAGAGGTGAGTCAGGAGCATCGGAAGACAAGACAGACACTGGGACAGCTGCCTCCGTGATGCCAGGCAACCTATCCTCCGAGCATGGTTCGAACGCCCAATGACCTGAAATATCACATTTCTGACAGACTCCTGGGAACGAACCATGACCAATACCTCATATCATCCTTTTTCTTGTCTCTTGCTCCTCATTACGTCCTATCCCAGTGTAAGTTATAGATCTACTTTTAATGTGCTAACTGCTCTTCGCCAAGTAAATATTTTCAGAACAATAATATAGTCTCGCATATTAGCATATTTAGTTCTTCTAGTTATAAGTCTACGTTCGGAATGTACACCATTCCCTGCTATTTAGACTTGTGGTTTGAATCTTTTTGAACAAAATAGTGGACTTCCCACTTTACATGGGGCTTGCCCTAACACAATCTGTCACCCCCAATGTTTTGATGTACCTCACTGATGCCCCCAACTTTAGAATTATAAACAACACATTCCACCCTTCAGTCTTTGACCTGCTCTCCACCTTTATACTGGCATATTATACATTTGGATCTAGCTCAGAGAATACTCTGTAATCCCATGTGCTACCCACAGATGATCCTTGTTCATTCTTGAGAGGAGTTAAGTCCGCAGCGTAAAGTTGAAAAAATCTCACCGGGAGTCGTTTTAGTGCTCAAAGATTGTAGTAGGGGATGCACATTCTTGCTCGCCAACTTAATGTTGGTGAGCCACGCACAAGGAAAAATTCTGTCATGTGCTGGTTGGCGGAGTTTTGCCAGGAACTCTGACCAACAAGCGGAAAGCGGAGTGGGCAAATCTCTGCGAATACTGCAGGCGGAGGAAGTCTATCACCCACCCCTCGAAGCCACTTGTTGAGACTGTGTGGTGGAGGGGATGGTGTTAGACAACAGAATGAAATACTGAGAGTGAAAATGGAGGGCTTGGTTTAAGATGTAATAATGGCAACACTCAATACAATCAGTAAATTCAACTACTTAGAGCTGCACAGGAAATAAAATAATACAAAATTAATGAATGAAAAACAATTATAGAGCGCACAGCTACTCCTAGGAGTGTCCCGGCACTATAAGAACTCACTGTGATCAAAGGCCACAATAAACTGGAAACAAATAGTCACATTTTCAATATCATTCGGAACTGCAGTTTGTTATTGATGCTATGGAGACTGACCGGCAGCTTGCTCCAGGGATTGTGCAGCCAAATGAGAATAGGAAGTCACCTTTTTAAAAATGTTTTATTAGCCTGTCTAACTTTTGGAATCTCCACCAAAAGTGAATGAGATGAACCAATTGTCCTTGACAGTTGGTAGTGGATAAAGCTGTCAGCTAAAAATTGGGAACCCAATAAGTAAAAGGCCCTATAAGACAACACCAGACTTTACACACGATCCTTTTATTGACCAGTAAAAGCTCCTAAGATGATGGGAGATAAAAGCGCAATGGGGAATTCTCAGAAGACGTGCTGTTGCATTCTGAATCACCTGTAGAAGATTGATTAAACTATCCAGAAGACCCACATACAAAACACTGCGTAGTCCAATCTTGAGGTAATAAGAGCATGAACAACAGTTTTCCAGGACTTTAGCGGCACGAGGAAAATAATTATTTTTAAAGTGCATAGTATTGAAAAGCAAGAACCAACCAAGTACACCAGTTGGGGCTGTAAGGAGAGCTAGTTGTTAAATTTGATCACTGGGTTACTTGTCACTATGGCTGGCAGAGGGGGCAAGGTGTCAGGACAATTTTTCGACTACTTGGAGTGAAAAGACCCAATTAGGAGAATTTGGGTTTTGTTGGAATTGCATTGGAAATTGCTGGCACAGATCCAGTCCAACACAGAACACTAGACAGGCTTAAAAAAGAAGGGGGATTTCAAGTAGGTTGGGCTAAGATGTGATCTCTCCTAACCAGTTGTGAGTGTTGTACAGGTTAATTCTGTGTTCAGCTGTGGGATAGCCAAGAGACATCAAATGACTATGGGACATCTGTTAACAGGGACTGGCAGTGAAGCGGTTCTTCGAAATCTCTCCTTTGTGATGATTCCAGTACAGTCAACCCGCGTTCTCACTTCAGCACAACTTGTAGGTAATAGCACACGCAGGCAAAAAGGACTGAAAAAGAACTTCTTTAAAATAACTCGCACTTTAAAATGTTAGGACACCTGATATGAAAATGTCCTTCAGAGTTTACAAAATTCTCCAACCCCCCAATATGTGATGGAGACTGTGCTGATTTGGGCTAGGACCAAGCTTTGTGAGAGAAACATATGACAGACTGAGTCTAGTTAAAGAAGGACCAATTAAAGAGTCCAAAGTCTCCACTGTTATTCGCTCTCGCTATGGAGTGACTAGCTACATTAGTGAGAGGTATTTCTGGGGAAGAGAATATGCAAAGTAAGGATTCTCTGTGTCTTCTTGCTCTGCTGAAGTCTATGAAGTGCCACAGAGTTGTTGACAAAACAGACCGATATAGCGGGCCTCAATTTTGCACAGCAGCAGAACTATCTCATTTTCCCATTACCTTGTTATCAAAGAAATTGGGTAATGGAGCTGGGGTCAAGGGTGGCAGGCAGATCATTTAAATATTTAAAGGTTCAAGTAGACTGCTAATTGTGCAAGAACAACAAAGGTTAAGTGTGGATGGGCAGCTTAGTTAGATGTACTTTTTCATCAAATACCCCAGGCCTTCGAAGTTCAAGATAGCAACTGTAAAAAAACATAATACCCTCCAATACTAAATTACTTTTATATAATAAACAAATTGATACACAAATTGTGTTTTGTAAGATGGATGCACTATTAATCAGAAAGATATGGGGTGTCCCTTCTACTAGCAGGCCTGAGAGACCTGCAACTCAATGTGAGTATTTTGTATATCTCCGAGTACTCAGGGATTAGGCCTAGAAACAATGACTTTACACAAATCACATTAGTCTATATATGATACATGAGCATGCTGTATATAGTACTTCTGGATGACGGGTATTCAGCTTAGGGTTAAAATTAAAGCAACTAATTTCTGATGTCAAGTATTCGTATTTATTGTTGTTTAGTGCAAAAAGGGACATATCACATATTTAAAATTACATCTGTATAAGGTCAACACAATATTATACATGGTTCATAATTATAAAATCACATTTAATACACACTCAAAATGTTTTTTTTTAAAAACACAAAATCACAATTTTTAAGCAATTTTAAAACAATTTTTAAGCAATACACAAGAATCACAATTCAAGTCGACGCAGCGTTTCGGTTTTCCTTATTTCACACCTTCTTCAGGACTGATTCTAAAAAGATTTTTATTAAAAAACACAATAGTTACCATTTGTTGACTAGTACAGTATTTTAAAAAAACATTGCACATTTGTCCCTAGTGCTAAGTCTCACCCACACGTTTCTTTGTGTCACAATTCATAGAGGTTTTTATTCTGAAAGACAGTTTGTTTAGTGACTTTTTACCTTTTTGTATTTCAAAGAAATAGGTTTTCTATAGCATGTCTTATATTCATTGTACATACAATTCTAGATTTCGCTCGCCCTCTTCATTTGTCCTCAACAGTCATTAAACGTTTCCCACCACTCTTAGAGTTCCTCAGAGATATACAAACAATCATTTACCTTAGGATCCCCGGATGTTTATTAGACACATCTGTATACTTGTGTCTATACTAAATGGGTACCTATGCCCATTGTGGGGATTGTCAGTGACCGATAAGGGCCCTCTCCAGTCACCTTACCTTTAACACTAGTCTTTATGTTTAAATCCACCTCAATTCTTGGTGATATTGTATACCACAGTCTTGTACGAGCTGTTGGCGGTAGTCTTAAATATTACCGGTCTCAGGTTGTTCCTATAGTGAGAGGAAGGGATAGGTGTACTATTCTGGATCATACATCCTTAATCCTGTATTGTATATATCTTTATTAATGTACCTGATTTGATTAGATGTCTTGTCTTCCACACTGTGCGAGGAAGCCACCGTTAAATTACAGGACGTAGGGAGTCCTTTTAAATAAACAAAATATCGTCATTAGAGGATCTCTGAGAGGATCCTTTTTTTCAAAATATCTTATTTGTACACCTGTGTACTCACCTAATTTTGAGTGGTTAAGCCTGATGTCGTGATTTTCTTCTCAATTTTGATCGACTGCAGGAAGCTTTGGGGTTTAATTTACCTTCTTGCTTCTTTCGAACCACTGTACTCTATAAATTAAAGACCTCTACAAGCAGGTCAAGGGCACGAGCATGGGGGCTACCTGTGCGCCGAGCCTGGCCTGCTTGTATGTCTCCAGGTTCGAAGAACAGCATATCTTCAATCAGGCTGCCCCCTTTTTTTGAAAACATTAGTGAATGGTCCAGATATATAGATGATATTTTCTTTATATGGACAGGTGAAATGAACATGCTAATTGAATTCTTAGAATGGCTCAATTTGGGTGACACGGACCTGAAATTCACGTCACATATAGATCGTGAACAATGTGAATTTTTAGACATTATCATCAAACACATGGAGGGTAGACTAAATGTAGAATTATTCACAAAAATAACAGACAGAAACACCATGCTCCATTATAACAGCAATAACCCCCCATGTCAGAAAAACAACATCCCGTTTGGACAGTTCTTGAGGCTGAAAAGAAACTGTACCGCCCTAAAGACTATGAAAAACACGCTGAGGTACTTAAAACCAAGTTTTTAGAAAGAGGGTACCCAAGAAGAATGGTACGACAAGCATATAAAAGAGCCAAATATTATAACCGTGACAGTTTTTTTGAAGAAAAAACATCATCAGGTGAGAAAGCCCAGCCATTGATATTCGTAACCAACTTCAGTCAAGTAAGTTATAAAGTAAAGAATATAATAAATAGGAACTGGCATCTAATTTCAAACAAAACGTCAGAGAAAATACCAAAACCTATGTTCTCCTTTCGGAGAAATAGAACAATCCGGAACAGGTTGGTGCACACCTATAGAGAAACTACAAGTCAGTCACAACCATGCATAAATAATGCACCCTTACCTAGTGGTACTTTCCCATGTCAGGGATGTGTAAACTGTGAGAATATCATCAAAGGCAGTTCTATTAAGACTGCTAATACAACAGTAATGATTAAGAGCTTCATGAACTGCCGTACTAAGAACATAATATACCTGATACAATGTCCGTGTAAACTATGTTACATAGGCGAAACATCTAGAGAAGTACGGACTTGCCTCAATGAACATAAATCCGCAATAAGAAATAACAAAAAAGGTGCCCCCCGACAGAACACTGGACATTGGCAGGACATAGGGTAGAAGATTTAAGCTGGTGTGGCCTCGAAATTGTGACCTTAAACCTAAGAGGAGGCGACACCAATGCAAAAAGGAAAAAGAGGGAACAATTTTATATGTCAAAATTCAACAGCGTGAGATGTGGCCTGAACAGTAAGGAAGACTGGGAAGTAATTATCCAATAGTCAAACACAACAGCTGCCAGAGTTATCCTAATGATAAACGACCTAACTGAATAGAAAGTATTCATAAAACCCACCGAATTAATTATACCAACTGCTAGACATTCCCACGCCCACACACACGTAGTATAAGAACACCAGGAGATTGTGCTTAAATAATGAATGAATTAATTGATTATCATAAAGTTGGTAGGCTAACCCAATAGGTAGAAACATGGCTTTAAATGACGCAATCATGCGAAGTGTGTCCGACCTATCAGAAACTATAAATTAAGAAATCAGGGACAAAGGAGAGGCCAAACCTGATATAATTTTTATAACAAATGCCTTAAAGAAGTTTAGAGTATAAGGATACTTTCTAACAACAATATACAACATGGCATTGTTACATTAAACATAGAGTTTGCACGCACAAGAACCTAAATTAAAAAGAGCGCGGGCAATCGTCAGGATATTGACAATCCGATTGGACAAGAACTGCCCAATCAGGGGTGGGAACACACACAAAACAGCGGAAGCGGTCTAAAAAGTGAAACCATAGCAACCGCGTTATCTCGCTTTAGAACCGAGTGCGGATAGGTCATAATCCGACCAATGAGAACACGTAGCCGCCATAATACTGAGACCATAGCAACCGCGTTATTTTCACTCGACAACCGAGCGCTGATAGGGTATAACCCAACCAATCAGAACACCAGGAGCAAAGTACCAATTAGATGTCTCAGTTTAAAAAGAGACATGAGGCCCCAGCAAAAATACCAAGACTCGCAAGAAAATTGAAGCTGCAGACGGAGCTGGCGTCGCTGTGACGAGGAGCAGGGAGGCCGAGTTTAAGTAAATAGGTAAGTCCCCATAGCTAAGTACCGCTCTCTGAAGATAAATAACTGGCCAGGAGATAGAGTGGGGTGGCGGTTAAACAAAATATAGTACTCTCATCAATGGTCAGTACTCTGACACTGGTAAAGGAGGGCCCAGAGTATAGGAAAGTCCTGAATTCAAAACGTAAACTTTAAAATCAAAAATTGTAGCGAAAATGAAGCAAGTTAGAGTTAGTGGAATGAGAGACGCGACGGATACTTGGTACTAATACTACAAAATAATTAATTTATAGAGTACAGTGGTTCGAAAGAAGCAAGAAGGAAAATTAAACCCCAAAGCTTCCTGCAGTCGATCAAAATTGAGAAGAAAATCACGACATCAGGCTTAACCACTCAAAATTAGGTGAGTACACAGGTGTACAAATAAGATATTTTGAAAAAAAGGATCCTCTCAGAGATCTTCTAATGACGATATTTTGTTTATTTAAAAGGACTCCCTACCTCCTGTAATTTAACGGTGGCTTCCTCGCACAGTGTGGAAGACAAGACATCTAATCAAATCAGGTACATTAATAAAGATATATACAATACAGTATTAAGGATGTATGATCCAGAATAGTACACCTATCCCTTCCTCTCACTATAGGAACAACCTGAGACCGGTAATATAAGACTACCGCCAACAGCTCGTACAAGACTGTGGTATACAATATCACCAAGAATTGAGGTGGATTTAAACATAAAGACTAGTGTTAAAGGTAAGGTGACTGGAGAGGGCCCTTATCGGTCACTGACAATCCCCACAATGGGCATAGGTACCCATTTAGTATAGACACAAGTATACAAATGTGTCTAATAAACATCCGGGGATCCTAAGGTAAATGATTGTTTGTATATCTCTGAGGAACTCTAAGAGTGGTGGGAAACGTTTAATGACTGTTGAGGACAAATGAAGAGGGCGAGCGAAATCTAGAATTGTATGTACAATGAATATAAGACATGCTATAGAAAACCTATTTCTTTGAAATACAAAAAGGTAAAAAGTCACTAAACAAACTGTCTTTCAGAATAAAAACCTCTATGAATTGTGACACAAAGAAACGTGTGGGTGAGACTTAGCACTAGGGACAAATGTGCAATGTTTTTTTAAAATACTGTACTAGTCAACAAATGGTAACTATTGTGTTTTTTAATAAAAATCTTTTTAGAATCAGTCCTGAAGAAGGTGTGAAATAAGGAAAACCGAAACGCTGCGTCGACTTGAATTGTGATTCTTGTGTATTGCTTAAAAATTGTTTTAAAATTGCTTAAAAATTGTGATTTTGTGTTTTTAAAAAAAAAACATTTTGAGTGTGTATTAAATGTGATTTTATAATTATGAACCATGTATAATATTGTGTTGACCTTATACAGATGTAATTTTAAATATGTGATATGTCCCTTTTTGCACTAAACAACAATAAATACGAATACTTGACATCAGAAATTAGTTGCTTTAATTTTAACCCTAAGCTGAATACCCGTCATCCAGAAGTACTATATACAGCATGCTCATGTATCATATATAGACTAATGTGATTTGTGTAAAGTCATTGTTTCTAGGCCTAATCCCTGAGTACTCGGAGATATACAAAATACTCACATTGAGTTGCAGGTCTCTCAGGCCTGCTAGTAGAAGGGACACCCCATATCTTTCTGCATTCCCCCTGGTCCCGCATAACCGTTAAGAGGGGGCCTCCTACGATTTTTTCTATTTTTACTCAGCTAGTCAGCTGGGGAGGCATTTGAGCTTTAATACGCATATAGACCACGGTTATTACACCCGGTAGTCGAAATTGAGATAAAGACGAATGGAGGGCATTAAAACATATAGCTTTTCGGAGGATCAATTTAATAACTTAATACACAAATCATCCAAAAACATCACCACGGGGAGATTAGATAAGTCCGATGAGGAACAATGGCGAACGCTATGGAACCTAAAAAAGAAAGTGGTACGAGCCGAGCTACATGCGGACTTTTTAGTCGAATATTGTAAAAACAGGATTATCCCCAAGGGGCTACAGATTACCAATGAGCCCGGGATATTTATAACAAACAGAAAGTTCATAGAAAAGTGGACACTGGTGGCTAACAGATGCAGCCGTGATTGGATGCTCTTGATCATCGAGACGGCTCAGGAAGTTTTGGTTTTTGAACGAAAGGAAATTGAGGAACTAGAGACAAAATTAAACGAGAGCTCAGCCCTAGAAGATGCCAAATCCAAACTTCGAGATATACAAAATGATGTATCAGGGTATATTGATTATTTAGCAAATAAAAAAAGCAATAAACTCAGAAAAGACATTGCAAACTATAACCCCGAAGCGGTATATCCCTTTCTACAGAAAGATTTCTACGACCGTCCGAGGGAACAGTACCAAACACGTAAACCGTGGCAGCAACAACCACGCAATTACTCTAAGAAAAGAGTGAGGTTCTTTGATACCTCTTACACGAGCTCGGAATCAGAGGGAGAACAAACTAACGAGACTAGGAATACAAATGAGAGAGACATCCCATCAGGTCCAAATAGAGAGGGCTTGTCTTTTTTAGAACAGCGTCATCAAAACCATATACAACAGAGAGGGAGGGGGAGAGGACGAGCCAATTACAACCAACAGGGCCAATTCCCTCAACGTCCCAGAACAAGGAGTCAAAAGACTTGGGACTAAATAAGCAACAAAAAGCAGCTGTCATTAACCTCTCCACACACACACTTACATCATCGCAGACCATGCTTTTAGAAAAAGGATTAGGATATGCTTTGTGCTCCCCGATAGATAGATATGCACTAGAAAGGGACCTACAACATTTTTTTAGAAAGATTAGATTGAACACCTTTTTTGAGGGTAGGGAGAAACACCCCAGTGCTAATAAATCAGGCCTAAAAAATAAATCTGTATGGACCCCGATCCTTAGTATGGTCAACAAAGACATAGAGACATTTGAAAGAGCAGTGGACAAAAGCATAGACTCTCTCTTAAATCAAAAAAACTGGACTAATTACAACTTAAACAAAGTAGAAACTGAAGCCTTAAAAGCCCTTGAACAAAGAGAGGACCTAACTATCAAGCCTGCCGATAAAGGCGGTAGCATTGTTATAATGTCCACCATAGATTATCGGAATAGGATGATCATGTTATTGAGTAAAACTGACCACTATAGTAGAACCAACAAAAATGAGTGGTCCAACTTACAAGACAACATCCTAAGACTTCTGAAACATGCCAAAGAGGATGATGTCATATGTGAGGAGGAATTCGCCTTTTTAATGAATAATAACCCAATTATCCCAGCTCTCTACGGCCTTCCAAAGGTCCACAAAGATCTAGAGAACCCCCCAATGAGACCTATAGTATCGAGTATAGGATCACTTACTGAACCACTCAGTAAATACGTAGATGTGTTCCTTCAACCTCTTGTAGTTAAACAAAAAGCCTACATCAAAGACACCACCTTGATGATTAAAAGAATAGAGTGCCTTAATTTCAATCCGGAAACCCAAATCTTAGTAACTCTAGATATAGAGACACTGTATACAAATATCCCACAAGACAAAACGATCACAATGATAACAGACATGCTGAGCTCAGAGGGACAAGACTTAACAACACATCATCAGTTTATTGTAGATTGTATCAGAATAGTCTTAAAAAATAACATATTTTTGTTTGAAAAAGACCTCTACAAGCAGGTCAAGGGCACGAGCATGGGGGCTACCTGTGCGCCGAGCCTGGCCTGCTTGTATGTCTCCAGGTTCGAAGAACAGCATATCTTCAATCAGGCTGCCCCCTTTTTTGAAAACATTAGTGAATGGTCCAGATATATAGATGATATTTTCTTTATATGGACAGGTGAAATGAACATGCTAATTGAATTCTTAGAATGGCTCAATTTGGGTGACACGGACCTGAAATTCACGTCACATATAGATCGTGAACAATGTGAATTTTTAGACATTATCATCAAACACATGGAGGGTAGACTAAATGTAGAATTATTCACAAAAATAACAGACAGAAACACCATGCTCCATTATAACAGCAATCACCCCCATGTCAGAAAAACAACATCCCGTTTGGACAGTTCTTGAGGCTGAAAAGAAACTGTACCGCCCTAAAAGACTATGAAAAACACGCTGAGGTACTTAAAACCAAGTTTTTAGAAAGAGGGTACCCAAGAAGAATGGTACGACAAGCATATAAAAGAGCCAAATATTATAACCGTGACAGTTTGTTTGAAGAAAAAACATCAGCAGGTGAGAAAGCCCAGCCATTGATATTCGTAACCAACTTCAGTCAAGTAAGTAATAAAGTAAAGAATATAATAAATAGGAACTGGCATCTAATTTCAAACAAAACGTCAGAGAAAATACCAAAACCTATGTTCTCCTTTCGGAGAAATAGAACAATCCGGAACAGGTTGGTGCACACCTATAGAGAAACTACAAGTCAGTCACAACCATGCATAAATAATGCACCCTTACCTAGTGGTACTTTCCCATGTCAGGGATGTGTAAACTGTGAGAATATCATCAAAGGCAGTTCTATTAAGACTGCTAATACAACAGTAATGATTAAGAGCTTCATGAACTGCCGTACTAAGAACATAATATACCTGATACAATGTCCGTGTAAACTATGTTACATAGGCGAAACATCTAGAGAAGTACGGACTCGCCTCAATGAACATAAATCCGCAATAAGAAATAACAAAAAAGGTGCCCCCCTGACAGAACACTGGACATTGGCAGGACATAGGGTAGAAGATTTAAGCTGGTGTGGCCTCGAAATTGTGACCTTAAACCTAAGAGGAGGCGACACCAATGCAAAAAGGAAAAAGAGGGAACAATTTTATATGTCAAAATTCAACAGCGTGAGATGTGGCCTGAACAGTAAGGAAGACTGGGAAGTAATTATCCAATAGTCAAACACAACAGCTGCCAGAGTTATCCTAATGATAAACAACCTAACTGAATAGAAAGTATTCATAAAACCCACCGAATTAATTATACCAACTGCTAGACATTCCCACGCCCACACACACGTAGTATAAGAACACCAGGAGATTGTGCTTAAATAATGAATGAATTAATTGATTATCATAAAGTTGGTAGGCTAACCCAATAGGTAGAAACATGGCTTTAAATGACGCAATCATGCAAAGTGTGTCCGACCTATCAGAAACTATAAATTAAGAAATCAGGGACAAAGGAGAGGCCAAACCTGATATAATTTTTATAACAAATGCCTTAAAGAAGTTTAGAGTATAAGGATACTTTCTAACAACAATATACAACATGGCATTGTTACATTAAACATCGAGTTTGCACGCACAAGAACCTAAATTAAAAAGAGCGCGGGCAATCGTCAGGATATTGACAATCCGATTGGACAAGAACTGTCCAATCAGGGGTGGGAACACACACAAAACAGCGGAAGCGGTCTAAAAAGTGAAACCATAGCAACCGCGTTATCTCGCTTTAGAACCGAGTGCGGATAGGTCATAATCCGACCAATGAGAACACGTAGCCGCCATAATACTGAGACCATAGCAACCGCGTTATTTTCACTCGACAACCGAGCGCTGATAGGGTATAACGCAACCAATCAGAACACCAGGAGCAAAGTACCAATTAGATGTCTCAGTTTAAAAAGAGACATGAGGCCCCAGCAAAAATACCAAGACTCGCAAGAAAATTGAAGCTGCAGACGGAGCTGGCGTCGCTGTGACGAGGAGCAGGGAGGCCGAGTTTAAGTAAATAGGTAAGCCCCCATAGCTAAGTACCGCTCTCTGAAGATAAATAACTGGCCAGGAGATAGAGTGGGGTGGCGGTTAAACAAAATATAGTACTCTCATCAATGGTCAGTACTCTGACACTGGTAAAGGAGGGCCCAGAGTATAGGAAAGTCCTGAATTCAAAACATAAACTTTAAAATCAAAAATTGTAGCGAAAATGAAGCAAGTTAGAGTTAGTGGAATGAGAGACGCGACGGATACTTGGTACTAATACTACAAAATAATTAATTTATAGAGTACAGTGGTTCGAAAGAAGCAAGAAGGAAAATTAAACCCCAAAGCTTCCTGCAGTCAATCAAAATTGAGAAGAAAATCACGACATCAGGCTTAACCACTCAAAATTAGGTGAGTACACAGGTGTACAAATAAGATATTTTGAAAAAAAGGATCCTCTCAGAGATCCTCTAATGACGATATTTTGTTTATTTAAAAGGACTCCCTACGTCCTGTAATTTAACGGTGGCTTCCTCGCACAGTGTGGAAGATAAGACATCTAATCAAATCAGGTACATTAATAAAGATATATACAATACAGGATTAAGGATGTATGATCCAGAATAGTACACCTATCCCTTCCTCTCACTATAGGAACAACCTGAGACCGGTAATATTTAAGACTACCGCCAACAGCTCGTACAAGACTGTGGTATACAATATCACCAAGAATTGAGGTGGATTTAAACATAAAGACTAGTGTTAAGGTAAGGTGACTGGAGAGGGCCCTTATCGGTCACTGACAATCCCCACAATGGGCATAGGTACCCATTTAGTATAGACACAAGTATACAAATGTGTCTAATAAACATCCGGGGATCCTAAGGTAAATGATTGTTTGTATATCTCTGAGGAACTCTAAGAGTGGTGGGAAACGTTTAATGACTGTTGAGGACAAATGAAGAGGGCGAGCGAAATCTAGAATTGTATGTACAATGAATATAAGACATGCTATAGAAAACCTATTTCTTTGAAATACAAAAAGGTAAAAAGTCACTAAACAAACTGTCTTTCAGAATAAAAACCTCTATGAATTGTGACACAAAGAAACGTGTGGGTGAGACTTAGCACTAGGGACAAATGTGCAATGTTTTTTATAATACTGTACTAGTCAACAAATGGTAACTCTATTGTGTTTTTTAATAAAAATCTTTTTAGAATCAGTCCTGAAGAAGGTGTGAAATAAGGAAAACCGAAACGCTGCATCGACTTGAATTGTGATTCTTGTGTATTGCTTAAAAATTGTTTTAAAATTGCTTAAAAATTGTGATTTTGTGTTTTTTTTAAAAACCATTTTGAGTGTGTATTAAATGTGATTTTATAATTATGAACCATGTATAATATTGTGTTGACCTTATACAGATGTAATTTTAAATATGTGATATGTCCCTTTTTGCACTAAACAACAATAAATACGAATACTTGACATCAGAAATTAGTTGCTTTAATTTTAACCCTAAGCTGAATACCCGTCATCCAGAAGTACTATATACAGCATGCTCATGTATCATATATAGACTAATGTGATTTGTGTAAAGTCATTGTTTCTAGGCCTAATCCCTGAGTACTCGGAGATATACAAAATACTCACATTGAGTTGCAGGTCTCTCAGGCCTGCTAGTAGAAGGGACACCCCATATCTTTCTGCATTCCCCCTGGTCCCGCATAACCGTTAAGAGGGGGCCTCCTACGATTTTTTCTGCACTATTAATCAAACATCTTTTGTAAATTGGATGTATTATTAATCAAATATACATGTCTTAGGCAGTCGTCCAACAACTCTGTCACCGTATGAGAGGAGTTATCAGAGGCCCTCGTTTTCCACAGATATTACGCAGCTAAATTAGAGTAAGTGACTGCGGCGTAGCTACAGTAGGTAGTTTGATGACTAAATAAAAAATGCACCTGAGAAAGTCTTCAGAGGGTCGTCTGTGTCCATGGCAGTACTACTTTAAGGCCATACCAAAGTAAACTTTATTTAAACAAAGATTATAGATTTAAGACGCAATAGGTGCACCAGATGCCAACAGTCAACTGCCACAATATTCAAGTAGTACAGGAGTATTGATAGCCAAATGTTTTAATACAGAATAAGGCTCTTGGGGGCAACTTGGTACATTTCAAAAAGAGATCAGCAATGACCGTCCTCTGTGGAACCTGCCCATTTAAATAAAAGCTGTGATGAGATGTCACTCTTATCGTGAAGTAAGGCATCAATGGTGAAAATTAGTCAGTATCTGGTATAAAATGCATTTTCTTGGCTACTGATAGAATGGACTCTGGATGAGATGGAAGGTGCATTGTGCAGAAGATGAAGGCTGTTAAATTAAGGTAGTTAAATTGGAATTAGGCTTACCCACAGCAAAGGTAATGTAAATGCTTGCTCCATAAACTGGTACCCTGAGGCTCACCATACTAGAAAGGGTTCATTTGTAGCATGTTTACAGGACCATAAGGTGACTGCTGAATGTGGGAGGCAGACAATAAAATATGATAGGATGTACAAAGATAAGCTTATTGAATTAAGGCTCAAAAACATGTCCTGTGGAGGTTGAGTAGTGGATGCACTGGTCAGTGAGGAAATGCACCATTGGAATTTCGTACTACAGTTTTTCAGAACAATTGTGTCAAATACATTTTTCAAATGTCATTCTTCCGGGCGCTGTAACACAGTAAATATTTAATGGAAAATTATTGTGAATGAAAACAAATATTTGTTTGGCAGTACATTTTGACCCGCTGCCTTTGTAAAGGCATAGTTTAGGTTGTCGAACAGGTCCAGGAATCCAGAATTTATGACACTCTTTGGGGGGGAACTTCTGGCCACGGAAATTATTTTCATTTAGATATCCTTAATTTGAGACCCAAAAGTGGCTCTCCTGAACGGAGCCTGGAAACCACCCATAGTATTTTGGCAGCCAAGACTCGGAGATGCAGCAATGTTCAACTAACAAAATACTTCCGGTTTGAAAAGCGATACACAATGCATGCCTTTACAATACAGTTTTTACATTGCAACATCCTTTACAACCCATTCTTTTACATAGCATGCCATTACATCGCATTTTTAGAAACTACCTTTACAACGCATTCCATTACAACGCATTCCATTACATCGCATTATACCTTTACCATGCATATCATTACAATGCATACCATTACATTGCATTCAAGGTAAGTGTTGGATAGAATAGGGGTAATAATTACTATTCTAACTCCAGTGAGTGCAACAGTAGGGTAAGTGCTGTATAGTGTAAGGGTACTATGCGTTGTACTGGTATGTGTTGTAATGACTTGCGATGTAATGCCTGCGTTGTAGTGACATGCATTGTAGTGACATGCATTGTAATGACATGCAATGTAATGGCTGCGTTGTAATAACATGCGATGTAAAGGATGTTGCGATGTAATGACTGCTATGTAAAGGTAGTGCGATGTAATGGCGGCGTTGTAAAGGTCGTGTCCCAATGCACGTTTTTAGAAAGAAAAGCATTTTTTCTGAAAAACCGAAAACTCAAATTTAATATTCATACCTGGAAGAATTGGAACAGGAATCCTATGCTTCTTTGTTAAAATTCCAAATCTGTCCGACGTGACAGGCGTGTGAAGTGGTGCCTGGAAGGGACATTTTTTTAATTGTAAATAAATACATACTTAAACATCCCAGGTATTTTACAAAAAAATGTACATACTTCTACTTTGACAAACGAGAATGTGCCTGTCAAGATCAGTTCATAAAATCAAAGTCCAGGGTGTCCTTCGAACATTATTTAACCCCTTCACTGCGGCGGCTATTCCGCCACAGTGCTAAGGGGGCGGGGCGGCCGCGTGGCGGCCGCATGCTGGTGACGGAACCGCTCCGTCACCAGCTGCGGTTGAGCTGTGCTCATGACGGAGCGGTTCCGTCACGGCCCCGCCCGCTCAATGGACCGCTCAGCGCAGGCGCGGAATTCGCGCCGCGCAGGCTCGCCGAGTGGGCCGTGATGGAACCGCTCCATCATCAGCACAGCGCGACCGCAGCTGATGACAGAGTGGTTCCGTCACCAGCAGGGGAGGGGTTCATCTATATTATCACCACAAAACACCTTAAGAGTGCAGAGGATGTTCACATTTTAAAATATACTATATAATTACCAACAAAAAAGCAGTACTTAAAATCTAATTGGGCTAACTATAAATCTACAAAGACGATACAATTAACTATGAAAAAGGATTCAAGAGTGAAATAGGCAGCTTCAGTTTTTCACAAAAATATTTAATAAACATATTGCCACTTAATGAAGCAGGACGTTTGCTTTGTTTTTATTTTACTGCCGCAATACATTTGAAATCTATACTGAACAGCCCAGCTGCAAATTAATTAACATAAGAGCGTGGTTATCAAATTTGATGTCGTGTTGCCCAGAAGTGGAACACCCCACGAGCAGCTGACCAACCCAGAGCCTAACAAGCATTCACAAAGCTAACAGGTCTCACTTTAATAATTAAGAGTGTCGAGCTGTTTACTTTGCCAAAGTAAATAAAGCCCCTAACTGCGGCTGCAAAATGGAGAGACCCAAGCAAGAAAGCGGTCACACGCGCCCACAGCCTCGACGCACACTGAGATAACCGACACAGAGGAAGGCTGGTGCAACACCATCTTGAACGGGTAAAGCGCACGACGGACCAGGGGGCAGACCAAATTGTACTTCAGCAGCATGGAAAGCAGCCTCCGCTTTGGTCAGGCCATGTGAAGTAAAGAGGCTGTAGGCAAGTAAATTAGTTGCAATATTCTTTATTCTGACAACCCCTGAGCGCAAAACCAAGCAAACCGCAAAACGAGTAGAGGAATGCCCAACATTCTAGCACAAGGCAATAAATGCAGAGAACACACAAATCGTTCTGATTCTTAATTCCTAAGAATCTGAACAATTCCAATAATGATGACAAGAGAATATAAAACAGGTGAAGAACATAACATTGTAAGAGAAACCACAATACTACACATCCTCCTCCTTAAAAACAAAAAAGGGGGGCGTGGCTAAGATGGCAGCGAGCTATGATGTGTCCGGTCTTCGCTCTTCCAGCACCGGCCTTGGGCCCCAATACACACAAGAAACGACTGTTGTGCCTCCTGCAGCACCCAGGAACAACAGGGGATCTACAGAGAGCCCCTAGTGTCTGCACCAGGGCCTCCTTAGCTGTCGATCCGAGCCTACCCTCGGACTCCAGGGCTGCCGCCAAGGTGGACCGGTGTGTTACATGGAGCGAGGCCGTGGCCCTGCCCCAGAGTTGTGAGAAGGGCGGCCCCCTCTCGCGGTGCTGCGGGAATAGCGACCCCTCAACACCTCTCTGCCCTGGCCTGCGGAACTTGGAAATCACCGCCGGAGCCTTCAGGTGAGCCGCAGAGAACTTAGCATTCCCCGCGAGCCCTGGTGAGCCCCACGGAGCCTTGACGCTGCGGGCCTGCTTCAATCAATCAGGTCATTTGTAGAGCGCACTACTCACCCGTAGGGTCTCAAGGCGCTGGGGGGGGGGGGGTGCCGCTACTGCTCGAACAGCCAGGTCTTGAGCTTCCTCCTGAAGGAGAGGTGGTCTCGGGTCAGGCGCAGATTGGTCGGAAGTGAGTTCCAGGTCTTGGCGGCCAGGTAGGAGAAGGATCTTCCTCCTGTTGTCGCTCTTCGGATGCGGGGGACGGCAGCGAGGGCGTGGTTGGTTGATCTGAGGAGGCGCTTGGGAGTGTAGAAGTTGATCCGGTTGTTGAGGTAGGTCGGGCCTTGGTCGTGTAGGGCTTTGTGCGCGTGGGTGAGGAGACGGAAGGTGATTCTCTTGTTGACCGGGAGCCAGTGCAGATCTCTCAGGTGTCCGGAGATGTGGCTGCGTCGGGGGATGTCGAGGATGAGTCTCGCCGAGGCGTTCTGGATCCGCTGGAGTCTCTTCTGGAGTTTGGCAGTGGTTCCGGCGTAGAGGGCGTTGCCGTAGTCCAGTCGGCTGGTGACGAGGGCTTGGGTGACCGTCTTCCTCGTCTCGGTGGGGATCCACCGGAAGATCTTCCGTAGCATGCGCAGGATGTTGAAGCATGACGAGGAGACGGCGTTGACTTGTCTGGTCATGGAGAGGGAGGAGTCCAGGATGAAGCCCAGGTTGCGTGCGTGGTCCGTCGGTTTGGGTGCGGTGCCCAGGGCGGGGGGCCACCAGGAGTCGTCCCAGGCGGAGGGCGTGGAGCCCAGGATGAGGACCTCCGTCTTGTCTGAGTTCAGTTTCAGGCGGCTGGTCGTCATCCATTCGGCTACGTCTCTCATCCCTTCGTGCAGGTTGGCTCTGGCGGTGGCGGGGTCGTTGGTCAGGGAGAGGATCAGCTGGGTGTCGTCAGCGTAGGAGATTATGTTGAGGTTGTGTTGGCGTGCGATGGTCGCGAGGGGGCTCATGTAGACGTTGAAGAGGGTGGGGCTCAGTGAGGATCCTTGAGGGACGCCGCAGATGACTTTGGTGGCCTCTGACTTGTACGGTGGTAGGCGGACTCTTTGTGTTCTTCCGTCGAGGAAGGAGGTGATCCATTCCAGTGCCTTCTCCTGGATTCCGATGTTGCTGAGGCGCTGTACTAGGGTGCGGTGGCAGACAGTGTCGAAAGCCGCGGAGAGGTCCAGGAGGATGAGGGCCGCTGTTTCTCCGTTGTCCATCAGAGTTCGAAGGTCGTCGGTGGCGGCGATGAGGGCGGTCTCGGTGCTGTGGTTCGCTCGGAAGCCGGACTGTGAGGGGTCGAGGGATCCATTCGTCTCGAGGAAGGCGGCCAGTTGTTTGTTGACGGTCTTCTCGATGACTTTGGCCGGGAACGGGAGAAGCGAGATGGGACGGTAGTTCTTGAGGTCGGTGGGGTCTGCTGTGGGTTTCTTGAGGAGAGCGCTGAGTTCGGCGTGCTTCCAGCTCTCGGGGAAGGTGGCGGAGTCGAAGGAGGTGTTGATGATGTCCCGCAGGTGGGGTGCGAGGACAGCGTCGGCTTTGTTGAAGACGTGGTGAGGGCAGGGGTCGGTCGGAGATCCGGAATGGATGGAGTTCATGGTGCGGATGGTGTCTTCGGTGCTGATCGGGGTCCAGGTGCGGAGGGTGGTGGTGGGTGGCGTCGTTGCGGTTGTGGCTTGCGTTGGTTGGTTGTTGAAGCTGTTGTGTATGTCCGTGATCTTGTTGTGGAAGTAGGACGCGAGGGAGTTGCAGAGTTCTTGCGACGGGGTGATGTCATTGTTTCCGGCGTTGGGGTTGGATAGCTCTTTCACGATGTTGAAGAGTTCCTTGCAGTTGTGTGCGTTGTTGTCCAGCCGGTCCTTGTATGCATTTTTCTTGGTGGCGCGGATCAGTTGGTGGTGTTTCCGGGTGGCGAGCTTGAGGGTGGTCATGTTGTCCGTCGTTGGTTCCCTTCTCCAGGCTTTCTCGAGGGCTCGACAGTTCTTCTTGGAGCTCTTGAGTTCGTCGGTGAACCATGGTGTTTTTCTGCTGCAGGATCTGCTGGGTGGGGTTCTCAGAGGGGCGAGTTCGTCCGCGCAGTCGTTGATCCATTTCGTGAGGTTGTCGGCGGCCTGGCTGGGGTTCGCTGAATTGGCGGGAGGGTGCTGGCTCAGGGAAGCGGTGAGCTGGTCGGCTGTGATCTTATTCCAGCTTCTTCGAGCAACCTGTTGCTGGTGGTGGTGGATCGTCGTTCTTCTGAAGGTGAAGTGGACGCAGCTGTGGTCCGTCCAGTGGAGTCCTGTTGCGTGGCTGAAGGTGACGTCTTTGCTGGATGAGAAGACGGCGTCGAGTGTGTGTCCGGCGAGGTGGGTGGGAGTGGTTACCAGTTGCTTGAGTCCGAGGTTGTCGAGGTTGTCGAGCAGGCTGATGGTGTTGCGGTCGTTGTTGTTCTCCAGGTGGAAGTTGAGGTCCCCCAGGAGGATGTAGTCGGCGGAGGGGAGAGCGTGCGGGCTGACGAAGTCGGCGATGTCCTCGCTGAATCGTGTGCGTGGACCCGGGGGTCGGTAGATCAGGGTGCCTCTGAGGGTGGTCTTCGGGTTGGTGTGGATCTGGAAGTGCAGGTGTTCAGCGGTGGTGAGGGTGTCATCGGTGTTGGTAGTGATGCGGATGGTGTCTCTGTGGATGATGGCGATGCCTCCTCCGGTCTGGTTGTCGCGGTCCCTCCGGGTGATCTTGTAGCCCTCTGGGATGGCGATGGCGATGTCTGGGGCTGAGGAGGCGTTCATCCAGGTCTCGGTGATGAAGGCAACGTCGGGGGCGGTGGTGTCGAGCAGGTTCCAGAGTTCTACGGCGTGTCTGTGGACGGAGCGGGTGTTGAGCAGGATACACTTGAGGTGGGTGCTGCTGGAGTTCGGCTTGGCGGGTGCAGGGAAGGTCCGGATGCAGGTGAACTTGCAGGCGTGGCAGCTGAAGGGTCCGTGGGTGTGCTTCGGGGCGGCTCGATGACATCCTGGGATGTGGCCGGTGTTGAGTGCGATGAGGTCGGTGGCGCTGTAGGTTCGTCGGGTCGGCTTCCGTCGGTGGGGGCCAGGGGTCCTGGCACTGGGCGCGGTCCAGGCGCGGACGGGCGCAGACGGGCTTACCTTTGGCGCGCCTTCGGCGCACAATCGGCGCACCCGCTGCGCGTGACCGCTGCGCGTTCGCACGGTCGCCATTTAAGGCGAAGTGCGCGGGTGGGCGGAGCAGCTGGGAGGCGGGAGCGGGGAGGGAAACAGAAGAGAAAAGGGGCGGGGCTAAAGGCGGTGGCGGGAAGCGGGAGCGGGGGGCGGCGAGGTGGGCAAACGACGAGAAACGGCAGATACAGCAAAACAAGCACAAATTTAAGTAAAAACGGGGGAAAATACAGTGATACACGATCTGGTGCACAGGAAGAAAAACAAGCACAAATTCAGGACAAAAGCGGGGGAAAAGACAGTGATACACGATCTAGAAAAACAAGCACAAATTCAGGACAAAAGCGGGGGAAAAGACAGTGATACACGATCTAGAAAAACAAGCACAAATTCAGGACAAAAACGGGGGAAACCAAAGGAGAGCGCTCAGGGCGGCAGCGAGGCCGGCGCTGAGGCAGAGGCAGGCACTGGGGGCACACGCAGCAGATGGTGGCCGTGCGGCGCGGGGGTGTCCCACAAGTGGGTCACACTCACCTGCGTCGCACGGTCGCCATTTAAGGCCAAGTGCGCGGGTGGGCGGAGCAGCTGGGAGGCGGGAGCGGGGAGGGAAACAGAAGAGAAAAGGGGCGGGGCTAAAGGCGGTGGCGGGAAGCGGGAGCGGGGGGCGGCGAGGTGGGCAAACGACGAGAAACGGCAGATACAGCAAAACAAGCACAAATTTAAGTAAAAACGGGGGAAAATACAGTGATACACGATCTGGGGCACAGGAAGAAAAACAAGCACAAATTCAGGACAAAAGCGGGGGAAAAGACAGTGATACACGATCTAGAAAAACAAGCACAAATTCAGGACAAAAGCGGGGGAAAAGACAGTGATACACGATCTAGAAAAACAAGCACAAATTCAGGACAAAAACGGGGGAAACCAAAGGAGAGCGCTCAGGGCGGCAGCGAGGCCGGCGCTGAGGCAGAGGCAGGCACTGGGGGCACACGCAGCAGATGGTGGCCGTGCGGCGCGGGGGTGTCCCACAAGTGGGTCACACTCACCTGCGTCGCACGGTCGCCATTTAAGGCCAAGTGCGCGGGTGGGCGGAGCAGCTGGGAGGCGGGAGCGGGGAGGGAAACAGAAGAGAAAAGGGGCGGGGCTAAAGGCGGTGGCGGGAAGCGGGAGCGGGGGGCGGCGAGGTGGGCAAACGACGAGAAACGGCAGATACAGCAAAACAAGCACAAATTTAAGTAAAAACGGGGGAAAATACAGTGATACACGATCTGGGGCACAGGAAGAAAAACAAGCACAAATTCAGGACAAAAGCGGGGGAAAAGACAGTGATACACGATCTAGAAAAACAAGCACAAATTCAGGACAAAAGCGGGGGAAAAGACAGTGATACACGATCTAGAAAAACAAGCACAAATTCAGGACAAAAACGGGGGAAACCAAAGGAGAGCGCTCAGGGCGGCAGCGAGGCCGGCGCTGAGGCAGAGGCAGGCACTGGGGGCACACGCAGCAGATGGTGGCCGTGCGGCGCGGGGGTGTCCCACAAGTGGGTCACACTCACCTGCGTCGCACGGTCGCCATTTAAGGCCAAGTGCGCGGGTGGGCGGAGCAGCTGGGAGGCGGGAGCGGGGAGGGAAACAGAAGAGAAAAGGGGCGGGGCTAAAGGCGGTGGCGGGAAGCGGGAGCGGGGGGCGGCGAGGTGGGCAAACGACGAGAAACGGCAGATACAGCAAAACAAGCACAAATTTAAGTAAAAACGGGGGAAAATACAGTGATACACGATCTGGGGCACAGGAAGAAAAACAAGCACAAATTCAGGGCAAAAGCGGGGGAAAAGACAGTGATACACGATCTAGAAAAACAAGCACAAATTCAGGACAAAAGCGGGGGAAAAGACAGTGATACACGATCTAGAAAAACAAGCACAAATTCAGGACAAAAACGGGGGAAACCAAAGGAGAGCGCTCAGGGCGGCAGCGAGGCCGGCGCTGAGGCAGAGGCAGGCACTGGGGGCACACGCAGCAGATGGTGGCCGTGCGGCGCGGGGGTGTCCCACAAGAACCCGGGCAGCGTACCTTGCACCATTTCCGTCTCCCATCCGCCTTTCGTTGGCCTTGCCAGCGGGGGAACCGGTCTCACTACTATTGGCTGCCATTGCACCCGCCTTCGCTGGGTGACATCGGACTACCTACCCATCGAGTGCCATCTTGGCTCCTTCCCCGACCTGTCGCTTGGCCTCGGCTGGGGCCCTCCCTGCATGGTGGCGACACCAGTATTCTAAGAGGCGGCCCATTGGGAGACATTTCAGCCTCCGGCTCTGTGGTCCGCATCAGCGATCCTCCGGAGTGAACGGGGTTGCCTTTGAGCGGCGATCCGGAGGAGGGGCTAGCGGTGTGCGATCCATTGTGGTTGATCTTGCCTTTGAGCGGCCCCTGGAATGCCCCGGGCCTAGCACCCACCAGCTGTTTCCCCCTTATTCACCAACTGACTTTTGCCTCCCTCGCCCAGGTGGGGATCGGCTCCGCTGAGTCTGGCTGACCCTTCGTCCACATTGTAGGAGGCACCACCGTAACTACTCCCGTGCCCCCGCCTGCTCGATCCAGACGGGAGGCCTCCCCGAGCAGCGACGAACTCAGCGCTCGTGAGGTGGCAGAGCGGGGGGCGCCTCAACCTTGGGCCCTGTGGCTCACGCCATCGAATCCCTGGAGTGATTGGAGTTGCCCTATGCCCTTGGATCTTTTGTGGTCACCAGCTGCTCATCATCGCGCTCCCGGGTGCCCTGCGAGACCTTGCGGTCCCTACGGCTGGTGCTGGTGGTACTCTCCTTGAGGAGGGCTCTCTAGGGGCCCGCCCTGACCTTGCCGGACCATTGCCTTCTCCTCGCATGTCTCAAGCCCAGCACCCTAATTCAGACTAACTCCTTGCTTCTCTTTTTGTGTTTCACTCCTACTTGGCTACACCTGTACAGACATTTGGTTTAGTCGCTGGGTCACCACACAGGCACCCCTGGAAGCAGCCTGCGCCAGCCGGGGCCACTCCTCACCAACCTCCAGGCGTGGACACTCGAAGGACAGGAGCGCCCCACTAACCTACCGATAACTACGCCACTCGGACTCCGGTGTCTTCATCGGCGGCTGCCGCGCCCAGGGCCGCCTTAACTATGTCATCTGCCAAGGGCCGACGGGACAAGTCCACCGTCAGAGAAAAGAACACGCTAAAAGACCTCATCGCCAAGATACAAACAGAGGTGTCCGGTGACCCAGGCTGCTCGAGTCCTCCATCCAAGATGACGCCCTCATCGGATGCTCCAGGAATTCCTGGAATCCCTATTTGCCTCCCTACGCGAGGACCTACAAACTGTCAAGTGCGATCTTACTGCAGAGCTTAGGGAAGCTCGCAGAGACGTGGACAACATAGGGGAGAGTGGCGACCCTGGAGGACAAGAATGACTCCAGAGACACCGAGATGGCGGCTTTCCAACAAGAGGTACTCCGTATCCACGACCAGCAGGTGGATGGGCAGTCCCATCTGGAAGACCTAGAAAACTGCTCCCGGCGCCACAACATCCGGATTCGTTGGGTAGGCACCAATGAAGAAGCTGGTTACATCTTTGCCTATGTCGGAGAACTTTTCAACCATATCCTGGGTAACCCCCCTGAAGCCCCGCTGAAGCTGGAACGCGCCCACCCAGGGCGGAGACAGCGCCTCCCGCATACATATTAGTTTGTATCCAGGAGTTCCAAACCAAAGAGGAGATTTTACGCAAGGCGCGCTCGTTCCAACCAATCTCCTTACGCAATCAAACGCCCTCACTCTACCAGGACCTTGCAGCTATCACTCTCCAGAAACGCCGGACTTTCCGGACCATCACAGAAGTTCTTCATCAGCGCAATATCCCCTACTCTTGGGGACATCCGTTTCGACTGGTGTTCCGGCACGATGGCAAACTACTCCAACTTTGTTCACCGTCAGAGGCCAGCAGGCTCCTCGGGATCACTCTTCCAGGCGACACAGATGAAGGTGCTCGCTCTGTCCAGGGGCCCAGTGACTGACGACTGCAGTGGAGGCAGGAGAGGCGACGTCAGGGGGCCCACAGACCGGGCCCCACGTAGTCAAGAAAGAGCAAGAGGTGGCCTTGGAAGCCCTTCCAGGGGCCCTGGCTAAAGCATCAACTGACCGACTGTGCCTGGCCATATTGCTGTATCCTTTCTGTGTTAAATTCTGGGTGGAGAAAGGAGGGTGATAGATCTGATGTTGGCCACGCGATCGCCCGATGGACTTCCTTTCTGTCTATCCTTGGATGACGGACAATGTTTGGACACTAAACCAATTTCAGCGCCTGTTGCACAATATGGGGTCTTTTCTTTGGTCGCTGGGGTCCCCATTTTCATTTACACATTCCTCGTCCTTCCCATCCCCTCTTTACCAAGGGGTTTCTCGCGGTCCAAAAGACGCTTCGGCCTCTTGGCCACTGGACTGCTGTCAATTGCCTGGCTGTGCTGGAGGCCTGGCTCCACATTGTTCCCACTGTAGTGCACACACTCCCCTCAGGCCTGAATGTCGACCCCCTCTATTAAAATCCTCACCCTCAATGTGAGGAGCCTTAACAACCCAACCAAAAGGCGGCCACTCCTCTCTTATCTGGAAGGCACTGGGGCAGACATCTGTCTCCTCCAGGAAACCCTCCTCCTCGCCAAAGACTGTCACAGGCTCAGACCTTGATTCTTCCCAACTCAATTCCACTCTTCCGGCCTGGCAAAGAGAGCAGGGGTGGCCATCCTGGTCTCGAGAAACTTTCAGGGCAAGGTGGGGCAGAAAGGGGCTGGAATACGGGGTAGGCTGCTCGCATACCACTTCACCACAGGGGGACGCGCATTTATGGTAGGCTCCATTTACACATACAATGAAGGCCAGGAACGCTTTCTGGGTGAAGCACTGATGGAAGCTATGACCACCCAGGACCGTCATATACTGATTGGGGGGACGTCAACTTAGTCTTCGACAATGTCACAGATCGATCCACGCAACGCACCAGTCAAGGTTGGTTCCCTTTCCCCAGCCGGACACGCAAACTTGCACGACTTGGCCCTTACGGACCTATGGCGACAATTCCACCCTGACACAAGAGATGAACAATAGTTACTTACCTGTAATCTGTGGTTCTCCAGTATTGGTGTCTTTCATAGATTGACATGCCTGAATCATTCCCCGTCGTCTGAGTGGGAGTCCCAAGGTACATAAAAAAGCAATAATATGCCATAATAACATAGAAAAAAATTGGTAATAACCAACCAGGAAGTAAAGTAGCCCAAGCTACAGGAGAAAAAACTTCCACACTCATGACCATCCTAGTCATTATGTATAGCCCAAACTGCAGCCAATCAGGCGACAGCACCCACCAGAAGGTTCTCCTCAGAGGCTCAGGCTCTCAAAGTTTCTCGCACAGGAGTGATGGTAAACCAATGTAGCCTATGAGCCTCTGAGGGGAGGTGGGCGGGTTGCATGTGAATCTATAAAAGACACCAATACTGGAGAACCACAGATTACAGGTAAGTAACTATTGTTCTTCTCCAGTATTGGGGTGTCTTTCATAGATTCACATGCCTGAATCAGAGTAGATAGCAATAAATATCCGTGCTTGGAAGACGCTATTTGTAGCATAAGCCTGTACATATGAAAAAACACTATCATATAATAAAAGTCTCATTTCTAACAGCATGAAAAGTGCAGTTACCTGAGAATGTACATAATAATAATAATAATAAGCATGAATAAGCGTCTGAAAAGCAGTAAGAGGAGGAGGGAAACAGAGGCTCTCCTTATCTGAAAAGATTCTGCAGAACTGCTTGACCCACTGAAGCATCAGTCTTGCTGGCTGCATCCAAACAATAGTGCTTGGTGAAAGTATGCCTCCTGGACCAGGTTGCTGCTCTGTAGATGTGCTGAAGAGGAACGCCAGCGAAAAGAGCAGTCGAGGAAGACATGGCCCTCGTAGAGTGAGCCCGTGGAGCTGCCTGCAAAGGTCTTCCTGCTTGTATATGACAAAAGTCAATAGCTGCAGAGATTCATCTTGCTATTGTTTGTTTAGACACCGCATGACCTCCACAAATTTTTCCATAGGCGACAAACAATTGATCAGATTTGCGTATTGTAGAGGTCCTTTGTAAATAGAACTTTAAACACCTCTTGATGTCTAGTGAATGCATTGCCCTTTCCGCAGGGGATTTTGGGCCAGGAAAAAATGTCCTTAAGATGACTGGTTAGTTCAGGTGAAAATCCGAAGGCACCTTAGGCATGAATTTTGGGTTTGTACGGAGCACTACTCAATCGGACGTGAACTGTAAGAAAGGTGGATGGACCGTGAAAGCCTGGACATCACTGACTCTTCTAGATGAGGTCAAAGCCAACAAAAGCGATACTTTCCATGTAAGAAATTTTAAATCCACTCTGTGAATTGGTTCAAAAGGGTGGCGCATGAGTTGGCCTAACACTACATTGAGATGCCACGATGGCGTTGGACAACGTATTCTTGAAGAGTAAAGTGAAGTGGACCCATCCTGACGATACCTTGAAATGGCTGCTAGGAAAACCTTTAGAGTTGCATGAGATAATCCCGATTTCCCAGATGTAAGAAAAAAGGCAATATCTGTTCTGGCTTTGCCTGAAAAGGATGAATCCCAGCCGAGTGACACCAGATACAGAATCTCTTCCATTTAAGTCTGTATGTTTTGATCGTAGCAGGTGCTTTTGCTTTGGCTAGTACTTCCTTGCAATCTGCAGGGATATTCAGATGGGCGAATTCAAGGTACTCAGGCGCCAAGCCGCTAATTTTAGAGATGTCTGGTCCGGATGGTAAATCTGACCATCCTGGATGGAGAGGAGATCCGGAATTGGTCGAAACTGGATTGGTTTGCACTCCGATAGGAGAAGGAGCTCGGTGAACCAGTAATGGCGAGGCCACCTGGGGGCAATGAGAATCAGGCGACACGGTTCTTTCTTCATCTTCCGTTGTCCTGCTGAGAGTGTCCGCAAGAACGTTTGCCGTTCCCGGTACATGGACCGCCACCAGATTGATTCTGTGTCGTATTGCCCATACCCATATATCTTGGGCTTCCTGAGACAGACGGACCGATCTCGTTCCTCCTTGTTTGTTCAAATAGTGCATGCTTGTAGTATTGTCTGTGCAAACCAATACTGTGGCCCCTTGAGCAATTGCGCGAAATTACTTGAGGGCTAGAAAGATGGCTCTTAGCTCCAATAGATTGATGTGCCAGACCTTCTGTTGAGGACTCCATCTCCCGCTGACTGTCAGCCCTTGAAGATGTGCTCCCCAACCTTCGAGGGATGCGTCCGTGGTGATTGTGAAGTTTGCTGCGTCTTGTAGGAACGCGCAACCCTGTTATAAATTTCTCTTTTGAATCCACCAGAGAAGAGCACCTCGGATGCGAGGGGTGATCCGGATGAGGTCTTCGAATGAGCCGGAGACCTGCAGCCATGGCAGGTTGAGTTCTTCTTGCAGAGGCCTCATCCTGAGGCGGCAATTCGGTATCAAAGGAATGCAAGAAGAGACCAACCCCAGAAAAGGGGAAACATCCTTTACGACGCAACTTTTACCACGCAGTGCCTTTACAACGCAGGTTTTTCAACACAAGTCATTACAACGAATTGCGCTGGGGGGCGCTCTAGGATAGGTAATAGTTTAATTTACTATCCAACACCTTTCCTACTATCCACGGGGACTGGAGTTGGAATAGTAAATTAAACTATTCACTATCCAGCACTCCCCAACGCAAGTCGTTGTAACGACTTGCGTTGAAAAACCTGCGTTGTAAAAGCATGCGTGGTAAAAGCATGTGTTGTAACAACGTACATCCCCAGAAAAGACTAGAACTTTCGGACTGAAACTGACTTTCTTGAGAGTAAAGCCCGAGCCATGTCCTGTATTCTTTCTTGTCTCTCGTCCGATACAAAAGCTCGGACTAGCTGTGTGTCCAAGGTTGCTCCCAAGAAAGCTTGTCTTTGGGACGGTTCTAGCTATGGCTTGCTGAAATTGATGGAGAGACCCAGTGTCTGGAAGAGAGACAGACACCACTGGATATGGTTGTCTGTGTCTGCGTAAGAACTCGCCTTGATAAGGCAGTCGTCTAAGTAGGGAAATATTTGTATTCCCTCCAGCCGGAGGTGTGCTGCTACCGGAGCCAGGACCTTTGTAAACACCCTGGGTGCCGAACGCAGCCCAAAGGGGAGGACCTTGAACTGATAATCCCTGCTAGCCACCCTGAATCACAGGAACTTCCTGTGACGAGGTCAAATGGGGATGTGGAAATACGCATCTTGGAGGTCCAAAGTGGCCATGTATTCTCCCGCCGAAAGAAGATGCAGTATTTCTTGGAGTGATAGCATTCGGAACGTTAGCTTTTTCAAATACTTGTTTAGGGCACGGAGATACAGAATTGGACGCCATTCCCCAGACTTTTTCTTTATTAGGAAGAATCTGGAGTAGAGTCCTGTTTCTCTCTGAACCAGAGGAACCTTTTCTATTGCTCCCTTTTTTAACATCAAATTGATCTGGGAAAACAACTCTTTGAGATGAGCTGGAAGTGGGCCCCTTGGAGGAAACTTTTTGAATTCGAGGGCCTGGCCCTTGGCAACAATGTCCAAGACTCACCTGTCTGACGTTATTGAGGCCCATTTTGAGTAGACTTTTGGGATCTTTCCTTCAATTTTTATGTGAGACTGCGACAGTAGCGGCGGCAGGTGATGACACTCATTGTCTTTTATCCTTTCCGCGGTAGGCAGACTTGCTTTTGTTTTGGGAATAATTAGTAATGCGCTGGCCGTAGGACTGGTAACGTTGGGTTTGGTAACGTTGATTCCCTTGCCTGTAGGAGGACTGCTGATTATAACCTCCTCTAGTAAAGGACGATCCACGTACTCTCGCACCTCGCAAGGGCGGCTTCCGAAATTGTAAGGTGCCCAGGGATCTAGCTGTCTCCGTGTCCTTTTGGATTGTCTGCAAAGCTTCCTCTACTTGCGGGCCAAACAAAAACTCCCCGACGTAAGGCATGTCTAACACCTTAGCTTGAACCTCCTGGCGGAACAAAGTCGCTCTTAACCAGCCTTGCCTGCGCAAGACAGCAGCTCCTGCTAACTGTCTGAATCCAGTTGAAGCCACATCAACTGCAGAGTCAATCATCTCAGCCGAGATCCTCTCACCTTCCTGCAATATTTTCAGGGCTTCTGTCTTGGAGGGCTCTGGAAGCATGTTGACATATGGCGATATGTCAGACCACATTTGCTGGTCATATCTGCCAATAATGGCTAATGAGTTGGCAGCCCAGACTGTAGTTGCTGCCATTGTTGACACACGCTTCCCTATAGCATCCAGACGCCTACCGTCTCTATCCGTTGGGGCTGTGATTAGAGAGGAAAGATTTCTAGATCTCTTTTGTGCAGCCTGTATGATCACCGAATCCAATTTCGGGTGTCCTATAAGGCAAGCTGGGGACTTTTCAGGAGCTTTATATTTTTTATCAATCCTCGGCAGTACTGGAGGGATATATGCAGGAGTAGACATAAACTTAACTCCCTCTTTCCAGATGAAATCAATAATAGGTATAGACTTAACCTGCCTCCTTGGCTGGTCCTTGAAATCATAGAGGAAACATTCCTGCTGTGTAGTCTCCATGTCAATATCGAAGCGTTTTGTAGCTCTTTCCATTAGTAGATGAAATCCTCCCACGTCTACTGGAGGTGACTCAGTGGTAACCGGATGTGAAGGAGAAGGTGTTTGGACCTGATAATTGTCCCACTCCGACATCATGGATCAGTCATCGACTTCCCCTTCTTCTCTCTCTTCTTCATCAGAAGTATGTTGCTCTTCAGGCTGATGGGACGCTACAGGTGGAGGAGACCTTGGAGGTCTTAAATCAGATATAGGCGTTTGCACCACAGGTGTAGGAGGCACAGAGTCCGCTGACTCAGACGGTGGAAAAAGCCTGTAATAATCATTTAGCATGTGCTGCAGATTGGTTAGCAGAGCTACTGGCATCTGAGCTGAGGGGACATTAGTAACAGGTGATGTCACCTGCTCAGACGAATGTTGGTCATCTTGATCGTCCTCTTGGTATTTGATGTTTAATTCTGAAGGACTTGTAGCCGTCCCAAACCTTTCATTCCTGTCAGAATCCTCTTCACTATCTTCCGAGTCCAGTAACTTGTCAGGGACCTGTAGGGGTACCGTTTAAGGTGACAGGCGTAGAGGAGATAAAGGTTCTAGGTCAGAACCGCGTCTCTGAAGCTAGGATGGCCTTGGTGTTGACATAAAAGCCGCAGACGGTGACCAAACCTGCATGGTGGTACATGTAGACAGTTGCGGCGTCGACGGAGCCCCCATCGACAGGCTCGTCGACGGGGGCTTGGCTCCAGCCGATAAAGAGGTCGTCGTCGACGATTGAGTTGTCTTTGCCGACGAGGAAGGTTTCGTCGACGACGGTGTCTTCGTCGACGACGGTGTCTTCGTCGACGATTGAGTCTTTGTCGACGGTGCAGGAGTAGTCGATGAGCTCGTCGACGTCGGGATGTTCGTCGACGGCGATGGAGCAGCCGTCGACGGTGGCGTCGACGAAGCTATCGGCGACGGAATCTTCTTCAGCTTGGCCGCCGACGGGGCGCTGACGATGGCAGATGAAGCTTCTTTCGTCGACGAGATAGGCCTGACAGCGACGTAGACCATCGTCGACGGTGAAGACGCCGTCGACATTAACATTTCAGGCTTAGGTGAAGTGAAAGTTGACGTAGATGTTGCGTCGACGGGGATCTGAGTCGACGACGGCATCGTCGACGACAGGGTCTGTTTCTGAGGTCAAGTCTTCTCAGAAGTTGTCCTTTGAGGTAATTTTTTAGTTGTTCTTCTCGGGTGTGGATGACCCAAGTTTGCCCTTAGTAGGGGGAGTAGCCTTAGAAGTGGAAGGCCTCTCAGACCCCATAGAAGATTGTTGCCTCTTTACAATCTTGGCCCCAGGAGAAGACAACACCTCTTCAGCAGCTCTCTTCCTAGAAGCTGTAGTAAACCCAGAGGCAATACTGCCTACCTCAGAAACAGGATCATCTTGATCCTTGAGCTTTTGTAGCCACAAAAGCAGGCGGCCCTCTCTGTCCCTGAGGGTCTTCTGAGGGAAGGTCCTACATATCATGCAGTCCTTCACTTGATGGTCATGGTGCAGGCAGTAAATGCACTTCTTGTGGGGATCTTCTTTAAAAAGCCGGAGCTTACCACAAGAGTCACAAGGCCTGAATAAAGATTTCTTAGATGAAGGCATCTTCAAAACCAGATTCCTGAAGGAAATTAGAGAAATACTGAGCAGAGCTCAGGGAGACTCCCTTCACACGACGTGCGGTAGAAAATCTGAGAGCCTGAGCCTCTGAGGAGAACCTTCTGGTGGGTGCTGTCGCCTGATTGGCTGCAGTTTGGGCTATACATAATGACTAGGATGGTCATAAGTGTGGAAGTTTTTTCTCCTGTAGCTTGGGCTACTTTACTTCCTGGTTGGTTATTACCAAGTTTTTTCTATGTTATTATGGCATATTATTGCATTTTTATGTACCTTGGGACTCCCACTCCAACGACGGGGAATGACTCAGGCATGTGAATCTATGAAAGACACCCCAATACTGGAGAATTCTCTTTCTACTCCAATGAACATGAAAAGTACGCCAGACTAGACTATTTTTTAAGGTACCAAACCTGTCTTAGACAGTGCTCTCCGTGGACTTATTGCAAGCGACCCTCTCCTACCACTCTCACGTACTGTTCACCTTAGCCTTCCCATAGGCACACCCCCGACCAGACACTAGCGATTTAGGTACACCCTTCTCCACCCCCAAGATACGGTAACAAGGCTACAACAGACACTGAATGATTATTTATCACATAATGACAACCCGGATACATCCCGCTCTACTAGGTGGGCGGCCCTTAAAGCGGTCATAAGGGGGGGTGGGGGGGGGGGGGAGTCATAGCTATATCCACGGCTGACAATAAAGAGCGCCAGCAGAAACGGGAGGAATCGACGCTGAAAGTACGGGAACTGGAACGGATGCACCATCGCACTGGGGCGGCGTGGAGACAACTGCTAGCAGCCAGATCGCAACTGACCGCCCTGGACAGAGACAAGGCAGAATACGCGGCAATGCGCTTACAACACTCCTTTTACGTGGGGGGAAGACAGGTGTGGGTGACTACTTACGCACAAACTGCAAGAAGCTTGACAACGGGATGGGGTTCGAGAGATTATAGACCACTTACAGACGACACGGCTATTGCCGGGTCATTCTGCAAATTCTACACGCAGCTCTACACTGAACAACCCCTGGAAGCTTTGGAAAGACACCTACCTGACCCAAGCTCATCATCCTAGCTTGACACCTGATCAGGCGGCCCTCATAGAGAGGGAAATTAGGGTAGAGGAGGCCATACCCGCTATAGCCCGCCTGAAATTGGGTAAATCACTGGGGCCCGAAGGTTACACCGCGGCCTTCTACAAGAAATTGTGCCCCACGCTGGCTCCCTTGCTCACTTGGCTCTTTAACTCTTTTGCCGAACCTGGAGCAATTCCCACAACCATGCTTGAGGCGGCAATTGTTGTTATCCCGAAACCAGGGAAAGAAAACATTTTGCGGTTTCTACTGCCCCATCTCCCTCTTAAACAATGATTTAAAACTATACACTGGGATTTTGGCCGCTCGCCTATGCCCCTATATACAGGGATTGGTAGATCCCGATCACGCAGGTTTTATATCGCAGTGCCAGAGAAGCGACAATACAAAATGAGTTGCACATTTAATCGAAAAAGCCTCCTGTATCCCTGGCGAATACATGTTCCTGGCCATGGATGCGGAGAAAGTTTTCCACCACGTCCACTGGCCTTACCTAGAGCAGACATTAATTTGTGCTGGTATCCAGGACAAGATGCAAACGCACATTCTGAACTGTTACCGCTTTCCTACTGCAACGATCAGAGTGAATGGCTATACCTCAGCTTCGTTCCTCATCAGCAGAGGCACTCGACAGGGGTGCCCTCTGTCACCCCTGTTATTTGCACTCTCCATGGAGACCTTCACTGAAAGGGTCCGGGATCACCCCCAGATTACCGGCAATCGCTTTGGGGGTGATGTCCACACAGTAAGCCTCTATGCGGACGACATCTTAGCCACTCACACACACCCAGTGACCATCCTGGGGAGCTTTATGGGGGAGTTAGAGGCCTTCGGGAGGGCCTCTGGTTTTAAGATCAATTTGACGAAATCCGTGTCACTTAGTCTGTCCCTGCCGCCGGTGGACCTGGCAGACCTTCAGGCCCGCTATCCTTTACATTGGTCTAAGGAGTCGGTCCCATACTTGGGCATACAGATGGCCCCAACTTTACAACGCATCAACTATTCCCTCCTGCAAAAACACATTTGAGCGGCGTTGCTGAAATGGAAACGATACACGATATCATGGCTGGGGCGCATAGCAGCAGTCAAAATGACTATCTTCCCCAAGGTCCTATACCTCTTCCAGACCTTACCCCTCCCTCCCCCTACCGGATAGTTGCAAAAGATCCAGTCCGATCTTTCCTCCTTCATCTGGCAGGGGTGTAAGCCGAGACTGAAGTGGCTGGTGAGCTTTCTTCTACTGCATGAGGGTGGCCTTGGAGTCTGGGACCTAGCACTTCACTACGCTGCCACGCAGCTCCTGTACCTGGTAGAATGGAATAGAGCAGAATCTGAGAAACATTGGCTCTTCAAGGACTGAGCAGTTGCTGGCACGTCCCTCATGAAGATCCCCTTAATGCCCAAACAACATCGCCCACCCAACTTGTATGCCTCTCATGTGACGCGTTCTGTCCTCAGGGTTTGGGATAGAGTCAACATACGACATGCCCTCACCACGTTGCCCACCCCTCTCCCCTCATTTCTTGACCACCCAGACTTCGGACCTGGAGTTGGCCTCCGGGCCTTCCCACTATGGAGAGAAGCGGGTTGCCGCGTCTTAGGTCAACTATTCCACAGAGACAAGAGTTTCTTTTTCGCAACCCCGAATTGACCATGCCCTTCCTGAATCGGAAAACACATACGCTATTTACAGGTCCGACATTGAGCGTTACACACAATTTAAGCAGAAGATTTTGTATTCCGGTTTGTGAGTGACAAATACCGGGGTGGCGGAGCCCGTACTGGCCTTAAACTGGCAGGAGCTACAATGGAGGGGGGAATAGGATGAAGACCAGCCGTGTTTCCTACAGGGAGAAACATAGTGAGAGCAAGAAGTGCATCCCACAAGAAGACAAGAATGAGGTGGGGGGAGGAGCCAAGCTCGCGTCCGAGATGGCCGCGTTTTAGCTCGGCTCCGATCACTCTCCTGTCTGCAACAAATATCCTGTACTTTATCCTGCCCCGGGAAGTATTCCACGATGTGCAGTGGAACGACGATAACTCACAGGCACTTACCGTTTGCTCCGGTGATTCCTGGGTGTCGCGGATCCTGAGTTACGCCCCTGTCTGCTTCGGGGCCTCCGGAGCGGCCGGGCCTGGCACTCCTTGGCGGCGCCCGGGCTGGACGGGGCGCGGTGGCCGGCCCTTGGTGGTGGTGTGGAGTCGGTCGGAGGGGCCGATGTGCTAATAGACCGATTGCGGCCTCCCGAGCCTGGTCCGGCGGTCCTGCGGCCTGGTGTTGGGGAGCTGACTTCCATGGACGGGGTTGACCGTACATCTGGCTCGTCTCCCCTTTGTTCTCTGGCCCGGCCATTTTGAGTTCCTCCGCCCGGACTCGGAGAACGGTACCGGTGGCGTGTGGGGTGCCGGCGCATCGCCTTCTTCTGGTGGCTCCCCTTCCTGCCCTGGTGGCACCTCCGCTGGTGGTTGCCAGTATCCTGTTTTGCCCCGCTGATATCCGGGCGGGGGTCGGTGTTCGCAGCGGCCCCGCCGGGCTTCTAAGATGGCGGCCGGCCCCATGATTCTCGGCCTTGCGGGGACCGGCGATGCGAGTCCGCCGCGCGGCACGTTTGCTGAATACTGTAAAGGTGAGCCTACGCTCCGCGACATCCTCGCCGCCCCGCGCTCCTGGGGGGCACCCATGACCGCACCGACCGCTATCCTGGAGGGGGGTCCCTTTGTTGGGCCTGCCGGACCCCCCTCGGTTTGTGCGGCTTCATCTCTGTTGTGTGCTGCTGGAACTTTCCTTGGGGTCGTGGACCTGGAGGCTGCTGATGGTATGGATGTACGGGGGTCCGCTGCCCTTCTTCGTCCTGTGCCTCCTTCTGCTCCGGAGGTTCCCCGGCTGGATCCCGTCTGGACCGACCTCGATGGGTCTCCTTTTCCTCTTTTGCCTCACATGGCCGTACGAAGATCCTGTGACGGTGCCGCTGGACCGGCTTTCTCCGTATTCTCATCGGAACTTTGCCTGCTTTGCCTGAAGTGGTTACTGTACTTTCTGGATCATCCGGGTCACGATCGCTACAACTTGAGTGTATTTTTGATTCGACTCCCTGTTCTTCACCTCCTGTTTTATGTGATCTGGTTCCTGGTGCGCTGGACGATTACAGTTTGCGAAAAACGAGGGCAGGGTTGAGCTGATCTTGCCTCTGTGGACTGTTATTTTGTGGTATGGTTGGGTGATCCGTTCATAATTGCATGATTATGTTTGATACGTCTTTACGTTCCTGGAGCTTATCCGTGTGTTTATTATCTTCCCGTGGGCTCTGAGTATTTTCGGGCGGGGGGGTGGGAGCTGAAGGGGTTTTGATTCTGTGGCTCCTCTCCCGCAGTTTTTTCCCTGTTTCCCCATTCCCCCCGTTTTTTCATCTAAGTGATTCTTTCTTTCTTATATTTCTCTATATTTCGGGTTCTAATTAGGGCGACAGGGGGGTAAGGCCATAGCCTTCTGCAGGGGTGCAGGGTGGGCTGTGGGGGGTGGTGGGGGGGTCTGTTTATTGTATTTTTCCCTGTTCCTCTTTTTGGTTCTATGGCTCTTATGTGTCCCCTACTTTCGTGGCGCGGTGTCGGCACGTAGCCCCCCGGGGTGTTTGTGCTGGCATGGCCCTTTTGGTATGTCTGCTGTCACGGTTTACTACGCATTCGTTTCTCCTGTTGCCACTAGCTCCATGTGCCGAATTAGTATTGGGTGCTTTGTTAGCCGTGGGGGGCGTGCACTGACGCTGCGCCCTCACTTTCCACCTCCCCTTTTTTGATGTCCTCTTCCTCCCCCTTTTTATTTATTTATTTTTTTTCCTTTTCCCCACCCCATTTTCTTTTCCTCCCTTGGGTTGTTGTAACGGAGGGCTTTTAGTTTTGTATCGGTATTTTTCGCTGTTTTATTATTATGTGCCCTGATAGTGGCGGGTGGGTGCTGAGCAGCGATTGTGATTGTTCTTGATGTGGGACTCACGTTCTGCCTTTGCCAAAATGTATCGTTCTGTTGGTCTTTTCCTGTATTCGAGACTTCGGCTTGCTCACGGCCCGCCACGGCCCTCTGGACTTTACAGATTGCCATTATCCTGTGACACCCTTTATTCTATTATAAAATTAACCTACTTTTATCCTGTCCGTGATGGCGACTCAAAGACTTGTTGCCTTTGCCTTTCATATGAGCTATTTAGAAATCCTGTTGTCTCTCCTGTATTGCCTCGTATGTTTCTTTATTGTGGTGGCCGGCCCTGTGGGTTGTAGGCCCGTATCTGTGCGCGCCTTCTGTACAATAAAGGTTTTAAAAAAACAAAAAAAAAAGAATGAGGTGGGGGTGAGGAGGTAGAGTGCCTCGCTCCTAGCGACATCCAGGCACACAAGGGCTTGCCTTTGGCGTGCCAGCGGCTCGCCTGCTGCGCGTCGGCGCTGCAGCATGCATCAAATACCTGGAAGGGGGGGACAACTTGCTCCTCCCAGGCCTGTCGCTGATTGGGTGAAACCACCCAATGAGGACGAAGCACTGCTGTAAGGGTACAATAAGTTAAAAAGCTAATAAAGGTAGCAGCAGAAGGTAGCAGCATAAAAGTCAAAACACAGACAGTATTAGTATGTGGATAAAGGGTCTAGTTAATTCCACTGAGGGAAGCTGGCAATCTAAGTCTGCAGCTGCCCTTCTCAATACCGCAGCATAACTCTTCTCTGTTGCCATACCAGGTGGAGAAAGTAAATCTGAAACCAGAGAGGACACGAGCCCACTAGCTTTCCCCAGTTCAGTCAGCCAATTTCGCTCCAAAGAAGGTTGGACAGTATTGCCCAAAGGGTTTTGACACCCTATATTGTCCCCTTCACCCGCCAAAGTGTGCACTGCCTTAGGAAAAGCAGGAACAGATTGAATAAAGTCAGATGGAGAGTTGCCCAAAGCAGATGGCTCCATCGGCGATGCATCCGGTGTCGTATCGACACCGGAAAGAGTAATGGGTAACCGAACGCCAAAGGTTTGAACCCGGAGGGCTGTGCACCAGCACCACCTCGAATCCGGATTCATGGGCCCCAACTATCAGTGAGGGTGATCCCGCCGGCAAGGATCCAGTCAGGACATCTCCCACTTCCTTGGGGTCAGACAGTACACTAGAGGGAGACTGACGCCCAAAAACCTTATGACTTGAAATGTAATATTCCCGCATTTGGGCTAGACTGGACCCGGCTCCAGGATATTTAGGGTGGCATGTGGTGGACTCCTGTGAATTCTCCGCAACCGAAGGTTGGGAGACGGCGTCAGAGAAGGATTTCAGTACCGACCATGTGTTCTTCGGAGCCTCTCTCGATGGAGGCAACCCCTCACCCGAATGGCTTCTCGACCAGTCCCTGGACTTCGGCGAGTACTTACGATGACGCAGTGCCTCAGATAATCGCGCCAACGGAAGTTTCATGCAAGGCTCTCTCAAAGCCTTCGGAAGAAGTTGCTGACAGGAAGCGCACTCCTCTGAGTCATTGTGTTCTCCAAGCCACCACAAACGGATGGTATGAGGATCTGTGATCGACATCTGTTTGTTACAAGTTCCACAGGTTTTAAACCCTGAAGATATTGCAAATGGCCCACGGTTTCCTCGACAAAACATTGAGATGGGCTGAAAAAAAGCCCCAAAACCTCTCTAGTTCTGCTGTGCAAGTGCGGAAAAGAAGGAACTGACGTCGACAAGGGAGTTATAGGAACTCTGTCGACATCACACGGAGTAGCTCGACACCCTCTACAGACGTGCGGACGAGCTATTGGGAAAAAAATCCAGATCCAGTTTCTTGCCTGGGGAAGATTCTAAAGTAAGGAATCTGAAGCTAGATGGCTCTATCAGATTTACTTTGTACGTTTGGTGTAACTCTAATAGCAGATTTTCCATTATGCAGAAGAGATTTTAGTTTTACCAATTAATCTCTAACAGACCACTAAAAATTAAATGGTCAAATATTTTGTAGGTTGTGCTTCATGTTATCATGAAAGCAGCATCTTAGAGTACTAATCAGTCCCTCTCTTTAAAAGAAACCAAATTAACAATCTAGATCCATCTATTTTACAATGGGGCTGGATTCATGAAGGGAGATTAGCTCTACAGCAATGTCTTGCATAACCTATCAATCAATAATCAATTCATAGATCATAAAACTGGATATACATATTTTCTGTTAAAACATAAATCAGAATTGCTCAACAGTTCACCAACGAACAAATACTGTAACATCAAACATTTCTGCAACACATTTAGAGTTCCGGATCCAGTATGCAATCCTAAACCTCCATCTATGCCTGCTGAGGCATTCCAGCTGAACATACCTGAACATAAAGAACCCCAATGAAACACATGACCCTACAGATAAAATCGTTCTACTTTTTGTCATCTTGACATATTACTCCATGTGGTTGGAATCACAAAGATGCCCCTTAAGAGAATGCCATTTTTCCAAGAAAGCATAGACACTCCCCATTCATCACGGAGGAAACAACCTCATTCTAACAAGAACATTAATATCTAGGAACCATCTGCTTGGTAACAACAAACAAATAATGTATTATGAGCCACTGTCTCTAGTAACAAAACGGTAGAGATGAGGGAATATTTAGAATATTTATAGCCAACTTGTTTCTTGGCCTTGAAACTACCAGGTCAGTTAAGAGAGTACCATAAAACTCCATGTTGAATACAGTCTAATTAACAACATCACAGATCTTCAGAGGTGATGACATCTGGTAGTCTTTCATAAGGTGGCTACTAATGTAATCTTATTTTACGTGGTTACAACTACAACACTGACAATATTGGTAGCTCGTGATGAGTTTTTTTGAGCAAACATAGCTCTTCTTACACAAAAGGTTGGAGACCCCTGATTTAAACCTTTCTTTGACATAAAATGTACGAGTCTCTCGAAACCATGTAGAATTATCAGACCTTTACAGTATTTATCTCAGATTACCAACGAAATATGAGGGACAATGTGTGTCGTTAAGAGGACTGTTTAAAATGAATTTGGACAGTAGTACCACATAGCAAATGTCTTGCACATAATTCTGCAGCATCGGTTGCGCACATAATTAATTAAATACTTTCATAATGAAATTACCGGCCCAAAGAACAGAGAAGAATCAAAGTCTTTAAGGCACACAGTAAGCAGAGGGTTTTACCTTTTTTATTTTGAAAAAGGTATAGCTACAAGCCACTGTTACTTCAGAGAACAATACTGTTATGCCCTATGATTTGGGCCACTCCTATATTATGTAACAGCTCAGCTCCATTATAAAACAGGGACAATTCTGATCTGCAGCAAAGAGGTTAAGCATTTGTATGTTCATAATAGCAAGTTTGTCTATGACACTGGTTCAAAAGGGAGTCTACTCAATTCCAAATCTAAATTAAACACTGAAAGAAAGATATTTTACTCCTTACAGATGAGCCTGAATTAGGATAGTTGTCAACCTTGATGCCAAGAACAAAGAACCCCAAACCCCTTTGACTCCCTTCTCTTTTGAGAATAGATGTAATTTGTATTCTAAGAGAGGGTCTGGTCCTTGAGGTCAACAGACATTACTTTTTGAAAGTAGACATTGGCTAGACTGTTTAGCTGCCCCTTAATCTCTCAACAACATGGCTTCCTTGAGGTTCATCAAATCTGCAGGCATTTTTGGATGACTTTAGTTCTGATGAAGAGCCATTTATAGGAAGACATTTTGTGAAGTTGAAACACAAACAATAATATGAGGAAGGTACAACCACGGCAAAAAGAATTGCACATTAGGAATTCTGAGGTGTCAAGAGATGGTATCAGGCTAGATACTACTTGGGTGAACCCAAGGAAAAGCTTCTTTATTGAGCCTAATTGCCCAGTGCTAGCCTTCTTTCACACATCTACTATAAATTTCTGCCATGTATCTAATGACAAAGCTCAATTTAACCAGCAGAGTGTCATAAAAACTATTCCAAGGTCAAAATTGCAAAGGGAACAAATCAAAAGTTTGTGTGGCACTAGTAGGCAGATAGAAAGCTCCGTTCAACAGCACCTCTCGAACCTTGTGTATCCGAATTCAACTTGGCATAGTAAACCTTCATTAAAATTAAGGTTGTATCAAAGTGGTATGGGATAACTATAATCTTCAATGGCATGTAGACTGAATCGGTTTATTTTTACAAATGCAAATATTTACATGCAGAATTATTAAAATTGCATACCCCTCGCTTCTTCCAATCTGGAAATAGTTCTTCTAAAGCTCTCGGCTCAAGGCAAGCTCCAGACAAAGTGTGCGCACCAAGCTGAGATGCTTTCTCCACCAAGCACACTCGCAGCTCCTTATTGTTCTCTGCAGCCAATTGCTTGAGACGAATAGCAGCAGATAAGCCTGCTGGGCCTGCGCCAACTATAACCACATCTGCCTCTTCTGCAAATCTTTCCATGTTCACCCCTTTAACCAACAGAAAAAGTACAAAAAAATCAGAAACATAATATTTTCCCTATCACAGAAATGAAGAATTCGAAATGCTAGATAACTTCACCCTGGCTTCAAGATGGTGGTCAAGTTAAACAATCCAACCATACGTTATTCGGGTACTAAAAACATACATTTAATACGGTCTCAAACCAAATGTAATTACATTCAAACATAGCTAAAACATCTGACATAATAAAACTAGAGTAACTAAATGTGTATGTTAAAATTATAATAAGGAATAATGGTGCTCGTAATAAATTAATACACTGGCAGGGAAAATGGCTCCTCATCTGATCAGAAGGAGACAAGGTTTTAAGTATATTAACTGAAACAGTATACAGAATAAAAGAATACTTTGAATGTCATTCCAAAGATCTTACATAATCTTTTTTTTAATTAGCCAGACAAAATGCAATAGGTACAAAAACCATCAAATACGTTATAGTTACAATAATTTCATCAATACAAAGTTAGAAGATTATCAATAACTTAATTGTCCCCCTTTTTCTTTCCTTTTTTCCTCCCCCCTTCCCAAGTAAAGTGGTTCCTCATAGAATAGGTAGGAAGAGAGAGAAAGGGAGAGAAAAAAAAACACAAATGGGGAAAAAGTGGTATTAAAGAAGCCTTTTAATACCTTTAAGCCATGCTACCTATTCGCTGATCTATCAACTGGTTTCTATGGTTATCTTTCTCTTCCAGATGTGTAACAATGGTTATGTTTATGTCGATCTCTTCAACCTGCCTTCTTACTGAGCCATAAAGTCCGAGCTGCCCAGATCTTTCTACCCTTCTCCATAGCCCGGGGGCCTTTGCTTGTATATAATGCCGTTTCCTGTATATGAACACTCAATAAGCAATGGAGCCATGCCGGATATGTAGGGGCCTCGGTATCCTTCCATGAAGTAGCTATTAATAATCTGGCTACGCCTTTTATGATGAAAGTTAAATCTCTGTGTGAGGTCGATAAACTAATCCGAGTGTCGTAGCCCAGTAACATCAGAGCTGGGGTGATCGAAATCACCCGGGCGGTTGTTTGCTGCAAAAGGTTCTCTATACTAGTTTTTAAAGGCAGCAACCTACTACATGCAAAAAACATGTGTACAATGTCCGCCGAGCTAGTTTGACATCTAGGGCACGTCATTCTCCCTTTTCCCCCATTCAAAAAGTTTTGTGGATGTGCAATATAGGTTGAAGAGAGTTTTGTAGTGTTGAGCCTTTACGTTTGCTGACAAGAAGATCTTCTTCCCTAGTTCGATCGACATGTCCAAATCGATCTCCTCGTCCCCATTTTTCCCGCCCATATAGTCTGTTTTTTACAGATCATCAGGGAGGGTTTCTAATAAAATCACATAGTAGTCTCTAATCCTACTACCCCCGGTATATTATATCCAATATTGGTATCTTCCTCAGGTTGAGAGCCCCATAGGCAAATTTTTAAATACTCCCTAAACTGTATGTATTTAAACTGCGTCCTATTATCTATCCCTAAATTCTGACCTAGTTCTGAGAATGGGATAAGTTCTGAGTTATTAAATAGGCACGATATTCTTTCTATTCCTGCTTGCTCCCAGCCTCTACTCATGGCATCATACATTTCCATTGGGAGGAGGGAGGAGCACCATAAGGGCGAGTACTGATTATACTTTGGTATTTTTAGTAATCTTCTGACTTTACCCCAAATCTTCCAGGCAGCCTTTATGCACTTTAATCGAGTCTTTTTATAGAAGCTGGGCTCCAGCTGCCTTAAAAAGAGACCCATCGCCTCTTCCCCAATAGCCAGGTGGTAGAGGAATCAGAGTCCAGAGTTCTTGCCCTATCTGTCATAAGCAGCATACCCATCTGTTGCAGAGCCGCTGCCAAATAGTAAAACAACAGGTTTGGAGCAGCCCACCACCCGAGGGAGTGTGAGTGTCTTCATGGCCAGTCTGTTTTTTTGGTAGTGCCATACAATGTTGGAGAAGAACAATAGTTACTTACCTGTAATCTGTGGTTCTCCAGTATTGGTGTCTTTCATAGATTCACATGCCTGAATCATTCCCCGTCGTCGGAGTGGGAGTCCCACGGTTTATAAAAAAGCAATAATATGCTATAATAACATTGGAAAAACCAGTAATTCCCAACCAGGAAGTAAAGTAGCCCAAGCTACAGTAGAAAAAATGTCCACACTCATGACTATCCTAGTCATTTTGTATAGTACAAACTACAGCCAATCAGGCAACAGCACCCACCAGAATGTTCTCCCCAGAGGCTCAGGCTCTCAGATTTTCTCGCACAGGAGTGAAACTAAAAACATCCTAGCCTAAAGAGCCTCAGAGGGGAGGTGGGCGGGTTGCATGTGAATCTATGAAAGACACCAATACTGGAGAACCACAGATTACAGGTAAGTAACTATTGTTCTTCTCCAGTATTAGGGTGTCTTTCATAGATTCACATGCCTGAATCATAGCAGTACCGAAATAATGCTTGGAAGACGCTTTTTGAAACCTAAGTTTGTACATAGCAAGTATAGACATTTTCATAATAAAATGCCTACATTCATATATGCATGAAAAAACTTGCAATCACATGAGAATGCACCCAACTTAGGCATGGAATAAGCGTCTGGAAAGCAGTACGGAGGAGGAGGGAAAAACAGAGGCTCATCTTATCTGAAAAGATTGCGTGGAACCGCTTGACCCACTGACGTATCAGCCTCGCTGGCAGCATCCGAACAATAATGCCTGGTGACAGTATGTCCGCTGGACCAAGTCGCTGCTCTGCAGATTTGCTAACGAGGAACTCCAGCGAAAAGAGCAGTCGAGGAAGAAACAGCTCTTGCAGAGTGAGCTCTTGGAATTGTCTGTAAAGGTCTTCCAGCTTGATGATGGCAAAAGTCAATAGCTGCAGAAATCCATCTAGCTATGGTTTGTTTAGACACTGCTTGTCCTTGCCGTATCTTTCCATAGGCAATAAACAGTTGATCAGATTTGCGAATGGCAGAGGTCCTTTGCAAATAGAATTTTAAACATCTTCTAATGTCAAGGGTATGTAATGCCCTCTCCGCAGGGAATTGTGGATTAGGAAAAACGTCTTTAAGATGACTGGTTCGTTCAGGTGAAAAAAACGAAGGCACCTTAGGCATAAACCTTGGGTTTGTACGTAGCACCACAGTCTTGGACGTGAATTGCCAGAAAGGTTAATTGACGGTGACAGCTTGAACATCACTGACTCTTCTAGATGAAGTTAATGCTACCAAAAAAGAAACGTTCCATGTTAGGAATTTGAAATACACCCTGTGAGTTGGCTCAAATTGGTGGCGCATGAGCTGCGCTAATACTACATTAAAATGCCATGATGGAGGCGGACGACGTACAGGAGGAAACATTCTGAATAGTCCCTTAAAGAACTATAAAGAGAGGTGGACCCATCCTGACGTTACCTTGAAATGGCTGCCAAAAAGACCTTCAACGTTGCATGAGATAAGCCTGATCTTGCCAAGTGCAAGAAAAAAGGTAATATCTGGTCCGGCGTTGCATGAAATGGGTGAACCCCAGCAGATTAACACCAAATGCAGATTCTATACCATTAAAGTATGTATGTCTTTATTTTAGCAGGTGCTTTCGCGTAAGCCAGTACCTCCTTACAATCCGTCAAGATATTCAGATGAGCTAATTCAAGGTGCTCAGAACGCCAAGCTGCTAATTTTAGAGAAGCCGGATCCGGATGGCAAATCTGACCATTCTGAATGGAGAGGAGATTCGGTATTGGTCGAAACTGTATTGGATCGCACTTAGAGAGGAGAAGAAGTTCGGTGGACCAGAATTGGCGAAGCCACCTGGGGGCGAAGAGAATCAAGCGACACGGCTCTTTCTTTATCTTCCAGAGAACTCCCGGAACCAACGGTATCGGAGGAAAGGCGTAAGCATATATTTGAGACCAGTTTATCAAAAATGCCTTCATCTGCGAGTCCCTGTGGGGAAGCCAGCTTGCAAAGAAACAGGCATTTGCTTTTCTTCTTTGTCGCAAAGCAGTCCAGATCAGGAGACTCCACTGCTGGAAAATTCGATCCAATTTTGGCTGATGCAATTCCTATTCATTGTTGGACACCGTTGACCTGCTGATGGTGTCCGCCAGCACATTTGCAACTCATGGCACATGAACAGCCAAGAGAATGATCCTGTGTCGTATCGCCCAAGAACCAACCTCGTTCTTCCCTGTTTGTTTAAGTAATGCATACTTGAAGTATTGTCTGAGCGAATCAATACTGTGGCCCCTTGAATGATTGCATGGAAGGATTTGAGGGCTAAGAAGATGGCACCTAGCTCTAGCAGATTGATGTGCCAAGCCTTTTGTTGAGGGTTCCATTTCCCCCTGACCTTCAGCCCTTGAAGATATGCTCCCCAACCCTCGAGGGATGCGTCTGTGGTGATTGTGTAATTTTGGCGCTTCTTGAAGGAAACGCACACACCTTCTACAAATTTCTTTGGACCCACCAAATAAAAAAGGCCTCTTGCATCCGAGGAGTGATTAGAATGAGATCTTCGATTGAACTGGAGACCTGCAACCACTTCTTGTCTAGCTCCTCTAGCAATTTTCTCATGTGTAATCTGTAGAAGCACCACCAAGTGGGAGCTGCAGGCCCATCGTTCGTGTGAGACAAACACCTTTGCTAGGTTTGTATGGATTAATGCTCTGAGAAACGTTCATATCGGAGCTAGTACTAGTTGGGACTTGTCATGATTTATTGGAAACCAGGTTTTGAAACAGTGACTGACAAGTCTGGGTGTGCTGGACTGCTTGTAAATAAGAGCGAGCCCTTATTATACAGTTGTCTCAGTAATGATGAATTTGTATGCCTTGCAGACGTAGATAGGCTGCCACTGGTGCCAGGATCTACGTAAAGACACGTGAAGCCGACCCAAGTCCAAAAGGTAGGACTTAAATTGAAAATGTTTTGTACCTATTGTAAAGCGTAGCCACTTCCTGTGCTTAGGAAGAATTGGCACATCAAAATAGCCATCTTGGAGGTTGAATGTAGTCATAAAGTTGTTCTGGCATAAGAACTTTAGGACTTTCTTGAGGTACAACATTGGTAAAGTTTGCGCAAAGATCTAAAATCATGCGCTACTTTCTTGATTTGCTTGTTGAGGTGGAACTGAGAGTAAACCCTAACGCTGTTGGAGATTTGGAACCACTCCGACGGTCCCTGTTTGTATCCATATAGACACTTGTGCAAACGACTCCCGTAGATGAGAAAGGTGGAGGTCCCTTTGGAGGTGTAGAAAAAAGGGAAAGTTGACAAATTCTAGAGGGTGCCCTTGGGCATGACGTTTAAAAACCCAACGGTCCTCTGTCACCTTTGACCAATTGGAATAAAAGTGAGATATTAGACCTCCGACGTTTTTGGAGGGAATAAAGGTGGGTTCAAGGTAATCCATTGTTTCTTAGAAGAGTTTCCTCGGCTGTACGATGATTTTCTATGTAGGAACTGTTGGTACTTTGCCCATATGACTGCGTTTGATTTGAGTAACGCAGTTGGTTCTGATTGTAGGAGCCAATACTGGATGGACCTCCCTGGAAAAAAGGACGTGGATCTACGTCCTCGGCACCACGAAAAGGCTGCGATTCTATATCCAGAGGGTGCGGGCAGTATCTGTGTGCTGGCCAGAAGGGATCCTCAATCAAAAGGCAAGTGAAGTATTGAAGTCTGAACCTCCTTGCGAAAGACGTAGCATTGAAGCAAAAATGTCTTCGCCAGACTGCCCCTCTTGCGAGCTGTCGAAAACCTGTACACGCAATGTCCGCTGCACAGTGTATTATTTCTGATGCACCTCTCTCTCTCTCTCCCTCCTGCAGCTAGCGCCAACATGTCAGAGCACATCTGGAGGCATACCTGCCCACTGGCTTGCAATATAATCGCTGTGCCGCCTGAGTAATGACTGAGTCAGGGTAGGCTGAGAGACTAAAAAAACTGGTGAATAGTGGGGAGCTTCACACGTCTAGTCAAGGCGTGGAAAAAACGCCGGCACAGAGTTTGGCCCCTGCATGAGTTTAACACCTTCTTTCTAAATAAAGTCTATGATAGGAAGTGAACAGACTTGTTTCTGTGGTTTCCCCAGGACGAGGGGAAAGGGGGAAAACCGATTCGCCGCTCTCATCATAAGGAGGGGAAAACCTCCAATATTCACCGAAGGTGAATGCAAAAGAACTCCAGTTGTAAGAGAAGACGTAATCTCGCCATGGTACAGGCCGTGGCAGTCTTGCTGTCAGAAATACATAATTCTGATCTGAAGAAAAAACATGCTCATACGGCTATGTGCTGTCCGAGAAGAATAATGGCGGAAGTAAAAAGCCATCACGCCATCACGTGGATGTAGCGGAAAGCTGCCGTCGACGAAATAAATAGTCTACAAAAGCACTGTGCATAGAAGTCAATAGTGTGTGAAACCAACTGTCAACGGACTCAACCGTCCACGAATCCAACAGTTGACAGGGTCATCCGTTAACGAAGTCAACTGGCGTCGAAGCTGAATGTTGACGGAGCTCACCGTCTACAGAGCTCACCGTCTACAGAGCTCACCGTCTACAGAGCTCACCGTCTACAGAGCTCACCGTCTACAGAGCTCACCGTCTACAGAGCTCACCGTCTACAGAGCTCACCGTCTACGGAGCTCACCGTCTACGGAGCTCACCGTCTACGGAGCTCACCGTCTACGGAGCTCACCGTCTACGGAGCTCACAGTCTACGGAGCTCACCGTCTACGGAGCTCACCGTCTACGGAGCTCACCGTCTACGGAGCTCACCGTCTACGGAGGTCACCGTCCACGGAGGTCACCGTCCACGGAGGTCACCATCCACGGAGGTCACCGTCTACGGAGGTCACCGTCCACGGAGGTCACCATCCACGGAGGTCACCGTCTATGGACGAGCCTACCGTCTACAGAGCTCACCGTCGACGAGTCTACCGTCGACGAGTCTACCGTCGACGAGGCCACCGTCGACGACCCTACCGTCGACGAGACTACCGTCGACGAGACTACCGTCGACGAGACTACCGTCGACGAGACTACCGTCGACGAGACTACAGTCGACGAGGCCACCGTCGACGAGGCCACCGTCGACGAGGCCACCGTCGACGAGCCTACCGTCGACGAGCCTACCGTCGACGAGGCCAACTAACAAAGACATTTACCATCGACAAAACTCCCAGTGGTCGACGAGCCTGCAGTCGACAAGAGGGCCTGGAGGCGCTGTCTTTGCAGAGCACCAGTGACGGCAGAGATTGTCCTCAGAGAGTACATCGACCGTAACGTCAACAAGCTGGCACATTTTCACGGAGAAAAGTGCGCAGAGTGAGTCTAGACGCCGGAGTGTAAATCTCGTGGGCGTAGATGTGGGAGGCACAGACTCAAAGAAGGCCAGAGACCCCTTAATTGTGATGTTACTTCAGCTGGTGAAGTAGAGGAGAATCATCACTTAAAACCTTAATGTGCAGGACAAACAAAAAAAAATCCTCCCACATCAGAAGGGGGGTATAGTCTAAGCACAAGAACAACCCCTTCTCCTCCTACCATGTCAGAGACAGGCAGAGTGCTGGTCCATATACTCTTCATGAGGGTTCACAGGAAAAGGTCTCAGCTTTCCACAAGTGACGCAGGGTCTGAAGGTAGACTTCATGTAAGAAGACATTACAAAACTGTGATATTATGAAGAAAAAATAAGAAATTGAAGAAAACGGAGCAGAGCTCAGGGAGACTCCCTTCACACAACGTGCTGTAGACAATCTGAGAGCCTGAGCCTCTGGGGAGAACATTCTAGTGGGTGCTGTCGCCTGATTGGCTGTAGTTTGGACTATACAAAATGACTAGGATAGTCATGAGTGTGGAAGTTTTTTCTACTGTAGCTTGGGCTACTTTACTTCCTGGTTGGGAATTACTGGTTTTTCCAATGTTATTATAGCATATTATAGCATATTATTGCTTTTTTATATACCGTGGGACTCGCACTCTGACGACGGGGAATGATTCAGGCATGTGAATCTATGAAAGACACCCTAATACTGGAGAACACAGAGTTAATTTTTTGAATAATTGTGTCTGTTAGTTCGAGGGGGATAGAGCGAAATAGAAATAACACTCTAGGGAAGATTTTCATTTTTAATACGTTTACCCTACCTATAACTTTAGATGCAGCTTATTGAGAAGCCACAGTGACAAGCCGATTTCATCCAGCATAGGGTCAAGGTTATTAGGCCATAGCGCATCTATGTTTGAACTAATCTTGACCCCTAAATACCTGTCCGATTAGTTTTGGTGTTGGTCTTGTATAATACCCTGCCGCAAGGTAATTATTTAAGTCTTCCTTTTATTTATAAAATATCCTGACCTTATCCCGAATTCCTCCCCCATGCTTTCAATTTCCTTAGTTGCTTTCTCTGGCTCGGATGTGGTAACAGCGATATCGCCCGCATAGGCCAGGACCTTGGTCTCATATCTATTAGTTATTAGAGGTTTAAATAAAGGATTTAAAAGTATTTGGTTAATGAAAGGGTCTAAATACATAGTGAAGAGAATTGGGGAGCATGCACAGCCCTGCTTTGTTCCTCTACAGATCTCGAATTTCCCCGATGTGTTCCCCATCAACTGCAACTGAGCATTAGGTTTATAGTACATTGCTCGGATGGCTGTAATGAATTGCTTGCCGAACCCTCTCTCTGATAGAATTTCCCAGATGTATTGCCAAGACACTCGGTCAAAGGCTTTCTCTGCATCCAAAAAGATCACACCCATATCATCTCCCGTTGCCTCTGCTATATTCAGTAGTGCGATAACCCGTCTCACATGATCTGTGGTACCCCTTCCTGGGATAAAACCATGTTGCCAAGGTGAGACTAAGTTGGCTATAACCCTCTTTAGCTGGTTAGCCAAACCTTTAGAGTAAATTTTGCCATCAGTATTTATCAGGGAGATAGGACGATAAGAGTTTGGGAGCTCTGATGGTTTCTCCTTTTAGACAAAAATTACAATATCTGTCCCTTGCCAGGAAGGAGGAGGAATTCCCGGGTACTGCACATCCAGAAAAAGATCAAATATTAACGGAGCTAATTAGTTTTGGAGAGCCTTATATAGCTCCATTGGAATTTTATCTGGGCCTGAGGCCTTCCCTTCTACCTCTTCAAGCATAAACTCTGATTCCATCTCCTGTAATGTAGCCTCACTGATTTTGTTAGAGCTTGAGAGGCTAGCGCCTGTCCCCCCGTGCAGATTGAGTAGAATCTGGTTGATATGACTTCTTATAAAATTGTTCAAAGACCCCCATGACCTCCAGATCTCAGATCTTACATAATCATGACCTTAAAGTTTGAAATTAAAAAATAATAAAGACATTATAGGTGTGCTGTAGAAACAACCATCATCACATCAGACATGTTCTGCCACAGAACAATTAACAGAGCAGAACTTTGAATACAAGATGGAAAAATTAGATGTGACACAGGCCTTAGCATTATTAGGTACAGTAAAGGAGGTGATCGGAGGTTTGGTTCTAGAATAATGAAATACAAGATAATTTGTCTAGTAAGGAACAGAAGTAAGGAAGAGTTAATTACTTGCAATAACAGTTCCAACACAGTCATCTCCATTAAATTCATAAGCAAAAGACTGACCGCAGAAAAAATAAATAATAATACTGTAGGTTTTCTACTACATTTAGAATACATTGACAGTCGCATCCTTCCAAGAATTCACACGGTCATCAACTTTTACAGATAAGCACATATACATTGCATCAAAATCTTTTTTTCCCCCAGGAGAATCACAGTCGGCAAAATTGTGAGAAGTTGGCCTGGTATATGATGTTCACTATTCTAGTGAGCACCTTGCACTAGTCCAAACAACCCTTATGGTGATGGTTGTAAAGTCAACCTTATAGACCAGCTATCCTAGTGGTAGCATGGACAAAGCAGTCTTAGGCTAATACTTCAGAGAGCATGTGAAGCCAATTGTTTTCCCAATTATAATCCCTTGAATACCAAATGAAAGGACACCACACAAGGTATATATCAAATATATATATGTATTTATTACTAACACAACCCCTCTGCACCCTCTATGAGGTCAGAGTTCGAGATACAGCACAAGTTACTCAATAAGCATACTATAAGTTGCACAAATACAATTCTGCCCTAGGGGCCTCACAAACTGTATACTAAAGAAGTGGTATAAGAACCACTTCAGGAAAGGTGAGTAGGCTTAGGAAATCGCTGGGGCAATGCTGATCGACCAAAGGATTGGAAGGAGACCTACAGGATGCGTGTGCAGTGTCTAAACACACACGCGAGTTACCATAGAGAATCAATGGGAATGTAAAAGTTACAAAGTAGTTGATTTCGGACCCTTCCGGGTGGACTACGGGAAAACCCTGTTAAACTAGGACACTTGGATAGTTGTTACCCACGGGAGCACCAGAGTACTCGAGTTACCTCACCCAGGGAAGCTGGGTGCATAGGTGTTCATTCGTGTCGGGTTTCGTCGATCAATCCTATGGAGAGCTGCAAGAAAGTGATGCAAGCGACCAGGAGGAAGATGTTCGGATGGATCCAAGGGTGGATCGGAGCAGTGAAGAACCTGAAAGCAGAGGGGACAGCGTCTGGATCACTAGCCAGTGACCAGGAAGGAACCAGGAAGGAACCAGGAAGGAACCAGGCGATATCGAGATGCAATCAGGTGAAGAAGTGAAGCTTGTCTCTGCAGCCAGGAGGCGTCGACGACGACCAGGAGCTGGATACGGACTGTCCCACGAAGGATCTAGCTGTTGGCGGTGTCGGTATCCGGATTAGACCCAACAAGCCTTGACAAAGGCAATCCACGCAGGAAGGGAAGATCGGCTTCTGTTCAGACCAGCAAGGTCTGGGGAGCTTCCCATTTACAGGAAAGCAGGAGCAAGCCCAGAGCAACCAGGCAATTGGTGTTGTTTCAAAAGATTGTCTTCAGCACGGCCACTAGCCAACGGGCTAGCAACCGCGAAGACGCGTCGAGGAGAAATGCAGGCGCAGGCCCCAGGCGGCACTCGTGGAGAGTGGAGGGCTGAGCTTCGGTGCACTTACTGCTCGGGGCTGGGGCTTCTCAAACCCCAATGCACAACTTCGAGGACTCCTCAAGCTGCACAGGTAGCAAAAAGCAGGTACTGCAGGATATCCGGTCCCACAAATCTCGTGTCTGCCACAGGTCTCAGCTTTGCTGTGGATGTGGGTCGGAGTCAGAGAAGTCTGGAAGTCCAGAGTCTGCGTCGCTAAGTCTTCGGGATTCGGCTGGAGTGTCGACAAAGCAAACCGGCAAGTTACTGTTGGTGCCTGTTTTCACAGGGTGGTTACTCCTTGACCACAAGGGAGATGTCTTCAGTCTTCCAGTCGACATGGAACGTCGAAGGTCCAAGAGTTCGTGTCAGAGTTTCTAAAGTCTCTAAACTCAGCTCCTATCTTTATACTAAACTAAGGGGATGGATTACCTGCTAGGTCCCTCCTGTGGGTGGAAGCTGGGAAGGGGGTGGTTACACCCCTTTCCCTTTGTCCAGTTTCGCGCCAGAGCTGGGGCTGGAGTGCCCCAGCAACTGGTTTGAACCGGGGTATGCGTGGAGCACCTTGTGTGCCCCAGGCAGTGTCTCATTTCTTTCAACCCACCCTGCCCCAATACACTAAAGGCTGTCTGGGGAGGTGCTAGCACCTCCCAAGGCAGGAAACCTATTGTCCAGGCCTCCCCTGCCAGAGTTTCGTCCAGCAGCAGGAGGTCAGACTCGTGTCTGTGGCAGCAGCATCCATTTTGTGATGTTGAGGCTCTGTTTAACTTTAACTGGGTAAAGCAGTAACTACATGTCTTCTCCCTCTAGAAGGGTGGAATGCTACCCCCGCCGCCAGAACTGGCAGGGGGGGGGGGGTAGTATTCCAAAGCGTATGACACCTTACACGACATGTTTTGATAAAGCCAAACCAAAGTTAGCATTAACCGCGAGGATTATAATGCACTTAAGAGTATATGGTATGGCTATATCATAGCACAGTTATAAGGACATGGTTTGGAAAGCTGCAGACAGGCTCTGCTCATGCTAGAGCACCTTCTCACATAAAACCAAGCACTCCGCCTCCAGGATTGTTAAGGCGTGCCATAGGAGTGACTTACAGCTATATATGTGTCTATATATAAGGGTAGATATAGGTATACTATATCTAAGCATAGGGTGATTACACGACCTTGCCCAAGCTGAGTGTTCAGCCTGTGGTGTCAGTTTGGATGGCCAGCCAGGGGTGGCATAATACATGCTGCAGCCCCTGGTAGGCCTTGGAGGCACCTATGCCCTGGGTACCTATGGTACACTATACAGGGGCTCACAAGGTGACCCAATATCCAATTAGATATGTACCTAAAGTACATGGAGTCCATGGAGTCCATTTTACAGAGAGCAGATAGTTGGCCTGCTATTCAGGGTCCCAGGCTAAGTCAGAAAAGCAGCTAAACACTAGGCAAAAAGTTGGGGTAACCAAATAGTCCGATATCCACCTTCCTACACAACCCCCCCCCCCCCCCCACAAACAAAAGGAGATAAGGCTATCCTTGACCAGGTAAGCCTTTATTGCCTAAGTGGCCATATAAGGAAGTACCTGCACTACCATGGTTACCCCCTGTCTCATGCTCCACTAAGCAATCCCTCACCCTAGGGGTATCAGAGGGTCTCCACCATAGGGAATCTCTACCTGTGCTGTGTTTTGGCAAAGTAAGAGGCTGGTGTTGAGATGGAGTACTGAAGTGAGGCTCCACAAATTATTTTTTTTTAATGTAGGGCTCAGCTTCCTCCAATCACTCTCCACCATGTATGCCTTTCTTTCCATGACTGAGTTGCACTGTGCTCTCAGGGTCAACCTCTGGCTACCTACAGCTGGAGGCTGGGTCCCTTTTGTTGGCTTACTGGATTGACAGGTCAGGTTGGGGTCCATTAGGTCCCATGTTTGGCTGTGCCTAACAGAGCCCATCTGGGGGAGGTTCCTAACTAAGACTTAGGGAGATCCCTCAGGAGTTTTTGGAATGTTCACCTTGCTAGGGTTGCTAGCTTTGGTGCCCCTAATCTGCTGATGGGGGGGGGGGGGGGCTTCCTGTGGACAGGGGGCTCTTTGGGGTCCACTGGCTTCCCTGACCTCTACAGCCCTGGGCTGACTGAGGCAGGGTAGAGAGGGGCAGGTTACCTGCTCCAGACTGGGTCCCACCTTGGAAGGGTCCACTGACATCAGGGGCTCTGCCAGGCTAGGCCCGAATACCTCTGGGGCAGTTCCTTCACAAGGGGTAGGGTCAGTTCCCTGAGGAGGCTGACCCTCACCTAATGTCTGGTGGGAGGGAGACTTTTCTTCCTCCCCAATACTCTCTGTCTGTGTGGAGTGATCCATAGTTTCAGGCTTCACAATACACAAATCTGTTTGAGTTTGGGCTGTGACCATCATAGCCCTACCACCCTTTTCAGGGAAGAAGTGTGCTTGAGCTTGGGCTGTGACCATTACAGCCCTACTAACCTTTTCAGGAAGGAAATCTGCTTGAGCTGGCCTACTAACCTTTTCAGGAAGGCCTACCATTTTGGAATGGGTCTCTTTTTCTACCTCAGCCCAAGCTGAGGTCTCCAGATCATTTCCCAGTAGACAATCTACAGGCAAGTTTGTGGACACGGTCACTCTCTTTGGGCCAGTTACACCTCCCCAGCTGAGATTTACTACTGCCATGGGATGATCTTTCTGCACTCTTCTTCTTTAAATTCTTTATTTCGGCATAAATGCCATAAAAGAGCAATGCATACTTTACATTACATTTCATTGAGTTAAAACATATCATTACATAAAAACATTAGTTAAAAAATGCAATTCAAGTTGGGAAATAATTGAAGCGGAAACCATACATTCACAAGTCATATAGTGGACCTTCTCATCAATTCCAAGCAAATCAGTTCAGTTACAATTGATGCCCCATTTTTTTCCTTAGATAAAAAATAGAAAGTAAAAATCTACTGACACTAAATATTATCTGTTGAGATGTGTTTGTTGTTAGGATTCTCAGAGCCTGTGAACATGACCTCAAGCCTAAGAGTAGGCAAATAGGTTTAATCCATCTCTTTCTTGCCTGAGCGTAAAAAGGGCAAAAAAGGAGGATATGTTGCTCGTTTTCAATCTGGTTATGATCACACATAGAGCAATTTTCATCCATTACTGGGGTTGCTACATCACGTTTCCTAGCCCAACGAGCCAAAGTAGTTTTAATTAATAAGTTTCCATATCTAAACTTTAAAAATAAGGTTTTGGCAAGCGGGGGCTCTATTTCATCCATAAAAATCTCGTACAGAGGTTCGTCCTTAAAATTTAGGAACTTTGAAACTAAGGTCCCACTAGTTCTATTACTTACAGTCCTGTTTAAGATGAAGCTCCAAAAGGCCCTTTTTAAAATTAATTTGGGGTTGACGGGTAATTGCTCAGGATTCTCCCAAAAATGTTTCAGTCCTATATTACTCAACCAGGTCTTAATATGCCTTAGCCATGGGGTGGCAGCCTGGCTGTCAAGTATCATAACTTCTTTTAGCCCGTCTCTATAATCTTGAAGTTCAGGGACATGCCATAATCTGACCCACAGCATTAAGGGTCGAATCAAGACTTGGTGATCGGTTCTTTTGAAGTTTAGGTCCAGTTCCAAGGGCACTAATGGAGTACCTCTCGGAACCCTTACCAAACTTCGCATAAAGTTGTTGTCTAGGACACTAAAAGTTTCCTTGGAGCCGGGACCCCATATTTCTGCCCCATAAAGGACTGATGATTGGACCTTAGATTTAAATAATTCCATCACTGGGGACACCGCTTTACTAGTGCTCAGACTTTGCTCCCTAAGAATTGGTTTAGCAGTCTGAGCAAAGATTAATTTACTTTTATCCATTTGGGCTTTCCAGGTAAAGTTTGAATCCAGGGTCACCCCCAAGTATAAACAAGCATTTACAATGCAATAGGTCTCCCAGCTTTAAAGTTTGAGCTATTGGCATTGTACATTACAATGTGTTACATTAATTTGTTATCAAACTCTGAATTGTTGTATAAAGATGAGTTGCAAACTGTCAAATGTTGCTGAATAGTAAGCAATGTTGTGAATAATATTGTTTGCTAGTCATCCTTGGGTACCAGAGTACTTCACTTGAGGCAGCTCACTACTCTGCACTCACTACTCTGCACTCACTACTCTGCACTCACTACTCTGCACTCACTACTCTGCACTCACTACTCTGCACTCACTACTCTGCACTCACTACTCTGCACTCACTACTCTGCACTCACTACTCTGCACTCACTACTCCGCACTCACTACTTTGCACTCACTATTCACTACTTTGCACTCACTACTCACTACTCTGCACTCACTACTCACTACGCTGCACTCACTACTTTGCACTCACTACTCTGCACTCACTACTCTGCACTCACTACTCTGCACTCACTACTCTGCACTCACTACTCTGCACTCACTACTCTGCACTCACTACTCTGCACTCACTACTCTGCACTCACTACTCTGCACTCACTACTCTGCACTCACTACTCTGCACTCACTACTCTGCACTCACTACTTTGCTCTCACTATTCACTACTTTGCTCTCACTATTCACTACTTTGCACTCACTATTCACTACTTTGCACTCACTATTCACTACTTTGCACTCACTATTCACTACTTTGCACTCACTATTCACTACTTTGCACTCACTACTCACTACTTTGCACTCACTACTCACTACGCTGCACTCACTACTCTGCACTCACTACTTTGCACTCACTACTCACTACGCTGCACTCACTACTCACTACGCTGCACTCACTACTCACTACGCTGCACTCACTACTCACTACGCTGCACTCACTACTCTGCACTCACTACGCTGCACTCACTACGCTGCACTCACTACGCTGCACTCACTACTCTGCACTCACTACTCTGCACTCACTACTCTGCACTCACTACTCTGCACTCACTACTCTGCACTCACTACTCTGCACTCACTACTCTGCACTCACTACTCTGCACTCACTACTCTGCACTCACTACTCTGCACTCACTACTCTGCACTCACTACTCTGCACTCACTACTCTGCACTCACTACTCTGCACTCACTACTCTGCACTCACTACTCTGCACTCACTACTCTGCACTCACTACTCTGCACTCACTACTCTGCACTCACTACTCTGCATCACTACTCACTACTCTGCACTCACTACTCACTACTCTGCACTCACTACTCTGCATTCACTACTCTGCACTCACTACTCACTACTCTGCACTCACTACTCAATACTCTGCACTCACTACTCTGCACTCACTACCATAATAACAGAGCATTGGATGAAGAGGGCTGGCCGGAATAAATATATATAATATATCTCAAGGTAGTAAAGTCAGCTGCACTTGGCTAACGCCAGACCTAAAATGTATAGTAGTAAGTCAGTACGCAGCGCCTTTGCAACAAACAGCTGGACATCTCAAACTGCACTGACATGTATCACATTTTTTTGCATAACAATTGCTGATTCCCAATCCAAAAATAAATATCACATGCTTTATATAGCTCGGTGCAATAGGGAAAAACAGGAGCCTTTGTGTGACAAAGTACTTTAAAAGAATCAATGCAACCCTATGAAAGGAAAGAAAAATTGACTTTCATTTAGAGACTGTTAAGAGATGAAAGCTTTGCTCCCAATTTCGGAGAGCTCTCTTGTTGCACAGTTTAAGTACAAAAAGGCGCCAGAAATGTAACACCTATTTTAACATCTACTGATAATTGAAGTGCAGACAGTACTTGACCCTTTCCGGGTGTGTATGGTTCCTTGTCAGATCTTGGTCCTGCCCGTCCCACCCAAAGGCAGGGTCATGCCAGTTCGCAGGAGACCGGCTGGGTGCCAAGCTCTGACAACCACCCAGTACAATAGTATTTGCCAGATCCTTGATCCGGATACACAGCCTGCTTGAGCTATATAAAAAACGCAGAGGGCGTTTCAAGCAAACGAAAATACGAACAGTTAACAGGAAAACATCTTCAGTACTATGCAGCAGTCAAATTCCTAGACGAAGTGCAGAAAGCCCAGTTGTATGCAGCCTGACAATTAATTGAAAACCGGGTCCCTCCAGTCCGTCCTTTTGCTCCTTCACATCTTTAGCGACAAGGCCACTATGCTTGCCACACTCTACAGACATGCGCTTGGGCATTTATTGTACAAAAGAATACACTCCTCACAAATGGGGATTCGGACTGACCGAAAGGCCTATCCAGTCAGCCAATTTAATCCAGTCTGTCGATGCCATACAAACGAGCGATCTGTACATTTGCCACAGAGGCATTCAAAAAGTGTACCATGATTGGTACGTTAAAGTCACTCTCATAGTACATGCGACTGAAAAAACAAAACGGGAGGATTACCTATGGTCAAATAAAGTTTCAGCAGCCTAACTAATGTGCTCTTCAGAACCTCCTGAAAGCCGTTAAACTAAAGTCAATACTGAAAGTGAATGGAAAGGTATTCAAAAGTTTGCCACCTTTAAAACTAGAGTCGACGAGAACCCAACAACCAGGGGGTATAAACATGGACAACACTTGACACCGACTTGAATTCTCTAAACGACGTTTTTTTTAATCATATGTCAGTAAAAAGCACATACCTTTGATTACTCAAAACAGCACAGTCGGCCTGATAACACAGATCATATCTGGACAAAATGGAACATGGCATGGGGTGCGCAGAAGGAAGCACAGAGAGAAGCGGGGAGTGGGAAGAATGGGGGTTAAAACTAAGTAAGAAGCGAGGATGTTAGATGAGGCAAGAGTAGGTAGAATAAGAAAGCTACACATTAAGGTAAATAAATGTGGGCTATACATGTAGGTCACGGAAAAAGTAAAGGAAAATAGGGTGATGAGAAGAGTGAATTGGTGGGAGACGAGGCAGGAAGAGGCCCAGTGGGACGAGGATCAATAAAATGAGCAACACCGAAGAGAGCATGGAGTGGGGAAGCCCACCAGAAGGTAGTAGTAATGACCATATATATAAAACGGGAAAACTGCGATCCAGTCTGAGTTCAGAGATGGCAGGGGGAGAGGATAGACACCTAGCAAGATCGGAGGAAGTGGGAGGGGAAAGGGAGGTGCCGTGCAGAGAGAGGAAGAGGAGGTGCAAGAAGAGGCAACGATAGGCAGAGGTAGGCAATAAATGAAAAAAAACACTCACTGAAAGTCTGCTTTCGATTCTGCGACTGTCCGCAAACCCAAAACAACGACCTCCTCCTCCCCCGAGGGCACGTCACCACGCACGAGTACAAAAACAAGACGTGCGCGCAAAACGAAACCTATGGTGGGGCGGGACTTCCGTTTTGTGAAGCCCGCGCCCACGGAGTGCCTGGAGGAGCAGTGGTGACGCGGGGCATGGGAGAGCCCCGCGGTCGGTCGGTCGGAGGCTGCAACAGAACGTAGTGCCGGTGAGCGGGGAAGGGGGGGATGCCTGTATGTGTGCGTGTATGTGTGCGTGTGTGTGTGTCTGTGTGTGCAACGGCGGGGGGGGGGGGGATGTCTCTCCGTGCGTGTATGTGTGCGTGTTTGCGCATGCGTGCAGGGGGAGGTGTGCCTGGGTATGCTTGCGCTTCCCAGGAGACAGCCACGGCGAGCGCGTTCGCGCGCGCGTGGCCTGCGCCGATCGCCTTTTGCGAAATGCGCGCGGCAGGTGCTGTCTCCTGGGGAGCAGAGTCAGCAACAATAGATCTCCTGGCGGACACAGCGCTGACGCGCTGTTAAACGCCAGGAGACCTAAAAATGAGGGACTGATTCCAACTTTTCACCATTTAATGTTAAACAGCCCTTATCTGGTTTTATCGGATTTAGGGCCATACATTTGGTCTTCTTCCCATTGATTTCCAACCCCTTTTGGCTACAATATTCATTAAAGGTATCTAATAATGTCTGTAAGCCATTTTTCGTTTGGGAAATCAAAATGGTATCATCAGCAAATAGTAGCGATGTCACCTTTTCGCCGTTCAATTTAGGAGAGTCATTTTTGCATCCCTCTAAAAAGGAGGGAATGTCATTTACAAAGAGGGAGAAGAGCGTAGGAGCCAGGACACAGCCCTGGCGGACTCCACGCTCGATGGGTATCTTTTGAGTTAGTTCACCATTTGGGCCCCATCTAATTCTCGCGAAATTCCCTACATGCAGCTCTTTAATCTGAGTGCCAAGATTGTTTGGCATGCCTGCTGCACTCAAGGTTTTCCATAAGAGATTGCGAGGCACCAGATCAAATGCTGCCCTTAAATCAACAAAGGCAACATATAAATGACACCTCTTAATCACCACGTACTTCCAATAGAGGCAGCAGAATCTAAAAATCTGATCTATTGTGCTGACTTTAGATCTGAATCCAGCTTGGAATTTGGTCAAAATTGTATTTTCATCTAGCCAATTACTCACGCGTAATAAAATATGTCGTGAGTAAATTTTCTGTAGGATGTCCATTAAACTTATTGGCCGATAATTACATGGGTCCATCCTATCTCCTTTTTTAAAAATTAAAACAATTTACAAATAATTAATATAGGGTGCCCATACTCCTAAGTCATGCTTGTATAAATCCCCTGGGATCTTATCCAAGCCTGGGGCGTTTCCTGATTTAATTTGGGTTATTGCCAGCTCTGTTTCGCCTAAAGTAAAGACCAGCTGGTCTACTGGAGATTCGTAGTTTGCCACGTCCATGTCCATATTTGGGTCATCATATTTTTTATATAGATTCGTAAAATGAGTGACCCAAGTTTGCTCGTCCAAAAAAACGTCCTTGACCACCCTACCTACGTGATTCCCGTTTGCGACCAGCCTCCAGAAAGCCACATTATCACGCGATCTGGCGGCTAGCAACAAATCGGCCCATTTGTCTTCCTCCCATGCCATCTTTGAGGCCCTTTGAACAGATTTATAATTATTCCTTGCTTTTTTTACATCTAATGGATATTTGGCCTTGATTGCGATTAATAATTCCCTCTTTGACTCTCTATAGGATCTGTCATACCATGGCTTACTATGAGACAGATTCTGGATCTTCTGTTGGTTTTTTTTGGGCATTTTGGTGACTAGTAATTGTAAGTCAGCATAAAATTTTTGATGTATTGGCAGGAATGAAGTTTTTGTTTCATCCTCACCCATTGCCGCTAAATAGGGTCCAAAGGTCCCGGCCAGAAGTGAATATATTTCACTAAGGATGTCACTGTGGTCCAGTATGAATGGCCATTTCAGAGATCTTCTGTTGTTACTAATATGTATCTCAGGGTTATTGACGCCACTTTCCTCAGTTGTACATTGCCCGACCATATTATTAACAAGCATTTGCAATGCAATAGGTCTCGCATTATGAAAGTTTGAGCTATTGGTCTTGTAAATGACAATTTTTTTATTTATGTGTTGGTTTTGAAAATAGCGAAATTAATAGCTTTGTCATTTACAATGCCAATACTTTTATCTTTTGCAAATGTGACACCTATAGCATTTGTAATGCAACATGTTTTGTATTTACGTGACTTAGATGTATTGATATTACAAATAACAATGGCTTTTAATTTTTTTAAATACATAATACTTAAATAAAAAGTTATTGTAATTTATAATGGCAATAGCTTAAACTTTTGTAAATAACTTTTGTGAGGATTATGTTCAGTGTATTTTATTGTGACGAAAATCCAAGAACAGAAGTGAAATCTTAACATCTTTGTAACATTTGTAATAAAGCTTGAAACATTGAGAGAACATATTTGAACCAGTTGATGTTGAATGGTTGCACAGATTGATACTGTGGTGGCAACGAGTGATGCTGTGGCGTTTAGTGATGCTGTGGTAGCGCATATTTATGCTGTGGTGCCCCTGAGTGATGCTGTGGTGCCCCTGAGTACGGTAGAGTGAGTGAGGGCAGTTGAGTGAGTGAGGGCGGTGGAGTGAGTGAGGGCGGTGGAGTGAGTGAGGGCGGTGGAGTGAGTGAGGGCGGTGGAGTGAGTGAGGGCGGTGGAGTGAGTGAGGGCGGTGGAGTGAGTGAGGGCGGTAGAGTGAGTGAGGGCGGTAGAGGGAGTGAGGGCGGTAGAGGGAGTGAGGGCGGTAGAGGGAGTGAGGGCGGTAGAGGGAGTGAGGGCGGTAGAGTGGGGCGGTAGAGTGGGGCGGTAGAGTGAGGGCGGTAGAGTGAGGGCGGTAGAGTGGTAGAGTGAGGGCGGTAGAGTGGTAGAGTGAGGGCGGTAGAGTGGTAGAGTGAGGGCGGTAGAGTGGTAGAGTGAGGGCGGTAGAGTGGTAGAGTGAGGGCGGTAGAGTGAGTGCGATAGAGTGGTAGAGTGAGGGCGGTAGAGTGGTAGAGTGAGGGCGGTAGAGTGGTAGAGTGAGGGCGGTAGAGTGGTAGAGTGAGGGCGGTAGAGTGGTAGAGGTATGTGAGAGGGTGAGGGTGTGTGTGAGAGTGAGGGTGTGTGAGAGTGAGGGTGTGTGAGTGTGAGTGTGTGTGAGAGCGAGGGTGTGTGAGAGCGAGGGTGTGTGAGAGCGAGGGTGTGTGAGAGCGAGGGTGTGTGAGAGCGAGGGTGTGTGAGAGCGAGGGTGTGTGAGAGCGAGGGTGTGTGAGAGCGAGGGTGTGTGAGAGCGAGGGTGTGTGAGAGCGAGGGTGTGTGAGAGCGAGGGTGTGTGAGAGCGAGGGTGTGTGAGAGCGAGGGTGTGTGAGAGCGAGGGTGTGTGAGAGCGAGGGTGTGTGAGAGTGAGGGTGTGTGAGAGTGCAACTGTGTGAGTGAGGGCGTGCAAGGGTGAGGGTGAGGGGGTGTGAGTGGGTGAGGGGGTGTGAGAGGGTGAAGGGGTGTGAGAGGGTGAGGGTGAGGGGGTGTGAGAGGGTGAGGGGGTGTGCGGGTGACGGTGTGTGAGGGTAAGGGTGTGTGTGAGAGTGAGGGTGTGTGTGAGAGTGATGGTGTGTGTGAGGGTGAAGGGGTGGGTGAGGTTTTTTAAGGGGAGTGAGGGTGAGGGCGAGTGAGGGTGAAAGGGTGGGTGAGCATGGGTGAGAGGGTGAGTGAGGGTGAGGGGGTGAGTGAGGGTGAGGGTGTGTGTGAGGGTGAGGGTGTGTGTGAGGGTGAGGGGGTGTGTGAGGGTGTGAGGGTGAGGGGGTGGTGAGGGGGGTGAGGGGGTGTGAAGTGAGGGAGTGTGAGGTGAGGGGGTGTGAGGTGAGGGGGTGTGGGGGTGAGTGTGAGGGGGTGTGGGTTGTGGGGATGAGTGAGGGTGTGTGAGGGTGTGTGAGGGTGGGTGAGGGGGCGTGAGGGGGCGTGAGGGTTGCAAGGGGGTGTGTGAGGGTGTGGTGGTGTGTGGGGGTGAGGGTGAGGGGGTGAGGGGGTGTGAGGGTGAGGATGAGGGGGTCTGAGGGGGTGAGGGGGGTGTGTGAGGGTGAGGGTGTGTGAGGGTGAGGGTGTGTGTGAGGGTGAGGGTGTGTGGGTGAGGGTGTGTGTGCGGGTTAAGGGGTGTGAGGGTGAAGGGGTGTGTGAGGGTGAAGGGGGGGGTGAGGGTGAAGGGGGGTGTGAGGGTGAAGGGGTGTGTGAGGGTGAAAAGGTGGGTGAGGGGGTGTGTGAGGGGGAGGGGTTGTGTGAGGGTGAGGGGGTGTGTGAGGGTGAGAGGGTGTGTGAGGGTGAGAGGGTGTGTGAGGGTGAGGGTAAGTGAGGGTGAGAGGGTAAGTGAGGGTGAGAGGGTAAGTGAGGGTGAGCGGGTAAGTGAGGGTGAGCGGGTAAGTGAGGGTGAGGGGGGTGCGAGGGTGTGTGAGGGGGTGTGTGAGGGTGAGGGGGGGTGCGAGGGTGAGAGGGGAAGAGGGGGTGTGAGGGTGAGAGGGGGTGAGAGTGTGTGAGGGTGAGAGAGGGTGAGTTTGTGAGGGTAAGGGTGAGGGGGTGTGAGGGTGAGGGTAAGGGTGAGGGCGATAGAGTGGTAGAGTGAGGGCGGTAGAGTGGTAGAGTGAGGGCGGTAGAGTGGTAGAGGTATGTGAGAGGGTGAGGGTGTGTGTGAGAGTGAGGGTGTGTGAGAGTGAGGGTGTGTGAGTGAGGGTGTGTGAGTGTGAGGGTGTGGTGAGAGCAAGGGTGTGTGAGAGCGAGGGTGTGTGAGAGCGAGGGTGTGTGAGAGTGAGGGTGTGTGAGAGTGAGGGTGTGTGAGAGTGCGAGTGTGTGAGTGAGGGCGTGCAAGGGTGAGGGTGAGGGGGTGTGAGTGGGTGAGGGGGTGTGAGAGGGTGAGGGGGTGTGAGAGGGTGAGGGTGAAGGGGTGTGAGAGGGTGAGGGTGTGTGAGGGTGAGGGTGTGTGAGGGTGAGGGTGAGGGTGTGTGAGAGGGTATGTGAGGGTAAGGGTGTGTGTGAGAGTGAGGGTGTGTGTGAGAGTGATGGTGTGTGTGAGGGTGAAGGGGTGGGTGAGGTTGTGTGAGGGTGAGTGAGGGTGAGGGCGAGTGAGGGTGAAAGGGTGGGTGAGCATGGGTGAGAGTGAGGGTGAGGGGGTGGGTGAGGGGGGGTGTGAGGGTGAGGGTGTGTGTGAGGGTGAGGGGGTGTGTGAGGGTGAGGGGGTGACGGGGTCTGAGGGTGTGAGGGAGGATGAGGGGGTGAGGATGAGGGGGTGAGGATGAGGGGGTGTGAGGGTGAGGGGGTGTGAGGGTGAGGGGGTGTGAGGGTGAGGGGGTGTGAGGGTGAGGGGGTGTGAGGGGGAGGGGGTGTGAGGTGAGGGGGTGTGAGGTGAGGGGGTGTGAGGTGAGGGGGTGTGAGGTGAGGGGGTGTGGGTGTGAGGGGGTGTGGGTTGTGGGGATGAGTGAGGGTGTGTGAGGGTGTATGAGGGTGTGTGAGGGTGTATGAGGGTGATTGAGGGTGTGTGAGGGTGAGTGAGGGGGCGTGAGGGTTGCAAGGGGGTGTGTGAGGGTGTGGGGTGTGTGAGGGGTGTGGGGGTGAGGGGGTGTGAGGGGTTGAGGGGGTGTGAGGGTGGGTGAGCGGATGCGAGGCTGAGGGGGTGTGAGGGTGAAGATGAGGGGGTGTGAGGGGTGAGGGGGTGTGAGAGGGTGAGGGGGTGTGAGAGGGTGAGGGGGTGTGTGAGGGTGAGGGGGTGTGTGAGGGTGAGGGTGTGTGTGCGGCTGAGGGTGTGTGTGCGGGTGAAGGGGTGTGTGAGGGTGAAGGGGTGTGTGAGGGTGAAGGGGTGTGTGAGGGTGAAAGGGTGGGTGAGGGTGTGTGTGAGGGTGAGGGGGTGTGTGAGGGTGAGGGGGTGTGTGAGGGTGAGGGGGTGTGTGAGTGTGAGAGGGTGTGTGAGGGTGAGAGGGTGTGTGAGGGTGAGAGGGTAGGTGAGGGTGAGAGGGTAAGTGAGGGTGAGGGGGTGAGAGGGTGTGTGAGGGGGTGTGTGAGGGTGAGGGGGGGTGCGAGGGTGAGAGGGGAAGAGGGGGTGTGAGGGTGAGGGGGGTGAGAGTGTGTGTGGAGGGTGAGAGAGGGTGAGTTTGTGAGGGTGAGGGTAAGGGTGAGGGGGTGTGAGGGTGAGGGTAAGGGTGAGGGTGTGTGTGAGGGGGTGTGAGGGGGTTTGTGGGTGTTTGAGGATGAGGGTATGTGAGGTTAAGGGGTGTGAGGTTGAGGGGTGTGAGGTTGAGGGGGTGTGGTTGAGGGTGTGTGAGGGTGAGGGGGTGTGAGGGTGAGGATGTGGGAGTGTGAGGGTGTGAGAGGGTGTGTGAGGGTGACCCAGATTGAAGAGTCAAAGATGAAGTTGAGGGTGCTTAAATTTGGCAATAAAGCAAAATTCGTGTTCATATGTGGTAATCTGCATACTAACACTGTATGCGTCACCTTCATTCTGAGGTCAACACAGCTATAATGTTGCCCAATATCACATATGAGGTCTCAGCCAGGTCTAGCTTTACAGTCAAAAGCACACTGCATGCTGGGACTTGTAGTTTCACTGTTAACAGAGTAAGTATAGGTTAATAAATCGCAGCATGCAAAGAGCTGTTGTATAAAAAAAAGGGCTGAACTGGCTGAACTTATCACACTTCACGTGGTCCTTCTTGGCAGCAGTAATATGAATAATTGGCAAGTGCAATAGGTTAAGCCAAAGGCACAACTCGATCTCTAGCTCTGTCAATTGTTTCGCCTATGTTGTTGTGACTGAGGAAAAATAAAAAAAGTGCTTGTTTTCCAATGACGAGAGGCATTTCCAAAAACCGTTCAAAAAAAAAAAAAAAGAAAATAAGCACATGCCCATCTCGCATGTGCATGTATCTGGCGTCACCATCTCGCATGTGCATGTATGTGGCGTCACCATCTCGCATGTGCATGTATGTGGCGTCACCATCTCGCATGTGCATGTATCTGGCGTCACCATCTCGCATGTGCATGTATCTGGTGTCACCATCTCGCATGTATCTGGCGTCACCATCTCACATGTGCATGTATCTGGCGTCACCATCTCACATGTGCATGTATCTGGCGTCACCATCTCACATGTGCATGTATCTGGCGTCTCCATCTCACATGTGCATGTATCTGTCAAGACGCTCCAGTGACACCAGTGTGATGACGTGTACGTCATGATGCAGTAGCCATTTAAAAAACAAGATGTTGAGCTGACCCCGAAATGCGGACTTTGTTCCCCAGCACTAAAGTCAGCGGCTTTGGCTATTATGCCACATCCTCTACTTCAATTTCCATAACAGCAAATTGTAAACATATTTTTAAAATAAGTAAATGCATTTATTAAATGCACCAAAGCAAGCAAAAAAAACTAAAGCCGCTCCATTTTGTCGAAAGATGTTTTAGATTATCACAAAGGGTAAGCTAATTGTACTATATTCACGCTTTTTTATCAGAAAACGAAGGGAGCCAAGCAGTCTGGGCGAGTATGATAAGTTTGAATAGTTTCTGGAAGTGTTGGGAAAGGAGACAGCGACGGCATAATAAAGTGCAAATTAGGCTCGTAGCAAACATTGTTATCTTTACTGCAGTGGCATATGTGGAACACACTTCTGCACCTATGCATCTAGCGCCGGAAAAGCAGAGTACAGCCGCAGCGCTAGGAAGGCCTGTTTTGTACGCATGCAAAGCAGCAGCCATGGGAACTTCAAGGTCGATAAGCCACCCTGCTGCTATCTGGGAGCCCGAGTCACCCTGTATCACACCTGCTGCCAGCGCGATTAGGGGGAGTCGGGCGGAATACAACCGGACAAAGATTTTAACATCCAGCGGTAAGGCCCTACGGCTGTCCCTCCGCACAAGCCCCCGCAGCAACCTACCCGTGACACCCCACGCGCTGCAGAAAAATTGCTAACTGCAAACCCCGCCACTTGTGCACTTTCTCTCGGTGCCCTGCGAGGAGCGTCCTGCCAGCAGTGTCCTGAAGGAGCCACAGCGTGTCCCTCTCTCCCTTCAGCGGGGAAAAGCGAGCCCGCAACGCCTCCTGGAGCAGCCCCCAGGACAATGGCCATGCCCCGACCACCTGTTTGCACCGCCAGCATTATTAGGCACAGCCCGCCGTCCTGAAAAAGCGGCGGGTGGCCTGTGTGTGCTCATGGAACGCTTACCGGAGTGCATTGTCCCGAATGAGGTCTAGAAGGGAGCCTCCCGGCACTGCGCACCTCCGTTTTCCCAAAGAAACTTCCAGGAACAGAGTGTGGACTGCTGTTTTCGGCGGAGAGAATCACGGTATTCTCAGAGACTATCGGCTAGCGGTGGTCTCACGACACTGCATCCTCGCCAGCAACTGAAGGAAAGTGCTGGGCACTAACTATGTGCCCGGTCGCGTCGCGTCGTGCAGATGGTCAAAACGAAACTGAAACCTACGGAGCATGGCAGAGTCGGATTCTGACGCGCGCGACCCAATCCCAAGGCGCGCGTCAGAATCCGACATTCACAGCAAACAGCCAGCAGCAAAAGCGCGCTCACGAGGTCAAATCCGAGACGGAAATGCGCGCGTCTTACTCGTGTCCACATATTCAGTAAGCACATAGGTATACTAAAGTATACATGAGGCCATTCGCTACGCTCGACCTAAAAAGTAAGGCATCTAACGTCAAATTTAGGGGGAAATGATCACTTTCAAACCGTTCCATTACTTCAAGGTCCAGGAGATTTGGCCAGAGAGGAATAGAAGCAATAACAAAATCTAAGTTACTTTTATAGTTATTCCTGGTAAATGTTGGTTTCTTAGAGCTATCGGATGGTAACCTTCCATTACAAGCCCTAAGAGAGTGTTCCGTACATAAACTAATCAGTTGGAGTCCCAAAGTTGAGCATTTAACCGATTTAACATTCTCCAGAATAGGGATTTTGTTTGCCTGGTCTTCCTCTTCAAAGATTTCGCTAAGACCCAAAACTGGCTCAAAATTACAATTTAAATCGCCAGCCAGGATAACGAAATCATCCCTGGAATCTAATCTACTCAAGAAGCAATCTAATTTTGCAATAGTTGGCGATTCTCCAGAAGAGGGTAAGGGCCTATTATAGACATTTACAAGAAATAAGTTCTTCCCGTTACATACTGTAGCTTTTAGAGCTAATATGTCTACAGAAATTGTGGGTATCTCCTCAATTTTTACCTTTAAGTCTATTTTCACCCATATCAAAAGTCCCCCTGACGGCCTTCCACTTCTAGAGGGTGTCGCGCCAATTCCATAGGTCTTGTAGCCCACCCTATGGGGCGTCTCCACTGCCCAGGTTTCCTGAAAGAAACAGAAGTCGAAAGACTCTATAAAGTTTGCCCACTCCGGATCCCTCAAATTTTTTACAACTCCAGCTATATTCCAGCAGACCATTTTGATCGGCTTCTTAGGAGTTAGTGGCCTCTCAAAAAGAGCCCTAGGCATCTCTTCATAGTTAGTGGGAAGCACAGGTTGGATTACCAAGGGCGGTACTTCTACGGTTGGGTTGTTACTCAGGATAGTTATGGGTAATACCTGCTCTTCTAGAATATTTACATCATGGAATACATTTATATCATGAAGTACAGTTTTACCCAAACAAGAAGACACAGTGTTAACCAGTACGTCAGGCATATTTACAATGCCCACATCACCAAAAAACGTTGTATCTGGCCCCTCATCCCCCCGACTCAGATAGCATCAATCGCAATCATCTAAGCCGCTAAAGATGTCAAACCTATTAAAGGTTTCTAGAGGGGTGAAGGGTTTTAGGTGATCCATCCTTCCGTTCTGGGAATTATATGTTTTTGCCATTGCGTAATTCCATCCCATAGAGTCTGGGGCTTCCACAGGGTAGGGTGCATAACGCATATTATTAGCATTCTGAAGTGAAGAGGGATACAGAGCATATTGATTGCTCCCAGCATTCAGTACACTAAGATGGTTATTTGACTGGGGTTGAAGTGTATGTTGTAAGGGATGGTACTGGGGCGGGTGGTGCTGAGATGGAAACACCACTGACCTAGGGTAAAAGTATGATAGTGGTTTAGGGATCATTATATTATTGGAGCTTCCTGTCTGCCAATTCAATATGAATTGGACAGCATTAGGGTCTCTAAAATTCACCACCACTATGTCACCTTCAATGTCTTTAGTTCTACCCCCCAACCATTGGAGACGACGAACGTGGGCAATTTCACCATTAATATGATTTGCAATTGGCCTGAAAATACTCAGCCAGTGCATAATCTTATTTTTTAATTGGGCGAAACCCTCCCTCTTATTGTGACCAAGCACAGGCACCCCTGTTAGAACTACCACATAGGGTACAGCCTCTGGTGGAAGTTCGGGCAGAGGAGTCCTTCTAGGCTTCCCCCAGGTATGTCTGTTTCCCCCCACCTCCCTTGTTGGTTTCCCCAAAAGTGTATTGGATATGTTGCCATGGGTTTTATTTGTAACATTTGAAGGTGGTTGGTCAACAATTTTTTGTTGTGGAGGTTTAGGAGGTGGGTGTTGTTAGGCAGTCGCTATCACCGCATTCCCCATAGGTTTGGAGGTAGATGCAGTTGAGGGAGGAATAGGTATGGGATTTGAAATTGGTTTGGGTGCTTGACCTGGAATTGGTGTGTTTTTTAATACATTGTTTGAAGTTGTATTTTTTTTTTTTTTTTTTAAGTTTTATATAGCGCGGACAAGATCTTTGCAAATATCAGAGCGCTTTACAAAGAAGGGGTAAATGAGGGAGCATAGTCGAACAGGTAGTTCAGAAGAGTAAACATCAATAATACAATTAATACAGATAAGCAACGGGGTCAAATACAGGATATATATATAACTATATAGATATATGAGGTGGTAATCGGTGCGATACACAAATAGAAGCGCACAGTAGGTTACATGGAGGTGACACTAGTGAGCGGTCAAACATCATCAAAATATAGGAGGTAGCAAATGGTGCATTCCAGGGATAAAAGTGAAATGGGTGCAGCTTCCAAAAAAAGAAAAGAAGGTATATATATACATATAAAGGATAAAATATGAGGTAGTAATCGGTGCAATACAACAATAGAAAGTGAACTGCAGAGGAACAGATAATATGTAAATATATAAAACATGAGGTAGTGATCGGTGCAATACAGCAATAGAAGGTGAAATGGGTGCAACGTATAACAATTGTACAGTATACAAGTAGAGGTATAATGCTATTGATAAGCTGGAACCAAGTACAGGTGCAAACAAAGAGCTAAATGAGTCAAAAATGTGACTAAAGAGCAGCCAGAAATAGATGAGCTAATGATCGGTGCATTAAAATCAAGTAGAGGTATAATACTGCAATAAAATGCAGACATTCGCTAGTTGAAAATAGACTAAAGAGGCCAGTTCTTAGAGGGTGGTCAAATCGTGAAAAAGACTAGTTCATGATGGCCGACAAAGAGAGAGAGAGAGAGAGACCAGTCTAAAATGGCAGCCAAATTGTAGTGATTGTTGAGTTTAGTTTCCCTTTCTACTCTGGGTAGGTCGAGTTAGTCCATCTTCCGTGTTGCTTAAAGGGGAGGGTAGAGTTCTGCTTCTATGCTGCTGGATGGTGATGAGAGAGAGAGGCTTATCTCTGTCTTGCTGATCCCTGCCCTCGTTGGTATGTAGCCTCATGGTCATCTTGTGGGCAGGGAGGCGATTTAGGGCTCCAGTTTATGGCCCCAGCCATATTAGCCAATGGAGAGTGTAACCATCGCAAAGCCCGCGAAAAATACAAAGCACACAGATATCAGCTTGAAATTCCAGGCATAGGGTAGAAAACCACTTATTTTCCGTGCATAATTCCGGGCAGAGAGAAACCGACATGAGTAATTAAGGTGAAAGATTTGCGTGCAGTTACCTTCCGAGTCGTCCCTGCCACTGCTCAAGTAGTTTTACGTGCAGTATGCAGAGTGAAAAATCGGCATGATTATTTAGAGTGGTAGCTATACGTGCAGTTACCTTCCGAGTCTTCACTGACACTGCTGCCCAGATCAGGCACCTCTAAAGTTGCGTAATGGTTGCCCAACACACACAAATAGACAGGGTACACCGGAGCCTCTCCCGATGCCGGTTGCTCCGTTCTCGCCGATCCACTGGGAGGGGGGAGAGGCGGGGGGGGGGGGGAAGCCTCCCACCTGCACTCTGCCCAAACCACACAGACAGGGCAAAAAACCGGGGCCGCTCCAGCTGCCCCATAACCAGAGCTTGTTGATCCACTGGGAGGGGGGAGGGGGGGAAGCCTCCCGCCGGAGCGCTGCTGCAGACAGGGCACACCGGAGACGCTTAGATGCCCATTGCTCCCTTCTCGTTGCTCCACAGTCTCCCCAGCATCCCGCCGGAAAACGCTGCCCAACGCACACAAACAGGGGGCACAGCCGTTCTGGGTGCCGAATGCACCGATATCTTTGATCCACTGGGAGGGGGGTGGAGCCTCCCGCCGGCGCGTCCTCTATCACCCGCTCAGGATCTGTAAGTACCCACTCCCGTCCGCTTGTTTCCCACCCCGGCGGCTTCAGTGACACTGATCACTTGCCGGCGGTGATTGCAGGCAAGCAGGGCACCTCCACACTCAAGGGGGCACTTGGATGCAGTCATCTGTCCGGAGCCTCCTAGGTGTCCTCATCATCGTTCCGGTCTCAGTACCGGTGCAAGCGTGGTGATCTTCAGGCGGGTTGGGTACAGGCGATGGTGATCTTCAGGCGGGTCGGGTACAGGCGGTGAACTTCAGGCGAGTCGGATTCTCAACTCGGCTCAATTCCAGCCGTCCTGGGTTTCGTCGAGGCTGCAGGGGTCCCAGTCGTCACTGCTGCAGGTCCGTGTTTTACGGCGATATTCCAGTTACTCTTAATCCAGTTACTTTTGTTCAATCCAGTTACTTGTTACGGTCCGTTTGCTCGTTTTTCTCGCCGACGGTGGTGCGTGCTCGTTTTTCTCGCCGACGGTGGTGCGTGCTATCAGGGATAATTCCAGGAAAGGGATCCCCAGCACTAGGAGCTCCGGACCGGAGCTCCTATCAGGCGGCCATCTTAGGTCTGATTGTATTGACTACATCATTTCGACCGGAGTCAATTACAACGTCCTTACTACCTAGTGCATGCTCAATTTTACACAACCTACATTCCACTTCCATCAACCTCTCCAAAATACTTGCAGAGTAGGATTTAATTAAACTCTCTATATCGAATAGTGTCACAGAACCCTTGGTCTCAATTGGTACGTTGACAACCCCACTAGTGTCCATACTGTCCTCCTTGTCTGTCAGCAAATTTGACTGGGCTGAGGATGAAAGTAATATAGGGATCCCCTCGGATTCTACTTGTGGAATACAGGATTCCTTCACAGCGTTAATCGCCTTTTTACCAAAATCACGACAGCTCAACTTGGGTTGTAGCGGGTCCCCCCTTTTCCGCTGTTTTTTGGTCGGTGATGGACCATAGATTTGTTGGGAGGGTATCTGTTTTGTAGCCCTATTACGGGGTATTATCACTGGTAGCAGAACATCTCCCTTCAATGTGCTTGGACTGTTTACTTGAGAAGTAGAGGATGACCCGTTCGCGTCTGTCTTGGATAACATATTTGGTGTGAGCACAACCACATTTGCTTCCAAGGGCTGGTTATCTGGTAAATTAGGCGACTCATTAGATATCAATTCAGTGTCAGTGTCGGTCAAACCAATGACGGGAGATAATGGCAATAAAACGGACCCATTTTTTATACTTTCCACGGAACGGCGTCGGTCCGCCCGCCGCTCCGCCAAGATGATCTCCCTTGCGATATCAGGGGATGATTTGGAAAAATAATTATCCAAAGTTCCATTCAGCAGCACACCCTGTTTGTCAGACGTAGGCTGGTCTATGTTTAATGAAGACATTTACAAAGCAAAAAGGTCAAGGCAGTAATGGGCAATGGCAGAGCAATCAGTACCTGTAGGACAAAGAGATGTGCCCAGTCCGGTTTCCTCGGTTCTCGGAGGGTCTCAGAGGGTCCGCCCTTAGTCCGGGCTTTGTCCCGGGATAGGTCCCGCACACGCGTCCCGCTAACGTGTTGTGAGTCCAAATTTTGTACGGGGCATTAATTAGGGGGCGGAGACACGGGAAGAGGCGGCAGGTGTGCTGGCTGGTACACGCACAGCCTGGTGGTCCTCGCAGTCCCGTCCTCCTGTGGCAACACTCTCTCCCCCAACGCAGCTTCAATGCCCAACGGGGCTCCAGGCAGGCAAAGCACAAGGTCAGGAACTCCTCGGCGAGCGGCACCCGCGGAGCGGGGGCCGCGAGGAGTTTTCAAGGCACAAAGCAGAGGGGCGGAGACACGGGAAGAGGCGGCAGGTGTGCTGGCTGGTACACGCACAGCCTGGTGGTCCTCGCAGTCCCGTCCTCCTGTGGCAACACTCTCTCCCCCAACGCAGCTTCAATGCCCAACGGGGCTCCAGGCAGGCAAAGCACAAGGTCAGGAACTCCTCGGCGAGCGGCTCCCGCGGAGCGGGGGCCGCGAGGAGTTTTCAAGGCACAAAGCAGGGGGGCGGAGACACGGGAAGAGGCGGCAGGTGTGCTGGCTGGTACACGCACAGCCTGGTGGTCCTCGCAGTCCCGTCCTCCTGTGGCAATACTCTCTCCCCCAACGCAGCTTCAATGCCCAACGGGGCTCCAGGCAGGCAAAGCACAAGGTCAGGAACTCCTCGGCGAGCGGCACTCAATCAATATTGATCACCTGGTATGTGAACCCAGGTAAAAGTTGTCCTAAGGGGACTAGTCTCTCAGTCACCATAGTGATGCTAGCCCCTGTGTCTCTATAGGCTTCAACTTTCTGACCATTGATGAGGGGCTCCTGTCTGTACTTGCCCAAAGTGTTGGGACAAGCAGTGAAGTTGGCAAACCCCATGCCATTCTCACAGACTAGAGTTTCTGTATTAGGGGACCTGGTTAGGCCAGAGTCCACCTGAGTTCCCCAAGTATACCCAGCCACAGTTTTGGGAGCACTCCCACCACCTGGGGGATTACTACTAATAGTAACAGGAGGTTGGGGAGTATTACTTGGAGGAATATTTTCCTTATTGTTGGCTTTTGGGCAACTGCTGTCAGTTTTCCAATGGCCAGGTTGCTTGCACACATGGCAATAAGGTTTCTTAACGTTGGAGTTTTAGGGCCCTGTAGTGGATTTGTCCTTGGATTTATCCCCACCTTTCTCTTGAGGCTTGGTAGAATCTTTCTTCTGGTACCACCCTGATTTTTAGGCCTAATCCTGGTTCTGACCCATTTGTCTGCCTTCTTACCCAATTCTTGGGGAGAGGTCAGATCAGAGTCCACCAGGTGCTGGTGTAGAAGCCGGTTTTGACAATTACTAAGGATCTGATCCCTCATAATCAAATTATACAATCCTGTATAGTCATGTACTTTGCTGCCCAATAACCAGCCCTCCAGAGCCTTAGTAGGACAATCTACAAAATCAGTCCAGTCCTGAGTCTGTGTCTTCTGGGTATCCCTGAACAGCAACCTATACTGTTCAGTGGTTAAGCCAAAGCCATCTATCAGCGCACTCTTCAGGACTTTGTAGTTATCAGCATCCTCATCACTAACTGTGAAGAGCTTGCCTCTTCCCTTTTCTGAAAAGGAGAGCCATAAGATTGCTGCCCGCTGACTCTGGGGTACCTGTTGTACTCTACAGGCCCTCTCCAAAGCAGTTCTCCATTTGGGGATGTCATCCCCACTCTTGTAGGGAGGGACAATCTTACTTAGGTGTTTATGGTCAATTGACCTTTCCCTACCTCTAGGGATGTTGCTGCCACCAGTGGAATCTAATCCACTCAATTTTTGCTCTCTAGCAAGAGCCAGGTTCTCTTTGGCCAAAGCAAGTTCTTGCCTCTCAATCCTCAGATTGACTTCCTTCATTTTGGCCTGGTGCTCTCTCCTCTGAGGGGAAGTCATCCTCCTCTGAGCAGAGGCATCAGAGCCTACTGAGCCATTAGAAAGGTGAGATTCCCTCGATAGGGATCTCCTCCCTCTGGGCCCAGAGTTAAGCCTATTTGGAGGTCTGAAAGGGGCTATGTCCGATACAGCCCCATGCAAGCTTAGGTTGACCTGGTTAAGTTCTAAAACTTGGACATGGTCAGTGTCATCATCCTCTTCAGCATCCTCATCCACTTCACTATCATCATCCAGATGGAGGTCAGGGGAATCTTCTGCTGAGGGCTGACCCTCTTCTGCACTACCTGAAGGACCTTGGTTAGATGCTTTCTTGGCATCATACTCTTCAATTATTTCTATCAGGTGCTTAAGGGTAGGGTTTGAACTCTGCTTTAACTTCCTAGTTGTGCACAAGTGCCTTAACTCATGGAACGTAAGGGTATCATATCTAGAAGGTGCCCTGGTAGGGTCAACTTCTACTGGGAGAGATCCACTAGGTTCTGCTCTCAGAGACATGATTTAGTGAGGTGTGGTGTGTGCACCTACCTACACTAAGTGTTACCTACTAAACCTCTCTAGGAGTTGTAGTCAGGGTGTGTGAGGCCCTTTACTCTACAACAACTAAGTTCAGTAGAACTTAAGTATTTAAGACTTGATTTATATGTACCTCTAGGTACCTTAAAGTAATCTTTCAAATGATACTTCAAGATTATATGGTAAAACAATCAGCAAGCTCTTATCCCAACCGCTGCACACCAATGTGAGAAGTTGGCCTGGTATATGATGTTCACTATTCTAGTGAGCACCTTGCACCAGTCCAAACAACCCTTATGGTGATGGTTGTAAAGTCAACCTTATAGACCAGCTATCCTAGTGGTAGCATGGACAAAGCAGTCTTAGGCTAATACTTCAGAGAGCATGTGAAGCCAATTGTTTTACCAATTATAATCCCTTGAATACCAAATGAAAGGACACCACACAAGGTATATATCAAATATATATGTATTTATTACTAACACAACCCCTCTGCACTCTTTATGAGGTCAGAGTTCAAGATACAGCACGAGTTACTCAATAAGCATACTATAAGTTGCACCAATACAATTCTGCCCTAGTGGCCTCACGAACCGTATACTAAAGAAGTGGTATAAGAACCACTTCAGGAAAGGTGAGTAGGCCTAGGAAATCGCTGGGGCAACGCTGATCAACCAAAGGATTGGAAGTAGGAGACCCACAGGATGCGTGTGCAGTGTCTAAACACACACACAAGTTACCAAAGAGAATCAATGAGAACGTAATAGTTACAAAGTAGTTGATTTCGGACACTTCCGGGTGGACTACAGGAAAACCCTGTTAAACTAGGACACTTGGATAGTTGTTACCCACGGGAGCACCGGAGTACTCGAGTTACCTCACCCAGGGAAGCCGGGTGCATAGGTGTTCTTTTGTGTCGGGTTTTGTTGATCAAGAGCTGCAAGAAAGTGCTGCAAGCGACCAGGAGGAAGATGTCCGGATGGATCCAAGGGTGGATCAGAGCAGTGAAGAACCTGTTATACTCAACTGATAGTATTTGGTTTGGTGTCTTAAAAAGCATATTAAATCGGCTTTATTTTTATAAATTGGTGTTGGATTGGTGTCAAATAGTGTCAATTATTTATCGTCCATGTTGGTACTCTGAAATGCTCAACACATTCCTCTAGTAAAGCCTGACTGCTCTGTGCCACTCCCAGGACTGAGCTAGGGATTTCTTAGTGTCAATCTAAGGACCTGTTTGGGTAATGTGAGATTACTGCATAGTGAAGCCTAACCAGCCTCACTGCATAATAATCCACTTTCCACACTCAACATCTTGCCCTGCTGTTACCTTCATGACGATTGTTGGAAGTAATATATCTTTGATAGCAATGGAGAGGGTCATAACTGCTTCGGGTCTCTAGCTTCATCATCACCTGCTATGGGCTCCCAAAAGAAATATTAGGCCCTATACTTTTTTTATTTATTCAACAGATTCAATCCATATTGGTGGTACATCTTTTCCACTCCGACCAATGGTGAGAACCTCTCTCTTCTAGCCTTTTGTTCATGCTGTGTCTGTCTCTTCCACTCAGAGCTCATGAGGACAGGCTGTCTCTTCCACCCTTTTGTAAATGGCGAGAGTATCTCTTCTAAATTCTAACTCAGAGCTGATGACAAGAGTCTGTTTCCTATCTCCAAGTGCTCATTGTAATAATCTGTGTATTTTACAGCCCATTATAAATGTTTCTTCAAGATGGAAACCCTTAGTGACTGTCTGTTCCAGCTGTGGTCATGGTGTGAAAGTCACTCTCTTCCAGTTGAGGCCCCATGGTGGGAATCTGCACAACTACAAGCCCATGGCAAGACTCTGTCTCTTCCATCCAGGAGCCTATTAAGAAAGTACTTGATCCTAAAAGTACTGGAATAATTAATATATGCCCTATCAGAATGCACTTTTGGAGCATACAGATTTTTAGTAAATGTAAGTGATATGTAGACTTTAAAATGCACTATTTGACCCAATGTTTCACTATTTTCTCTGGGAAAACCTAATCCCCTATCCTCCATCCACCCACAATGAATGGAAGCTTGTGTTCCTCAATATGGCTTGGGCATTGTTCTAGCAGGCTGTGAATCAAGTGGGCAGTGCCTGTGGAGGAAGTGGGTGGTGAATATGGGTGAAGTCAGCATTAGGCACCTACACAAGTCTTTTTTTAACAATTTAAGCACTGATTGGAGTTCATAATCACTCTGAAAAGTCTTTCTTTGTTGCATGTGAAAATCTCCGTTTTGGCACAGTTGAGTTTAAGGTGGTGGGTTAAAATTCAGTCCTCGATAGCACAGTGACAGTTGTCCAGCCTGGTAGAGTCTAGTTCTTCGAGGTTGTTAAACTTTAGGATAATCATAGTGTCTCTGGTACAATTGTAGTAGGTTGTGTTGACCTGATCAGCTCTAGTAGTTGTATAGGAACAAATTGTTAGAGAGGATAGAGCCTTGAGAAATTCCAGATTGATTAGCAAAAGGGGCGGACATGAAAGAGATAGTGAAACAATGCCTGCCTTGCTTATCTTGGAGGTAGGAGGAACTTCAGTATAGGATAATTTTGCGAATGCTGAGATTTTTTAGTTTCAGAAATAGAGTGGTGTTTGACCACGTCTAATACAGCAGATAGATCCTTCAGTAGTAGTGGTGGTGCAATACCATTTCTGTCCACCCTCATTTTCAAATGATTCCAAATGGAGACCAAAGCAGACTCAGGCTGCCTTCCTCCAAAGCAGAGTTACTGTTTGGTGGTCAGAGAAAAGGCTGTTCAATTATATGAAGGTAGAAATCGTGGCAATCCTACTCTTTCGATTAGGAATGGACCATTGGAGATCGACAGGTAGTTTGCAGGGTCTAATCAATTGAGGTTTTTTGTAAATCATTTCAAAGATAGTTGACAATTTCACATTAGTTAAGTGAATATCACAAGAGCAAAAGAAAGGTATAGCGCACCATACTGCTCAGCATCAGTACAAGCAAATATCAGTGTCATTGTGGTAGAGTCCAAAGCATAACTACTGGGGCAAAATGAAAGAACCTGCCTCAAGCTGAAATTGCAGCCTCGTGTTCCATTTCAACTGCCGCCTGGGCCAAATCTTGTGGTGTTTTCTGCAGGTAACTACTAACCTGATATGTTACAACTTCCAAAACCATGCAATGGGCCATATCCCCTTATCCAATAATTCTGATGTGGGTGGAGGGGCTGGAGTAATCTGCAATATTCAATTTATGAAACACGTCCCTCTTAGCAATGATCCAATATATAAAAATGCATCCAAAGAATGCATTGAGGAGAGCCATCTTCACGGTAAGGTCAACAGTTTAACCCACCACCCCTGATAGGGCATGGAGTCTGATCAAAATTTTGTCAGAAGGGTTGACTAACACAGCATTACAAGAAATCTCAACATATCTCAAACATAGATGTCTGATCAAATATGCCAGAGCCTTTCATGTATCAAATAAACTTTGACCAGGATAATCCAGAAAATTCGGATAGTAAATTGGGGACAGCCTTGCTTTATTTATCTTTGCATGAGGAAAGGCTTCAAGAGGATCTCATTGATCCACAGCCTAGCTAAAAGTTGTGTATAAAAGGTGCACGTGTTGAGGAAACTTGATGTTTATCTTAGTTAGGATAGCAAATAAATGACCTAATCGGACTGACTTGAATGCTTTCTCAAAATGATTTGGAAGGTGGGCAAAGTGACATTCCAGATGCTGTGGCCTGGCTCAGGTGCTGTGGAGCCGTCTCATACCGGGTCCAGCAGACTGGCCTCCAGTAAAGCCATTCTGGTCAGGGTGTATCAAAGTACTGATTACCAGAAGCAGACTACTTGCAAGAACTTTAGCCAAGATCTTGGTTTTAATATTAATACGGAAATCATCTTATAGGAGGAGCCATACCCAGGAGGTCAACCAGGCTTATGAGTCACAGCTCTCTCAGCTTCCAGTAGGTCAGAGGGAACAAGGTCTTGATCAAAGATATTGAAGAATTAGCCTGGAGGTTGGAACTGACCTTTTGAGGAATGTGCACACAAATGTCTGATGGTTGAATGCTGGGCTGGGGGTCTTTGGGACTGGCTGAGTGCCTCCTCTAGTTCTAAGAAAAAGGTGAGAGCAGCAATATCCAGCACCAGTCGTTATGGCGTGTTGTGGCTACAATATTGTAATTAAGGCTAGGAGCAATGGACCTAGAATGTGACCCTCATACGTCCCAAAAAGGTGGTATACAACACACCAAAAACAGATTAAGCACAAATGGCCCTGCACTCAAAACAACAGGTAGATAATTAGTAAAGGCAATTATTGTCCATAATCCAATACAAAGAAATAAAGTGAGATCTTCCAAAATGAGAGAGCAACAGCTGTTATTGATTGTAGAAAACAATTCCTTTTATTCCATCGAAAAATGTCTTTAAAAACACAGCACGCAATGGACAAGACTGCTGACGCGCTTCGTCACCCTTGGGACTTCTTCAGGGCTTCATAAGTGAAAGATATATATCATGTGTTCCTTGAAGTATAGTTCTTATATGAACAATCGAAACAATAATGAGGCAAGTGGATGGGATAGGTATCGCCCAAGAGTTCGTAGTAATGTCCGGTTCAAAAGTCGAAAAGAGACTCTTTTGGGAAGATATCACTTTATTTCTTTGTGTTGGATTATGGACAATAATTGCTTTTACTAATTATCTACCTGTTGTTTTGAGTGCAGGGCCATGTGTGCTTCCTCCTCTAGTTCTGTAGCTGGAAATTGCCTTGTATAGCAACCACTTTCCCGCTGCTGATAATCATTTCATGGGAAAATCAGATGTGAAGTTTGCTAGTGCATCATGGAGTGGTACAAATCAGTAAACGTTTTGGCGATGGTATGAAGGTTTGTGAAACAGAGTACATTTGGAATCAATACTGCAGTTTTTAGGGATGTGAAATTCCTATCTCCCGATGCCCAGGACATATTGTTTGGAGTCAAGGACAACAAGTTTTCATATCTACTTTGTGCACTGGACAAGTAGAACCAACCCCCTGCAACATAAACCCTTTCACTGCCACTTTACAGTACTACTGTATGGTTCCCAAGACTGGGATTGTCTCTCACACAATAAACATTAGGTGTTAAAAATGATCTAAGAAGTTAAATAATGCAAAGTCTTTACTATCAGGGCAACAGCTTTAATAACTACAGTGAGCCCTGGCGAGGCTCCGTGGATCTGGGATGTCTTGGTGTGGTCCCTGGCCAAGGAGGTGTATCTCAGGCGGGTGAGAACTGATGACAAATTGCAGGTGGACCTGGAGACTTTGGGAGCGCTGAGTGAACGCTTCATAGGGAATGAGGGGAGTGAGTCATGTGAAAGCGGTTTTGAGAATGAGAGTGAGGTGTCTCTATCTGCTGGGAAGTAGGGTGTGGGATAAATGATATGGAGACAAGGCTTTGGTGGGGACTCGGTTTCAAACGGAGTAAGGCATCACCTTGATGTGCTTCATTGTATGATTGCTTGTATCAAGTCGAAACCTGTAATGAGCCAAAGGTTCAAATATTTATCTGACTTTTAAATGGACCATGTACACAGTTGTTTGTTTTGTGTTGGGAGAAAATGATAAAGTATTTTTCTTTAGAACTACAGTAAACTGCAAGTCAGCTTAATTGCAGTAGGTCCACTAAAAATACATACAGGTTTGTAAAATTTGTGGTTATTTGCAATGTGCCCAGAATGCTCTTCAATTATATCCAAACGCATGCAGAATAATGGAAGCCAGATTGGTGATCAAAATAAAATGTACTCAAATAATATTTGCAAAAATGGTGGATTACTGACAGTTTTGCTAAACTATTGTACAATTTGTAAAGCACAACTTTAAATGCCATAGTTTAATAAAAAATAAATTTGATGCAAGCTAATAGTATTTAAACAAAATATCATTGGTGAATCACATAAACCCAAAAATGCCAAAATTATAGGCCACATGTTAAACAAGCATTTACAATGCAACGGTTTCGCCTTTGCAAATGTTTGAGCTTTTGGCATTGCAAATGACAACATTTTTAGTTATGTTTTGGTTTTCAAAACAGATAAATAAATGGCATTGTCATGTACAATGCCAATAGCTTAATCTCTCGCAAATCTCACGTATTTACGCGAGTTTGAGCTATTGACATTGTAAATATCGCGTTTTATTTATGTTTCAAAAACACACACAGAGCCACACACACACAGAGCCACACCCAGAGGCACACACACATACACAGAGCCACACACACACACACACAGAGCCACACACACACACAGAGCCACACACACACACACACACACACAGAGCCACACACACACACAGAGCCACACACACACACACAGAGCCACACACACACACACAGAGCCACACACACACACACAGAGCCACACACACACACAGAGCCACACACACACACAGAGCCACACACACACACACAGAGCCACACACACACACACACAGAGCCACACACACACACAGAGCCACACACACACAGAGACACACACACACACACACACACACACACACACACACACACACACACAGAGACACACACACACACACACACACACGCGCGCGTGTGTGTGTTGGACTGATTTGGTGAGAAGGGGCTTTGCCAAAAGTATTGTGAGGAGCTTGGTGGAAATTCTCGACCATGTGCAGGCCCTTCAGGTAATCTGTCCTTCATGCAGGCCAGTCAGAGGTGCATCATACGTAGCTAAGCTTGTGGTAACCAGTTCGATGCCCCTCCACTTGAAGTTCCTATAGTCCTTAGTGAGCTTCGCCTTGTGAGTTATGGACTTTTTGCTTCTGCTGGAACTTGCCAAGTCGTGCGAGGGCCGTGGGCTTCGTGATGGTACAGGTGAGCTTTAGAGCCTCTTTGCGCGTTCTCACCTGGTTTTGCAAGAACAGAGACCTTAGATATAGTCGCCTTTGACCCAGCAACACAAGGCAGCAGCAAATAATGTGCCCTGCTGATTCTGTACGGTACTGACACAGGCGACATCCCTTGTTCCCAGACACACTGTTTCCAAAGGGTCCTGAAGTCCAGAATTGGCAGTGCATGGAGCCTAGTTTTCAATATGTTCCGGAGGGCTGTCCTCCCCAGCCCTGCTTTCAAGTAAGGGTGACTTACTGTAATTTTATGTGACTGGACGAGGCCCTCAGCGCCAGGGATATAGGCATGCCACTTTTTACCTCGGTGGCATGACCGGACAGCAAACATATATGCACGCTGCACCTGCACATGAAAGCGCGGACTCCAGCAGCAGGCCCATGTTTAGAACATGCCTCCATGGACTGCGGACATGCGCTCCTGACCCTAGGCACTCTGCCCATCGGTGGCATGCCCTCCATCCACAGACCCCACAGCTTTACCCCGGTTGCTTCCACCCTCCCCCCAGCTGTCCTTCCACTTGGTGGTAGAACCACGTCCGAGTCTCGGTGACAGGCTACAGAGGGCATGAGAAGGATGAAACCTGCAGCATGCCACGTGCTTCCTTTGTGTGGGGTGCATGCGTTCAGCCACGGATGCAAGGGCACATACACACAAGAGCAATGCGAACCAGCCTCTCAAGGCACAAGAGCACATAAGCACAAGACTCGAGCCCCACTTACCGGGACTCAGCAGCAGGTCTCTTATCCGTCACCTGGGCCCCCCTCCTGGGGCCCGGGGCTTCACCGCCATGCTGGGGGAGGCGGGGTAGGCTCCAGTCCTCCCCGCTCACCTGCAATGCTTTCTCTCCTGTCTGGTGCCATTGCGGGGCTCTCCTCTACACATGGGAGCCCCGCAGCACAGCTCAAGCCGCAGACTCTGCAGCCGGCGAAGGTTCCAGGCTGCCTCCGTTCCCAGGGCTCCCTCCGGCACATGGGAGCCCTGACTACCAGCCGCCATGTTCCTCTTCTTTTTCTGGGGCTCCTTCAGCACACGTGAGCCCCGCAACAGGTCACACTTCCTCTTCCTCGGGCCGGCGGCGGCGGGCGGGACTTCCTGCCGGATTGCAGGCCCCGCCCCCGTCCCGGCAGAAGATGCCTGACTTCCGGTTTCGCGGAGGGTCAGAAGGATGGTTACAAGTAAAAAGAATGAAGAACAGACAGTAAAAAGCATTGGCAAATAACGTGTTGCCCCCCCAGCCCAGAGAATGAAGTAACTTCTGAGTAGGCCGATGTGCACATGTGGTCGGACAAACTGCAGTCAGCGCAAGAGAGCCTTCGTGGCTGAAGTGTGCTGACCCGCCGACCCCAGGATGCAAAGGGTTAATTATCACAGTAGAACAGACCAAAGGTGACCCCCAAAGTCTCCCATGTATGTGTTTGTGGAAGAAGAGAAAATCGTGGAGAGGGATGCAGGGGTAATGAGCAAGAGCGAAACGAGCATCTTGTATATAACCCACCCGCCCCAGCTCCGTGAAAAAATGGCGGCGCAAACATAGTGACAAAAAAATAAAATAAGACAACACCCACTGCCGCATGACGTAAACAAAGGGGCGGAGCGAGAAAAAAATCACCGGAACGCCCACGAATCTGCTCCGATCATTACTGACAGATCTCTCTTCCAATGGCTAGCCTCCATTTATGGAGCTTGCCAATGGAAGAGAGAGGCGGGTGAAAGCCCCTTACTGCAAAACATACAATTTCGCCTGCGCGACACTGCTTGCGCAGTGAACGCCAGGCAAAACCTAAAAAATATTATATCGTCCCAATTCTTAAAGAAAGTCACAAAAGCGCATCTGCAGTCTTAGGACTTCGCATTGAGACAGTTGGCATTGTAGGCACTGGAGCACATATATAATCTGGGTTGTTTTACAGTGATATTTTGTAAATCTGGGTGAATGCTTAAAAGTATATTTGCCAGAGCAATTCACAAGCAAGCACAGCCAGGGGGCAGGGAAGCAAGCACGGCCAGGGGGCAGGGGAGCAAGCACAGCCAGGGGGCAGGGGAGCAAGCACAGCCAGGGGGCAGGGGAGCAAGCACAGCCAGGGGGCAGGGGAGCAAGCACAGCCAGGGGGCAGGGGAGCAAGCACAGCCAGGGGGCAGGGGAGCAAGCACAGCCAGGGGGCAGGGGAGCAAGCACAGCCAGGGGGCAGGGGAGCAAGCACAGCCAGGGGGCAGGGGAGCCAGGGGGCAGGGAAGCAAGCACAGCCAGGGGAGCAAGCACAGCCAGGGGACAGGGAAGCAAGCACAGCCAGGGGGCAGGGGAGCAAGCACAGCAAGGGGGCAGGGGAGCAAGCACAGCAAGGGGGCAGGGGAGCAAGCGCAGCCAGGGGGCAGGGGAGCAAGCGCAGCCAGGGGGCAGGGGAGCAAGCGCAGCCAGGGGGCAGGGAAGCAAGCGCAGCCAGGGGGCAGGGAAGCAAGCGCAGCCAGGGGGCAGGGAAGCAAGCGCAGCCAGGGGGCAGGGAAGCAAGCGCAGCCAGGGGGCAGGGAAGCAAGCGCAGCCAGGGGGCAGGGAAGCAAGCGCAGCCAGGGGGCAGGGAAGCAAGCGCAGCCAGGGGGCAGGGAAGCAAGCGCAGCCAGGGGGCAGGGAAGCAAGCGCAGCCAGGGGTCAGGGAAGCAAGCGCAGCCAGGGGGCAGGGAAGCAAGCGCAGCCAGGGGGCAGGGAAGCAAGCGCAGCCAGGGGGCAGGGAAGCAAGCGCAGCCAGGGGGCAGGGAAGCAAGCGCAGCCAGGGGGCAGGGAAGCAAGCGCAGCCAGGGGGCAGGGAAGCAAGCGCAACCAGGGGGCAGGGAAGCAAGCGCAACCAGGGGGCAGGGGAAGCAAGCGCAGCCAGTGGGCAGGGAAGCAAGCACAGCCAGGGGGCAGGGAAGCAAGCACAGCCAGGGGGCAGGGAAGCAAGCACAGCCAGGGAAGCAAGCACAGCCAGGGAAGCAAGCACAGCCAGGGAAGCAAGCACAGCCAGGGAAGCAAGCACAGCCAGGGGGCATCTCCTAAGTGAGGCTTCAGACCGTCGGAGTTGAACGTCGCACACCACGCACTCAGCAACCTTAGAGCAAGCTGCAGCGAGTCAGACCTCTGCAGCCCTACGCCCTGGAACTCAGCTGTAGTGGGCGCCATGTGGTTTACCTTTTGATGCATTCATCTATTTTTTTACATATAATAATTGGAATATTGCGAGACAGTTCTAGGAGAGTCAACAGCGGGTTTTCGGCCAGTTAAAATACGTCTTTGATTATTAGACGACTTTGAGACCGGCTTGTTTAAGGCCAGTGTTATTCTTTGAAATCTATGTAGCGAGCGAGTTGTCGGTCCTCCATAGCAGTGTCAATACATAGTGTCTACGTATTTTGAGGTGTAAATAAACCTCATTATTATTTGGCGGAAATCGTCTGGAGAGCCTTCGGGTATTCACAGAAAGAAGTCCTTCTGTGCTGTACATGGACAGTTGTTATTATTTTTCGTGTTTTGTTTTATAATCACTGTGACAATGACATTGTGAAATATTTGAATGTTCAGCTGATGCGGCCTCTCCTGGGCTCTGATGCTTGCAGGCCTGTGGTGCACATGTGTTGGGCAGACAAAACAAAGCAACTAAAGAGGTGTATGAATTATTGGATGGATGGGTGGCTAAATAAAAGAACGATTGCATGGATAAGTGAGTGACTAAATAGATGGATGATAATGGAGTACATGAATAATGGTGAATGGATGCTTGAATGAATGGAGGAACAGATTTGTAGAAAGCGCAGACCTAATCACCCCTTTTCAGTAGGGGGTGTATATGGGAAGCCGTGACCAGCTGCAATGACGTTCGGTCTTAACCCAGCCGTATAAAATGTGAAATGTATTCTGCAAAACAACACCTTGCTAGCACCAGATCACTACGTCCTGCACTTGGCAGCAACCTACCAACCTACCTACGCATAATTCCAATGGCCCTGCTTTGAGTATCTATGAGATACGGGAGCCTCAGGGACCCCACCCCACATTCTTCAGGGGGGCCACTGCCTGTCAGTGAACGCATTTGTCACAACCATCAGGAGTCAAGTCAGGATCCCCTGAGGATGTCTGCCCCTCTCAAATAATGAGAGAAATTGGCCGGAGAATTCCGGACAGTATGATTCCATTGCTTAACAACTCCCTTACCTCGGGGATAGTTCCCAACAGTTTCAAACAGGCCCTTTTGATTCCCCTGACAAAAAAATCAGGTATTGATCCATCAGACCTTTCTAATTACCGGCCTATATCACTTCTGCCCTACCTATCTAAGATCTTGGTGGCTCATGTCACCAATAGCCTCTCAAATTTTGTGGAAGACTCTGGTTATTTACAACCTAACCAGGCAGGCTTTCGGCCTGGTCATTCCACTGAGGCAGTAATATTGGCCGTTCAAAATACTTTAAGGTCTAATGCCGATAAAGATCTACATCAGGCTTTGGTGCTTCTGGACTTGTCTGCGGCGTTCGACACGGTTGACTATACCATCTTGGTCAACCGTGTCGAACAGGCCGGCCTTCGGGACTCGGCATTGGCCTGGATGAAATCCTTTATATCCGAACGCACCCAGTCTGTCAGACTAGGATCTTTCACAGCCCCCAAAAATAATTCCTTCTGTGGGGTTCCTCAAGGTTCTTCCTTGTCCCCCCTATTATTTAACTTATATATGCGGCCTCTTTTGTTCTCTTTAAGAGAGCATAAAGTTACTGTATATAATTATGCAGATGATCTGCAGCTGGTTTTTGCATTAAACTCAACCAATGCTGCAGAGAATTTTCAAGCAACCATGACCTTTATTCAAAGTTGGATGTCCCTAAACCATCTTAAATTAAATCCAGGGAAAACTGAACTGATCTTGCCTGGGAAGAGCGAGATTAGTTGGAGCCCACATTTCTGGCCTTCTGACATGGGCTCTCCTCCAAAAAAATCCCTAACAGTAAAGAGCTTGGGAGTGACCATTAATGGGGACCTCACTTTAAAATCTCAGATTGGAACTGTAGTTTCTTCTGGTTTTTTCCAATTGAGGAAAATTAGAAAAATCGCACACCTCCTGACTGATTCGGCCTTAATTCAGGTAGTCAACGCCCTAGTTCTTTCTCATATTGACTTCTCAAACAGTCTTTATCTGGGTTTACCGATTGGTCAACTTAGAAGACTGCAACACTTGCAAAATCAAGCTGCCAGACTGATTTGCAAGGTGCCTAAATGGGAGTCAATTAGATCTGGCCTTGAGAATTTACACTGGCTGCCTGTGGCACAGAGAGCCACATTTAAGGCTGGCTGTATTATTTTTAAGGCCTTGCAGGGCAAGGGCCCAATGTTTATCAGACAGCTTATCGGAAGATACAGTCCCCTACGTAATCTGAGATCAGCTCAAAAAGATTTACTTGAGGTTCCCCGTTTTAAGAAAAAACGACAGGGTGGCAGCTGTTTTCATTTTTTAGCTGCCTCTTTGTGGAACTCCCTTCCTTTGACCCTGAGACAGAGTAGCGACCTCCTCGCCTTTAGGAAGGCATTCAAGACTTACCTTTTCGCACAGGCCTATCTGAAAGAGCGACTCTTTTTGGTACTTCTCTGTTATGTTTTTTTATCCTCTCTTCAGCGCCAAGAAGCTTTTGGGCGTACGCGCGCTTTACAAATTTTAAATAACATAACATAACCCTCTCTGCAAGCACCCGGCGGGACCCCACTCGTGGAAGTGTTTGTTTTTATGAAAACCTCCAGTTTTCGAGACTGCGGTGAGCTGGACATTGAAAAGCAGCAGGGGTTCTCATCCGGCCGTCCCCTCCTCCCCCCGTGGAGCAGTCTCCAGTATGAGACAATCAGAAAACCAAAAGAAAACAGGAGGATTGGAAAGCGCCCAGGAGAGGAAATGCCGCTGTGATTCAGACTGGCCAGCGCGGCTGAGCTGCAGAGCAGGTTTTGATTCAGAGGCCTGGAAAACCCTAGGAGGAATAATAACTTGTACACAACATTAATCCCTCACCTGCCGGGGCGGAATCAGTCCGGCTGGGAGAGCGTTCTTTCGAATCCCAGCGCCCCCTGCGCGAACTCAGAGCAAGGCAGATAGACATGGCCGCCCCCGTGACCAAAGAAAGACCCCTGCGCCCAGCATAAACGCCATCAGAACCGCTCCAGGCGGGCACTCCTGATTTCTGAGGCAAAAAAATAGATTGTGTTCTCACCTTGGTACCAGCTATGGTGGTTCCGGGGAGGGCCCCAGCCTGGAAGCAGAGCTCCGACGTTTTCTTTTCGAGGGTGAAGGGGAGTGTAAAGTCTGGGAGGCAAGCGCCGCCATTTTCGCATTCGGGGCGTGTTTTTTGCGGAGTGACAGATGACGTCACAGATAGAAAGAACGCAACAAACACGCCCCCGAATCCGAAAAAGACAGGGCTTGAACCGAGTGACGCCCCTCTCCTCCAATGGCTGGCCAGCATTTACTAGGCCAGCCAATGGAGAAGAGGGGCGGGTTCCAAGCCGCCTCTAAGAAACATTAAATCTCGGGCTCCGCCCACTGCTACGCAGTGCGACGGTCCGAGACCTAAAAATGTGATGGTTCAAAGATTTGAAATAAATAGAGCTCCGCTATGTTTAGAGTCTGGAATATTTTAGAAAGTGGCATAATTAGAGTCTTGCTAGAATCCAAACTCTGATTTTAAATGAGAGGGTTGTGACAGAGCTCTGATCCAATGAGACCACAACTAGAATTTCTCACCTCAATGCATGCAACCAAATGGAGCAAGTAGATTTTTATACAGGACAGTTAGATTTCTGAAGCATCCTGCCCCTTGGACATGAAGATATTTTGTAAAATACCACACCCCTCAGCTTGATTCCTCTCTTTTGGAAAGCCAATTCAAGAGTTATATAGCCGTATTACCTCGTCCGTACATTCAACTTCAAGTCCGTCCAGGCCATGAGACCGCACCCAGGAGGCTTTGCCTCAAAAGTAATTTATTTTAGTTGAGTTCCCTAAATTATATCTGCATCTTGCAAGTAAAGATAAGAAGCTTCAAGATTGAGAGGAAAGGTTTCCAATTGTGTCACCTTTTCTTGAGAATGCCTGTTTCAGGACTCTGACTGTAAGGTTCACTTTAAATGCCTCCCACAGCATCAACAAGACTACTCTGAGCAGTGAATAGTCATACAATATATGCCTGTCGAACAAATTACTTACCTTCATTAACGGTCTTTCCGGTGGATACTCTGTTTTACCACTGATCCCTCTCCTACTGAACAGCTTCAGAGTTGATCCCCAAAACTCAAAACCACCAGGAGGTGCAATCAGGCGGCCCTGCGTGAACGTCGTTTTGCTCCAAAAGTGACAAGCGGAGCTGAAAACAAGTACAATTCATGCATGTTGATGTCAGTTACTTTCTTTCCATGCCTTCAGGGATAAATCCAGAACTCTAATCATTTCATCTATGATGAACAGGTTCTATTTCTTTTTTTAAAGTTTACCAGTGTGAAAGGGAAATGTTCCCTCGTAAAACAACATGGTTTAAGCCTAGTAGAGACTGTCGCAAACAGAGGTCTATGATAGATCCCATCTCTTTGACTCTGTAGCCTACTGTCCCTTGTATACTGCTAAATATTAGATCATTCAGGAACAGCACAAACTTAAATTTTCATATTGTATTTGGGCGACTGTGCCTGACCTGATGCATAAAAGCCCTTTGTCCCTCTATTTGTGAATTATGGCAGATCCTCACCAGGCATGTCTCTGATTGGAATACAACTGCAGGACCTGCGACTACTGCACCCTGATCAACCCGAAGGCAAAATGGGATCATGAAGCAAAGATCTACATCTCTATAAACAAAGCAAGACTCCATGCCATGATGGGTCGATGTTGAAAGGAACGTCCCACTAGAGAAAACATTCCTGTGGCCACACTTCACCACAGTCTTTAGGTACCCCAAAAAAGAAGCATAAGAAATCAAAGTAGGAATCGGCCCCGCCCCTCCACTCTCGATCTCCAGATAAGGCACAAGAATGTCAACATGCCACCTGGTCTTGCTCCTGATGAGCCGATTTAGAGTCTGGTCTCAATTCAACCTGAATTTATGGATCAGTCGGCAACATGGCAGCAAGTTGAAGCCTTTTGATATGCCATGGTGTGCATCTTCGGCAGGCTACCGGTCCCATCTAAGCAGGAGTAGCCCCTCCACCTGAACATTGTGCTATGGACCTTGGAGACTTTGCAAACTTATCTTCGGGTAACCTGATTAGGAGGCAGTCTTTTTTGTTGTAGCCCATCTTGAAGGGGACACTTCAATACAATGTATGACCCACTATCACATGTTCATTGCAGATAATGTTCAGATTGGAGTTCTGGGGGTCAAATTAATTGAAGAGGGTAAGCAATGTGTGGTGAAGGGGTCTACCAACCCAGCGTGCTCAATCTTTGCCTTTCAGCTTACAGGGAATAACAAAACTCCACTGGGACCAAGTCACAATGCAATGCAGGGCTCAACCCAGTTAGTGTCTAATCGCACCTATGGAACCAGTGCCTCCCCTCAGCACTCTCAATCACTTACCTGGGTGAATGTGCAAGTTCACAAGGCCTAGACCTCGGCACATTACCGGAGATGGCCTCTGCATCACTCCCATTGGCACTAGTGTTAAACGGTGCTAGAAGGGTTCACCATCCCAATGCTGCCCGGCACAGCCACTTCATCTCTACCCCTCGGATCACAAAGTGGCCAAGCCTGAGGCACTGCCTGCATCACCAGTCCAGAAGTAACAAAGGCTACAGAGCTACCTCCTCGTGCCTTGGCATCAGAGCAGCTGTCAAGCGAGGCAAGACTTCACTAGATGGGACTATGCATCCCTCCCCTCCAAGGAATTGTTGACCAGCCTATGCATGACTTCCCCCTAACCAATCCACATGGCGAGGCATGCTGACAGTCAGTCAGTCAGCGTGGTTTAGTCTCTGAGCCATGGAGCCACCATACTACAGAACCATTAGATCCTGCCAGTCAAAACCAGGAGACAGGCTCATCACAGCCCAGTCAGGCAGACTAAACTCCAACAATGTGGGTTTTTGTTGGGCGCTTAAGCTTCTCAGCAGCCTGTATGTGCTCTTCAGTTGCAGTTAAGTCAGGATAGTACTGGATTATAAGTGGGCCTTAAGTGAACATTATAGTTTTGTGTTTCCCATGTTAGATTGCTAGGCTATGCCACAGAGCTTCTGTTTTATGCCCAATGGTTGGATGGAGGATGTCAAATTCTGAGGTGGATGTATTTTTTAGGGATTAGTTAAGGCTGCTTCTTGACCTGGCCACTGGAGAGGTGTTAAATACAACATAGTTTAAGATGTAGCACCTGGCCAGACAGGGGACTGAGGGATCCAGAAAGCCCCTTTTCCATGAACAGTTCCAGAATTAAGCTTCTAACAGCAGTTTAAAAAAAACTAGAGACCGTTGTTTGTGCGTCATTAGTTCTCTTTGCTATGTTCGTTGCTGACATGTCACTTTGCTTCTGATGCAGTTCACCAGGCATTATAATTTCTTTACAAACTTGTTAACAATTGCATCATAGAAGACTTGTGAGTGAGAACTTTTAGTTGTTCAACACATGATTGTGTAAATCTGAAAGAATAGCATGCAGATTTTTAGATGGCCATTTGTGTTAGAGATCCCTGTAGAGTAATGAAGAATTTTGTGTTCTTAATGTACAACTTATATAATCTGATTTGGTGTTGGAGATAGATTTCAGCAGTTTGGATAGATTTCAGCAGTAAGGATGTTCGATTTTCTCCACTGGCATTATAGGTTTTTATCTGTTCTTTCATCTTTCTGTGATTAGTGCAGTGTTTTCCGATATTAGTTTATTGAGCCCCTTGGTGAAGTAGTTGATGAATTAATTCACTTCTGCTGTTGGACTATTTGTGCAGTTGATTTCAAGGTGTGAGTCAAATGCTGAAGGCCAAGCCTTTTCCATGGTCAGTAAGTAGTCTTGGTAATATTTGTTCTTGTTGTAATTATTCTAGTTGGGAGGTTGAAATGAAAGGAGATGTGGTGGTGGTCTGACCGAATATATGACGCTACAAAGCATGTAATTACAACACATGCTCTTACAACGCAGTCTTTACATCGCAACTACCATTACATTGCATGTTTTTACAACACATATCATTACAACGCATCTTTTAAAACTAGCATTACAACGCATACCATTACAACGCATAATACTTTTAGGGCAACAGTAGGGTAAGTGTTGGATAGCGTAGGGGTAAAAACTACTATTCCTACTCCAGTGAGTGCAACAGTAGGGTAAGTGTTGGATAGTGTAGGGGTAAAAATTACTATTCCCATGTACCCCAAAACCCACACCCACCCTCATACTAAAGAAATCTCCATTACTTAACCTTATAATGCGTTGTAATGGCATGCGTTGCAATGGTAGGCGTTGCAGTGGCATGCGTTGCAGTGGCATGCGTTGCAGTGGCATGCGATGTACAGGCAGTTGCATTGTAAAGGTACGTCTGTAATGGATGTTTCATGGTCTGACCAGATTATTAGGAAGTTTCCAATCACTGAAGTGAAGTCTGGTCCCACAAAAGTAGTTTCAAGGAGAAACTAGCTACATGTGTTGGCCTCGTCACCAGAAGTTACAGGTTGAGCGCCTCTAGTTCAGTAGTGATGGATCTGGTTTGGGTGAGGTTGCATTTGTCAAACCAAAAGTTGAATTCTCCTAGGTCGCAGATGCTGTTGTGGTTTATTGTCATCTCTGAAATGCCTTTAATTAAGTCGCTAGTTAATTCTCTGTGCCATCCTTTTCTTATTAGCTAACATTTTTGCGGTTGTAAATTCCAACATTTCATTTCTGTTGCGCCAGCAAAACTGTGGTGTACCCATGGAAGTGGTCTTCACATTTTTTGCTATGCAAAAATCCTTTAAAGTAACTGACCATGACTACTTCCCTCACCCTCAAAGAGGGAAGAGCGTATACTTTAGCATAATTATTAAGTAAAATGTTAAACATCACATGTAAATTAGAGGACTGGGGAAGGCATTTCCTACAACAAATATAGACAAATTACTTTCAGTATGGATATTTAATTCATTACAGTAACTATATGGAATGTACAACATTGCAAGCAAGCTAAACAATTCGAAGTGCAGGGGTGAATAGAGGATAAATTACAAGAAAATTCAAATACGATGCAACTTATTTTGTAGCAATGAATCTAGTTTTCAAAATGATAAACTGGCAGAGGGGTGTGCCTTCTTGATTAGTGTATTGTAGCAGGAATAATTTCAAAAGTTCATTAGGAGGTTTCAAACACACCGTTTATTCTTATTTCTATTGTCCGCTTCACTCTTTCTGTGCTTAACCTGAGTCTCAATATTACCCTTGCACCTAATCAGCCTTAAAAAGCCCTCGCCTGATAGGCCAAACGGGCGAAACACGTGTCTATTTTTGTTCTATGCCTGAAAATAAGAATAAATACAGCATGTTTGAAACCTACTAAGGAACTTTGGAAATGATCCCTCCTACACTAATCAAGAAGGCACAGCCCTCCGCCAACTTTTCAAACTTGAACTCTACAATGGCTCGTGGGTGTAGCCATTTGTGAGGCACGTGCCAACACTAAAGATTGGGCCCTGACAACTGTAGCACAAAAGGCCAGGTTTCTCCATCCACCCTAGTAACCTTCAAAATGATATAAACACCGTAAGAGAACAGAGGAGGAAGGAAAGGGGACTGGGCGTGCCAGTGTTGGCATGCCTTGATGTTTATTTTTTACATTTCATTATCTTCTATTATTATATACATTTCACCAAATTCAAGCCAAGCACATGGGTAAGACATTATTGCTATTTTGAGCCAAGCCTCATTCCCACATGTTGGTGTAGACTGGGCACCCTGTGACTGGACCAGCCCACTAATCACCTATGGGGATTATGGTATCCATTATGCCAACCTCTAATGAGCAGTGTCCCTACTGCTAGTGTGCACTGTATCAACCTCGTGTGAGCACTGAATGCATTTATGGTACAACTCATTTCACCTAGGTGTAACTATCAGAAAAAGTTAAATCTTTCAAAACACTCCTTTTTAGGTCTCGTGATGTAAGCAGCGCATGCGTCAATTCAGATTCTATTACAGGACCGGAGGCTTCAGATTATGCTTCTCAATCTTTACTGCATAAAACACAGCAGCCAATGAAAATGTATATTTTCACAAAACAGTAACAAAAACTTCATTACCCATGAACACACATGAGCATAGGCACGCCCCCACAGTCCATAAGAACCCCCTGCGTGCTCCCATCATCCTCTTTCTTTGCTGCTCACAAGCCAGAGTTAAGTGCACCTTTCCCTGTCCCCTCACTCTGCTTGTTGGTTTGGGGGTGCTTTGGGAAATTGTTTTTCTATTATGCTGGATTTAATGCGGGTCATTCCGCTCCCTATTTGAGGACTTAGGTGCTAAATAACTGGTGTGTGTAAAGTTTGTATTTGCGTGCTAATCGCGAGTGGCGCTCTCACCTCGCGCTGTACTCGCTGTTGGGGCCGTCCATATTCTGGGGCTGCTCCCGTTGAGGAGCGCGCGCGTGTCAGCGCGATTGTTGACCGGCGAGGGGCCGCCGCGCACACCAGTAGAGCCCCGTTACCGGCGGCCTGAAGGCGCGCAGGAGCTCCCTCATACGCCCTGCGTTAAGGCCGGGTGGCTCACGGCCGACGCACGCGCCCAAAAACGCTGACCATTTGGGCTTGTTTTTAGTAGGTTTGGTAGCGTTTTGGGCGGCGCGCCTCGGCACGTTACCAGGGCACACAGGAATGCGCGTTTTGCACGTTCTACACACCGGCTTGCCTCTCGTGACACCGCCAGTCCTCTGGTAGTAAAATCTATGTGGCCCAGAGTGTGCACACGCTCTGTAAATTGTTAGGGCCTGGGTCTCTGACCCTGTAGAATACAGCTTTGCTGAGGGGGTTTGGGTAACGTTGCAGGTTTGATACATATCTGTGTGCAGTGGGCTGACCCCCCCCCCACCACCCCCAAGATCTGCCAGGGTTTATCCCTTGTGTTGTTTGTTATCTATAGCACCATGGAGAATTGGGTTAAGTACCCTGAGGAGGAGGAAGCAGATGGGGAGGAAATGACTGAAGGGCAGCAGGAGGCTGTCCTGGAAGATAATATTGTCGAAGCTTTGGATGCCTCGGTCCAGGCTTCAGTAAATCGAGCCATGGAGACGAAGGTCCCCCAGACTGTGCAACAGGCACTCGCAGTGGCCCTGCGCCCCATAAGAAAACAACTGGAAGGTTTTGCTAAGTGCCACGGCTATGATAGACAGAAGAAGCAAAAGCGGGCTAATCCCTCTACCTCTACAGCAGGTTCGGACGAACGTCAACTATGGCCGCATGCCCAGTCCATGGCTTCCTTGCCGGCTCGAGACGCCTTAGATCAGCCACGTTCTGGCGGTAAGGCCAAGAGTAAGCGCCATATAGTGGTGGACACGGATACCACCACCACAAATACTGATACCAATACAGACACTGATACCTCGGAGGAACAGCCTCCGCCTCCTAAGAAGGCCAAGCCGGCTCCCAAGACGGCTGAGGACAAGACCCTCAAGACCTTTCATTTTGATCCTTCCGATATAATTCATCCTCGGTCTTCGGACTGGGTCCCGCCAGCGGAGGTCTCTGAATACCTTCACGACCACCTCAGGAAGAGTTTCACAAGGGAGGTCCGCAACCGGCTGCGGTCGGAGTGCCCGCGTCCAGATATACCGGACAATGTTGCTGACACTCCGGAGATTGATGCTAGTAGGTTAACCTTTTTGAAGAAATTTTCAAAGGACCCCAAGAGAGGGCTGGACAGGGCCTGGCGGGGCTGTCAGGACAAGATGCTTGATGTTGTTGGTCCCCTGGCGAAGATCTTAGAGATGGCCCTGGCGGCCAAGGAAGGGGCGACACCTGTGGATCCAGACATCTTGGCTGAATGGGCTCAGCGCGCGATTTGTTTTCTAGGCAACGCTAATTGCGCTGTCTCTTCGGAGAGGCGCAAGTCCTTGCTGCTCAGAATGGACAGCAATTTGGCGGAACTTGCTGAAGCGGAGCCGGGTCCCCTGGCTGGTGGTTGTCTCTTTGGAGACCGTTTCGTTAAAGATGTCACCAAATATGTAGGTACTTTCACCGCATTGGATAAGGCCCAGAGCGGTATCAAGCGCGCACTCACGCAGGGTGTTTTCAACAGGGCCGGGCGAGGCGGGGGTCGCTCGTCAGGCCGAGGTTTCCAGAGAGGCTCCCAGAGAGGAGATTTTGGCCGCGGACGTGGTGAGTGGGACTCCACCCGCGGTGGCACCTTCTATCCGTCTCGGAGAGGTTTCAACAAAGGACGTTTCCAGTCGGGAAACAACAGAGCAAGTTTCAAGGCACACCAGAGTTCCGGTGAGTGTACCAGATGTGTCTCTTCTTCCATTGGGGGGTCGCACGCAGCATTGTCTTCTGCAATGGCAGGTGTTAACTCAGGATGCTTGGGTCTTGCAGACCATTCAGGGGTTCCACCTAGAATTCTATTCTCCTCCGGCGCAAGCGTTACCCCCGCCACCTCTCCATTTTTCCCAACTAGATCACAGTTTCATAGACGCAGAGGTGGCGGACTTGCTGAGGAAGGGCGCGATCGCTCCATGTCAGAGAAGTCCTCGCGGCTTCTCCAGCAATGTCTTTATAGTTCAAAAGAAAGGAGGTGGCAACAGGCTAGTGCTCAACCTCAAAGAATTCAACCAGTATCTGATGTACAACCATTTCAAAATGGAGGGTATTCACATGTTAGCGGATTTGTTACAAGAAGGAGATTGGATGGTACGGCTGGATCTGAAAGATGCATATCTTTCTATTCCGATTCTTCCTCCGCATCGCAGATTCCTGCAGTTTCTTTGGAACGGCCGTTGGTACGAGTATTTGGCTCTCCCTTTCGGTCTCTCCTCGGCTCCCTGGTGTTTCACCAAAGTAATGAAACCAGTAGTAGCCTATCTCAGAGAGAGAGGAGTGCGAATGATCATTTACCTCGACGATATCCTGATCATGGCGCAGGATCGGTCTGCTTTACAGCAACAGCTGACCATGACTACTTCGCTGTTACAACGCCTAGGGTTTGTGATAAACCTGAAAAAGTCCGTGGTGACCCCTTCTCAGGTGATAGATTTTCTGGGGTTCACGATCAACTCCCTCACGGCGCAGCTGTGTCTTTCACAGGCGAAGTTGAGGGAGTTGAAGAAAGAGATCACGAAGTTACTGGACAGTCAATTGGTCACGCTCAGGACGCTGGCCAGGATTGTAGGGGTTCTAGTGTCATCGATCCAGGCGATATTTCCAGGTCCTTTACACTACAGAGCCCTCCAACGCCTGAAGATCAGGCATCTTCAGAAGGGTCTCTCGTATACGGACTCGGTTCCGCTTACGGACGAGGTTCGGAACGAGCTTCAGTGGTGGCTAGGCCACGTGGATGCCTGGAACGGCAGGGCGATCTTCGGATCGCGGCCGGACGTAGTGATCGAGTCGGACGCCAGTAGATGGGGCTGGGGCGCGCGCTGTGGAGATGTTTCCACAGGCGGCAGGTGGTCCTCACAGGATCTAGAACTTCACATAAATTGCTTAGAACTTCTGGCGGGATCGTTCGCGGTCCGCACGTTATCCCCGAAGCAGACGTCATGTTGCATCCTCCTGCGTATGGACAATGTGTCCGCAGTGAGGTATATCAACAAGTTGGGCGGCACGAGGTCGTCTCTTCTTGTCCAAATAGCCAAAGATTTTTGGCATTATTGCCTTCAGAACCAGATATCGGTGATAGCGGAGTACATCCCGGGGCAGTCCAACCAGGTGGCGGACTGGCACTCCAGACATTTGCAGGATTACAGCGACTGGAAGCTGCTTCCCCAAGTATTTCTCTGGTTGCAGGCGATTTGGGGTCCATTTCAGACGGACCTGTTCGCCTCCAGGTTGACGTACCAACTTCCCCGGTTCTTCAGTTGGAGACCGGATCCGATGGCGACAGCGACGGATGCATTTCTGCAGGATTGGTCGCAAGGGACTCAATATGCTTTTCCTCCCTTTCTGTTGATCCCCAGGGTGATGACTCAGGTGATACGGCAAGAGGCGGAGATCGTCATGGTGACTCCGTGGTGGACGTCACAGGCATGGTTTCCCAAATTGTTGCAGTGGAGCTGCGACCGCCCCCGGTTATTACCGGATTTGAAGTGGCTGTTGCAGGGCCCTCGTCAGGAGCAGCACCCGTTGCTGTTGGAGGGCAGGTTAACCCTGATGGCATGGAGGCTTTCCGGGAACAGTGGCAGCTGCCAGGAATTTCGGGCCAGACTGCTGACTTCATCAAACAGGCTTGGGCACCTTCCACCAGGAAGCGATATTCCACTGCCTGGAAGAACTGGGTGGATTGGTGCGTGGGACGACATCTGGATCCCGTGGGGGCAGAGTTATCCCAAATTCTGAATTTTCTGTCAGAAAAAGCGGCCGATGGCCTAGCGTATCGCTCGGTCAACAACTTTCGTTCAGCCATCTCGGCGGGGCATGCCCAGGTAGACGGTAGGCCAGTGGGCATGCACCCGGTTGTTTGTAAGTTGTTAAAGGGCATCAGGGTAGCCAACCCTCCCAAACCCAAATATACGGGTTTGTGGGATGTCTCAGTTGTAATTTCATTGTTTAACAGATGGCCGGTTAATTCTCTCCTGTCCAGGAAGCAATTATCGGCCAAACTGGCCATGTTGCTTTGCTTATTGTCTTGCAGAAGATCTTCGGATGTGAGAGCGCTCGACGTAACAGGTAGAGTGTTTACCCCGGAAGGGGTTTCTTTTCATATTACAGGTCGTACTAAAACATTGTCTCGACATATATCTTATAATGCTTTTCCTGAAAATGAAAAACTATGTGTGGTCCAATGTTTGAAGACTTACGAGGAATGTACAAAGGCCTTGCGGCCGCAGGGCTGTTCCCAACTATTGATTGCTATTCAGAAGCCCTTTAAACCGGTGGTGGCTGCCACTATTGCTAGATGGCTTCGATTCATTATGATGGAAGCAGGTGTTGATACACAAATTTTTGGTGCTCATTCAGTAAGAGGCGCTATGGCGTCAAAGTCATATGGTTTAGGATCAAGTATCCAAGATATCATGCGTTGTGCAGATTGGTCCTCTGAATCAACGTTTAAAACGTTTTATTATAAGCCGGTGGGAGATATTACTTCAGTGGTATTTAATCAGCGTTAAACTAGCATAATCTGAAGCCTCCGGTCCTGTAATAGAATCAAAAATTTGCTAGCATTCGCGCCAAGGATTTTCAATTCTATTAAGGACACGGAGGCGAGGATTATCCCACCCGGCTTAATGTACTGTATGTATTAAGCTTGCCCACCCTTTTATGCAACGATTACGGTGGTATTATTTCCTTTATTTCAGGGTCTGATAAGTCGGATTGATCGATTCCGGATGTCAGGATGTTACACCTGATGCTGTTCTTCCACGTTGGAGGATTGTGAATGTTCAAGTTTTGTTGGACTTGTTTCGCCTCAAAGAAAGAGGATGATGGGAGCACGCAGGGGGTTCTTATGGACTGTGGGGGCGTGCCTATGCTCATGTGTGTTCATGGGTAATGAAGTTTTTGTTACTGTTTTGTGAAAATATACATTTTCATTGGCTGCTGTGTTTTATGCAGTAAAGATTGAGAAGCATAATCCTCGCCTCCGTGTCCTTAATAGAATTGAAAATTCTTGGCGCGAATGCTAGCAAATTTTTGATTCCGAAGCTCTCGGAGGCGGAGTTGAAGCCCCGCCCATCTTTCTCATTCGCTGGTGTTATCCTGCATGCAAACCGCAGGCTCAACATTGAAAAGGAGGCTTTTTAGTCCCCACTTGTTGCCGCCTTGTCTCCTTTTTGCCCCGGTCACCCTGGTGACACTTCTGAGCCTCCGTAGTTGAATTCAGTGTGCTGTTCGTTGGGCGTACCATGTCTCCTCGATTATCTTGTGAAGTGAGATGTCTAGGATAGACACAGGGGTGTGGCAGATGCCCGTCAGGCCCTAATTAAGTTTGTCCCCTGCGAGCTAGACAGTTTGTGTAGTTCTGCACCTGCTTTGCACATTAGGAAATTACATTTGCAATGGAGATGGCCCTTTATTGCCTACAGCCCTATAACAAAATAATTCCCATTTGCAATTAAGAGAAGCGAGGCATTTGGGAGATAACTGATTTGTGCAAGATCACACACTGCATCAAGTGGGTGAATCAACACTGGAAATTGAAGTCATATACTCAGTTTGTTTGGTTAATGTGGTCTTATGGGCTTTTTGACTGCTGGAGGGTGCTTCAGTGACATTTCAAATGGTATAATGAGGCCTTCAAAGTCCAGCGAGGAACTGGAATTAACAGAAGCTGCCGTCCAGGGGGCAGAGACAAATATTTATTCAGGGCTACGCTACCTTCTCTCCCTATGTGGATATGAGAACGAAGCTCCTGCCTTCCCAGGGACTGGCCCTTTGATGCTGTTTGTCGCTTCGGCCCTGTAGGGTGCAAGGACATTATGCTGAGAGAGGGGGAGCAAACAAGCGCATGGCAAAGAACTTGGGACGCTCCTGGGTGTTTGAGGAGCCCTGGGGTTGGCATTTGGTGTTATCAGAGGAGGTTTCAAGACAATTTGGCTCTCGGGCGTGGAAAGCATTTGATGCAATTTTTTGTATTTAAACTCCACCAAAGACGTTAATTTATATTCCACAAGTTATACTGTATCACCTGCCGGACTCGAGGGGTAGACTTGGGGTGCATGCTTATTACACCCGAGCCTAGCTTCACACTCGTGAGTCGGGAGGTCACTAGACATATTTTGTATGTCTTGGTTTCTAAAGAATTTTAAATACAACGTTCTTGTCTGTGTGTGCATTAACTGATGTGACCACTAAGGGGAGCCGAGAGGTTTAATATAAGACGTAATTGAAAGACCGTTACCTAGCACACAGTTTTCCGTGAACAAAACGGGTAATAAACATGTGTAATCACTGTAACACACGGTGAATCTCACAACTGCACAGTGTACTGCAACACACTTTAGAAAGATACAGTGGAACACATCTCACAAGAGTTGGTCAGGTGAAGTAACATTCTACACAAAGCTTACAGGAGGGTGAGGGCAATTGATGAAAACTTTCGTCATAAGCCTCTCCCCTACACAACTCTCTGTAGTTGGCTTACAGGGCTGCCAGCCAATAGCAACAGGGCCACTTCGTTATCCGGGGATTCTACCCTCTCACAAGGAGCACTTCAAGTTCAAGTTCAGGCATTTATAAAGCGCACTACTCACCCAGAGGGTCTCAAGGCGCTAGAGGGGGGGGTTCATTGTTTATCGAATAGCCAAGTTTTCAGTTCTTTTCTGAAGGAGATGTGATTCTGAGTAAGGCGGAGGTGGGTGGGGAGTGAGTTCCAGGTTTTGGCAGCCAGGAAGGAGAAGGATCTGCCACCCATGGTGGTTTTTCGGATGCGCGGGACTGCGGCGAGGGCTTGAATGTATGATCTTAGTTGGCGGGTGGGGTAGTAGAAGGACAGTCGGGAGTTGAGGCATTCTGGTCCTAGATTATAAAGGGCCTTGTGTGCGTGGGTAAGAAGGCGGAAAGTAATTCTTTTGTTGACGGGAAGCCAGTGGAGGTTTTTTAAGTGACCGGTGATGTGCTCTTGGCGCGGGATGTCTAATATGAGTCTCGCTGATGCGTTTTGGATGCGCTGGAGCTTTTTCTGCAATTTTGTTGTAATTCCGGCGTAGAGTGTGTTGCCATAGTCCAGTCGACTCGTGACCAGTGCATGGGTGACAGTCTTTCTTGTTTCGAGGGGGATCCAGCGGAAGATCTTTTTGAGAATGCGAAGGACGTTGAAGCAGGAGGACAATACGGCGTTGACTTGTCTGGACATTGAGAGAGAGGAGTCTAGAATGAAGCCAAGGTTACGTGCATGGTCAGTGGGTGTGGGCGCTGATCCCAAGGCGGAAGGCCACCAAGAGTCGTCCCAAGCTGAGGGGGAGGATCCAAGGATGAGCATCTCAGTTTTGTCTGAGTTGAGTTTTAAGCGGCTCTGTTTCATCCATTCGGCTACTTCTTTCATACCTTCGTGAAGGTTGTCCTTGGCGGTGTTGGGGTCTTTGGTGAGGGAAAGTATCAGCTGGGTGTCGTCGGCGTAGGAGATGATGTTGAGGTTGTGTCGACGTGCGAGGGAGGCGAGGGGACTCATGTAGACGTTGAAGAGGGTGGGACTGAGTGAGGAGCCTTGAGGTACGCCGCAGATGACTTCGGTGGGCTCTGAGTAGAAAGGGGGGAGTCGGACTTTCTGTGTTCTCCCGGCTAGGAACGAGATGATCCAGTCCAAGGCTTTTCCTTGTATACCGATGTTGTTGAGGCATTGTATGAGGGTGTTGTGACAGACAGTGTCGAAGGCGGCGGAGAGGTCGAGAAGAATGAGGGCCACTGTTTCACCGTTGTCCAGGAGTGCTCGGATGTCGTCGGTCGCCGCAATGAGGGCGGTCTCGGTGCTGTGTTTGGCTCGAAAGCCGTTCTGTGAGGGATCCATGGAGTTGTTGGATTCAAGGAAGGCTGCGAGTTGGCTGTTGACGGCTTTCTCGAGGACTTTGGCCGGGAAAGGGAGGAGGGAGATGGGTCGGTAGTTTTTCAGTTCTGAGGGGTCTGCTGTTGGTTTTTTCAGAAGGGCGCTGAGTTCGGCGTGTTTCCATATTTCAGGAAAGGTGGCTGAGTTGAAGGAGCAGTTGATGACATCGCGGAGTGATGATGGAGTCAGCTTTGTTGAAGATGTAGTGGGGGCAGGGGTCAGAAGGTGAGCCAGAGTGGATTGAGTTCATGAGGCGAATGGTGTCTTCAATGGTGATTGGGTTCCAGGAATTGAGGTAGTTAGTTGGAGGGGTGGGATTAGAGGGGGGTGGGGTGAGTTGGTCATTGGGAGTGTTCTTGAAGCTGTTGTGGATGTCGGCAATTTTGTTGTAGAAGAAGGAGGATAGCGCATTGCAGAGGTCTTGGGAGTTAGTGATGTCGTTGGATGCTGCGGGAGGGTTGGTGAATTCTTTGACGATATTGAAGAGTTCCTTGCTGTTGTGAGAATTGTTGTCGAGACGGTCCTTAAATGCTGATCTCTTGGCGGATCGAATCAGTTGGTGGTGTTTGCGGGTGGCTGTCTTGAGGGAGGTCATGTTGTCTGAGGTTGGTTCTTTTCTCCAATTCTTCTCCAGGGTGCGGCATGTCTTCTTGGATTTTTTAAGGTCATCATTGAACCAGGGAGCCTTTTTGCTGAATGATTTCAACTGGTGTTTTTTCAGGGGTGCTAGTTCGTCCGCACTGTGTGTAATCCATTGCCTGAGGTTTGTGGCCGCTTGGTCTGGGTCCGTTGTTAGGGTGGGAGGGTTTTGGCTGAGGGATGCGAGGAGTTGGTCGGTGGTGATTTTGTTCCATTTTCTTCGGGGAATGGGTTGTGAACGGTTGTTTTGTAGCTGAAGTGAACACAGCTGTGATCCGTCCAGTGGAGAGCTGTAGTGTGATCGAAGGAGATGTGCTTGCTGGAGGTGAAGATAGGGTCGAGCGTGTGTCCGGCTGTGTGAGTGGGGGTGTCAACAAGTTGTTTGAGTCCGAGATTGGACAGGTTGTCCAGGAGGGTGGTGGTGGTGTTGTTGTCGAGAATGTTGTCAAGGTGGTAGTTGAGGTCTCCTAGAAGAATGTAGTTCTCGGAGGCGAGGGCGTGCGGGCTGACGAGGTCAGTGATGTCGTCGCTGAATTGAGATCGGGTGCCTGGGGGCCTGTAGATGAGGGTTCCTCTAAGGGTGGTCCTGGGGTCGGTGTGGATCTGAAAGTGGAGGTGTTCGGCGGTTGCAAGATTGTCGTCAGAGCTGGTTGTAATTTTGATGGTGTTTCTATGGACGATGGCGATGCCTCCTCCAGTTTTTTTGATGGTGCGGTCTTTTCGAATGATCTTGTAAGTGTCCGGTATGGCTATGGCGATGTCGGGGGCAGAAGATGCGTTCATCCAAGTTTCAGTGAGGAAGGCGATGTCAGGTGACACGGTGTCGATTAGGTCCCAGAGTTCGGTTGCGTGTCTGTGGACCGAGCGGGTGTTCAGAAGGATGCATTTCAAGTCGTTGGGTTCGGAGCTGAGTGTGGAGGAAGTGTGTTTGGTGAGGGTCCTGAAGCAGTTGAACTTGCAGGAGAGGCAGGAGAATGGGCCGTGGGTACGTCCTGGGGTAGCTACGCAGCATAGTGGGGTACGTCCTGCGTTGAAGGCGAGGAGAGTAGCGGCGTCATAAGTTACTCTGGGGGGTTGGGAGCGGCATAGGGCAGGGGGTCTGGCACTGGTCGCGGTCCAGGCGCGGACGGGCGAAGACGGGCTTACCTTTGGCGCACCTCCGGCGCGGCCGCAGCGCGTGGACGCTGCGCGTTGGGACGTCAGTCTTAAATGGATGGATAGTGGAGGGGGCGGAGTGTGGGAGGGGCCGCTGGGAGGCGGTCTCGGGGAGGTAGAGGCGGGCCAGGAGAGCTGACAACAACAACAAGATGGTGGCGGGCTGATTCAGAACGAGACCGGGGCACAGTCCGAGTCAAGCCTGAGCAATTACTACAAAGTTACACACCACTGGTGGGTCCGGCCAGAAGCGCTATGAAAAACAAATGCCAGGCGGCTCACGTGTAATTGTATGATCTAGTTGCGTGCAGAAGCGCTATGTCAATTAATATGTGCAGCAGGCAGCAGATAGTAAAGGAACCAGTTCTGTGCAGGAGCGCAGTATGCATTCAATGCTAGCAGCGCTGTAATGAATTAAAATGAGCAGTTAACGATACCAATACTCCTTCCAGGGCCAAGGGAGCGACCGTGCAGGAGCGAGTCCAGGCGGTCACTTCCAAAGACAAAGCATTTTCTTTAAGCGCTACTGACCACTGTGTGTTTTTTGAGACCAAATATATTTTTTGCTATTTGTCAATGTTATTTTGTAGATTGATGAGGGCCGGTCACGTTCCCAACAATAAAGTATTGCAAAAACCATGACAACGAACGCATTGACAAAGCCAAGATGGCAGCTAAAGCCAGACTTAATTGGTTTTGCCAATGCCTGTCCTTTTATTATATTGACTAGTTCTTCACCCTGGCAGGTCTTGTTCACTTTGCATCTTTGTAAGCAAGGGCATTAAAAATTTAATGTAATGTATGTATACTTATAAAGCGCACTGTTACCTCGTTACGTGGTGTCCTGGCGCTGTATACCGCTGGGGAACCCGTCCTGGCTTTCCCTGTGAGAGGGCACCCCAAGGTGAAGCCAGGCATCCCCGGCGCTGCTGGGGCCATTGTGGAGATTAAGCAAGCTATTGCCCAGAGTTGCAGAGTGGGACCCATGGTTAGCGTAGGCACCTAAGCGAGAATTATCGAGTCCGCGGACATTGACCCAAGACCCTGCCGCGTCGGAAATTGAACCCTGGTCCCGGGCCGACCTCTGCTTCAGGGTCTGCCGCTTCTAACCAGTGAGCCACACTTCTCCAATTCTTAATGAATATCTTATGTCTGTGCAACTGTGTAAACTAGCTAGCAACATTTGTATCATTTAAAAGCACGTAACAGTGATTAATGTAATCATAGTTTTTATTTTTTTACATCCATAAAAGCAACACATAATAGTAATTTAAATCTAAACAACAACAAAAGTACAACTTCATACAAATAAAATACAATGAAGAGGCCCAGCAAGACTTCATTCTCATCACGCAATGACTAACCTGCCGAATACATCCTGTTAAGATTACATTACATGTAACAGCAATCTTTTCCTCTTCGAGGTATTTGCCAAACCTCCCCCCTTTGCGTGCAGGCAGCATGCATTAAAGTCGCGCGCACTGGGCACCTGGCGATGAGAGTGTGCTTTGCTTCTGTGCACGGCAGGCGCAGTGATCTGGTGATTTCTTTTTGTCTCTGTGCCCCTTGCAGATCTAGGTTTGTATCTCTGATTCTCTTAAGTATCCTTTGCCTCCATATTCAATCTGCCGCACTTGTTCGGCCCGGTGACACCACCCTACCCCCCACACCATTATCACCAAGCTTTGTCCGCTCTACACTCCCATCATTCCCATCTCGTCTTCTTGCTCTTCAAGTTCTTCGTCTGGCCTTTCTCCCTCTCTCTCTCCTGATTCTATGTCAAGACCGGAGGCTCCGATTATGCTTCTCAACTTTCTTTACTGAAAATTCTCAGCAGCCAATCAGAAAAATGAAAATAAAATACATACTACAATACCTATAAACCCTAGAGGGCATCACATGGTAACCATAGATTAGACCCCTATATAGGGAGCATAAGAGATTAGTACATCCTCTTTCTTTGCTGCTCCGCAGCCAGTTAAGTGCATTTCCTTTGCTTTACAAGTGCTTTCTTGCTGTTGCTTGCCTAATCGCTTTATGCGCTAATACTGTAATCACTGTTACCTGTGTATGGTTATTTGCTTGCGCTGTTCTCGCTGCGGCTGATTCTGGTGTTTCCATGCTCCTGGCGCTTTCTTTCATCATATTGCTAATTTAGCGTTCACTCGCGCTCTCCCTATGGTGTTTTGAACAGTTTTAGCTACCTCCCGGACTGTCTTTCACGTAGCGGCACTCGTCTGTGTGCGGGCGCCGCCGGCTGTATTTTTTCTTTTCCGGTCCCGAGCGCTGTTTGCGGCGAGCGCTTCCCAGGTGTCTTACAGTGTATTTCTCTTTTTATTGCTGTGATTATTGCTGTGATTATTGCGGGCTGTATGCGCCATTGGGAGCGCGACTAGCCTCCCGGTTCCCGGGCGCTTTGTGCCTGCGAGCTCCCCTGTGGAGTGGGAGATGGGGAGCGAGGTCGCGCGCACTCTGCCTGCGCTGACCTCGATCTAACAGAGGTTTTGGCCGTTCCGCGCATGCGCGGCTGCCATTTTTCTGCATACCGGAGTTTTCAAACGTTATTTACCGGTATTGCTGGAGCGCAGGAGCATTGCTTGTATTGCTCTATACCCACAACCTTGTCAGCCTCCCAGCGACGCCCAGGTCATGCTGTAGGGCTTTGGGCTGGATAATTTTGCATAGGCTCTGCCTAGAGTGGTATTGCTGCGCAAGCCCTCCCTCCACATTTTAATATCCTTGCACACTTGGGTTTCTACGTTCCGGTGTTGCTTGGCTTGCCTGGGGTTTTACCACACTCACTGTCATTACCTTTAGGTTATTTGTGCCACTGGCAGTGCTTATTGTCTCCATTTACTCCTGCGGGTATATTTTTGTCACTTACCAGTGCATCTCATGTTTGAATATTTTTAGAATGACGCAGACTATTTTGAGGAGGAACCCTCTGGGTCATTGGAGGATGAGCTTGTTGAGGCTCTGGATGTGGGAGTTCAGCACTCCGTTAACAAGGCTATGGTCAGGGCTATTGAACCCTTGAAGCGCCATTTATGCAATTATGCTGTACAGCAGGGCTGGGTCCCTAGCGCAAAGTCCCGTCCTTCTTCTTCTGGTGTTAAGGCATCTAAGAACCCACACTCTTCAGATTTTGCCAAACTCGCACAGTCCTTGTCCTCTGACCACTCTTATGTTTCCACGAGCAAAGATATTTCTTCTAAATCACCTGAAGGGATGATGGTGATACCTCTTCCTTTGCTTCGACGTCTGAGTCAGAGGCTTCTCCTCCCCAAGCCAAGAAGCAACGCAAAGAGCGGTACGTTGACGCTCCTTCTCATCCTACTTTGCTGAAATTCGATCCCACTGCCATTATTCATCCTAACCCTTCCTCTTGGCTACCCTCTACTGAGGTTGCAGATTACGTACAGTCCCACTTGAGACAACCCTTTGACAAATATGTCAGGGCATGTTTGCGGTCAGAATGTCGGACTTTGAGGGCAGTCGTTCGGCCGCAGTTACCAGCAAGTATAACTCTCAACGCGGGAATTATCAAGACTCCAATTCCTCCGCTAACTTCTATCCCACACGTGGTTCCCGCAACTACAACATGAAAGGACACTATGGTGGTAACCAGAGAGGTAAACGCGATGCCTTCAGGTGAGGTGCTTCAGGTGAGCCCAATTCCTTTTTCAGAGGTTCAATTGGGGGGGCAGACTCCAGTTGTTTCTCAACAAATGGCAAGAGATCTCGCAAGATGCGTGGATCCTAGAATCTGTTCTGGGTTACAAAATTGAATTTCTTCATTCCCCATCTCAGACTTTTCCATGGTTTTTTCCCCCCATCAAGATCAGGTCTTCCATTTCCAGCGAAATCAAGTCTCTGCTGCAGAAAGGGGCATAGTGTAGACGATTCGTCATCCTCAGGGCTTTGTCAGCAACGTCTTCCTTGTTCAGAAGAAGGGGGTGGATCCAGGCTTGGTTTAAATCTCAGGGAGTTCAATGGATGGGTTGTATATCGTCACTTCAAGATGGAGGGGATCCATCTTCTTCGCGATCTTCTTCAGGAAGGGGACTGGATGGTCCGCCTGGATCTGAAAGATGCTTATCTGTCAGTGCCCATTTACAGACCTCATTGTCGTTTTTTTCAGTTCTAATGGCAAGGGACATGGTACGAGTACAAAGTCCTTCCTTTCGACCTCTCGTCAGCACCTTGGTGCTTCACAAAACTTCTGAGGCCTGTAGTCGAGTTTCTTAGTACCAGAGGCGTTCACCTCATCATTTATCTAGACGACATTCTCATCATGGGTCAGAGCCCTCATCTGGTATTACAACATCTTGCCTGGACCGTAGACCTATTGCAGAATTTGGGATTTCTAGTCAACCCTCAGAAATTTGTGTTGATTCCCTCTCAAACTGTGGAGTTTCTGGGCTTTATGGTCAATTCCCTCTCTTGTCAACTCCTCTTGCCCCCTCAGAAGATCAGATCAATCAAGAGAGAGTCGAGGTTGATTTTGAACAAGCAGACTGTCCTTGAGGTCTGTAGCCCGGGTCATCGGGTTGTTAGCTTCTTCTATACAAGCGATTCTCCCGGGTCCCCTTCATTACAGAGCACTTCAACGGCTCAAGATACGCCATCTCCAGAAAGGCCTCCGGTATTCCGATCAGATTCCTCTCTCAGAGGAGGCGAGGTGGGAGATGTTGTGGTGGCTGGAACATATGGAGTCGTGGAACGGTCGAGCCCTGTTTGGCAACACGCCGGAGGTAGTCATCGAATCAGATGCCAGTCGGTGGGGTTGGGGGGCCCGGTGCGGTCAACTGTCCACAGGCGGTCGTTGGTCTCAGGAGGAACTGTCTCTCCACATCAATTGCCTGGAACTCCTGGCGGGTTCCTTTGCGATTCGGTGCCTCTCACCCAGTCAGACAAATTGTTGCATCTTTCTCCGCATGGACAACGTGTCTGCGGTTCGTTATGTCAACAAGTTGGGCGGGACACAATCCCGACTTCTAGCAGAAATCGCAAAGGATTTCTGGCACTTTTGCCTTCAGAACAAATTGTTTGTAGTGGAGGAGTATCTTCCAGGGTGCAGCAACCAGATTGCCGATTGGCATTCCCGACATCTTCGGGAATTCAGCGAGTGGCGGCTTCACCTTCGAGTGTTCCGTTTGTTGACCAAGTTGTGGGGTCTTTGTCTCCAGGCTCAACAAACAGGTTCCAGTGTTCTTCAGCTGGCGTCCGGATCCGGAGGCTCTAGCCACAGATGCTTTTCTGCAGGTGTGGCCTCCGGCTCTTTGTTATGCGTTCCCTCAGTTTGCGATGATTCCGAGGGTCCTGGGCCAGACCAAATGTTATCAGGCGGAACTGATTCTGATCAGTCCTCTTTGGAAGGCTCAAGCATGGTGCTTCTGGAGATGTGTGCGGTTCCAGTCCTTCTTCCCCAACCGTGGAATCGGGTGTTATACCCTCTCCAATCTCCACATCCGTTGAGAACATCAGGTCAATGCATGCTGGATGCTTGGCGAATTTCTGGGATCGCTGGAAAGTCCCAGGCCTTTCGAGAGACGCTACCAGATTGATCAACGAAGCTTGGTCGCCCAACACCCACAAACGTTATGCTACAGCATGGAAACGTAGGTGTGATTGGTGCTCTCAACGGTAAGTGGATCCCACTTAAGCAGATGTCTTCCTGGTAGGGAACTTCCTGGCGTCTTTAGCCGCTTCCGGCCTTGCTTATTGCACTGTCAACAATTTCCGGTCAGCCATCTCGGCGGGTCACGTGCCCACTGACGGCAAACATCTTGGTGAACATCCATTGTTGTGTAAATTACTTAGAGGTATCCGGTTGGTTAAACCTCCCTGTTCTAAATTCCTGGACGGTAAATCAGTCTTTGTCTCGTAAGCAACTTTCTGCCAGACTCGCTATGTTGCTTTTTCTAGTCTCCTGTAAACGTGTTTCTGACATTCGCGCTCTTGATCTGGCCGGTTACAGATTTTCTCCAGAAGGTGTTACTTTTTTGATCACAAGACGCACTAAATGTAACACTTCTTCCGTCACTTACCCTGCATTTCCTGACAATCCAAAACTGTGTGTAGTTCAATGTATCCGAGATTATGAGGCGAGTACTGCAGGTTTTCGTCAAGATAAGACGGGTCAAATGTGGATTGCTTTGCAGAAGCCTTTTCGCCCAGTGACCACAGCTACACTAGCAAGATGGGTGCGTTGGCTCATGGGCGAAGCAGGTATTGAGGTTTCTAGATATGGTGCTCATTCTACTCGTGATGCTATGGCATCCAAAGCTTTTTCTATGGGAGTCAGTTTAGTGGACATTATGAAAACAGCTGATTGGTCCTCTGACTCTACATTTAAAATGTTTTATTACAAACCTATTGTTGATGTTGCATCTGTTGTTGTGGCTCAGCTTTGAACAAGCATAATCGGAGCCTCCGATCCGGACATAAAATTCAAAATCTGCGAACATTCGTGACAAGACTTTTCAATTCTATTAATGGCACGGAGGCGAGGATTATCCCACCCATAATTTAGTACTGTAATGTCTGATTTGAAATGTTTATACTACAATGTATATATTTATACTCTTTTTTTACCATTCCCTTATGATGTAATTCCTTTTTGGAGGTCTGGTATTACAGCTTTACCTTTCAATTCCAGATTCTGACCTCAAGTAACGTTTGGTGTCGTTCACCTTTGCGGAGACTCTTCGTGGACTCACGTTGGATGCTGTTTCATTGAAGATAACTTCAAGTTTCGTTGTTGCCTGTTAGCCGGTGGATTCCCTTCTGATGGATGGATTCTTCTTTCCTGTGGTTCCAGATATCGGACTGTGTTTATTATTGTTTGGACTTAACTGTTATTCTACACAAAGAAAAAGGATGTACTATTCTCTTATGCTCCTTATATAGGGGTCTACTCTATGGTTACCATGTGATGCCCTCTAGGGTTTATGGGTATTGTAGTATATATTTTGTTTTCACTTTTCTGATTGGCTGCTGAGAAATTTCAGTAAAGAAAATTGAGAAGCATAATTCTCGCCTCCGTGTCCTTAAAAGAATTGAAAATTCTTGTCACGAATGTTCGCAAATTTTGAATCCTCTGCCTTGTTCCCTCCCCCTCGTCTTCTCTTCACGGCTGACGTGCAGCCACTGTCCCATTATCTCCTGCAATGGGGTGAGGCAGGGGAGGGGTGGGCGGAAAAGACACAGGAGCAGCATTTAGTGTTGTTTTAGCCTGTCGTTTCTTACTTGGGTACTCTAACTTCACCCATGGCTTCTTGTGTACCACTGGTGATGCCTCAACCGACATCATTAATGAGCTCATAACATCACTGTACAACTAGTGTAATGTATGCTGCGGAGCGCGTACATGTCCAGAAACCACAAGAAATCATTAACAAGCATTGACATAGTCAATGCGTCTCACCTTTAGAACAGAATGGCGTTACCAATTGATTTTGGTGGTGCTTCACATGCTAGGGGGGATGCTGTGCAGCATTGTTAAAGTAACATTTAGTAGAAAATGTTTTAAAAAGTGCGATTGCGGCTGTCTAATCCCACTGAAATCAGCATGCCTCAGAACGCGTGTGCCAACAGAATGACATGGGTACCATGGTGTACTGATCTAGGATGTCAGAAAAAAATTATGATTTTTTTAGACCAGAAACAAAAAAACAAAAGAAGAAAAGGAGAGAATAGTGCGCAGGAAGAAAAAGCGGATGGGATGAGAGAAAGCAACACGGAGTGGGGGGGATCACTTGTGGGAGACAGCTAAAAACAAGCATTTGCAATGCAATAGGTCTCGCATTTGTTAAAGTTGGAGCTATTGGCGTTGAAAATAACAATGTCCTTTACTTCTACTTTTTATGCGCAGTGGAGTTATTATATTTGCATAACACTATTGCCAATGGTAGAAAAAAGCAAAAGTAGAAAAATATAATTTTCAACGCCAACAGCATGGGTATGTGGGGGTCTCGATTACTGAAGTCAACACGATCAAAAAATCATTTCACAACGACTTTCTACATCTGTCCCTGGTCTCATACACCAATCACTTGTCTTCTAAGTTTAGCTGGGCACAGAATTCCAGAATTGATCTCCAGTGTTTCTGAATGCTTCGTTGATCATCCAACAATCCTTAATTCTACAAACTTCATTTGTTTTGTTTTTTTAAATGTAGCAGCCCTCATTTGGTTTTCAATTCTTTCTGTGCTCTCCCTTAGTTGTCTTTGTATCATGGCTGGATGCAGACACATCATCACTCTTATCTTTTCATATATGTCTGCTAGGAATTAAATTGCTCAATATATACAATGGTTCCTTCGGGTATGCAAACTGATTCCTTCAAAGCATGGATTTAATTCCTTATTAATTCAGTCCAGTTCTCTAGTTACTCTGGACAAAGCTCCCCACAAAGAGCCTGCTCACCTTACAAATCCAGCACCAAAGAAATTCGGGGTAAAACATCCGTTTTTAATCTATGAATTAATCATTTCATTCACAAATACCCCCAACACATATCAAAATTTAAATCAGAACTTCTTCACAATTCATAAATATTTTACAAAAAAGCGGCGCAGAACATACAGTGATTATAATGTGCCATCAAGTGAAATGGTGACATTCAAAAGTGTTTATATACAGTTGAGTGAGGGACAGTGAGGGGAAAGGCAAGAAGTCTTTTGGCCAGTTTCAATTTTTTGGTTAAATTCTGCCAGTAATCCACTTCAATTTGTGATCATGAGAACTGGGTGTTTATGTACTGGTCCAAATATATCTGTTTCGTCGACGTTTCGACCCTATGGACGCCTGAATAGTGGGTCTATAGCGGGTCTTCTTCAGGACATGGGACTGTGAAAGAGGCGCCTGCAAGTTAAATAAAGTGGTTGTCAAAATCTGGATTTGAAGGACTGTGGTGGAAATTATTGTGTCGAGTGACATTGAATAATCAGTACACTCACCACTGGGCCTTCGCGAGATGGACCCTGTATTTAGCGTGAAGAAATCACTTCTGTCGTGATGAACTTTTTGTCTGTTGAGTTGAGTAAATATATGAGGATACGTATTAGTCCATATCCCCTGAAATCAAAAATCTTGAAAATTCCCATTCATTCTAAAGACCGAACAGACATATACTACTCACCCCTTAACTGACACTGGTCGTGTCCATCAACGTTTTTTCATAAAGGGGCGGGACACCCGTGTGGGGCTTGGAATCTTTTAATCGCTCGTTTTAATCAGATCCGTCATGTGAATCCGATGACCTGTGAGGAAGAAGTGGATATGGTCAAGATGACCAACCATGCACTTTGAGGCCATAATGTACAATATAGATTATACACTCACCCCGGAATCTTTAATAGTGGTCTCCACACCACCCGGGGTTAAAAACCAATTTCCTCAAGGTTCCGGTCGCCGTATTAATCGGTCGATCTGTCGGAAAACAAGTGTATTAAAAGCCATTTCTTGGATAAACTGGACATGCCAGCTCTTCGTATCCAAAGTAAAGCCATTTAAAAATGATGTCCTGCGTATGTTCTCACCTATCTTACTGAAGTCTCTTAATCCCGGTCAGCTAGCGCGATCTTTATGCAGCTCCTCGCTCCTACCGCGTTCAACTCGCGACTGGGCTCTGAGTCAGCCCGTAAACAAACTCGTCTCGAGGACGCCCGGGAACGTGAGCGTCATGCTGTGCCTGGTCAGCTGACGAGCTTACGTATTGCTTCCTGGAAGCGTTTTTGGTTGCTAAGCAGCCCGTGGTTACCGTCAAGGGCCTCTTACACGGCGATAATTAACGCCCCACCCAGAGCAACCGTGGGAATAATCACAGTATTTTGATTTACATTAGGGTATTGGAATACATAGTTTAGACAAGGTTATGCAAGGTTACGATTAAATTGGAGTATTGGAATACATAATTTAGGCAAGGTTAAGCAGGTTATGTTCAAACAAAGAGGGGAATTTTACCTAGGGACAAGTTACAGTTATACCATGAGGATTGAATCATACAGCTAAATATTGACGATATGCGAAGCAAAGCCGGGGTATTTGTGACACAAATCAAGGGCAATGATGAAGAGGAGTTGGATGAATTTTGGATCTGGTTAAACAATCGGAGCACAGATATACAATTCACGATGGCGCATAGTAGGAAGTCTATTGATTTTCTGGACTTAATCTTTCAAGCTGAGGATGGAGTGTTGTATAGTGATTTATATCGCAAACCGATGGACAGAAACACGCTGCTTAAGTACCCCACCACAAGGGAACAACTGATACCCGTCGCTATCTAGGGGTCGAAACATCGACAGCTCTGTGTACTATTCAGCTCTACCCGAGGATTTGAATATTTATGTATTCTGTGGAGCATGACATGTTTTTAAATCTTTTACATTTAATGCTATATAGGTCTATGTCTGACTTACAACACAAAGCATAGTGAGGCCGTTTGGCCAATTTTATATGTCACTATCCTTTACCCTCACTACCCTTCACTTCATCACTTTCCTCCTTCTTTTCAGGGGCACTGTAAATATTTTGAATCAGTGTAAAAGTGCTTGCTTATTTATACATGACAACATTGTGATTAAACAACAATGTGTGTAAAGTCATTGTAAAAAAAATTCTGAAATCATTTATAAATTGTTTCCTAATTGCTGGGACCCCCTCTCTCAGTACTATTCATACCCAGGTCCCAGTGACTTTAATTGGGTGAACCCTTCGTACATACATTACTTTGAGCAGGCGCATGCCTGCGAGGTTCTTTTTGTTTCGATTACTGGTCTGAATCTACTTCATTTTGGCACATGATGGTGGAGAAAGAACTTCTCTCCTACTCTGAGGATTATATAGACCAATTATTGCAGAATCCCAACCACAATTTTTTATCCACAACTATTCCAACTATTGACTTTACTCTCAAAGACAAGATATCCTGTCTCGAGCGTCTAGAGAAAAAACTGATTCGGACCCGCTGGCATGGGCATCTCATGACAAGGTATCTCAGAGAAAACATCATCCCCATTGGCCTAAAAATAAAGATAGAACCAGCGGTCTTTGTCGAAGTACTAACATTTAAAGAAGGCTTCAGTCACGTGGCAAATAACTGCTCTCGCCACTGGATGGTCTTAGGGGTGGAAACGGCGGCCGAACAAATCCAGATCATCACGGCAGAAATTGACGCACTCAGGGCGGAGATTAACGGAGACAATACACTCACGAATGTCAAGGATGCCCTTGCGAATCTAGATACTTCATTGAAGGATTTTGAACTAAATACACAGAACAAGAAGATTGAGAAACTGGCATGTGATTTACGTCTATACGACAAGAAAAAAACCTACCCATACTTACAGGAGGATTATTACCGCCAGGATAACCAGGGTCGATTCACCAACAGAGGACGTGGAACATACCGTGGTAGACGTACCTATAATACCTTCTCCGACTCCTCCTACAGTTCGGAGGGTGAACCTGAACAAGCCAGCTCTAGCAACGCATACCCAGACTACGGATATTACCCAAACCAATATCCTCAAACTTTTTTAGGACAAGGCCAAGGGCAATGGAGACCACCAAGAGGCAGAGGCAACAACTGGCCGAGAGGCCCCCAGCGAGGACAACAACAGAGCAACAACACGTGGGAAGCGGGAGGGGACAGCCTCAGAAGCAGGTACATTTTCAGCAAGAACAGCATGGTGAGAGGACAACGCACCGCAAGACTTACCGGTGGTGAATAAAACCTTGACTGATGATCCAGTGGTCAATATCTCTGATTATATTCTCAACAAAGAAGAACACAAGGTTCTTTGCAAGGGTCTGTCATATGTCCCAACCAGTGTACCTGATAAATTCACAGTAAGAACTGAACTGTTTAAATTTTTCAGGAAGATCCGTTTAAAATATTTCTTTCAGAATTCTACACCATATCAGTGTCGATCATATACAGGTTTGAGGAATCCATCCACGTTTGTACCTCCAGCGAACTCGATGTCACACAAGATACTGGCATATGAATCCATCGTCTGGAAAGACGTCAACGATATTCTTGAAGATAAGAGTTTCACTAAATTCAACATAAGCAAAACTGAGAGAACCGCACTAGTCACCCTTGCTAAGAACAACAAGCACTGGCGTTGCCAATAGGTCTCGCAGTAGGAAAGTTGGAGCTATTACAATTGCAAATAACAATGACTTTTATTTTTCTTTTCATTTTAAAAACATAAAGGGCTTTGTCATTTACAAAACCAATAGCTCCAACTTTCCTACTGCGAGACCTATTGGCAACGCCAGTGCTTGTTACTTTTGAGTTTGTTCGCGTTTCAGTTTTCTAGTTATTTTTTTTAATTTTTTACAGATTATTATAGAATTATTTTAATGTTCATTTGGTCTATTACACGCAACATCGAGAGGTAAGGAGGGGGTGAGGGCAGGAAAGCGAGGGAGTGAGTGGAAGGGGAATGTCTAGGGTGGGAGAGCAATAGAGATGAGAGTGAGTAGGTCAATGAGAGCGGTGCAGGAGAGACAGAGAGGTGAAGAGACAGTGTGGGTGACAACGAGTAATAGACAGAGAGGCACAGAAGGGACGCAGGAGAGGAAGCAAGGGTCACAGGAAAAAGAAAGATAATTATGGTGTGTGTGCCAGAAAGTTTAGAGCGAAAGATGCGGGAAGAGAGAGAGCGGAACACAGACGTTGAGAGATTGAGGGGTGACAATGAAACAGTGCGTGAGAGACAGAAAGAGGAAACGTGAGGATGAGAGAGAGTCTAGAGAAAGAGAATGAGAGAAAGAATCAAGGGGGTAAGAATCCAATGAGATAGAGAACAAGAGAAGCAAATGAAGCAGAGAGGCGACTGAGGGAGAATGAGTGATAGACGGAGATGAGGAGAAGAGGATAGGAGAGAACAAGAGAAGCAAATGAAGCAGAGAGGCGACTGAGGGAGAATGAGTGATAGACGGAGATGAGGAGAAGAGGATAGGAGAGAGAAGTGGGCAGAAAAAGAAAGGGAAATAATGAGTGTGATAGAGACACATTGACCTAAGTGCAAGAGATAGGACCTAATGAACGAGAGGATAACATTAAATAAATGCACGCACGGAGACAAAGTGAAATAATGCGTCACCAACACGTACCTGATAATGCAGAGCGGCCGGGAAACGAGAGGTGAAGAGACAGTGTGGGTGACAACGAGTAATAGACAGAGAGGCACAGAAGGGACGCAGGAGAGGAAGCAAGGGTCACAGGAAAAAGAAAGATAATTATGGTGTGTGTGCCAGAAAGTTTAGAGCGAAAGATGCGGGAAGAGAGAGAGAGGAACACAGACGTTGAGAGATTGAGGGGTGACAATGAAACAGTGCGTGAGAGACAGAAAGAGGAAACGTGAGGATGAGAGAGAGTCTAGAGAAAGAGAATGAGAGAAAGAATCAAGGGGGTAAGAATCCAATGAGATAGAGAACAAGAGAAGCAAATGAAGCAGAGAGGCGACTGAGGGAGAATGAGTGATAGACGGAGATGAGGAGAAGAGGATAGGAGAGAGAGGAGGGAGAAGTGGGCAGAAAAAGAAAGGGAAATAATGAGAGTGTGATAGAGACACATTGACCTAAGTGCAAGAGATAGGACCTAATGAACGAGAGGATAACATTTAATAAATGCACGCACGGAGACAAAGTGAAATAATGAGTCACCAACACGTACCTGATAATGCAGAGCGGCCGGGAAACTGAAAGTACGGCCAAACAGCCATGATGCGTCACCAACACGTACCGGATAATGCAGAGCGGCCGGGAAACTGAAAGTACGGCCAAACAGCCATGATGCGTCACCAACACGTACCTGATAATGCAGAGCGGCCGGGAAACTGAAAGTACGGCCAAACAGCCATGATTAATTAGGGGAGGAGAAGCCGCAGAGCGCACACTGGGCGAAGCCCTTTGATGTGCTGTGCGGCCGTTAAAAAAAGAAATGCAATTAGGAGGGAGGGAGGCTGATGCGCGTGCTTGTTTGGTCACGTGATTCACGTGAACTCAAACAAAACCGCAGCAAGAAGCCCTTGGTTTGACGAGGATTTCGAGCACTTGAATTCTTACTCCGCTCAATGCGCTTGCGCGCATGGATAGGTCGCGAGACCTAAAAAGGTCGTAATCAAACCAGCAGACAAGGGCGGGGCAATTGTTGTTCAGGATGTTCTCAAGTATGAATCGGAAATACTAAGGCAACTCAATGATGGGGTGAGCTATAGAAAACTGGCAGCTGATCCTTCGCTACCGCTTGCCCTTGAAATACTTGAGATCACCAGGAAAGGTCTAGACCAGGGGTTTCTGACGGAGCAAGAATTCGACTATTTAAATCAAAAGAATCCTAGGTTACCAACCATCTATACCCTCCCTAAAATTCATAAGAGTATGGTTGACCCCCCGGGACACCCCATTGTCTCGGGTTGCGGCTCCATGCTAGAACCCATCGGGAGGTACGTGGATTTTTTCTTGAAACCCATTGCTGAATCTACACCAACATATTTAAGGGATACGATGCATACAATCAATACCGTGGAAGGCTTGCCCTTCGACCCTAATAAACAAATCCTGGCAACCTGTGACGTTATCTCCCTCTATACGTGCATCCCCCAGGAAGAAGCACTAGCGGCGATAACCAGATCATTGGATCAACGCCCGGCACCGGTGGCTGTGCCCACTAAGTTCATCGTGGCACTGTTGAGACTGGCCATGATGAGGAACTTCTTCATCTTCAAAAACCAGTTCTTCCTCCAGACCCAGGGCGTAGCCATGGGGGCCACTTTTGCCCCAGATGTGGCTATTATATACATGTCTGTCTTTGAAGAAAATGTCATTTTAAATACCATCAGCCCATTCAGAGCCAGCTTGGTCTCTGGATGAGGTATATCGATGATATTTTAATCACCTGGCATGGCACCCAAAATGAACTTACAGACTTTTATACATGGCTAAATCAACAATCACCTTACCTCAAGTTTACTATCCACTCGGACAAAAGGAAAATAGACTTTCTAGACATCACCATTTTTGAAAACGAGGGAATTCTACAGACTACACTGTATCGGAAAACAGCCGAAAGAAACTCGTTGCTACGGTACAATAGCCACCACCCCAGAGCTCTGCGGGACAATCTCCCATTTGGGCAATTCCTACGCATTCGTAGGAACTGTTCCAATACGGAAGACTACATGGATGAGAGTGCCAACCTTTCTATCCGTCTACTACAGCGTGGCTATCCAAAAAGGCTTATCAAAAGAGCAAGAAAACAGGCGTGGTTCA